>NC_138878.1:68909182-70257173 GCF_965194805.1 Balaenoptera borealis
TGGCTCAACCCCTTTTCTGCGGGGGTGCTCTGTCCTTGTGACATGTGGACCTCAGGCACTGCTTGTTTCCCCAGCTTTCTGGGTAGTTGCTGTGGTAGGTATGCCTGGGTTGTTCGCACTCCATTCTTCTCTCCCCTGCAACCCCAATATTTGCTGTACCGGATCCTCACTGGGAAGAATTTGAGGTCTGTAGTCCTGCAGTGCGTTTAATGATCTGTACCATCTTGTAACTGAAGGTTTGTGCTTTTCGAGCAACAACTTCCCATTTCTCCCATCCCACAGCCCCTGGCCTTCTACTCTCTGTTTCTATGAATTCAACGTTTTTTGTTTGTTTTAAACTCTACATATAAGTGATATCATACATTATTTGGCGTAATGTCCGTCTGGTTCATCCATGTTGTCCCATATGGCAGGACTTCCTTTGTTTTTAAGGCTAAATAACATTCAAGGCATGCATGTGTATGTGTGAGTATATCACACCTTGTTTATCCATTCCTACGTGGATGGACACTTAGGTTGTTTCCACGTCTTGTGTATTATTCATAATGCTGCTGTGAACATGAGAGTGCAGGTTATCTTTTCCCCATTGGATTTCATTTCTTGGCTATATTCCAAGCAGTGAGATTGCTGGATTGTATGATAGTTCTGTTTTGAATTTTTGAGGAACTTCCATACTATTTATTCATAACACCTGTACCAGATTATCTTGCCAACAAGTGTACAAGGGTTCCCTTATTTGTGTACCTTTTCCAACACTTGTCTCGTCTTCTTGATGATAGCCATCCTAACAGTTATGTAGTAATATCTCATTGTGGTTTGGATTTACATTTCCGTGATGATTAGTGAGGAAGAACAATTTTTCATATACTTGTTAGCCATTTGTATATCATCTTCGGAATAATGTCTCATCAGATCCTCTGCCCATATTTTAATCAGATTATTCTGTTTCTGCTGATTTCTATGAGTATGTTATGTGTTTAAAATATCATCCCTGGGGTCTTCCCTGGTGGCGCAGTGGTTAAGAATCTGCCTGCCAATGCAAGGGACACGGGTTCGATCCCTGGTCCGGGAAGATCCCACATGCCGCGAAGCAACTAAGCCCGTGCCCCACAACTACTGAGCCTGCACTCTAGAGGCCGCAAGCCACAACTACTGAGCCCACGTGCCACAACTCTGAATCCCATGCGCCTAGAGCCCATGCTTCGCAATAAGAGAAGCCATGACAATGAGAAGCCCCGTGCACTGCAACTAGAGAAAGCCCGCACACAGCAACAAAGACCCAACACAGTCCAAAAAATAAATAAAATAAATACATTAAAAAAAAAAAAAAGATTGCTTTGGCTCTTTGAGGTCATTTGTGGCTCCATATGAACTTTAGGATTCATTTTCTATTTCTGTGAAAAATCTCATTGTAATTTTGATAGGAATTGCATTGAATCTGTATATTGCATTTGGTGGTGTGGACATTGTAACATTATTAATTCTTCCAGTACAAGGATATGGGATATCTTTTCATTTATTTGTGTCAGTTTGTTTTATCAGTGTCTTATAGTTTTCAGAGTCCAGAGCTTTTACTTCCTTGGTTAAATTTATTCATATGTATTTTATTGTTTTTGATTTTGTAAATATGATTGCTTTCCTAATTTCTTATTCTGATATTTCATTGTTTACAGAAATGCAACTGATTTTTGCATATTGATTTTGTATCCTGCAACTTTACTGAATTTGTTTAATAGTTGTAACAGTTTTCGGGGGGAGTCTTTAGGGTCCTCTATATATAAGATCATGCCTTCTGCAGCAGTTTTACTTCTTTTATGATTTTATTATTAATACTTTTTTCTCTTGACCAAGTGTTCTGGGTAGGCCTTCCAGAACAATATTGAATAGAAATGAGGACAGTGGGCATCTTTGTCTTGTTCCTGGTTTTAGAGAAAAAGCTTTTAGGTTTTAAATTCTGAGTATGATGTTAGCATGGGCTTATTGTTTATGGGTTTATCATATTGAGTTATATTCCTTGTACACTTAATTTGTTCAGAATTTTTAATAGGAAAGTATGCTCAATTTTGTTAAGTGGTTTTTCTTCATTTATTGAGATGATCATATTATTTTTATCCTTCAGTCTCTTAATATGGTGTATCATGTTTATTGATTTGCATATGAGGAACTATCCTTGTTTCCTGTGGATAAGCCACACTTGATGATAATGTAAGATTCTTGAATATGATGTTGAGTTTAGTTTGCTAGTTTTCTGTTGGGAATTTTTTCCTTCTATGTTCATCAAGGATGTTGGCCTGTAATTTTTTTTTTCTTATAGTTTCCATAACATGGTTTGGTATCAAGGTATATTTCTAGCCTTAGCCTGAGAAAATGAGTTTGGAAATGTTCTTTCAGCGTTTTGGAAGAGTTGAGGAAGGATTGACATTAATTCTTAAAATCACTGGAAGAAATCACCAGTGAATCTGTCTGGTCCTGTGCTTTTCTTTGTTGGGACAGTTTATTATTATTATTAACTAATTAATTTTTAAAAATTGAAGTATAGTTGATTTACAGTATTATATTTATGTCATGGTAAGACATAGTGATTCAGTATTTTTATAAATTGGGGAATTCCCTGATGGTCCAGTGGTTAGAACTCTGTGCTTCCACTGCAGGGAGATGGGTTCGATCCCTGGTCTGCAAACCAAGATCACATGTGCTGTGCAGCACAACCAAAAAAAAAATTTTTTTATACTCAATTTTAAGTTATTATAAAACAGTGGCTGTATTTCCCTGTGCTGTAAAATATATTCTTGTTGCTTAGCTTTTTGGGAGATTTTTAATTAATGATTCAGTTTCCTTAATTGTTACTGACCTACTCATATTTTTTTTCTTCATGATTTAATGTTGGTAATTTGTCTGTTTCAAAGAATTTATCCATTTCTTCTTGTTTATCCAGTTTGTTGGCATTTCATTGTTCATTGTTTATATTTGTATATCTGTAGTATCAGTTGTACTAACTCCTTCATTTTTGATTTCATTTATTTGAATCTTCTCTTTTCTAATTTAATGTAGCTAAAGTTTTGTCAATTTTGGTTCTTTTCAAAAACCAGCTCTTAGCTTTGTTGATGTTCCTATTGTTGTTTTTAGTCTGTATTTTATTTATTTCTCGTCTGATCTTTGTTATTTCCTTCCTTTTAGATTTGAGCTTAGTTGTTTTTTTCCTAGTTCCTTGTGGTGTAAAGTTACGTTGTTTATTTGAGTCTTTTTCCTTAATGTAGGCATTTATTGCTATCAGCTTTACTTTTAGAAATTCTTTTGCTACATCTCATGGCATGTTTTGATTCCATTTTACTTCATCTCAAGATAATTTTATTTTTCCTTCTGATTTTTTTTCTTGAACACATTTGTTGTTCAGGAATGTGTTACTTAATGTCCATATATTTTTGAACTTTCCAGCGTTCACAAATATATTATTATGTTGTTGATTTTTAGTTTCCAACTCTTATGGCTGAATAAGAGTCTTGATATGATTTCAGTCTTCCTAAAGGTGTGAAGACTTGTTGTGACCTAACATGTGATCTCTCTTAGAGAGTGTTCTGTGTCCACTTGAGAAGAATGTATTGTGCTGTAGTTGAATGGAATGTTCTGTGTATGTTTGTTAGACTAAGGTGGTCTAAAGTTCCATTCAATATTTGGTCAATGTTTGAGCTAAAGTGTCATTAAATATTTCCTTATTGATTTTCTATTTGGTTAATCTACCCATTCTCAAAAGATGGGTATTGGAGTCTGCTAACATTATTTCACTGTTGTCTTTTCTACCTACCAGTTTCTTTTGTTTTTTCCTTAATATTTATTTATTTATTTACTTTTGGCTGTGCCGGGTCTTCGTTGCAGCACACAGGACCTTCATTGTGGCACATGGGATCTTTTAGTTGCTGCATGCGGACTTCCTAGTTGCAGCATGCGGGCTCTTAGTTGCGGTGTGCATGCAGGATCTAGGTCCCGAACCAGGGGTGGAACCAAGGCCTCCTGCATTGGGAGTGTAGAGTCTTACCCAGTGGACCACCAGGGAAGTCCACCTTCCAGTTTCTTAATATTTGCCTTAACAGATTTAAGTGCTCTGATGTTAGATTCATATTGTTTATGTTCTGTCCTCTTGATGAGTCAACACCTTTATCATTATTTAATGACTTTCTTTGTCTCTTGTGATAGGTTTTGAGTTAAAGTTTATTTTTCTGGCCTAAATGTAGGCTATTTATAAGTATAAGCTACTGTTTTTTCGTTTCCATTTGTATTGAGTTTTTTTCAGTTCCTTCTCTTTCAGCCTATTTGTGTCCTTAAAGCTGAAGTAAGTCTCTTGAAGGCTTTATCCTCAGCCACTGTGTGTCTTTTGAATGGAGAGAATTTTGTAAGGACTTCGTAATTGCAATCTTATTAATTTTTGTATGGTTGATTTGTAGTTCCTTTGTTCCTTTTTTTCTTTCTCACTTTCTTCCTTTGTGATTTGATGGTTTTCGGTAGTGGTATGCTTTGATTCCTTTCTTTTCATCTTTGTGTATCTACTATAGGTTATTGCTTTGTGTTTACTGTCTGGTTTGTGTAAAACATAACAGTATTTTAAGCTGATAACAATGTCAGTTCTATACAAAAAGTCCCCTTTTAGAATCTTCCTACAGTGTTGGTGGGAATGTAAGTTGGTATAGCCACTCTGGAAAATAGTATGGAGGTTCCTCAGAAAACTAAAACTAGAATTACCATTTGATCAAGCAATCCCACTCCTGGGCATATGTCCAGACAAAACTATAATTCAAAAAGATATATGCACCCAAATCTTCATAGCAGCACTACTCACAATAGCCAAGACATGGGAACAACCAAAATGTCCATCGACAGATGAATGGATAGAGAAGATGTGTGGTCCATATATACAATGGAATACTATTCACCCATAAAAAAGAATGAAATAATACCATTTGCAGCAACATGGATGCATCTAGAAATTATCATACTAAGTGAAATACATCAGAAAGAAAAAGACAAATACCATATGATATCACTTATATGTGGAATCTAGAATATGACACAAATGAGCCTATCTATTAAACAGCAACAGAATTACAGACATAGAGAACAGACTAGTGGTTGCTAAGAGGGATGGTTTGGGGAAGGAATTGAGTGGGAGGTTAGTGGGTATAAGCTTTTATATATAGGATGGATAAACAAGGTCTTACTGTATAGCACAGAGAATTATATTCAGTATCCTATGATAAACCAGAATGGTAAAGAATATTTTAAAAAAACAATGTATATATATGTATAACTGAATCACTTTGCTGTACAACAATAATTAACACAACATTGTAAATCAACTATACTTCAATAAAGATTAAAAAAAAAGGGAAAAAAGTCCCATTTTAGTATCTCACCCCTGTTGCATTTATATTTTTGATGTGACAGTTTATATGTTTTTATACTTGTAGTCATAAGAAGTAATTGTTGGTGTAGTAATTTTTAATACTTTTGTCTTTTATCCCTTATACTAGAATTAAATGATTACCACACCACCATATTACAGTGTTAGCATATTCTGAATTTGTGTATATACTTACCTTTAACACTGTGCTTCGTATTTTCATATATTTTCCTGTTGCTAATTAGTGTCTTTTCCTTTCAGGTTGAAAAGCTCCATTTAGCATTTCTGGTAAGGCAGGTTGAATGGTGATGAACTCTCTCAGCTTTTGTTTATGTAGGAGAGTTTTTATCACTCCTTCATTTCTGAAGGACAGCTTTGCCAGATAAAGTATTCCTTAGTTGGTAGTTTTTTTTCCTTCTGCATTTTGAATTTAATGTCCCACTCTCTCCTGGTCTGCATGGGTTCTGCTAAGAAATGTGCTTATAGCCTTACAGGGGTTCTCTTGTATGTGATGAATTTCTTTTCTTTTGCTGCTTTCAAAATTCTTTGTCTTTGACTTTTCAGACTTTCATTTCACTGTCTCAGTGAAGATCTTGTTGGATTGAATCTGGATGGGGACCTATGTGCATCATGTACCTGCATATCCTCACCTCTCTCTCTTGATTTCGTTGATTGTTTCCACCATTTTTTATTTAAATAAGCTTTTTGCTCCTTTCTCCATTACTTCTCCTTGTGGCACTTCTACAATGTGAATATTATTTCCATTGATGGCATCCCATAATTTACATAAGCTTTCTTCAGTCTTTTATCCCTCTAGCTGGATGATTTGAAATCACCTGATTCAAGGTCACAGATTTTTCTCCTGCTTGATCAAGTTGGCTGGTCTCTGTTGTATTTTTCATTTCATTCATTGTGTTCTTCAGCTCCAAAATTTAATTCCTTTTTTTTTTTTTTGTATCTTGGAACTTCTTGTTTTTTGTTTTTTGGCCACACCATGTGGCATGCAGCATCTTAGTTCCTTGACTGAGGATGGAACCCGTGCCCCCTGCAGTGGGAGTGTGAAGCCCTACCCACTGGACTGCCAGGGAACTCCCATTCTT
Organism: Balaenoptera borealis; assembly: GCF_965194805.1. NCBI lineage: Eukaryota > Metazoa > Chordata > Mammalia > Artiodactyla > Balaenopteridae > Balaenoptera > Balaenoptera borealis. Next base: position 68,915,675 of record NC_138878.1, read on the forward strand.
GGAACCTGTTGATTTGTTTGTGTATTTTTTTCCTACTTTGATTGAGTTTCTGTTTGTGTTCTCCTGGAGCTGGCTGAGCTTCCTTAAAACATTTATTTTGAAATCTTTGTCCAATTGTTTATAGATATGCATTTCTTTGGGTTCACTTGCTGGAAACTTACGCTCCTTTGGTGATGTCTTGTTTCCTTCAAATTGCATGTTTCTTAGAGCCTTTTGTTCATGTTTCTGCATTTGATGGATCAGTCACATCATCCGGATTTTCAGACTGGTTTTGGTAGGGAAAGACCTTAACTTGGGTTGGATACAAGGTCACTGGCTAGGTGGGGTGTGGCAGTTTGGGCTGTCAGAAGGGACCAACCATGTAATGGCTCTGCAGCTCTGTCAGCTGAGGTCAGGGGCACCAAAGATTGTAGGGATTCTCAGTAGCCAAGGCTGCAAGGTGAACTCACAGTTACCTTGCCCTGGTGAACCTGGAGGGTGTGACATCGGTACTATGTTCAGATCATACCAGGAATGTTTCTCATTTACCCAGTATTTTTTTGGTTGTAGCCTGCGACACAGCCCATGTCTACTTTCCCTTCCCTACTGTTAATGCTGTGCTGACTAGTCAGTTTTACTCCACTGTGATATCTACTCTGACTTCCAGCCCAGAGATAAGCACCATGTCTCTGGACTTCAAATCTCAGCCATTTCTCTCATACCTCCTCTTCTCTTGCTCTGCAACTTTGGTCTGCCTGTGCTATGAGGTGTCCATACATCCTTAAATTGGCCTTGAACAGCAGCTATTCTACTGCAGTTGGTTTCTCCTGGGTTTGGACATATGCTTCTACACAGTGTCACCTCACCAGGAGAATAGGTCCTGCAGGAATCCTCTGGCATATGAACAAGTTCTAGAATATGCCTCTCTACTTGGTGCTGTACCCTATCCTAATGTCCTTCCCCTAGTGAAGTGTACCATTCTTTTGCCTTAGAGGCACAGTCATGCCCAGTAGCTGCTTCCCCAGTGGAATTACAAATCTCCTTTCTGGAAAAGCATCCTGTAGACTCATTCCTAGATATGACACATTACCTTTATGATGATGTTGCTCCCTCTTTATAAAGTCAGCATGTTTATTTGCATGTATTTCACCACCATTTATTCGCATTCAGGTTGCTAATGTGGAGCAGAGGCACCCTTTCAACGAAGCGTTTCTATAAGCATGTCACAGGCCAGGACTCCTAAGGCACCTTCGTTTTCCCAGAAGAACCACTCCAGTGAGACGTGTAGTCTAGTCTTGAGAAGTATTTTTCACTTGGCTGAGCATGAAGAAACGCAACACAGCCAGAAAGTGTTCGGGTGTAGAATATGTTTGAAACGATTTCATTTTAGTGCAAACCTCCAAAAACACCAGAAGCAGCACATGGAAGAGAAATCCTTCAGTAACGCTGCAGTCAGGGCCTTGTTTGTGAAGAGCTGCAAATGCCATGTGTCAAGGAAGCCCTTTACCTGTGAGGAAGTTGGGAAAGACTTTCTGGCCACCTTGGGACATCTCCAGCCACAGACCACTCACACCAGGGAGAAGCCAAATGAGATTGCCCAGCGTGAGGCAACTTTACAAAGCAGAGAAAGTCATTACAGCCGGAGAGAATGCAAGAAAGCCTTCAGCCCGAAACATGCAATTGTTCAGGACCAGGGTGTCTACCCTGGAAGACATTGTTTTGTGTGCAGTGAATGTGGGAAGACATTCAGGTGCAAATCCTCATTTGTTGTGCACCAGAGAGTGCATACTGGAGAAAGGCTTCATGTGTGTGGTGAGTCTGGCAAATCTTTTAGGCGAACCTCAACCCTCAATCTGCATCGAAGAATTCATACTGGATCAAGGAAGTACAAGTGCAGCAAATGTGGAAAATCCTTTAACTAAAACTTTGTCCTTATTTATCCCTGGAGAAGACACATTGGAGAAAATTGTTACTTGTGCAGTGAGTGTGTGCAGTTTCCTAGCTGTAGATCCATCATAGTTCGAGAACGGACAGTTCACACTGGAGAAGGGCGTTATGAGTGTACTCAATGTGGGATATCTTTTAGACGAAAATTTTACCTCATTGTACACTGGAGAGTTCACACAGGAGGAAGGCCTTTTGAGTGCAGTGAGTGTTGGAAATCCTTTAGTCATCAATCTTACTCACTCAACACTGGAAGGTTCATAGTGGAAAAAGGCCTTATGAATGCAGTGAATGTGGAAAATCTTATACTTCTCACCCTGGCCTCTATTATCATTGGATCACACAGGAGAAAGGCCTTATAAGTGTAGGGAGTGTGGGAAATCTTTTACCAGTAGGAGGAACCTTCGTTATCATCAGGGAGTTCATACTGAGTGCAGTGAATGTGGGAAATCTTTTCCATCTAGGTCCGGCCTCTGTTATTATCAGAGAGTTCACACAGGATCGAGGCCATATGAGTGTAGTGTGTGTGGGAAGTCTTTTTCCAAGAGCTCTGTGATTACTGAACATCAGAGAGTTCACACTGGAGATAGGCCTTATCAGCGCCGTGAATGTGGGAAGTCTTTTTTCTCTGGTTCCAACATCAATAATCATTAGAGAGTTCACACAGCAGAAAGGCCTTATGAGTGCAGTAAATGTGGGAAATGTTTTCCCTGTAATTCCGTCCTTCATGAACATCAGAGAATTCACACAAGCAAAAGGCCTTATGAGCGCACAGAATGTGGGCAGTCCTTTAGAGCAAATTCTTCTCTCCTTGAATACTGTAGAGGTCACACTGGAGAGAAGCCTTATAAATGCAGTGAATGTGGAAAATCTTTTTCATCTAGGTCTGGTTTCCGTTATCATCAGAGAGTTCACACAGGATCGGGGCCATATGAGGGTAGTGAATGTGGGAAATCTTTTCCCCAGAGCTCTGCACTCCTTCAATATCCATGTTCACAGAGGTGAAAGGCCTTAAATGTGTGGTGAATGTGGGAAATCCTTTACCACTAGTTCCACCCTTTGTTATCTTCAAAGAGTTCACAAGCAAAGCCTTATTCGTGCAGGGAATTTGAGAAACTCTTTCCTAAATAATTCACCTTATTATACATGGTAGGATTTGCACTGGAGAAAGGCCTTGAATGTGCAAGGAAATGTGTAATTTTCTTGTTCAGGGTAACGACCCTGGAAGAAACTGAGGAGCCACCCATCTGAATTCAATCTCATACATCCAGTTATCCACAGGGGGAGATACCCCTTAAGTTTCAGTTATGTGGGAAGCATTTGTGGCTATACTGCACTTTGTAACCTGTCCAGAGATTTTCCCAGATTTATGTCACTGTCCGTTTCTGTGGCTATTTTACCTGTATCGCCTGGCAGGTCCACACGGTGTGCATCAGTCACCAGCCCAGTGTGCTCAGGAAAACTGACCTCTGTTCTTCCAAGTGTTGGAGCAAACTAGGAGTAGGTCAGTCCCTTCGGGGTTGGTGTTCCCCTCTCTCTGACTACGTGTACAAAAGCCTGAAGGAATGTTGGCCCAGAGAATATCATAAGAATTCAGCTGACCATGTGCAGAGAAGGACAACCCTTTTCAGGGACGTGTTCTCACATGATCAGTTTTTCCATCTAGCAAGTCACCAACCCAAACTGTGTGCCACACATTGTTTTGGTTTGTATAATGCGGGTGCCTTAATGTTTAAGGCCTGTTTTGGGAGTTCTTTGTACTGCAGGAGGTTTTTTATAAGGAGATTTGGGCTCCACCGGCATGGGCCTCAGGGAGGATAGTACGATGGCAAAAAGTGGCTTGCCGTTTTTGGCCAAATTTGCATTGGTGCCAGTGAAGTCGTAGGAGAGAGGGCAGGGCTTTTTGGTCCTCATTTGAAGCCTGGATGCTATGAGTTTTAGGAGACTCATACATCACCCTGAAGAGGAGTAAGATGTGACAACCTCAAGTTCTTGGAGCAGCATGAATTTTTTCCCCTGTTCACAGCGGGTATCACAGGAGGTGTCAGCACTGTTGAGAGGCATCTCCTCCCGTGGTCTTGCAAACAGCATGTGCCCTGATGTCCACAATTCCATGGGTGACAGTCACTGGTTGTAAGACTATAGGGGCCAGGGGAAACTGAAACTGCTACAGAAACTGGGTTAGTAGGGAGCAGAGGAGACAGCAGCCAGCTTATTGGAATGTGCCTCTTCTAAAAGTGCATCCACAGATGTCTTTGTGATAATGACCGATGTGCAGGATCAGCGCGTACACAAATCTCAGGACCTCCAGGCAGGTTTGTGTTGTGTAGCTGAGGTCATTGTCAGAAGAGATAATTGGAACGTTCTGTGGAATTTTGTAGCTGACCTGAAGTGTTCGCCTTAAGGCCATTGTTGCACAGGCAGGAAAAGGTAGAGAAAAGTAGTCCAGGGATGTGGCTCTTGTGAGCCAGCCAGCATTCCTGTTGACTGAAGTGGAAATGTCCTTTATTACTCGTCAGTATTTGCTGCCACTGAGGCAAGACTGACCCCCAGAGGGCATGACTAGAAAGGTGGTGGAGCAAGTATAGGGTTGCCAAAACTGTTTTCCAAAAAAGTGGGACGTACAGATTTTCTTAGCTTGAAGTGTTTTTTAAAGCTTTATTTAGGTGTAATATACGTGTAGAGAACTGTACATTTTTAAAGTGAAGTATTTGATAAGTTTTGACATACACATGATACCTGTGAAAACATCATCACAGTCATGGTAATGACCATATGTGTCACCATGTATTTGCCTGATTTCCTTTTATAATCTGTCTGTCCCTGCCCTTCACAGCCCTCCAAGCAACCAGTGATTTACTTTCCCTTGTAATAGATATCTTTACGATTTCTATAATTTACATGATGGAATCCTAAAATATTTACCTTTGTTTTTTCCTGGTTTTGTGTTTTGTAATTATTTTGAGATTCATCAATGATGTTAAATGAGGAGCTCTTTTTTTTTTTCTGTTTTTTTGAGTAATATTCTTACCATTAGATATAACAGTATTTATCCATTCACCTGTTTATAGCTATTTGGGTAATTCCAAGTTTTGACTGTTGAAAATAAACTAGTACAAGCGTTTGTGTACAGTTTTTTTTTTTTTTATGGGGAGGATTCATTTAATCCTCATGACCCCATGTACAGTTCTTAATATGGATATTTGTTTCCTTTATCTTTTGGTCCAAAAATTAGATTGCAGTGTTTGAGTCACAAAGTAGGTGAACGTTTAGCTTTTGAACAAACTAACAAATTGCTATCTAAACATTGTACTTTTTCCTTTTTTTTTTTTTTTGATTTTTATTGGAGTATAGGTGATTTACCATGTTGGGTTTTTTTTTTTTTTTTTTTTTGTATTTGTAACAGTACTTGTATGAAGGTTCCATTTCTTCTACATCCTAGTGAATACTTAGTTGGTCAGTGGTTTTTTATTTTAACTCTTAATGAGGTTGCCGTGCTCTCTCACAGTTTGAATTGAATTTTCCACAGAATTCATGATTAGCGTCCTTACAGATTTATATTTGCTATCTTTGGTAAAATGTCTCCTTTTATCTTCTGCCTATTCTTTTTTTTTTTCCCCTTTGGCTGCGCTGCACAGCTTGCAAGATCTTAGTTCATCAAACAAGGATTGAACCTGGGCCCTTGCGGTGAAAGCTCCGAGTCCTAACCACTGGACTGCCGGGGAATTCCCTCTTAAGCCTATACTTTGATTAGTTTTGGCTATTTTCCTTTTCTTTAACGACTAGGACAGTGCAACAACAGATACCCATTTTACTCATTCTTGAGTGACTGCTTTATGGAATAATTGGTTTCAGTACTTGAAGAACATGTCTTGAGTTTTTTCAGTGTTTTTGTTACACACAATGTAATGCACACATGTACCATACACTCTAAGATTAATCTGCCAGGAGAATTTACTATTACTTCTAAGTAAACTTGATGAATGACACCCCGCCCCCAGCCTCTTTTTTTGAGCATTTACTAAGAAGAGCTTATAATTGTATATATGTTTCTCAAAGACCTGAGAGCTAATCCTTTGAAATGTAAGCATCAGGATCAGTTAGGCCTCTGTCTCTCAGTCTCTTTGGAAAGATAGAATCCTAGTTTTCATAATTACCAGCTGTCAAACACAGCTGCACTAATCTCATTTATATTTCCCAATCCTTTGTAGTGTTTCAGTTCTATGAATACTGAGTTCCCATCCTCCCTGTTTCCTTATTCTCCCTTTATTTTAAAAAAACTATCTTAACATATTTTTTTTAATCTTGAAGGTGGTTTATTTTTGGCTGTGCCACGTGGCTTGTGGGATCTTAGTTCTCCGATCAGCGACTGAACCTGTGCCCCCTGCAGTGGAAGTGTGGAGTACTAACCCCTGGGCCGCCAGGGAATTCCCCTCATTCTCCCTTTAAAACACCTGATCACCTCTGCAGAAATTACGATTGAGTTCAACTCTTTTTCCTGCTGTCAATAGTTATTGAATAAAATATGGTTTTTTCCCTTTTTGTTTTTATTGTTTCAACTAACGTCTGGCTGTGTTTATCTTTGACACCATCAGTCTCAAAAGGGAACAAGAAAACATGCTAATTTGGTATAGTACAAAGACTGCATTGTTTAAAGATGGAGCATGTATAAGAATGGTCTTCTGAGTCTTGAACTATCTCATTGGGTTACCAAAATCAGGTTTGGCTGCTCACAGCTGAAAACCAATACTGGAGAAGGAAGTGTCAGTAGAAACGAAAGATGTTGTAATCAGAAAAGCCGGCAATCTGGAGAGAAGGTGGACTCATGTCCCCAGACCAACTCTGAAAATTCTGGTCAGCCATTCAGCCATGACAGTTTTTTTTTTTTTTTTTTTTTGGCCACACGGCATGTGGGATTTTAGTTCCCTAACCAGGGATCGAACCCGTGCCCCCTGCAGTGGAAGTGTGGAGTCTCGATCACGGGACCACCAGGGAATTCCCAGCCATGACAGTTTTTAAAGGGAAAAAGTGGGGAAGAATCTCAGTGAATCGTAAAGGCAGGAAGTTGGTTTCTGCATCATTCTCCATTGCATTCAGACTGGCTGACTCTTCGGATGTCTTGCCTGTGGGGTCTGCCTGCAGGATTGCATAGGGAGCTGTTGGGGTTATTCTTCATTCTTCTTTGTGTTTTTTAAAAGATTTTTTGATGTTGACCATTTTTGAAAGTCCTTATTGAATTTGTTACAGTATTGCTTCTGTTTTATGTTTTGGTTTCTTGGCCGCAAGGCATGTGGGATATTACCTACCTGACCAGGGATTGAACCCACACCCCCGGCATTGGAAGGCGAAGTCTTATCCACTGGACGGCCAGGGAAGTCTCAATTCTTTTTTTAATCTAGGAAAAGAATGAACAGGTTAGACAAGGTGTGGTGTGCATTCAGGAGAGTATAAGTCAGGAGTTAGTTTAAATTGTTTAGTGATCTCTTTCCTATAATTAGGTTCTTTCAAGGTGAGGGGGGACAGAAATGGGCAAATAGGAAAGGGGCAAAAGAACCACTTTCAAATGTTGGGAAGTGATTATTTTGTGATTGCAGGGACTTACATAGTTGGGAATTTGTATTATCTGTGTTAGCGTTCTCTGTAAAAACAGAAGCAGTAGGATATATAGATACAGTTCCACATCTGCAAAAAAATATGTTTCATTGGAGAGAAAAAGTCTTGGGAATACTCTGAGTTGGAAAGGTACATGTGGAATTCAAAGAACTGAAGGAAGATCACTGTCTTTTGAGGATATTGTGTGATGGGGACAGCAGGTAGCAAAGAAGCAGAGAAAGTAGGTATCTGAGGTTATCTCGAGGATCAAAATGATCCCAGTTTGTCAGGGAGACGATGACTCTGTGAGGGATTAATCAGGTAGATCAAATAATTATACTTGCTTATGGTAAAAAGTACTAAGTATTGAATTGAAATACATTTATTAAACTATACTTTAACACCTTTTAATGTTTATTTCAATTGGAAGCTTTCTTTTTTTTTTTAAAGTTCTTAGTAGTAACGTATTTACAGAATTTAGAGTATTCAGTGGGCAGCTTTTGGAAGTTATGTTTTTACAAATGTCACTTTTAGAAATTATTGTGAGCCATTTGCACTTGCAGGATACTTTCAAATAGTTGAATTCTCTTTGCCTGTTTATCCCACAGCTTTTCATAACTTCATTGCATTTTATTACCACTAACATTTATTAAGATAATGATTTTCATATGTTGAAGTCCTAACGCCTTAGTGACTGTATTTGGAGACAGGGCCTTTAGAGAGGTAATTAAGGTTAAATGAGGTCATAAGGGTGGGGCCCTAATTCATTAGGACTGGTTTCCTCATAGGAGGAGAAGTAGACACTAGGTGTATGTCCACAGGGACAAAAGGCCATTTGAAGACACGGCGAGAAGATGGCCATCCCAAGCCAAGGAGAGAGGCCACAGGAGATACCAAACCTGTTGACACCTTCCTCTCAGACTTCCAGCCTCCAGAAGGGTGAGAAAATAAGTTTCTATGGTTTAAGCCAGCCCATCTATGGTACTTTGTTATGGCAGTTCTAGCAGATTAACACAAACATCATTAATGTGTTCTCTTTACCAAATAAATAATGAGGCTCAACATTCAAAGAGACAGGAGAGAAAATTGGTATAATTTGAAAAATGGTGGAAAACTATAAATTAGCTTTGAGGGGAAGGGAATTTAATGTGGAGTTTCCTAGTTTGTTTCCACTACTGTTGGAAACCAGAACTTAGCTCCAATTTGCAAAGTCCGAAAAGAAGACCAGTAGAGAAAGTCAGGCTTTTAAACTCAGAATCATTCTTATTTCCTACAGTGTGTTGTGGGTTACAGCTGTCATGGAGTAACAGGGTCTGACTTACCCTCCTCTTGTCATCAACTGTAAAACTACAAAATAAGAGGAGTGGCTCCCTGCAGGCATTGGAGAAACAGTGTGGGGCTGTAACCCTGAAGGAACAGGATAGCACTCCAGGTCAGATCACATCCTCCTATCCTCCTGTCAGGACATTTTCCAGACCTGCACAGGGAAGCAGAGCCCAGAGAGCAGAAGGTGGAGACAACAGAGCTCAGGGCTAGGCAGTCAGCAGGAAATCCTGTGGCGGAGTCCTCTCAGGGAGATCCCTCCTTGGATGGGCAATGGTGGGTGGGAGGGAATCTGAAGCTTTAGGCCAGGCTTTGTCAGTCCCACTCCCCACAGAGATGGAGACCCTCCATCTCACATCAGTGGTCAGGTGCACATAGGTGCTTCATAGACTGAGCCCCTACTTCTCCCTCCAGAGGCTGATGCCCACATGTTAGCTCCCAAGCATGTAAGGACGTTTTCAGGAACGGATCTGCAGGGCAGGATGCAACCAGCAGGAAGTGCCCCCTCCCACCCGCACCCCCCCCAACCCTGTACTGGGCACAACAGCCAAACCTGACCTCAACTAGTGAGGCGGTACAGCCTACCTCAAGAAACAAGAAAAATCCCAAATAAACAATCTAACCTTATACCTAAAGGGACAATAAAAAAATAAATGAAACCCGAAGTTAGTAGAAGGAAGAAATTATAAAGATCATAGCAGAAATAGATAAAATAGACACTGTAAAGACAATAGAAAAAAATCAAAGAAACTAAGAGCTGGTTCTTTGAAAAGATAAACAAAATTGACAAACTGTTAGCTAGACGCACAAAAAAAAAAAAAAAAGAGGGAAGGCCCTGATAAAACCAGAAACAAAAGAGGGAAAATAACAGATACCACAGAAATACAAAGGATTATAAGAGACTAATATGAATATCTATACACCAACAAATTGGACAACCTAGAAGAAATGGACAAATTCTTGAAATCATACAATCTTCCAAGACTGAATCAGGAGGAAACAAAACCTAAATAAAGCAGTCATTAGTACAGAAAATGAAACAGTAATCAAAAAGCTCCCAAAGCCAATCCAGGACCAGACAGCTTCACAGGTGAATTCTACCAAATGTTCAAAGAAGATTTAATACTTATCCTTCCCAAACTACTACAAAAAATTGAGAAGGATAAACTTTTTTTTTTTTTTTTGGCCACTCCATGCGGCTTGCAGGATCCCAGTGCCCCAACCAGGGATTGAACCCAGGTCCTCGGCAGTGAAAGTGAGGAGTCCTAACCACTGGATTGCCAGGGAATTCCAGGAAATACCTCTGAACTAATTTTATGAAGCCAACATCACCCTGATACCAAAACCAAAGACAACACACCGAAAAAGAAAATTACAGGCCAATATCTGTGATGAACATACATGGAAAAATACTGAACAAAATTTTAGCAAACTCAATTCAACAGTTCATCAAAAAGATCATACACCATGATTAAGTGGGTTTTATTCCAGGGACAGAAGAATGGTTCAACATCAACAAAATGAAGTATAACCATCTGATCATCTCAATAGATGCAGAAAAAGCATTCAACACTATTCGACGCCCATTCATGGTAAAAACATACAACAAAGTGGGTTACAGGGAACATACCTCAACATATTAAAGGTCATATATGACAAGCTCGCAGTTAACATCATATTCAATGGTGAAACACTGAAAACTACCCCTTTAATTAAGACAGGACCAAGACAAGGTTGTCCACCCTTGTCACTCCTATTCAGCATAGTATTAAAACTCCCAGATCCATTTTTATCCTTTTAGAGGATTTGGGGGGCTTGATTTTTCTTGAATCACATAAATAAGGAAACTTTAAAATAAAATTGGCTGATTATCATTACACTCATAAGTGATTTTTCACATAACCTGCTTTTCCAACATCAGGACCTTTATACATATGAATTTATTTTTTGTGAAGTGTTTTTATAATAACAAAGATTGGAACTAATCTGATGTCTGTCCATGGAAGATTGAATAAGTCATAGTGCATCCCAAGATGGAGCATTAGTCTGCTGTGGAGGTGAAGAGGAAGTTCTCTTGACTGCTGCAGCTCCAGGAAATACTGTTAGGTGAAAAAGAAGAAGATGGAGAACAGGAAAAGGGGAAGAAGAAAGTGTTACAATATTTTGGGCAGATAGCTTTATTTTTCTAAGAATGGAAGGAAAATTAATTTATGTTTCAGTTGAGTGTCATTATGGGTGGATTGGCTGATAGTACAAGGACCTGCTGAATATATTGATATTAACGACAAAAATAGAGGTAAGGAGATATCTTGTTTTTGGAATACCATATTTAGAAAAAAGTAGCAATGACCCCATATTAATAATTCTACCCAAGTAGCAAATCTAATTCTAACCCACCCATTAAGTACCTGTTTATTACAATACATCATGAGGCAGTAAGCGTAATTAGTCCATGTTAAATTCTGTAAGATATAATGAACACTTTCATAAAATAAAGTATGTTAAGATAAAAGAGGCAGGATATCTATGGAATATAATAAAACCTAGACAATATATAAGTGTGAAACAATGGTCAGAAAAATCAATGCTAATTCCAACAAACTACTCTGAATATTTAATCAGCACATCAGAATTTGAATACTGACTTGGTATTTGATAATTTTAAGCAATTACCATTTAACTTACGTGTGATTAAGGTACTATATGTTAAGTAAAATATCCTTCTCTCTTTTTTTTAGCCGCACCATGTGACTTGCAGGATCTTAATTCCTTGACCCGGGATCGTACCTGTGCCCCCTGCAGTGGCAACGTAGAGTCCTAACCCCTGGACTGCCAGGCAACTCCCATCCTTCTCTTTTATGAATATTCATTGAAGTGTTTAGAGGCACAATCATATAGCTTCTTGAATTTTCTTTAACATGATTTGGAGGGAAATTGGGTGGGTTTATACATGAAGTAAATTTGGCTATGGGTGGGTCCTGTGAAACTGTGATGGGTTCACTTGGTTTATTTTATCAATATTAACCCTTTCTCTTTCATAGATGTCTGAAATTTAAAGTTAATATTTAAAATGTCATTATTTCCATAATGAACAAATATTGGAAAACAAATATTTTCCCTCTATTTGCTAAAACTTTATCCTTTTATTTTTTAGGGCACCACTCTTCCTTATATTGCACTGCTTAGCCTTCAGATTTCAGAGAGTGTTACATTGAAGTCTCTTTGACTCTGTTTCTCATCATTTTACCCAAACCATGGTCAACAACTTCAAGAGATGTAAGTCAAAGGAGTACAGTTAACCACGGGGGTAGAGTTGCAAACTGGAGAAGACAAGATACAACTAAGTGTACTGTTGTTTCGCACCTCTGATTAATTTTTCACTCTGTTAAGCAGGTCATCAAATCCAGATTTTTTTTAAATTGGACTTTATTTTTAAGAACAGTTTCAAGGGACTTCCTTGGTGGTCCAGTGGTTAAGACTCCACGCTCCCAATGCAGGGGACCCGGGTTCAATCCCTGGTCGAGGCACTAGATCCTGCATGCAGGCTGCAACTAAGAAGCTCGTGTGCCGCAACTAAGACCCTGCGCAGCCATAAATAAATAAATATTAAAAAAAAATAAAATAAAAGAACAGTTTTAGGTTCCCAGCAAATCCGAGTGGAAGGTACAAAAGAGTTCCCATGTACCCCCTTCCCCCACATAAGCAGAGCCTCCCTGACTGTCAGCATCCCACACCAGAGTGGGACATTTGTTACAATCAATGAATCTGTACTGACACATCATTATCACCCAAAATCCACAGTTGACATTAGGGTTCACTCCTGGTGTTGTGAATTCTGTGGATTTTGACAAATGTATAATGACATGTATCCACCTTTACAGTATCATACAGAGTAGTTTCTGCCCTAAAAATCTGTGCTCTGCCTATTCATGTCTCCTTCCCACTTAACCTGTGGCAAGCCCTGATCTTTTTACTCTCTCCACAGTTTGGTCTTTTCTAGAATGTCATATATTTGCAGTCATACAGTATGTACCCTTTTCAGGTTGGCTTCTTTCACTTTGTCATATGCATTCAGGTTTTTTTTTTGTTTTATTTTTGAAGTTTTGAATTTAATTTATTTTTTTATACAGCAGGTTCTTATTAGTCATCTATTTTTTTAATTTATTTATTTTTGCTGTGTTGGGTCTTTGTTTCTGTGCGAGGGCTTTCTCTAGTTGCGGCAAGCGGGGGCCACTCTTCATCACGGTACGCGGGCCTCTCACTATCACAGCCTCTCTTGTTGTGGAGCACAGGCTCCAGACGCGCAGGCTCAGTAATTATGGCTCACGGGCCTAGTTGCTCCGCGGCATGTGGTATCCTCCCAAACCAGGGCTCGAACCCGTGTCCCCTGCATTGGCAGGCAGACTCTCAACCACTGCGCCACCAGGGAAGCCCTAGTTATCTATTTTATGCATATTAGTGTGTATATGTCAACCCCAATCTCCCAATTCATCCCACCACCAGCACCACCACCACAACCACCACCACTTTCCCCCCTTGGTGTCCATAGGTTTGTTCTCTACATCTGTGTCTCTATGTCTGCCCTGCAAACCGGTTCATCTGTACCATTTTTCTAGATTCCACATATATGTGTTAATATACGATATTTGTTTTTCTCTTTCTGACTTACTTCACTCTGTATGACAGAGTATCCCAATTTTGTTCCTTTTTATGGCTAATATTCCATTGTATATATGCACCACATCTTCTTTATCCATTCATGTGTCGATAGGCATTTAGGTTGCTTCCACAACCTGGCTATTGTAAATAGTGCTGCAGTGAACATTGGTGTGCATGTGTCTTTTTGTTTTGTTTTTAATTAATTTATTTTATTTTTGGCTGCATTAGGTCTTTGTTGTTGTGCGCGGGCTTCTCATTGCGGTGGCCTCTCCCTTTTTTCCACATCCTCTCCAGCATTTGTTGTTTGTAGACTTTCTGATGATGCCCATTCTAACTGGTGTGAGGTGATACCTCATTGTAGTTTTGATTTGCATTTCTTTTTTTTTTTTTTAATTTTATTTATTTATTTTTGGCTGCATTGGGTCTTCGTTGCCGCACGAGGGCTTTCTCTAGTTGTGGCGAGCGGGGGCTACTCTTCGTTGTGGCACGTGGGCTTCTCACTGTGGTGGCTTCTCTTGTTGCGGAGCATGGGCTGTAGGCATGCAGGCTTCAGTAGTTGTGGCACGTGGGCTCAGTAGTTGTGGCTTGTGGGCTCCAGTGCGCAGGCTCAGTAGTTCTGGCGCATGGGCTTAGTTGCTTCGTGACATGTGAGATCTTCCCCAACCAGGGATTGAACCCGTGTTCCCTGCATTGGCAGGCAGATTCTTCACCACTGCACCACCAGGGAAGCCCTTGCATTTCTCTAATAATTAGTGATGTTGAGCAGATTTTCATGTGCTTCTTGACCATCTGTATGTCTTTTTTGGAGAAATGTCTGTTTAGGTCTTCTGCCCATTTTTTGATTGGGTTGTTTGTTTTTTTAATATTGAGCCACATGTGTTGTTTATATATTTTGGAGATAAATCCTTTGTCCATTGATTTGTTTGCAAACATTTTCTCCCATTCTGAGGGTTTTCTTTTCATCTTGTTTGTAGACTCCTGTGCTTTGCAAAATCTTTTAAGTTTCATTAGGTCTCATTTGTTTATTTTTGTTTTTATTTCCATTACTCTAGGAGGTGGATCAAAAAAGATCTTGCTGTGATTTATGTCAAAGAGTGTTCTTCCTACGTTTTCGTCTAAGAGTTTTATAGTGTCCAGTCTTAACATTTAGGTCTCTAATCCATTTTGAGTTTATTTTTGTGTCTGGTGTTAGGGAGTGTTCTAATTTCATTCTTTTACATGTAGCTGTCCAGTTTTCCCAGCACCACTTATTGAAGAGACTGTCTTTTCTCCATTGTATATCCTTGCCTCCTTTGTCATAGATTAGTTGACCATAGGTGCGTGGGTTTATCTCTGGGCTTTCTATCCTGTTCTATTGACTCTATTTCTGTTTTTGTGCCAGTACCATACTGTCTTGATTACTATAGCTTTGCAGTATAGTCTGAAGTCAGGGAGTCTGATTCCGCCAGATCCGTTTTTTTCACTCAAGACTGCTTTGGCTATTCAGGGTCTTTTGTGTCTTCATACAAATTTTAAGAATTTGTGTTCTAGTTTTGTAAGAAATGCCACTGGTAATTTGATAGGGATTGCATTGAATCTGTAGATTGCTTTGGGTAGTATAGTCATTTTCCCAATATTGATTCTTCCAATCCAAGAACATGGTATATCTCTCCATCTGTTTGTGTCATCTTTGATTTCTTTCATCAGTGTCTTATAGTTTTCTGAGTACAGGTCTTTTGTCTCTTTAGGTAGGTTTATTCCTAGGTATTTTATTCTTTTTGTTGCAATGGTGAATAGGATTGTTTCCTTAATTTCTCTTTCTGATCTTTTGTTGTTAGTGTACAGGAATGCAAGAGATTTCTGTGCATTAATTTTGTATCCTGCAACTTTACCAAATTCATTGATTAGCTCTGGTAGTTTTCTGGTGGCATCTTTAGGATTCTCTATGTACAGTATCATGTCATCTGCAAACAGTGACAGTTTTACTTCTTCCTTTCTGATTTGTATTCCTTTTATTTCTTTTTCTTCTCTGATTGCTGCAGCTAGGACGTTGAATAATAGTGGAGAGAGTGGACATCCATGTCTTGTTCCTGATCTTAGAGGAAATGCTTTCAGTTTTTCACCATTGAGAATGATGTTTGCTGTGGGTTTGTCATATATGGCCTTTATTATGTTGAGGTAGGTTCCCTCTATGCCCACTTTCTGGAGAGTTTTTACCATAAAATGGTGTTGAATTTTGTCAAAAGCTTTTTCTACATCTATTGAGATGATCATATGGTTTTTGTTCTTCAGTTTGTTACTATGGTGTATCACATTGATTGATTTGTGTATATTGAAGAATCCTTGCTTCCCTGGGATAAATCCCACTTGATCATGGTGTGTGATCCTTTCAATGTGTTGTTGGATTCTGATTGCTACTATTTTGTTGAGGATTTTTGCATCTGTATTCATCAGTGATATTGGTCTGTAATTTTTTCTTTTTGTAGTATCTTTGTCTGGATTTGGTATCAGGGTGATGGTGGCCTCACAGAATGAGTTTGGGAGTGTTCCTTCCTCTGCAATTTTTTGGAAGAGTTTGAGAAGGATGGGTGTTACCTTTTCTCTAAATGTTTGATAGAATTCACCTGTGAAGCCATGTGGTCCTGGACTTCTGTTTGCTGGAAGATTTTTTTTTTTTTTTTTTTTTTAATTTATTTGCCTGTGTTGGGTCTTCGTTTCTGTGCAAGGGCTTTCTCCAGTTGCGGCAAGTGGGGCCACTCTTCATCGCGGTGCGCGGGCCTCTCACTATCATGGCCTCTTGTTGTGGAGCACAGGCTCCAGATGCACAGGCTCAGTAGTTGTGGCTCAAGGGCCTAGTTGCTCCGTGGCATGTGGGATCTTCCCAGACCAGGGCTCTAACCCGTGTCCCCTGCATTAGCAGGCAGATTCTCAACCACTGTGCCACCAGGGAAGCCCAACTGCTGGAAGATTTTTAGTAGTTTCAGTTTCATAACTTGTGATTGGTCTGTTCATATTTTCTATTTCTTCCTGGTTCAGTCTTGGAAGGTTTTATACCTTTCTAAGAATTTGTACATTTCTTCCAGGTTGTCCATTTCATTGGCATAGAGTTGCTTGTAAGTTGTCTCTTATGATGCTTTGTATTTCTGCCGTTTCTATTGTAACTTCTCCCTTTTCATTTCTAATTTTATTTATTTATTTAATAAATTTATTTATTTTCTTTCTTTCTTTTTGGCTGCATTGGGTCTTCATTGCTGCGTGCGGGCTTTCTCTAGTTACACCGAGTGGGGGCTACTCTTCGTTGTGGTGTGCAGGCTTCTCATTGCAGTGGCTTCTCTTGATGCGGAGCATGGCCTCTAGGCACTCGGGCTTCCATAGTTGTGGCTTGTGGGCTCTAGAGCACAGGCTCAGTAGTTGTGGCACACGGGCTTAGTTGCTCCGCGGCATGTGAGATCTTCACAGACCAGGGCTCGACCCCATGTCCTTTTCATTGGCAGGTGGATTCCTAACCACTGCACCACCAGGGAAGTCCCTCTAATTTTATTGATTTGAGTCCTCTCTCTCTTTTTCTTGATGAGTCTGGCTAAAGGTTTATCAGTTTTGTTTACCTTCTCAAAGAACCAGCTTTTAGTTTTATTGATCTTTGCTATTGTTTTCTTTGTTTCTATTTCATTTATTTCTGCTCTCATCTTTATTTCTTTCCTTCTACTAACTTTGGGTTTTGTTTGTTCTTCTTTCTCTAGTTCCTTTAAGTATAAGGTTAGATTGTTTATTTGAGATTTTTCTTGTTTCTTGAGGTAGGCTTGTATTGCTATAAACTTCCCTCTTAGAAATCCTTTTGCTGCATCCCATAGGTTTTGGGTCATCATGTTTTTGTTTTAATTTGTCTCTAGGTATTTTTTGATTTCCTGTTTGATTTCCTCAGTGATCCCTTGGTTATTTAGTAATGTATTGTGTAGCCTCCACGTGTTTGTGGTTTTTACGTTTTTTTCCCTGTAATTGATTTCTAATCTCATAGCGCTGTGGTTGGAAAAGATGCTTGATATGATTTCAATTTTCTTAAATTTACTGAGGCTTGATTTGTGACCCAAGATGTGATCTATCCTGGAGAATGTTCCATGTGCACTTGAGAAGAAACTGTAATCTGCTGTTCTTGGATGGAATGTCCTATAAATATCAATTTAAATCTATCTGGTCTATTGTGTCATTTAAAGCTTCTGTTTCCTTATTAATTTTCTGTCGGGATGATCTGTCCATTGGTGTAAGTGAGGTGTTAAAGTCCCCCACTATTACTGTGTTACTGTTGATTTCCTCTTTTATAGCTGTTAGCAGTTACCTTATGTATTAAGGTGCTCCTATGTTGGGTGCATATATATTTATAATTGTTATATCTTCTTCTTGGATTGATCCCTGGATCATTATGTAGTGTCCTTCCTTGTCTCTTGTAACATTCTTTATTTTTAAAAAATTTATTTAGTTATTTATTTTTGGGTGTGTTGGGTCTTTGTTTCTGTGCGAGGGCTTTTCTCTAGTTGCGGCGAGCGGGGGCCACTCTTCATCACGGTGCGCGGGCCTCTCACTGTCGCAGCCTCTCCCATTGCAGAGCACAGGCTCCAGACACGCAGGCTCAGTACATTCTTTATTTTAAAGTCTATTATATCTGATATGAGTATTGCTACTCCAGCTTTCTTTTAATTTCAATTTGCATGGAATATCTTTTTCCATCCCCTCACTTTCAGTCTGTATGTGTCCCTAGGTCTGAAGTGGGTCTTTTGTAGACAGCATATATATGGGTATTGTTTTTGTATCCATTCAGCAAGCCTGTGTCTTTTGGTTGGAGCATTTAATCCATTCACGTTTAAGGCAATTATCCATATGTTTGTTCCTATTACCATTTTCTTAATTGTTATGGGTTTGTTTTTGTAGATCCTTTTCTTCTCTTGTGTTTCCCACTTACAGAAGTTCCTTTAGCATTTTTTGTAGAGCTGGTTTGATGGTGCTGAATTCTCTTAGCTTTTGCTTGTCTGTAAAATTTTTGATTTCTCTGTCGAATCTGAATGAGATGCTTGCCAGGCAGAGCAATCTTGGTTGTAGGTTCTTCCCTTTCATCACTTTAAATATATCGTGCCACTCCCTTCTGACTTGTAGAGTTTCTGCTGAGAAATCAGCTGTTAACCTTATAGGAGTTCCCTTGTATGTTATGTATCGTTTTTCCCTGTTGCTTTCAATAATTTTTCTTTGTCTTTAATTTTTGTCAATTTGATTACTGTGTGTCTTGGCGTGTTTCTCCTTGGGTTTATCCTGCCTGGGACTCTGTGCTTCCTGGAGTTGGGTGGCTGTTTCCTTTCCCATGTTAAGGAAGTTTTTGACTATAATCTCTTCAAATATTTTCTCTGGTCCTTTCTCTCTCTCTTCACCTTCTGGGACCCCTATAATGCGAATGTTGTTGTGTTTAATGTTGTCCCAGAGGTCTCTTAGGCTGTCTTCATTTCTTTTCATTCTTTTTTCTTTATTCTGTTTCACGGCCTTGAATTCCACCATTCTGTCTTCCAGGTCACTTTATCCGTTCTTCTGCCTCAGTTATTCTGCTATTGATTCCTTCTAGTGTAGTTTTTCATTTCAGTTATTGTATTGTTAATCTCTGTTTGTTTGTTCTTTAATTCTTCTAGGTCTTTGTTAAACATTTCTTGCATCTTCTCAATTTTGCCTCCATTTTTATTCCGAGGTCCTGGATCATTTTCACTATCATTATTCAGAATTCTTTTTCTGGAAGGTTCCCTATCTCCACTTCATTTAATTGTTTTTCTGGGGTTTTATCTTGTTTTTTCATCTAGTACATAGTGCTCTGCCTTTTCATTTTGTGTATCTTTCTGTGAGTGTCCCATTTAGGTTTCCTCCACGTCCTTTCATGACTTGGTAACTCATTTCTTTTCAGTGCTGAATAGTGTTTCTTTGTATGGACCACAGTTTATCTATCCATTCACCTACTGAAGGACATCTTGATTACTTTTGGGCAATTAAGAATAAAGCTGCTATAGGAAGTTCCCTGGTGGTGCAATGATTAAGAATCTGCCTGGCAGTGCAGGGGGCACAGGTTCCAGCCCTGGTCTGGGAAGATCCCACATGCCATGGAGCAGCTAGGCCCGTGTGCCACAACTACTGGGCCTCCGCATCCCAACTGCTGAAGCCTGTGAGTCTAGAGCCCGTGCTCTGCAACAAGAGAAGCCACTGCAATGAGAAGCCTGTGCACTGCAACAACGAGTAGCCGCTGCTCACCACAACTACAGAAAGCCCACACGCAGCAATGAAGACCCAACTTGGGGGAAAAAAGCTGCTGTAAACATTCATCTGAGGATTTTGTGTGGGCATAAGTTTTCAGCTGCTTTGGGTAAATACCAAGGAGCTCCATGCCAAACTATATGGTAAGAGTATGATGAGTTTTATAGGAAACTGCCAAACTCTTCCAAAGTGGCTGTACCATTTTGCATTCCCACCAGCATTGAATGAGAGTTTCTGTTGCTCCATGTCCTCGTCAGCATTTGGTATTGTCAGAGTTCTGGACTTTGGCTATTTCTAAAAGATATGTAGTGATACCTCGTTGTTTTAATTTGAAATTCCTAATAACAAATGATATTGAGCATCTTTTCATATGCTGTTTGCCATCTATATACCTTTTTTGTGAGGTGTCTGTTTATTGTTATATAAAGAAAAACAGAAGCAAAACAAGTTTATTAACCACATTTACGTGAACAACAATTTTTTGTCTTATTTTTTGGCTGCGCTGCACCACATGCAGGATCTTAGTTCCCCGACCAGGGATGGAACCCGTTCCTCTGCAGTGGAAGCATGGCGTCTTAAGCACTGGACCGCCAGGGAAGTCCCAACAGCAATTTTTTTAAACCACCTAAAATTTAGATGCTTCCAAAGAATTCAAATTAGGATTCATCATAGCATCACATCCTTCAGATTCATATTTTACTTGTTTATGTTAATGGTCAGTAAATTATTAAACTGTTTTTATATTTATTTATTTTATTTATTTATTTTATTTTTTGGCTGCATCAGGTCTTAGTTGCAGTACATGGGATCTTTCATTGCGGTGCATGGTCTTTCCTCTAGTTTTGGTGCATGGGCTCCAGAGTGCACGGCCTCTGTAGTTGTGGCATGAGGGTTCCAGAGTGCATAGGGTCTGTAGCTGAAGCATGCAGGCTCTCTAGTTGTGGTGCGCAGGCTCAGTAGTTGCAGCATGGGGTCAGTAGTTGTGGCATGTGGGCTTAGTTGCCCCATGGCATGTGGGATCTTAGCTCCCTGACCAGGGATTGAACTGGCATCGCCTGCATTTCAAGACTGATTCTTAACCACTGGACCACCAGGGAAGTCCCAGTCAATAAATTATTAAATAACAAATGGTTAATTCGAACTAGAGTTTAGGGGACATATAACTTTTGATGAAGTACAGACTACTTATCGTGATTATATGCTAACAAATAAAATATTTCTGGCAGGATACACAGTCGTTGATAACAGAACTTAACTCCTGTATTATAGAGGATGGGGGAGTAAACAGAAGAATGAGGAAATAGCATTTTATGTATATGCACTTAAATCTACTCAAAATTTTCTAAACAAAAAGTCTAGGTTTTATAGTACACATTGAAAAAATAATCAGGAAAACACTGGTAAACCAAAACAAAAATGTGTGTGGGGATATGTATGAAATTAATCAATACATGCAAATTATAGAAAAATATTGGGAATTATAATAAAGAGAAATTACATAAATGAATTTAAATAATAACTAGATACATCATTTAAATGGGAGTGAGCATCACAAAGTTTGGGTAATTACAAAAGATCACAAAATATCTTTGAATCCTGGACCAGTTGTGGTCACATGTCTCATCCCCATTAAAAACTGCAGTCATTCATGAAAAAAATCTAGTCTGTGTCCTGTCTTTTTCGGAGTGATTTCTGTGGAAGGACACTTAGGGACTGAATCAAACACATCTTATTTTCAGGGGATGTGACAGGAAAATCCCCCCACCCCCACCCAGCTCTGTGGCTTGAATTTTGGAGGTTAGATCAGACCAAGTTATCACTGCTCAAAGAATGAGTGGGGCAAAATCGTTAGAAATCCTCACAGATCTGGAGCCAGTGGTGACTTTCAGGGAAACACTTAGACCTTAACACCATTATGTACCTTCATTATTACTTCCCTCTAAGCTTGGCAATCTTTCATTCATTCTTTTATCAAATGAAGTGTTTATTATTTTGAATGAGAGGTACCTTCTTTGCACTGATCCCAGTAATTTGCTGTAGACATAAAATTACTGATAAAATAAAGTGCATCCTGTTCCCCAGAACCACTAAGAAAGAAGATGGAGGTGTTCAGTTCTATACTAATCACAGAAAGTTTACAGAGACTATTCAGAGTTCTCTGTAGTAACAGAACCAATGTATATACAGGGAGAGAGAGAGACTTAATTTATTATTTATTTATCTATTTATCTTTTCTCAGCGATAACAGTGGTGAGAGAGAGACATTTTAAGGAACTGGCTCACAAAATGGTGGTGGATGGCAAGTCCAAAACCTGCAGGGAAGGCTGGCAGGCTGGAGACCCCGGGAATAGCAGATGTTGCAGTCTGAAGACAGCTTATAGACAGAGTTCCCTCTGTAAGTGTCTGTGTTCTAATCTCCTCCTATTATAGGGACATCAGTCATATTGGGTTAGGGCCCACCCTAATGAACTCACAGTAACTGAATTACCTCTTTAAAGACCCTGTCTCCAAATACAGGCTTATTCATAGGTCCTGGGGGTTAGGATTTAAACATATGAATTTGGTAGGGGGCATGGGAGGACACAACTCGGCCCATAATACTTCATACTCTGGCATCACTGAATTCATGTCGTTCTCACATAAAAAATACATTGACTCCAACCCACTTGCCCGCAAAGTCTTAACCCCTTGGATCATGCATTACATGCCCATCATATCTTCAACAAATAATCATCCAGCTACAGCCTTGATGTTCTCTCAGGAGCAGGCTTCCCCAGTTTTTACAAGAGAGATAGGCTTAGAACTCCCCTAGTCTTCAAGTTCCTGTTCCTTTTTGCTTAACAATTCCTGCTTCAGTTTCTCTCTCTCCTCTTGCATGTACTGTGAACAGCAAGGAGAAACCAGGCCATGCCTTCAAGAGCTTGCTTAAAAATCTCATGTCAGTATCCAGGTTCATCACTAACAGGTTCTACTTTCCACAAAACATGAAAATGCAGTTTGGCCAAGTTCTTTGCCACTATAACAATGATTGCCTTTCCTCCCATTTCAAATAACATGTTCCCACATTTCTGTTTCAGCCCTCATCAAAAGCAGCTTTAATATTTATATTTCTAGCACTCTTCTGTTTATGATGATATATGTATATCTTTAAGATGATAGGAGCTTTTTCTACAGCTCTCCTTTTTTTCTCTCTGAGCCCTCTTCAGAATCACCTTTAGCTTTCATATTTCAATCAACAGTCTCTTCAGGGCAGTCTAGGCCTTTTCTAACATGTTCTTCAAAACTCCTTCAGCTCTGCGTATTACCCAGTTCCAAAGCCACTTGAGTATGTGTAGGTATTTGTCATAGTAGCACCCCTCTTCCTGGTGCCAAAGTCTGTACTAGTTGGTGTTCTTCAGAGAAACAGAATCAGTAGGGTGTGTGTGTGTGTGTGTGTGTGTGTGTGTGTGTACACAGTGTGGAGGCACAATTCCTTCTATCCTTGTCTGCACCCTTGTCATCTTACAATATATTGCATGTTTTATTTATTATTTGTTTTGTCTGATGTATATCTTTTTTGTTGCTAGTATTGGCTTAATAGAGGCAGGTCCTTTACCAGATATTTTTCTTCCTGATACCTCTTACAGACACGAATAATGTTTGACACACATCAGATGCTTAACACATGCCTATTGAAGCAGTGAATAAAAGTATACCCATTTTGTTCATGTTCCTTTTTAAGATTCTGTAAGTTCTTCCTACTTCTCTCTTTTCTTCTTCTTCCAGGCTGCAGTAGTGCTCAGAAATCACAAATGAAAAATAATAATATTTTCTAGGTAAAACACTTGGGTTGGCGAGAAACACAGCCCATGAAGCCCATCCTTTGTCTTAGCTGTCTTCTGTCACTTTTTAGACTGTGTCTTGCCTATCAATTTTACCTGATCTTTTCCAGCCATTTCAGATATGTTATGGCCTGGGTTCCTGGCTTCTCCCCCTCCTCAATAAATTACTTAATCACTACTAATAGTTCTCAATAATTTGATCATTTTTAAATGTTTCTCTAAGATCATCTCAAGTCCCCATGCTCACACTGCCACTGCATTTACGTGTGAAATAAAAATTCCTTCCCAGCAAGTACATGACGTGATATTGTCCCAAACCTTTATTTACCGGGTAAAATGACCCCTGTGTACATGTGCAAAGATAGGAATTTGGAAATTTTTGGCTTACAGTGGTATTTATGCCATGACATTGAATGAGATCACTAATAAAATGTGTGCAGATTGTGAGGAGAGATGACTATTGATTAAACTCTCAGGAATTCCATTACTAAGTGGATGAGAGAAAATGAAGAATCAGCAAATTTAAGTTAAAAATGCAAAAGTTATCAATGATGTCAAGAGCTACTGAGAGGAAGTTTAACCAAAATCTTACGTATCACTGTTATGTTTAGGAGTTTGCTCATGACATTGGTTTTGTGAGGATAAAACTGCACATAGAATGAGTGAAGAATTACCTAAGAGTTGAGATAATACAATAAGAGAGGGAAAACACTCTAAAAAAGTGGAGTTGTAGAGACTTCCCTAGTGGTGCAGTGGTTTAGAATCCGCCTGCCAATGCAGGGGACACGGGTTCAATCCCTGGTCCAGGAAGATCCCAGGTGCTGCGGAATAACTAAGCCCATGTGCCACAACTACTGAGCCTGTGCTCTAGACCCTGCGAGCCACAACTACTGAGCCCACGTGCTGCAACTACTGAAGTCTGCACACTAGGGCCCGCGTGCCAAAACTACTGAGCCTGCCTGCCTAGAGCCCATGCTCCAAAACAAGAGAAGCCACAGCAATGAGAAGCCGGTGCACTGCAATGAAGAGCAGACCCCACTCGCCACAACTAGAGGGAAAGCCTGCGTGCGGCAACGAAGACCTAACGCAGCCAAAAAATAAATTTAAAAAAAACAGTGGAGTTGCAAAGGGTGTGAGAAATGGTAGAATCAGAAAATGTACTGGATACAAGAGTGAAGTGTAATTGTTTCAAGGTATCCAATATTTATCAAGTTATTTTTAAGAGATTCAAAGAGACTGAAGCGCATTGATGAGATTATCTTTCAAGAGATTTGATAAAACAGCTTGTCTTGGCCAAGAGCTTCTCCTTAGGGTGTCTCCGTAAAGGGTCTTTGAAGACAGTGGCAGTTTTGGAAGGAAATATTTTCTAGATGATATTGGATATAAACTTGTCCTTTGTCTTCACAGAGTGGGCAGGAGGAGTCGTCTTAGCCATTAAGCTTTGCCCCAGTATTTCAAGGTGGGTGGAACTCAGAGTGACATCCCCCAAGTGCATTGGATTCTGCTTTTTCCTCTGCTGGATACTGTAGCACTTGATAAATACCTTTAGTTGCTGTGAGTAAACTGGACCAAGAAAGAGGAAAAACAACTGCAGAAAAAATTCATAGATACTGTTTTTCAGTCATTTCAGAAAGGTGTATTGCCTCACTACATGAATTCATGTTGTTCTTCATTGACCTGATGTGTTACGGGCTCATGGTCTACCAGCGGCTCCATGGGTCTTTTCCCGCACAGACACAAGCAGAGAATCCAGTGCGTTCACAGCAGCAGCCTCTCCCCTAGACTTTCCCATGAGACCAAAGCACCATTCTTATCGTGCTGAGGAAAAAAGCCACGTTCACCATTCTCATTCTGGTGAATATGTTGTCTGCTTTTACCCTCTCTCTTTATTTTATCTTTTTGGATAACCATGATTATGAACCCACACCATGGTCTAATGAACGCCTCTGAAAAGGTATTTTCAGGTTTCCCGACATTCATCCCTTAGTGCTCTTTGGCAGTGACACTCAGCTCTCTCAGTTTAGCTTTCCTGTTGGGCAAGGAAAACAAATATTCTGAGTGTAGCTCCTGGGCTATAAATTCTCTCTAGAACACCCTGCCGTTTATTTAATCAACTTTATATATTTGTATGCTCACGTTTTATGCCATTTCATCTTCCAGAAGATTTTGACTCAAAATTGATAACAGTGATAATAACTCTGCTTCATATTACAAGTAGAGTATAAAAACACGAAAGCTACTCATAATTATCCAAAAATAATTTTCTAAAATTATATAATGTTATTCACTACAGGTTCAGGGAATTTTATGATAATATAGAGAATGTTCAAGATTTAGGAGTGTAGGTTATAACAGCACTTTAATTTAAACGTTAAACTTTATGTTGACACTTAAAAGATTTATTTGAATTTACAAAGCTTAGTGGGGAAAATAGATGTTTCATTTGGAGAGCAAAAGACCTGGGAATACTTTTGAGCTGTAAAGTCATATATGGAATTCAAAGACTGAAGGAAGATCGATGTGTTTGTGGTATAGTGTGCGATGGGAAGAGTGATGAGAAAAGAAGCAGAGGAAGCAGGTGAAGGCTTTTTTTGCCAGGTGTCAGAGGATATCTCAGTGATGAGAATGATCCGAACTTTTTGTAGGGAAGATGATGAGTTTATGGGGGATTAGTCAGGTGGGATAATAATCAGTGTTGTATATGGTAACAAGTGTAAGTATTCAATTCAAATAAATTTACTTTATTAAACTCTACATTTTAGCATCATTTAATATTTGTTTTAATTGAAAACTTTGTGTTTGTTTGAAGTAGTTCTTAGAAGTGATGCATTTACAGTATTTGATAGGCATATTTTGGAAATTATGCTTTTATGAAAGTGAATTTTAGAAATTGTGATCTATTGGCAATTGAAGGATACTTTTAAAAGTTGAATGCTCTTTTCCTCTTTATTACCCAACTGTAGTAAGTTATTTGCCTTTTATTACCACTAACATTTATTAACATAATACCTGTCAAACGTTGAAGCACTAACTCACAAAGGGACTGTATTTGGACATAGGGCATTTATAGAGGTAAATAAAGATAAGTGAGGTTATAAGAGTGTGGCTGTATTCCATTAAGACTGGTTTTCTTCTGTTGACAAAAACTCAATTAACAATCAAGAAGAAAAAAGTGAATTTTATTCAATTAAACTGAGGTTTATAACCTGGGAGACAGAGTCTCAGAATGTCTGAGATCTGTTCTGCCTGTTGGAAGTTGAAGGCACAACGATATACATTTATGAGACAAAGGATCATACAACAAAATGACATGCTGACATTTTATACAAAGTTCATAGGCCAAGTAAGCATGTACAAAGCAGTCAGTGAGTCACCATAACCCCCAATAGAGTTGGGAAAGAATGCTAATCTTTTAAGAAGTTCCATTGCTAGCATCAGAAGAAAGGGAAAAAAAATTGATCTTTACAGTCAAGAAAGCATTCCCATCTTTGAGGAAGACTAGTTAGTGTGTAATGCAGATGCACACTGCACATTAAGGAGGTAGAGAGGCCAAAGCAGAAAATTTTATGTTTAAATTTTCTTGTCCTGCCTTGAAATATAAATTTCATTGCATCACTCATAAGATGAGGGATAGACACCAGGAGTATGCACACGAGGAGAAAAGGCCATGTGAGGACAGAGCAAGAAGTTGGCTACCCAAAAGCCAAAACAGAGGCCTCAGGAAAAACTATACTTTTTGACACCTTCCTGTTAGACTTTTAGCATCCAGAACTGCAAGAAAATAAATTTCTGTTATTTAAGCCACCCAGTCTATACTCTTACTAAACCAGTTTCATTTGCCCGATGCACAGCAAGCCAAACGCTGAGACGCTGAGGTTTGCAGCAGAGAAACTGTTTATTCATAAGGCAGCCAAGCGAGGAGAAGCAAAGACAAATCTCAGATTCACCTCCCTAAAGGGGAGGGGCTAGGAATGTTTATGGGATAAAGCTGGGTGGGGGGGATGGGAATTGAAGATAAGAAAAGGTGATTGTTGTTCTGCACAGGTAAAAGTAAGCTACAGACATTTTCATGAGACACCTGTTCAGAAAATGGCAGCGTTAGCATGTTCTGAGGGTGGGCTGTTGGCCCTCTGACATCAAAAGGTCACTGAGCCGACATTTGCGCATGCCCAGATGGAGGGTCGGTGGTCTTAACCAGTTTTAACCAGCTCGAGCTCAAACTGGACACAGCTGACTCCCAAGTTCCTAAAACAACTTGGGCAAAGATCTTATTGTTTAGGCTATTTGCCGCTTGGGAGTACCTGCAAGTTTTTGTAAAAGCAAAGTGAGCTTGATCAGTGAAAGCAGGTTACAGTTTATAACTTATGACTACCCTAGGTTTCAATAGTATTCAAATGTTATGGCAGCCCTAGCAGACTAACACAATTCTCATTTAATATTTTCTCATCACCAAATAAATGAGCTCAACACCCAAGAAATATAGTTAGGCCTACAACACCACTTCTGCTGTCACAGTAAAGTCTGCCATCAGACAACTGAAGGAATTGGAGGACCAGTAGAAGCACCACCATTTGAAACCTTGCTAGCCTTTAATAAATGGGTTGATTTGTGTAACAAAATATATATAGAGAGAGAGAGACAGGGGGAACACAATTGTAACAATTCTAAAAAGGCCACAAAATTAAAAATTAGCTTTTACACAATTTAGGACATTTAGTTTGGCAGTTCCTATTTTTCTTCCACTTCTGATGATCCTGTTGATTTTTGCTTCTACTCCTCAAAATGACTGATAACATAGGCAGGGGAACCGTTTTCTGTGGGAACCAGAGGCAGAGCTCCTGCTTGTCCATCCTCTTCAGGGCAGCCGAACATCGCACTACTTGCTTTTCTGTCATGGACCTGTATGGAGTCTTTTTTTCTTCTTCCTGACCAAACAAACTGAAACTTAAAAAACCGAATAACACTGCCGGCCACATGCATTTGAAGAGCAATTAACAATGTTTCTAGCTATGTGTGGACTCGTTTTATGTACGAATGACTGGAATGATACGGCATTTAGATGAGTCGATTTGGGAGCATCGCAAATAATAGTTTTATCCTCTAGGAGCTGCCTGGGCTTCACGGAGTCTGAAATAATATCTCTTCGCAGCCTTTAACAACGACCAAAGCCCCTCCCTCCTTTGAGGTAGGAACACCACCAGCAGCGTTCCTCGGGGCTGCAAATCCAATGCTCCTGTTGAACATTATGAACTAGCTTCGCCGCGGCCTCTGGAGCGCTGGGAACTACATTACCCAGAAGGCACGGGCGGAGAGGCCTCAGTTACGAGGCAACGGCCACTCAGGATGAGGGGTTCCCGCGCGTGAGCGTCGGGGCGGGACTTCCGGCGACCCCGTTGTGGCGGTCATTTTTGCTCCCCTCAGGTTTGTTCGCCATCCAGAGCGTTGTGTCAGGATCGAGGTGACGGGACCGAGAAGATCCGAGAGGAGGGCCTGTCCCCGCAACACAGGGGCAGGTCTGAGGCTCGGCGACGCCGCCCGGGGTATCCCGCGCCAAGCCCGGAAGAGTGACCGCCGTGCCCACGTTTCGCCTCCTCTCCCGCAGCTCCCGGCCCCGCTCTATCCACCGAGTCCGATGGCGGCGGCGGCGCTGAGGGACCCGCCTAAGGTAAACGCTCGTCCTCCGGCCCCTCACCGCCCTCACTGCACCAGACACTAAAGCCCCGAGTGCGGGACGCTTGCTCACGTGCCCGCAGCCCAGGCCGTGGTGTCCAGGACGGTGAGGTGGCCGTGGGCGGCGCGTGGGCGAGGGTGACAGGCGGAGGGACCGGCAGGTGCAAAGGCTTGGAGGTCGGACCGAGCCAGGAGGATTCGGGAAACCTGGGGTCCATCTTATGGCTGCAGTAAAGAGAGTGTGAGGTGGACTCACGCCTGGACCGGCAGAGAGAGAGGTTGTTCCTTTATTCTGAGGGACCTGGGAGCCACGGAGGGCTGTGAACGGACGAGGAACAGTGTATGTGAGGGCTTTAAAAGTTTTCAAAAAGCTGCTCAGAGAAGAGAACGGATTGGAATGGGGGTGACAAAGAGAGGCACAGGGAGTTGAGTCCTCGTCCAAGGTCGCAGGATCTGATGAGAGGCAACAGAGGTTAGTCAGTCAGCCTGAGGTCACTAGGTTCCAGGGCTGGGTGGGGATACAAGGGAGTCCTGCACACATGGAGCCCAGCCACGGTTGCCCAGGTTCTGAAGGTTGAAGAGGCACTTGTAGAACCTATGTAAGGCAGGAGAGGGTGTCCCAGTCCCTCACTGGTTCTGGGTGGCTAATACTGAAACAGAGATCAGAAGCAAGGCAGGCAGGGCTTTCCCTGGCTATGGGCTCCCTCAGAGAACTGGGATTGTACCAGATCATGTTTGATTTTGTTAAGCACTCTGTGGATCTGGGTGAGTCCAGAGAGGTGCCTGTGATGTGGGGCAGGGAGGTGGTAGAGCTGTGGGAGTGCAACTGTGAGGTCTGAAGATGTGAAAGAGGTTTGGTCAACTGAATGACGTGCACATCAAGGGGAAGTGTGAGCTGAGGGCCCACAGGCCCTGGTGTTGGGGATTAAGGGTAAAGATGAGCCCATGTTTGGCTGTGTCTTGGAGGCACAATGTGGGAGACCTCACGGAAATTACTTGGGGGGAGGGATGGGGCCCTGTAGGCCAGGCCCAGAGTTTAGATGGCATTTATCCCCCCGGCCACCGCCTTTTGTTGCTGAGGGCTGAACACAGTGAGGAGAGATCAGGCATCATTGGCACCAGGCCTGACGTGGGGAGCTCTGATGGAGGATGACCGTGGAATACATGTGTGAGGAGATGAATTGTGGGTCCTCAGAGAGAGAATGTTTATGTTTCATCTATCTCATTCATGACAGGGTGGTGTGACCTTTGAGGACATTGCCCTGTACTTCTCCTGGGAGGAATGGAAGCTCCTTGATGAGGCTCAGAGACGCCTGTACCATGATGTGATGCTGGAGAACTTTGCACTTGTATCTTCACTGGGTAAGAGCCTCACCCTCCCCAGTGACCTGGGCTAGGCTCTGTATCCTGCCTCACTCTTTTTTCTCCAAGGTGTGCTCTGTCCTTCTCACATATGGACCTTGGGCACTGCTTGTTTCCCCAGCTTTCTGGGTAGTTGCTGTGATAGTTAGGGCTGGGTTGTTTGCACTGCCCCCTTCTCTCCCCGTAGCCCCAATACAGTCTGTACTCAACCCTCATAGGGGTGGATTTGAGTAAGCAGTCTTGGAGTGAGGCTAAAGGATTGCATCTTAAACTTGCCCTTTCCCTGGTCAGGTGGTGTATCCAGGTCCATGGCACTTCTGTGTCCCAGGTTTTGTTCCTTTTTATCATCTGACATTTCCTTCTGCCTCCATATGCCAGGAATTGAAGGTATTGTCATGACCATTACTTACCTGGACCATGGGCTGTTTTCCAAGGCTGTCCTTAATGGTTCTACTTGTGTTGTTTAGATCTCTTTTCTTTTTTCTTTTCTCCAGCTTATTGAGGTATAATTGACAAATAATACTGTATATATTTAAAGTGTACAGGGAGTTCCCTGGTGGTCTAGTGGTTAGGATTCAGCGCTTTCACTGCCGTGGCCCGGGTTCAATCCGTGGTTGGAGAACTGAGATCCCACAAGCCGCACGGTGTGGCCAAAAAATGAAAAAAAAATTAAAAAGTACAAGGAAGTGTACAATGTCATGATTTTATATATACACACATACAGTATGAAATGATTACTACAGTCAAGTTGATTAACACATCCATTACCTCACATAATTGTATTTACATTTTTCGTGTGTGTGAAAACACTTAAGATCTACTCTGTTAGCCCATTTGAAGTATACAATACAGCATTACAGTACATTACAATACAGTATAGGCTCCATGCTGTATTAGTTCCTCAGAGCTTATTCATTTTATAAAACTGACCAACATCTCCCCATTTTCCCAGACCTGAGCACCTGGCATTCTACTCTTTGTTTCTATAGGTTCAACTGTTTTTTTTTTTCAAGATTCCATATATAAGTGATAGCATACAGTATTTGTCTTTCTCTGGCTTATTTCACTTTGCATTATGCCCTCCAGGTTCATTGTTGTTGTCACAAATGCATGATTTCTTTTTTTAATGGCTGAATAATACTCCATTGCATATAAATGGACTTTATTAATCCATTCATTTGTAGACAGATACAGGCATATTGCAGGTTAGGTTCCAGACCACCGCAATAAGGTGAGTAACACAATAAAGTAAGTCACAAAAAGTTTTGTTTTCCAGTGCCTATAAATGTTATGTTTACACAGTATAGTAGCCAGTAAGTGTGCAATAGCATTATGTCTTAAAAAACAACATATATACCCTAGTTAAAAAATACTTAATTGCTAAAAAAAATTTTAATCATCATCTGAGTTGTATCTTTTTGCTGTTGGAGCAATTTATTGGTACATATATACAATGGAATATTACTCAGCCATAAAAAGGAACGAAATTGAGTCATTTGTTGAGACGTGGATGGATCTAGAGACTGTCATACAGAGTGAAGTAAGTCAGAAAGAGAAAAACAAATATCGTATATTAATGCATGTATGTGGAACCTAGAAAAATGGTATAGATGAGCCAGTTTGCAGGGCAGAAGTTGAGACACAGATGTAGAGAATGGACATATGGACACCAAGGGGGGAAAACTGCGGTGGGGTGGGGATGGTGGTGTGCTGAATTGGGCGATTGGGATTGACATGTATACACTGATGTGTATAAAATTGATGCCTAATAAGAACCTGCAGTATAAAAAAACAAACAAAACAACTAATACTAAACTTTCATTGGGTTATTTGTATGGAAATATGTTAATATAAATGTTTCAGACATTACATGAAATTTCTAAAAATCTTATATTTGTATTTGTATGGAAATATGTATGGAAATATGTTAATATAAATGTTTCAGACATTACATGAAATTTCTAAAAATCTTATATTTGTATTTGTATGGAAATATGTATGGAAATATGTTAATATAAATGTTTCAGACATTACATGAAATTTCTAAAAATCTTATATGTTCTGGTATAATGTTATAAGTAATAATCCTAGTTATTACTTTAAAATGTATATCTCAGAAATAACTAATTTTCTTGTCAACTGCATTATTATGAACTTGCATCAAATCTTTAACCGTGGTCATTTTTAAGTCTTTTGTCATTTACAGATAGTTCTGGGTGTACTCTGATGATTTTGCAAATATGTTCCTATAAAAGGGTTTCATCTTCAAGAAAGTCATGGAAAAGACTCTGACAAGTACAGGTTTCTGGTAACTGACTGTACTGCTGAACTGAATGAATAAGCATTTTCAGAACTCTAATGAAAAACTGATGAACTCATAAAAGTGCTAACAAAAGATCAAGATGAAAAAAAAAATTAATTACATGGGACTGAGTGAACTGAAAAAAAAAAAAAGAATTGTCCAGTACAATTTTCCTGAAAGAAATATTATTGATTTTTCACTCAAATAGATTATATTTTGCTTCAGCCCTCAAAGAAATTACTTTATTTCTTTCAGTTTACATTTGAAAAGTAACGCATCCTACTTTATTTTTCTAAAACTGTACCACGTTGCATATCTAGCATAAAAATGTTCATGTCAAAAAAAAATTTTTTTTAATTAATTAATTAATTTATGGCTGCGTTGGGTCTTCGTTGCTGCGCGCAGGCTTTCTCTCTAGTTACAGCGAGTGTAGCTACTCTTTGTTGCAGTACAGGGGCTTCTCATTGCAGTGGCTTCTTTTATTGTGGAGCACGGGCTCTAGGTGCATGGGCTTCAGTAGTTGTGGCGCGCAAGGTCTAGAGTGCTGGCTCAGTAGTTGTGGCGCACGGGCTTAGTTGCTCCGCGGCATATGGAATCTTCCCAGACCAGAGCTCGAACCCGTGTCCCCTGCATTGGCAGGCAGAGTCTTAACCACTGCGCCACCAGGGAAGTCCCTTGCCTTAATTTGACTGATCAGGGTGCTGACTGATCAGGTTGCTGAAGGTTTTGGTGGCTTTGGCAGTTTCTTCAAATAAGACAACAATGATGGTTGCCACATCAATGGACTCTTCCTTTCAGGAATGATTTCTCTGTAGCACGCGATACTGTTTGATAACATTTAACACACAGTAGAACTTCTTTCGAAATTGGAGTCAATCTTCTCAAACCCTACTGCTGCTTTATGAACTAAGTTTATGTAATATTCTAAAGCCTTTGTCGGGCTTCCCTGGTGGCGCAGTGGTTGAGAATCTGCCTGCCAATGCAGGGGACACGAGTTCAAGCCCTGGTCTGGGAGGATCCCACATGCCGCGGAGCGACTAGGCCCGTGAGCCACAATTGCTGAGCCTGCGCGTCTGGAGCCTGTGCTCCGCAACAAGAGAGGCTGCGATGGTGAGAGGCCCGTGCACCGCGATGAAGAGTGGCCCCCACTTGCCGCAGCTAGAGAAAGCCCTCGCACAGAAACGAAGACCCAACACAGCCATAAATAAATAAATAAATAAAAAATTTTTTTAAAAAGCCCAATTACATTTTTAAAAATTTTAAATAATAAAATAAAATAAAGCCTTTGTCATCATTTCAACAATCTGCACAGCATCTTCACCAGGAGTACATTCCATCCAAGAAACCATTTTCTTTTCTCATCTGTAAGAAACAGCTCCTCATCTGTTAAAGTTTTCTCTTGAGATTGCAGCAATTCCGTCATCTTCCAGCTGCACTTCTAATTCTAGTTCTCTTGGTTTTTCCACTACATCTGCAGTTACTTCCTCCACTTAAGTCCTGAACCCCTCAAAGTCATCCAGAGAGTTGGAATCAGCTTTTTCTCAACTCCTGTTAATGTTGATATTTTTACCTCTTCCCATGATTCATAAATGTTCTTAATGGCATCTAGAATGGTGAGTCCTTTCCAGAAGGTTTTCAATTTAATTTGCCCTGATCCATCAGAGGAATTGCTATCTATGGCAGCTATAGCCTTATGAAATGTATTTCTTAAGACTTGACAGTGTAAACTACTTGATCCATGGGCTACAGAATAGATGTTTTAGTAGTAGGCATGTAAAGAACATTAATCTTGTACATCTCCATCAGAGCTCTTGGGTGACCAGCTGCATTGTCAGTGAGTAGTAATATTTTGAAAACATTTTTTTTTTCAGAGCAGTAGGTCTCAACAATAGTCTTAAAATATTCAGTAAACCATGTTATAAGGAGACATGCTGTCATCCAGGCTTTGTTGTTCTATTTATAGAATATATGCAGAGTAGATTTAGCAGAATTGTTAAGGGCCTAAGATTTTCAGAATGATAAATGTGCGTTGGCTTCAACTTTCAGTCACCAGCTGCATTACCCCTAACAAGAGAATCAGCCTGTCCTTTGAAGCTTTGAAGCCAGCCTTGACTTCTCCTCTCTAACTGTGAAAGTCCTAGATGCCATTTTCTTCCAACATAAGACTGTTTCATCTACATTAAAAATGTGTTGTTTAGTGTAGCCATGTCCATGAATTATCTTAGCTAGATCATCTGGATAACTTTGGTACAGCTTCTACATCAGCACTTGCTGCTTCACTGTGTACTTTTTTTTTCACCTTGTACTTTTATGTTATCGAGACAGCTTCTTTCCTTAAATCTCATGAACCAACCTATGCTAGCTTCATACTTTTTTTTTTGCAGCTTCTGACCTCTCTCAGCCATCACAGAGTTGGAGAGAGTTGGGGCCTGACTCTGGATTAGGCTTTGGCTTAAGGTAATGTTGTGGCTGGCTTGATCTTGGATACAGATCACTAAAATTTTCTCCATATCAGCAATAAGACTATTTTGCTTTTTTTTTTTTTTTAAATAAATTTATTTATTTATTTATTTATTTTTGGCTGTGTTGGGTCTTCGTTTCTGTGCGAGGGCTTTCTCTAGTTGCTGCGAGCGGGGGCCACTCTTCATCGCGGTGCGCGGGCCTCTCACTGTCGCGGCCTCTCTTGTTGCGGAGCACAGGCTCCAGACGCGCAAGCTCAGTAGTTCTGGCACACGGGCTTAGCTGCTCCACGGTATGTGGGATCTTCCCAGACCAGGGCTCGAACCCGTGTCCCCTGCATTGGCAGGCAGACTCTCAACCACTGCGCCACCAGGGAAGCGCTTTGCTTTCTTATTATTTATGTGTTCACTAGAGTAACACTTTTAATTTACTTCAAGAACTTTTCCTTTGCATTTATTGACACAACTTGGTTAATACTGTTTGGTCCAAGAGGTCTGGCTTTCAGCCTCTCTTGACTTTTAACTTGCCTTCCTCCCTAAGCTTAATCATTTCTAGCTTTTGATTTAAAGTGAAAGACATGTGATCCTTCCTTTTACTTGAGCTCTTAGAGGCCATTGTAGGGTTATTAATTCGCCTAATTTCAATATTGTTGCATCTCAAGAAATACAGAGGCGTGAGGAGAAGGAGAGAGACGGATTTGCCAGTCAGTAGAGCAGCCGAACACATACAGTGTTTATTGATTAAGTTTGCTGTCTTATGGGTCCAGTTTGTGGCACCCCAAAACAAAGATCACTGATCACAGATCACCATAACAAGTATAACAATAATGAAAAAGTTTGAAATATTGCAAAAGTTACCAAAACCTGACGCACAGACACAAAGTGAGCAAATGCTGTAAGAAAAATGGCGCCAGTAGACTTGCTTGACACAGGGTTACTGCATACCTTTAATGTGTAAAAAAAAATGCGTTATCTGTGAAGCACAATAAAACAAGTTATGCCTGTACTTAGGTTGTTTCTATACCTGGGCTATTGTGGATCTTGCTGCAGTGAACATGGGGATGCAAACACCTGTTTGAGATACAGATTTTGTTTCCTCTGGAAATAGACACAGAATTGGGATTATTGGACCATGCAGTAGTTCTATTTTTAATTTTTAGGAAATTCCATACAGTTTTCCCTAATGGCTGTACTGATTTACATTCCTACCAACAATGTAGAAGGCTTTCCCTTTCTTCACATCCTAACGAACATGTATCTCTTGTCTCTTTGATAGTAGTGTTCCAGACAGGTGTGAGGTGATATCTCCTTGTGGTTTGGATTTGCATTTCCCCGATGTTAGTGATGTTGAGCACCTTTTCATATACCTGTTGATCATTTGTATGTTTTGGATAAATATCTGTTCAGGTCCTTTTGCCCATTTTTAATTGGATTCTTTAGTTTTTTATTGTTGAATTATATGAGTTCTGATATTTTCTGGATATTAACCCCTTATCAGATAAATCCTTTGCAAGTATTTTCTCCTTTTCCTTAGGTTGTGTTTTCATTTTGTTTCCCTTGCTATAAAGAACCTTTTCCATTTGATATAGTCCCACTTGTTTATTTTTGCTTTCATTGCTTGTGCTATTGGTGTCATCTAAAAAAATCATTGCCAACACCAATGTCAAGGAGCTTTTTCTCTGTATTTTCTTCTAAAAGTTTTACAGTTTCAGGGTTTATGTTTAAAAATTTTAATCCAATTCAAGTTAATTTTTGTGAGTGGTGTGAAATAAGGCTCTAGTTTCATTTTTTTTGCATGTAGATAACCAGTTTTTCCATCACCATTTTTGGAAGAAGCTGTCCTTTCTCCATTGTGTGTTCTTGTTGTGCCTATCAAAGATGAGTTGACCATATATGCGTGAATTTATTTCTGGGCTCTTTGTTCTGTTAAGTTGGTCTATGTGTCTGTTTTTATGCCAGTACCATAATGTATTAATTACCATAGCATTGTAATATTTTGAAATCAGGAAATGTGATGCCTCTAGCTTTGTCCTTTTTCAAGATTGTTTTGGCCATTTGGGATTTTTCATGGTTCCATACAAATTTTAGGATTGTGTTTTCTATTTCTGTGGAAAATATCATTGGAATTTTGATATGGATTGTTTTCAATCTATAAATTGCTCTTGGTAAAATTAACAATATTAATTTTTCCAATCCAAGAATACTGGATATCTTTCCATTTATTTGTGTCTTCTTCAGTTTCTTTCATTGTTGTCTTATGATTTTCAGAATGTAAATCTTTCATCCCCTAGGTTAAATTTGTTCCTGAGTATTTTATTCTTTTGATGCTATTTAAAATAAGATTGTTTTCTTAATTTTCTGTTCAGACAGTTTTTTATTAGTGTATATAAATGCAACTGAAATTTGTATATTGGTCCTTTTTATCCTGCAACTTTACTGAACTCATTTGTTAGGGTTGAATTTTGGGGTTTTCTACATATAAGAGTGCATTACCTGCAAACAAACACTTTTCCTTCTTCCAGTCCAATTTGAATGCCTTTTCTTTCTTTTTCTTCTCTACTTACTCTGGGTGGGACTTCCTGTACTATGTTGAATAAAAATGGATAGGGTAGGCATCCTTGTCTTGTTTCTGATGTAGAGGAAAACCTTTTAGCTTTTGAATGTTCAATATGATGTTAGGTGTGTGCTTGTCAGATGTGTTGAAGTACATTCCTTCTATACCTAGCTTTTTTAAAAAAAAATAATTAATTAATTCGGCTGTGTCTGGTCTTAGATGTGGTGCGCAGGATCTTTTAGTTGTGGTGCACAGGCTTCTCTCTAGTTGTGGCATGCGGGCTCAGTAGCTGTGACCTGCAGGCCCTCTAGTTAGAGCGCATGGGCTCACTAGTTGCGGCGCACAGGCTCTCTAGTTATGGCACACGGGCTGCAGAGCGCGTGGGCTCAGTAGTTGCGGTGCATGGGCTCTCTAGTTGTGGCGGGCGGGCTGCAGAGTGTGTGGGCTCAGTAGTTGCAGTGCGTGGGCTGAGTAGTTGCAGTGCATGGGCTCAGTAGTTGCGGTGTGTGGGCTTAGTTCCCCAACCCAGGACCGAACCTGTGTCTCCTGTATTGGAAGGCGGATTCTTAACCACTGGACTACCAGGGAAGTCCCTCTTCTATACGTAACTTGTTGAGAGTTTTTATCATGAATGGATATTGAATTTTAAAATGGTTTTTCAGCATCTATTCATATGATTATGATTTTTATCCTTTGTTCTGATAATGCAGTGTATCACATTTATTGATTTGCACATGATGTTGAACCATCTTTGCATCCCAGGGATAAATTCTACTTGATTGTGATGTATGATCCTGTAAATGTGCTGTTGGATTTGGTTTGCAAGTATTTGGTTGAGGATTTTTGCATCTATATTCATCAGGGATTTTTTTTTAATTAATTTATTTTATTTATTTATTTTTGGCTTTGTTGGATCTTCGTTGCTGTGCGTGGGCTTTCTCTAGTTGCGGCGAGCGGGGGTTCCTCTTCGTTGTAGTGCATGTGCTTCTCATTGTGGTGGCTTCCCTTGTTGCAGAGCATGGACTCTAGGCACGCAGGCCTCAGTAGTTGCAGCACGCAGGTTCAGTCGTTGTGGCTCGCAGGCTCTAGAGCGCAAGGGCTTAGTTGCTCCGCAGCATGTGGGATCTACCCGGACCAGGTCTCGAACCTGTGTCCTGTGCATTGGCAGGCGGATTCTTAATCACTGTGCCACCAGGGACATCCTCATCAGGGATATTGACCTGTAATTTTCTTCTGCTGTATTCTTCTTAAATGGCTTTGATATCAGAGTAATGCTGGTCTCATAAAATGAGCTTGGGAGTGTTCCTGCTTCAATTTTTTGGAAATCTTTGAGAAGGATTGATATTAATGTTTTAAATATTTAGTAGAATTCCCAGTGATTTTGTCTAGTCCTGGGCTTTTCTTTGTTGGGAGATTTTTTTATTAGTGATTCACTCTGCTTACCAGTTATAGGTTAATTCAGATTTTCTATTTCTTCACGATTTTATTTTGGTAGGTTTTATGTTTATAGGAGTTTTATTCATTTCTTCTGAGTTATCCAATTTGTTGGCAAATAATTGTTCATTCTAGTTTCTTCTGATTGATTGTATTCCTGCAGTATCAGTTGTTATGTCTCCTCTTTCATTTCTGATTTTGAGTCGTCTCTCTTTGTTTTATAATCTAGCTAAAGGCTTGTCAATTTATCTTTTCAAAAAAACCAACTCTTGAGACTTCCCTGGTGATCAGTGGTTAGGACTCTGCACTTCCACCCCAGGGGGGTCCAGGTTTGATGCCTGGTCAGGGAACTAAGATCCCAGAAGCCATGCAGAGTGGCCAAAAAACAAAGTAAAACGTTTAAAAAAAAAAAAAGGCTCTTAGTTTTATTGGTATTTTCTGTCATTTTTCTAGTCTCTATTTCTTTAATTTCTGCTCTGATCTTTATTATTTGTTTTATTTATGCTAACTTTAACCTTGGTTTGTTCTTTTTCTCATACCTTGAGATATAGAGTTAGGTTGTTTATTAGAGATCATTCTTTTTTCTTAATGTAGTCATTTATTGCTATAAACTATCCTCTTACAATTGCTTTTACTGCATCCCATAAGTTTTGGTGTGTTATGTTTCCATTTACATTTGTTTGAATTTTTTTTTTAATTATTTCTTATTTAACCCATAGATCGTTCAGGAGTGTGTCATTTAAATTCTACATATTCGTGAATTTCCCAGCTTTCCTCCTGTTAATGGTTTCTAGTTTCGTACCATTGTGGTTGGAAAAGATGTTTAATATGTTTTCCATCTTCTTAAATTTGTTAATACTTGTTTTGTGACCTAATATGTGAACTATCCTAGAGAATGTTCTCTGTGTACTTGAGAAGAATGTGTATTCTGCTATAGTTGGATGGCATCTTTTGTACATGTCTGTTAGGTCCATTTGGTCTTAGGTGCAGTTCAAGACCAACGATTTCTTATTCAGAGTGGGGCATTGAACCCCTAATATTACTGCACTGCTTTCTTTTTCTGCCTTCGGATTTGTTTGTATTTGCTTAATATATTCAGGCGTTCCAATATTGGGTGCAAATATACTTGTAATTGTTATATCCTCTTGATGAATTGACTGCTTTATCATTATATAATGACCTCCTTTGTCTATTTACTTAAAGTTTGTCTTTTCTGACATAGTATAATTACCCCTACTCTTTTTTTGTTTCATTTGCGCGTTTGTGGTTGGGTTGCCCCTTCCAATAAACTGAATGTGTACCTCATCAGTGTTTCTTTGCATTCAGGTTTCTGGAGTGGAGAAGAGAATGTTGAGGCATCCTTTGAACAGAGTGTTTCTGTGGTAATGTCACAGGTCAGGACTTCCAAGGAACCTTCATCTTCCCAGAAGACTCAC
The DNA here is from genome assembly GCF_965194805.1 of Balaenoptera borealis. Classification (NCBI taxonomy): domain Eukaryota; kingdom Metazoa; phylum Chordata; class Mammalia; order Artiodactyla; family Balaenopteridae; genus Balaenoptera; species Balaenoptera borealis. The sequence goes on from NC_138878.1 coordinate 68,956,465, forward strand.
CCCTGTGAGATGTGTGGTCCGGTCTTGAGAGACATTTTCCATTTGACTGAGCAGCAGGGAACACAACACAGCCAGAAATTATTCAAGTGTAGGGCATGTGCAAAAGGATTTTATTTCAGTGCAGACACTCAGCAGCACCAGGAGCAACACATGCAAGAAAAACCATTCATAATCGGTGTGGACAGGGCCTCATTTGTGAAGAGCAGCAATTTCCATGTGTCAGGGGAGCCTTTTACCTGCAAGAAAGTTGCAGAGGACTTCCTAGCCACCTCAGGACATCTGAATCAACAGACCATTCACACTGGGGAAAAGCCAAACACAGTCACCCACTGCATGGAAACTTTACAAAGCAGAAAAAGTCATTGCACCAGGGGAGAATGCAAGAAAGCCTTCAGCCCCAAACACACACTTGTTCAGGCCCAGAGTGTCTACACTGAAAGACAGTGTTTTATGTGCAGTGAATGTGGGAAAATATTCAAGTATAAATCCTCATTTGTTGTGCACAAGAGAGTTCACACTGGTGACAGGCTTTATGACTGTGGCGACTGTGGAAAATCTTTTAAGGGAAGCTCAGCCTTCATTCAACATCGAAGAATTCATACTGGGGCAAGGCACTACAAGTGCAGCAAATGTGGGAAATTCTTTAGCCAAGAATTTGTCCTCATTTATCCTCAGAGGAGTCACACTGGAGAAAATTGCCACATTTGCCATCAATGTGCACAATCTTTTAGCCATAGCTCCATCTTTTTTCAACAACAGACAGTTCACACTGGAGAAATGAGTTATGGGTGCACTGAATGTAGGAAGTCCTTTAGACGAAAATCTGACCTCATTGAACACTGGAGGGTTCACACAGGAGAAAGGCCTTATGAGTGCAGTGAATGTGGGAAATCCTTTACTTCTAGCTCCGCCCTCCGTTATCATCAGAGAGTTCACACTGGAGAAAAGCCTTATAAATGTGGGGAATGTGGGAAGTCTTTTACCTCTAGCTCTGGCCTACGTTATCATCAGAGAATTCACACAGGAGAAAGGCCATATGAGTGTACTGATTGTGGAAAGTCTTTTACCCAAATAAATCACCTCATTATACACCGAAGGGTTCACACAGGAGAAAGGCCTTATGAGTGCAGTGAATGTGGTAAATCCTTTAGCCACAAATCTTACCTGTCTCAACACCAGAGAGTTCACACTGGAGAAAGGCCTTATGAATGTAGTGAATGTGGGAAATCTTTTACCTCTGGTTCCGCCCTCTGTTATCATCAGAGAGTTCACACAGGAGAAAAACCTTATGAGTGCAGTGAATGTGGGAAATCCTTTACCAATGGACCGATACTCATTCGACACCGTAGAGTTCACACAGGAGAAAGGCCTTATGAGTGCAGTGAATGTGGGAAATCCTTTACCCAAAGAAATCATCTCAACATACACCAGAGAGTTCACACAGGAGAAAGACCTTATGAGTGCAGTGAATGTGGAAAATCTTTTACCTCTGGTTCCGCCCTTCGTTATCATCAGAAAATTCACATTGGAGAAAGGCCTTATGAGTGCAGCGAATGTGAGAAGTCTTTTACCTCTAGCTCTGCCCTCCGTTGTCATCAGAGAGTTCACACAGGAGAAAGGCCTTTTGACTGCAGTGAATGTGGTAAATCTTTTAGGGACAGTTCCCAATTGAATCAACACCAGAGAGTTCACACTGGAGAAAAGCCTTATGAATGTAGTGATTGTGGGAGATCCTTTAGCCAGAATTCATACCTCTCTAAACACCGGAGAGTTCACACTGGAGAAAGACCTTATGAGTGCAGTGAATGTGAGAAATCTTTTACTTCTGTCTCTGCCCTTGGCTATCATCAGAGAGTTCACACTGGAGAAAGGCCTTATAAGTGCAGTGACTGTGGGAAATCTTTTACCAATAGCTCAATACTGATTCGCCATCGGAGAGTTCACACAGGAGAAAGGCCTCATGCATGTAGTGACTGTGGGAAGTCCTTTACCCAAAGAATTCACCTGATTATTCACCGGAGAGTTCACACAGGAGAAAGGCCTTATGAGTGCAATGAATGTGGGAAATCTTTTACCTCTCGTTCCACCCTTCATTATCATCAGAGAGTTCACACAGGAGAAAAGCCTTATGACTGCAGCGAATGTGGGAAGTCTTTTAGCCGAAAATCTAACCTCTCTCAGCACCAGCGAGTTCACTCTGGAGAAAGGCCTTAAATGTGTAAGAAATGTATAATTTCCTTGTTCAGTGTAATGACATTGGACAAAACTGTGAGGCACTAGTTGCCCCATGCATCCAAACATCAGGAGTAGAGAGATTCCTCATAATTTTCAGTTATGTGGGAAGCATGTGTGACTGTGTTGCACTCTCTAACCTACCCAGGGCTCTTGATAGATTTATGTCACTGCCACTTTCTGTAGCCAGATCCATTTCACCCCTATAACCTGGCACATCCCCACAGTGTGCATCAGTCACTACTGCACTGTGCTCAGGGAAGCCAACTCTGTTCTCTCATTTGTGGGAGGAAATTAGGAATAGCCTGAACCTTTAGGATGTCCTCATTCCCTTTCTGACCAGCTTGGGCATGGGCCTGACCTACTGTTGGCCCAGAGAACATCATATGAGTTCATCTGGCAGCTTGCAGAGAAGGATTACCATTTTTAGGGACACTTTGGTCTCAAGATACCTGTGATGAATTTTTCTAGCTTCCGAGTCACCAGCTAAAGAACTGCCAGCCATTGCTGGCAGATCTGCCAGAACATTGCTTTGGTTTGAACAGTAGCAAAGACCTTACTGTTAAGTTCTCTTTAATCTTGGACATTCTATTTACCAAGTAGGATAGGTTATAAACAGATTTGGGCTCTACAAGCATGAAGGGGTGAGCAACTTTTATGGGGGTATCAAACTTTCTATGCCTCAGAGGAGACATTACAGAGGCAGAAATTAACTTACTAGTTTTTGCCAAATTTGCATTTCTGCCCGTGGCCTCCTAGGAAAGACTGCAGGACTTTCTTGTCCTCATTTGAGGCCTGGATGCTATGAGTTTTAGGAGACTCAGAGGGCACCCTGAGGAAGGGTCAAGTGTGACAACCTCAACTGCTTCTGGGAGCAGCATGAATTTTTTCCCTTGTTCACAGGGGACGTCAGCAATGCTGAGGGAACTCTCTTCCCCAGGTCCTACAAAGAGCCAGGCAGATTTAAAAAAAAGAGAAAAGGAGAATCTGTAGTCCACAGATGTGTCTCTTGTGACCCAGGCCACATTCCTGTTGACTCTGGTGGAAAGTCATTGCTCACTCTATTTGCTGTCTTTGAGGTAAGACCAACCCCGAGAGGGCATGACAAAGTGGAATGAATGTAGGATTGCCAAACCTATTTTCCCAAAACAGTTGGACATAGAGGTTTTTTTTTTTATCTTGAAACATTTCAAAAGCTATTTGTTATCAGATAGCTCTGACGTATGTATGGAACTGAAACCATCATTGTAGTCATGGTAATGACTGTATCTGTTACTGTATATTTATCTCATGACCTTTTGTAATCTCTCTCTCCTTGCCCCTCACACCCCTTCAAGTAACCATTGATTTACTTTCCATTATAATATATAACTTTCCATTTTCTAGAATTCATGTGATGGGAATCGAAGTATTTACTCTTTTTCCTGCTTTTATTTATGTTGCATAAATACTTGGAGAGTCATCAATGATATATAAGCAACTCATACTTTTTTTTCTAAGAAACATTCTTTGAATATACCACTATTTATCCATTCGTTTGCTTATGGACATTTGGGGTTTTTCTAATTTTTGACTATTGGATAAAAAAGCTGGTACAAACATTTGTGTATAAGTTTTTATGTGGATATATGTTTATCTTCAGTAACTCAGAGTGCAAAGTTTAAGTCATAGGGTAGGTGAATGTTTAACTTAAACAAACTAGCAAATTGTGATCTGAACTAATTATACCTTTTTCATTTTTTTTTTTTTTTTTTTTCTGGCCGTGCTGCACAGCTTGCGGGATCTTAGTTTCCCAACCAGGCCTCATCAGTGAAAGTGCAGAGTCCTAACCACTGGACTGCCAGGGAATTCCCATTTTTTTCATTCTTACCAGCAGTGTATGAGAGCTCCATTTCTTCCACATCCTGGTGAATACTTCGTTTGTTCAATCGTTCTTTTTTTTTTTTTTAACAAAAGTTGTCACTTTATTATATTGTACATATGTGTCTTTCTACATAAATGGGATAAAAGATAACATTCCAGGATATTAGTGTTTTTATTGGGAATGTGTATTTCTTTTTTTTATTACTTGTATTTTTTATAGTCAATCATTCTTAATTTTAACACTTTTTGTAAGTTTGTCCAGCTATCTAACTATTGTTTTATTTGCATTTCCCTAAAGATGCATGATGAGCATTTCTTCAGATGCATATTTGCTACCTCTGTATCTTTAGTGAAATGTTCATATCTTCTGCCTATTCTATGAATTTTGGCTATTTTCTTTCTTTCACAAGAGAACAGTGAAACAGCCAAGTTGTATTGGAATTTCACTCATTTTGTGACTTTTTAATTTATGGAATAATTGTTTTTAATACTGGAATAATATGTTCTAATTTTTTCAATTTTTTATGCTATGTGCAATGTAATGGATACATATACTTTTAATTTTAATCTGTGTTATTAATGTACTCTCCATCACTTTCTAAAGTCCAGACATTTAATAATACCACAAACCCTTGCTTAGTAGTGTTCGCCCATTTGCCTGGTCTATCATCATGGGGGTTGGTGGGTTGGAGCTGAACTCTTGGGGAGGGAGACGAGATGGCATCAGGATGAACAGGGTGTTTTTTGAGTCCCAAAGCCTAGCAGGACTGGAAATAGGGTAGTAATCAGACTCCCCAAGCCCTGGGTCAGGCAGCCTGGGTTTGAATCCTGATCCCAAAATATTGTGACTCACAGGCAAATAACCCCCCACTCTGGGCCTCAGTTTCCCCCTTTGTAAAACAGGTATAAGGTGTGGCTCTACCCGTGAGCTGTGGGAGGTGAAGAGCTGAAATGCCTATTTGCTGTGCCATGGCTATACCCGCAACCTCACTGGACCTAGGCAGCACTAACCTCTGCCTGCCGTGACATTCCCTGGCCAGGCACCCCTCATTTTCCCCAAAGTCCCCGGGTGCATTTGGGAAAGAAATGGGGCTTCTCAGAAGCCACTGACCCACCCACCCAACCCACCCGCAAGGAGGTAGAGGCTGCAGAGCACTGACATCTCAGTCTGGTTTCCCCACCTGGGAATCTCTGGGCAACTTGCTAGAGCTCCCTGAGCCTCAGTTTGCTGACTGGCATGGAGGTGATGAGGCGCTTACCTTGGTACCTGTGAGGATTAATAAAAGTAACAAAACACTGAGTACCTAACGGTGCCAGGATTCCAGGGTTTGCTTTATGAACATATTCTCTTTAATTCTCACAACAACCCAAGAAAGTGGGAACTATTATTGTACTGCCGGGGAAATCCAGGGTCAGAATGATGTTGTAGGTTCCCCAAGGTCACACAATGGACAAGTGTCTGATTCAAGATGCTGGATTCATACCCCTAAGTCTAGCTCCAGAGCTGGGGATGTTTAATCCCTTTACCTCAGCACGTGAAGCACTAATCCCTGGGCAGGCACGCACAGAGTTCCAAGGAGTCTCAGCTGCTGTTAACCTTTGTTGGAATTATCAACATGACCATTTCCCCACTTACCACCTGCCCTCACAGTTCTCACAGGAATGCCCTTGTCTGTCATCACCAGTGGCTTCCCCCATGGGAGGTTTTTCTCTCAGCTGCAATTGCATTATGTCCAAAGGCCGCACCTTCCTCCCCTTTGAGCACAGCACAGAGCTTGACCCTCGAGAATCAGTGATTCAGGGCTGGGTCTCTCCACCTTCATCAGCGACTGATTGACAGCCTCTGATGCCATCTAACATCCCAGTATGAGGTTTGACTTTTTCAGGTGTTTGTAACCTTCATCCTGGAGGAGTAGAGACAGCGCAGCCCAGAGGACCTGGTACCAAGAGGTAATAATGGAGACTTTTGGGCTCCTGGTCTCAGTGGGTAACAGCTCACCTCTGCTCCATTCATGGACCTGCTGCCTATTTGGTTCTGTCCTCTCTGTCCAGGACTGGCTGGTTGAGAAGACCACTGGCACGCACCGTCCTTCTTCCCTGCACTCCTCACCATGTTCTGGACCGACATCCTCTATTCCAACCTTTCTGTCTGCATCAAGGGTCTTTTGGTAAAAAACACAAGTCCTCACCTGAGTGCCCAGCACACTCTAACCACATCTGAGGTCCCCGCTCCAGATTCCACAGAAGGGGAACTGACTAGCCAAGCCTGGTTGGGTCATGTGTCCCCTCGGTCCAGTTAGCAGGGTCATGGGTGATAGACTGCTTCAGAGAAGAGCGTGAGTCAGGCAGTACTTCTTGAGAACCATTTGCCATCAGTTCATCCAGGGTATCTTCTTAAACCATACAATCCCAGTTAAAACAGGCTCTGGTGACTTCCCTGGTAGTCCAGTAGTTAAGACTTCACACTTCCAATGAAGGGGGTACTGGTTCGATCCCTGGTCGGTGAAGTAAGATCCCACATGCCGCGCAGCACGGCCAGAAAACAAAAGGTGGGGGTAGCTCCTCTCCTGAATGCTACACCATTGTCCCTTGTTTCTTTTTTTTTTTTTTAATTAAAAAATTTTTATTGAAGTATAGTGGATTTACAGTATTATACTAGGTTCAGGCATATAGCTTAGTGATTCAGTACTTTTACAGATTATACTCTGTTAAAAGTAATTACAAGCTAATGATATATAATTCCCTGTGCTATACAACATATCCTTCTTGCTTATCTATTTTATACATAGTACTTTGTATCTCTTAATCCCATACCCCCAACTTGTTCCTACCCCCTTCCCATTCCCCTCTGGTAACCACTAGTTGGTTTTCTCTATCTGTGAGTCTGCTTCTGTTTTGCTGTACGTTCATTTGTATTATTTTTTAGATTCCACGTATAAGTGATATCATATGGTGTTTGTCTTTCTCTGATTTATTTCACTGAGCATATCTTTGAGGTCCATCCACATTACTGCAAATGGCAGAATTTCATTCTTTTCTATGGCTGAGTAATATTCCATTGTATATATATATGTACCACATCTTCTTTAGCCATCCCTCTGTTTTTGTTTTTTTGTTTTTTATTTTTTTTCACACACACACACTGTATTTTATTTTTACAAGAGATAAATAGACTGACATCAAGCATTGTACATGGATGACCACAACAAAAGCAACAATGATTGCAATTACCAAACATGAAACACACTCATACTATGTCATAATATTGACATTCAGTCCAGTAATCCTCCACTGTAACAGCTCCTTTACTTTGCAGTGAAAATTGATTTGTATATTCTTTGCCTCTGAGTCCTTGTGGGATTTTTTTTTTTTAATTCAGACAGAAAGTCACAAAAATTATACTCATCCTCATCAGTTCACTCAGTCCCATGTAATTAATTTTTATTTTCATCTTGACTTTTGTTAGCACTTTTATGAGTTCATCAGTTTTTCATTAGAGCTCTGAAAATGCTTATTCATTCAGTTCAGCAGTACAGTCAGTTACCAGAAACCTGTACTTGTCAGAGTCTTTTCCATGACTTTCTTGAAGATGAAACCCTTTTATAGGAACATATTTGCAAAATCATCAGAGTACACCCAGAACTATCTGTAAATGACAAAAGACTTAAAAATGACCACGGTTAAAGATTTGATGCAAGTTCATAATAATGCAGTTGACAAGAAAATTAGTTATTTCTGAGATATACATTTTAAAGTAATAACTAGGATTATTACTTATAACATTATACCAGAACATATAAGATTTTTAGAAATTTCATGTAATGTCTGAAACATTTATATTAACATATTTCCATACAAATAACCCAATGAAAGTTTAGTATTAGTTGTTTTGTTTGTTGTTTTATACTGCAGGTTCTTATTAGGCATCAATTTTATACACATCAGTGTATACATGTCAATCCCAATCGCCCAATTCAGCACACCACCATCCCCACCCCACCGCAGTTTTCCCCCCTTGGTGTCCATATGTCCATTCTCTACATCTGTGTCTCAACTTCTGCCCTGCAAACTGGCTCATCTGTACCATTTTTCTAGGTTCCACATACATGCATTAATATACGATATTTGTTTTTCTCTTTCTGACTTACTTCACTCTGTATGACAGTCTCTAGATCCATCCACGTCTCAACAAATGACTCAATTTCGTTCCTTTTTATGGCTGAGTAATATTCCATTGTATATATGTACCACAACTTCTTTATCCATTCGTCTGTTGATGGGCATTTAGGTTGCTTCCATGACCTGGCTATTGTAAATGGTGCTGCAATGAACATTCGGGTGCATGTGTCTTTTTGAATTACGGTTTTCTCTGGGTATATGCCCAGTAGTGGGATTGCTGGGTCATATGGTAATTCTATTTTTAGTTTTTTAAGGAACCTCCATATTGTTCTCCATAGTGGCTGTATCAATTTACATTCCCACCAACAGTGCAAGAGGTTTCCCTTTTCTCCACACCCTCTCCAGCATTTGTTGTTTGTAGATTTTCTGATGATGCCCATTCTAACAGGAGTGAGGTGATACCTCATTGTAGTTTTGATTTGCATTTCTCTAATAATTAGTGATGTTGAGCATCTTTTCATGTGCTTCGTGGCCGTCTGTATGTCTTCTTTGGAGACATGTCTATTTAAGTCTTCTGCCCATTTTTGGATTGGGGTGTTTGTTTCTTTAATATTGAGCTGAATGAGCTGTTTATATATTTTGGAGATTAATCCTTTGTCCGTTGATTCATTGGCAAATATTTTCTCCCATTCTGAGGGTTGTCTTTTCGTCTTGTTTATGGTTTCCTTTGCTGTGCAAAAGCTTTGAAGTTTCATTAGGTCCCACTTGGTTATTTTTGTTTTTATTTCCATTACTCTAGGAGGTGGATCAAAAAAGATCTTGCTGTGATTTATGTCAAAGAGTGTTCTTCCCATGTTTTCCTCTAAGAGTTTTATAGTGTCCAGTCTTATATTTAGGTCTCTAATCCATTTTGAGTTTATTTTTGTGTATGGTGTTAGGGAGTATTCTAATTTCATTCTTTTACATGTAGCTGTCCAGTTTTCCCAGCACCACTTATTGAAGAGACTGTCTTTTCTCCATTGTATATCTTTGCCTCCTTTGTCATAGATTAGTTGACCATAGGTGCGTGGGTTAATCTCTGGGCTTTCTATCTTGTTCCATTGATCTGTGTTTCTGTTTTTGTGCCAGTACCATATTGTCTTGATTACTGTAGCTTTGTAGTAGAGTCTGAAGTCAGGGAGTCTGATTCCTCCAGCTCCATTTTTTTGCCTCAAGACTGCTTTGGCTATTCGGGGTCTTTTGTGTCTCCATACAAATTTTAAGATGATTTGTTCTAGCTCCGTAAAAAATGCCATTGGTAATTTGATAGGGATTGCATTGAATCTGTAGATTGCTTTGGGTAGTATACTCATTTTCACAATGTTGATTCTTCCAATCCAAGAACATGGTATATCTCTCCATCTGTTGCTATCATCTGTAATTTCTTTCATCAGTGTCTTATAGTTTTCTGCATACAGGTCTTTTGTCTCCATAGGTAGGTTTATTCCTAGGTATTTTATTCTTTTTGTTGCAATGGTAAATGGGAGTGTTTCCATAATTTCTCTTTCAGATTTTTCATCATTAGTGTATAGGAATGCAAGAGATTTCTGTGCATTAATTTTGTATCCTGCAACTTTACCATATTCATTAATTAGCTCTAGCAGTTTTCTGGTGGCAGTTTTAGGATTCTCTATGTATAGTATCATGTCATCTGCAAACAGTGACAGTTTTACTTCTTTTCCAATTTGTATTCCTTTTATTTCTTTTTCTTCTCTGATTGCCGTGGCTAGGACTTCCAGAACTATGTTGAATAATAGTGGTGAGAGTGGACATCCTTGTCTCGTTCCTGATCTTAGAGGAAATGCTTTCAGTTTTTCACCATTGAGAATGATGTTTGCTGTGGGTTTGTCATATATGGCCTTTATTATGTTGAGGTAGGTTCCCTCTATGCCCACTTTCTGGAGAGTTTTTATCAGAAATGGGTGTTGAATTTTGTCAAAAGCTTTTTCTGCATCTATTGAGATGATCATATGGTTTTTATTCTTCAATTTGTTAATATGGTGTATCACATTGATTGATTTGCGTATATTGAAGAATCCTTGCATCCCTGGGATAAATCCCACTTGATCGTGGTGTATGATCCTTTTAATGTGTTGTTGGATTCTGTTTGCTAGTATTTTGTTGAGGATTTTTGCATCTATATTCATCAGTGATATTGGTCTGTAATTTTATTTTTTTGTAGTGTCTTTGTCTGGTTTTGGTATCAGGGTGATGGTGGCCTCATAGAATGAGTTTGGGAGTGTTCCTTCCTCTGCAATTTTTTGGAAGAGTTTGAGAAGGATGGGTGTTAGCTCTTCTCTAAATGTGTGATAGAATTCACCTGTGAAGCCATCTGGTCCTGGACTTTTGTTTGTTGGAAGATTTTTAATCACAGTTTCAATTTCATTACTTGTGATTGGTCTGTTCATATTTTCTGTTTCCTCCTGGTTCAGTCTTGGAAGGTTATACCTTTCTAAGAATTTGTCCATTTCTTCCAGGTTGTCCATTTTATTGGCATAAAGTTGCTTGTAGTAGTCTCTTAGGATGCTTTGTATTTCTGCGGTGTCTGTTGTAACTTCTCCTTTTTCATTTCTGATTTTATTGATTTGAGTCCTCTCCCTCTTTTTCTTGATGAGTCTGGCTAACGGCTTATCAATTTTGTTTATCTTCTCAAAGAACCAACTTTTAGTTTTATTGATCTTTGCTATTGTTTTCTTTGTTTCTATTTCATTTATTTCTGCTCTGATCTTTATGATTTCTTTCCTTCTGCTAACTTTGGGTTTTGTTTGTTCTTCTTTCTCTAGTTTCTTTAGGTGTAAGGTTAGATTGTTTACTTGAGATTTTTCTTGTTTCTTTAGGTAGGCTTGTATAGCTATAAACTTCCCTCTTAGAACTGCTTTTGCTGCATCCCATAGGTTTTGGGTCGTCGTGTTTTCATTGTCATTTGTCTCTAGGTATTTTTTTATTTCCTCTTTGATTTCTTCAGTGATCTCTTGTTTATTTAGTAACGTATTGTTTAGCCTCCATGTGTTTGTCTTTTTTATGTTTTTTTCCCTGTAATTCATTTCTAATCTCATAGCATTGTGGTCAGAAAAGATGCTTGATATGATTTCAATTTTCTTAAATTTACTGAGGCTTGATTTGTGACCCAAGATGTGATCTATCCTGGAGAATGTTCCATGCGCACTTGAGAAGAACGTGTAATCTGCTGTTTTTGGATGGAATATCCTATATATATCAATTAAATCTATCTGGTCTATTGTGTCATTTAAAGCTTCTGTTTCCTTATTTATTTTCATTTTGGATGATGTGTCCATTGGTGTAAGTGAGGTGTTAAAGTCCCCCACTATGATTGTGTTACTGTTGATTTCCTCTTTTATAGCTGTTAGCAGTTGCCTTATGTATTGAGGTGCTCCTATGTTGGGTGCATATATATTTATAATTGTTATGTCTTCTTCTTGGATTGATCCCTGGATCATTATGTAGTGTCCTTCCTTGTCTCTTGTAACATTCTTTATTTTAAAGTCTATTTTATCTGATATGAGTATAGCTACTCCAGCTTTCTTTTGATTTCCATTTGCATGGAATATCTTTTTCCATCCCCTCACTTTCAGTCTGTATGTGTCCCTAGGTCTAAAGTGGGTCTCTTGTAGACAGCATATATATGGGTCTTGTTTTTGTATCCATTCAGCCAGTCTATGTCTTTTGGTGGGGGCATTTAATCCATTCACGTTTAAGGTAATTATCGATATGTATGTTCCTATGACCATTTTCTTAATTGTTTTGGGTTTGTTTTTGTAGGTCCTTTTCTTCTCTTGTGTTTCCCACTTAGAGAAGTTCCTTTAGCATTTGTTGTAGAGCTGGTTTGGTGGTGCTGAATTCTCTTAGCTTTTGCTTGTCTGTAAAGCTTTTGATTTCTCCATCAAATCTAAATGAGATCCTTGCTGGGTAGAGTAATCTTGGTTGTAGGTTCTTCCCTTTCATCACTTTAAATATATCATGCCATTCCCTTCTGGCTTGCAGAGTTTCTGCTGAGAAATCAGCTGTTAACCTTATGGGAGTTCCCTTGTATGTTATTTGTGGTTTTTCCCTTGCTGCTTTCAATAATTTTTCTTTGTCTTTAATTTTTGCCACTTTGATTACTATGTGTCTCGGCGTGTTTCTCCTTGGGTTTATTCTGTATGGGCCTCTCTGCGCTTCCTGGACTTGGGTGGCTATTTCCTTTCCAATGTTAGGGAAGTTTTTGACTATAATCTCTTCAAATATTTTCTCTGGTCCTTTCTCTCTCTCTTCCCCTTTCTCTCTCTCTTCCCCTTCTGGGACCCCTATAATGCGAATGTTGTTGCGTTTAATGTTGTCCCAGAGGTCTCTTAGGCTGTCTTCATTTCTTTTCATTCTTTTTTCTTTAGTCTGTTCCGCAGCAGTGAATTCCACCATTCTGTCTTCCAGGTCACTTATCCGTTCTTCTGCCTCAGTTATTCTGCTATTGATTCCTTCTAGTGTAGTTTTCATTTCAGTTATTGTATTGTTCATCTCTGTTTGTTTGTTCTTTAATTCTTCTAGGTCTTTGTAAATCATTTCTTGCATCTTCTCAATCTTTGCCTCCATTCTTATTCCGAGGTCCTGGATCATCTTCACTATCATTATTCTGAATTCTTTTTCTGGAAGGTTGCCTATCTCCACTTCATTTAGTTGTTTTTCTGGGGTTTTTTCTTGTTCCTTCATCTGGTACATAGCCCTCTGCCTTTTCATCTTGTCTATCTTTCTGTAACTGTGGTTTTTGGTCCACAGGCTGCAGGATTGTAGTTTTTCTTGCTTCTGCTGTCTGCCCTCTGGTGGTTGAGGCTATCTAAGAGGCTTGATGGGAGGCTCTGATGGTGGGTTGAGCTGACTGTTGCTGTGGCGGTCTGAGCTCAGTAAAACTTTAATCCACTTGACTGTTGATGGGTGGGGCTCGGTTCCTTCCCTGTTGGTTGTTTTGCCTGAGGCAACCCAACACTGGAGCCTACCTGGGCTCTTTGGTGAGGTTAATGGCAGACTCTGGGAAGGCTCACGCCAAGGAGCACTTCCCAGAACCTCGGCTGCCAGTGTCCTTGTCCCCATGGTGAAACAGAGCCACACCCCGCCTCTGCAGGAGATCCCCCAACACCAGCAGGTAGGTCTGGTTCAGTCTCCCCCAGGGTCACTGCTCCTTCCCCTGGGTCCCAATGCGCACACTACTTTGTGTGTGCCCTACAAGAGTGGGATCTCTGTTTCCCCCAGTCCTGTCAAAGTCCTGCAATCAATTCCCACTAGGCTTCAAAGTCTGATTCTCTAGGAATTCCTCCTCCCATTGCCGGACCCCCAGGTTGGGAAGCCTGACGTGAGGCTCAGAACCTTCACTCCAGTGGGTGGACTTCTGTGGTATAAGTGTTCGCCAGTCTGTGAGTCACCCACCCAGCAGTTATGGGATTTGATTTTACTCTGATTGCGCCCCTCCTACCGTCTCACTGTGGCTTCTCCTCTGTCCTTGGACGTGGGGTATCCTCCTTGGTGAAGTCCAGGGTCTTCCTGTCAATGATTGTCCAGCAGCCAGTTGTGATTCTGGTGCTCTCGCAAGAGGGAGTGAGAGCACGTCCTTCTACTCCGCCATCGTGGTTAATCCCTCTGTCCCTTGTTTCTTAAGGCCTGGACCATGCTCCCGTGCTGCTTCAGGAGATGATTTTAGAGGATGCACAGATCCGACATCAAGTGGAATGTCTGGACACCCTGAGAAAGCGATTCTTTTTCCCCGCTCTTTCCCTTGCTGCTGTCAGGAGAAAGTCTTCTTGGTATAGTGCTAGATCTCTATTGCCCACTGTTATTAATATCCCCCTCCCCCTTTTTGGTGCCCGAACAGGGACATGAAACTAATATCCCTTTTTAATAGAGGGGGCACCCGTGAGCATACCCCATGAGGTCCCTGGGACTTCAGAGCATTATTTTGATTTCATTGTATTTTCATGGTAAACTTCCACTTGTCCCAAGTCAAACTGGTTTTCCCAATTAGCAGAGAGATACAAATATTCTTTTTAAGACGCAATCTATATAAGAAAAATAAAATGTAGGTCATTTAAAAGAGAATTGTAACACTGGCCACAGCCAAGTTCCCGTAAGCACAGACCAGGTGTCAGGTTTGTTGCAGGCACTGTTCCGACTCCATTCCTTGAATTCCAACATCCTGTCCTCAGCAAAGTAAGGAAGATACAGCCACTGAGTGAGTTCCTCAGAAACCTCAAGTTATTCAATGTAGAAGATGTGCCTTCTCTATGAGGTGCCAACCTGTGCTTTCTTTGCTGCTAAAAGTCCTTTTTGTGGCCACATTGCATGGCATGCAAGATCTTAGTTCCCAGACCAGACCAGGGATCGAACCCCTGCCCCCTTCAGTGGGAGCACAGAGGCCTAACCACTGGATTGCTAGGGAATTCCCTAAAAGTCCTTTTTAAAAATGAAATGTGAGTGAGTGTAGATGATAGTTGATGTCCTTTCTGCACCAAATCACCATGTAGATTTTCTGATTTTTAAAAAAATTTTACAAGTCCATGAAATATCAAAATCTGGGAATGACCAATTCATCCCCTCAAACAGATTCCCCTTTCTCGAGGATTAAATACTCCAGATCACCTCCCCCTCACATGGCTACCTTCTCCAAGAATGCTGGCCCCACACAGAGCTGTGCACTGTTTCCTCCTTAGTGTAGCACTCAGGAGGCCGAGTCCTGGAGCCAGAGCTCCTGGTGAGAATCCCAGCTCTGCTCTTCACAGGCTGTATGGCCCCAGGCAAGTTTCTGAACCTCTCCCTGCCTTAGAGTCCTCCTTGACAGAATGGGGTAATATGGTATTTATGTCACAGTATTATTGTTTGTCTAAATGTTCATGTATGAAAACAGACCAGTCTGTTACTTCCTGACTGTGCAGGTCTGAGGTATGATCTCTGTTGCTATCACTGCTCCTGTTGATACCACCATCATCATCATCATTATCCTCATTATCAACATGCCTGAACTCGGCACCTGCTAGAGCAGTGTTGTGAAGTGTTGTAGTTCAATAGTACAGATGCCAGAGACAGCCAACCTGGGTCCCCAATTGGATCAGCTGAATATCAGTTACATGCCATTCACCTGTCTCAATTCACTTGTTATTGATAGTTGAGTTTCCAGCTTGGGGATGTTAAAGATAAAGCTGCTGCAGACATTTATAGCTAGTCTTCATGTGGAAATGTGTTTCATTTATTTTGAACTAAGATTTGTGAGTATAATTCCTGAGTCAGATGGTAGGTGAATTTTTTTGTTGTTAAGAAACTGACAAAATTTCAGTTTCATTGACTTTTTCAATTTTTTTTTAGTCTCTATTTCTGCCCTGATCTTTATTATTTCTTTCTTCTACTAAATTTGGGTTTTGTTTGTTCTTTTTCTAGTTCCTTTAGGTGTAAGTTTAGGTTGTTTGAGATTTTTCTTGTTTCCTGAGGTAGGCTTGTATCACTATAAACTTCCCACTTTGGACTGCTTTTGCTATATCCCATAGATTTTGGATTGTTGTGTTTTTGTTTTCATTTGCCTATAGATTTTTTTTTTTTTGCCACGCTGGGCGGCTTGAGGGATCTCAGTTTCCCGACCAGTGATTGAACCCAGGCCACAGCAGTGAAATCCTGAAATCCTAACCACTAGGCCACTAGGGAACTCCTGATATTTTTTTTATTTCTTTGATTTCTTCAGTGATCCATTGGTTGTTAGCAGCATATTATTTAGTCTCCATGTGTTTGTGTTTTTTGCAGTTTTTTTTCTCTTTCTTGTAGTTGATTTCTAGTCTCATAGCATTGTGGTCGAAAAAGATACTTGACAAGTAGGAAAAGTTATGGTCAGAGAAGGTTCTTTGAAAAGAAAAATAAAATTGATAAATCTTTAGCCACACTCATTAAGGAAAAAAGAGGGCCAAAATCCATAAAATCAGAAATGAAGAAGCAGAAGTTTCAACCGACACAACAGAAATACAAAGTATCATGAGATTAATATCAACAGCTATATGCCAATAAAATGGACAACCTAGAAGAAATGGACAAATTCCTAGAATGTACACTCTCTCAAGACTGAACAAGGAAAAAATAGAAAATATGAACGGACCAATTAACCAGTAATGAAATTGAATCAGCAATTTAAAAAAACTACCAACAAACAAAAGTTCAGGACCAGATGGCTTCACAGGTGAATTCTACCAGAAGTTCAGAGAAGAGTTAACACCTCTGCTTCTCAAACTATTCCCGAAAACTTACAGCAGGAACATTTCTGAACTCATTGTACAAGGCCAGCCTCACTATAATACCAAAACAAGACAAAGATATCACAAAAAAAGAAAATTACAGGCCAATATCACTGATGAATATATATGCAAAAATCCTTAACAAAATATTAGCAAACCAAATCCAACAATACATTAAAAGGATCATACACCATGATCAAGTGGGATTTATTCCAGGGATGCAAGGATGGTTGAATATCCACAAATCAATCATATACCACATTAACAAGTTGAAGAATAAAAATCATATGATCATCTCAATAGAATGCAGAAAAAGCTTTTGACAAAATTCAATACCGATTATGATAAAAACTCTCTAGAAAATGGGCATAGAGGGTACATACCTCAACATGATAAAGGCCATATATGATAAGCCCACAACTGGTATCATACTGAACAGTGAAAAGCTGAAAGCATTTAATCGAAGACAAGGATGCCCACTCTTGCCACTTTTATTCAACATAGTTTTGGAAGTCCTAGCCACAGCAATCAGAGAAGAAAAAGAAATAAAATGAAATTCCAAGGGATTTCAGAGCTTGGTGGCAGGAACTGTGGTCAAAGACCAAATATTAGAACAAAAGATGCTCTTAGTGCTCTTATCACTTAGGAAATTAGAAGGGTTTTAGGAGCTCTGTGCCAGGAACTAGTGGTAGAGACCAACATATTTTTACTGTATTTTACAGTATATTAAAACACACCACTCAGCCATAAAAATGAATGAAATTGGGTCATTTTTAGAGACATGGATGGACCTAGAGAGTGTCATACAGAGTGAAGTAAGTCAGAAAAGCAAATATCGTATAATAACGTATATATGTGGAATCTAGAAAGATGGTATAGATTTTATTTGCAAAGCGGAAATAGAGACATAGACATAGAGAATAAATGTATGGATACCAAGCGGAAAAGGGGTGGGGAGGGAGGAATTGGGAGACTGGGATTGACACATATACATTATTGATACTATGTATAAAATAGACAACTGATGGGAACATACAGTATAGCACAGGGAACTCTACCTAATGCACTGTGGTAACCTAAATGGGAGGGACGTCCAAAAGGGAGGGGATATCTGTCTATGGATGATTCATTTTGTTGTCAGTGGAGGCTAACACAACATTGTAAAGCAACCATACTCCAATAAAAATTAAACTAAACAAAACGAAAAAACACACACACCAGAAAATATCTCTAGCACCCTGGAACTGGCACAATGGTCATATGAGTGGTCTGGCAGTCCAGGCAAACAACTACCCTTGGGAAAGTGTATTGGCTATTTCTTCTCCATGGAACATCTTTCTGATGTATCCTTGTCACTCTCTCCTCTCCATTAAATACTTGCTCGAATATTATCTGCACTATGAGAACATCTCTGACCCCTCTATTTCCTACTGAAATCCTCAGACTCCACATGCTTGCATTCCTCATTGCTGCTCTTTTATATTTCCACAGCACCTGTCATCTTATAATTACTATAATATAGAATTTTTTTGTGATTTATTGACTATTCCTTCAATAAAGAGTTAGATTGAAGGCTGCATGAGAACACATTTTTTTGGTTGCTGATGTATAACTCATATCTAGATGAGCCTCTGAGCCAGATGAGATGTTTAGTAAATGATTATTGATGGAATAAAACATGATGCCATAGCTTTCCTTCCATTCTTCTACCTCTTTCTGCTCTCACCTTACTGTTTCTTTTTCTCAAGTTTGTTTTCTCAGGGTTGTCATGAATGGAAAGGATTCACACTTTGTGGAAATAAGAATTTCATGGTAGCCAAGTCTCCAGCATAACCATGGACTCAACTTAATTCTCTCACATTTTAGGACTCAGTGTCCTTCATTTACCACCCATTGAGACTTACCTGTTCTCAGGTTTCACAAGTCCTTTTCTAGTGATTTCCATAGTGCTTAATGGATGACTCCATTAATCAACATTAATAACTTTCTGTAATTTTCTCACTCTACAACTATTTTTCAGAGATATTCTTGAGTCCCCTTGCAGACACTGTCACTGCATTTACAGGTGAAATAATAATCACTGCCCAGCAAGGAGATGAGATCGTGGAATTAAAAACCTTTATCTCTTGTTTGGATGCCCACTTTTTACCCCATACACAGATGCCGATATTTTGGCCATCCTGCCAACAAATGTAAATTTGGTAAGTAAGCACTATTCCCAGATACATGTCATATTCTTAGAAGAAATAGACCATACCTCAGAAAATTCAATAAGAAACGTTATATGGGGGAAAAAAATCTGCTTTCTGGGATTGGAACACAAATACTGACAAAGAGATACAAAAAGGATGCATTCTGAGGGACCAAGAGCCATGGTGCCACCTCATCTACTTGCTTTAGGGCTGCCTAGTATCGCTCCATGTTTCCTCTACAACCTGTCTGGATTATACTTGCTCTTATTGTTGACCAAACACATTGAGCCTCACAATGTCCATTCTAAGAGCTTTGCTCCCCACGAAGAGTAAGAAGACTGTGTTTTATTCAGTTTTTGAGTGGACATTTATGTCAATTGTTGGATATGCATTTTTTTATCTTTTGGGAGCATGATTTGCAAATCGAATCTGTAAGAGTGTTTTACTAAGATGTCTTTGATGAGTGCAAGTGTTAAACTTCCTGTCAGATTTCGTGAAAGCAAGACACACTTAAAAAACATGTGAATAAAAGATTGTAAGATACAAAGAGCAAGATAATCAGGGATATAAAGAATCTCAAAGCTAAAGGTTATCTTGTATGACGGCATGTTTTATATATACATAATATCTTCATTATTATTAGTATTTTGCCTCCTCTCTCTGGAAAGATCTCTGATGATTCAGTGGTGAATCAGTAGGTATCTAGTTCGTTATCTAGAAGTCATGAGACGGCTTGTTCTAACAAATCATATCCTGATCACACACACTGACAGGTATCTTTCAATCCCTTTGTGGAGAGTGAAGTTTTCTTGATTACACCTTATTTGTGCTCACATAGAACCTCTCTAATCAGGGGAAATTTAAGAGCCTTTGTTATCTCAAAAAAACTGCAGTTTGTAATGGGCAATGTGTACAATAATGAGAGCAAGTTTAGAATTTGCAGGCCCTTGTCTCTTTAATTAAAACAAGTTTTGTTACGCCTCATACAAAACAAGTAATGCTGCTTGTATATGACTTAAATTCATTTCAAAGGTTTTATATAAACTATTTCCATTTTTTTCCTTTTTATAATTCTCTTACTCTTAGTATTTTTATTGTACTACCAATTTGCTAGTTTCGTTCAATTTTATAGAATGCTATATAAATTAAAGTACTGAGAAAAAATTTTAATTTAATTAATTTATTTATGGCTGCGTTGGGTCTTTGCTGCTATGCGCGGGCTTCTCTAGTTGTGGCGAGTGGGGGCTACTCTTCGTCGTGGTGTGCGGACTTCTCATTGTGGTGGCTTCTCTTGTTGTGGCGCACAGGCTCTAGGTGTGCAGGCTCAGTAGTTGTGGTGCACGGGTTTAGTTGCTTCACGGCATGTGTGATCTTCCCAGACCAGGGCTCGAACCTGTGTCCCCTGCATTGGCAGGTGGATTCTTAACCACTGCAGCACCAGGGAAGTCCCATCACTGAGAAAATTTTTACCCAATCCATACAGATATGATTTTTCATGTGTAGGTTTGATTAAATTATTTTCAATTTGAGAATATTTTTTCCATCTCAATTTTTAATCCATTTTAATATTTCATTGCATTATATATTTTCTGTCCAAATTGATAATCAAGGTTAATATATATATGTCCGCTTAAATTATTCAATATGTACATATCAGTAAGGTGTTTCCAGGCTCACTACTATGTACTGTTAACCCCACTACGATTTTCTCTGCCAGAATAAGCTGTTGGATATATTTATAATTTCTTCTAATAAATACTTTTGTTATCCCTTTAAGTAAGCTTTAACTAATAAGCTCTGAAACACTAGCATTTTGCTTGAAATACATCAAGTAAATGACCTCTTTTAGTATTTTTATTCATAATAGCCTTTCTATATAGAAACTTGCTTTATATCTATTTTTATTTAGAGGTGGTTTTTATAATTTCTGGTTTAATTTCTACAGTTTTCAATTTTCTTCAATTCTTTCACATTTCTTTGTTTTAATGTTTTTCAAATTTTTGTTTGTATTTCAGTAACATTTGCTTTAAATTTTTAAATAGGAGAAAGCTTCTTACAAGATTAATATTGATTTTTAATTTTTATTGCATATATGCATACCCATAATCTCTTGTTAATTATAATATTTCAAATGATTTTAAAAGGATTTTTAGCTATATATAGGTCAACTTTCAGTATAAATATGTACTTTTTCATTTTCTCTAAATATAATTCATAAATATGTTCCTAAACTTACAGCATTGAAAATGCCGGACACATCACCTCACTTATAAATCTTTCCAGTATGTCTATAAAGTACAAATTCTCTTTCATTATGACAATTACAATAACATTTTCACACTAACAGAAATACCAATAACTGAAAATTCAATTTTCCTACTTTTTCTAAAATTATTTTTTCATAATCATTATGTTTAAATCACAAACAATATACTCCTATTTTATGTTTAATTATGCATCTTAGTTCTCTTTTATTTCAAAGATTTGTCTTACATTCTTGTGTTATATTTGTCATATATATGGTGGCGTAACTAGGTCATTTGGTATAATTTCCCACATTTTCTAATTGCATTTCTCTGATGGCCTAACATGTTCTGCATTGCTTCCAATAAATGTATAAATAGAGCCAGAGGCATTGATCAAATTCACTCTGGTCACTGTACTCCACAGGCAGGGCTGAGACTTATGACTGCATCACCAACAGATGCTCTGAAGACTGAGTGTCTCTGCTTTTCAAAGTTAACGATTGATGCAATAAAAATTTGTATTCTGAGGCAAACCAAGGATAATTTAAACATAAAAAATTTTCTGTGCCCTTTGGCTTCCTCTTTCCCCTCTACTGTGCATTGTATATCTGCATTATGCATCCACCAAAACTCCCCATTGGCAGAAATACCTGCTCAACCATAAAGAGCAACATTCTCCTAGCACCAACAAGAAAACTCCTTAAAAGATAACATGCCTTCTTGATCTTGTAAGGTGTCACGATGACCCACCACTTTGTACTTACAGATCTGGATTGTGCAAACCATCTATGGCATTTAAAGTACAGCCCTCTGTCTATATAATTATAAACCTATATAACTGCTTTGCCCTTTAACGACCAGAACAGTTCTTGGAGCTTTCTGAGAGGGTGTTCCCGGATTATAATCCTACTTGGCTTGAATAAAATTTTCCATTTCTTTCTTAGATAGGCCGATTAAATTTTCTGGGACACTTCACACAGTGGATCCAAAGGTTATTAGGGTTTTTTCATCCAATGTCATTTTTCCCCCACTGGATTTTTATCTGTTGTGTTAGCTGTCCCTTGCAGTTATTTGGCTGAAGTAATTGGTTGGTGATCATTGATTAAATTCATTACTTTATGTGCTGTAGACCAGTCCCTATTCTACCTAATTCTTATCAGGAATTCTGCATATATAAAGAAGAAACTTTCCTAATTTTCTATTTGTTTACCCTAAAGTGCAGTCTGTACAGCAAAGTTAGGAAAATGCTTGATGCCTTCGCTTTCATTAGCCATTCTCAAAATGTCCCTTAGACGTTTTGTACGCAATTTCCCAGAGCATCCCCGCAGTGGATCTTGGCCTTTTCTCCTGGAAATGGGAACTACATGACCCAGAATGCTTTGCGTTGAAGGCAGCGTCCCTGAGCCAATAAAGGCTCAGGAAAAAGGAGTTTCTGTTTGGGCACAAAGGGTCGGGCGGGACTTCCTGTCTCCTCCTCCAGGCGGCCATTTTGATTGCCCTTGGTCTGTTTCAGCTCCGCAACGCTGGGTAGGGACGGAGGTGACGGAACTGAAGAGGTGCGAGAGGAGGGGCTGTTCCTGCGGCATAGAGGCGGGCCTGAGGTTCGGCGACGCCGCTCGGGGTGCCCAGCTTCAGGCCCGGCAGAGGGACCGCCGTGTCCGCGTCCGGCCGCCTCTCCCGCCGCTACCGGCCCCGCCCCGCCCACAGAGCCCGATGGCTGCGGCGGCGCTGAGGGACCCGCCTCAGGTAAACGCTCGTCCTCCGGCCCCTCACCGTCCTCACCCCACCAGACACTAAAGCTCCGAGTGCGGGGCGCCTGCTCACGTACCCGCAGCCCAGGCCTCGGTGTCCTGGACGTTGAGGCGGCCGTGGGTGGGGCCCTGTTTCAGACAGGGTGATGGCGCGTAGGAGAGGTTTCAGGTGGAGGGACCGCAGGTGCAAAGGCTTGGAGGTCGGATTGAGGCGGAAGGATTCGGGAAACCTGGGAACCATGTTCTGTCTGCAGGGAACAAACAACGTGAGGCGAAGGCTGGAATAGCAGGATGAGGGTTCTTCATGGTAGAACTCTAAAAGTCATGGGGAGTTTTAAGAAAAAAAACACAGGATCTACGTCAGAGGTTAAAAATTTCCCAAAAGCTGTTCAAAGGAAAAACAGAGAGGCGTTGAGAACATTGAGGTACTGGGAGGTTGAATCTTTGTTCAGGTTCACGCAGCTGGTAAGGACACTGATCATTGAGATTAGACCATCAGCCTGAGGTCATCTGGCTCCAGGGTCAGGGAAGGGTACAGGGAGGCGATCAGCACATGGGACCCCACCACGGTTCCCTTCCTCCGAGGCCTGCCTCTTTGCACAGGTTCCCATGGCTGCAGAAGTGCTTGTGGAATTCGCACAGGTAGGTGGAGCGTGTCCCAGTCCCTCAGGGCCACAAACCCCACTCCTGTGTTCTCTGAATTGTGGTTTCCTGGCACTCTTAATGCTATCCCTCCAATTCTTGAGTCTGGGAACTCTGGAGAAACTCCAAACCCATAGCCCTGAATCCATGTGAGGCTTTATATAGAGGTATTCTCATGATTGACAACCAGTGTAAACAGGCGTGGAGGGTTCTTCCAGGAACTGGTTCCAAGATTTCCAGATGTTTAGAGGTAAAACTGAGCAGGGATTGTTCAGGAAACCACAGGTCTCCTTTCTTTTAGGTGAGAACAAAGAACAGGGACAGGAGTCAGTATAGAAATGATTCCCTGAAAAGATGGATGTCTATTCTAGAGGTGAAGGGAGATTTGGATCAGAGGAGGGAGGTGTTCTTACCAGTGTCTATAAACAGGCTCCATTGGGCTGTAAAGTGGAGAACAGACTGAAGTTGAGGGAGGAGGAGGGGAAAATCAGGGTAGGGGCTCCTATCATAGTCCAGGTGAGGGTTAATGGACCATAATGGTGGCTTAGGAAAAGTGGTTGGATTCTGGATGCATGTTTTAAAAAGGGACAACTAGATTTTTTTCTAATGTGAACAGTGAGGGAGTAAAACACAGGAGTCAGAGATTACCCCAGGGTTTCCAGCCTTAGCAGCTGTAGGGATGCAAACTCCATCATCTGGGATGAGAAAGACTGTAGTAAGTAATAGTCACTGGGGGTAACAAGAGCTTTGTTTTAGCCATGTTTAAAGTCAGGTGTATCAGAGATCACTGAGTGGAGGCGTGAAAGGAACACCTGAACACATAGGTGTGGAAATGTGCGGAGGGGTTCAGGATGGAGACATCCAAAATGTGGTCGGTACTCTGTAGACCATGATGAGTAAGCTTTGGTGACATTAAGGAGGGGCAGTCTTCAGGTTACTGTGTAAAGCTGTTAGGCGCCCAGGAAAGGGAGGGTGGGGCTGTGGACGCAATATCTGGCTTGAGTACTTGGGTCATGGTATTGGGCTTCACAAACAAAAGTGAGGAAGGTAAGTGGCCATAAAGGGAGGTTGTGTTGGGGACAACATAGTGTGGCGGATGACTAGACATTCTAAGTGGCCAATGGAAATAAGATGAATGCAGAGGCCTAGAAGTAATTGAGGCAAGATGACAGTCAGGCTGGAGCTGGTGCTTACTTCCCTATGGATGCTCCAGGATTTTTTGATGACTTTGGTATGCTCTGACATGTTTCATTCAGCCTGGAGGATAAGATCGGGGGGAAATGTGGTCATATGTGAGCATCAGTAGGCCTGGGGTGGGCCACCAATGGGCTAGGCTTTGAATGAGGGTTAAGTGGACGGAGGAAAGTTGTGACTGGTAAGGGAACAGCAAGTACAGCATAGAAGTGGAATAGGGCCATGGGTGTCTGAAATGAACAGTCGATTCTGTGTGGCTAAGTCTGAGGTAAGGAATGGAGCCTGTCAGGGCGGCCATTATAGAAGATTTTGGCACTGCCACTGCTAGTGGGAGCCATGGAGGTCTAGAGAATTACTGGATCCTTTATGAATTTGCCAAGCATACTCTGGATGCTGTCAGCTAAGTTGTGGTGTCAGGCCTAAAATTAACTCCCAGTATTATATGCTTCCTTGACATGTGTTGAAACTGGCAGGACCTCAAATGGCCTGAGCAGCAGTTCCCCACCTTGCTCTGCTCCAGTGGATAAGGTCTCCTAACCAAACAACCCTTTTTATAAAGGGGACCAGGTATAATTCCTGCTTATCCCTTTGTAGTGAGTTTCAATTCCCTGTCAGCCCTTTGGAGTTATTCAGAAAAGGAAATTGCATCCTTCCATGGAAACCAGGGGCACCTTACCCTCTTGATACTACAAAGCTTGCATACCACAGCTCTTGGTTGTTCACTGTTTTCCAGAGTGTAACTCCATGTAGCCCTGTGTGGAATGTGGTGTCCTCCTATTCCAGGCTGTGGATATATATGATTAATAAGATGCTGTTGATAACATCTGTCCAGTGTCAGGTGCCCTAACCCTAGGCAGAAATCCCACCCTC
The DNA here is from genome assembly GCF_965194805.1 of Balaenoptera borealis. Classification (NCBI taxonomy): domain Eukaryota; kingdom Metazoa; phylum Chordata; class Mammalia; order Artiodactyla; family Balaenopteridae; genus Balaenoptera; species Balaenoptera borealis. The sequence goes on from NC_138878.1 coordinate 68,981,865, forward strand.
ACCAGTGGAGTGAAAAGGAGGTGATCAGGGCTTCCCTGGTGGCGCAGTAGTTAAGAATCCGCCTGCCAATGCAGGGGACATGGGTTCGAGCCCTGGTCTGGGAAGATCCCACATGCCACGGAGCAACTAAGCCCGCGAGCCACAACCACTGAGCCCTTGTGCCACAACTAGTGAAGCCCGCGTGCCTAGAGCCCATGCTCAATAAGAGAAGCCACTGCAATGAGAAGCCTGTGCACCGCAACAAAGAGTAGCCCCCGCTCGCCTCAACCAGAGAAAAGCCTGCGCGCAGCAACAAAGATCCAACACAGCCAAAAATAAAAAGTAAATAAAAAAAAAAAAAAAAAAACTTTATAAAAAAAAGGAGGTGATAAAAATACTTCAACATGTGGGGAGGTCAGGGAGATGCTTATAGAGTGGGATGGTGAGGTGGTGGTGGCCATGGGCATGTCTAGATATGAGGGATGTGCAGTCTCGAGAGTGATATGTACATGGAGAGGGAGTATGTCTGATGGTCCCAGGTCCCTGGTATTGGGACTTACATGACCTTGATCACACCAGGGGTATTGCCTGGCAGGAGGGTTGGATGCCTCTATGTCAGGCGCACAGTTTAAATATCTGTTTGCGCACCTGTCTCTTGTTGCTGACGGCTGGACCCAGTAGTCATTGGGCCCATAGGGAGACAATAGCACCAATGGCGCCAGGGCCTAGTTTCTCCTCTGACTGGGGAGATTGGGAGGAGGATAGACATAGAATAGATAAATAGAGGAATTGATTGTAGGTCCTCTTGAGAGAGGCTTGTTTGTGATTTCATCTGTCCCAATCAAGACAGGGCAGTGTGATTTTTTGAAGATGTGGCCGTGAACTTTTCCTTGGAGGAATGGGGTCTCCCTGATGAAGCTCAGAGATGCCTGTACCATGATGTGATGCTGGAGAACTTGGCACTTACAACCTCCCTGGGTAAGGCCCTCAAACCCACCCCTGTGCCCTGAGCTAGTCTCTGCCCTTTCTTTTTATCCATTGGCAAGTCTCCCCTTTTCACATCAGGACCCTGGGCACTGCTTTCTTCCCCAATTCCCGGAGTAGGTGTTGTGGTTGGTAGGGCTGAGGTGTGAGCACTGCTGTCTCTTCTCTTTGACAGATCCAGCACCTGCTACCCCTTGCCTTGCAGGGATGGATCCAGAGTCAGGAGTCTTGTAGGCATGAATCCCACTTTGTTTACCCTCTCCATAGCCAGGTGAATTTTCCAGATCCAAGGCACCTGTGTACCCCAGGTTCTACTTCCTTCACCTAGCTAACATTTCCTCATTCTTGCTTGTGCCAGAAATTGCTGTTACTGACCTGGTCACTGTTATTATATGGACCATGGGCTATTCTTGCAAGATATTCCTCTGAAGTTCTTTTTGTAAGATTTAATTTTATTTCTTGTGCTCTGTCTTTTTGGCCAGTGCTAGCTGCTTATCTGTCCTGTCTTTACTTTAGTACTTGAATCATCCAGGTTCTGCGTAGCTGCTCATCAAGGGGGTGATGTGGAGAGGTTCACAGAATAGAAAGGACTCCAGCTACAGCAAGGACTCATACATAGTCTGGCCCTGATAAGTGGCACCTGGGGGAGGGCGTGATGTCAGGGCCGTATACAAATCATGCCAGAAAGCTATTCTCTGACTAGCCTTTTGGTGCCAATCACAGTGGCGGCCACACCTCATTTCTGCCTGTACTTCCCCATTCTTCAGTTAGCCACCTTCTCAACTCTACTACTTGTAACTTTTTATTTCCAACATAGGGCTAATTCTCACCTCCCTGGACTCCATCTCTCAATGCTTTTTCACACTGGTCCATCTGCAGTGCTGTCCAACATGGGCCTATACCATTTATGTCATGAGGTGTGCACATTCTTAATCCTTGAACACCAGCTGCTCTGTTGCAGTTGGATTTTCCTGAGCCTGGATACAACCTACTACATAGTACTCATGTGTCACCACCAAACAAGGTCTTGCTGAAAGTTGTTTTCAGAATGAGTTGTAGACCCTGCCTCTTCTCTTTGTGTCACTCCACATGGTCGTGTCCCTCACCTTGTGAGGCCTCCCCCATTCTGTAATCTTTAAAGGCCCAGTGCTGCTAAGCAGCCGCATCCTCAACTTGAACCCAACCACCTTGTCTTGCAAGCAATCCCATGGACTCATCCTTGGATTTGTGAGACACAGATTTGTATTGGGGATTTCTCCTTGCACAGAGTCAACGTGTACGTCTCCAGCATTTCTCTGCTTTCAGGTTGTTGGCATGGAGGAGAGGATGAGGAGGCACTTTCTGAGCAGAGTATCTCTGATCAAGGAAGCTCACAGATCAGAATTGTTAAGGCAGGTCTGTCTCCCCAGAAGGCCAACCTCTATGAGATGTGTGGCCCAATCTTGAGTGACATTTTTCACTTGGCTGAGTACCAGGTAGCATGCTGTGGGCAGAAACTACACGTGTGGGGCGTGTGAGAAACCATTCTATTTCAGAGCAAACCTCCATCACCAAAAGCAGCACACTGGAGAGAAACCACTGAGAAGTGATGTGAGGAGAACATTGTTTGTGAACAGCTGCAAATTCTATGTATCAAGGAAGCCCTTTACCTTTGGGGATGTTGGGAAGGACTTCCTGGGCAACTCAGAATTTCTTCACCAACAGGCCACATGCACCTGGGAGAAGTCAAATAGTGGAACTGAGCGTGAGACTCCCTTTCCAAGGGGAAAAAATCATTATAAATGGGGAGACTGCCCAGAAACTTTCAGTGGCAAACACACTTGTTCAGCACCAGAGAGTCCTCACTAGAGGAAGATGTTACACATGCAGTGAATGTGGGGAATCATTTAGCAAAAGCTCCCATCTCATTAGACATGAGAGAGTTCACACTGGAGAAAGGCCTTATGAGTGCAGTGAATGTGGGAAATCCTTTAGCCAAAGCTCTAACCTCATCACACACCAGAGAGTTCACAGTGAGAAAAGGCCTTACAATTTGGGGAATATGCTGAATTCTTTACCTACAGCTCTAGTCTCTTAAAACAGTAGACTGTTTACACTGGACCTTGTTAATGCAATGAATACGATAAGGCCATTAGCCCAAGGTTTTGACTCTGGAACCACAGATTTCAGAAGGAAAAAACATCTTACATGTGCAGGGATGTACAATTTCCATTTTCAGTCTGTCAACACTTGAGATCCCTCCTCGTGGTACCATCTGAATTGAACCTCATACATCCAAACATCTGCAAACATCCCAGGTATGTGGGAGCTGCATTGTACTTTTTAGCCTGCCCAGGTCCCTTGCCAGATTTCTGTCATTGACAGTTTCTGTGGCCAAAGCCATTTCGCCTCTCCCACCTGGCAGGTACTCACAGTGTACAGCATTCACCCACCCCAGTGCGTGCAGGGAAAGAAACCTTGGTTTTTCCCATTCACAGGAGGGATTGTGAGAAGCCTGAGCACTCACTCCTTTCTCATTTCTTTGATGAGTTAAGTCACTGACATGACCCATTTTTGGCCCAAAGGACTCTGCTTGTGACTTGCAAAAATGGACGACCTTATTCAGGGGTATTGTTGGCCTCACATAACTCCTATGATAGGATTTCCTAGCCATCAAGTCACCAATCCAGGAGTAGCTTCCCTCCCATTGCTCTGGTTTGTGCAATTATAAAGGTCTCACTGTTTAAGCCACATTTAATCTTGAGGTTCCATTCACTGTAGGGGATGATTTGAAAACACTTGGGTTCTGCTAACATAAAGGAGTGATCAGCTTTTGTTGGGAATCCCACGCTTTGTGTGCCTTAAACTTAAGGGCACAGTATGATAGCAGATATACCTCTCTCCATTTTGGCCTTGTTTGCATTATTGCCCAAGGCTTCCAAGGAAAGACTACAGAGCTTTCTGGTTCTAATTTGTGGCCTGAGTGCCATATTTTCTTGGTTCAGAGGTCAGCCTGGGGAAGAAGCAATTGTTGTGACAACCGTCCTTGCTTCTGAGAGTAACATGAAATTGTTGTCTTGTTCACAGGGGATATTGCCTTGAGCTCAGCATTAGTGAGGAAAATATTCTCCCAGGTCCTGCAGTAGAGCCATGTGCCCTTATGTGCAGAATTCTGTAGCGTAGCATCACTGATTGTAAGATTATAGGGGGAATGATAATTGTTAACAGAAAACATTGGATTAATAGTGGGAGGAGGACACTATTACAAGCTAGTTGGAATGTGTCTCATTTAAAGGGGCATCCAGGGCTTCCCTGGTGGGGCAGTGGTTGAGAGTCTGCCTGCCAATGCAGGGGACACGGGTTCGGGCCCTGGTCTGGGAGGATCCTGCATGCCGCGGAGCAACTAGGCCCGTGAGCCACAACTACTGAGCCTGCGCGTCTGGAGCCTGTGCTCCGCAACAAGAGAGGCCACGATAGTGAGAGGCCCGCGCACCGCGATGAAGAGTGGCCCCCACTTGCCGCAACTGGAGAAGGCCCTTGCACAGAAACGAAGACCCAACACAGCCAAAAATAAATTAATTAATTAATTAAAATATTTTAAAAAATAAAAAAATAAAGGGGCATCCACAATGACAGTGTTCCAGTCACTGTGGCTGTGAAGGATGAGCATGTACAGAAATTCTCAGATCTCCTGAATTGTGAAGCTTGTATAGCAGAGGGTATTACAAGAGAAAATAATCTGAAGGTTTTGTGGATTTCTGTAGCCTCTGTGGGCTATCCTCCTCAAGGCCATTTCTGTGCAGACAGAAAAATGAGAATAGAGAGAAGGGATATCTTTTCATTGAGTAATGGACTTTGTGACCCAGACAGTATTCCTGTGGAATCAGGTGGGAACAGTCTTCATTGCTTACTTATATTTTTGACCACTGAGGCAAGGTGACCCTCCCAAGGCGTGAGGCAGAAAGTGGTGAAGTCAATATAGGGGATTTTACAAAAAGAGTAAGAAATCCAGATTTTTATTTTGGATAATATTTTAAAGCTTTTATAAGGTATAAATACATGCAATAAAATGCACATGGTTAAAATATACAATTTGATAAGTTTTGACATTTATATAAATCCATGGAACCACCATCACATACATAATAAACCTATCTACCTTCATATTTACCTTGTTTCATTTATTGATGTTACTCTTACTTCTAGTCAATCATTGATTTATTATTCTTTACAGTAGATAAGTTTGCATTGTCGAGAATTTTATATGATTAAAGTCATAAAGTGTTTATTCTTTTCCCCTCAGGTGCCCTCATGTGACATATTTATTTTGAGAGTCATCAGTGAGTAGTTCATTTTTTTTATATTGATGAGAAGTATGATGTTCTGAGGATATACCACTATTTGTTTATTCATCTGTTTATCCGTATTTGAGTTGTTTGCAGTTTTTGACTGTTGGAAGTAAAATTGCTGCAGACTTTTGAATATAATTCTATACATGGTTATGTTTCACTTTTCCTGTATTAATACTTTGGGGTGCAGTGCCTGAGTTACAGGGTTAGTGAATGGATGACTTTTTAAAGAATTACCTATAGTGTGATCTGAAATGGTTGTTTCCTTTTGTATTCCTACCAGAAGAGTTTGGGACTTCCAGTTATTCCATATCATTGCCAATATGTTTAGTCTTTTTAAACTTTTTTTTCTTTTTAATTTGGCTGCATTGGGTCTTAGTTTGTGGCACATGGGATCTTCATTACGGCATGCGGGATCTTTTGTTGTGGTGTGTGGGCTCTTCGTTGTGGCGTGTGGGCTTCTCTCTAGTTGTGGTGCACAGGCTCCAGAGAGCGTGGGCTCAGCAGTGGTGGCGCCCTGGCACTCTAGTTGTGTCGTGTGGGTGCTCTAGTTGTGGCATGTGGGCTTAGTTGCCCCACAGCACGTGGGATCTTAGTTCCCCAACCAGGGGTTGAACCCATGTCCCCTGCATTGGAAGGCAGATTGTTAACCACTGGACTGCCAGGGAAGTCCCAAGTCTTTTAATAGGACTTTTTGACCCTTTTAATAAGTGTGTAGCAGTATCTCACTGTGGTTTTAGTTGCATTTATCAGATGTTTTATGACGTGGAGGATTTTTTTCATTTTTAGAATTTTCCACTTGCGTGTCCTCTTTTGGTAAAATGTCTTTTCATAGCTTTTGTCCATTTTAAAATAATTAATTTTGACTATTTCTCTCTTCATTAATAAATAAGATAATGAAACAGTGAAGACTTGAAACTTCATTCTTTAGTGATGTGACTCCTAGCCATAAGAAATAATTATTTTTGAATTCTGAAATACTATTTCCTAAATTTTTTTCTGCTGTATACAGTGCAGTGGCCACATACAGCATATACTTTTTAAAGTTTAATCAGCATTACTAACATATTCTCCATAATCAAGCCAAGATTTGTGTTGTTTGCAGTTTCCCCAGTGTGAATATTCCCACTTTCGTTGATTTAAAACTTACAATGTGGTATCACTGAACATGGAGTTTGAAAGTTGACAGTAGCACACCAATATATTCTATTTCCACTGTAATGATACAGTAGCCACAAGCTTCAAGAACATAGAAGAAAAATGTAGTGAAATGACTAAGAAGTTAGAAGTTTATATATATATATATTTTTTTTTTAACACACACACACTGTATTTTATTTTTACAAGAGATAAATAGACTGACACCAAGCATTGTACATGGATGACCACAAAAAAAGCAACAATGATTGCAATTACCAAACATGAAACACACTCATACTATGTCATAATATTGACATTCAGTCCAGTAATCCTCCACTGTAACAGCTCCTTTACTTTGCAGTGAAAATTGATTTGTATATTCTTTGCCTCTGAGTCCTTGTGGAATTTTTTTTTTTTAATTCAGACAGAAAGTCACAAAAATTATACTCATCCTCATCAGTTCACTCAGTCCCATGTAATTAACTTTTTTTTTTCATCTTGATCTTTTGTTAGCACTTTTATGAGTTCATCAGTTTTTCATTAGAGTTCTGAAAATGCTTATTCATTCAGTTCAGCAGTACAGTCAGTTACCAGAAACCTGTACTTGTCAGAGTCTTTTCCATGACTTTCTTGAAGATGAAACCCTTTTATAGGAACATATTTGCAAAATCATCAGAGTACACCCAGAACTGTCTGTAAATGACAAAAGACTTAAAAATGACCACGGTTAAAGATTTGATGAAAGTTCATAATAATGCAGTTGACAAGAAAATTAGTTATTTCTGAGATACATATTTTAAAGTAATAACTAGGATTATTACTTATAACATTATACCAGAACATATAAGATTTTTAGAAATTTCATGTAATGTCTGAAACATTTATATTAACATATTTCCATACATATTTCCATACAAATACAAATATAAGATTTTTAGAAATTTCATGTAATGTCTGAAACATTTATATTAACATATTTCCATACAAATAACCCAATGAAAGTTTAGTATTAGTTGTTTTGTTTGTTGTTTTATACTGCAGGTTCTTATTAGGCATCAATTTTATACACATCAGTGTATACATGTCAATCCCAATCTCCCAATTCAGCACACCACCATCCCCACCCCACCGCAGTTTTCCCCCCTTGGTGTCCATATGTCCATTCTCTACATCTGTGTCTCAACTTCTGCCCTGCAAACTGGCTCATCTATACCATTTTTCTAGGTTCCACATACATGCATTAATATACGATATTTGTTTTTCTCTTTCTGACTTACTTCACTCTGTATGACAGTCTCTAGATCCATCCACGTCTCAACAAATGACTCAATTTCGTTCCTTTTTATGGCTGAGTAATATTCCATTGTATATATGTACCACAACTTCTTTATCCATTCGTCTGTTGATGGGCATTTAGGTTGCTTCCATGACCTGGCTGTTGTAAATAGTGCTGCAATGAACATTCGGGTGCATGTGTCTTTTTGAATTACGGTTTTCTCTGGGTATATGCCCAGTAGTGGGATTGCTGGGTCATATGGTAATTCTATTTTTAGTTTTTTAAGGAACCTCCATATTGTTCTCCATAGTGGCTGTATCAATTTACATTCCCACCAACAGTGCAAGAGGTTTCCCTTTTCTCCACACCCTCTCCAGCATTTGTTGTTTGTAGATTTTCTGATGATGCCCATTCTAACAGGAGTGAGGTGATACCTCATTGTAGTTTTGATTTGCATTTCTCTAATAATTAGTGATGTTGAGCATCTTTTCATGTGCTTCGTGGCCGTCTGTATGTCTTCTTTGGAGAAATGTCTATTTAGGTCTTCTGCCCATTTTTGGATTGGGGTGTTTGTTTCTTTAATATTGAGCTGAATGAGCTGTTTATATATTTTGGAGATTAATCCTTTGTCCGTTGATTCATTGGCAAATATTTTCTCCCATTCTGAGGGTTGTCTTTTCGTCTTGTTTATGGTTTCCTTTGCTGTGCAAAAGCTTTGAAGTTTCATTAGGTCCCACTTGTTTATTTTTGTTTTTATTTCCATTACTCTAGGAGGTGGATCAAAAAAGATCTTGCTGTGATTTATGTCAAGCCATTGGTAATTTGATAGGGATTGCATTGAATCTGTAGATTGCTTTGGGTAGTATACTCATTTTCACAATGTTGATTCTTCCAATCCAAGAACATGGTATATCTCTCCATCTGTTGGTATCATCTGTAATTTCTTTCATCAGTGTCTTATAGTTTTCTGCATACAGGTCTTTTGTCTCCATAGGTAGGTTTATTCCTAGGTATTTTATTCTTTTTGTTGCAATGGTAAATGGGAGTGTTTCCATAATTTCTCTTTCAGATTTTTCATCAGTGTATAGGAATGCAAGAGATTTCTGTGCATTAATTTTGTATCCTGCAACTTTACCATATTCATTAATTAGCTCTAGCAGTTTTCTGGTGGCAGTTTTAGGATTCTCTATGTATAGTATCATGTCATCCGCAAACAGTGACAGTTTTAACTTCTTTTCCAATTTGTATTCCTTTTATTTCTTTTTCTTCTCTGATTGCCGTGGCTAGGACTTCCAGAACTATGTTGAATAATAGTGGTGAGAGTGGACATCCTTGTCTCGTTCCTGATCTTAGAGGAAATGCTTTCAGTTTTTCACCATTGAGAATGATGTTTGCTGTGGGTTTGTCATATATGGCCTTTATTATGTTGAGGTAGGTTCCCTCTATGCCCACTTTCTGGAGAGTTTTTATCAGAAATGGGTGTTGAATTTTGTCAAAAGCTTTTTCTGCATCTATTGAGATGATCATATGGTTTTTATTCTTCAATTTGTTAATATGGTGTATCACATTGATTGATTTGTGTATATTGAAGAATCCTTGCATCCCTGGGATAAATCCCACTTGATCGTGGTGTATGATCCTTTTAATGTGTTGTTGGATTCTGTTTGCTAGTATTTTGTTGAGGATTTTTGCATCTATATTCATCAGTGATATTGGTCTGTAATTTTATTTTTTTGTAGTGTCTTTGTCTGGTTTTGGTATCAGAGTGATGGTGGCCTCATAGAATGAGTTTGGGAGTGTTCCTTCCTCTGCAATTTTTTGGAAGAGTTTGAGAAGGATGGGTGTTAGCTCTTCTCTAAATGTGTGATAGAATTCACCTGTGAAGCCATCTGGTCCTGGACTTTTGTTTGTTGGAAGATTTTTAATCACAGTTTCAATTTCATTACTTGTGATTGTTCTGTTCATATTTTCTGTTTCCTCCTGGTTCAGTCTTGGAAGGTTATACCTTTCTAAGAATTTGTCCATTTCTTCCAGGTTGTCCATTTTATTGGCATAAAGTTGCTTGTAGTAGTCTCTTAGGATGCTTTGTATTTCTGCGGTGTCTGTTGTAACTTCTCCTTTTTCATTTCTGATTTTATTGATTTGAGTCCTCTCCCTCTTTTTCTTGATGAGTCTGGCTAATGGCTTATCAATTTTGTTTATCTTCTCAAAGAACCAACTTTTAGTTTTATTGATCTTTGCTATTGTTTTCTTTGTTTCTATTTCATTTATTTCTGCTCTGATCTTTATGATTTCTTTCCTTCTGCTAACTTTGGGTTTTGTTTGTTCTTCTTTCTCTAGTTTCTTTAGGTGTAAGGTTAGATTGTTTACTTGAGATTTTTCTTGTTTCTTTAGGTAGGCTTGTATAGCTATAAACTTCCCTCTTAGAACTGCTTTTGCTGCATCCCATAGGTTTTGGGTCGTCGTGTTTTCATTGTCATTTGTCTCTAGGTATTTTTTTATTTCCTCTTTGATTTCTTCAGTGATCTCTTGGTTATTTAGTAACGTATTGTTTAGCCTCCATGTGTTTGTCTTTTTTACGTTTTTTTCCCTGTAATTCATTTCTAATCTCATAGCATTGTGGTCAGAAAAGATGCTTGATATGATTTCAGTTTTCTTAAATTTACTGAGGCTTGATTTGTGACCCAAGATGTGATCTATCCTGGAGAATGTTCTGTGCGCACTAGAGAAGAACGTGTAATCTGCTGTTTTTGGATGGAATATCCTATATATATCAATTAAATCTATCTGGTCTATTGTGTCATTTAAAGCTTCTGTTTCCTTATTTACTTTCATTTTGGATGATCTGTCCATTGGTGTAAGTGAGGTGTTAAAGTCCCCCACTATGATTGTGTTACTGTTGATTTCCTCTTTTATAGCTGTTAGCAGTTGCCTTATGTATTGAGGTGCTCCTATGTTGGGTGCATATATATTTATAATTGTTATGTCTTCTTCTTGGATTGATCCCTGGATCATTATGTAGTGTCCTTCCTTGTCTCTTGTAACATTCTTTATTTTAAAGTCTATTTTATCTGATATGAGTATAGCTACTCCAGCTTTCTTTTGATTTCCATTTGCATGGAATATCTTTTTCCATCCCCTCACTTTCAGTCTGTATGTGTCCCTAGGTCTAAAGTGGGTCTCTTGTAGACAGCATATATATGGGTCTTGTTTTTGTATCCATTCAGCCAGTCTATGTCTTTTGGTTGGGGCATTTAATCCATTCACGTTTAAGGTAATTATTGATATGTATGTTCCTATGACCATTTTCTTAATTGTTTTGGGTTTGTTTTTGTAGGTCCTTTTCTTCTCTTGTGTTTCCCACTTAGAGAAGTTTCTTTAGCATTTGTTGTAGAGCTGGTTTGGTGGTGCTGAATTCTCTTAGCTTTTGCTTGTCTGTAAAGCTTTTGATTTCTCCATCAAATCTAAATGAGATCCTTGCTGGGTAGAGTAATCTTGGTTGTAGGTTCTTCCCTTTCATCACTTTAAGTATATCATGCCACTCCCTTCTGGCTTGCAGAGTTTCTGCTGAGAAATCAGCTGTTAACCTTATGGGAGTTCCCTTGTATGTTATTTGTGGTTTTTCCCTTGCTGCTTTCAATAATTTTTCTTTGTCTTTAATTTTTGCCACTTTGATTACTATGTGTCTCGGCGTGTTTCTCCTTGGGTTTATTCTGTATGGGACTCTCTGCGCTTCCTGGACTTGGGTGGCTATTTCCTTTCCCATGTTAGGGAAGTTTTCGACTATAATCTCTTCAAATATTTTCTCTGGTCCTTTCTCTCTCTCTTCTCCTTCTGTGACCCCTATAATGCGAATGTTGTTGCGTTTAATGTTGTCCCAGAGGTCTCTTAAGCTGTCTTCATTTCTTTTCATTCTTTTTTCTTTAGTCTGTTCCGCAGCAGTGAATTCCACCATTCTGTCTTCCAGGTCACTTATCCGTTCCTCTGCCTCAGTTATTCTGCTATTGATTCCTTCTAGTGTAGTTTTCATTTCAGTTATTGTATTGGTCATCTCTGTTTGTTTGTTCTTTAATTCTTCTAGGTCTTTGTAAATCATTTCTTGCATCTTCTCAATCTTTGCCTCCATTCTTATTCCGAGGTCCTGGATCATCTTCACTATCATTATTCTGAATTCTTTTTCTGGAAGGTTGCCTATCTCCACTTCATTTAGTTGTTTTTCTGGGGTTTTTTCTTGTTCCTTCGTCTGGTACATAGCCCTCTGCCTTTTCATCTTGTCTGTCTTTCTGTAACTGTGGTTTTTGGTCCACAGGCTGCAGGATTGTAGTTTTTCTTGCTTCTGCTGTCTGCCCTCTGGTGGTTGAGGCTATCTAAGAGGTTTGATGGGAGGCTCTGGTGGTGGGTAGAGCTGACTGTTGCTGTGGCGGTCTGAGCTCAGTAAAACCTTAATCCACTTGACTGTTGATGGGTGGGGCTGGGTTCCCTCCCTGTTGCTGTGGCGGTCAGAGCTCAGTAAAACCTTAATCCACTTGACTGTTGATGGGTGGGGCTGGGTTCCCTCTCTGTTGGTTGTTTTGCCTGAGGCAACCCAACACTGGAGCCTACCCATGCTCTTTGGTGGGGTTAATGGCAGACTCTGGGAGGGCTCACGCCAAGGAGAACTTCCCAGAACCTCTGCTGCCAGTGTCCTTATCCCCACGGTGAAACAGAGCCACCACCCGCCTCTACAGGAGACCCCCCAACACCAGCAGGTAGGTCTGGTTCAGTCTCCCCCAGGGTCACTGCTCCTTCCCCTGGGTCCCGATGCACACATTACTTTGTGTGTGCCCTCCAAGGGTGGGGTCTCTGTTTCCCCCAGTCCTATCAAAGTCCTGCAATCAATTCCCACTAGGCTTCAAAGTCTGATTCTCTAGGAATTCCTCCTCCCATTGCCGGACCCCCAGGTTGGGAAGCCTGACGTGAGGCTCAGAACCTTCACTCCAGTGGGTGGACATCTGTGGTATAAGTGTTCGCCAGTCTGTGAGTCACCCACCAGCAGTTATGGGATTTGATTTTACTCTGATTGCGCCCCTCCTACCGTCTCACTGTGGCTTCTCCTCTGTCCTTGGACGTGGGGTGTCCTCCTTTGTGAAGTCCAGGGTCTTCCTGTCAATGATTGTCCAGCAGCCAGTTGTGGTTCTGGTGCTCTCGCAAGAGGGAGTGAGAGCACGTCCTTCTACTCCGCCATCTTGGTTAATCCTCTAGAAGTTTTTATATATTTTTAAACAGTTCAATTGTGGTAAAATTACATAAAGTAAACTGCACATATTTTTAATGTACATTTTAATGGTTTGACACGTGCTTACAACTGAAACCAAAATTTTCCTGTTACTCATTTTAACTCAGCCTTCTTCACATATAAAATTACTGATACAATGACATATCATTTGTTATTTCTAATATACACAAAAATGGAAAACATTGTATTAGGAAGCTGGATGAACCCCTTTCCAATCTGCCACCATTATTTATCATTTCTTGGCCATTGTTTCATTCATCTTCATATATGCTAGTGGATTATTCTACTTTTAATTCCAGACATAACATGATGCATAACCTCTTCAGGATGCATTTTTAGAAATTGAGTGCTCCTTCATAACTCTAATAACTATCACATAAAATGAAAACACTTAAGAATTTGGAAGTATGCTCAGTTTTCTCAACTGTCTCAAAAATGTATTTAAGGCAGATTAATTACGGTCAGGATCCAAAATGTATTCTTAGGGTTTTTGGTAGCTGTGTCGCACTAAGTCTCTTAACCTTTAAGTCTCACTTGCCATTTTTATTCTTATTTGTTGATCAGAATTAGGCAGATTATAGATGTGGTTTATTGAATCTCTGATACTGTTTAACTGATCACCCTTTCCCCATAATCCTGTGCAGTAGATATTAATGAGGTAGGTGATTGAAGTTTGGTCCCAGCAAAGTGTGTGATGGTGACTATTGGGTAAATAAATCTCTGGACTCAGAAATCCTCTCCTCAAAGGTGGTAGTGACAGAAAACACTTTTATTTTTGAGTAAGCATTAAACCAGAGTTTGATGTGTATCACAGGTCATATGCTAAGAAATTGCAAAGGCTGAAAAAAAACTCCACCTTATGTAGCTAAGCAGATACAACTCATTACATACATGTTTTGACGATAATAACTAGCCACCTAGCTCTAGTACCTGTGCCATGCTCAGTCACTGGCTGAGAACAGCTTGCTGAGAATGGCTTTTGGAATGCTGTGGTGGCTTCCAAGGCAGCACAGCTGGGGGCTGTTGGCCAGCTACACTCCTCAGAGCAGGATACATTGTAAAGGAAGAACTGAGCAGCGTACTCTCATGGCTGCCCAGAACTGAAACTATATGGATAATATTTGATTAATTTTAAATATGGTTTGGTCAGAGCAAAGAGGCAACAGAATAATCCTTTGGTAGGTCTCTCTCAAATTCTTAAACTTCCATCTGATTCCTTATCTTAAAACCATCAAAGTAGGTCTACTCTAAAAGTAAGAAATAGGCCCAGAAAACAAACAAAAAAATAGTCAAGAGAATTTGACAGTACCACTCGTCACACATGGTTCTTCTTCTAAATTTATCTGGCAATTGGGGTGACTATTGTGAAAGGAAAGTAAAAATGGAGTCAATATTGCTCAGGGCTGTCTAAAATGGAGCCAGGAATCTATTAAGGAAGTGTGACTTATGCACCTCTCAGCCTGGATGGAGTCTGATCTTTTGACTACTTATTGTCCTAATGAGGCCATCCAGAACATCTGCCAGAACGTCAAGATTCTTCTCAAACCCTCATCCTAAAATAACTCATGACAGCCTGTCTACTTATCAGACCCAAACCCTAAAATAACTCCTGATTGCTTAAGGACAAATAGTTCCTAAATTGCATCAGACTCAATCACAATTCTCAAGAGGCAGCTTTAACAAACTCAGAGCTCTTTGTCTTTGTAAGCCCCTTACTCTCTTCTCCTGGAACATCTTTTGGGGTTACCTGAATCTGTGTCTCCTGAATTGCAGACTCCAAATAAACTCTTTTTTTAATAACGGGTTTTTTTGTTTGTTTGGTTTGGGTTTTTTTGGCCATGTTGGGTTTTCATTGCTGCGCTCAGGCTTTCTCTGGTTGTGGCAAGTGGGGGCTATTCTTCGCTGCGGTGTGTGGGCTTCTCGTAGTAGCTTGTCTTGTTGCAGAGCATGGGCTGTAGGCACGCGGACTTCAGTAGCTGTGGCTTGCAGGCTCTAGAGTGCAGGCTCAGTAGTTGTGGCACATGGACTTAGTTGCTTCGTGGCTTGTGGGATCTTCCCGGACCAGGGCTTGAACCCACGTCCCCTGCATTGGCAGGTGGATTCTTAACCACTGCGCCACCAGGGAGGTCCCTAAACTCTTCTTATTTGCAGCCTCCTATATTGTTTTTTGGTTGGCATTACATGGTGTCAGAAGTGGGATACAGAGCGACCTGGAAAAGCCCTCACCAACTCTTATCTAACGCTGCCTTGGATTCAGTTAAGGTGCCTGCAAGAGCCTGTTATGCTTTATCATCTCCTTGGTGATCCCAGATCGTGGTGGTGAGTCCTCCTGTACCTAAGCCACCCATGTTGGTAGAAGTTCTAGTTTATTTGGGTGTCCTCTGTTGCTGGCTTCTGTCCTCTAGGATTTTGTTTCCTGTTTTGAGTGGCCTCCAGCATTTTGCTTCCTGTTTGTTTTTTGGGTTTTTTTTTATTTTATTGAAATATAGTTGATTTACAGTGTTGTGTTAATTTCTTCTGTGCAGCAAAGTGACTCAGTTATATATATATGTATAATCTTATTCATATTCCTTTCTATTGTGGTTTGTCACAGGATATTGAGTATAGTTCCCTGTGCTATATAATAGGAACTTGTTGTTTATCCATCCTTTATAATAGTTTGCCTCTGCTAATCCCATACCCCCAATCCTTCCCTCTACTACCCACCCTCTGCCTTGGCAACCACACGTCTATTCTCTATGTCTGTGAGTCTGTTTTTCTTTTGTAGCATACCCATTCCACAGGCAGGGAAACTGAGTCTCCAGAACCAGGGGACAGTCCTGCTGCTAGGAAGAGGCAGATCAGAGACCTGAACCCCTTTGGCAGAAGTATCTCAGGGTGCCTCCTATGTATACAGGTGCCCTGAGCAGTTCCCTGCTGGCGGAAGACACAGGTGCAGCCTCCAGGTAGGACCCCAAGTAGGGATCCGAGCTTCTCTGGGAAGAGCCCCCTGATGGGCCAGGGCCCCTCAGCCCCTGGAACTCTCTCCTGTTGTTGCAGCCTCCCCAAGGGCACTGCCACCACTCTCCAGGGTATCAGGACTCCAACAGCTACCTCCTTGGGGGCCTTACTATGGGCCCGGCCCTATGCATCCTCCCAGAGCCCCTGAGGCAGCTCCATCATTAGCCCCGTTTTGCACTGGGGAAAACTGAGGATGTGTGGGACTGGAGGGGGTGTCTCTTACTGTAACCCCAGCAGAGGTGGGGATGGAAAAATCAATCGCAGCCTCACCCACTGTGTCCCCCCTTCCCTCTGGCCTGGTTCCACCCCAAGAAACCTCTCCTTATTCCCTCGGGCTCCTCTTAGGAGCCTTCTCAACCTCTTCCCTGTTGCCCTGCAGGTCCTCTCCCAGATGCTGATGGTCCCTGTGTTAATTTGCTAAGGTTGACAAAACATGGCACCATAGTCTGGGTGCTTTAAACAACAGAAAATTATTTCCTCACAATACCAGAGGGTAGAAGTCTGGGATCAAGAGGTTAACAGTGGTTTCTTCGGAGGCTTGTAAATAGCTGTCCTCTTCCTCTGTCTTTACATGGTCTTCCCTCTGACATGGCTCCCCACCCCTGCAGGCATGCAGCACCTTCACCAGGTGTCACCCCAAACACATGACTGGCCCTTGCTGCCACATGTGAGTCATCCCAAGGCTGTTGGTCTTCCTACTAACATCACCTCAGGGCATCTTCTCCAATCAGTGCCCCATTACTCAACTGTCACTGTTGTGGACATTGGAAGAGATGCTAAGGACTAAGAATGTCTACTGTAACTCTCCCCAGTCCCTGTCCCCATGGTTCTTCCTCACTCCCTCCAGCTGGTGAATTTGGTCCTCCCGAACACTCTAGGTAAAAAGCAAACCAGTGACTGCTAATCCCTAAGAATATTCCTGCTCCCTCCTGGGGAACTAAACTTGACCACAATTCCCTGAATGGGCTAGATGAAGTCTGGCCTGTCTTGTAAATCCTGCATCATTCACATATGACAGGATGACAGTGTCCCACACTTGTTACACTGTGTCCCCAGATATATATAGGCAGGTCATATCCAATACCTGAAATGGTTTGTTTCCAGACTGTGTTATGGTGTGGTAGCAAAACACAGTCACACTATTTGTGTTTCTAGGTGTGTCACATACAAATTATTTTATTTGACAAATACACACGTAAAAAAAAGATTTACTTCTCCCTGTTGAAAATGGGGAAAGAGATTTGCTTCCTCTCCCTCAGACCATTTACCTTAGAAAACTTGTAGGAACTGTCTCACCTCTTTTAAAATGCATGTCTTTGAAGACTAGAGAGGCCTTTTTTCAGCTCATCTTTTTTTTTCTTCCAGTTTTAGGACTCAGAAATGTCTTTCTCAAGAACCTGCTTTCTCCTCAAACTGCAGACATGAGGGAGTTAGCTCATTTATCAGTTCTTGTGCAAGGATAGGAGTCTCATCTTAGTGGATGCTGTGCTCCAACTTAAAAAACTACCTCCTATTACAAAGATGAGAAGTTTGTGTTTCCTGTGGCTAAAACCAATAAGCAAACACAGATAGTCACCCCAATTACCAGGTAAAATTACGACTCTGTGTGACAAATGGTACTGTCAACTCCTCTTACTTGAGGACTAGTTATTGTTTATCTTGAATATACATGTGCAGTGGGTTGTATCTGTTTGGATAAATAGGGGAGTTAGGTTTTTTCTGTCTTTGCAGTTTCTTAGTGGATTGCCTGTGATGCACGAGTAGTTTGCTTTAATGCTTATTCAATAATAAAAGTGGTTTTCTGTCTCTACTACCATTGTGGAAAGGGTTACCAGGTTGGGAGAAATTTTTGTTTTTACTTCCCTAACAGTCATCATCAGGCACCTGTCTGCAGGGATCAAACCTCATCACCCATCTCGTCAACATCTAGTATACAGGATATATGGGGGGAGGGTGACCATTGAACAGTATTAGAGACTCATTAAGACCCATCTTGAATGTGCCAAATTCTGATGAACCAATGACAGCAAATTATGAGAAACAAATAAGAATTTTAAAAGATAAGTGGACCCCACATGTTAAGAGATGTGAGACACAGCTACTGAACCCTGTAAGGATATATTTTGGATTCTGATTGCAACTAAATTGACTTAAGAAACAAACACGTTTTTGAGACAATTCAGCATTGATACAATATTTATATTTTTTTGGTAACTATTGTGTTATGAAAAATCTATTCTGAAGAGATTATGCATTAAATGATACCATGTCTAGAATTAGTACAGTAGTTCCCCCTTATCTGCAGCAGATGTGTTCCAAGACCTCCAAGTAGATGTCTGAAACTACAGATAGTACTGAACCCTATATGTACTGTTTTTTCCTAAATATACATACCTGTGATAAAGATTATAACAATAGCTGTAATCAAAGTTAAGTGAATGTGGTATCTCTCTCTCTCAAAATAGTTTATTGTACTGTAGTCGCCCTTTTTTGTGATGATGTGAGATGATACAATGCCTATGTGGATTCACTGGACAAAGGGATGATTCATGCTGTGGGTGGGACGAAGAGGGCAGTGAGAGATTGCAGCATACTGAAAGACACGCAATTTAAAACTCAAGACTTGTTTATTTCTGGAGTTCTCCATTTAATATTTGCAGACCTTAGTTGACCTTGGGTCACTGAAACCCCAAAAAGCAAATCTGTGAATAAGGGAGAGACTGTGGTAAACTAATGCACTGGTGTAAACAGGGATAGATGAAATAAGAATGGCCATGAAATGATGGAAGATGGGGATGGATTCATCTGGTTTCATAACAGTCTCTTTTTTTTTCATAACAGTTTTTTTCATAACAAAAATATATATGTCCTTCTATCAGTAATTTTATATGCTGAGAAGGATAAATTTTAAAAGGCAGGAGGAAACTTGGTTTCAGGGTTGTAAGCATGCATCAATAGATCAAAAGGTAGATTTTAAGTATGTGTGGTTTAAACTGTTTTCAATGTATAGTATGTCATCTGCAAACACTGACAGTTTTACTTCTTCCTTTCCATTTGGATTCCTTTTGTTTCGTTTTCTTCTCTGATTGCTGTGGCAAGAACTTCCAATACTATGTTAAACAAAAGTGACAAGAGTGGGCATCCTTGTCTTGTTCTTCATATTAGAGGAAATGCTTTTAGCTTTTCACCATTGAGTATGATGTTATCTGTGGGCTTATATATGGCCTTTATTATGTTGAGGTATGTTCCCTTTATGCCCATTTTCTGGAGAGTTTTTATCATAAATGGATGTCAAATTTTGTCAAAAGCTTTCTCTGCATCTATTAAAATGAAATGTTTTTATTCTTTAATTGTTATTGTGGTGTATCACATTGATTTGTGGATATTGAAAAATCCTTCCATCCCTGGGATAAATTCCATTTGATCATGGTTTATGATCCTTTTGATGTACTGTTGGATTCAACTTGCTAATATTTTGTTGAGGATTTTTGCATCTGTGTTCATCAGTGATATTGACCTGTAATTTTCCTTTTTTGTAATACCTTTGGTTTTGCTAGCAGGGTGATGCTTGCCTGGTAGAATGAGTTTGGAAGCATTCTTTCCTCTGCAGTTTTTTGGGAATAGTTTGAGAAGGATAGGTGTTAACTCTTCTCTAAATTTTTGGTAGAATTCACCTGTGAAGCCATCTGGTCTTGGACTTTGGTTTGCTGGGTGTTTTAAAACTAGTGATTGAATTTCCTTACTGGTAACTGCTCTGTTCACATTTTCTATTTCTTCCTGGTTCTTGGGAGATTGTAACTTTCTAAGAATTTGTCCATTTCTTCTATGTTGTCCATTTTATTGACATATAGTTGTTTGTAGTAGCCTCTTATGATCCTTTGTATTTTCATGGTGTCAGTTTAACTTCTCCTTTTTCATTTCTGATTTTATTGATTTGGGCCCTCTCGCCTTTTTTCTTGATGAGTTTGGCTAAAGGTTTATATATTTTATTTATCTTTTCAAAGAACCAGCTTTTGGTTTCATTGATCTTTTCTATTTTTTATTTTTTTGTCTCTATTTCATGTCTTTCTGCTCTGATCTTTATGATTTCTTTTCCTTCTACTAACTTTTCGTTTTGTTCTTTCTCTAATTCCATTAGGTATAAGGTTAGATTATTTGAGATTTTTCTTGTTTCCAGAGGTAAGATTGTATTGTTATAAACTTCCCTCTTAGAATTGCTTTTGCTGCATCCCATATGTTTTGGATCTTCGTGCTTTCGTTCTTTCTTTTTCATTTCTGCCTAGTTTTTTTTGTTTGTTTCTTTCTTTGCTGCACTGTGCGGCTTGTGGGATCTTAGTTCACTGACCAGGGATCGAACCCAGGCCCTTGACAGTGAAAGCGTGGAGTCCTAACCACTGGGCCACCAGGGAATTCTCTGTCTCTAGGTATTTTTTGATTTCCTCTTTGATTTCTTCAGTGATCCATTGGTTGTTTAGTAGCATATTGTTTAGCTTCCACATGTTTGTGTTTTTTACAGTTATTTTCTTGTAGTGGATTTCTAATCTCATAATGTCGTGATTGGAAAAGATGCTTGATATGATTTCAGTTTTCTTAAATTTACCAAGGCTTGCTTTGTGGCCCACCATATTATTAATCCTGGAGAATGTTCCATGTGCATTTGAAAAGAATGTGTATTCTGCTGCTTGTGGTTGGAATGCTTTATAAATATCAATTAAGTCCATCTGGTCTAATGTGTCATTTAAGGCCGGTGTTTCCTTACTGATTTACTTTATGGGTGATCTGTCCATTGATGAAAGTGGGGTGTTAAAGTCCCCCACTATTGCGTTACTGTTGATTTCTCCTTTTATGGCTGTTAGTATTTTCCTTATATATTGAGGTGCTCCTATGTTGAGTGCATATATATTTGCAGTTGTTATATCTTCTTCTTGATTGATCCCTTGATCATTATGTGGTGTCCTTCTTTGACTCTTATAACAGTCTTTATTTTAACGTCTGTTTTGTCTGATATGAGTATTGCTATTCCATCTTTCTTTTGATTTCCATTTGCATGGAATACCTTTTTCAATCTCCTCACTTTCAGTCTGTATGTGTCCCTAGATCTGAAGTGGCTCTCTTGTAGACAGCATATATACTGGTCTTGTTTTTGTATCCATTCAGCCAGTCTATGTCTTTTCGTTGGAGCATTTAATCCATTTACGTTTAAGGTAATTATCAATATGTATGTTCTTATTGCTGTTTTGTTAATTGTTTGGATTTGTTTTTGTAGGTCTTTTTTCTCCCCTTCCTCTTTTGTTCTCTTCTCTTGTGATTTACTGAGACATCTTTTTTTTTGGCAGTCCTGTGTGGCTTGCAGGATCTTAGTTCACTGACCAGAGATTGAACCTGGGCCCACATCAGTGAAAGCGCTGAGTCCTAACCACTGGATAGCCAGGGAACTCCCTCTTCTCTTGTGATCTGATGACTAACTTTAATGTTGTGTTTGGATTCCTTTTTTTTTTTGGTGTGTGTATCTATTGTAGATTTTTGGTTTGTGATTACCATGAGATTTGATATAGCAGTCTATATATAAACAAGATTGTTTTGTTGCTGCTCTTTTTATTTTTTTATTTTTTATTTTTTTTATTTTTATTTTTTTCAGTATTAAGTAGTGTTTATTCAGTGAATGCAAGATTGGTTTAACAGTTGACAGTCAATTAATGTAATTCACTGCATTAACAGAATGAGGGAAGAATCATAAGATTGTTTCAATGTGGTAGAAAAAAAATGATAAAGTTTTACTCCCATTTGTTATAAGCTTATGTCATAAAATTGGTATGGAACTTCTTTAATTGGATATTTAAAAATAAACTAGCACATAGGTATTTAAAAATAAACTAGCACAAATATCAGACTTACTATTGAAAAACTGAAAATTTAGCAAATTAGAAATGAGTCAAGGATATCTTCTATCACCATTTATTTTCAATGTTAAAAGCTCTGTTTAGGGTCAGGAAGAAAGAAAAATAAAAGTTATAAAGATGGGAAACCAAAAATAAATTTTCATTTTTTTCATAGGCAACTTAAGTTTTACCTAGAAAATCCAAAAGAACCCAGTGATTAGTTATTAGAATGAGTTTAGCTATCTTCTGGATACAAGATTTTTTTTTATTATAGTTACTTCTGTGATTATTTATAGAATGTCTTTTTTTTTTTAATTATATCTCAAAGCTCTTAATTTTTATTTTTATTTATATATTTTTTTTGGCTGTGTTGGGTCTTCGTTTCTGTGCGAGGGCTTTCTCTAGTTGTGGCAAGCGGGGGCCACTCTTCATCATGGTGCGCAGGCCTCTCACTGTCGTGGCCTCTCTTTGTTGCGGAGCACAAGCTCCAGACGCGCAGGCTCAGTGGTTGTGGCTCACGGGCCCAGTTGCTCCGCGGCATGTGGGATCTTCCCAGACCAGGGCTCGAACCCATGTCCCCTGCATTGGCAGGCAGATTCTCAACCACTACGCCACCAGGGAAGCCCTGTTGCTGCTCTTTTAATTTCAAATGCATCTCCAGTATCCTGCGTTTGTACTCTCCTCATGATTGCTGGTTTTGATATCATATTTGTGTTTGGTTGCTTTCCTACTTTTTCTTTATGTTTGCCTTTACCAGTGAGTTTTTCCATTCATAATTTTCTCGTTTCTAGTTGTGGCCTTTTTCTTTTCTTTTCTTTTTTTCCCCACCTAGAGAAGTTCCTTTAGCATTTGTTGCAAAGCTGGTCCGGTGCTGCTGAATTCTCTTAGCTTTTGCTTGTCTGTAAAGCTTTTGAATTCTCCTTCGAATCTGAATGAGATTGCTGGGTAGAGTATTCTTGGTTGTGGGTTCTTCCCTTTCATCACTTTCAGTATATGGTTCCACTACCTTCTGGCCTGCAGAGTTTCCATTGAAAAATTAGCTGATACCTTATGGGAATTCCATTGTATGTTATTTGTTGCTTTTCCCTTGTTGCTTTTCATTTTTTATCTTTGTCTTTAATTTTTGTCAGTTTGACTGCTATGTGTCTCAGCATGTTCCTCCTTTGGTTTATCTTGACTGGGGCTCTCTGCGCTTCCTGGACTTGGGTGACTGCATCCTTTCCCATGTTAGGGAAGTTTTCAGCTATTATCTTTTCAAATATTTTCTCAGCTCCTTTCTCTCTTCTCCTTCTGGGAACCCTACAATGTGAATGTTGGTGTGTTTAATGTTGTCCCAGAGGTCTTTTATACTGTCCTCATTTCTTTTCATTCTTCTTTCTTTATTCTGTTCCATGGCAGGGATTTCCACCATTCTGTCTTCCAGCTCACGTAGCCTTTCTTCTGACTCATTTATTCTGCTGTCAATTCTGTCTAGTGTATTTTTCATTTTAGCTATCTTATTGTTCATCTCTGTTTTAGATCTTCTAGCTCTTTGTTAATCATTTCTTTTGTCTTCTCAGTCTGTGCCTCCATTCTTTTTGTAAGATCTTGGATCACCTTTACTGTCTTTACTCTGAATACTTTTTTTTTAAAATTTATTTATTTTATTTATTTTTGGCTGTGTTGGGTCTTCGTTTCTGTGTGAGGGCTTTCTCTAGTTGCAGCAAGCGGGGGCCACTCTTCATCGCGGTGCATGGGCCTCTCACTGTCGTGGCCTCTCTTGTTGCGGAGCACAGGCTCCAGACGCGCAGGCTCAGTAATTGTGGCTCACGGGCCCAGTTGCTCCGTGGCATGTGGGATTTTCCCAGACCAGGGCTCGAACCCGTGTCCCCTCCATTGGCAGGCAGACTCTCAACCACTGCGCCACCAGGGAAAACCTACTCTGAATACTTTTTCGGGTAGATCGATTATCTCCACTTCACTTAGTTGCTCTTCTGGGGCTTTATCTTGTTCCTTCGTTTGGGATATAGTCCTCTGACATCTCATTTTGTCTAACTTTCTGTGATTGCGGTTTCCGTTCTGCAGGCTGCATGGTTGTAGTTCTTCTTGCTTCTCGTGTCTACCCCTTAGAGGATGAGGCTGGTCTAAGAAGCTTGTGCAGGCTTTCTGGTGGGAGGAACTGGTTCGTGCCCACTGGTGGATGGATCTGGGTCTTGTCCCTCTGGTGGCCAGGGCTGTGTCAAGGGGTGTGTTTAGTGGGAAGCAGTGAGCTCAGGAAGACTTTAGGCAGCCTGTCTGCTGATGGGTGCAGATGTGTTCCTGCCCTGTTAGTTTGGTCTGAGGAGTCCCAGCACTGGAGCCTATAGGTTGGGTAGGGCCAGGTCTTCGTGAGAAAACGGTGGCCTCCAGGAGGGCTCACGCCAATGATAATCCCCCAGAACTACCATCACCCGTGTCTTTGTCCCTGCATTGAGCCACAGTCACCCCCCACCTCTACAGGAGACTCTCCAATACCACCAGGTAGGTCTGGCCTGGGCTCCTATGAGGTCACTGCTTTGTCCCCCGGGTCCTGATGCACACAAGACCTTGTATGCTCTCTCCAAGAGTGGAGTTTCTGTTTCCCAAAGTCCTGTGGAGTTCCTGCGATCAAACTCCACTGGTCTTTAAAGCCAGATACTCTGGGGGCTCCTCCTCCAGATGCCACACGTCCAGGCTGGGGAGCCTGATGTGGGGCTCAGAACTTTCACTGCTGTGGGGTAACCTCTACGATATTATTATTTTCCAGTTTGTGCGTTGCCCACCTGGGATTGGATTTTATCACAATTGTGCCCCTCCTACCATCTCATTGTGGTTTCTTCTGTGTCTTTGGATGTAGGATAATTTTTCTGGTAGGTTCCATTGTTTTTTTGTTGTGATTTGCTGTGTTGTGATCACAGCAGTTAGTTGTGATTTTGGTGTTGTTGTGAGAGGAGGTGAGCTGACGTCCTTCTCTGGCACCGTTATTTTTAATAAGAGTCTGTGCCTAACAATTTAAAGACCTCTGGCCACATGTATTTGTAGAACAAGAGTTTCCTGAATCTGGTCCTTTTGCTTATTATTTCTCTGTTTCTCCCTCAGGTGCAGCCTTTAAGTAGTCAAAATAAACGAGGTAAAGGCATCTCGGGGTGTGGGGGTACAAGCGGCCAGCAGCACCTCTTCCTGCTATTCTCTTGGTGTTGGTAGTGGTGGTATTTTTAGGCTGAGTGGTAAACTTCAGGCTCATTTTTCTATTAATGAAAAGAAATTGGCTGTGGAAACATAGACGTATAAGGAATAATATAACAAATAGTAATATACCACCTCCCCCCACTTCTGACTTAAGATATTTTTCTTTAAACTGATACATAGGAACCATATTTTTCTGCCTTCAGTGTCCAGGATTTCATTAAGAAAATGGGATTCATGCTCCCAGGAATTTGTGTGAGAATTAAATGAAAGCATATAAACAAAGCATGGCACATGGCAGGTTCTCAAAAATTGTACCTGTTAGTATGAACACTTCCATACTTATTGCTATTCTTGTTTTATTTATTTATTTATTAATATTTATTTTTGGCTGTGTTTGGTCTTTGTTGCTGCACACAGGCTTTCTCTAGTTGCGGCGAGCAGGGGCTACTCTTTGTTGCGGTGCGTGGGCTTCTCATTGTGGTGGCTTCTCTTGTTGTGGAGCACAGGCTCTAGGCACGTGGGCTTCAGTAGTTGTAGCATGCAGGCTCAGTAGTTGTGGCTCATGGGCTCTAGAGTGCAGGCTCAGTAGTTGTGGCGCATGGGCTTAGTTGCTCCGTGGCATTTGGGATCTTCCTGGACCAGGGCTTGAACCCATGTCCCCTGAATTGGCAGGTGGATTCTTAACCACTGTGCCACCAGGGAAGTCCTATTGCTATTCTTATTAGCCCCAAGTAGAGCCTGGTAACAGAAGCTGGAAAAGGTCAGAGCTGTGGAAAGGAAAGGGGTGACTTGGCATTCAGTGATGGGTGGGGAGATGCAAAGTTTCAGAAGAGAGTTGAAGTAAAGCCCTTGGGGTTTCAGATGCTGACGTCTTGGAGCCCTTGTTTTGCTACTGTGTGGAGGAGGCAGGCAGCCACATGGTCTGCATTATGAACCCCAATGTGGAAGGACTCACTACTTTCAGTGAGTCAGAGGCTCTGCTTCCTGCATGTGGCAGCAGCCTGGCTTCACCCAAAATGAGTGTGGACCCAGCTGTGTGCTGTGCCACAGAACAGTCTACAAAGCATACAGGCTGTTCTTTCAGAATGTTTTGTTTGTCCCAGGAGATGTTTGTTCAGTTCTTCAGTGAAGATGTATGAAGACCTTGAATAGTATCACTAAGATATTAATGGGCCTTGTCTTTCATCATATTCTTTTTGGGAAGAGCAGCAATGAAGCTCTTAAGTCCCCACCAAATCCACTCTTTTTAAAAGATGCCATTCCTGAGACCTCCAAGCCACACCCATCTGTGCTATCTGAAAGTAAATTTATTCCTGTTATTTTTTTTTTCTAGATTATTCTGTCTCCTGGTTTGGGTTTTAGTTCTTAGGATTGGGAGCTTCTGGAAGCTTGTTTGTCCTTCTGTGGTTTTTGTTTTTATTTTGGCTGTGCCAAAAGTCTTCTGGGATCTTAGTTCCCCGACCACGGATTGAACCCGGGCCACAGCAGTGAAAGTGTGAAAAGGCCAACTCTTAACCACTGGACCATCAGGGAATTCCCATTCTGTTGTTTTTATTTGAGCTGTAAACACAGTCAACCAATAACCCCTCCTGTGGGAGAGAAGGGCCTTCTGAGGATTCTTTCCAATAATCGATCCCAGGCGTGGATTTTGTCTTTTTACAGAAATTGTCCTGTCCTACGAGCTTTATTTTGAAAGGGTACTTCAGATCTTTTTGGAACATGGTAAAATTTAGGACATAAGGAGAGACATTCATGTATTATTTTCTTCTGAGTTTGATAGATATTATTGTATTTCACCAAAGCCAAGATTTCGTCCATTGTAAGAAGAACCACTATTTTATGTACCTCTAAAAAAGTACACTGCCCACTAAACCATGTCACACAGTCATTTAAAAAATCCTGATTTCAGAGAAGTGAAAAAGGATGTGTGTTTTAAAACTGACGAGGTGTGATGTACAAAACTGGGCAGGCAGAATGAACCAGGAGTCAGAGTTCAGACGAGCACACCTTTATTCCACCGGGGCTTTCACAATGTGTCTGACACCCATCACTGAACTGCTCATCGTCTGTCTGCACCTGCTTCGTGGCCCATCTACTTCCAATGTGCCAGTTGGTGCAGTGTTAAGTCCAGTTGTTTGAGCCAGAAATCTGAGTATAGACGGGACTCCTGCCTTGCCTTCCCTCCTACAGCTAACTCCTGGTACTTGATTCTGCCACTTGAATATCTGTACTGCCTCTTCCCAATGACCCAGCCTCACAACCATTGCCCTGGCACAGGACTCAACTTTTTCTTACAGGAATGTCCCAGGAGTTTCCCAACAGGACCCTCTACATCCAGGCTCACCACCTCCAATTGAATCACTCACTGCATGGCCGACCACTGAAACATATCCCTGCCTAGCAAGTGCCCATCTGTGCTCTTAACTGTCCTGGAAAGATGTCCACGTAATCGGGGAGTCCACTGAATTTATTTCAATCCATGGCATCAGTGCCCCAGACTCTTTCGCACATTCCGGCCCTGTCTGGCAGCTTTGTCACTATCTTCAGCACAGGAGCACACAATCGAAAAGCAGACACTCTTTGGCCCTTTCCCCAGATCTGCAGGTGTTGCCCATCCTGTCTATTCAGATGTTTATGTATTTTGAGTGTAGTTGATGCTTTTCTAGTTCTATGTCTTACGTGAGTAAATATTCTTTATCCCATGTGTATTCAGCAAATATTTCTCTCTGCCAGTTTCAAGGTTTTCTTTTTTTGTTGTATTCATTACCTCCATTTTTTTGTGGCTGCACTTTTGGCTTTCAGATTAAGGTATGTCAGTGAGGAGAAATGTTCATTTAATAAAGTACATGTTGTTGCTTTTTGTTTCCTCTTGTGTGAGGGCTCTTCAGGGTGTGTGTTGAAAATCACAGCTCGTGATTGACGTGACCAGACACATGGCCGTGTCGATTTTCTTCGGGAAAATGTGGAGCTGCATCCACATGGAGGGTAGCTAAGTTTCCTCTGGACCTGCTGGGAGGTGCTGGCCTGGTAGGGAAAGGTGAGGAAATGAGGAGAAGATGTTTCCTGACGGGGGCTGCTGGTTGGGGGTACCGGGGGCAGGGAGGTCCATCTCCGAGGTCCCAGCAGAGGAATAAATGGGGGAGGAAAATTGTGAATTTTAGTCAGTCTTGTGTGGGGTGGGGAAGGAGTCTGGTGTCCTCTTCTAGGGTCGTGATGTTTCATATTCTAGGTCTTTTTATTTTCTTAGCATGACCGTCCTTTCACTGCTCTAGGTCCCTGGCAGCATTGTCTTCAGCTAACACACCAGGGACGACGTGTGTGTTCTTCCTGGGGTCTCTTGACTCTTCCCCACAGACTGATGGATTTATTTCTGGGATCACCTTTCAATTCCATTCATCTCAGTATATATCCTCATGCCAGTTTCACCATGTTTCACTTCCCAGGGGCTGTGTTCAGAACACTTGAAAGTTGTAGGTCTGAGCCTTCAATCTTGTTTTTTTTTTTGTTTGTTCTTTTAATAACTCAGGTAGAGCTGTGGGGTCTGTTGACATTCCATATTTCATGGTGTTCTTTTTTGCTCCCCTTTGCTGATATGTACACCCCCCTCCCCTTTGCTGAGGCACACATGTATTGAAGACCTCTTGATTCCTTTAAGGTGTAGACAGCATGAGTCGAGCTTCCAAGCAAAACATCGTTTTTGTTTTTGTTTGTATACAGGTTTTCAAACCAACTGCATGAATGCTTGGAGGCCTGCCAGGTGGTCTACAGGTGTTAGACTATTTTGGCTTTGGCCCATGGTGCCCAATGGTGTCTCCAGGGACCATTATCTGCTTTTCATCAGCAAGAAAGGAGAGTTGCTGTTGTTCCTCATCCTCCAGTGATGGGTATCGTCATTTCGGGAGGTTAGCAGGACTCAGAGGTGTGTAGTGCTGTCTTGTGGTTGTAATTTTGCATTCCTTGTAACTCTGATCTGGATCATATTTCTGTCCACTTATGTATTATCTGTATATCTTTGTAGGCCAAGTGTCTCTTCAGATCTTGACTTACCTTGAATGGAGCTTTTGTTTTCAAGTTCTTTGTCTACTCTGAGGAAAAATTCTTTATCTGATCTGTGTTTGGCAAATATGTTTTTTCTTCCAGTTTGTGGCTTGTTTTCTGGCTTTTGGCATAAGGTATTTCAGCATGGAGAAATTTTCATTTAATAAAGTAATTGTTGTTACTTTTTGTTTCCTCTTGTGTGAGGGCTCTTCATGATGTGTGTTGAAAATCACAGCTCATGATGGACGTGACGAGACCCATGGCCGTGTCAATATTCTCTGTGATCCTCTGTAATTTTTTATGGTTTCGTATGTTTTCAATTTGCCTGCAGACAATTTGGAGTGACTTTTAGTGCAAGTCGTAAAGTCTGTGCCTACATTCGTTTCGTGGCACGTGGTTCCTAACTGTCCTATGATTAGGGTTCCAGAGGTCCTGGGATATTGGCCTCCGTCCCTTGGAACTTGGAGAGTGTGTTGCATTGAGCGGGGCTACCCGCAAAAAATTCAGCCTCCACTGTAGTGGGAGTGGGTGCCCCCTGCATTTTCCCAGTTGGCCAGTGGAGGGTGACAAACCAGTCTCTCTCACCAGTGCGGGATCTTCCTCTTCTGCCCACAGGCTTGGCCTTGTGCACAGCTCACAGGCGTTAGGTCTCTCCAGGACAGGACAGGGCTTTGGCTTCGGGAAAATGCAGCGCTGCATCCACATGGAGGGTAGCTAGGTTTTCTCTAGACCTGCTGGGATGTCTGGCCTGGTAGGGAAAGGTGAGGAAATGGCGGGGCAGGGGGATGTTTCCTGACGGGTTGCTGGTTGGGGTTACTGGGGGCAGGGAGGTCTGTCTCAGAGGCCCCAGCAGAGGAAAAATGGGGAGGAATATTGTGACTTCTAGTCTTGTGTGGGGTGGGGAAGGAGTCCAGTGTCCTCTTTTAGGGTCATGATGTTCCATATTCTAGGTCTTTTTGTTGTTGTTGTTAGGGTGACTGTCCTTTCACTGCTCTAGGTCCCTGGCAGCTTTTGTCTTCAGCTAAGACACCAGAGATGTGTGTGTTCTTGCTGGTGTCTCTCGACTATTCCTTACAGACCGATGGGTTTATTTCTGGGAGATCCTTTGATTTCCATTCATCTCAATATACATCCTTATGCCAGTTTCACCATGTTTCATTTCTTGGGGTTCTGTTCAGAACATTTGAAAGTGGGAGGTCTGAGCCTTCTATCTTGAGTTTTCTCCTTATTAAATAATTATGTTAAGCTGTGGGATCTGTTGACATTCCATATTTCGGGGTGTCCTGTTCTGCTCCCCTTTGCTGAGGCACACATGTATTGAAGACCTCTTGATTCCTTTAAGGTGTAGACAGTATGAGTGGAGCTTCTGTGCAAAACATTGTTTTTGTTTGTATACAGGTTTTCAAACCAACTGCATGAATGCTTGGAGGCCTGCCAGGTGGTCTGCAGGTGTTAGACTATTTTGGCTTTGGCCCATGGTGCCCAATGGTGTCTCCAGGGACCATTATCTGCATTTCATCAGCAAGAAAGGAGAGTTGCTGTTGTTCCTCATCCTCCAGTGATGGGTATCGTCATTTTGGGAGGTTAGCAGGACTCAGAGGTGTGTAGTGCTATCTTGTGTATAATTTTGCATTCCTCATAAGGTCCAATCTGGATCATATTTCTGTCCACTTATGTATTATCTGTATATCTTCATAGGCCTGGTGTCTCTTCAGATCTTGACTTATCTTGAATGGAGCTGTCTGTTTTCTAGTGCTTTGTCTACTCTGAGGAAAAATTCTTTATCCGATCTGTGTTTGGCAGATACGTTTTTCTTCCAGTTTGTGGCTTGTCTTCTGGCTTTTGGCATAAGGTATTTCAGCATGGAGAAATTTTCATTTAATAAAGTAATTGTTGTTACATTTTGTTTCCTTTTGTGTGAAGGCTCTTCATGATGTGTGTTGAAAATCACAGCTCATGATGGACGTGATGAGACCCATGGCCGTGTCAATATTCTTCTCTGTGATCCTCTGTAATTTTTTATGGTTTCGTATATTTTCAATTTGGCTGCAGACAATTTGGAGTGAATTTTAGTGCAAGTCGTAAAGTCTGTGCCTACATTCGTTTCATGGCATGTGGTTCCTAATTGTCCTATAATTAGGGTTCCAGAAGTCCTGGGATATTGGCCTCCATCCCTTGGAATTTGCAGAGTGTAGTGCATTGAGCAGGACTGCCTGCAGAAAACTCAGCCCTCACTGAAGTGGGAGTGGGTGCCCCCTGCATTTTCCCAGTTGGCCAGTGGAGGGCGACAAACCAGCCTCTCACCAATGTGGTACCTGCCTCTTGTGCCCACAGGCTTGGCCCTGTGCACAGCTGACAGGCGTTAGGTCTCTCCAGGACAGGCCAGGGCTTTGGCTTCGGGAAAATGC
This sequence comes from Balaenoptera borealis, assembly GCF_965194805.1. NCBI lineage: Eukaryota > Metazoa > Chordata > Mammalia > Artiodactyla > Balaenopteridae > Balaenoptera > Balaenoptera borealis. The sequence continues at coordinate 69,013,358 of NC_138878.1, forward strand.
AGAGCTGCATCCACATGGAGGGTAGCTAGGTTTCCTCTGGACCTGCTGGGAGGTGCTGGCCTGGTAGAGAAAGGTGAGGAAATGGGGTGGGAGGATGTTTCCTGACAGGGACTGCTGGTTGGGGTTACTGGGGGCAGGGAGGTCTGTCTCAGAGGCCCCAGCAGAGGAAAAATGGGGGAGGAGTCTTGTGTGGGGTGGGGAAGGAGTCTGGTGTCCTCTTTTAGGGTCATGATGTTCTGTATTCTAGGTCTCTTTGTTGTTGTTGTTAGGGTGACTGTCCTTTCACTGCTCTAGGTCCCTGGTAGCTTTGTCTTTGGCTAACACACCAGAGATGTGTGTCTTCTTCCTGGGGTCTCTCAACTCTTTCTTTCTCACAGACTGATGAGTTTATTTCTTGGATCTCCTTTCAATTCTATTCATCTCAGTATATATCCTCATGTCAGTTTCACTGTGTTTCATTTCCTGGGGTTGTGTTCAGAACATTTGAAAGTGGGAGGTGTGAGCCTTCAAATTTGAGGGTTTTTTTTAAAAAAATAATTGTGTTTGTTAGAGCTATGGGGTCATTGAAATTCCATATTTTGGTGTGTCCTTTTCTGCTCCCCTTCACTGAGATGTACATCCCCCTCCCCTTTGCTGAGGCACACATGTATTGAAGATCTCTTGATTCCTTTAAGGTGTAGACAGTATGAGGGCAGCCATGGGTCTGGTCACATAGCTCACGAAGCAGGATTTGGAACAAAAAGCCCTCACACAAGAGGAAACAAACAGCAGTAACACCTGATGCATGTGTTATTCTCCTCTGTGAATTACCTTCCTCCCTAAGCAAAAAGAGAAGCCACACACTGAGAGAAATATATATTTATTTCCCAAACATATATCAGATAAAGAAATTTTACTCAGTTTGTGAAAAGAACGAGAAACCAAACAGCTACATTCACAATGGGTAAAGATCTGAACAGACACTGGGCCTGAGATGATCTACAGATAATAAAGTAGTGCAGACAAAAATATGACTTGGGAGAGGAGTCAAGATTTCAGACTAGGTTGATGCAGAATTCGCATCTCTGCACAACCAGGGCACCTACCAGGCACCGGTGGGGGACGTCGGACACCTAAAGGGATGAGAAGAACCCCCAGTGATGGGGTAGGACGTGGGGCATGGCAGGGGAGTGAGGGGTGAGGAGAAGAGGAGGTGGGACTGTACTGGCGACCCTGAGGGGTGGCTGGGGGAGAAGGGATCCTATGCCCAATGGGGGAAATTGGGGGACCATTGGGAGGGCAGAGGATCAAAAGGGAGCATGGCCAGGTTTCCCCTGCCCTCTTGGGCCCCCAGGAGCCTGCTGAGTTCCCAATCCTGATCCTCTGCTCACGGAGGCCCCCTCCAGCCATGCAGGTCCTAAGGGAGTGGGAGGGAGGGAAGGGGGAGCAAAAGTAAAGGCTGGACCTACAGAGCTGGCACCCCTGAGGGGTGGTTGGGGGAGGGGAGGAGTTCCTACACCCACAGTTGGGGTCCAGCAGGAATGGGGGAGACCCTGGGGGAGACATGGGGGGATGCAGAGGAATGGAAGGGAACACGGGCAGCGATTTCTCTGTCCACTTAGGCACTGGGGAGCCTGTTGGGCTCCCAGGCCTAATCCTCTGCCCTCAGATCCTCCCTACTGCCCACAGACTGAAGCCCCGCCCCTACACACCCACCCAGGGCCCTACCTCTATACTCGGAGATCCCCTCCAACACACTGGGCCTAAACCCCACCCACACATCCTTGCTGAGGGCCTTACCTCCAAACTCCAGAACTCCACACTCCATAGGCAGCCCTTTGGATGTGCTACCTCTCCACTTCCAGGCAGGTCCTAAGCAGAGGCCCCGCCCCATGCTTGAATGTCACCCTGCCTGGGCTCTGTCCCCAAGGCCTTTTCTGGCTGCCTGGGTCCTGAGCCTAGGCTCCGCCTCACACTCAAACGTCACCCAACCCACCCACCTAGGTCCTGCCCCTGCCTGAGTGAGTTCCACCTCTGCCTACACTCCACACTGCCCCCCACCACCACCCCGTAGCCAAGGTTTTTGGTTTTTTTTTTCCTCTTAGATTGGGGTTCTGTTTTACCTTGTTGTTGATTCACTGATGTTGATTCCTTTATATATTTTTTTCTAATCTTTTATTTTTTCTAATTTTATTTTTTATACTTTGTTATTGTTCTGCGGCTTTTGGCTTTTTTTCTATTGTGGTTTTGTTTTACCTTATTGCAGTTGTTTCAATTATATTATTACTTTTCCCAATATATTTTTTATCTTTCTAATTTTATTTTGTTTTTAATTTTTTGTGATTGTATTTTTGGTTTTTTGCTTCACCATGTGGCTTGCAGGATTTTTGTTCCCAGGCCAGAGGTCAGACCCAAGCTCCTGTGGTGGGAGCTCCGACTCCAAACCACTGGACTAGCAGAGAACGTCAGCCCCCAGGGAATATTAATCAGAGTGAGGCCTCCTGGAGGTCCTCATCTTGGCACCAAGACCCGGCTCTATCCAACTGCCTGCAAACTCCAGTGCTGGACACCTCAGGCCAAACAACAACCAGTAAGACAGGAATACAGCCCCACCCATCAAAAAAAAAAAAAAAAAAGAAACAACAAAAAAATATGTGGCAGACGAAAGAGCAAGGTAAAAACCTACGAGACCAAATAAATGAAGACAGAATAGGCAGCCTACCTGAAAAAGAATTCAGAGTACTGACAGTAAAGATAATCCAAAATCTCGGAAACAGAATGGAGAAAATACAAGAAACATGTAACAAGAAGGATCTAGAAGAATTAAAGAGCAAACAAACAGTGATGATAACACAATAACTGAAATTTTTTACTCTAGAAGGAATCAATAGTAGAATAACTGAGGTACAAGAACGGATAAGTGACCTGTAAGATAAGATAGTGGAAATAACTGCCCCAGAGCAGAATAAAGAAAAAAGAATGAAAAGAATTGAGGACAGTCTCAGAGACCACTGGGACAACATTAAACTCACCAACATTCAAATTATAATGGTCCCAGAAGAGGAAGAGAAAAAGAAAGGGTCTGAGGAAATATCTGAAGAGATTATAGTTGAAAACTTCCCTAACATGGAAAAGAAAATAGTCATTCAAGTCCAGGAAGTGCAGAGAGTCCCATACAGGATAAACCCAAAGAGAAACATGCCAAGACACATATTAATCAAACTATCAAAAATTAAATACAAAGAAAAAATATTAAAAGCAGCAAGGGAAAAGCAACAAATAACATACCAGGGAATCCCCAATAAGGTTAACAGCTGATCTTTCAGCAGAAACTCTGCAAGCCAGAAGGGAGGGGCAGGACATATTTTAAATGATGAAAGGGAAAAACCTGTAACCAAGATTACTCTACCCAGCAAGGATCTCATTCAGATTCCATGGAGAAATCAAAAGCTTTACAGACAAGCAAAAGCCATGAGAATTCAGCACCACCAAACCAGCTTCACAACAAATGCTAAAGGAACTTCTCTAAGCAGGAAACACAAGAGAAGAAAAAGACCCACAAAAACAAACTCAAATCAGTTAAAATGGTAATAGGAACATACATATCAGTAATTACCTTGAATATAAGTGGATTAAATGCTCCAACCAAAAGACACAGACTAGCTGAATGTATACAAAAACAAGACCCTTATATATGCTGTCTATAAGAAACCCACTTCAGACCTAGGGATACATACAGACTGAAAGTGAGAGGACGGAAAAAGATATTCCATGCAAACGGAAATCACAAGAAAGCTGGAGTAGCAATACTCATAGAAGATAAAATAGACTTTAAAGTAAAGACTGTTACAAGAGATAAGGAAGGACACTACATAATGATCAAGGGATCAATCCAAGAAGATATAACAATTATAAATATTTTTGCACCCAACATAGGAGCACCTCAATACATGACAAATGCTAATAGCCAAAAAAGGAGAAATCGACAGTAACACAATAGTAGTGGGGGACTTTAACACCCCACTTACACCAATAGATCATCCAGACGGAAAATAAATAAGGAAACACAAGCTTTAAATGACACAGTAGACCAGGTAGACTTAATTGGTATTTTCAGTACATTCCACCCGAAAGCAGAAGAATACACTTTCTTCTCAAGTGCACATGGAACATTCTCCAGAATAGATCAAATCTTGGGTCACAAATCAAATCTTGGAAAAAGTAAGAAAATAGAAATCATATTAAGTAACTTTTCTGGCCACAACACTATGACATTAGAAATCACAGGAAAAAACCCAGAAAAAAAAAAAAACATGAAGGTTAAACAGTGTGCTGCTAAATAATCAAGAGATCACTGAAGAAATCAAAGAGAAAATTAAAAAGTACCTAGAAACAAATGACAATGAAAACGCAATAATCCAAAACCTATGGGATGCAGCAAAAGCAGTTCTAAGAGGGAATTTCATAGCAATTCAAGATCACCTCAAGAAACAAGAAAAATCTCAAACAATCTAAACTTACAGCTAAAGCAACTAGAAAAAGAATAACAAAACAAACCCAAAGTTAGTAGAAAGAAAGAAATCAAAGATCAGAGCAAAAATAAATGAAATGGAAACAGAAAACAATAGCAAAGATCAATAAAACTAAAAGCTGGTTCTTTGAGAAGATAAACAAAATTGATAAAACTTTAGCCAGACTCATCAAGAAAAAAAGGGAGAGAGCTCAAATCAATAAAATTAGCAATGAAAAAGGAGAGATTACAACTGACACCACAAAAATACAAAAGATCGTAAGAGACTACTACAAGCAACTCTATGCCAATAAAATGGACAACCTGGAAGAAATGGACAAATTCTTGGAAAAGTACAACCTTCCAAGATTGAACCAGGAAGAATTAGAAAATATAAACAGACCATTCACAAGTAATGAAATGGAAGATTTTTAACTACAGTTTCAAAGAAAAGTCCAGGATCAGATGGCTTCACAGGCGAATTCTATAAAACACTTAGAGAAGAGTTAACACCTATCCTTCTCAAAATCTTCCAAAAACTTGCAGAGGGAGGAACACTCCCAAACTCGTTCTATGAGGCCACCATCACCCTAATGCCAAAACCAAAGATATCAGAAAAAAAATTATAGACCAATATCGAACATAGATGCAAAAATCCTCAACAAAATACTAGCAAAGAGAATCCAACAACATATTAAAAGGATCATGCACCATGATCAAGTGGGATTTATCCCAGGGATGCAAGGATTCTTCAGTATATGCAAAACGGTCTGTGTGATACACCATATTAACAAATTAAAGAATAAAAACCATATGATCATCTCAATAGATGTAGAAAAAGCTTTTGACAAAATTCAACACCCATTTATGATAAAAACTCTCCAGAAAGTGGGCATAGAGAGAACCTACCTCAACATAATAAAGGCCATATACGACAAACCCATAGCAAACATCATTCTCAATGGTAAAAAACTGAAAGCATTTTCTCTAAGATCAGGAACAAGACATGGATGTCCACTCTCGCCACTATTATTCAACGTCCTAGCCGCGGCAATCAGAGAAGAAAAAGAAATAAAAGGAACCCAAATTGGAAAAGAATTAAAACTTGTCTCTGTTTGCAGACGACATGATACTATACATAGAGAATCCTAAAGATGCCACTAGAAAATTACTAGAACTAATCACTGAATATGGTAAGGTTGCAGGATACAAAATTAATGCACAGAAATCTCTGGCATTCCTATACACTAACAACGAAACATGAGAAAGAGAAATTAAGGAAACAATCCCATTTACCATCGCAACAAAAAGAATAAAATACCTAAGAATAAATCTACCTAAGGAGGCAAAAGACCTGTACTCAGGAAACTATAAAACACTGATGAAAGTAATCAAAGATAACATAAACAGATGGAGAGATATACCATGCTCCTGGATTGGAAGAATCAATATTGTGAAAATGACTGTACTGCCGAAAGCAATCTACAGGTTCAGTGCAATCCCTATCAAATTACCAATGGCATTTTTCACAGAACTAGAACAAAAAATTGCACAATTTGTATGGAACCACGGAAGACCCCGAATAGCCAAAGCAATCTTGAGAAAGAAAAACGGAGCTGGAGGAATCAGGCTTCCAGACTTCAGACGATTCTACAAACCTACAGTAATCAAGACAGTATGGTACTGGCACAAAAACAGAAATACAGATCAATGGAACAGGATAGAAAGCCCAGAGGTAAGCCCACGTACATATGGTCACCTTATCTTTGACAAAGGAAGCAAGAATATATAATAAAGACAACCTCTTCAATACGTGGTGCTGGGAAAACTGGACAGCTACATGTAAAAGAATGAAATTAGAACACTTCCTAACACCATACACAAAAATAAACTCAAAATGGATTAAAGACCTAAATGTAAGGCCAGACACTCTAAAACTCTTAGAAGAAAACATAAGAAGAACACTCTGACATAAATCATAGCAAGATCCTTTTTCACCCACCTTCTAGAGTAAAGGAAATAACAAAAACAAATTGGGACCTAATGAAACTTAAAAGGTATTGCACAACAAAGGAAACCATAAACAACGAAAAGACAACGATCAGAATGGGAGAAAATATTTGCAAATGAAGCAACTGACAAAGGATTAATCTCTAAAATATACAAGCAGCTCAATATCTCAAAAACAACCCAATCCAAAAATGCGGAAGACCTAAAAAGACATTTCTCCAAAGAGGACATACAGATGGCCAACAAATACATGAAAGGATGCTCAACATCATTAATCATTAGAAAAATGCAAATCAAAACCACAGTGAGATATCACCTCACACCGGTCAGAACGGCCATCATCAAAAAATCTACAAACAATAAATGCTAGAGAGGGTGTGGAGAAAAGGGAACCCTCCTGTACTGTTGGTGGGAATGTAAATTGTTAACAGCCACTGTGGAAAACAGTATGGAGGTTCCTTGAAAAACTAAAAATAGAATTACCATACGACCCAGCAATCCCAATACTGGGCATATACCCTCAGAAAACCATAATTCAAAAAGAGTCATGCACTCCAGTGTTCATTGCAGTACTACTTAACAATAGCCAGGATATGGAAGCAATCTAAATGTCCATCAACAAATGAATGGATAAAGAAGATGTGGCAATATAATGGAATATTACTCGGCCATAAAAAGGAATGAAATTGAATTATTTGTAATGAGGTAGATGGACCTAGAATCTCCTTCCTTGCTGATGGAACACACTGAAGGCCCCTCGAGACACCCTTTGGAAACATGTTCCAAAGCCAATCAAATCCAACACTGAAGACCATCTTTCAAGCTTCCAAAGAGTCATGGAGTTGTTTTCAGAAACTATCCAGACAAAAGCAAGGACCCTTTTTTACATGGAAGCTCTGTTCATACTGTTGACACCTTAAAACAATCAGGATGTCATAGGGACGTGAGGTCATAAGCAAAGAGGGAAGGGGTACATTCAGGTAATGGGGAAACAGAAACGGAACCCACAAAATATATAATATTCAGACACCCCACAGGTCTAAAAAAATTTTTTTCATGAGGAAAATCTAATTTGAAGGCTCACACTTCCCAATTGCATATGTACTTACACAGCCACAATGAGGGAAACACTGTGATACTGGCTTGAAGATATACAGTGAAATGAATTGAATGGAGATCCCAGAAATAAACTCATCAGTCTGTGAGGAAGAGTCGAGAGAGCCTATGAACAGACCCACACATATGTGGTTTGTTAGTGTGAGACAAAGCTGCCCGGACCCTACATCAGTGAAAGCACAATCAGCCGAATCAGTGACCTGGAAAACTGATCAGGACCCCCTAAAAGGATGCAGGGCTCTTCCTGCACCACACACATGACTAAGTAAAATATTCTTCCCCAAGCTTTTCCTCTGATGGGTCTTCTCAAGATGGACCCCCCCTACCCTCATCCCTCAGCCCCCAGCAGGAAGCATCCCCCCACATCTTCCTCACCTGTCCCTCCAAGGGTGGAACCTCCCAACAACTCTTGAGGAAAACTGCTCCTCTAGTGTGGATGCAGGTCCTCATATTCCCGAAGCCAGACCTGGCTGGTCCTGTGTAGACCTAATGCCTGTTAGGTGTGCACAGGGCCAAGCCTGTGGGCAGAAGACAGGGCCTGCACTGGCATGAGAGTCAGGCTGGTCGCCCTCCGCTGGCCACCTGGGAAAATACAGGTCGCACCCACTCACACTTCAGTGGAGGCTGAGTTCCATGGGGGCAGTCCTGCTGAATTCACAACACTGTGGAAACTCAAACGCATGGGGGCAAATATCCCAAGACTTCTGGAATGCTAGTTGTTTCAGGACAATGAGGAAACACATGCCCCAAAATGAGTGTAGCCACAGACTTTACAACTCACACCAAAAGTCACTCCAAGTTCTCTACAGGCAAATTTAATATATAAAATATTATAAAACCACTTAAACTTTAAGAATTATTAAAACTAGTTACATTGATATTGAGAGGTAATAGGCCCTTATACTTTTTAATTTTTTGTGTGTGTTTTAGACAGATGTAGAAAACAAAATAATGAAAAATTTTTAAAAATCTGGGAAAGGAGATGAATTTTTTTTGGTTGGGTAGGTGATTATATAACTGGAAAATTTAGGCAATTTATTTAAAAACAGATTTGGTACATTGCATTGATAAATCCACAATGAGTTTCTGGGGGAAAATTATTCACAGTAATGATCAAGAACTAGAAAATACTTAGTAATAAATTTAACAAGAAAAGTATATGACCTTAATGAGAAAACTGCACAATTTCACTGATGGGCATAGAATAAAACCTGCAGAAATAGAAAATATAATCATGTTCTCTAGGTGGGAAGGCATAATACCATAAAGCGAAAATCATTTCTCTCCTAATAACATATAATTCAATTTTATATCATACCTCTTATGTTGTTTTAGATTTAAAAGCTAAAAGCTTATATAAAAGGAAGAATGCCGAAGAGAAGCTAGAAAAAGAGGTGTCACGATGTATGACAAAGGCACTATTAAAAAATCAATATGGGGACTTCCCTGGTGGCGGAGTGGTTAAGAATCCGCCTGCCAATGCAGGGGACACAGGTTCGAGCCCTGGTCCGGGAAGATCCCACATGCCGCAGAGCAACTAAGCCCATGCGCCACAACTACTGAGCCTGCGCTCTAGAGCCCGTGAGCCACAACTACTGAGCCCATGTGCCACAACTACGGAAGCCTGCACGCCTAGAGCCCATGCATCGCAACGAAGAGTAGCACCTGCTTGCTGCAACTAGAGAAAGCCTGCATGCACCAATGAAGACCCAACGCAACCAAAAATTAAAAAATTAAAAAATCATACGTTCCTCTATTGAAAAAAAAATCAATATGGAATCTGGGGAAGAAGATTGACTAAAATGAGGTGTGTTCAAAGAAACAGACTGATGCAGGGGGAGACAGAAGAGACCACATGTAAAAGAGACACCAACAACACCCAAAGGGTGAAAAGAACATAGCAAATACTGAAGTGAGCCAGTCATCATTGTTGTCACCACTCTACCTGCTGTTCATTCAGGCTCTGGGCTTTAGAATAAACTGCTGCTCTCATTGGTGTGTTTGAAGTACTAATTGACATAACAACAGTCCTTCAGTTGTTTCTTAAATCATTAGAGACTTGGCTATAAATAGGACAGTCACAGGACTCTTGGGGAGAAATTATTCTCTAAACACAGCGTGAGTCATGATTTCCTCAAGTTGCCAAGTTACCCACAAAGCTCAGGGCAAGACTCGGTTCATGGACTGGAGACTTTCTCCTTTCTGAGACAGGCAATGCCTGTCAGCCAATGCAGGGGATATGGGTTCGAGCCCTGGTCCAGGAAGATCCCACATACCACAGAGCAACTAAGCCTGTGCACCACAACTGCTGAGCCTGTGCTCTAGAACCCACGAGCCACAACTACTGAGCCCACGTGCTTCAACTACTGAAACCCACGCATGTAGGTCCCATGCTTCACAACAACGGAAACCACCTTAATGAGAGGCCTGCGCACCACCATGAAGAGTAGCCCCCACTCACCACAACTAAGAAGAAAGCCCACGTGCAGCAACGAAGACCCAACACAGCCAAAAATAAATAAATTTATTTTAAAAAATAGTAAAATAAAAATGCTCCTTAAAAGCCACTACATACATATTATCATCCACAGTTTGAATAACACCAAGGTTTTAACTTTATGTGCTTTGTAAGATTTAAATACACAAGAGTAAACTTTTATCGAGTGACAACTTGGATATATTTATATACACTGCTGCATAAATTATGAAAAATGTTTTTTAAATTCTCAAATTTTGGTTTAAAAATGTATCACTTATTTGAAAATGATATTGAACTTTGGAATTTTGGGGGGTATATATTGAGGCAGACTGTTTTCTAATTCCTTTTATCATTGTTATTGGCACGATCATATTGGCATGGCCAATACACTTCTCTACAGACATTTAATTTTATCTTTAAAAAAAAACAAAATATACAAGGAATTTGATAAATATATACAAATGACAAACATGTGAAAAGATTTTCAACCTTATTAGTAATCAGAATACAAACTTAAACCACGATACTGGCAGATCAGTCTGATGTATTCCTGGTAGTAATATGGAAAAAAAGAATTATATATTTCTTTTAGGAATATGTATTAAAACAAGCACTGGGTAAACATTTTGGCATTTTCTAGGAAACCTGAATATTTATATAATCTAGTAAGCAGCAATTCTGCTCCCAGATTTATACTGTAGAAAAAATTTTTATATAAAAATAGACTTGGAAACATGTAAATAATACTTATGACAGCAACAGTCATAATAGCGTAGACAGGGAAAAGCCCAAATGTTCATTGACAGTAGAATGGATAAATAAACTGGTTCATTCATACAAAGTTATTTTACACAATGGTGAGAAAGAATGAATTCCATCCACATGTAACAACATGGATGAATCCTGAAAACAATATTGTGAGCTGAAAACAAGCAACAGAAGAATTTATAGTGTAAGATACTATTGGGGACTTCCCTGGTGGCGCAGTGGTTAAGAATCCACCTGCCAATACAGGGGACACGGGTACGAGCCCTGGCCCGGGAAGATCCCACATCCCGTGGGGCAACTAAGACCGTGAGTCACAACTACTGAGCCTGTGCCCTAGAGCCTGCAAGCCAAAACTACTGAAGCCTGCGTGCCTAGAGCCCGTGCTACACAAGAAGAGAAGCCACAGCAATGAGAAGCCCACGCACTGCAACGAAGAGTAGCCCCACTCGCTGCAACTAAAGAAAGCCTGCGCGCAGAAACAAAGACCCAACGCAGCCAAAAATAAATAAATACACTTAAAATAAGTATACTATTGATTCCATGTTCAAAAATATTCAAGCTAGAAATTATATTAGGTAGGGATTCATACATATGAAAACATATAGAAAAGTCAGAAAAGACTAAACTAGAAACTCATGTTAGTACATATCTCTTGGGGGGAAAGTGGAAGTAGTGTTTGCAGTGGGATACACAAGGTACAGACATTTGTTTCATTTTTTTTTATTTTTTATTTTTCGCATTTTCAATTCAATTAGGACCTTTAATAATATCACAAAGATGAAGCTTGATATGAAAATTTTTTTAACATCTTTATTGGAGTATAATTGCTTTACAATGGTGTGTTAGTTTCTGCTGTATAACAAAGTGAATCAGCTATATGGATACGTATATCCTCACCGTCTGGTGTCTCCCTCCCACCCTCCCTATCCCACCCCTCTAGGTGGTCAGAAAGCACCGAGCTGATCTCCCTGTGCTATGCGGCTGCTTCCCACTAGCTATCTGTTTTACATTTGGTAGTGTATATATGTCCATGCCATTCTCTCACTTCGTCCCAGCTTACCCTTCCCACTCCCCGTGTCCTTAAGTCCATTCTCTACATCTGCATCTTTATTCCTGTCCTTCCCCTAGGTTCATCAAAACCATTTGGGTTTTTTTTAGATTCCATATATATGTGTTAGCATACGGTATTTGTTTTCTTCTTTCTGATTTACTTCACTCTGTATGACAGACTCTAGGTCCATCCACCTCACTACAAATAACTCAATTTCGTTTCTTTTTATGGCTGAGTAATATTCCATTGTATATATATGCCACATCTTCTTTATCCATTCATCTGTCAGTGGACACCTAGGTTGCTTCCACGTCCTGGGTGTTGTAAATAGAGCTGCAATGAACATGTGGTACATGACTCTTTTTGAATTATGGTTTTCTCAGGGTATATCCCCAGTAGTGGGATTGCTGGGTTGTATGGTAGTTCTATTTTTAGTTTTTTAAGGAACCTCCATACTGTTCTCCATAGTGGCTGTATCAGTTTACATCCCCACCAACACTGCAAGAGGGTTCCCTTTTCTCCACACCCTCTCCAGCATTTATTGTTTGTAGATTTTTTGATGATGGCCATTCTGACCTGTGTGCAGTGATACCTCATTGTAGTTTTGATTTGCATTTCTCTTATAATTAGTGATGTCGAGCATCCTTTCATTTGTTTGTTGGCAATCTGTGTATCTTCTTTGGAGAAATGTCTATTTAGATCTTGTGCCCACTTTTGGATTGGGTTGTTTGTTTTTTTTGATATTGAGCTGCATGAACTGCTTGTATATTTTGGAGATTAATCCTTTGTCAGTTGCTTCGTTTACAAATATTTTCTCCCATTCTGAGGGTTGTCTTTTTATCTTGTTTATAGTTTCCTTTTCTGTACAAAAGCTTTTAAGTTTCATTAGCTCCCATTTTTTTATTTTTGTTTTTATTTCCTTTACTCTAGGAGATGGGTCAAAAAGGATCTTGCTGTGAGTTATGTCAAAGAGTGTTCTTCCTATGTTTTCCTCCAAGAGTTTTAGAGTGTCTGGCCTTACATTTAGGTCTTTAATCCATTTTGAGTTTATTTTTGTGTATGGTGTTAGGAAGTGTTCTAATTTCATTCTTTTACATGCAGCTGTCCAGTTTTCCCAGCACCACGTATTGAAGGGGCTGTCTTTTCTCTATTGTATATTCTTGCCTCCTTTATCAAAGATAAGGTGACCATATATGTGTGGGTTTATCTCTGGACTTTCTATCCTGTTCCATTGATCTATATTTCTGTTTTTGTGCCAGTACCATACTGTCTTGATTACTGTAGCTTTGTAGTATAGTCTGAAGTCCGGGAGCCTGATTCCTCCAGCTCCGTTTTTCTTTCTCAAGATTGCTTTGGCTATTTGGGACCTTTTGTGTTTCCATACAAATTGTGAAATTTTTTGTTCTAGTTCTGTGAAAAATGCCATTGGTAGTTTCATAGGGATTGCACTGAATCTGTAGACTGCTTTGGGTAGTACAGTCATTTTCACAATGTTGATTCTTCCAATCCAAGAACATGGTATCTGTCTCCATCTGTTTGTATCATTTTTAATTTCTTTCATCAGTGTCTTATAGTTTTCTGCATACAGGTCTCTGTCTCCTTAAGTAGGTTTATTCCTAAGTATTTTATTGTTTTTGTTGCAGTGGTAAATGGGAGTGTTTCCTTAATTTCTCTTTCAGATTTTTCATCATTAGTGTATAGGAATGCCAGAGATTTCTGTGCATTAATTTTGTATCCTGCTACTTTACCAAATTCATCGATTAGCTCTAGTAGTTTTCTGGTAGCATCTTTAGGATTCTCTATGTATAGTATCACGTCATCTGCAAACAGTGACAGTTTTACTTCTTTTCCAATTTGGATTCCTTTTATTTCTTTTTCTTCTCTGATTGCTGTGGCTAAAACTTCCAAAACTACGTTGAATAATAGTGGTGAGAGTGGGCATCCTTGTCTTGTTCCTGATTTTAAAGGAAATGGTTTCAGTTTTTCACCATTGAGAATGACATTGGCTGTGGGTTTGTCACAGACATTTGTTTTAAAATGTCCAAAAGCAAAATTAAAAATTTGAATTGTACCCAGAAACGACCCCTGCACGGCCTCCTAACCACTAGGCCTCCAGGGAATTACCAGACATTTTTATAAATTTGCTTGAGTTAATTAACTTAGCCTGGTGATCTTCAGTTAGTAATAAATATGCAAATATAATATTGATTTCATCTCAGGAATACATATTACTTTTTTAGAAAGACTTAAGTGTTCTCACAGCAATTTAAAAAAAAAGACTCTTACTCATGAATCATGCCTTTCATTTCAATCTGACTCTTCTAGCTAAAAATTCAGAAAACTAATACTGAAAATGTCTCTGAGTAGTTTTTCTTTTTTCTTTTCTTTTTCTTTGATTTATTTATTTTATGTTTTGGCCATGAGGCATGGAGGATCTTACTTCCCTGACCAAGGATGGAAACCATTCCCCTGCATTGGAAGTTTGGAGTCTTAAACACTGGACCACCAGAGAGGTCCCTTTTTTTGTTTGTTTTTTAAAAAAATATAAGCTTCTATTTCAAGTATTACATACTTATAGAAAAAGTACACAGGTCTTGAATGAATGAATGTATAGCTCAAAGAATTACCACCAAGGGAATTATCGCCAAGTGAACCTGTGTGTTAGTGAGAAGTAAAGATCAAACTATCCCACTAAATAAATTTGAAGTAGGTCATAATCAAAATCATAGAAGCAAAAACAATCGAACACATCCAAGAAAACAGGATAAAATATGCCCAACGTGTGTCCATCTATGTATGGGGGAGAGATACGTATCTCTCAAAGGACTTATATCCAGAATATAAGAGCTCTTATATCCAGAATATAAGAGCTCTTGTATCCAGAGCTGTGATCACAATAGGACAAATAAGCCCCCAACATGAGCAAAAAACTTGAAGACACTTCACAAAAAATAGACAGTTGACCAATGAGCACAGGAATAATGTTCAACATTATTAGTCATCAGGGAAATTCAAATTAAAGTCAGCATGAGATACCACTGAAGACACACATAAATAAATAAAATTAGAAAGATGGACATAGCAAATGTTGGTGAGGCCTTGGAGCAACTGGGAATCTCATCTACTGCTGATGGGAATGTTATCAACACTTTGGAAACCAGTTGGGCAGTTTCTTAACAAAGTTAATACAATGTGACCTAGTAATTCTACTTTTAGGATTTTTTGCCAAAGGGAATGAAAAATACGTGCGCAAAGACTTGCACGTGAATGTTTACAACAGTTTTTGTCAAAATAGCCCAAACTTGGAAAACATCCAAATATCCAACAGCTGAACAACACATGTGTATACAATGTAATCTTAGCTTTATAAAGAAATGAACTGCTGATACACACAATACCCAAGAATATCAAAAACCTTATGCTGAACAAAAGCAGCCAGACACAAAGGAATATACATGATTCGGTATGTATGAAATTCTAGAAAAGTAGATCTAATCTCTGAAGACTAGTAGATCATTGGTTGCCTTGTGCTGATGGAAATGGTTAGGAAGGGGACAAGGGAATATTTTGGGGTGATGGAAATATTCTGTATCTCGATTGTGGTGGTTGTTACATGGGTATATATATTTGTGAGAAGTCATGAAGCTCTACCCTTAAGTTTTATTGCATGTAGATTATATTAAGCTCATGAAAAGGTACTTCACACCAGTAGTCATTTGAGAAAAGCACATCAAACCCACAATGAGAAACTACCTCACATCTAAGATAGCTACAATTTAAAAAGCAGCAACAACAGAAAATAACAAGAATGGAGAGAATTAACAAGTGTTGGGAGGAGAATGTGGAGATATTGGAACCCTGTACTTGGCTGGCGAGAATGTAAAATGATGCAACCACTGTGGAAAACGATTTTGTCGTTCCTCTAAGTGTTTTTTGTATGTATGTATGTATTTATTTATGGCTGCATTTGGACTTCGTTGCTATGGGCAGGCTTTCTTTAGTTGCGGCCAGCAGGGGCTGCTCTTTATTGTGGTGCACAGGCTTCTCATTGCAGTGGCTTCTCTTGTTGCAGAGCATGGCCTCTAGGCGCGTGGGCTTCAGTTGTGGCACGTGGGCTCAGTAGTTGTGGCATGCAGGCTCAGTAGTTGTGGCTCATGGGCTCTAGAGCACAGGCTCAGTAGTTGTGGCACATGGGCTTAGTTGCACCGTGGCGTGTGGGATCTTCCCAGACCAGGGCTCAAACCCATGTCCCCTGCATTGGCGGGTGGATTCTTAACCACTGCGCCACCAGGGAAGCCCTCATATGGTAATTTTAACTCTTAGAGGAGGGACTTCCCTGGTGGCACAGTGGTTAAGAATCCACCTGCCAATGCAGGGGACATGGGTTCGAGCCCTGGTCCGGGAAGATCCCACATGCTGGTGCAACTAAGCCCATGTGCCACAACTACTGAGCCTGCGCTCTAGAGCCCGCGAGCCACAACTACTGAAGCCCACGTGTCTAGAGCCCCTGCCCTACAAGAGAAGCCACTGCAATGAGAAGCCCACACACTGCAACGAAGAGCAGCCCCCGCTCGCTGCAACTAGAGAAAGCCTACGTGCAGCAACGAAGACCCAACGCAGCCAAAAATAAGTTTTAAAAAAATTACCATATGACCTGACAAATCTACTCCTAGGTCTATACCCAAAAGAACTGCAAACAGGGATTCCAACAGATACTTGTACATGAATGTTCACAGCAGCATTATCCACAACAGCCAAAAGGTAGAAACAGCCCAACTGTTCATCGGCAGATGAATGGATACACAATCGTGTTAGACAGTTGACCCTCAAACATCACAGGTTTGAACAGCACGGGTCCACTTATACTCGGATTTTTCCCAATAAATATGTACTACTACACTATCCATGGTTGTTGCATCCACGGATGTGAAACTGAGGATACAGAGGGCTGACTGGAAAGTGTACACAGATTTCTGACTGCATGGAGGGTCAGCGCTTCTCACTCCTGTATTGTTCAAAGGTCAACTGTACATACAGTGGAATGTCTTTCAGCCATAAAATGTAATGAAGTTACGATACATGCTACAACATGCATAAACTTTAGAAACATTATGCTCATTGAAAGAAGTTGGATGCAAAAGGACAAATATCTAGAAAAGACTAATTCTGAGAGACAGAAAGATTTGTGGTTACAAGGAACTAGGAGGAGGGAAGAAATGGAATGATTGGGTACAGAGTTTTGTTTGGGGTGATGAAAAAAAATTGGAAATGGGGTGATGGTTGCAAGCATTCTGAATGTAATTAATGCCATAGAATTATACTCTTAAAAATTATACACTTTAAAAAAGTGTAAAATTATACACTTAAAATTACCAATTCTCAAAGAAATAAAAAGAAACAGTAATGGCAGTTTTTAATTTCAGCAAAAGAACTGAAAGCAAAAAAGCATAAAGATTGGGACTTCCCTCACAGTCCAATGGTTAAGACTTCGCCTTCCAATGCAGGGGGTGCGGGTTCGATCCCTGGTCAGGGAGCTAAGAACCCACATCCCTCACGGCCAAAAAACAAAACATAAAACAGAAGCAATACTGTAACAAATTTAATAAAAACTTTAAAAGTGGTCCACATCAAAAAAATCTTTTAAAAAAAGTATTTAAGATTTAAATTTTGTAAAGGTAATCGTTCTCAGAGATGTAATTTGGTACTTTCATCTCCACCTGCCTATCCTACATCTTCACTTTGATGTCTAAGAACTGCCTCAACCTCACCGTCGTCCAAAACTATGACTTTCCACCCCCACTCTGTTCCTCCAGGTGCCTCCCCCATATTTGACACCTCTTCTTGTTTCTCAGGCCCAACCAACAGGGTCATTCTTTGCTCCTTCCTTTTCCACAAACTCCAGATCTGAATTGAAAAATAAAGCTGATTCTGATTTTGAAATACATCTATACCTACCCATATATGAGCACTTGCTTTATTACGATATGAGTACTGGTGAGCAGTGAAGCAGATTCTCAGTAAATGGTGCTTCATCAACTGACCATCTAGATGGAATAAAATTCATCAAGAGTCAATTCCAAGTGAATAGTGGATCTAAATGGGAAAGGTAAGAAAAACCAGAACATGACGTAGGAGAATGTCTTCATGATCTCATGTAGGCAAAAATCTGAGGGCAGGAATTTGTGTCTGTGATGTCTAATGCTGCATCTCCAATGTAGACGCCCAGTATTTACAGAATGAACGTAAAGGAAACTTCCACACTCTCTGGAGGGATATACACACATACAAGTACTTGGGTCATTGTGAAGACACATAATGTTCTTAGTGGTCAGACTGAATGTCATATAAATGTCACTTATTAGTCTATCATCTAATGCAATCCTAATTAAAAACCATTCAGGTTTATTTTCAGAATAATCTGATTCTAAATTTCATACAGAAAAATGAGCAAGAATACCTAGGAAAACCCTGAGGGGGAAAAAGGTGGGCCCAAGTAATGAGGTGTGATAAGGCCTACCAGGAGGTAAAACGTATTTTACAGCCACAATTATTACCATCTTGTTGAATCTAGGACACTGTACTATAAGGTGCATCACTGGTTCATGTGCCACTAAGAAAAACACTGGCTATTAGGCTATGACTTGTTAGATGCCTCCTGATTCAAAGATCTCACAAGTGTGAAAATATATCTGCCTTGGAATGGCATTGATGCATGGATTCTCAGACAGATGAACAAAACAATAAAAATGCCCGACATAGACCCAAAATCATACGTGACTTTAGTAGAAAATAAATATTGCAGATAGTTGGGAAAAGAGGGGTCTTTCATTGACTGGTATTGAGAAAATTAGGTAGTCATTTAGGAAAAAAGCCTCTTATTTCACACCTGATAGACACACACACATACACACACACTCCAGCTGGACCAAAGATGTGAAACCAGAAACCAAAAAACAGAAGAACAGTAGTAGAAGAACTCGAGGAATAATAATTTTTATATTATCAGAATAGAGAAGGTCTTTCCAAGTATGTCATAAGTGGAGAAGCCACATAGAAAGTCTGATTATCTGACTGCTTCAAAACAAACAAAACCCAGTGGTGAGGCCAACGCTGCCCCAACATCGAAGTGAAAAACCGAAAGGCAAGCTGGGAGGTAGCCTGGCCACTCACCCTACCCCATCCAGGGTGTTTTCAGGGTCCTCATTCTCCCCAGACCCCCACCCCCATGGCTGCTGCCACTGCCAGTCTATGTGGGACCTCAGTCACCTCCTAAAATGAGAGGGTTATTTTACACAAAGATAGTGGGTTGAATGGTGGCCCCAAAAGATGTGTCCCTCAGAACGTGTGAAGGGACCCTGTCTGGGAAAAAGGTCTTTGCAGAATTAGTGAAGGATCTGAGATGAGGACATCCTGGATGAGGGTGGCTCTAAATCCAATAACAGTGTCTTTATATGAGACGGAAGAGGAGAGGCACGGGGAAGCCACGTGAAGACGGAGGCAGAGATGGGAGAAAGGCGGCCACAAACCCAGGGATGCCTGGAGCCCCCAGAATCCAGGAGAGGCAGAAAGAACACTCCCCTGGAGCCTCCAGAGGGAGCATGGCCCGGCCCACACCTTGATTCATACATCTAGTCTCTGGGACTGGGGGAGGATGAATTCCTGTTGTTTTAAACCACCCCACCCAGCTTGTGGTCATTTGTTAACAGAAGCCACAGAACAGTCACACAGACCCTGCTCTGTAGGATCCTGGAAGTGTGGGTCTCACTAAAGGCAGATAGAGGTTGGATTACAGAACCCTTAGAGTCAGCATTGGGCCCCAGAAATCCTAAAGCAGTGGCTGGACACCAGAACGTTGAGGGGTCAGTCGGAAGCCCATCCCTAAGGGTGCCGGCTGCACACGGCCTCCCCAGGTTTTTATGCCTGTGCATGTTGGGGATAAGTATTTCAATCCTGACTCAGGACCTTTGATGTCACCGTTCACATTGCTAATTAAGAACCCATCAGTTATACAGATGAAAACCCTATCAGGACACTTGCTCCAGTGGTAAACAATTCTGAAGTTGGTCACAGGTGGGGAATCGTCTCCCATGCAGCCAGCAGCCCCCCCACCAGGACCGTCCTCATTGCAAAGCTGGGGGACCATGAGGAGGCATCTCTGAGTAAACGTGAGCTGAGCCCCAGGCCAGCTGCTGCTGAACTTTTCCCACCCTTCCCAGGTAAAACACCTGAATATGTACAAAGACTTTAAAGCCTAGAGGAAAGGTCTTGGAGTCACACCAGCGACAGCACGCAGGCCGAGCTGGTGCCTGCAGGCCAGCCAGGATGGTCCTGGCCCCGGGCGCTCTTCTGGAAGCTTTCCATTTCCCTGCCTGAGGTACCCCTCCTGTCCCGGCCCCCACTGCTTTTTTCCTTCCTCACCTCTGCCCGGGGAGAAATTCCAACGACAGGTATGGGTGACACATCCTCTTCTTTAGCAGGTGGCAGCCCAGCAACTCCTGCGGAAAGTCCAACAGAGGCCCACTCAGACCCGGCCACCCACAAAGCCGTGGGCCCTACTCCCTCCCACCAGCCCGGCCCCGAGACTGCTGACGGGGCAGAGAATATGGCGTAAGGCACAGCTGCAGGTACTCTTGCCTGGAGGGGGTATTTATATTGACCTCAACCCAGGCACACCTGGGGAGGGCTGGCCGTCCGGGTCAGGCTGCCCAGGTCAGCCAATCCTCGCCCCTCAGGGGCTCAGAGTTACTCAAAATGGGCCTTGCTGCACCGGCCAGGTCCAAGGAACAGGTGTGGGGTCCTGAGGGTCAGGATAGACAAGGGGCTGCAGCTCTGGCTTGTTTTCTAATCATTTTATACGGTCCATGAGTGGGAGACAACTTCAAGAAGACCCTCTCCTAATGAGAGGAACCCAGGAGTCAGGGAGAGGAGGGGTGGTGGGTGGAGACAGAGGCCTGGTGCCCCGGCTGCAGTGGAAGTCTCTGGAAGACCCCGTGGAGGGAGACGTGATAAGCCCCATGGGCTGCCCAGGTGAGTCCCATGTTCTGGAAGGTGCCTGCCCACCTTAGCCCCGTGGGCTGCTGGGTGCCTGCTCAGGTGAGCTCCATATCCTGGGAGGGGCCTGTGTAAAAGAGCCCTTGCAGTGGGAGGGGCTGTGGAACGAGCATCCTCTTTGCCACCAGCACACAGTTGCTTCCTCACCCTTGGGCAGTGCTGGGGTGAGATGAGAACCAGGAGACACTGTGGGCTCCTGAAACCCTGCGTGGGCTCACGTAGAGCAAGGAGGACAGCAGGTGGGCGCTGGCTCCTGTGCTGCAGACTCGCTTTGAATGTAGCTATTTGTTTTATAGCACTTCATATTATGTGAGTATAAATTCTTTATCACATATGTAGTTTGCAAATATTTTTCTCCCAGTTTCTGGCTTGTCTTTTGGCTTTCAGAATAAGGTATTTCACCAAGTACAATTTTCAATTTTATAAAGTACGTTATTAATTTTTTCCCTTTTGTGTGAGGGCTTCTCACGTGGTGTTAGACATCAAAGCTCGTGATCTATGTGACCAAAACCATGGCCATGTCAATTTTCTTCTATATGATCTTCTATAATTTTTAAAGTTTTATATTTTAAATTTGCCTGTGGACAATTTGGAGTGACTTTTGGTGCGAGTTGTAAAGCCTGTGCCTACATTCGTTTCGTGGCACGTGGTTCCTAATTCTCCTGTAATTAGGTTCCAGAAGTCCTGGGATATTGGCCTCTGTCCCTTGGAATCTGCAGAGTGTAGTGCATTGAGCGGGGCTGCCCACAGGGAACTCAGCCTCCCCTGAAGTGGGAGTGGGTGCTGCTTGCATTTTCCCAGGTGGCCAGCGGAGGGCGACAAGCCGGCCTCTCTCACCAGCGCGGGACCTGCCTCTTCTGCACACAGGCTTGGCCCTGTGCACAGCTGACAGGGATTAGGTCTCCGCAGGACCGGCCAGGGCTTTGGCTTCGGAAAATGCAGACCTGCATCCACATGAAGGGTAGCTCGGTTTCCCCAAGAACTGCTGGGAGGTTCCACCCTGGGAGGGAAAGTTGAGGAAAACGTGGTGGGATTCTTCCTGCTGGGGGGATAGGGCACCTGGAGATGCAGAGCTGCCTGCAGATGCTGCTACAGAAACCCCTGATTCTTTCCTGAGAATATTGGTGGGGGGGTGGGCATTCAGGCAACAGGGCAAACAGCTTGCTCTGGAGGCTCTTGTGGGGAAGTGGGGGCATAGCAACAGGGGCTCAGCCCACAAAACCCCAGAACTGCTCCCATATCAGCTCTAGAACTGCTCCCAGAATGGCAAGAAGTGGGTCTTCCACCTACTAGACGTGGAGGAAAGGGGTGGGGTCTGCAGGGCCTCCCTCACCTTCGGGGACTTGCTGGGAGGTCACGGGGCTCAGCACATGCTGTGTGCTCAAGGCTAAGATGGGTCAGGACATGCAGTAGGGATGCAAAGGGGGATCCCTGTGCCAGCTTCTTCGTGACCCCTCCTTTCCTCAAGGGTCTCGAGAACGTCTCTTACCCCAGTGACAAAGGATAAAAACCATGACATTTCCCCCAGGGAAGCTCATTAGAGACTTGGCACTCAGCTGGGGGCTGGTCACGTGATTTCCACCCTCACTCTCCCAAATGCCAGGGCCCAGAAGGGGAGCCTTGTTCAGCACGAACCACATGGTTTGTGCAAACAGTGTAGGTGCAGGGGGCTGCCCCTAATGGGAGGGAGGTTTAGATAAGGGCGGGGTGATTTTCCAACTCTCCCCCACCCCCTCGGCCCCCAGGGCATTTTACAAAAGCCAGAGACTCAGCCAAGGAGGAGAGGGAGCAGGCCTCTTCCTGATCCACAGGCCTAGGATGCCCCATATGGCGAGGGCACTAGACTCAGGGGTCTCCTACACCGTGCCTGGTAGAGGGGCCCTGCAAGTTCTAGGGCTCTGAGACCACCCCACTTCTGACCCCAACTGCAAGACTGGGAGCCCCTAGACCACCCCAGGTTTTTTTCTTAGAGGCTCCCAGGACTCACTGAAGCTTTATACTCAGGCTCAGGATTTGTTATGGTGAAAGAAATCAGATAACATCAGCTGAGAGCAGAGGTCAGGAGGAGAGTTGGGGGTCCATCAGGTGTGGCCACCTAGGGAAGCGACCTGAGTCCTGGGGTGCAGGGTGTCACTGAGGTCCGCCACGTTGACGTGGGGAACCCCGTGTGGCTGGAGTTTGACTCCAGCGCCTGTGAGGGGCTCAGGAAGCCCCACCATGCGTCACGCCATCAGCACAGACCAGCCCAGTGTAAAGACCACGGAGCACAGAGACTCCCGTCTGATGCAAGGTGACCACCCGGAGCCAGGAGCAGAGGCCTGGCCTCTCTGTGGGCAGGTTTGCGGGTCTTTCACTTCTTGGGTTACATTTATTCCTAGGGGTTATGTCCTTCTGATGCTATTGTAAATGGGATGGTTTTCTTCATTTCTCTCTCTGATGTTTCATTATTAGTGTATAGGAACACTGGGCTTCCCTGGTGGCGCAGTGGTTGAGAATCTGCCTGCCAATGCAGGGGACACGGGTTCAAGCCCTGGTTTGGGAAGATCCCACATGCCGCGGAGCAACTAGGCCCGTGAGCCACAATTACTGAGCCTGCGCGTCTGGAGCCTGCGCTCCGCAACAAGAGAGGCCGCGATAGCGAGGCCCGCGCACTGCGATGAAGAGTGGCCCCCACTTGCCGCAACTAGAGAAAGCCCTCGCACAGAAACGAAGACCCAACGCAACCAAAAATAAAAAATAAATAAATAAATAAAACTATTAAAAAAAAAAAAAACCTACATAGAAATACCACTGTTTCTACAACATCCAGGTCATCCAGAACACCAAGATATGGTGGCTACTAACATAATCTTCCCGCCGTGCCCCTCCAACCTCTGCCATCCTACAGCGGTGAACTGAATCATCACTTTGGGGAGCAGGATCTGGGTAGGGCTTGGCCTCCATAACAAACTATGACATCTTCTCTACTTTTCTGTCCCTTCATTGACATGCTTGTTTTGAAAAGTAATTGACTCTGCAATAATTTCCAAAGTCTAGAAAATTGTCCCTAACAGTAGAAAAGACTCACATTTGCCATTTCACACTGAATTCTATATTGTGTTTTATGCAAAGCAGAAATCCTCTTCCAGGGAAGCAGCACGTGACCTCCAAGTGAGGACATTTTTATGGTTTCCATATTATAATCCAATCCACAGGCCCACGTCCACTTTCACCAGGGTCCCCAACGCTAGGGAAATGTCTTTTTCCATTCTGATCCAGGTTTCTTTTTCTGAAACATTAACAGATCCTTTCCCTCCTTTTCACAACCTTGATGGATTGAGAGCACACAACATGAGTATGATCTGGGTGGCCTTTTCTGTATGATAACACAGATCAGTACTTCATTCATTGTTTGTTGTGACTAAATGGGCATCACATTTAGCATCTGAACCATTTTCAGTACACAGTCCTATGGCATTAACCACAGGCACGTTGTTGTACAAATATCCTCACCATCCACGTCCAGATCTTTTCCACTTTCACCAGTGAAACGCTGTACTTTGATTGAACACTAATTCCCCTCAGTCCCTGGCACCCACATTCTACTTTATGCCTTTGAATTGTACTTCTCTGGATACCTCCTGTATGTGGTAACTCATCATGTGTGTCCTTTTAAAGTGACAGGGCTATTTCACTGATCATCATGCCTTTGAGGTTCGTATATGCTGTAGGAGTTGTCAGAATTTCCTTTGTTGTTAAGGCTGAATGACATTCCTTTGTGTGGATATCACATGTAGTTTATCCATTCATCCATCGATGGACACTTGGGTGGCATCTGCCTCTTGGTATTGTGATTCATGCTGCTTGGAATGTGGGTGTACCCATTTCTGTCCCAGGCCCTGCTTTTAATCTTTTGGGTATGATCCTCTCTGACGAGGTGTTTTAAAACTTTTGAAAACTTTGAACAGACTTTCCAAATATCAGATTCTTTGAACTCCAGCTAACTTTGGGGTGCTTCAAAGGGCCCCTGGAGCATCCCAAAGAGAGATCCTAAACTAGTTGGGTTCACTTGGTGTGTTAAACTACATGGAAAACATTGTCCAAGCTCGCTGTTGCCTGTGGCAGATGGAATCATCAGGCTCTCCCCAGTTTTTTCATAGCCACCAAACAGACGGGAAAGGATTTGGGGTTCTTCTGCTGTCTAGTCTCTCACCTCACCCAACTTCCAAAAATCTAAAGAATTTCTCTGTTTCCCGGACTCGGGTCTTGAACCCCTTGCCCAGCTCCACTTTCTCCAAGGATTCCTCTTTGAATCTATCGGACCCCCTTCACTCCAGGCCTTGGCAGGCCATACACTGCTATGGACAGCCTATCGGGCTGGCCGCTGCCCAGAAGCCCATATTATAAACTCTGTAGATGCTCAAGCGTGAGGAATACACCCCAGTGTAGGGAAACTTGTTATAGGACATAGGCTTTATAAACAACAGATCCCCCTCAGGGAGAATCCTGGCAACGCACTGGCACTGGTTCAAACGTCCCCACCCCCAACCCCTGGGGACCCTCGTGAAAGGTACTGGGTTGACCACAGACATCTGGTTGGGCGATGGGAGAGCAGAAGACACTGAAAACCCCATTAGGTTCGAAAGGAATTCGGAGGATGCTCTGACCCCTTCAAGTTAAAGCCTCCTGGTAAATGTTTCCGGGACGCCAGATTCCATTTCTAGGAACGCTCGGTTGTAAGTTGCTCAACATGGGAGGATCCCCTTCTAAGCCAGAAAAAACATCTCTGGAGTGTATCCTTAAGAACTGGAAAATTTTAGGGACTTCCCTGGTGGCACAGTGGTAAAGAATCCGCCTGCCAATGCACGGGACACGGGTTCGAGCCCTGGTCTGGGAAGATCCCACATGCCGCAGAGCAACAAAGCCCGTGCACCACAACTACTGAAGCCTGCACGCCTACAGCCCATGCTCCGCAACAAGAGAAGCCACGGCAATGAGAAGCCCGTGCACCACAACGAAGAGTAGCCCCCACTCACCACAACTAGAGAAAGCCCATGTGCAGCAACAAAGACCCAAAGCAGACAAAAATAAATAAATAAAATAAATTAAAAAAAAAAAAAAGTCCACAAATAACAAATGCTGGAGAGGGTGTGGAGAAAAGGGAACCCTCCTACACTGCTGGTGGGAATGTAAATTGGTGCAGCCACCATGGAAAACCGTATGCAGGTTCCTCAAAAAACCTAAAAATTGAGCTACCATATGATCTAACAATCCCACTCCTGGGCATATATCTGGAGAACAACATAATTCGAAAAGATACATACACCCCAGTGTTCATAGCAGCACTATTTACAATAGCCAGGACATGGACGCAACTTAAGTGTCCATTAGCAGATGAATGGATAAAGGAGATGTGATGCACACACACACATATACACAACACATACTCACTATGGAATATTACTCAGCCATAAAAAAGAATGAAATAATGCCATTTGCAGCAACATGGATGGACCTAGAGAATATCATACTAAATGAAGTCAGAGAAAGACAAATATTATGTATCACTTACATGTAGAATCTAACAAATAATAAAAATGAATCTAATAATGAAACAGAAAGAGACTCACAGACTTAGAAAAAAAAACTTATGGTTGACAAATGGGAAGGGGGGGAAAGGGTGAACTAGAAGTATGGGATTAACAGATACACAACACTATATATAAAATAGATAAGCAACAGGACCTTCTGTAGAGCACAGGGAACTATACTCAATATCTTGTAATAACCTACAATGGAAAATAATCTGAGAAAAACAAAAAATATATATATAACTAAATCACTTTGCTGTACACCTAAAACTAACACAATATTGTAAATCAACTACACTTCGATAAAATTAACATTAAATTTAAAATAAAAATAAAAAAAGAGGAACTTCCCTGGTGGTACAGTGGTTAAGAATCCGCCTGCCAATGCAGGGGACATGGGTTCGAGCCCTGGCCCGGGAAGATCCCACATGCCACGGAGCAGCTAAGCCCGTGTGCCACAGCTACTGAGCCTGCGCTCTAGAGCCCGCGAGCAACAACTACTGAAGCCCGCACACCTAGAGCCCGTGCTCCGCAACAAGAGAAGCCACCGCAATGAGAAGCCCACACACAGCAACAAAGAGTAGCCCCCGCTCGCCACAACTAGAGGAGGCCTGCGCACAGCAACGAAGACCCAACGCAGCCAAATTAATTAATTAATTAATTAATTAATTAATTAATTAAAATAAAAAGAGAATTTCAGAGGCGGGTTTTCAAGAACAGACCACGGTCCACATGAGTAGTGACCATGTCAGCGATGACAATTCCTGACAGGCAGGCATGAGGAAATGTCAGCTAGAGGAAAAAATTAGAACCTGGTGTACACAGGTGCCTTGGATCTGGACAGTTACCTGGCCAGGGCAAGGCCAAACAAGGGGGGGTCCATTAAGGTGACTGCAAAACCTCTGCCTCTGACACCTTCCACGTGACACCACAGGAAGCAGGTGTCGGGGCTGCTCAAGGAGAGCAGAAGGCAGTGCTCACACCTCATCCCAACCAACCACAGCAGCAACCCAGGGAAATGGAAAAGGAAGCAGTATCCGTGGTCCTGATGAGAGAAGGACAGAGCTGCCACTGGGGAAAGGGGAAGGACACAGGGGTGGATCTGAGGTTCTTACCCAGGGAGGCTCTAAGTACCAAGTTCTCCAGCTTCACATCACGGTACAGGCATCTCCGAGACTCATCAAGGAGACCCCATTCCTCCCCGGAAAAGGTCACAGCCACATCTTCAAAGGTCACGCCATCCTGCTATGATGGTGACAGATGAAACCACAAACAGCCCCACTCCCAAGAAGCTACAATCCATTCTCCACCAACCCACCCACCCCCACATCTACCATATGCCCATCCTCCTCCCAACCTCCCCAACTCAGAGAAGAAACCAGGCCCTGGTACCACTGGTGCCTCTGTCTCCTCAGGGGTCCATTGATCACTGGGCAAAGCCATCAGCAGCAGGAGGCACATGGGCAATCAACAGCTAAGCTCTGGGACAAGCACAGAAGGATGTACCACCTCCACAGGCTATTGCCCGGGTGTGGCCACAGTCATGTGGTTTCCAGTGCAGTGCTCTAGACCATCAGACGTGCTCCCTGTCCGACGCGCATCCCTCACAGTCCCATGCCCACGGCCACCAGCATCAGTACCCCCTACTGTAGGCGTCTTGTTACTCGTATTTCAGTCACCTCCTCATAACCCCACTGGTGAGGGTATAATTCCCACCCTAAGGGTGTGGCCAAACACATGACCCCTGACACTGGCCAGATGTAATCAACAGCCATTTATTAACCACATATTAACATGTGGGAGACAACACACAAGGCCATGGGAAGGCCACACACTGGCGGAGTGAAAAACCAAGGGCTGTGGGATGCAGTCTCTTTGGGATCGAGAGGGTATGGTGCCCTGCTTCCCGCAAGAGGACATGATTGGCTTGTTTAAATGACTCTGCAGGCTGGTAGGGAACTGAAACTCACTACAAAGGGATAAGCAGGAACTGTGCCTGCTCCCTTTGATAAAAAGGGTTGTAAGGTTAGGAGACATTACCTGTGAGAAGCATGTGGAGGGAAACTTGCACCACGGCCATTTGAGGGCATCCTTGTTTCACCAGATGCCAAGGCAGCTTATCTATTGGCCTTAATTTTAGAACTTACAACACAACTTGGCAGACAGCATCCAGAATATCCTTGACAAATTCAGAGAGGATCCAGTATGACTACAGACTTCCCATGGTTCCTGTTAGCAACCACAGCCCCAAATCACTCCATGCAGGTCTCATTCAACTCCTTGGCTCAGACGCAGCCACAGAGAACCATGTGTGGATCTCAGCTACCCATGGTCCTATCTGCTTTTCCTGCACTTGCTGTGCCCTCAGAAATCACACCCTTCCTCTGTCCATCCAACCATCATTCAAAGCCCAGGCCCACTGATAACCCACCCCAGGTCTGGTGACTCACAGATGACTGAATTTGCCCCTGATCATATGCACCTGGCTGAATGAAACATCCTAGACTCCACCAAAGTCCTCACAAAGTCTTGGTGAGTCCATAAAATGGTGAAAAAGCACAAGTTTCAGCCTGAGTATATCTTTAAGTATGCACAATTTATGGCAAGACAATTAGTCAATCCTCATTTTTCATGGATTCTGTATTTGTAAATTTGCCTACCTGCCAAAACTGGAAACCCCCCAAATCAATACTTACATTTTTACACTTCTTGGTGGTTTTGTGGTCCAAAATGGCCTCCAAACCTGGCACTTATGTGCCGCCTAGAGTTCCTAAGCCCAAAAAATGGGCCTTAAAGAAAATACATGTTAGGTAAGCATTGTTCAGGCATGAATCATCATGCTGTTGGCCATGATTTCAGTGTTAACGAATCAACAGTATACAGTAAATGAGTTGTCTTTAAACAGAAACACATGGAAAACCATGTTATGTACTGACCTGTTGACAAAAACATTGTGACCAGAGGCTCTCAGGAACCTAATTCCAGATTTCCCCTAGGAACAACGGCTCTATATTCACTGATTCAGTGAATTAGAGAACATGACTAGCGTGAATGACAACTGATTGTACTTCAGTAAAGCTGTTTAAAAAGCAAAGGTAACTCTTAAAATTTGTAACTTCCTAATTATTTCACTATGCTTTACTATTCTATACATTCTCAAGGTTATTTGCGTCTACTGTTATCAGTACGGCAAAAACAGAATACAATGAGGTACCTTCTTTGCATCTTTGTCTCTTTTCAGGCTGCCACAACAAAATACCACAGACTGGGTGGCTTAAAGAAATGTATATTCTCCTATTTCTAGAGGCTGGGAGTCTAAGACCAAGGTGCCATCAGGAATGGTTTCTGGTGAGGCCTTTCTTTCTGACTTCTAATCAACCACTTTCTTGGTGTGTCATTAAATGGCCTTTCCTCTGTTCGTGAATACAGCGAGAAAGTGAGCACCTTCTGGTGCCTTGTCTTCTTCCACGGACACAAGTCACACTGGATTAGGACCCCGTTCTTATGACCTCATTTGTCCTTAGTTATCTTCTTATAGGGCATACCTAAAAACATAGTTACATTGGCTGTTAGGGCTTGAACATATGAATCTTGAGGGACACAATTCAGTCCATAACAGACTTACCTATATTATGTAAAGGCCTTTATTCCTTGTGAACATTCTGGTATTTTAGGAGATTGGGGTTGAAGGTAAAGGACTTTCCATTCACTGCACTCATAAGGCCTTTCTCCAGCATTAATTCTCTGGTGTCTAATGAGGCGAGAGCTCTGGCTAAAAGATTCCCCACGTTCACTGCACTCATATGGCTTTTCACCAGGGTGAACTTTTTGATGCATGATATGGTTGTACTTCTTGCTAAATAATTTTCCACCTTCCCCACACTCATAAGGCTTTTCTCTATTGTGAACTCTCAAATGCTCCCTGAGGCTACAGTTTTTTCTAAAGGATTTCCCACACTCACGGCACCTGTAAGATCTTTCCCTCTTGAGGACTCTGGTGCTGAACAAGGGTGTGTTTGGGGCTGCAAGCTTTCATGCACTCTAGCCGGTTGTAATGGCTGTTTACACTGTGGAAGTCCACCACACACTCCGGTCCACTGTTTGACTTCTCCCTGATGTGAGTGGCCTGTTGCTGAAGATGTCCCGAGCTGGCCAGAAAGTCCTTCCCAACCTCCTTACAGGTAAAGGACTTCCCTAACACATGGAATTAGCAGCTCTTCAAGAATAAGGCTCTGCTCATGCTGCTTTTGAAGCATTTCTCTCCAACACACTGCTTGTGCAGCTGATAAAGGTCTGCAGTGAGAGGAAATTGTTTTCCACATGCCCCACACATGTGCAGTTTCTGCCTGTGATGTGTTTCCTGGTGTTCAACCAAGTGCAAACTGTCTCTCAACATGGGTGCACACATCTCACAGAGGTGGGCCTTCTGGGGAGACAGACCTGCTTTCAGAGTCCTATCCTGTGGCATTACTTGGCAGAAATGCTGTGCTCAGAAGATGCCTCCTTATCCTCCACTCCACACCAACAACCTGAAAGAAAGAAATGCTGGTGAAGTGCATGTTGATTCCGGTGAGAAGGGTAACCTGTAGAAAAGTGTGTGTGGGACAAACCCAGGAACAATCAGTGGGATTGTTCTGGGGACCAAAGAGTTGGGTACAGGTTGAGAATGGGTTGCTTAGCAGAACCGGGCCTCTAAAGATCACAGAACAGGGGAGGACTCACGAGGTTAAATACACCACCACTGGGTGCGGCACGGGGAGGAAAGGGTCTACAACTCCTTCCTTTGGAAACAACTCTCTCCGGAGATCTGGTCTTCTGCTGACATGGGTGTGTTATGTAGAAGAGTGTGTTCAGGACCAAGAAAATGCAACTGCAACAGAGTAGCTGGTGTTCAATGACTGTTTAAGAATATGTGTGCGGGACTTCCCTGGCAGTCCAGTGGTTGGGACTCTGCATTCCAATGCGGGGGATGTGGGTTCAATCCCTGGTCGGGGAGCTGGGATCCCACATGCCTTGGGGCCAAAGGGCCAGAACATAAAACAGAAGCAATATTGTAGCAAATTCAATAAAGACTCTGAAAATGGTCCACATCAAAAAAATCTTAAAAAAAAAAAAATGTGTGCATGTTACAATGCACATGTAGAGGCCAATGTCAGAGAGTACTACAGGTGGAGAAATGAGAATGGCGAGTGATATGTGTAGCCCACAGATGTGGTGAACAGCCCTGAGCTGGAAGAGCAGAATTGACAAATAGCAGAGCTGACAAGTTGGTAGTGTCAAGAATGGGAAAGGAAAGGCGTTAGGCTGCCTTTGTCAGCAGCACCAAAATACTACTCAAACAGAATAGGTTTCTGTATGATCTGAGCACAGCTCAGACATCGTGCCTCCCCCAGGGCTAGGCTCCCATGGAATCCATACTGCTGTAGCTGGATTTATGCTACAAACTCAAATGTTTATGTCCCTGCAAACACCATATGTTGAAATCCTAACCCTCAACGTGATGGTAGTAAGAGGTGGGGGACTTTGGCAGGTGATTAGATCATGAGGGTAAAGCCCTCATCAATGGGATTAGTGCCCTCGTACAAGTGACCCCAGAAAGCCTTCTCATTCTCCTTCTGCCATGTGAGGACACGGCAACAAGAACGCCATTTATGAACAAGGAAGTGGACCTCACCAGACACTGAAACTGCCAGTGCCTTGATGGAGGACTGCCCAGCCTCCAGACCTGTGAAATAAATGTTTGTTGTGTAAGTACCAGCCTACGGTAGTTTGTTATAGAAGCCTGACTGGACTAAAACAGAAATTGGTTTGAGAAGTGGGATGCTGCTTGCAAGAAAAACCTGAAAAATTAGAAGTGGCTTTGGATCTGGGTAATGGTCAGAGGTTACCAAGAGTTTTGAGGTGCATATTTGCAGAAGTCAATATTGTCAAGAATGCTAAGTAATTCTGGTAAGAGCTTAGGAAGAAAAGAGGGGAGTTATAGAGAAAGCTTCCATCTTCTTAGATGATAATGAGTCATGAACAAAATGTGCATAGAAATATGGATGGTAAATGCTATTCTATTCTGATGAAGTCTCAGAAAGAAATGAGGAATATGTTATTAGACAAGGAACACTGAAGATCCTTTTTATAAAGTGGAAAAGAACTTGGCTGAATTTTGTTCATGTTCTAGTGTTTTATAGAAGGTAAAATGTGGGAGCAATGAAATTTGATATTTAGCTGATAAAATTTCTAAACAGTGCTGCAGAGTGGCTTGGTTCCTCCTGACTGCTTAGAGTAAGATACAATTAGAGAGGTGACTTGAGGACGGGATTGTTAAGCAAAAAGGAACCAGAACTTAAAGATCTGAAAAACTCTCAGCCTATCCATTTTGAAAAGAATGAGAAGGTGTTTTCAGAAGAGAACACTAAGACTTTGATAAGATTAGCATGCATATGACCCAGGAACCTCATCTGCCATCTCAAAAATGATCACCCTTAAGGTGATTAGGGACCCTCACGGCTGCCACCCCCACCACAGGCCCAGAGAGCAAGGGCCAAGGGAGAGCAACATGACTCCAATGGGTGGGGCCACCTATCTGGGTCAGGCACACCACGATGTTCCTGCTCCATGCCTCATGGTGGGGCCCCGGCAGAGAGCTGTGGTGTGCTTGGCGGACACATGGGGCCAGGGATTCACAGAGCCATAGCACCTGGACCCAACACCAACAGAGTCACCAACTATAAGTGCCAGTCTGAGAGCCACCGTCATGAGATCCTAATCCAGGAGAGCAGCAGAGGCAGGACTGCTCCCCAGTGGGCCTGGAGGGCAGAACACTGAACCACAGAGGATTATTCTTGAGGCTTAAGGTCCAAAGACATTTGCCCCAGTAAGCTTTGGACTTACTCGGTACCTATCACTCCTTTCTCCCTTCCCTTTAGAATGGGAATTGCTTCATTCTGGGATGGGAATGTCTACCTCATGCCTGTTCCACCACTATATTTTGGAAGCACTTAACTTGTTTGGTTATATAGGTTCTCAGCTGGAGAGAAATCTGTTGCAGGGTAAACTGTATTTCAAGTCTCACCAATATCTGATATAAATGATATTTAGATGAGACTTTGGAATTTAGAGTTGATGCTAGAACTAGTTAAGATTTTGGGGGCACGTTTGCTGGCCCTGCAAGGTGGAAATGGTGGCGTAACAGGTTTTTGTTTTGTTTTGTTTTTTTCCTTTCCACCCACAGGATTTGGGTTTCTGGCTGGGAGTCAGGTTTCTGGAAATCTTTGTGGAAAATTAATGGTATATGCGGTATCTGTCTTCAATAGAGCTAAAAGGAGCCCAAGCCCGTTAACCAGCTGAACAAAGGCTACGATGGAATAGACCCTTGCTGAGATTTAGACTGGAGAGGTTGTGGAAGTGGGGCTGGGCCAGGATACAAAGAGAAATATGGAGGAAGAGAGAAGTTACTAAGAAGAATCAAGAGATCCTAGCATTCTTATTTGCTGTGTGATCTTAGTCAAGCAACTTATTCTCTTTAGGAATTCTTTTATAAAATTTGACCAACAGGACCCACCTCACAGAATTACTGAGAAGAAAAAAATGAGAATTCTATAAACCTGAAGAGTAAGCTTTTAGAAAAATCATCAGAAGGAAGGAAATTGTAGAAATAAATCTGGAAGCATTCAGAATCTTGATGGTGTGCCAAACCAAATGTCAACTGGAGCTCGACCAAAAACTAAAATGAGCAAACCAAGGCCCAGGAAAGCCATGTGGCTGACAGGGTCTTGGTGCTCTGGGCTGGTGTCAGGCCTGAGCCTCTGAGGTGGGAGAGCCAAGTTCAGGACATTGGACCACCAGAGACTTCCTGGCCCCATGTAATATCAATTGGCGAGAGCTCTCCCAGAGATCTCCATCTCAACACTAAGACCCAGCTCCACCCAGTGGCCAGCAAACTCCAGTGCTGGACACCCCATGCCAAACAACTAGCAAGACAGGAACACAACCCCACCCATTAGCAGAGAGGCTGCCTAAAATCATACTAAGTTCACAGACACCCCAAAAAACACCACCAGACGTGGTCCTGCCCATCAGAAAGACAAGATCCAGCCTCACTCACCAGATCACAGGCACCAGTCTCCTCCACCAGGAAGCCTACACAAACCACTGAAACAACCTCACCCACTGGGGGCAGACACCAAAAACAACGGGAACTACAAACCTGCAGCCTGCAAAAAGGAGACCCCAAACATAGTAAGTTAAACAAAATGAGAAATCAGAGAAACATGCAGCAGATGAAGGAGCAAGGTAAAAACCCACCAGAACAAACAAATGAAGAGGAAATAAGCAGTCTACCTGAAAAAGAATTCAGAGTAATGATAGTAAAGATGATCCAAAATCTTGGAAATAGAATGGAGAAAATACAAGAAACGTTTAACAAGGACCTAGAAGAACTAAAGAGTAAGCAAACAATGATGAACAACACGGTAATTGAAATTTAAAATTCTCTAGAAGGAATCAATAGCAGAATAACTGAGGCAGAAGAACAGATAAGTGACCTGTAAGATAAAATAGTGGAAATAACTACCGCAGAGCAGGATAAAGAAAAAAGAATGAAGAGAATTGAGGACAGTCTCAGAGACCTCTGGGACAACATTAAATGCACCAACATTTGAATTATAGGGGTCTCAGAAGAAGAGAAAAAGAAAGGGTTTGAGAAAATACTTGAGGAGATTATAGTTGAAAACTTCCCTAACATGGGAAAGGAAATAGTCAATCAAGTCCAGGAAGCACAGAGTCCCATACAGGAGAAACACGCCGAGACACATATTAATCAAACTATCAAAAATTAAATACAGGGCTTCCCTGGTGGCGCAGTGGTTGAGAATCTGCCTGCCAATGCAGGGGACACGGGTTCGAGCCCTGGTCTGGGAAGATCCCACATGCCGCGGAGCAACTGGGCCCGTTAGCCACAACTACTGAGCCTGAGCGTCTGGAGCCTCTGCTCCGCAACGAGAGAGGCCGCGATGGTGAGAGGCCCGCGCACCGCGATGAAGAGTGGCCCCCACTCGCCGCAACTGGGGAAAGCCCTCACACAGAAACGAAGACCCAACACAGCCAAAAATAAACATAATAAATAAATTTTAAAAAAAAATTAAATACAAAGAAAAAATATTAAAAGCATCAAGGGAAAAGCAACAAATAACTTACAGGGGAATCCCCATAAGGTTAACAGCTGATCTTTCAGCTGAAACTCTGCAAGCCAGAAGGGAGCGGCAGGACATATTTAAAGTGATGAAAGGGAAAAACCTACAACTAAGACCACTCTACCCAGCAAGGATCTCATTCAGATTTGATGGAGAAATTAAAACCTTTACAGAAAAGCAAAATTTAAGAGAATTCAGCACCAGCAAACCAGCTTTACAACAAATGCTAAAGGAACTTCTCTAGGCAGGAAACACAAGAGAAGGAAAAGACCTACAAAAACAAACCCAAAACAATTAAGAAAATGGTAATAGGAACATACATATTGATAATTACATTAAATGTAAATGGATTAAATGCTCCAACCAAAAGACATAGACTGGCTGAATGGATACAAAAACAAGACCCATATATATGCTGTCTACAAGAGATCCACTTCAGACCTAGGGAAACATACAGACTGAAAGTGAGGGGATGGAAAAAGCTATTCCATGCAAATGGAAATCAAAAGAAAGCTGGAGTAGCAATTCTCATATCAGACAAAATAGACTTTAAAGTAAAGACTATTAGAAGAGACAAAAGAAGGACACTACATAATGATCAAGGGATCAATCCAAGAAGAAGATATAACAATTGTAAATATTTATGCACCCAACACAGAAGCACCTCAATACATAAGGCAACTGCTAACAGCCATAAAAGGGGAAATCGAAAGTTAACACAATAATAGTAGGGGACTTTAACACCCCACTTTCACCAATGGACAGATCATCCAAAAAGAAAATAAATAAGGAAACACAAGCTTTAAATGACACATTAAACAAGATGGATTTAATTGATATTTATAGGACATTCCATCCAAAACCAACAGAATACACTTTCTTCTCAAGTGCCTATGGAACATTCTCCAGGAGAGACCATATCTTCAGTCACAAATCAAGCCTTGGTAAATTCAAGAAAATTGAAATCTTATCAAGTTTTTTTTCCGACCACAATGCTATGAGACAAGATATCAATTACAGGAAAAGAACTGTAAAAAATACAAACACATGGAGGCTAAACAATACGCTACTAAATAACCAAGAGATCACTGAAGAAATCAAAGAGGAAATCAAAAAATACTTAGAAACAAATGACAATGAAAACACAACGACCCAAAATCTATGGGATGCAGCAAAAGCAGTTCTAAGAGGGAAGTTTATAGCAATACAAATCCTACATCAGAAATGAGAAAAATCTCAAATAAACAACCTAACCTTACACCTAAAGCAAATAGAGAAAGAAGAACAAAAAAACACAAAGTTAGCAGAAGGAAAGAAATCATAAAGATCAGATCAGAAATAAATGAAAAAGAAATGAAGGAAACAATAGCAAAGACCAATAAAACTAAAAGCTGGTTCTTGGAGAAGATAAACAAAATTGATAAACCATTAGCCAGACTCATCAAGAAAAAAAAGGGAGAAAACTCAAATCAACAGAATTAGAAATGAAAAAGGAGAAGTAACAACTGACACTGCAGAAAAACAAAGGATCATGAGAGATTACTATAAGCAACTATATGCCAATAAAATGGACAACCTGGAAAAAATGGACAAACTCTTAGAAAAGCACAACCTTCCGAGACTGAACCAGGAAGAAATAGAAAATATAAACAAACCAATCACAAGCACTGAAATTGAAACTGTGATTAAAGATCTTCCAACAAACAAGAACCCAGGACCAGATGGCTTCACAGGAAAATTCTATCAAACATTTAGAGAAGAGCTAACACCTATCCTTCTCAAACTCTTCCAAAATATAGGAGAGGGAGGAACACTCCCAAACTCATTCTATGAGGCCACCATCACCCTGATACCAAAACCAGACAAAGATGTCACAAAAAAAGAAAACTACAGGCCAATATCACTGATGAACATAGATGCAAAAATCCTCAACAAAATACTAGCAAACAGAATCCAACAGCACATTAAAAGGATCATACACCATGATCAAGTGCGGTTTATCCCAGGAATGCAAGAATTCTTCAATATACGCAAGTCAATCAATGTGATACACCATATTAACAAACTGAAAAATAAAAACCATATGATTATCTCAATAGATGGAGAAAAAGCTTTCGACAACCTTCAACACCCATTTAAGATAAAAAACTCTCCAGAAAGTAGGCATAGAGGGAACCTACCTAACTTAATAAAGGCCATATATGACAAACCCACAGCCAATATCGTTCTCAATGGTGAAAAACTGAAACCATTTCCTCTAAGATCAGGAACAAGACAAGGTTGCCCACTCTCACCACTACTATTCAAGATAGTTTTGGAAGTTTTAGCCACAGCAATCAGAGAAGAAAAAGAAATAAAAGGAATCCAAATCGGAAATGAAGAAGTAAAGCTGTCACTGTTTGCAGATGACGTGATACTATACATAGAGAATCCTAAAGATGCTACCAGAAAACTACTAGAGCTAATCAATGAAACTGGTAGAGTAGCAGGATACAAAATTAATGCACAGAAATCTCTTGCATTCCTATACACTAATGATGAAAAATCTGAAAGAGAAATTAAGGAAACACTCCCATTTACCATTGCAACAAAAAGAATAAAATACTTAGGAATAAACCTACCTAAGGAGACAAAAGACCTGTATGCAGAAAACTATTAACACAGTGATGAAATAAAGATGATACAAACAGATGCAGAGATACACCATGTTCTTGGATTAGAAGAATCAACATTGTGAAAATGACTGAACTACCCAAAGCAATCTACAGATTCAGTGCAATCCCTATGAAACTACCAATGGCATTTTTCACAGAACTAGAACAAAAAATTTCACAATTTGTATGGAAACACAAAAGACCCTGAATAGCCAAAGCAATCTTGAGAAAGAAAAACGGAGCTGGAGGAATCAGGCTCCCGGACTTCAGACTATACTACAAAGCTACAGTAATCAAGACTGTATGGTACTGGCACAAAAACAGAAATATAGATCAATGGAACATGATAGAAAGCCCAGAGATAAACCCACGCACATATGGTCACCTTATTTTGATAAAGGAGGCAAGAATATACAATAGAGAAAAGACAACCTCTTCAATAAGTGGTGCTGGGAAAACTGGACAGATACATGCAAAAGAATAAAATCAGAACACTTCCTAACACCATACACAAAAATAAACTCAAAATGGATTAAAGACCTAAATGTAAGGCCAGACACTATAAAACTCTTAGAGGAAAACATAGGCAGAACACTCTATGACATAAATCACAGCAAGATCCTTTTTGACCCACCTCCTAGAGAAATGGAAATAAAAACAAAAATAAACAAATGGGACCCGATGAAACTTAAAAGCTTTTGCACAGCAAAGGAAACCATATACAAGATGAAAAGACAACCCTCAGAATAGGAGAAAATATTTGCAAATGAAGCAACTGACAAAAGGATTAATCTCCAAAATATACAAGCAGCTCATGTAGCTCAACAGCAAAAAAACATCCCTCACATCCCTAGATTCCACAGCCACATGCCCATGGCCACCACCACCTTAGGGCCCACACCAGAGGCATGTCCTTGGTCTCCCCACATTACTCGTGTCTTAATCAACACCTCTTCACCCCACTGTTGAGGGTGGAATTCCCAGTGTGTAGTTATGGAGACAGCCAAACATGTGACATTTGACACTGAACTTATGAGACAGACAGCAGTTTATAAATCACATATACTCACAGCCTGAGAGAGGAGGACACACCACACTACACAGGGCCACATGGAGGTTGTACTCCAGAAGAGAGGCTGTACACTGGGGGCTGTGGGACATAAGCTTTGTAGTATCAAGAGGGAGAAGTGTTCCTTGGTTCCCACGGGAGGATGTGATTGGCTTTGTGCAAAATTCCATGGATTGTTAGGAACTGAAACCTGCTACAAAGGGATGAACAGGAACTGCTCTGGTCTCCTTGCTAAAAAGGGGGTATCTGGTAGGAGCAGAGTGGGGAGGGCAACTTGCACTGAGGACATCTAAGCCATCCCATTTTCTAACACCCATGTTAAGGCTACCCATAATGGGCCTATGCTGCAATTTGGCAGATGACATACAGATTATGCTTGACATAGTTAAACACAATCCAGTATGATGCCAGACATCCCATGGCTTCCACTAGCAGTCACAGCCCCAAAACTTTCTATGAAGATCTCCCTGCCTGGCTCAGTTTCTTGCCTCTGACTTAGTCACACAGAATCACACATGTATCTCAGACACACATGGTTCTCCTCCAC
The DNA here is from genome assembly GCF_965194805.1 of Balaenoptera borealis. Lineage (NCBI taxonomy): Eukaryota > Metazoa > Chordata > Mammalia > Artiodactyla > Balaenopteridae > Balaenoptera > Balaenoptera borealis. The sequence goes on from NC_138878.1 coordinate 69,053,347, forward strand.
TTGTGTGCTTCACTTGCTGTCCCCCTACCACTCACAACCTTCCTCTGTCCACCTACCCCTCGTTCAAAGAACAGCCCACAGGTGGCCTACCCCAGGCCTAGTGACTCTCACAGATGACTACATTTGCTCCTGAACTTATCCTCCAGGCTGAATGAAAAACAAGCTCCATGGGCTTCCCTGGTGGCACAGTGGTTAAGAATCCACCTGCCAAAGCAGGGGACACGGGTTCGATCCCTGGTCCAGGAAGATCCCACATGCCGCGGAGCAACTAAGCCCGTGCACCACAACTACTGAGCCTGTGCTCTAGAGCCCGTGAGCCACAACTACTGAGCCCACATGCTGCAACTACTGAAACCCGCACGCCTAGAGCCCGTGCTCCGCAACAAGAGAAGCCACCGCAATGAGAAGCCCGCGCACCGCAACGAACAGTAGCCCCCGCTCAGCCCCTGCTCGCCACAACTAGAGAAAGCCTGCGCGCAGCAACAAAGACCCTACTCAGGCAATAAATAAATAAATAAATTTATTTATTTTTTAAAAAATAGAGAGAAACAAGCTCCACCAAAATCCTGCTGTGTACAGAGAGTGGTAAATAAGCACCAGTTCTGGCTTGAGTGTCATCTCACTTCAATTGCTACTATGACTCTGCATCCATCTCATGTCCAGTCTTTTCTTGGGAGCCTTGGCCACCTGCCAACAATACTGTCTCTGAGAGCCTCCTCAATTCCTTTTCCACCACCCCAGGTGGGACTCAAGGACTGGGGAAATAGCACTGAAGAGTCCAAAGACACCACAATCCAGAGAACATGTGATTCAGTGTCAGGCCCAGCGAGGGAACGGGACACCTTCCACTTGACTGTGTTGGTTCCATAAGCAGCCATGGAAATGTGGAACAAGTGATGAGTCTATGGAGGGGTTTGATGGGCTCAGGTTTCCATGTACCCCTGCCTGGCCCTGAAGTCTGGGATAGCTCCTTAATCTCTGAGCCTCAGTGATCAGTTCGCCTTTTACAAGGTGTCCCTGTGCCTGTCACCCTCCCCCACTTGCCACCACACTGTCAGAAACAGGGCCCCACCAGAAACCTAGCAGGTTCCTGAGGGGCTCCTGGGTACAGAAGGCTTTCTGTGTCTTGCGTTTCTTGTTTGTAGGTCAAGGGATACGCATAACAATATCCTTGAGCTCTACTGCAGAACTAAAACCCCCAACAAATAGAAGACGCTAACTACCTGATGAAGCATTCTTCAGAGAAGATCAGGAGACCACCTGAGGCCAGATTAAAGGAATGCAAGCCCTGCTCACACCCTGATCCTTAACAACAACCCCGCTCTTCAACTGCTGCTATAAAACTCCTCACCGAATTCCCCCGGGGTTGGGACAACAGGTTTTCAGGGCACGAGCCCACTGTGTCCCCCCTTGCCTGGCAAAGCAATAAAGCTATTATTTTCTGCTTCACCGAAAACTGTCTCCGAGATTCGATTCGGTACCTGTGCACAGAGGCCAAGCTTTTGGCATCACACCCACGGCCGCCTCACCGTCCTGGACACCGGGGCCTGGGCTGCGAGCACGACAGCAGGCGCCCCGCACTGGGGGCTTTAGTGTCTGCTGGGGTGAGGGCGGTGAGGGCCCGGAGGACAGGCATCTACCTGAGGCGGGTCCCTCAGCACCACCGCTGCCACTGGGGTCTGTGGGCAGAGCGGGACCCGGATCGGCAGTCCCTCTCCCAGGCCTGGCGCGGGGCATCAGGGCGGCGTCGCCGAGCCTCAGACCCGCTTTTGTCCTGGGGGAACAAGGCCTCTTCTCGGACCTTCTTGGCCGTCACATCGGTGCAGACCCAGCAGTCTGGAGCCAGAACAGACCCAGAGCAGTTAAAATGGCCGCCACGAGAAGGAAACCGGAAGTCCCTCCCTTATGAATTGCACCTGATACGGAAACGCCCCTTTTATGAGACTTTGATTGGCTGAATGGCGCTGCCGCCCGTCGTGGAGCGTTCTGGGTAATGTAGTTCCTGCAGAGCCACTCGCCGCGTGTGAGGATTCTCCCCGCTGACCTCTAGTAAAGAAGGCAGAAAAAAAAAAAAAAAAAAAAAAAAAGAAGGCAGAGCTCCGCTGCCAGGGGCGCTGGGAAATGGTGCGTCTGGGTTCCCGGGCAGAGGAGGGACTTCGCTCCTTCTTGAAGAGGCTATACTCAGATTTCTGGGGAGCCCTTTCTGCAACTGATCGCGCAGGTGTTTGGAGACGTATTAGTTTGGACTCCCGGGAAGCTCAGCGTGCTCTGAGAGGCTAAACAAATTCTTTCAGACGCCCCCAAAGGCTACAGATACAAATGAACCTGTCATTCCATAGAGTCACAAAAGTTGTGTCCCCGGGTATAGGAAACTCATAAAAATTATCGTATGCAATTCAAGCGTCAAAATTATAAAAATTCAACCATGTTTAGAAATTCAAGAAATTATCTTTAACAATCATACGGCAATGATCATAGACAAAAATAAATTAACTATGTAAGTTTGAAGTAATTGCTCTGAAGCAAATTGAGATATAAATCTACAGTAAAAAAACAAACACAGGGGCTTCCCCGGTGCCGCAGCTGTTAAGAATCCACCTGCCAATGCAGGGGAGATGGGTTCGAGCCCTGGTCCGCGAAGATCCCACATGCCACGGAGCAACTAAGCCCGCGAGCCACAACTACTGAGCCTGCGTGCCACAACTACTGAAGCCCGCGCACCTAGAGCCCGTGCTCCGCAACAAGAGAAGTCACCGCAATGAGAAGCCCACGCACCGCAATGAAGAGTAGTCCCCGCTCGCCGCAACTAGAGAAAGCTTGTGCAGCAAAGAAGACCCAGCGCAGCCAAAAATTAATTAATTAATTAATTAATTTAAATAAATAAATAAATATGGTCTGGGGACTTCCCTGGCAGTCCAGTGGTTAAGACTCCACGCTTCCAATGCAGGGAGTGTGGGTTCGATCCCTGGTCAGGGAACTAAGATTCCACATGCCGAGTGGCATGGCCAAATAAATAAATTAATAAGGTCTGCAGCACTGAAGTACACAAATGGTAAAATATGAATTTAGACCTCCTCTTCAAACTATACACAAATATTAGTTGCCAGTAAGGACACTGGTAGATTCTAAACCTTGGGGCAACTGCAGGGAGACTGCAGTCCTGCAGTGCCGGGCAACAAAAAGACTAAGGCAGAGGAATGCAATAGAATGTTTAATGCCCTGAGAAAAATCGGAGCAAGGGTGGGGAGTGAGACTATTAGGGAAATTAAGACATTTAAATGCAGCATAGGGACTCCCCTGGTGGCGCAGGGGTTGGGAGTCCACCTGCCAATGCAGGGGAGGATCCCACATGCCTCGGGGCAGCTGGGCCCAAGCGCCACGGCTACTGAGCCTGCGCTCTGGAGCCCGTGAGCCACAACTGCTGGGCCCATGTGCCTGGAGCCCATGCTCCGCAGCAGGGAGAGGCCACCGCAATGAAAGGCCCAGGCTTGCCTCAACTGGAAAAGGCCCGCACGCAGCAGTGAAGACCCAATGCAGCCAAAAATTAATTAATTAATTAATTGATTAACTTTTAAAAAAAGACTAAAAGGCTTTCAATCCTACTTTTAAAAAATAAAAATAAATGCAGCATACTGTATATGGTAGAACTGGTGAAACACACACACACACACACACACACGCACACACACACACACACACACACCAGGGAAGATGCATGTCTGGAAAAAATCTGAGAAAGCCTGAAGCCTTCACACTGGGTTGATTAGTAAAGGTCTTTCCCTGCATGGAGCCAGTCCCTAAAGACTTGGACAGGTGGCTTAATGTAACAATTAAGAGAGCGACAATCCCATCACTTTTGCGTAATCACAAGAGTGACATCTGTCATATTCAAAGACCCACACTCAAGAGAAGGGAACTACACAGCTGTGTACACCAGGAGGCAGGAGTCTTGGGGCCATCTTAGAATTCTGCCTGCCTCAGTGATTCTTGCTAAGACACATCTGCCTGAGAAGATTCATGCTCTTCTCATTTGCTTGATACTTGATAAAAAGCAGTCCAGGGATTTCCCTGGCAGTCCAGTGGTTAGGATTCAGCGCTTTTGCTGAGGTAGCCCAGGTTCAATCCCTGGTCGGCAAACTAAGATCCTGCAAGGTGCGGCCAAAAACAAAAAAGAAAGAAAGAAAAAGAGTGTATATATATATATGTATAACTGAGTCACTTTGCTGTACAGCAGGAATTAAAACAATGTTGTAAATCAAATATAACACTTGTCTCTTGAGTATTGGTCTTTTGAGTGGTGAGCAGCTGAACTTGGGTTCGGTACCAGCCTCCTCAAGTTACACTAATCTTTTTTTTCAACATTTTCATTGCCCCCAAGAGAATCCTCCTACCCACCAACCATCTTTCCCTTTTCTCCCCTCCCCTGGCACCTAGAACCACTTATCTACTTCGACCTTCTATGGATTTGCCTATTCTAGGTATTTTGTATAAATGGAATCATACAATGTGTGGACCTTTTGTGTCTAACTGCTTTTACTTAGCATAATGTTTTCAAGGATCATCTATGTTGTACCATGTGTCAGTACTTCTTTTTCCTTGCTTAATAACATCCCACTGTATGGAGAGACCACATCTTGTTAATTTGTTTATCGGTTGATGGACATATGCGGTGTTTCCACCTTTTTGCTCTTATGAATAATGCTGCTATGAACGTTTGTGTGAGGGTTTCTCTTGTGTGCAGATACATATATTTTCAATTCTTTTGGATATATACCCAGGAGTGGAATTGCTGGGTCAGGTAGTGACTCTATGTTTACCCTTTCAAGGAACCATCAGACTGTTTTCCACACCAACAGCACCGCTCAGATTAAATCCTGCCCCTTTTGTTTTGTTTCCACAGCTCTCGGTGACTCCCAGCTTACAGCACTCAGTACATCTGGCAATGCTTTATAGCTCTTTGCCCGCAGACCTATATTTCCTGAACCAGGTCCCAGATCCCTAAAAACAAAGGTTACTGTCTGCTGTCATATTCATTTTGACATTCTCAGTCTTGTTATACATAAAATGGAAGCGAGCTTCTGGGATTAACAGATAATGTCACTGGGGAGGCTTTGTTTCATGAAAGTGGTTTCCTCACATGGTCTGGGAGACTTACCCGAAGAAACTACTGTTTAGGAGTGAGAAAAGAAAATCCTGACAATTTCTCTTTCACACTTACGAAGTTGGATTTTTTTCTTTTCCAATTAAGTTATATTTATTCATAAACTCTAAGAACTAGGAAGCAAGATTGCTATGAATTGCTATGAATAAATTCATATGAATTTATTTCCTGTTTTTACGTCTGGTGTTCTTCCTTTAGAGTGCTCTTGCACAAGGTTCTCCAGGAGCAAGTCATGCTCACATTCTGTCATCTGTCACTGTTTCCTCCACACTGGCTGGCATGTCCTGCCTCTCTTTCATTTCTTTTCACAGACGCCCCGGATCTGCGGTATGTATAGCATCCTTTATTTCTACTTCCTTTACCAACTTTTGCTCTGTGTTCAATCTCTTCTTTTCCATATGTTTTCTTCTTTTTGATCTAATGACTAAAATGTAGATATAACATTATTCAGATACTAATAAATCAGGAATTAGAGACAAAAGAAGTGAGGAAATATATGGAAAAATAAAGGAACAAACAATGGAATTTTCAGGCTTTCATGAATGTTATTTGTCTGATAAGGATGGTGAAAATTGCATTTCGAAATGATTTTCCCACTTTCTGTATTCACGCTTTATAAATATCCAGTTTTAAAATTTTATAATATTGTAAATCAACTATACTTCAATTTTTAAACATTTAGAAAAGTTATAATTCAATGCAATGTAAATACATTAAAAAATATTTTCTAAGAGTACAAGGGCGGTCTGCCTCAGTAAGCATCAATTATCTCTTCTACTCTTGGCCTCTCAGCCTCTCTCTGACTATCTCTGGGGGTTAGAGAGCAGATCCATGCAGCGGATGCTTAATAGTATTGAATCAGACACTGAAATCTACATCATTTTGCTCTAGAATTTTTTTAAGCAAGTACTGAAGAATCTCAGAACTTCTACAAAATCAGGTTTCTATGAGCATATATGTTGTTCTCTCCTCACAAGGATTTGCAGGGGTAGTGGGCAATTCTCACGGAGGCGTCTCTGACCTGGGGGTAGTAACCTCTGTTTCGTGGGCCTGCATCCCATTTCCACATCAGACTGAGGCAGACAGCGCAGGAGGGCATTTGCCTGTCTGTGGTCAAAACTCGGCAACAACACGACACTGATAAGTATGTTTAAGGGAAATGTTGAGTCCAGGAAAAGTCTTGTTTCCTGAACTCTCTTTTCAGTCCTTGGAATTGCCTTGCAAAAGGAATCAAACAACCACACAGCTGTTTGCCCCTCTGTGTAATTTGATGTGAATGGCTCATTCCTGCATGTGTGGCTGTAAATATTCATTAGCTTTGCCTTTGAAAACCCAACCATCATTGTCAGCTCAGCTTCCCTTGGATTTTGGATCTGAAAAGATAAGTTTGTTGACCCTCTACCTGAATTAATGAACTTTTCCAGTTCCTTCTCACTCTCTGGAAGGAGGTGCGTGGACTCATCCTGGCCCTCATCCTCAAAGCCCTCCTCTTCATCTCCTAATAATGGTATCTTGACATTTTTATAGAGCGACGCAAGTTGTTGTTTTTCCTCAGCCTGTACCAGTCGACTGGAGGACAAGATAGATAAATTTTAAAGCACAATTTTCCCACTAAATCATACTGCCTTAATCTTGTGACTTTCTGACTGAAAACGGGTCACTAGTACATGGGGGAGGAGGCAGAAATAGACTTAAACCCAAATAATTATAGAACTCAGATTGGGGCTGACACGCAGAAAAGGGGCGACTGATTTGGAGCCAGGTGACGGGAATGGGGCACTCGGGCTGGGCACAAACCTCCATGATCAAGTTCAATAACATCTTAATGCAATATTTTACAAAAGAAAAATTAATGCCAAGAAATCCATGAGGAACACAATGTCAACATTTTAAATAAATGTAGCATAGGTACCGCTGATTTTTCCTTTCGCTTAGTCTCCAATATGTTTTGGCCCGACAACGTCACTGATCATGTATTTAAAATGTTGATATTTTGTTCATCATGGATTTTTGAGGGCATTAATTTAGACTTAAAAATATTGCAATAAATTATTATTTTTCTTGACTACTGAGTTTCTTGACTACTGCACCCCCTTAAATTTTGCACCTGAGGTGAGTGCCTCGCTCTCCCCACCCTAGGCCCAGACTTGGAAGTGGATCATTGAACAGATATTTCTTTGTGAAATGAAAATGGGTAATAGAGTGTTCTACTTTTTCCTAACATACTTACCTTCCTAATTGTGTTTGACTCATGTAATAACAAACCATTTTAGGGTTAGCTTATTTGTGTTCTAAGGGGCTGTGATGGAGGAAGGGATGTAGGGGGAACATTCCAGAATCATGCTCTGTAGCAGGAAGAAATGGCCTGATTGTAAGCACTGTTACAGATAATCAGGAAGCCGGAACAGGACCAGATTTTGGGTGAGGAGAATGAGGTGCTTTAGGTGCACAGTTTAAGGGGATGCCAAATAACTCAGTAATGGAGATAAATATTTTGACTTAATATTGTAAAAAATTAAAATGAGGGGATTCTCTGGCGGTCCAGTGGTTAGGACTCGGTGCTTCCACTGCCTAGGGCCCAGGTTCAATCCCTGGTCGGGGAAATAAGATCCTGCAAGCCTCATGGTATGGCCAAAAAAAAAGAAAGAAATGAATGGGGGAAATCCATGATAAACCAAATATCAAAATTTTAAAGACAGGATCCATCAGTGCTGTGATGAACCATATGGGAGACTGAGTCAAAAGGGAAAATGTGAGTCCCTATATACATGTTTTTATGTATTATTTTACGGTTCTTCTTTTCCAAAACATTAAAGTAGTTGAAATATATTTTAAGAATTGAAAAGTGCTGTATCAAAACTCATAACATTATTTTAAGTTTAAATACTTTATCTTTACCAGAAACAAAATTTATTATAACTTTACTTTCCTGGTTTAAGTGAAATCAAACTCACCAATATATTTTCAAAAATCTACTTCTGGAAAAAATTAACCACTAAAAATTATGTAAAAACATGTACTTTGGGGCACATATTTTTCCTTTTGCCTCAGGTCCTAAAATGTCACTAGGGGGTAACACAAATATAAAAGCTGTAAATGTTGACATTAGCTTAGTTATTTAATTGGGCACTGAAATTCCAGGAGGATACGTTGTAGTGAGTTACTTTAGCAATCTTCATATGTTAACATCTTTGTCTAGACTAATGAAATAAACTGAAATTCCAGTTACATAAATTGAGTCATAGATAACCCAGAACCAAACATACTGGGGACACTCTCTCCTTAGCAAAATTTCTTCAATTTTACCTTTAATTTTGCCTTCATTTGACATATTCCAAGTGGTCCTAAAATGGCTACCTTAAAAAATATCCCATACATGGCAATATATTTCCCATGTACACACTTAATTCTGATAGAGTAAATAATTTAGTACTTCCTCAAGCTGTTTCTGATGGGATATAATGGAGTCCTGGAACTAAATCCTAGAATAAGAATCAATGTGTTGGTCCTGATCAGAGTAGCATAATGTCACAGTGCGGCTCGCTTTCGTCTGACACTAATTTCAAAATGATCACATAACCTGAGCTTGACCACAAGCTTTATTTGTGCGAACAAGATGAAGTGTCTTCCCTAAACACTACTATTACCCCTACTATTGCATTGATAATAAGTTTCTAGTGAAAGAGAGAGTGGTCACTCTTTTCTGCTTTGCACTATTAAGATTCCCTCCAAAGTATCAAGTTCACTCTAGAAAGCCACATTTTGGGAGGATGACAGCATCTCTGACTGTGGCTTTCAAACATTTTTGATCATGATCCACAGTAAGAGATAAGATTTACCTCACAATCTTGAGTCTGAAAAGGTTGAAAATCAGCATTTACTTTTTGTTGTTGTTGTTGTTTACTGCGTTGGCTCTTTGTCGCTGCACGCGGGCTTTCTCTAGTTGGGGTGAGCGGGGGCTACTCTTTGTTGTGGTGCGTGGGCTTTCTCATTGTGGTAGCTTTTCTTGTTGCAGAGCACAGGCTCTAGGTGCACAGGCTGCAGTAGTTGTGGTGCGTGGGCTCAGTAGTTGTGGCTCGCTGGCTCTAGATCGCAGGCTCAGTAGTTGTGGTGCACGAGTTTAGTTGCTCTGCGGCATGTGGGATCTTCCCGGATCGGGGCTCTAACCCGTGTCCCCTGCATTGGCAGGCGGATTCTTAACCAGTGAGCCACCAGGGAAGCCCAACATTTACTTTAATACTTTCTATTCTACTAAATTGTATTCTGTTCTGTTTCTTTTTTGTTTGTTTGCTTGCTTTTTTTTTAATTAATTTCTATTTTTACTTAAAAAATTCTTTTTATCCAGTTTCTTTTAAATTTTTTCATTTATATCATGACCCAACATGAATATAGCCCATATTCTGAAAAAGACTGTCTGAAAATGTATAATGACCATAATAATTTAAGGATTATAAGAATTATCACCATCATCATCATTACTATCACAAAATAATAACCTAGTTAACTTATGTCTTACTTAAGGATGGTACAAGTTATTTAGCATAGACTTACTATATCATGTAGGAAATAGTGATCCCACATATCAGGGCAATACTGAAGGCTATACACGCAATTGTAATTACTTGAGCAAGAGCAGGTCTATGAGGAATCAGCGCTAAAAATGGGGAAAAAAAGTTCTCATAAAATCTCATTTTAGGTGTGACTATCAGTTAATATATTTGTTAATCATATTGTTTTGGCAGAATGGGAGAGAAAATCAGAAATAACCTTAAAAATAGTATTCTTAACTAAAAAAAAAAAAAAAACACAGAGGCTAGATTGTACAGCCTGTGTGAACAAATATAATTTGAATTCCCACCCAATCTCTGATTCCTTTTTCCATCTGCCTCCTGTCTTTGGTCAAAGCCCTCTCTTATGAGACTGGATCCCTGACTTAGTACAGCAGAACCGGCCATCGATGTAGCTGAAAGGAGAGTGGCCTTAGTTTTACAACTCAAGTGTTGCCTGGATGGTCTTAGGTTGTGTAGTGCTGTTACAAAAGGAATATTGTAGGGTAATTCAGAATCTAATTCCACAAACCTGTATTGGGGTTGGTATTTAGGCCCACTGAATGTGCTACAAAACCTTGGATGCTTTTTGTAGGCTCAGGTGTATCACTTCTCCCATTATCTGAAATAAAAATAAATAAACAGAGCTATTGTTGGTACAAACTGAACAAAAGAGCAATTGACTAAGTACATTACTCAACCACTTGTAGGAACTTCCCTGGTGGTCAAGTAGGGAAGACTCCACGCTCGCAATGCAGGGGGCTTGGGTTCAATCCCTGGTCAGGGAACTAGATCCTGCATGCTGCAGCTAAAGAGTTTGCATGCCGCAACTAAGATCCCATGTGCCGCAACTAAGATCCCATGTGCCGCAACTAAGACACGACACAGACAAAATAAATAAATAAATATTTAAAAAAAAAAAAAAAAAAAAACCACTTGTAAAAATCTGACAAATTGAAGTGCCTACTCCTTGTCGCAAACGTGGCCTTCCCTCACTTTCTGTTCCTTCACTGGTTCAACGACTGAGCTGAGAAATACTTTGAGATTCATACCTCAATGTGAAGTCAGCCTGACATGACAAAAAGGATCTGGACTGTAAAAATGCTTGCAGATTAAACGCTTAATTGTAGACTTTAGGTGTGGCATACATAGATGTTCATTCTATGATTCTCTCAACTTTTCTGTGCTTTCAGATTTTCTTAATGTAATATTAGGTGGGGGGGTATGGGTTACAGTCGGTTTCAATACAATGACTCCTGAAAATTGGTTGTTGGACTTGGCAATGGGAAGGTCATTGGAGACCTAGTCAAAGGTCATTGGAGACCTATTATCGATGTGCATGAGTGAAACAGGTTCGAGAGAGAACAGGGGGAAAGGAATTGGAGAGAGCAAGTTTTGGAAATTTCCTGAAGTGTTTTGCTGTCATGGAGGGAAGAGAAATGGGGGCAGCTCCCAGAGGGGACTGAGGGATCAAGAGACGAGTTTTGTTTTTTAATATGGGAAAACCGACAGCATGTTCATATAAGAACGGGGATGATACTTTTAAATACTGTGATGTTCCTGGAAAGGGACAGAGAATTGCCCAGGGTGTCCCCAGTTGACCTGAGGGGATGTTAGCTGGTGCACAGGTGGGGGGTCAGCCTTGGCCTAGACAGCAGGAAAAATGAGAAGGTACAACTGCGCTAGATCAGGGGATGCAGACACTCTGTCAAGTGCTTGTATTTTGTCAGTGATGGAGGAAGCAAGGTCATCCCCTAAGAGCGAGCCTGGGGTAGATATGTTGGGAGTATTTGTGGGATGAGAAAAATAGACGAGAAAGTCACCAAGCAAAAGGGGAGGGTAAGTGAACTAAGGAAATGGAGTAGCTTTCTTTCTTTCTTTCTTTCCTTTTTTTTTTTTTTTTTTTTTTTTTGCCGTGCCACGTGGCTTGTGGGATCTTAATTCTCTGACCAGGGATTGAACCCGGGCCCTGGCAGTGAAAGTGCTAAGTCCTAACCACTGGACTGCCAGGGAATTCCCTGGAGTAGCATATTTTAAATAAAATTCCCAGAAATGGAATTGTGGGGTATATCGACTCTATTTTCTTATTTTCTATATCTTTGATGGTCTACCATTTGGGGCCTTCATCCTGGGAAAGCTCCACGTCTCAGGGCTGGCTACTTCCCAGAGACAGCAAGCGACTCCCCTGTGGTGTCTTTGATATTCAAACCAACCATCAAACCCTCACACACCAGGCCAATACTCCCTCTGCCCTGAATCACCCCAGGGCCTGGTACTGGACACCTGAGAACCACTCTTATAGCCCAGGGCCCACCAAAATTATTCAAACTATGCAACACTAAGCTTACTCCATGTACCTACCCCACCTCACCCATTCCTTCCCTCAAAAACCCCAATAGAAGCTCTGGGTCATCCTCTCCCCTCTCCTCCTCCTGCCTCCTAACCCACTCTGGTCCTTCCCCACATGGCCCGGCATGGTGTGCCATGCCTTCTGTTTCTAGGATTCCGTGTGTATAAATGTCTTCCTTCATGACGATCATTTCCGTGTCTGCGTGTCTTACCATACCTGATTAAAACAAATCCCAGGGATATTTCAACACTCTGGGTCAAAAAGTGAATGCATTCTTTTTATAAGAATTGCCAAGTGCCCTCTGTAGAAGTTGTACTCATTCCTAGCCTACAAACAAGATATGAGATTATCTTTCCCTACTCCTTTGCCAGGAGAGTTTGTTGTGAAATATTTTGCCTATTTTCAACATGATAGCTGAAAACTGGAATTCTAGTGTATTTTCAATGTGTATTTTCCTTATTGTGAGGTAGGCATCTTTCCACATAACCAAGAGCTGAAGGTTACAGGAGAAAATGGGAGTCTTCCAGTGATCTGACTAGAAAAACAATTCTGTCTCTGTCTCTGTATCAGAAGCTACACTTGGGACCCAAAGCTCAGGCATGGCAGAGGTCTCAGCGAACCTCTATTGCCATCTCACAAGACAAGTTAGTGTCAAAGTAAGGACTAGAATGTGGGCCTTCTGATACTTTGGCCCGAACTCCTTTTCTGGGCTTTGGTGCTGGGGGGTGGCGGGGGGTGAACTGGGAAGTGAAATATTATAGCTGAGCTTTAGGAAGGGTAATAACGTCTTTGGGATGGATGGAGGGATGGATTAATTGTGGGTTTGGTTTTTTTTTTTTTTCCTGTATTTCCTGATGCTTTGACCTCTGTGCTATTTTCTAATCTGCCCCAAGCAACATCATTACTAATCCAACCATGGGGCGGGGGGCGCCTTTTTCTAATTTGCACAAAGGGGCTGTACAGGTTAGTGACAAGCAGCACGGGGTGCCCTCTGGAGCCACACAGCACAGCAGCTTTGTGAACGTCCATGGATCCCACCCACCCTCTCAGATGCCTTGACTTACCAGTACGCCCTGGGAATGGCGTGGGTGTAGTACGTGCTGGAGCTACACGGCCGTTGAAGGGGATCAAAAAGAAGAGACAGGTTTAAGATGCATTTAGGAAAATTAGGATGTAACTTGGTATTAGATGAGGGGGCCTAAAACGTAGTTTCCAAATAGCTAAGTTGGTAAATGTTCTCAATAAGTTTATTCCAATGCCTAGTATTGATAGAAATGCGCGGCTTAATTTGCAAAAGCATGGTGCTCTGCTTGCATCCAGTGTTTCCTCTGATGAATCTGGACCATTAAGAACACAATGCATTTGGGTCCTGGTCTGCTTTTGCAGTCACGCAAGCTGGGAAAACTACTCCCAAGCTGAGGACCTGGAGAAACTTAGCACAGAGCTGAAGGGGGCTGTGCTCTCATCAGGTCAGAGAGCCGGGGCCAGGGAGGGCCCAATAGTCACAGCCCTTCTGTCACCCAGCTTACAGAGAATGAAGAGTATAGGATGTAATTTCCAAGCAATGCTTATCTAGTTTTATTATTTTATGGACCATGCTACTAACAAATATACAAGAAGAGACACATTGGGCTTCCCTGGTGGCACAGTGGTTAAGAATCCGCCTGCCAATGCAGGGGACACAGGTTCAAGCCCTGGTCCGGGAAGATCCCACATACTGTGGAGCAACTAAGCCCGTGTGCTACAGCTACTGAGCCCGTGCTCTAGAGCCCGCAAACCACAACTACTGAGCCCACATGCTGCAACTACTGAAGCCCGCGTGCCTAGAGCCCGTGCTCCGCAACAAGAGAAGCCACTGCAATGAGAAGCCCGTGCACTGCAACGAAGACCCACGCAGCCAAAAATAAATAAAATTTTTTTAAATCTTAAAAAAAAAAAAAGAAGAGACACATTGATATAGCACATAAGAGGACCCCAGAATACAGTTCTCATTTCACTGAACGAGTACTAACAATGACTCATCTCTGTGTTTTGAGAAAGCTCCTTGAACGTGAGATAATTGAAATTCCTTAGCGTACAGTGTGGGCTTTTTGGTGACATTTGTGGGTCTTTGTGACTGTATATAACCTGGAAAAGAAAACTTGTAGCAGTGAAATGTAATTACTCCTTTTTACTTCCTCTAAAACAAGTGAAAACATGCTTGAAGTGACCCATTAAGCGTGTTGTCTGTCCAACTGGTTTGAACTCACCTGCATAAGGCAAGCACAGATGAAGTGGGAATTCCATTAAAAACAAAAATAAAATGGTGAAAGAACTTTGAACCTTGTCCATCGTTCCAAAACTGCTAGTTTGTTATCGTATGGATGAAAGGAAGTATTTAGTTGTAGGCTAGCATCTGTCCTATATTTCTCTGAGCAACTAAGGAGCTCTTCTCGCTACAGAATGTTTGGGTTCTGACTGGGAACCACCAGTGTGAGGTCAGCTCACGTTGCCACATGGAATTCTTTCATGGAACCAAGTCAGCCAGTGGGGAGCCTAACAGAATGAGTGAGCGCGTTGGGAGGGATGCTAAGCTCTTGGGTACAGGTGTGAATAAGACCAGGTCCCTGCCCTCAGAGACCGTCCAGATTAGTGAGGAGGCAGAAAGAAATCAGTTATAATCCCATGTGAGGCCTTCCCTGGCAGTCCAGTGGCTAAGACTCCGTGCTTCCAGTGCAGGGGGCCCGGGTTCGATCCCTGGTGGGGGAGCTAGATCCCGCATGCACGCCACAACTAAGACCCGACACAGCTAAATAAATAAATAAATATTTAAAAAATAATAATAATTCAATGTGACACATCATAAGAAGCCAACAGAGAAAACAGCAGGGCTCTGTGTTCAAACGCCTGAATTCTAACCCTCATCTCTGGCTTCCTAGATGTTTGAGCTTGATCAAGTTACTTACCCCTCTGAGCTTCAGTTTCCTCATCAGAAGAATAGGACAGGAACTAATACCTACTTCACAGGGTTACAGCGATGGCTCAATAAGGGAGTCCACGCAAAGCCCAAAAAGAGTGTGGGCACTGAACGTTAGTTCTGGTTGTAAAATGGGAGAGTATAATATTTGCAATAAAGCAATTCAATACTCCTCCAGCCTCTGGGGGTGCTGTTCAGAAACCTAGACCCAAGTGGCCATCTCCAGAAGTTTCTTTAAAGGAGATTAAATGAATCATCTGAAAATGTGGAAATAGGATAGAAAACTAGATGGCATGGAAGAAGGTTGTCCCCTGGACGTGCCCTTTGCCCATCTGGTAGTTCCCACAATACAGAAAACAGGTTTTCATTCCTCCTACCAATTAGAATAAGTGAACAGACCAGAGATCTTTCGAGGCTTGTAAAGTCCGCTGGGGTTAGGAGTTGGTTCCTCGTGTGCTGTGCCCCAAAGGGCAGCTCCTTCCTGAATGTGAGGAGATGACAAGGCAGGTCTCCAGATATACGCCCGCTGTGGGCCATGAAGTTTCTTGCTCTGCTCTTACAACAGCCCAATCTGCCTTCCTCCCATCCTGCCATGCCCGGGGGGTGAGCCAGGTAAGAACAAGCGCCCCATGCTCTCTCTCTAAATCCCGCAGTCTCAGAGTCGCCCCCAATCAAGCCCGTCTGGATGAGTTCATCTGCTGTGTCTCTTTGAACTTAGTTTGGGGCTCCCTATCGGTACTGTGACCTTTAGACTGGATTTAGGTCTCTCAAGCTCCCCATGGACACCACTGTCTTTGGGGCTGGTCTGGGATATCAACGGCCCAATGGTCACTACTGCCTTGCCCAATCCTTTCCGATAGGTCTGTGAACACCTGGCTCTTCCTAGACTTGGTTCTTACAGTCTGTGCACCCAGCCCAGCTGGATGAATCCTACAAGCATCAGAATACCACTGTGAGTTAATAATGCTGACAGATGTGTAGAGAATAATACCATGTCAAGCTATGAGGATTAGGCCAAGAGATAAGATCTTTCATAATGTCACCAAAACCTTTCAACAGATTCCCTTAAATCCAGAGGTGCCTGACCTGTTCTCTTGGCTTTCTTCCAAAGTAGGGTGTACGGTTGCAAAACTGTGTTCCCAACCTTCGTCATATGCCTTATAGGACTATTCCTCATTGTCACCTTTACCAAAATTTGCCGTCAGTGGCCATGTCCAGCCGTCCCAGTCACCTTTAGCATCTCCACAACCCAGGTGGAAAGTGTTATTCACCCCAAATAATATTGTTAATGATGTTGGAGCACTACAGTGTGGATTGTATTGTAGTTTTTTTTAATTGAAGTGTAACTGACATTAACATTATATTAGTTTCAGGTGTGCAACATAATGATTCGATATTTGTATGTGTTGTGAAATGATCATAAGTCTAGTTAACATCTGTCACATATACATATCACAACATATATAATTACAAAATTTTTTCTTGTGATTAGGACTTTTAAGATCTACTCTCTTGGGACTTCCCCGGTGGTCCAGTGGTTAAGAATGTCTTGCAATGCATGGGACGCCGGTTCGATCCCTGGTTGGGGAACTAAATCCCACATGCCGAGGGGCAACTAAGCCCTCGCGCCACAACTAGAGAGCCCGCACGCCACAATGAAGAGCCCACGTGCTGCAACTAAGACTCGACACAGCCAAAAATAAATAAATATTAAAAAAAAAAAAAAAAAGATCTACTCTTAACAGACTGGTGGTTTGCAAGGGGGAGGGATGGAATGAGAGGTTGGGGTTAGCAGATGTAAGCTTTTATACAGAGACTGGATAAACAACAAGGTCCTACTGTATAGCACAGGGAACTCTATTCAATATCCTGTGATAAACCATAATGGAAAAGAATATATTTTTTAAAAATGTATATATATGTATAACTGAGTCACCTTGCTGTACAGCAGTAATTAATGCAACATTGTAAATTATTTATATTTCAATAAAAAATAAAAACAAATAAAAATAAAAACATTTACTCTCTTAATAACTTTCAGATATGCAATACAGCATTATTAACTACAGTTGCGACGCTGTACATAACATCCCCATGACTTATTTTATAAATGGATGTTTGTACCTTTTTACCCCTTTCACCTATTTCATTGTATTGTAAAATTTTAAATTTTGTATTTTCCTGCTGCCTCAACATCCCCGCAAACAGGCTGTGAGCGCCCCTCCCAGGTGACCAGGCTTATCAAGTGATAAGGCTGGCCCCTGCTACAAGGGGCTTCCTCTTTGCTCTCCCCTGAACATGACCTAGTAACATTCAAAAGCACCAATGACATACCTCATGCCTATTCCTGTGTATTCTACCCCCACCCCTAATAAAAGCACTTGCCTGTGGGCTAGTCTTCACTCTCTGCTCCCCACCTGCTTGGTTGAGCCCGCTCCCTGGCTTGCAGCATGTGTGGACCTTCGTGGCATGCCGTAACTCCGTCTTTCTAGGACCTGTGAGTATAATAAACTTTGTTTCTTCCTGCTACTCTCCTGTGTCTCCTCTTATGGCTGCACCTGACTGACCATCACCTAAAAGAACATAAAACAGTGTTCATAACATTATTTATAATAACCAAAAAGTTATTATAAACCCAAATGTCCATCAACGGACAAATGGATAAACAAAAAGGGTATATCCACATGATGGAATATTATTCATCCAAGAAAAGGGGCAAAGTACTGATTTATGCTACAACACTGATGAACTATGAAAACATTATGCTAAGTGAAAGGATCCAGAAACAAAAGGCCACGTTATATCATTCCATCTATATGAAAGGTCCAAAATAGGAAAATTCATACAGACAGAATGTAGATTACTGGTTGCCAAGGGCTGGGGGGAGGAATGAATACGGAGTAGAATAATTGCTAATGGGGTTTCCTTTTGGAGTGATGAAATGTTCTGGACTTAGATAATTGTGATGAATGAACAATACTGTGAATATACTAAAAACAACTTTAAAAAGGTTAATGTTATGGTATGTGAATACCTCAAGAAACCTATTGTTTTTTCAAAAGACTTTCTTTTTTAGAGTAGCTTTATGTTCACAACAGAGTTCCCAGGTACCCTCTGCCCCCTCACAAACACACACACACACACACACACACACAGCCTTCTCCATGATGGCATCCCACACCAGAGAAGTACATTTGTTACAGCTGATGAACCTACATTGACACATCATAATCAAAGTCCCTAGTTTATGTTGAGGTTGACTCCCGGCATTACAATTCTATGGGTTCTGACAAAGGTATCATGACATGTATCCAATCTTATAAAATGTCATACAGCACAGTTGCCCTGCTGTAAAAATCCACTATGCTCCACCTATTCATCCCTCTCTCCTCCCCCAACCCTCTGGCAACCACTGATATTTTCACTATCCCCATAGTTTTCCCTTTTCCAGAATGTCATATGTTGGACTCATACAGTATGTAGCCTTTTCAAATTGGCTCCTTTCACTTATTAATACTTATTTAATATATTCTTTAGTAGTATGTTTCTCCATGTCTTTTCATGGCTTGGCAACTCATTTATTTTCAAAGCTTCCAAGCTCTTTTTAAAATAAGGTGTAGTTGATTCACAATATTAGTTTCAGGTGTACAACATAGTGATTCAAAACTTTTATAGATTATACTCCATTTAAAGTTACTATAAAATATTGGCATATCCCTTGTGATGTACAATATATCCTTGTAACTAATTTATTTTATACACGGTAGTTTGTACCTCTTAATCACCTACCCCTGTCTTGTCCCTCCCTGTCAAAGCTATTATTTTTTAAAAATGAGAAAAGCCTTTGAGTTTGGGTGATCTTAAGTGAAGCCCATGGACTACAACTCCCAGAAGGCCGCACAGGCCGCTGTCTCCCAGCGGCCTGAGTGCTCCCATTGGTCGGAGGCACGCCACGGTGCCTTCTGGGAGTTGTAGTCTGAGCCTCACAGGTGCTCCCCTGTCCGAGGAGGCCAGGGCCCGGCCTATGGACCACAACTCCCAGAAGGCTGTGCAGCCCAGCCGCGTCTCCTAGGTAACTGAGAATGGGCTCCACCAGTCTCTTCCTGCTACGGTTGTTCTCTAGTTGCCTTAAGCTTTTTGCTCAAGGTTAGGAGTTTTTAATTACTACCGGAAAGAAGGTAAATCCGATCCAAGCTTCTCCACCATGACCATGACCTTTTCTCTTGGGCTTCAGTACTTTTTAATAATGTGGTTTGTGTTTATCTTGCTCTGAGGTTCACTGAGCGGTTTGAATCTGTACGGTGAAGCGTTTCATCACTTCTCTGCACACTTCTGCACCACGTTGGTCCAAGTTTCCATCTCTTGCCGGAACGACCACAGTAACCTCCGCGCTTGCCTTCCTTGGTAACGGTTGCCTCCATCAGGTCATTATCCACACAGCAGCCACTAGGACCTCTTTAAAAACAAAAGCATTTTCTGTCCTTCCTGGTTAAAGTTGCTCAGTGGTTCCCATACAGAAACCCAGCCTTCGTGCGTGTCTGGGCAGCTCACCAAGGCCTTGTGGGAGGTCATCCTTCCTGCTGTGGGTTCTGACCAGACCCAGAAGCAGGGCCTGGAGCCAACTTCTGCCAAACAGAAAACAAAATCAAGCTTAGGTAAGGAGAGACTACATTCAAAAAGACGATTCCAGTAAGGAGAGGGGGACTGTTGCAGTAGGGAGAACACTCTGACAGTAAGATCTGCAAGCATCTCCAAGGTTGCGCAGAAAGGAACTTTCTTTCACAGGGAGGAGTGAACAAGGCTAGAAAGAACCGGGTGTGGGGAGTGGAAGATCAGACTGCAGCAGGAGATGTCTTGCCGTCAGCTGGTTCTAGAGAGGGGCCACTTTCCTGCATTATTTAACCTTAGGAGTAAGTCAGAGTTCAAGGGTCTTTGGGGAGGGAAGAAGCTGAACTAAAGTTTGGTGAAGTCAACAGACTTTTGTTCTGATTGATCAGCGCGGACAGTCTAGCTAATCATTTATGAGAGTGAATGGAAATTTGGAGAGTCTGGCTCTGGCCTTGTCCTATGTGAAAGAGGGGTCAAGAGTCCTATCTGTCCTTCACAGTAAGCCGTTTCCTGGAACACAAAAGGTTGGAGGGATTCAACTATCTCTGTTTTCCAGGAGCCTGGAGGTAAGGTTCAACATTGTCACCCCTCACCTCCAGGTTTCACCCCTCCTTTATCCCAGAACACTTTGAAGAGGATCTTGGGGTTGCCCCTCTAGGCCACGTGAAGCCTGGGCTACCAGGCTTTTCCTATGGTGTCGTCATTGCATGGGGCCGGGTTAGAGTCCCTCACACCTTGCGTGGGTCCTGCCCAAGGTGGACCCATAATGACCCCGATCCAAGCTGGCTTCCTTCCATGTCAGGTCCCACTGGATGTCTGCTCCCAGCATGACAAGAATCTCCAGAGCACTGGGTCTAGCAGATCGGGGTTGGGGCCAGGAGGTCTATATTTTTAATAAGCCCCCAAGTGACTTTTAGGATCAGGAGTTTGGGGAGCAAGGCCAAACTTAGTGACTTCCTGCTGGAAAATCTGATCAGGTTCCCTGTGATTCGGGCCCCCAGTTCTCCACCTGGGAACCCTCCGTCCTCAAGGCATAAATACTTGTCTAGACTCTTCAGCAGTTCCTCCCACCACGAGGGCCCACCTTGAGCACAGTGCTGCCCGTAAGTGCTACCCACTCCATCTGCAGGGGGATTTTGTCTCTGTGACAACACAAGGGAGGGTGTTGCCTGTGCAGACAGAACAGCATCTGCAGGGAAGGCTGGGATGAGCCCTGACCCTCGTGACTCGAAGACTCTGTGTTGCTGGGGAGCTCCCAGCACCGCCCACATTCCTGGCCATTTCTCTGCCCATAAGGTGAGTCTGATTTGTAGCATCTCTGATGTCCACCCCCACCCCCCATTTTATGGTCAAGCCTTCTGACTAGTCCTTCTCCCACATACAGGGGTTCTTGACCATCTGTCTATGATTGCAAAGCCCTTCTCCCTGTGGGCACCACCCCACAGTCACCCCCCAGTCTCCTCTCCATGGTCAGAAGACCCAGGATGATGAGAACTCATGGCCACCCCACCTGATGAGGTCGGGCTGCTGGGAAGCACAAGCAACAACCTGCTGGTGTGTTCCAAGCACTCACAGAACCACAGGTGCTGTGCTGGACACTAGGGACACAGCACAACCAGGACCAACGAGGTGCCCTCCCCCATGGAGCTCACAGCCTAGTGTATGGTGTCGGGAGATGGTGTGGACAATAAGGAAGGAAAAAAATAGACCAGGTGATGTTCCGTAGAGACGTGTGCGATGAAGCAAGTAAAGACAGGGCAGTGAGGTGGAAAGTGAGGAGAATTCGTTGACTGGATGGTCCGGCATCACCCACAGCTGCAGTGACACAGCCTCTGGTTCAGGCTTCCTGAGGAGTGGAATCAAGGCAGGGCTTCGGAGTAGCTGAGAGACAGGCAGAGACTACATCACATCAGGCACATGTTTCTCCACCCTGCCTCCACAGAACCCTGGGCTGGTGAATCACATTTCAGTTATCTTGTGAGGTAAGAAGTCAGTGATTGGCTTTCTGATGCCTTCACCTCTCCATCCTAGGATCCATCCTCCCACCCCTGAGTTCAGTGGGGTTTACAGGGACCAGGATCTGATCCTGTCTCATGTATGCATAAAAACTGATGGAGTAGCTGCTTCCCTAAGAGAAATAAACGTGCTCACTGGCCAGGCAGTAAGCAATTTTCTGAGCATAACTATTTCAAAAAGAAAAACAACACACTGGATTACAGATTCCACCAGAAGCACGTATATTAGAACAGATGGACCAAAATTTTAACTTAGTCAATTAAGTACATTTAAAGAGATAAGGCATGATACTAACAATAGGAAATGAGAATAAGAACACATAAAAGAGAACCAAGTAGAAATATTAGAAATGTAAAATAGTGGTTGAAATGAAGACACAGTAGAGGAAATGAGCAGCAAAATGGACAGCTGAGAAACAAATTAGCAAGCTGAGGAAATGTCCAGACAGAAGGAAGAAAGGTGAAGGAACTAGAGTACACAAAAGAGCAGGTAACAGATATGAACAACAGACACAGACACACTGACATCTAAATAATAGGAGTCCTAAAAAGAGAAACTTTTTAAATGGCAAAAATGAAATATTAAAAAATAAGAGATAAATTTCCCAGAATGTAAAACAGAATAAAGACATCAGATTAAAAGGTCCATAGAAGTGTCTTATGAAGTTAAACATTTACTTACCGTACAACTCAGCTATTGCACTCCTAGGTTTTTACCCAAGGTAAATGAAAACCTGCATACACAAAAAAGCCCTGAAGAAGAATGTCCATAGCGGCTGTATTTACACTAGCCCAGAACTGGAAACAAGTCAATGTCCATCTACAGGTGAACAGGATGACTACTACCTGTGGCACATCCGCATAATGGAAAGCTACTCAGCAAAGAAAGTAGACTACTGATAAATGCTACAACGTGGATGAGCCTCGAAAACATGCTGAGCAAAAGAATCTGGATACAAACGTAGCATATGAATAGAATACTGTATGATTCTATCTTTATAAAACTCTAAAAGACAATTCTAATATGTACTGACAAAGCAGACATGTGGTTGCCCAGGTCTTGGGGTAGGGTGGAGATTAACTGTGAAAAGACATGAGGGAACTTTTTGGAGAAGGGCAAATATTCTCTATTTTTATTGTAGTGGTGGTTGCAAGGGTGTTGACAGTTTTCAAAGCTCATCAAACTGTGGCCTTAAAGGGAGAGTCATCAGCATACCAGTGGTGTTTACAGGGCTTCAAGACTGGATGAGATCAAGGCACTGTGAGCAGATGGGAAGTGGGCAGTCTGACAGTAAGAGGTGAAGGAGGTGGGGAAGGAACAGCAAAGGGGGCCTGAAATGAAGGCCAGAGAGGCAGGAGGCAAGTCCCAAAAGCCAGGTGAACGTGTTTCAAGGAGGAAATGATCTATTATCTAAGAATCTAAGATGCTGCTGATAACGTCAAGGAAGAAAACAGAACTGACCACTGGATTTAGCAATGTGGAGGTCATCTGGCAGCAAGGTAGGTTTTGGAGTGGGTCCAAGAAAGAATGGAAAGGGGTCTTCCCTGGTGGTCCAGTGGTTAAGAATCTGCCTTCCGATGCAGGGGACGCGGGTTCGATCCCTGGTCGGGGAACTAAGATCCCACATGTTGCCAGGCAACTAAGCCTGCGCGCCACAACTAGAAAGAAGCCCACGTGCCGCAATGAAAGATCCCGTGTGCCCCAACTAAGACCCGACGCAACCAAAAATAATACATATTTTTTTTAAAAAAAGAAAGAATGGAAGGGAAGTGAAGACAGCAAGAACAGACAACTTTTGAAATATTTTGCTTTCTGAAACAAAGCAGAGAATGATTCAGGAGCCAGAGACTTTTTTGTTTTGTTTTTTGAAGTATGTTTACATGTCCATGGGGATAATCCAGTATATATAGAAAACCTGAGGATACAAGAGATAAGGGAAACTTGCTGGAGTGATGTCTTGGAGTAGTGGACATGGGACAGGCTCTGGTGCCAACCCAGTCAGTTCATATACAGGCACCAGTGGGAAGGCATGGAAATTATGGAAAGTGGGTAGAGAAGGTGGACAGATGTCATGCAAGGCTTCTGCTGGCTTCTATTCACTCAGGGAAACAAGAAGCAAAGTCGTCTGCTGGGAGCAAGCATAAGGGAAGATTCAGTGAAGGGATTGTTGAAATCTTGGTACTGAAAAGCCAACGAGCTTAGGAAAAGACATTTGAAACCGATGATGGGGAGGTTCCAGTCACTGGTAATGGAATGCTCCTAGGGATGACTATGGGAGTGACCGTCTGTTGCAGGGTGGGTGACAAAACCGTGAGCAGACAGGTTAAAGAACTGTGAGGTCAGGACACAGGAAGATCATCTACCTGGACAATAAAATCAGGAAGTATTATGATGGGGGTGGTTTTAGATGCAATACAGCAAGAGCTGAAATCTTTACGGATGGGAAGAGTGAACCATTCATAAGGTGATTGCAACAGAGGGAAGCAAGAGTGATATGACAGTTTGGTGTCCCAAGAGTCAGAACTCAGTTTTAGAGAGAAGGGAGCGAAAACAATCTAGAAGCAACAAATGAAGCAGCTACTCCCTGCAAGGATCATAAGGAAAGGTACTGTGCAGAGGGGAGACCCAAGTTTCAGTCACAGCAGAAGATGGCTGAATGGAGAGTTCCAACTGAGCCCAGCAGGTTTCAGAGTTGGGGAAGAGTGGAGCGTGGGGATCAAAAGGGCAATGAACTGAGCTACATGTGGGTTAGAATAAGGGAGATAAGAGGGGACCTGGGAGCCCTGGGCATACATAAGGTTGTGTAATAGGTGGTAGGGAGGTAGGGAATCCTTCTAGGAGGAAGCAGAAGTCTGGGACCCTTTTAGAAGGACACTTTAGAAGTCCAGGAGGCCCATTTAGAAATATTTTTTAAAAGATACTAAGCTTGGTGGTACAGTTACAGAACTTGCCAGGATGCTTGTGGAATATTTGTGTATGACTTACAAAATCCTTTGTAGTCCCTAAATCAGAGAATCTGGATTCAAAGTATATTACTTTTGGTGTTAGAATACAATACCCATATGTTGGCAAT
Source organism: Balaenoptera borealis (assembly GCF_965194805.1). Classification (NCBI taxonomy): domain Eukaryota; kingdom Metazoa; phylum Chordata; class Mammalia; order Artiodactyla; family Balaenopteridae; genus Balaenoptera; species Balaenoptera borealis. The sequence continues at coordinate 69,078,058 of NC_138878.1, forward strand.
ACACCTCTTGATGCATTAGGTTGCTGTCTCTTACAGAGGTTAATAGTGCTGCCTCTATTCTCTCCAAGGATCTCTGCACAAATCACACAAGAAATCCAATTAATTTACCCCTGCAACCTTTACTGGGCAACCCCTATACATTAAGGTAGGGTCAGTGTTACATACCTATGGAAGCGCCAGCTACGGGAGTCTGACAGTGAGCACAGAGTCCCACCATACCAGCAGGCCACTTTTTCTCAACCACTGGAGAGTCATGGACCCCTCGAGAACTAGATGAACCTTCTGTACCCTGGATTTCTAACCAATGCCTTTGAAACCCATCCAGGAAGGCCTGCTGGCCCCTAATTATAGCCCTACCTTAGGGAAATACAGAAAATATTTGTGAACCGAAGAAACGCCACCCAACGAAGAAACGCCACCCAACGCTATCCATCTTGCCCCCTTTCCACTCTGAGCACTCAGAGAAACTTCCTCATTTTATGACTGATTAGCTCCCTTCCCTTCTGAATCCTCCCTACTATCAAGTAATCTCTTCATCTGGAGAAGATAAAGAAAATATAAACATTGAATTCTAGGGAGATCTTGAGAAATGGTGCTCTCATGTGCAGATGTGTCTCTTGCCCTCTGCCTCATGAGGGCATTCTAAACCCATCAAGGGGCATTTCCTCTGACTTGCCCAAACCTCCAGTGAGTCCTCCAGCCCCTGCTCTGCTGTAATCTTCAGGGTCATAGGTGGTGAAATTCTAGGGAACGCAGAGCCCAGAAAATGCACTGATTCTGAATGTCCAATCCAGACTTCATATTCCAAAGGGAGCTTTGCTCTCATGCTACCCAAAATCCCACAGGGCAGAAACCCAGGTAACTTTACTTCTCATTGTTTAGGAATTTGATTTTTATTATCAAATATCTACTATAAGAACACTGAACAAAATTAAAAAAAAAAAACATTAGGGGAAAAAAATCACTGCAGAGGCAGTGCAATACAGTGGTTAAAACAATCTCTGGAGCCAAACAATCTTTCTACTCCTAACTAACTCTGTCCTTAGGTAGGTTTCTCATGATTTCTGCCTCAGTTTCTCCCTTTGTAAAACTGGGATAATAATAGTACCTATCTCATAGAATTAAGGGGACTGAACAAGTTAATATTTGAAAAGTATTTAAAACAAAGTCTAGCACATGATAAGTGCTGTATGTGTTTGTAAAACTTAAAAAAAAAACCTTAACTGGGTTAATCTATCCATGGGTCTTTCCAGTCGTTATGCATATACACTTTTTAGATGTTATAGTAGATATGTATATACAATTTTGTGTCCTTTTTATTCCTTTTTTTGTTATGTATATTGACTCAGTATCCATAATTATAACTTACAGTGACTGCCTAAAACAGATTACAAACTAATTGTCCAACAATGCAGTAATGAGTAAACCATGGTCACTGACACACTGGGTTATTAAGTATCACCTTTTGTTCCAACAACATCAGTCTCATACTTATGGGCAATACATTTCCATCATTAGTAATCTCATTTACTAATCTTTTCTAAGGTTAATCTCGATCAACAGTAAATATCCCATTCAACACTTTTTTTCCCTTAAATTCAGGTTTAGTATTCCACATTCTATTCCTTAAAGGGCACCCAGACCCTCCCCTTATAATAGCACAATCTGTGTTTCCGTAATGATGCACAAAATGTTATTGTAAAGCTTCCATCCAATATTCCAGCTTGATGCAAAACAGCGTATTTCTAGTTGAAACACTTTTCCTAGGATAAAGTTTTTCCTTTAACAATGCACTCTGATCCACAAATAGTTGAGATCTCTTACTAAAAGATGTCTCATTCCCTACGTTCATGTTGCTCAAGTAGGATTCCTGGTGGACCATGAGGGGAGTCTGGTGTCCTCTTCACTGTAATTATTTGATGTTAAATAAAGGCTACACAACTGTGGAAGGCTTTTGCCTATTCTTTTCATTCACAGGTTTCTTCTACGAAGATAATTTCTACTGATTAATAAGGGGAGAAGTCTTACTGAACTCGTATTAAAAATTTCCCCTCTTGATTATACTTATAGGGTTTTTTTCAATGTGTTATCAAATGTACAATAAAAGAAAAATCTCTCATCAATTCAATTCACAGAGTTTCTCTTCACTATGATTTCTCTGGTGTTGAAGTAGGGCTGAGTGACCACTAAAGGCTTTTCCACAGTCAGTGCATATAAAGCGTTTCTCTCCACTATGCATTCTCTGATGAATAATAAGGGAAGAATTCTTACAGAAAGCTTTCTCACAATGATTACATTTGTAGGGTTTTTCTCCAGTATGGTTTCTCAGATGTACAATAAGGGAAGAACTCTCATTAAATGCTTTCCCACATTCATTACATCTATATGGTTTCTCTCCAGTATGAGTTCTCCTGTGTGCGATAAGATGAGAGCTACAGTTAAAGGATCTTTCACATTGATTACATTTGTAGGGTTTCTCACCAGTGTGGATTCTCCGATGGGCAACAAGGTGGCAACTCTGGCTGAAGGATTTTCCACATTTATTGCACTCATAGGGCTTCTCTCCAGTATGAGTCCTTTGATGTCTAACAAGGTGAGCCATCTGGCTGCAGGATTTTCCACATTTATTACATTCATAGGGCTTAATTCCAGAATGAATTATTTCATGTTTAGTGAGGGCTGAACGTTCTCTGAATGCTTTGCCACACTCCTGACAGTTATAGGGTTTCTCTCCTGTGTGAGTTCTCTGATGGGCAATAAGGTGGGAGCTCCAGCTGAAGGATTTTCCACATTCAGTACATTTATATGGTTTTGCTCCAGAGTGAGTTCTTTCATGTTTACTAAGGGCTGAGTAATCCCTAAAAGCTTTTTCACATTCATCACATTTAAAGGGCTTCTCTCCAGTATGCATTCTCATGTGGGCAATAAGATGGGAGCTCCAGCTGAAAGATTTCCCACATTCAGTACATTCAAAAGGTTTCTCTCCAGTATGAGTTCTCTGATGTCCAATAAGATGGGAGTTCCAGTTGAAAGACTTCCCACATTCATTACACACATAAGGTTTCTCTCCTGTATGAATTCTCTTGTGTACAATAAGATGAGAATTCCAGCTGAAGGCTTTTCCACATTTATTACATTCATAGGGTTTGATTCCAGTGTGAGTCCGTTCATGTTTAGTAAGGGCTGAACGATTCCTAAAAACTTTTCCACATTTATCACATTCATAGGGTTTCTCTCCAGTATGAGTTTTCTTATGTTGGATAAGGTAAGAGCTCCAGATGAAAGACGTCCCACATTCATTATATTCGTAGGGTTTCTCTGCAGTGTAAGTGCTTGTATGCTGTGTAAGGAATGAGTCATACCCAAAGACTTTCTCCCATTCATTGTATTTATATGCTTTCTCTACAGTACCAATTTTTTGATGTTCCATAAAGGATGAAAAGTAAAAGATATTCTCATATTCTTTGTAATCATACTGGTTTCCTCCAATATGAAGTCCTGGATGTTCACTAAATGATGGGCTCTGGTTAAAGATTTGATGGCATTCCTTATATTCATATAGTTTTTCTCCTGTATGCATTCCCATATGATCACCAAAATGCAGTATATGATTGAAAGATTTAACAGCATCAGTACATTTGAAAAGATTATCTCCAGTTTGCACCCTTGCAGGGTGAACAGGTTGCATGGAGTGGTAGAAGGCTTTGTCATACTCATTATTTTCACAGGTAATCTTATCTGCATACATTATGGCTGAGTTACATCTCCAACTTTCAGCATTTGTATCAGGCTTATAGAAATGTTCTATTTGAGAAACTTTCTGAGATGGAACAATGCTTAGGCTCTGGCTACACCCTGCCCCAAGTTCACAGAACTCAGAGCCTCTTTGAGACAGTACTTGCTTTTGCATGAAGACCATTTGCCTCATAGCTGTACTCTGGTTCATGTGATACATTTCTAATTGGTCTTTACATCCCAAAACTTCTAACCTGGAGAACCAAGGATCATCCCATATGTATCTCTCCAACTTCATGCTATGGGACTGTTCCTCCTCAAGAATGCTGTGTGTTGGGATCAACGCTTTGCTTTCAAGATTTCTCATCCATTCTGAAATAAACAGAAAAAATCCATGAGAGCATAGGGAAAGAACTTCTAAGAGTAGAGTGCAAAAGGCAAGATTTACTGTCCATATTATCGAAAAGGTAAGCATGAACTTGTTTCCAAATAGACTTGTAACCCAGAGGAAGATCGTAATAGGAAAGAGAAGAATGGTAAAAAGTGAACAAAAGTAGTTAACCAGAATACAAAGTGTGCACTGAATATGAATAAAACCCATTTAGGAGTATCTTCCCATGAAAAGGAGGACCAGTTATTATGTGTGTGCAGGAAAGAGTTAACTCTACACACTTGAGTTGGTCACACTTTGCACATTCCCAAGAAGGCCTGTTTCATGACTGGCCCTTGGCCAACTCCTAAGGACTGAGATCCTGGAATGTTCTAACTCATAAGAGTGTTCTGCATGCTTGAACCCTTGAAGTATACTGTACCAACTTCTCTAGATAGTTTGTACATTTAAGGTGAACACCTGCTTTCCTTCTGGGGTTCTGGAGCTTCCATGATTAGTCAGTCAGTCATGTGTGTCTAAATGACCAACCCCCAATAAACACCCTGGACTCACAGGCTTGGGCAAGCTTCCCTAGTAGATGACACTTCACACAACTCATTGCTGAAGGAATTAAGTGTGTTCTTTGCAACTCCACTGGGAAAGAACTACTGAAAGCTTGCATTTGGTTTCCTCCAGACCTAGCTCCATGCACCTTTACCCTCTGCTGATGTTGCTTTGTGTCCTTGCACTGTAATAAACCATTACTCTGAATATAATGCCTTTTGAGTCCAGGGAGTCCTTCTAGTGAATCACTGAACCTGGGGGTTGTCTGGAGGATCCAGACGCATTTAATACTATTAAGGTGAAAAAATAATAACTGGCTTAACAAAAGACAGATGAACAACCAGCCCCTCAGCAACTAATGTTTAAATTATTAAAGTGTGCTAATTCATTTCTATGTTATAATGTCCTTTCTGTTCCCCTACTTTGACACCTGTCAAAAAAAGAAGGGGATGGGGTTAAGAGAAAGTATCACCAACAAAGGCTTCAAGCTATCACATTATTTCCTATCTCACAGAGTTCAGTCAATAACACAAAATCATCCGCCCGAATGGCAAAAATCACATGGTTTCAGGATACTCCTTAAGTTCTTCTAACATGTGTAGAATAATGACAAAAGAGATAGACTTGAAAGACAGCACACTGCAATGAAGCAGATACAGGAGTTATAGTCTGATAATCTGTATTTAAGTACTGGCTCTGCCACTATCCTTACGTGACTTTTCTGAAGATTAAATGAGATTGTGAATCCAGCAAAATGTCTGGCAAATTCAATATGTGGAAGCTACCTATCATCACTGCTGAGGTATCAGTCCTCCAACAACAGGGGTCTGTATTAGTTTCCTATTGCAGCTGTAACAAATTACCACACATGTAGTGGCTTAAAATAACAAACTCATTGTCTCACAGTCTGAAAGTCAGAAGTTCTAAATGGCTTTCACTGGGCTAAAATCAAGATAGCTTTCCTCAGAAGCTCTAGGGGAAAATCCACATCCTTGCCTTTTCCAGCTTTAAAAGCTGCCTGCATTCTTTGGCTTGTAGCTCCCCCCTCCATCTTCAAAGTATATCATTCCAACCTTTGCTTCTGTTAGTCACATCTCTGTGTCTCTGACACTCCTGCCTCACTCTTAGAACGACCTCACGATAACATGGGCCCATCCAGACGATCCAAGATGATCTATCTCAAGATCCCTAGTTTAATTCACATCTGAAAAAGTCTCTTTTGCCATATAAAGCACCATATTCACAAGTTTCAGATGTGGACATTTTGCGGGGGCGGGTATCATTATTCAGCATACCACAGGGTCTAATGCTGCAGGTACCCAACAGGGCCTAGACCCTTGTCCTCTTTCTCCAGGTTTTTCTTCTTTCTTCACTATACACCATTTTCCCCCTTTTACTACCCAAGTCCATTACAACAGAGAGAGATCCTACTCTGCTCAAGAAATGGCACTTACTATCAATTTTAAGCTTAGCTCCTAGTAGTTAGGGAATGATCTTCAAACAACTTTTGAATTTTTCCAGTAGAAACTTTAAAAAATGGTAGCTGACCAAGTCACTGATTAGATAAACAATGTCCGTCCAGCTTCATACTCAGTACTTATGGCCTGAGTGTCTCTTCCACCTGTAAATTATAATCTATGTGATGAGATGACGATCTAAACAGTTATGAATACACATATTACATCACTGAGAGTTTGTGGGGTTGTAGATGCTAAGCGGATGGGAGGTCAGAAAAGGAGACCATGACAGAAGGAATCAAGGAAGGTTTCACACAAGAGAAATGACATGAGCTCAGTCTTCGGGCATGGCTCATATACAGACAGACTGCTGGTATGGCATGAGCAAAGGCATGCGTGATGTGACTGAAATGTAAGGAGGGCCTTAAGGATGCCAGCTGAGTAAACTGCAGGAACTAGTCAGGAAATGAGCAAAATAATAGAAAAAATTGGAAGGTCTTGAAATCCGGTCAGAGTTATTTAAAAGGCAACTCAAGTCACTGTAGGTTTACTGGCAGAGACCTCATAATGGAAGATTTCAGGGATATAAATCTAGAAATAACATCTGAGGGGGCTAATAACAAATAATAATTCACTCACCAACTTGAGCTGGAATTTTATGAGGGTGCCTACCTGAGGGTGATGTTGGTGGAAGCTGAATGACACAGCTGACATTTCAGAGGAAGAAAATCTCAGAAGTCAGACAAGAGATTACTTCTTAGAGAGGAAAGAGCAGGGAGTCAGGATGACTTCCCCACTTCCAGCTTAGCAGACTCACAGAAGGTTGGCATCAGGGATATAGATCAGGAAGACGGGGAAACAATCTAGAAGGGAGAGCCAAGATTCCTGGTTCTATCAAGATCAAGGAGACAGCTGAGATGATTTCCAAGAAGGCAGAAGTGTAAGGATGGAGGTGGTGGAACCACAGGGCTCAGGACAGTTACTTAGAATGGTCAGCACTGACCATTAAAGCTACTGGAATTCATGACTCCTTGGTGGAAGGTTTCAGATCCAGATAGGGGGCAACTGGTAAGACTCCACAAAAGTCCACTTCACTAGATGGGAAGATGTCCAACTTCAGGACTCAAGAGGGGGCCATTGTACATCGTTAAATTAAAAACAACAAGATACAGAACGATATGTATTGTATTCTACCTTTGGAAAGGTGAAAAGTAACTACATATGCCTATATGCTTATAGTTGCATAAAGAAACTCAGGAAACAAACAATAGAAATTATTGCAAGTAATTAACCTCGGTAAGACGTCAGTGAAATTTCACCACTCCATAAAAGCAACCATAAAACTGGCAAAACCTGACAGAATAAGTTTCTTCAGAATCCTCTAAATTAACCAAAGCCTTGCAGCAACCCAGGGAGAGTTTATTCAAGGAAAACGGCTGAGTTTCAATAATAACGGTGAGTTTTGTGGCATTTTAACTTACCCTAATCCCATCTGACTCCTCAACTCAGCAGTAGCCTTGGAAAATAACAGCTCACATTTCTGGTGATAGAAGGAACAGAACAAAGCTAGAGCTTTTTCAAAGCCTCATTCCCAAAGAACAGTCATTATCTGACCTGTTTGGTGGTTCCCAGGAAGACCCCACTTGAAAGGCTTGTGGGAACTTGCATAGCGCTAAAAACTTCTAGGAAGTAGGTATTTGTCAAACATTTAATGGCAATGTTTTAAAGCGTTACTGTCTGAGGTGATGGAAAACAGACGGGGTACACAATACACAAACCAGAAAATGAAAGGAAAACCTGAGGAGTGAGATGTCCATAGATTTGAAAAGTTCTAACATATTCCTGCGAATCTAGAAGGCCCATGCATACACACTGTAATTAAACTTTCAAAAGCCAAAGCCAAAGAGAGAATCCTGAAAGCAACAAGAGAGAAGCAAGTCATCACAGACACGGGATCCTCAACAAGATAAACAGCTTATTTCTCATCAGAAACCATGGAGGCCAGAGAGAAAAAAAAATATGTCAACCATGAATTCTATACCCGGCAAAACTATCATTCAAAAATGGAGAAATCAAGACATTCTCCGATAAACAAAAGCTAAGAGTTTGCTGCTAGTAAACCTGCCCTACAAGAAATGCTAAAAGGAGTTCTTTAGGTTGAAATGAAAAGACACTAACTCGAAATACTGACCACCAGTAAAGGTAACTACATAGGTAAATACAAGAAGACCATACAAATGCATTTTTTGTTTGTTTCCTATCTGATTTAAAAGACAACTACATAAAGCAATAATTATAAATAAATAAATCTGTTATGAATCTATGTTGAGACACAATGTATAGATGTAATTTGTGACAATAATAGCACAAAAGAGGGAGGACAGAGCTATACAGAAGCAAAGTTTTTGTATACTATCAAAATTAAACTGATAGTAACCCAAACTAAATTGTTATAAATTAAGATGTTAATTATAATTCCCAGGGCAACCACTAATAAAATAACCCCAAAATTTATAGTAAAAGGAAAGTGGTTACCTGTGTGTGCCTCTGTGTGTCTGTGTGTCTGCCTGTGTGTCTCTCTGGAGAATAATAATAATGTGGATAAGAGGAGAGTGTATAAATGAGATTTTTTTCAGCTTACACATTTTATATAGCTTTGAGTTTTTTGAATCACGTAAATACATTATCTATATTAAAAAAAATTTTTTTTTGTTTTTTTGAAAGAAGAGTCAGTGACTACAGGCCACAAGTTTGGCAATAAAAAATTAAAAAGCAGGTAAATTAAATGAATGAGAAGTCTTCTTAGACAAAGGGACAAAGCAGAGAACATGAGAGGTGAGGAGGGAAACTGTAGCATACAAAACTGTTACCATGTTAAACAGGTGGGCATCTTTGCTCTGAATCAACAGCAGAAAAAAGTCAATATAAGGGATAAAGCTCCTTGGAAGGAACTGTGACCGTCTCTGAGGAAGTGAACTCCTCACAGCCTCAGCCCACTTCTCAAACAAGAAGGGCTTGGAGGAAGGTTCCTCGCTCCCACCTGGGGTCTGCTCTCACCTGGACAAGTGCCTTGAGGAGGATATGCCTGCTCCACTGACCACGGCTCTTCTCCTTGCTCCAACAGGGAGATGACCTCGGGCTTGGCGATCTGATTCCCTACATGTGGAGGAAAAACACAGGCTTGTAGAGCCATGTAACCCTCCCTTGCCTATTTTTCATGAATGACTTCACTTCATGCTTTATGAGCAATAGGGATTTCGTCCTTGAACCTCAAGGCTCAAGATCATCTCAGCCCTTCTGAGGCCTCGTAAGCTTGTAAACAGAGAGTAGCATAGGGGATCACAAGGGGGACAGCATCGTTTACTTGGGCAGTCCCCGCCTTACCCACAGAGAGCAGATGCCCATAGGTCTCCAGCATCACATCACGGTACAGGGTCCTCTGAACAGGGTCCAGCTGCCCCCATTCCTCTTGGGTGAAGTCCACAGCCACATCCTTGAAGGTCACTGGTTCCTAAAAGAGCACACGTGTTCCTCCTCAGCCCGGAGCCACCCCCACTCCAGTGTTTTCTGGGGCTGGAGTGAGGCTGACAGCCCTGGGGAGGAGAAAGTACATAGAGGAATTGCCCTGGATGCGTTCAGTATTCTCACTGATGTGGGTCAGGTCTCACTGGGAGCCACCCAAGACCCTGCATTTGGGATGTACTCTTAGGGAGTTAGATATCTGGGCCCACAATAAAGATGATCAGGTCTCTTCTAAGATCTTGCCCAATTCTAGTTAACACTGGCTAGTATGGACAGGACTCCCATCTGGGCAATTCCTCCTGCTTCTCTGGAACTGCAGACACTTAATAAGACCGAGATCAGGACCAGGGTGGATGCAGACTCTGAGCCCTGGTCACAGACCAGAGAACCTGGGGCTCAAGTCTGCTCCACGTGTGGATCTAGGACCTGGAAGGGTGACCGCCTTCCTGGCCACAGCAGAGACACTTCCACTCCCAGATTGTCTCCGACCCAAGGACTGGAGGTAGGGGTGAGACAGGATTGAGCAGAGCAGCCCAAGCCAAAGAGAATCACTTAGAGTTGCTGTCAAAGCACTTTGAGTTTGAAAAAGTTCAAACTGATGTTTTTAGGAAAAAGAGAACCAGGAATACCCACTAGAAAGCTAAAGGGAAGTCTAATTTTTGCAATGAATGCATCCCTTCCAGTCCTTTGAAGCCATCAACGTGAGCCTCAGGTATCTGGGCACTTCCAGGGTGGGGCAGGGGGACTGGGGAGCAAGCTGTGCTTCATGGGAGGTGAGCGAGCGACAAACCCCACAGCCCCTGCTCCTTCCTAGGGCCCCCTCTTGGCCTGTCTGTTCACTACGGTCCTCCCCTCCACGTCAGTGCAGAATCATCCCCAGGACAAACACCCACTGAATGGATACACGCGCAGCGCACTTCCACTCCAAGCATCCTTCCACTTCCTCACAGCCTGCTAATCACTTCCCTTCCACCCGCATGCGGCCTTCCTTTCTGTCCCGCGAGTCATCTCCGATCAGGGTCAGCCCTCATGCTGGTCTTCAGTGTAGACTTTACTCTGCTGGTCTGAACTGCTCCTCCTCCACCTTCACATGACTGGCTTGAAACACAGAACTGCTTCTGCTCCAGTGATTCTCTAACTCCAAAAAGCATTTACAACTGTTAATCACAACCTCCTTTAGTGAAACCCTCCCTAACCTTGGACTCCTCAATTCCAATTTTTTGATTTTCCTCTTACAGACATGCCCAGGCCTCAGTTTCCTTACTGGCTGCTGCTTCTACATTTTTTGGGTAAACTTTTTTTACTTAAATGTAACATTCGGGTAGAGAAGTGCACAAAACCTAAGTGTGCACCATACCTAAACTCAATGCACTTTCAGAGTGATCACACTTGGGAGACCAGCTGGGAGGCCAGGCTTCCTGCCCAGGGTGCTCCTGGTGTGCCCGTCTCACACTCCCTAATCTCCCTGAAGGGTGGCACCTACTTAGATGGCTTCAAAGTTCAATAGTTAACAAAGTCCAAACCCACACCGTGGCAGCTGTCAAGCTGGTGGACTGAGCCACAAGTTCACCTCCCACCCTTCCCAAGACCCCAACAGATCCCCATACACATACTTAAAAAGGAACAAAACCACCACATCTAACTGACACAGAAGGAATGAAATCACTAGAGAGATTCTGTAACCCCTAATAAAATAGTGGACATTGGCAATGATCATCAATGACTGCTAAACCACAGGTGAAAGGCAGAAAGGGAAATGTCTGATGGAGGGGTCAGCCTGACAATACCTGCACCCACTAATCCATCACATCACCTGGATATGGGCCAACCAGACAACCTGTGCCCACTGATGCAGGACAGTAAGAAGGACCCAGCACCACCTATCAAGTACTCTTGTCCAAAATACAAAGCCTGAATCTGCCCTAGCCTCTAGCTCAACTACCAGTCTATGGGAGACAGCGGGATAGAGGAACTCATCCAAGGACATCACAAGGGCAAAATCAGGCAACCCAACAAGACAGGTGACCTGGTTTCTTCAGTACACGAAGCACTTGCAACGTGTGGTCCTTGCTTGGATCCTGATCTGAATAAACCAACTGCAAAAGACATTTTGGGGACAAGTGGGGAAAAGTGAATACGGGCTTGGTATTAGGTAATAGTAAGGAATTACTGTTGTTAATTTGTTGGGTGTGATAAAGGTATTGTGTTTATCTTCTAAAAGGTATGTATGTCTCAGATACATACACAGAAGTGTTTAGGGGTGAAATGATACAGTATCTGTGCTTCACTATAAAATACTCTAGTTTTTTTTTTTTTTTTTAAAGGTTGTCCGAATAAATGAAAAGGCAGAAAGCTGGAAGGTGACATTTGCTAAGGCTGGTGAATGTGGGTGTCTGTCGTCAGCTGAATAATGGCACTGCCAAAGACGTCCATGTCCTAATGACTGTTACCTTAATATGACAAAAGATGTCATAGTTACAGAGATATGATTACGTTAAGGATGTTGAGATGGGAAGACTATCCTGGATTTTCTGGTGGGCTCAATGAAATTACAAGGGTCCTTACAAGTGAAAGAGGCAGGAGGGTCTGCGTCAGAGAAAAGGAGAGAATGCAAGCAGAGGTCGGAGTGATGCACACTGAAGATGGAGGAAAGGGTCATGAGCCAAGAAATGGCAGGTAGCCTCTAGAAGCGAGTGAAAGCAAGGAAGCAGCCTCTCCCCTGAGCCTCCAGAAGGAACACAACCCTGTAGACACATTCTAGACTTCAGACTCCAGAACATGAGAATAAATTCATGTTGTTCTAAGCCATTAAGTTTGTGGCAATCTGTTATAGTGGCAACAGGAAACTCTTAGGGTTTTAAAATCTCCTAAAGTTTTTTTGAAGAAAGTAAACGACATAACTGGCCAGCAAAGAGGCCATCGGCATGTGGTGTTCTACACATTCCCGCAAGATGGGGAGCAGATGAGTGTGGCTGACCGAGGAAACAGAGCAAAGGAGACCCCAGGCCTGCACGTTAGAAGGGGTTGCAGGGGAAGCAGGACCCCAGGAGAGGCTCTGGGCTCTGAGCTTAAATGCCACTGAAGTCATGAGAATCAGGCTGCAAGGTCTATACTCAGGACCTCTATATTCAGGACAACTTTGCCAGTTGCCCCACATCCCTGCCAGCCACTTTGCCTTGTGGGCAAAACTCCCTGGACCCTCCTCATACTCAAGAGTGTGGGAGGTTCTCAGGCTGCCTGGATGAGTGACTACCCTGGAGTTGAGACCCCTTCAGCCCAACACAGGGAGAGGAGAGGGGTCTGTGGCCTAACAGCCAGCTGTGCACCCAGGAAACGGGAAGCAGAACCGACCTGGTGATCCTGGCCCACCGAGGCACATGGAGATTAGAGTGAGACTTGTCAGGGGAGGGAGGGAGAGAGAGGGAGAGAGACAGATAGAGACAGAGACCTAGAGGCAGGTCAATCAGGAATCAGACCTGCTCAGGTGCACAAAGCAGATTTGTCAGACACAGCCTCACAGCTCTTCTCTGGTAAACAAAGACAGACCAGAGGGCCCCTGCACACATGAGGAACATCTGCACAGGTGGAAAGACCGAACTTAGCAGCTAAGAGGACAGAGAATCCAGTCAGCAGTCACATCCAACTTCCAATGACCTATACTTCTAATTCCCAGATGGGAAAGATTCGGTATAAAATAGGACAGGATAATACAAGAGGCTCAGAGAATATGAAGAAGAGATAAAAAACACAGCAGTCAGGGGGCCATCTAACAGACAACCTCAGAAAAATAATACAAAGGAAAACAGGAGGGAATTTTTAAAAAATACAGGACTTCTTTAAAAAAGACACAAAACACTAGCCATAAACAAAGACAGATATATTTGACAAAAATATACCAAAAAACATTTCACTGATAAAAGACACCATAGAGACAAGCTACAGATTTGGAGAAGATAATCCATATATGGCAAAGACTCAGGATCCAGAAAGCATGAAATGCCTGTATATTAATGTGAGATTCAGAAATCTAGGGATGGGAGACACACAGAGAAAGAAGGAAATACAGATGGCCAATAACTCATTTAAAGATATTCAACCTCACTAGCAATCAAGGACATGAAAATTAAAATAATGCAATATACTTTTGTGGTCTTGAGGTAAACAAAAAATAAAAGACCCGATATTAATATTGTCAAGTGGCAGCAAAGATGCAGGGAAATAGGCACCTTCTGAGTGGGGAGACTGAGAAGGGGCTTTGCCCTTTCAGAGCCACGTGGCAGCACTGGTCACACTAAAAACACAAACACCCTGAAACTCAGCAAAATGCTGCCTCCAGGGTATGCCTAGATAAACTTACATGTGCACACAAAGTAAAACTATAAGAACTTCCACAGGGCTTTGTTTGGAATAGGAAAAATGGTGGGAGGAAGGACTTATAAACCTATTCTCAGAAGAGATGAATAGAGTGTGCTTCTCTGATGTGGCAAAAGGAATGTACTTGACCTTCATCTACCACATGGATGAACCTCAAAATTGACCTTGAAAGGTGTAGAAAAGCTACATGTAGAAAAAGCATTGTTAAAAAAACCAGATTACCTTATAATGTCTACATAGTTTATTACCTACATATGAGTATGAAAATGGATTAACTGTGTACGTATCTTAAGTGGTTGTTGTCAGGAAGGGTGGGAAAAGAATGTGATTGGGGACTAAAAGGAACGAAAAGCAAATATGGCAAAACATTAACGATGATTAATTTGGAGTGGAACCCTGTTTAATCATTTTTTACACTTTTCTGCAGTTATGGAATTTGTCAAAATAAAAATTTAAATAAAAAATATTTTCAGAGTTGAGAGATGTCATCAAAACTGGAAGGGCCCATGGACTGCCAATCAGGAAGAAAAAAGACCCCCAGAGGAATACGCCCCAATGTCAGGGCCCACAACTCATGGAGGCCTTAGGGATGCAAAGAAAATGCAAAACTGAGGCTGGTGATGAAACAGAAGAGACAGCAGAAGATAGGCACCTAGTCTCACCAGCTGTGGAGACAAGAGGTGGGGCTGGGAGACGAAAGTCTCACTGTTACCTAATGCTTAGGAGCAAGGAAGCAGGACAGAGAAGGGCCCCACCCCCTAGGTAGGAGTGAGCCCTTCCATTTCACAGGTAACCCTTACCTGAACTCCTACTTTCCAAATATCATCTGCCAGGATGACTTGCAAAGATGTTTCACCCAAATTCTTGTAAACATTTTTGGACATGTTGCTTTGTACACAAGTATAATCGTTTATCTAGACATTCTAAGGCACTTTATGAAATCTGACACACCAGCCTCACGTTTAAACTACAGGAGGGTTTAAGGGAGGATGTAGGGGGTGCTGAGCTGGGTCTTAGCTGTTTGCCTGACAGCTAAGGATCTCATCTGATTGCTCCTGCATTACCTGAATTCTCTGACAACTGGCCCCTTCATGGAACCTGGGGAAGTTCAGATATACTCTCTGGCATCTTCAGAATTTCATTATTTATTAATATTTTAGGGCAAGCTCTTAGCAGAGAAGGAAAATATAACTAAACTGTGCTCATCCTTGAGACAACCAAAGATGGAGGCAGAGTATTCCATTAATTGGTGTTTTATGTGAATGTTTACTGTGTAGAAATCTTTGGTGGATTGTTATAGTGGGGGTTTGAGAGTTTCCACATTTGGGGGGGCTGGCTGGGGTTTTTATATGGGCTGGGATATTATTATTATTTTCCCTATTCATCAAAATAATGGGCTCCCACTAGCTGAAACTTCACTAACCAACATGTTTGTAAGATCAGACTATTCAGATAACAAGGGATGACAGCATTTGATATTTTCACCAGGTGAATGCTTTTTTTCAATAAATATTTAATTTGGAGGGAACAATAGAGGGATAAGGGGCTCTTGTTTGTGTTCCCAAGACCTCACTTAATACAAAACTCACACATTCAAGTCTTGAGTTTCCCACAGGGAAAGATCCAAAGTGGGTGTGGGGAGGGGCCAGGAGTACATGCTCACAAATCACAACTCTTCAGACATTAGAGGGTGGTGTTATTTTAATTCTCCATTTTATTTTCTCGGCATTAACTCTAATAACTCTCAGAAACCCTCACATAAATCGACAGCAGAGTGCAGCACAGTGGTTATTAGAACTTCTTCACAGCACTTCACTACAGCTAACTTCTGTTCCCAAGCAACTGATCAGGGCCCATCTTTCAGCCTAGTCTAGCTTCACTATCGATTGTCTGCAAATGACCGCACGTTGTAAGAGCAGCGAACACCAGTCACCCAAGCTGTGATGCCCTCATTACGTGGCTCAGACCTGAGACGGCAGTGCTGTGACGTGGGGACAGCATACTCACGACGTGCTTCACCAGTCAGCCTTGAAACCGTGGGAGGTTTCGTTAATTTTTTTTTAACTTGGCGGGAGGCATAAAGCTAAGCAGAGATGTTATTAACATTTTTATATCACAGTATCTCACATTTGCTTGATTCATTATTTTAACAGAAATGAAAAACCTAAATATAGTAATGAAATTATTTTTGTCTTTCACAGCAGAGAATCATTAGAGTACATGTAAATTTGAAGAACTAGGATAAAAATCTCTCATTTAGAAAAAACCCTAAGAAACTGAAACAGTAAGTTAAAAATGGCTACTTCCAAGTCATGAAAAGAAATAAAATACTGATAAACGATATGACATACAGGACCCTTGAAAATATGCTAAGTGACAGAAGCCAGACACAAAAGGCCATATATTATATGATTCCCTTTATATGAAATGCCCACAATGCGCAAATACAGAGAAAGTAGATTAGTGGTTGCCAGGAGCTGAGAGTTGGGGGAAACAGGGAGTAACTACTAATGGGTATAGGGTTTCTTTTTGGAATGATGAAAATGTTCTAGAATTAGATACTGGTGATGGTTGCAGAGTTCTGTGAATATACTAAAACCCACTGAACTACATACTTTAAAAAGTTAAACTTTACGGTACATGAATATTTTAATAAAGCTTTTATTAAAAAAATTTTTTTAAGTGGCTGCCTCAAGTAAGGGCGTTGAGCAAGAGGGGAGGAGGGAGATGACACCTGTCCAACATCATGAACTGTGCTGCCCTATTTCTCTCGGAAGCCACCCTTGTGCCCTTACAGTCACAAAGTCCTCCTGCTTCAACTCCCTTATACCTCTCAGATCTTGCTTCCAGGTGCCAGTCAGACTGAAGCCTGATACGCCAGCCTGCTTCCCACAGTCCCCCTTCTTTCCACTCCCCTGCAAGGGGCAACTTTACAGCCACATTCTAGACCCTGGTTCCTCCTGCTCCCAACACTTCTGAGGCTTCTTATTACCACCAGGATGGAGACCCAGCTCTGCGGCGGGCATTCAGGATGCGGCTGGGTTTGTCCTGGCCTCTTTGGCCTAAAATCTAATTAAGGTCAGCCTTCACCCAGACGCTGGTCATGCAGTGTGTCCCCATGCTGCTACAGGAGGCCAGATTCCTGCTCACCAGGCTATGCCCACCCGGCTGACATGTCCCCTTTACCCCTTGGCTCAGGGGTGCCCTATCTCCCAGGCAGCCTCCTCTCCACAGCAAAAGGACCCCAGGTGCTCTGTGCCCCACGGCCTCTATGCAGACTCTCCCAAGGCATCAGTTGTGCTCAGCTCTTCCAGGGCTCAGGGCCTCCCTAAGCACCTCTGGCTTGTGTCCTGAACCACATGTGCAGCACTAGGCAGATGGTGAGGTCTCAGTAGTTGACTGAACCACCCTGGAAAGTGGCATGGGAGCTCCTCAGGATGGGGGCTAACACATCACCTTGTTCTCCTCCCAGTAAGCACAGAGCTCAGCAGACATCATCAATCTGAGTCAGGCACTGAATACATGAGGGAAGGTGGGAGGGAAAGAGGAGGGGGCTGCTAGCCAAAAGGGGGTTGCCCCTTATCCACCAAAGAGCCCACAGCACAGCTGGGGCTTGGGACTCTGAACAGGCTGGTTGACAGTGAGGCTGCAAGTCATGGAAAACAGAATTCTCCCAACCTGTGCTCAGGAATTAATAAACTTCTAGCTGATTCCTTCTCTACCCAAACCCTAACTGTGGTAAACTGAGGAAGTACATCGACTGGGATGGCCGGGAACACCCTGAACACCTTAGGGAAGAGGGCAACCCTCCAGGAAAAAGCAGAAGCCCCATCTCACCTGGGCCTGGGCTGTCAGAAGCCTGGGGGCCCTCCTCCTCTCCTCAGGGGTCTTCTCCACGCACCAGGTAGAGTCCTGAGGACACAGAGCTGGGGGAGGAAAGTGAAGTCACAGAGGCAGTTCTCCCTGCCAGAAGTGAGTCCCACCTCCTGACCCTGTCCTTCCCCTTTGGACAAGGGAAAAACCCTACCTCCTCATGCTATAGATGAAAGCAGTGGGGCCGAGAAGTTAAAGAATGTGCCTAAACACATGAACCATCCCCCCTTGCTCTGAGGCACTGTCTTAGACACAGTGTCTCTTCACAGACTTTCTAGGCCTGAGCCGTAAGTGGCCACACATTCATTCGCATGCATCCTGTCCTGGAGATATCATCACACTGTATCCCCCAGTGGAGTGTTCTGCCCAGAGACAGAGCTGGACCAGACCCCATGCCCCCAGCCCCCTCCTCCCCAGCTCTAATTCCCTGGCAATGGCAGGTTACTGCTGGGAGAGACCACAGCATGTTAACCAATGTGCCTGATGGGGACACAAGTTGTTTTTTTTGTTTTTTGGGGGTTTTTTGCCACACCATGAGGCATGTCGGATCACAGTTCCCTGACCAGGGATGGAACCCGCATCCCCAGCAATGGAAGCGTGGAGTCTTAACTGCTGGACCACCAGGGAAGTCCGGGGACAAAAGTTCTTGACTCACCCCAGGAGGCCCACGGGTCAACAGCAGCCATCCCCCAGGACTGGTCCGTAAGGATACCTGCATCAGAGGATCCGGTTAGGACAAGGAAAGGAAAGAACTGTGACACCAATCCTAGTGACTAAAGGCTACAAATGGAAAAGGAGAACTGTCTCACTAATGCGCAAAACAAAATTCCATAAGTAGAGTCCAAGGACGTGTGAAACAAACCCAACATAAGCTAGATTTATAGCAGAAATGCACAGGTGGGTCACTTTCAGGAATTTTATTGATATGATACAGCAACAGAACAATTAAGAACAGAACTCCTTAAATGGGCTAGAGAGATATTTGATAAAATTTAACATTACTTAATTTTTAAAAAATATTAGTAGAAAGATACTCCTTTGATGTCTTTAATGACAGATACATGAAAGCTCGCTTAAAGATAAAACACACCACTGACACTATTTTAACATTGTTCTTATATTATAAACCAGTGCTATATAGTGAGAAACAATAATAATAGTAAAAAATACGGGACTACTAGAGAAATTTTGGTTGTATGTATGACTGTCACACAAATCACTAGAAAATCTCTTAGAACTAATGAGACTTCTCAGGAGATGACTATGAAATACACAAAAATTACATTGTCTTTAATACAAACAACCAATTTTTAAAAGAAATCTCACTCAGTTCTAATTCTGTACCAAGACAGAGAGACGCCCCCCCACCAATCCCAAAAGCCCTCAGCCCTTCTCCAGCAGATCACTGCTGGGGCGGCCCAGAAGAAACAAGATTTGTACTCACCCCAGGAAGCCCACGGGTTGATGGCTGCCATCCTGCAGGATTAATCCACCAGGAACTTGCCCAGGAGCAGTGGATTTGGGTGATTACTGAAAGCAACTGCAATACCCACCTAGTGATAAAAGTGTAAAAAGACAAAAAATGGTCTTTTCTCACAGAAGATCCGGTGGGAAAAAAGAGAAAACATCCACAGAAACAGCAAAAGACTCCTACAGAGCATTATAAGAATACAATTTACATGTCAAAAACATAACAGAATTTCTTAAGAGAAATGAAAGGTGACAAGAATTAGCTGAAAAATGGGCACGTTGCAGAATAAGAGAGCAGAAATCTGTCAACCGTTCTCAAGAGACAGCTACTGACAATGACAAGGTAGCTTTTCTGTTGATTTAACGAAAATTACTGTAAAATCTACCTACAACCTTCACACGTAAGTGGCTGTCTAGAGCAGAGAGGAGGGAGGAACGGGGGAATGACTACTTAATGGGTTCAGGGGTTTACTACTTGGGGGGGTTATGAAAATGTTCTGGAATTATATAGTGGTGATGACTGTACAACGTTCTGAAAGCACAACAAAATCACTGACTTGTACGATTAAATGGTTAATTTTATGTTACGTAAATTTTATCTTAAAAAAAAGAAAAAATCCACCTGGAAGACCTACCAGGCCCAAGTCTGTCTGTCTCTGCTGGTGCAGAGGCCAACAGAAAACCGGGTTTGGAGCCCAGACCCCCCCCCCCCAACTCCCTAAGTTCTAGGCTTATTTATGCATGTCCCGCGACCTCTCTGAGGGCACCGACGCCCACGGGCAGAGCTCTGCGGATTCCTGGGAGCGTGCATAAAGCACTGGGACGCCCACTGGGCACCAGGAGCACGGGATCTGCGCCCGAACTCCAAGTCGGCACACTGAGTATTCTGCACTCTTGCCTGCAACTTGACAAAGTCCTCCGGTCACTGTACGTTTAAAGGAGCCCTGGGCTGTTCCCAACCCCCTTTTGACTTGCCTCCGCATCAGATGAGAACGGGCTCGTACGAGAAACGCCCGCAGGGGAAGGAAAGGTGGACTCCCCGGAACCGCCTCGGAGGCGTCCTCGCCTCCCGCTTCCTGGCCTCCCGCCCCGGATTTCCTCCGCAACCCTGCCGCGGGTGCGATGCTCACAGCCCGTCCCGGGAACGGCCGGACTCACCTGGTTCGCAGCCACCGGCCTCGCACCCCTGCGGGCCGGTGCCCGCCGCTCTTCGCGGGCGACTTAACAAGCTCGCGTTTGCTTCGCCGGGGACGTTCGGACCGGCTCGCCCGTGCGTCTGGGGTTCCCGCCCGGGGGACAAAGGCCCGACGCGCAGGGCTCACCCGGGCCCGCCCAGCTGCTCCAGCGCGGCCGCGAGGCCGGAGGCTGGCCGAGGGACCCGCCCTGGCGTCGCGCCCGCCGCGAGTGTAGGCGTCGGCTCTCCCCACCCGTTCTCCCGACCCTCCCGGCCGGCGGCGGCGGCAGCGGCAGCGGCAGCGGCAGCGGCAGCAGTAGCAACCCCACCAACTGGGCGACCGCCTCACCTCAGCAGCGGACAATGGCGGCCGCCCCCCCACCCCGGCCCCGGCCCGGCGTCGACCGGGACGCACCGCGCGGACTGCTGGGAGTGGTAGTTCCAGGCGGAGCGCTTCCGGTTGGACAGGAAGCGCCACCTTGGCAAGTTCCTGGAGGTGCTCGGCCTCCGAGTTCCGCCTTCTAGGGATTTACCCGGACCGCTGTGCCAGAGGCCTCGGCGAGGCGGGCCGTGCTTTCCCAGCCACGGACCGCGCTCCCCAGCCACCGCTGCCTGACGTTAGGGGGCCTCGGTAAAGCGCCGGTCGGCGAGCCTCAGTTTGCCCGTCCGTAAAATGGCGGCTCGCGGTAGCCGCACTTAGCGGTGGGAACTTTAAGTCTGAGCACTTTCCTTTTCATTCAGTAGTTACAAGATTGTAAGGAAGTGGTTGTTATGATACCCTTTTCAGACAAGGAACCTAATTTTGAGCTTCCGCTCACATACGAAGCCCTACTCCTTGTTACCGAGATGAATTTGAGTCCGCTGGACCGAGGCCTCCTTCCCAGCTGTATTGGGGGTGACCCTTGTCCAGAGCTCCCTAGCCCCTTCCTCCTTTCTCCTTATTCGCCATGCCTGTTCATTTCTCCACCCTAGTTTCGACTGTTTAGTTGGGGGAACAGCATGGTGGTCAGAGAGAGAGTGGCCAATTGCAGAGAGCCTTACGGGCATCGTAATGGCTCTGGCTGTGAGCCAGGGCATGGTTCTGAGCAGAGCAGTCATGGGCTCTGGCCTCCTCAAAGGATCACTCACTCTGGCTTCTGTGTGGAGGGCAGACTTAAAGAGGGTGAGGGAAGGACCAGAGTGACCTTTGTACCAATGCAGTAATCAACGTGGGTGGTGATCCGTGGTCAGACTGTGGAAATGTTAGTGTTCTAAAGGTAGCGCCAACAGGCAGTAGGTTAAAGGTTGTGCATCATGGGATGCAGTCCGGACTGTAATACCCAGAACAAGGAAGGGCATGGAGGAGGCCTCTCAATGCAGAGCTGTTCACCAAGGCCCGGTGGGGAGTGGGTTACAGGTGTGTGATGATACTGCTTCCCTCATACCCAGGCCCTCTCCTACTTCAGGTACCCCAGCTTGTTGGATGGTACCTTGTTCTCTCTGTGTCATGAGGTGGCAATGCTGAGGCGAACAGCCATCTTGGATGCCACATTATGGAAGTCTGGGCTACGTCTGGGCTGTTACTGAGGTTTCTGAGTGGGGAGAGACAAGAGCAGTAGGAGAATCTAGGTTGTCTGTGGACATGCCCTTCCTCTGAGAGGTGCCCAAAATGTGGTCACCCCATGCCACGTGAAGGGCTTCAGCTGGTTCCATTTCCTCATAACCAGATAAGAATGAAAGGTAAAGGGAGGGGCTTCCCTGGCTCAGTGGTTAAGAATCCCCCTGCCAATGCAGGGGACACAGGTTCGAGCCCTGGTCTGGGAAGATCCCACATGCTACAGAGCAACTAAGCCCGTGTGCCACAACTACTGAGCCTGCACCCTAGAGTCCGTGAGCCACAACTACTGAAGCCCGCGCACCTAGAGCCCATGCTCTGCAACAAGAGAAGCCACCGCAATGAGAAGTCTCCACACCACAATGAAGAGTAGCCCGCACTGGCCACAACTAGAGGAAGCCCGCATGCAACAAGGAAGACCCAATGCAGCCAAAAATAAATAAATAAAAATTAATTAATTAATTAAATTTTTTTTAAAGGTAAAGGGAGGAGGAGTCCAGGATACATTACTTGGAACAAGTAGGGTATTTTATGAACTGGGTTGTCACCAATAGTATAATAACTAGCACAAGTCAGCTAGACTTGAAGTTACCTTATGCTTTCAAATCCTAGGATTAACTCATCTTCTCCAGCGAAGAGTCCAAGAGTCACTAAGGTCAACACTATGGGATTCTGAGTCCCCCCAGAAGGACGTCAAGATGCTTCTCTACTGCTGGTGACCATGCAGAAGCTCCCCGTTCCACAGCTTTTCTTTGCCACCAGTTCACCATTCAGCATTCAATTTCTCACATCCTTGGAATTTAACGTTAGACGTCTGCTCGTTTTTCTTTTAAGAAAAATATGTAAAACATAGTAAACTCGTAAGAGATTCAATGAAACCCTGTGAACACACTCCTAAGCAAAAAAAAAAAAAAAAAAAAAAAAAAAGAACATCAACCACAGGCTGAAACACCTGTGTTTCCCTCGCCAATAGAAAACCCCCTTCCTCCAGAGGCAGCCACTATCCTGAATGAGATGTGGATCACTCCATACATTTCCTGAAACTTTACATGCCCGTATTCGAGAGCAATACAAAGCATGTTTTGCATTCATATAAATGCATAAGATTTCATCTGCAACGTGCATTTTTTGCTCCATATATTTATCATTGAAAGATTTATCCTTTCAGTGTTTTTTTTTTCCATGTGGCATGTGGGATCTTAGTTCCCCAACTAGGGAATTGAACCCGGCCCCCTGCAGTGGAAGCATGGAGTCCTAATGCATTATTTAAAAACTGCATTATTTATTTTTTTTGCATTATTTTTAAAGTTTTTTTTTTTTTTTTGACATGGACCATTTTTTAAAAGTCTTTATTGAATTAGTTACAATATTGCTTCTGTTTTATGTTTTGGTTTTTTGGCCATGAGGCATGTGGGATCTTAGCTCCATAACCAGGGATCAAACCTGCACCCCCCTGCACTGCAATGCAAAGTCTTAACCACTTGACAGCCAGGGAAGTCCCAACAATTGCCTTTTTATATGCTTGTAATGAACAACTGTAAATTGAAAATAGTAAAAATACCATTTACCACAACATCAAAAAATATGACTTAGGGATAAATGTGACAAAAGATGTGAAGAATTCGTACATTGAAAACAAAATATTGCTGACAGAAATTAAAGAAGACCTAAACAAATAGAGAAATATACTTGTTTATATGTTAGAGGACTCAATATTGTTAGGATGTCAATTATCTTCAACTGATCTATAGATTCAATGCATTTCCAATCAAAATCCCAGCACGAGTTTTTGTAGACATGGAATCATATGAAAATGCAAAGACCTAGAATAATAAAAACAACTCAGAAATGAAGAAAATTGGAGAGTTAGCACTGTCTGATCTCAAAAATTATTATAAAGTACATAATCGAAACAGCATGGTATTGGTATAAACAGATACATCAATGAAACAGAATATATAGTTCAGAAATAAGCCCATACATCTATGGATAACTGATTTTTTACAAAGGCACAGAAGGCAACACAGTGGGAAAAGGATAGCCTTTGCAACAAGTAGTACTGGAACAACAGAATATCTATCTTTATATTTTTTTAAAAAAAGAACTTTGATCCTTAACTCACACCGTGTACAAAAATTAAATAAAAGTGGATCAACAATAAGAACCCAATTTTTGAAAAAAGGGTAAAATATTTTCATGAAAGAAAATAGGCAAATGACAAACAAGCACTTGAAAAGATGTTCAACATCAATAGTAATTAGAGAAATATAAATTAAAACCACAATGAGTGGCTTCCCTGGTGGCGCAGTGGTTAAGAATGCAGGGGACACAGGTTCAATCCCTGGTCTGGGAAAATCCTACGTGCCATGGAGCAACTAAGCCCATGCACCACAGCTACTGAGCCTGCGCTCTAGAGCCCGCGAGCCACAACTACTGAGCCCACGTGCCACAACTACTGAAGCCCACGCACCTAGAGCCCATGCTCTGCAACAAGAGTAGCCACTGCAATGAGAAGCCCATGTACCACAATGAAGAGTAGCCCCCGCTCACCAAAATTAGAGAAAGCCCACGTGCAGCAACAAAGACCCAACACAGCCAAAAATAAATAAATAAAATAAATAAATTTATTTAAAAAAAACACACAACGAGAATCCAATACACATCTACTGGAGTTGCAAAAATCAAAAAGAATGACCATACCAAATATTGATGGGGATGTGGAGGAACTGGAACTCTCATACTTTGCTGATGGGAATGTAAAATGATATAACCACTTTGAAAAACAAAATGACAGTTTCTTAAAATACTGAACTTACACCTACTGTATGATCCAGATATTTTAATCCTATTTATCCAAAAGGAAATATATGTCCATACAAAGACTTGTACACTATACTAGTGTTCATAGCAGCTTTATTTGTAATAGCCCCAAACTGGAAACAACCCAAATGTCCACCAACAAATGACTGGATAAACAAATTGCGGTAGATCCATAAAATGGAATACTAGTCAGCAGTAAAATGGAATGACCTATTGATACATGCAACAACATGGATGGATCTCAAAATAATTATGCTAAGAAGCCAGTTCCCCCTCCCAAAAAAAAGAGTATGCAACATATCATTCCATTTATATACAAGTCTAGAAAATTCAAGCTAATCTATAGTAACCGAAAGCAGACCTGTGGTCATTTGGGAACAGAGGAATGGGGAAGGGTGTGGAGAGGTAGGAGGAGGGACTTCAAGGGGCATGAAGAAACGTGCGAGGGTGATGGTCATATTCATTTTCTTGATTGTGGTGATGGTTTTACAGATTTAAACGTCAAAATTGGAACTTCCCTGGAGGTCCAGTGGTTAAGACTCAGCGCTTCCACTGCAGGGGGCATGGGTTCAATCCCTGATAGGGGAACTAAGATCCCACAAGCCGCATGGCGTGGCCAAAAGAATAAAAAATAATTTTTTAAAAAAAGGTCAAGGGGAAAAAAAAAGTCAAGTGGACTTCCCTGGTGGTCCAGTGGTAAAGAATCCGCCTTCCAATGCAGGGGACGCAGGATCGACCCCTGGTCGGGGAACTAAGATCCCACGTGCTGCAGGGCAACTAAGCCTGTGCGCCTCAACTAGAGAAGCCCGCGCGCCCCAACAAAGGATCCTGCATGCCGCAGTGAAGATCCCACGTGCCGCAACTAAGACAGGATGCAGCCAAAAATAAAATAAATATTTTTTAAAAAGGTCAAAATTTATGAAATTGTACACTTTAAAATACGTGCAGTTTATTTTTATTTATTTTTTTGGCTGCATTGGGTCTTCGTTGCTGCACTCTGGCTTTCTCTAGTTGCGGTGAGCGGGGGATAGTCTTCATTGAGGTGCGCGGGTTTCTCACTGTGGTGGCTTCTCTTGTTGCGAAGCACAGGCTCTAGGCACAAGGGCTTCAGTAGTTGTGGCACACGGGCTCAGCATTTGCGGCACACACGCCCTGGAGCGCATGAGCTTAGTAGTTGTGGCTCACAGGCTCTCGAGCACAGGCTCAGTAGTTGTGGCACACAGGCTTAGTTGCTCCGCAGCATGTGGGATCTTCTAGGACCAGGGATTGAGCCCGTGTCCCCTGAATTGGCAGGTAGATTCTTAACCACTGCACCACCAGGGAAGTCCATGTGCAGTTTATTATGTGTCAATTATACTGCAGTAAGCTGATTAGAAAGTCTTTTAGGAGAAAATACAAGATACTATTTTTAAGACCCAAACGTAGTTGGGATTTTGAACTGAAGACATAAAACACAAACAATGAAAAAAAAAAGACATTTTTTTAAATCCTTCTTTTCTTCAAAAGACACCATAAACAAAGTAAAAGATAGGACTCCATGCTTCCACTGCATGCACAGCTTGCGGGATCCCAGTTCCCCCACCAGGGATTGAACCCAGGCCACGGCAGTGAAAACACCAAATCCTAACCACCAGACCACAAGGGAACTCCCTGCAATTAATTTTTTTGAGTACTTAGGATTTTTGTTATTTCAACTGTTTAAAAAACAACAAAAACAAAATGGAAAAAGATCTTTCCAAAATGATTGGCTATTTACCTAAGGAAATTATTCTCACATAAAATCTCTAGAAGAACATCATTAACAACAAGAAAAAGTTACTGTGGCCAATAACACTGAAAATGTTCCTCTTTTTATAGCAAAACCCAGGCCATGGCAGTGACAGTGCTGAACCCTAACCACTAGACCACCAGGGAGCTCCCTGCAATTTTTTTAAAAAATATTTATTTTTATATTTATTTATTTGGCTGCACTGGGTCTTAGTTGTGGCATGCTGGATCTTCGTTGCCACGTGCCAGATCTTTAGTTGCGGCATGTGGGCTATGTTAGTTGCAGCATGCGGGATCTACTTCCCTGACCAGGGATCGAACCTGGGCCCCCTGCATTGGGAGTGCAGAGTCTTAACCACTGGACCACCAGGGATTTTTGAATATTGATCTTGTATCCTGCAATCCTGCTCTACTCACTTGCTAGTCCTAATAGTTTTTTTTTTTTTATTCCATCAGATTTTTTACATTGAAGATCATTTAATCTGTAAATAACAACAGATTTTACTTCTTCCATTCCAATACGGATTCCTTTTATTCCATTTTCTTGCCAATTGCCTTAGCTAGAACCTCCATTACAATGTTGAATAGAAGTGGTGAGATCAGACATCCTTGTTTTGTTCTCATCTTAGGGGTAAAGCATTCCGTTTTTTTCTATTGAGTGTGATATTACCTGTAGGTTTTTGTAGATGCCTTTTATCAGGTTGAGGCAAGGGACATGAAAGAACTTGCTAGGGTAATGGAAATGTTCTGTGTCTTGATATGCATTTGTCAAAAATGATTCAATGGTGCATCTAAGATATGAGCACTTCACTGTTCTGGGTACACAGCAAAATTCTAGGCCAAGGGGATTCTCAGGATGAGAAAATTACTTTTGTACTTGGAGTTCTTCCTGCCCCAAGTTTGGGGCTCTGTTCCACCCGCTCACTGTTGTCCAGGGCTCTGCTGCTCTCTCCTTCTTTGTTCAGAGTTGCTCTAGCCAATTTTGAGGCTACCTGCACCCAGACCAGTTGTTTGTCCCCAGCGTGCTCACCTGTGAAGGGGTCACCTCCTTGAAATGCATCAAGGCTTCCTTGCTCCTAACCCCTCTTTGGTAGTGTACCACAGGAGAGTATAATTTTTAAACTTTGTTTTACTCATTGTTACATTGGGAGCTATGGTTGTTCATGCACTCCTACGTGTTCATTGGAAACAAGTTCGATGTTGTCATTTTCTTTAAAGCTACCTCTGTGATTAAAATGTAGTCAGGGGGAGAATCACAGGTGAGGGCCCCAGTAAGCTGTTAAGGATCTGAATCTTAAATTCTGGATAAAATGGGAAGACACAGGAACTTTCTCCACAGAGGCTGGCATGACAGGAGTTACGTTTCAGCAGGAATTCTACCTGCTGTTTGAAGAAGAAACAGGTAAACAAATCTTTGCAAACTCTGATAAATGGTGTGATGAAGGATCAGCTAGGTCTGGTTGGTCATGAATGTCCTTTCTAAAGTGATGTTTAAGCCCAGACCAGAAGGATGGGTCTCAGCTTCCCAAAGGTTATGCTGGGTGGACTGTGGTTCCAGATGGAGGGAAAAACGTTTGCAGGCACCTTGACAAGATTCCAGGAACCAGAACAGGGCCAGTGCAAGCCAAGCAGGGTGAACACCTGGGACAGTGCTATGGTGGGAGCATTCAGAGGCAGGCAGAAACCAGACACAGGCTGAGAAAGTTACTTATTCTGGGAACTGTGCTGAATAAGTAAGCTGCATGTGTATCAAATGGTACACATTCACTGTAAACAAAATCGCTTAGGAAAAGGTAGAGCAAACATTGCTTAAAAGTCCCATCACCCATAGATAATGAATGTCAACATGTGGGTGACATTCTTCCACAGAGTTCCCCTGAGATTTATGGTTTCACAGAGTTGGGATCATCCAGGTTGTTATGAACCTAATTTTGTCTCCCAACAATATGCCATTTAATTTCTGCACCATAGTTACTTAAACATTCTCCTATTGGTGAGCATTTCTTAGTTTGCTGTTACAAACCGTGCTATAACAAAGGTCCTATGCCTGTGTGCGTTCATAACTGGGCAGTTATTTCCACGGGTGAGACTGCTGAATCAACTCATGAGCATACTTTACATATGGACACTACTAACCTGACCACCCTATAAAGAGGGTGCACCCATATAACCATCCATGGGTGCTGAATAATAGGGTCCATTTCCCTACTAGTTTTGCCTACATCCAACACAGTCTTTTAAAATCCTTGCCAGTCTTTACCTGTCAGTTAGTCTCCTGGGACTGAATTTTCTGCAGTCTAAACAGAACTTCCTTACTAGGATTTTTGTATTAAATGAGGTTACTTAGACTGAATGCTTGGGATACTGCCTACCTCATAACAGGTGCCCAAGTATATACTTTTATCATTTTTATTTATATCTCTTTGATTACTGATGAGCTCATACACTTTTCCATGTATTTATTGTCCATATGTGCTCCTTTTGTGAACTGCCTGCTCATACATAAGGACTGGTGAGCAACCTTGCCTTGGTCCTTCCTGAATGGAACAGGAACGGCTCTAGGTCAGGGATTGGCAAAGCTTTTCTGGCATTTTGGCTTTTCAGGCCATGCGACCTCTTTCACAGCTACTCTACCTCATAAAGCAGCTACCGACAACATGGAAATGAGTGGGTACATGCTATGTTCCAACAAAACTTTACTTACAAAAACACATGGGCCAGATTTGGCCTGTGGGCCCTAGTTTGCCAACCTCAGCTCTAGTGCCACCATTAAGCCTGATATCACCGTATTATAAAAATACATTTTCTGTTACCAGGGTTTTTTTCCCCTGAAATAATAAATATTAAATTTTATCAGCTTCTTTTTCATGAATCATTGAGATGACTTGTTTTTCTCCACTGCTTGATTAAAATGGAGCATGGTAGTTGTATATTTCCTAATGCAAAGTACCCGTTTACTGCAGTGGTTGTTCTTAAATCCAGGTATACTCACTGTAATGTCTGATCTGGAACTTTTGCATTAATATTCCTGAGAGATATTGGCCTTTTTCTTTCTTTGAGCTTTGACAGACTGGTATCACAAAAGAGGTAGCATTCAACTTTCTATATGTTCTGGAATAGTTGTATATCAAAGAGTTTTCTATTTCTTGAAGGTGGAAATAATTCAGTGGTAAAATAGCTTGGGCTTGAAATTTTGTGGAGTAATTCCCTGAGAACTTTTTCAATTTATTCTGAAATGTTTAGTGTATTAGGTTTTCTGTGTCTTCTTCAGTCAATATTATGTTTTCCTAGAAAACTGTCTTTTTCATCTAAGTTTATCAGGTGTGTTAACACAAAAATGTACAAATCTTATGATATAATTTTCTCTATGTTTATTTCCCTTTTCATTCCCAATGGTGCAAATCTGTGTGTTATTTTTCTTGACCGTGTTAGTTTGGAATTTATAGTTTGTTTTTCTCA
Organism: Balaenoptera borealis; assembly: GCF_965194805.1. Taxonomy (NCBI): domain Eukaryota; kingdom Metazoa; phylum Chordata; class Mammalia; order Artiodactyla; family Balaenopteridae; genus Balaenoptera; species Balaenoptera borealis. The sequence goes on from NC_138878.1 coordinate 69,108,237, forward strand.
GAATCATCTTTTACCATGTATTTTCTCCTTTTATCACTATTACATCCTTGTTTCTGCCTTGATTAGAAATATTTTTTTTCTAATTTCTTGTGTTTAGCACTAAATTTATTTCCATTTCTTCTTGTTTTTGCTACTTTAGTGCACCCATTTCTAATGATTCAGACTGACATTTGAACTTCTTTCTCCTCCTTGTATTTTTATTTGTTGTAAAACTGTACCAATTTTTAGAGAAACATAAAAAGGCACAGTATTCCCAGACTCTTATTAAATTAGCTATGTTCATTTCTGTTTTCTTCTAAGCCCTTGTCCAGATGCACACATAGGACAACACAGCCACAACAATTCTGCATTTCTCAGTACACATTACAGGTGCTTTCCATATTTCTACACAGTGTTCATAATAACAGTTTATGGTGACTTCCTGAAACAAATTAGAAGTACCCTAACTTTCTAGCATTGGAGAACAAAGAAGTAAATAATAGCACTCTGGCTCTTTGAAATAGTACATTCAGTCTTTGAGTCAAATATCATCAACCTATTCTGACTTCTCAGCAACGGCCTTTCCCACACTGGTTGATTGTATTAACTAGTATTATTGAAGGGAGTTTTGATTTTACTAATTATTTTTCATTGGCAATTTACCCAGGTATCAAATACCACCCAGTCTCAGCCCTTCTCTGGAAATGGTTAAAAAAGACAAAATCTACATATACTTGTATAGCTTTTGTGAATTAAAGTGCAATGTGTAATTTCCTCCCCCTCATATGAGTTCTTTGGTGCCCAATAAAGTTAGAACCTTGATCGAAAGCTTTCCCACACTGATGATATTCATACGGTTTCTCTCCAGTGTGTGCTCTCTTATGTTGAGTGAAGGATAAATGAAAACTGTAAGTCTTCCCACATTCATTACATTTGTAGGGTTTCTCTCCAGTATGTGTTCTCTTGTGCACATTAAGATTACACCGTCCACTGAAGGATTTTCTACATTCATCACATTTATAGGGATTCTCTCTAGTATGAGTTCTCTGATGTACATTAAGGTGAGAATTTTGGCTAGAAGATTTTCCACATTTATTACATTTATAAGGTTTCTCACCAGTGTGAATTCTCTGGTGCAAAATGAGGTGAACACTCTGCCAGAAAGATTTCCCACATTCATTACATTCATAGGCTTTTTCTCTACTGAGATTTCTTAGATGATAAGAAAGAGATGAAAGCTTCTTAAAGGCTTTCCAACATTCATTACATTCATAGGATTTCTCCTTACTATGAGTTCTCATGAACTGAGAGAGGTGTGACCTATGGGTAAAGAAATCCCCACTTTCCTTATATCCGTAACATTTTTCTCCAGTATTAATTATCTCATGTGTAGAAAAGTATATGCTCTGGTTGGTATATTTACCGTGCTCATTCAACTTACACAATTTTTCCAGGACTTTTCCACATGGATTGCCTTTACAAGGTTTCTTTTCTACCAAGATTTCCTGATGATTCTGTAAAACAAAATTATACTGTAAACTGTGAACTCCTGAGTCAGTTTGATGAAAATGTTCTTTGATAAGAAATCTCTGTGAAGAAACAAAGTCGGAATTGAAGCTGCATTTCCCCACAACTTCAGCATTTTCCCAATCCCCATCCGGGGTCACTAGTTGCCCTTGTTCATATTCCACTGGCCCCACACTAACACTGTACCTCTTCTGCTTTTCTGATTCATTCTCAGATTTCCAGTCATCTGCTACGGTAGAACGCCAGGAATCACCCATTGTGTATCTTTCCAGGTTCATGCTGCTGGGTAATCCGTCACCAGAAATGGCCTCTGTTGATGGTGACTCTTGGCTTTTAGGTCTGTTCTTCCATGCTGGAAGGAAATGAAAAACAGGTGCTTGGGAAAAAACTCCTAGAGTGAGAATGATGAGATAAAAGCAACAAGATGTGCACAATACAAGTAGATGTTTTTAAATATCAACTAAGGGAACAGATGGAACTTTGAGAAGAGAACCCACAAAATGTACACACAGAACAAGAGGAATCCACAGGAAGACTAATCAGCTAAAAAAGTCATCAGCAAAACAGGGGGAGAAGACACATTAGGGGAAACATCATGGAATAAGCAGACATCCCAAACATAAAATATTCTGAACAGCCACCCCTCTTTAATGCTTAGATATCTCCAAATTCTGATCCATCTCCCTAGTTAGGTCCATTCCTCCTGTAACTGACATCATATTAACCTTCCTAACAAACAAGTTTCACAATGTCAAGAGAATACCTCTTTAGACCCAGTCCTCCCGAGCACTCAGAATCAGGGTCAAACTACCACAGCTCTCCTTGTTCCTTTTTCTGCTGGTTTCTTTAGTTCTCCCTGTAAGTGACCATTTCCCCCATTAACACACAGTTCCTGTCTGTTTGAGGACCTGCTTTTGATCCCCAAGGTCTCAGGTGACAGCAACCCTTCCCTTTCTTCTCATCATTCAGGTCACAACTCCCAGGTCACCTCCTCTAAGAGACCCTCTCTGACCTCCCCTCCTATACGGGTTCCTCCTCATTTTCCAGCTCACTGTCCTGTTTTATCTGCTGCTCAGCACTGGTTAGCGCTGTTTAACATCACCTTGTTCTTTTGGTCCTTTATTGTCTGCTCTTCCCCAGACACCAGCACAACACTGGTAGCTCTGTGGGTGCCTGGGACATGTCTGTGAGGTGGACAGAGTGTACACAATTGTGCTCCTGCCAGGTGGGGAGGCCCTACATTCCTGTCCACAGGGAGGAGGCTATGGAACTGACTGTGAGGAGGGCTTTGCAAAGTCAAGCAGAGCAAAGGAGGGGACCCAGAAACCTGCAGTGGGTTTCTCCATGAGTCCTTAGCTGGACCCTAACTGCAAATGTATCGGAAAAGGCTCTCAAAGACCTGGCAAAGAACAGCTGCTAGGGTTCTGAGCAGAGGTTTCAGGAGTTACACAGTGTTGGGAGGCATAAGAGTTCTGACCCAGCTTGGGCAAAAGAACTTCAGTAAGCACCCAAGGCATTCAGCTGAAACCCCAGAAAGCTACATCCCAGAAGGAAAGACCATGCCCAAGAATAAGGGCTACATCCAAGGATTAAGCAAAATCAAAGTAACTCTACCTTAATCAATACTAAACCAAGCCTCATCAGGATTAGGGTGATTTGTAATTATTTAACCACCTACCAAAACAAAATTCACACTCTTTAGTAGAAGATAACAATCTATAGTCCCTACAATGTATCATCCACAGTGTCCAGTATACAAAAAAATGACTAGAATCAGGAAATATAAGAATCAGGAAAATGTGACACATAATCAAGAAAAAAACTCAACAAAAATAGATATCCCAAACATTAGAAGTAGCAGGAAAAGATTTTAAAATAACTATTATAAACATGATAAATAATTTCATGGGAAAAAAAGAAGAAAAGAACCAAAAAAATTATAGAACTAAATAAAAATATAATATCTGACGTAAACCATGAATGCACTTAACGGCAGACTGGACACAGTAGAAGAAAGGATTGTGAACTAAGGCAGGTAAGTGGAAACTTTATGATGATACAAAGGAAGAGAAAAGAATGTAAAAACAGAGCACCTAACACAGGATTAACGTGTAACGTGTAACGTGTAATGTTACAGCAGAGAGACAGAAAGCAGCAGAAGGCATATTTGAAGAGAAGTGGGAGAGAGTTTTCCTAGATTGATTACAGGCACCATCCTATAGATCCAACAAGCTCAGCAAACTCCAAACAGAATCATTTCAAAGAAGACCTCACCTAAAACATCACAATCTGTTGAAAACCAAATAAAAAGTAAAAATCTTAAAAGTAATCAGAAGAAAACAACAGATTATATTAATGGAACAACAAGAAGAAAAACAGCTGACTTCCCACAAGAAACAATGGAAACAAGGAAACAAAAGACAAACATCTTTAAAGCTGAAAGAAAAAACCTAAAATTTTATATCCAAGAAAAAAATCCTTCCAAAATGAAGGCTTAATAAAGACATTTTTAGGCTCGCGTGCGCATACACACACACACACAAAGTGGAGAGAATTTTTCACCATCTGAGCATATCACAAGAAATACTACAGCATGTTTTGTTGTTGTTTTTACATAGAGTAGTTTATTCCCTATCACTCTACAGTCATAAGAAATGATATAACAATAAAACTGAAAGGTAACTAACATAATCCTGATGATGAAACTCAATAACAAAGCAGGTACCTGAAACTGAACATCGTTTAACAAAATGGAGGAAAAGCCACGAGCTGATGTTGTCTTTTAACCCTTGACCCTCTATCTTTTCACTACTGCATTCAGCCAATATTCCTTAATAGTACTGGCTTCTATCAACTGCCTGCATAATCTGGGTTTTAGAAGATTACATGTCTAACTAGAAGCCTCTCCCCTTCCACCATTATCCTTCATAACAGCAGGAGTATAGGTATGTACATTTATTTCCTGGCAAATGTTCTATCCCTAAGGTCTGAAATTTATAACATTAGCTTTTAAATTTTATCATTATCTTTCAAAAACTATTCTTCTGGTTGTTAAATCAATTATCATCGATGTTAATTTTTTATCTACAGGTTATTTCTGTTGCTAATACTCTATGGTGATAGTAAAGCAACCTCAGAACTCTAGCATAAGGTTACCCTCTGAGAGTTAATCTAGTAAAATTAACAAATAATGACTGAGACTCATCATCTGTATAAATAAGCAAAGTGTCAATTATTGTAAATGTCTGCCTCAATCTCAACCAGGGTAACGGCAGTCTGATCTTGGGGAGAAATTACTGATACATGATGTTAAGTAAGAAAGCTAGAACCAAATCAGTACAAGAAAGATCATAATAACAGAAGTAACTTGGATGGTGGTATTTGCAAAGCACTCAAATCTGGCATGTTACATCTGTTAGATATGTAACCTGATATATAACAAATATCTACTGAGTTAAGTAATCTGAACTGAGAATAAAGAAGCCAGATATGGTGATAATGTAGTCCTTACCATAATAGATGTTTACTGTTCAAGGGCAACAACCTGCAGAGAAAATCTTATGATTCTGACGTTTGACATCATATATTTTAGCATGTCATTACATACTTCAATGTATGCTAAATACAGCTAGTAAAGTCATTCTAAATGACAGTCTCTGGGGGAAAGATATACATGAAAACCAGATTTCCATTTTACCCCCTCCCCACTTAATTTCCATTTTTTTAATGTAACTTTTTTGTTGAGCTCGTATTAAACACTTACCAAAACAGAATCAAAAAAGTGAAAGGTCACAGGCAGTGTGGGTTTAAACTTTAAAGCACCGAACTCAGAGACACAGGAACTGAACCATCAGTTCTAATCTCATTAACTTTTTCCCTGTAGATGCTCTCTGCTCCCTTAAAAACAGTTCATGAACTGCACCTCCCTCCCAGAGAGAAGTGAGACACATGTGGGAGCCTCATCCAGGCTGGAATGACAGAAGAAGCAGCCAAGACTTTAGAATGATGACAGACTCATCTGAAATCTCCTCCGGGTACAGCATGTTTTTTAGCCTGAAAGGAAACCATCAAAGATAGAAGCCTGGATCTGCAGAAAGGAATGAAGAGCAACCCCAAAACTAATTAACTAGGAAAAAAATATTGTACAAAATTACTTTTAAATTCCTTTAAAATGCTGGTGACCGTATAATGCAAGAATAACAACAATGCATAATGGACTTATATAATATGTAAAAGTGATATATACGACAACAGGGAAAACTGCAATTATACTAATATATAAGTTCTTACATTAAGTGGCATAATATTAATTCCAGATAGATTATTATAAGATAAAATTTGTATTGTTAACCCTAGAGCAAATAAAACATACGATTATACAATATTACAAAGACATAAAGCTAAGAAGAAATAAAAGGAGATGAAATGGAATAAATACCCAATTAATCCAAAAGAAGGCAACATGGAAAAACAAAGGTACAAAGACCAGATGAGACAAACAGAATAACAACGTGGCAGACATAAACCCAAACATATCAGTAATTATATAATAAATACAAATTTACTGAACAAATTAAGAAATAAGACTGCCAAAATGGATTACAAACAAAACCCAATTAAATGCTGTTTACAAGAGACTCACTTTAACATTTCAACAGGTGAGTTGAAAGTAAAAATAAAGAAAAAGACAGGTGGGACTTCCCTAGTGGTCCAGTGGCTAAGGCTCTGTGCTCCCAATGCAGGGGGCCTGGGTTCGATCCCTGGTCAGGGAACTAGATCCCACATGCAATCTTCGCATGTGGCAATGAAGATCCTGTGTGTGGCAACTAAGACCCGGTGCAGCCAAGTAAATTAAATAAAAAAATTTTTTTAAAAAGTGTATGTTCAATAGGAAGACCAAACAATCTGCCATGTCATTAAGCCCAGTAACATAGCTTCAAAATACATGAAGCAAAAATTGGTAAAAAATATTCAGATACAAACTACTATGTATAAAATAGATAAGCAACAGGATATATTGCACAGCACAGGGAAATACAGTCATTGTTTTGTAATAACTTTAAATGGAATGTAATCTATAATACTGAATCACTATGTTGTACACCTGAAACTAATATAACATTGTAAGTCAACTATACTTCAATAAAAAAATAAAGTTATGCTAGCTTCATAAAAACTTTTTTTAAGTTTTCATCACAAGAGGGCATGAATATGGGTGATTTTGATGCAAACAATATCTTCAAGGCATTCTTTGGCGGTCCTGGGGGCTTCAGCTTTGAAGCATCTGGTCCAGGGAATTTCTTTTTTCAGTTTGGCTAATGAAAGGAAACCACCCGGAGCCCAGAAAATGCAGACTTGCTCAGTTTAACCTCGAATGTGGACACAGTTCACCTCCTCCCTTCATTATGATCCACGTACTTAGAGCAGTTTCATTTTCTCAGCTGGATACCCGGTGTCTGTGTGAGTGAGGTGAAGGAAAGGGAGCCAGCGCCGAAGACTGCGGGTAGGGGAGGGAGGTGGGGGGTGGACAGGGCAGCTTGTGAATTTTTGTTTTACTGTTTAACTTTATTTAAAAAAAAAAAATTAAGAGAATAAAATGTTTTGACCCTTTCTGGCAAAAAAAAAAAAAGAAATAAAAAATTATAGCTATGTAGTGATAGATTTTAACTAAACTTATTGTGGTAAATATTTCAAAATATATACATAGATCAAATCATAATGTTGTACAGCTTAATGTAATACAATTTTACATGTCAATTATATCTCAATAAAACTAGAAAAAGAAAAAAGAATTGATTAAAAAAATATAAAGAAATCCAGTAATGGTTGGAGATTTTAACACTCTTCTGTCAGTAGCTGATGGAACAAGCAAACAAGAAAATCCATGAGAATAAAGTGTGCAACACAACTAAGCAACTCAACTTAATTGACATTTATCAAGCACTGTGCCTAACAAGAGCAGAATACACATTCACGGGCTTCCCTGGTGGTGCAGTGGTTGAGAATCTGCCTGCCAATGCAGGGGACACGGGTTCGAGCCCTGGTCTGGGAAGATCCCACATGCCGCAGAGCAACTGGGCCCGTGAGCCACAACTACTGAGGCTGCGCGTCTGGAGCCTGTGCTCCGCAACAAGAGAGGCCGTGATAGTGAGAGGCCCGCGCATCGCGATGAAGAGTGGCCCCTGCTTGCCACAACTGGAGAAGGCCCTCGCACAGACAAAAAAAAAAAAAAAAAGAATACACATTCACTAAAATAGATCATACGCTGTCTCATACAGACATTTCTCAATAAATTTAAAAGGACTGGATACATACAGAATATGTTATTTGACCACAATGGAATTAATCTGGCCATCAATAATAAAAATCTCCTCATATTTAGAAATTAAACAGTGTATTTTCCAGATCAAAGAAGAAATCAGTTTCATATATTCAAAGAACTGACCGCCAATGAAAATATAACATATGAAAATGTGCAGGATGCAGTTAAAATAGACTTAAAGGAAAATGTGTAGCTATAAATGCAAGCATCAGAAAGGAAGGATTAAAATTAATGACCCAGGGACTTCCTGGTCCAGTGGTAAAGAATCTGCCTTGCAATACAGGGGACACGGGTTCGATCCCTGTTCAGGGAACTAAGATCCCACATGCCACAAGGCTGCTAAGCCCACATGCCACAACTACTGAACTCACACGCCTCAACTAGAGCCCACATGCCGCCAACTACAGAGCCCTGGAACATGTGTGCCACAACTAGAGAAGAGAAAACCCTCACGCCACAACTAGAGAGAAGCCCGAGTACCACAACGAAGAGCCCGGGCCACAAGGAAAGATCCCGCATGCCTCAACAAAGATCCCATGTGCCTCAACTAAGACCCGATGCAGCCAAAAATATATAAAATAGATAAATAAATAATAAATAAATCTTAAAAAAAAAAATTAATGACCTAAGCTTCTACCTCAAAAAGCCAGGGAAAAGGAAAGCAAATTAAACCAAGAAAAAGGAACAAAATAGTCAAGTGGGGAAACCAACAAAACAAAGGTAAAAAGAATACAATCATGACAATACATGCATGTAGAGTATTTGATAAAATATAATGCCCATTCATGATAAAAACTCAGCAAACTAGGAATAGAGTGCCCTCAATCAGACTGCCCTCAATCAGATAAAGGGCATCAGATCACATTTAATGGTGAAATACTGAATGCTATTTCTTGGTATCATGAGCAAGGCAAGTATGTCCATTCTCACTTTTATTCAAGATTGTACTGGATAATCTAAAGTAACAGATATCATATAACAATGGTTGTCACCTCTGGGGGTACTAACTGGAGAGGGACATAAAGGAAATATATGGGGAGATGAAAATATTCTATGTGTGGATTAGAGTATGGGTTACATAAATACACAGTTCTAAAACTTTACCGGACTGTACTCTTTTTTTAATTTTTTTTTTAAATTTTTACTTATTTATGGCTGTGTTGGGTCTTAGTTTCTGTGCGAGGGCTTTCTCTAGTTGTGGCAAGCAGGGGCCACTCTTCATCGCGGTGCGCGGGCCTCTCACTATCGCGGCCTCTCTTGTTGCGGAGCACAGGCTCCAGATGCGCAGGCTCAGTAATTGTGGCTCACGGGCCCAGTTGCTCTGCGGCATGTGGGATCTTCCCAGACCAGGGCTCGAACCCGTGTCCCCTGCATTGGCAGGCAGATTCTCAACCACTGCGCCACCAGGGAAGCCCCTGGACTGTACTCTAAAGGACAGCATGTCTCACTGTTAAGTACCAGAGATCCTAGTCAGTATAGTTAACATTAAATAAGGAAAACATAAAGGCTGGAAAGGAAGAAGTAAAGCAATTTTTTTTTTTTTTTTGTATATGACATGATTGTGTAAGAAATCCAAGGAAACTAACACATTTCTAGAACATGTAAATGATTTTAGCAAGTTCACAGTGATGAAATAAAATTTATATTTTAAGGCAGGACAAGAAAAAATTAAACATAAAATTCTCTGTGTTTGTTTGGGCCTTCTCCCTCCCTCCCTAATGTGCAGCGTGAATCTGCATTACACATTAACCAGAGCTCCTCAAAGATGGGAGTGCCTGCTCGACGGTTAAGATCAATTTTTTTCCCTTTCTTCTGACTCTAGCAACGTAACTTCTTAAAAGAACAGCATTCTTGGGACTTCCCTGGCGGTCCAGTGGTTAAGACTCCACACTTCAAATGCAGGAGGCACAGGTTCGATCTCTGGCTGGGGAACTAGGGTCTCACATGCCGCGCAGCGCAGCAAAGAAAAAAAAAAGAACAGCATTCTTTCCCAACTCTGTAGGGGTCATAGTGACTTGCTGCTCGCTTTGTACGTGCTTACCTGGACTATCTTTGGAGAACTTTATATAAAATATAAGCTTTTTTTTTTTTTAATATAAGCATTTTGATGTACCACCCTCCTACTCTCAATAGGAGGACTCCTACCACTATCAGGATTCATGCCTAAATGAATGATTATTCAAGAAATAACAAAAAACAATACTATTATCCTACCCACACTCATAGCTACCACAGCACCGCTCAACCTGTACTTCTACATACAACTCACGTACTCCACAGCACTGATCTTATTCCCCTCTACAAACAACATGAAGATAAAATGACAATTCAACTCTACAAAACAAATAATCCTTTTACCAACCATAATAGCAGTATCCACAATACTTCTACCTCTCACACCAATACTGTCAATCCTAGAATAGGAATTTAGGTTAAACCAGACCAAGAGCCTTCAAAGCCTTAAGCAAGTACAATTTACTTAATTCCTGCCTAATAAGGATTGTAAGACTATATCTTACATCAATTGAATGCAAATCAAACACTTTAATTAAGCTAAATCCTCACTAGATGGGAGGGATTCATCTCCCACGAACTTTTAGTTAACAGCTAAATACCCTAATCAACTGGCTTCAATCTACTTCTCCAGCCTCGAGAAAAAAAAGGTGGGAGAAGTCCAGGCAGGGTTGAAGCTGCTTCCTTGAATTTGCAATTCAAAATGATCAATTCACCACGGGACTCAGCAAAAAGAGGACTTAACCTCTGTCTTTAGATTTACAGTCTAATGCCTGCTCGGCCATTTTACCTATGTTCATAAATTGCTGATTATTCTCAACCAACCACAAAGACATTGGTACTTTATACTTACTATTTGACGCTTGAGCCGGAATGGTAGGCACTGGCCTAAGCTTATTAATTCGCGCTGAACTAGGCCAACCCAGAACACTGCTCGGAGATAACCAAATTTACAACGTGGTAGTAACGGCCCACGCATTTGTAATAATTTTCTTTATAGTTATACCCATTATAATTGGCGGGTTTGGAAACTGGCTAGTACCCCTAATAATTGGGGCGCCCAATATGGCTTTTCCCCGTATAAACAATATGAGTTTCTGATTACTCCCTCCTTCTTTCCTATTATTACTAGCATCATCAATAGTTGAAGCCGGTGCGGGTACAGGTTGAATTGTATATCCACCCTTAGCTGGAAACTTAGCACACGCAGGAGCTTCAGTTGACCTTACTATTTTTTCTCTACATTTAGCTGGTGTAGTCTCAATTCTTGGGGCTATTAATTTTATCACTACTATCATCAACATAAAACCACCCGCTATAACCCAGTACCAAACACCACTATTCGTATGATCAGTACTAATCACAGCAGTATTGCTTCTACTATCCTTACCTGTCCTAGCAGCCAGAATCACCATGCTATTAACTGATCGAAACCTGAAGACAACTTTCTTCGATCCTGCAGGAGGAGGAGACCCAACCTTATATCAACATCTATTTTGATTCTTTGGACACCCTGAAGTACACATTTTAATCCCACCTGGATTTGGAATGACCTCACACATTGTAACCTACTACTCAGGTAAAAAAGAGCCTTTCGGGTATATGAGTATGGTATGTGCTATAATATCAATCGGGTTCTTAGGGTTTATCATATGGGCCCATCAAATATTCACAGTAGGTACAGACGTTGATACGCCAGCATACTCTACATCAGCCACTATAATTATTGCTATTCCTACAGGGGTAAAAGTATTTAGCTGATTGGCAACACTCCATGGAGACAATATTAAATGGTCCCCGGCCATGAGGTGAGCCTTAGGTTTCATCTTCCTTTTCACAGTCGGCAGACTAACAGGTACTGTCCTAGCTAATTCATCATTAGACATTGTCTTTCATGATACCTACTATGTAGTCACACACTTTCACTATGTGCTCTCAATGGGAGCTGTTTTTGCTATCATAGGAGGATTTGTACACTGATTTCCACTACTCTCAGGATATCCACTCAACATGAGCAAAAATTCACTTCGTGATCATATTCGTGGGTGTCAACATAACCTTCTTCCCACAACATTTTCTAGGCTTATCTGGCATGCCTCGACGATACTCCGACTATCCAGACGCCTATACAACATGAAATACTATTTCATCAATAGGTTCATTCATCTCATTAACAGCGGTCATACTGATAGTCTTCATTATCTGAGAAGTATTCACATCCAAAGGAGAAGTATTAACAGTAGAACTTACTACTACAAATTTAGAGTGGTTAAATGGATGTCCTCCACCATACCATACATTTGAATAGCCAACCTATGTTAATCTAAAGTAGCCAAGAAAGGAAGGAATTGAACCTTCTTTTATTGTTTCAAGCCAACATCATAGCCGCTATGTCTTTCTTCATGAACAAGGTATTAGTAAAATTTTACATAACTTTGTCGAAGTTAAGTCACAAGTGAAAATCTTGTATACTCTACGGCATATCCCTTCCAACTAGGTTTTCAAGACGTAAAATCACCCATGATAGAAGAATTGCTACATTTTCAAGACCACACACTGACAACTGTTTTCCTAATTAGCTCCTTAGTTTTCTATATTATTACACTAATACTTACAACTAAGCTAACACATACTAGCACAATAGATGCACAAGAAGTAGAAGCTATCTGGACTATCCTACCAGCTATTATCTTAATCTTAATTGCCCTGCCATCATTACGAATCCTTTATATAATAGATGAAATCAACAATCCATCTCTTACTGTAAAAACTATAGGCCACCAATGATACTGAAGCTATGAATATACTGACTACGAAGACCTAAATTTTGATTCCTATATAAACCCAACACCAGACCTAAAACCAGGAGAGTTACGACTGCTAGAAGTAGATAACCGAGTAGTTTTACCTATAGAGATAACAGTCCAAATACTAATCTCCTCCGAAGATGTATTACACTCATGGGCCGTACCCTCCTTAGGCCTAAAGACAGACGCAATCCCAGGGCACTTAAACCAAACAACCCTAATATCAACACGACCAGGCTTGTATTACGGACAGTGTTCAGAGATCTGTGGGTCAAACCATAGCTTCATGCAACTGTCCTTGAGCTAGTGCCCCTAAAATACTTTGAAAAATGATCCACGTCTATGCTATAAACTCATTAAGAAGGTAGATTAGCGTTAACCTTTTAAATTAAAGACTGAGAGCTAAAGTTCTCCTTGATAGCATGACACAACTAGATATATCAACAAGATTTACTACTATTTCATCTATATTTCTAACATTATTTATTATATTTCAACTAAAAATCTCAAAACACATCTACTACCCCAAGCCAAAATCAGCACTCACTAAAGTGCAAAAACAACCTGCCCCTTGAGAAACAGTATGAACGAAAATCTATTTGCCCCTTTCATAACCCCAATAATAGGCCTCCCTGTAGTCGTTCTCATCATTATATTCCCAAGTATTTTATTTCCAACATCAAAAGGACTAATTAATAATTGCATAATTTCCCTTCAATGACTAATTCAACTCACATCAAAACAAATAATAGGTATCCATAATCATAAAGGACAAACCTGATCACTAATACTAATATCACTCGTTCTAGTTACTGGCTCAACCAATCTCCTCAGACTATTACCCCACTCATTTACCCCCACCACACAGCTCTCAATGAATGTGGGAATGGCCATCCCTCTATGAGCCGGTGCCATCATTACAGGTTTCCGGTGCCATCATTACAGGTTTCCGTAATAAAACAAAAGCATCCCTAGCCCACTTCTTACCACAAGTCACACCCACCCTCCTTATCCTTATGCTAGAAATTATCAAAACTATCAGCCTATTCATCCAACCAGTAGCACTGGCTGTACGACTAACAGCCAATATTACAGCAGGCCACTTACTAACACATCTAATCGAAGAGACAACCCTAGTGCTAATAAGCACCAGCACATTCACGGCTCTCACTACATTTATCATTCTCGCCCTACTCCCCATCCTCGAATTCGCTGTTGCTATAATTCAAGCCTATGTATTCACCCTCTTAGTAAGCTTATACCTGCATGGCAACACATAGGGACCCACCAAACCCACACATATCACATAGTAAATCCTAGTCCTTGATCCCTCACAGGAGCTCTTTCAGCACTTCTCATATGATTCCACTTCAACTCAATAGTTCTACTAATACTGGGCCTACTAACTAATATGCTAACAATATATCAATGATGACGAGACGTCATTCAAGAAAGCACTTTCCAAGGCCACCACACACCAACCATCCAAAAGGGACTCTGAGACGGAATAATCTTATTTATCGTATCAGAAGTCCTATTTTTTTTTTTTTAAAAGGCATTCAGAGATACTTTTTTTTTTTTAACTTTTTTGGGTTTTATTTATTTATTTATTTATTTATGGCTGTGTTGGGTCTTCGTTTCTGTGCGAGGGCTTTCTCTAGTTGTGGCAAGTGGGGGCCACTCTTCATCGCGGTGCACGGGCCTCTCATTATCACGGCCTCTCTTGTTGCGGAGCACAGGCTCCAGACGCGCAGGCTCAGTAATTGTGGCTCACGGGCCCAGTTGCTCTGCGGCATGTGGGATCTTCCCAGACCAGGGCTCGAACCCGTGTCCCCTGCATTGGCAGGCAGATTCTCAACCACTGCGCCACCAGGGAAGCCCCCAGAAGTCCTATTTTTTACCAGCTTTTTTTGAGCCTTCTACCACTCAAGCCTCGCCCCTACCCCTGAATTAGGCGGGTGCTGGCCATCCCTAAGGCATTCACCCCTTAAACCCCCTAGAAGTACCACTCCTCAACACTTCTGTGCTATTGACCTCTGGCGTATCCATTACCTGAGCCCATCACCGCCATATAGAAGGAAATCGTAAGCACATACTTCAAGCCCTTCTTATTACAATCGCCCTCGGTGTTTATTTTATACTCCTACAAGCATCAGAGTATTACGAAGCCCCATTTACGATCTCAGATGGACTCTATGGATCAACTTTCTTCATAGCCACAGGATTCCACGGACCACATGTAATTATTGGGTCTACTTTCCTTATTGTTTGTTTCCTACGCCAATTAAAATTCCACTTCATATCCAACCACCACTTCGGCTTCGAAGCTGCTGCTTGATACTGACGTTTTGTAGATGTTGTATGACTCTTTATGTATCTATCTACTGATGAGGCTCATAGTCCTTTTAGCATTAATTAGTACAACTGACTTCCAATCAGATAGTTTAGGTGTACCCCGAAAAAGAGCAATAAACTTAATACTGAGCCTATTAACAAACACAATACTAGCCTCATTACTCGTACTTATCGCCTTCTGACTTCCTCAACTAAACACGCAGAAAAAAACAAGCCCCTACGAATGCAGATTTGACCCTATAGGATCCGCCCGCCTACCCTTTTCCATAAAAACTTTCCTAGTAGCGATCACCTTCCTCCTTTTCGACCTAGACAACCTAAAAACAATACTTACCATAGCCCTACTTTTTTTTTTTTTTTAAAGTTTTTTCCTTTTTTCAATTTTTATTTATTTATTTATTTATTTATGGCTGTGTTGGGTCTTCGTTTCTGTGCGAGGGCTTTCTCTAGTTGTGGCAAGCAGGGGCCACTCTTCATCGCGGTGCGCGGGCCTCTCACTATCGCGGCCTCTCTTGCTGCGGAGCACAGGCTCCAGACGCGCAGGCTCAGTAATTGTGGCTCACGGGCCCAGCTGCTCCGCGGTATGTGGGATCTTCCCAGACCAGGGCTCGAACCCGTGTCCCCTGCATTGGCAGGCAGATTCTCAACCACTGCGCCACCAGGGAAGCCCCCACCATAGCCCTACTTTTAATCTCATTATTAGCAGTTAGCCTGGCCTACGAATGAACTCAAAGGGGATTGGAATGAGCTGAATATGGTATTTAGTTTAAAATAAAACAAGTGATTTTGACTCATTAGATTATGGTTAAACTCATAATTACCCAGTGTCCTTAGTACATATAAATATTATCATAGCTTTCACTATATCCCTCATAGGGTCACTAATATATCGGTCCCACCTAATATCCTCACTACTATGCCTAGAGAGCATGATATTGTCACTATTCATCCTAGCAGCCCTGACAACCTTAAACTCACATTTCACCTTAGCCAGCATAATACCAATCATCTTACTGGTATTCGCGGCCTGCAAAGCAGCCCTCGGATTAGCCTTATTAGTAATAGTATCAAACACATATGGAACCGATTACATACAAAACCTCAATCTTCTCCAATGCTAAAATTTATCATCCTCACAATCATACTAATACCCCTAACTTGGCTATCAAAAAGTAGTATAATCTGAATTAACTCCACAACCCACAGCCTACTAATTAGTCTCACAAGCCTACTTCTTCTTAACCAATTCAATGACAATAGCCTCAACTTCTCATTAACATTCTTCTCTGACTCCCTCTCCCCACCATTACTAATCCTAACAATATGACTCCTTCCCCTAATACTAATAGCCAGCCAATCTTACCTACTCAAAGAGCCACTAATCTGAAAAAAGCTATACATCACAATACTAATCATGTTACAAACATTCCTAATCATAACATTCACCGCCACAGAACTATTTTACATTATATTTGAAGCCACACTAGTTCCTACCCTCATTATCATTACCTGTTGAGGTAACCAAACAGAGCAACTTAATGCAGGACTCTATTTTTTATTCTACACACTAGTTGGGTCACTCCCGTTACTAGTGGCACTAACATATATACAAAACATCATAGGCTCTCTAAATTTCCTAGTACTTCAATATTGAGCTCAACCACTATTCAACTCCTGATCCAACGTCTTTATATGATTGGCCTGCATGATAGCCTTTATAGTAAAAATACCCCTCTACGGCCTCCACATTTGACTACCCAAATCACACGTAGAAGCTCCTATCGCAGGCTCTATGGTCCTTGCAGCCATACTACTAAAACTCAGGGGTTATGGCATGTTACGAATCACATCAATACTCAACCCCCTAACAGAGTTCATAGTATACCCTTTCCTTATGCTTTCCTTATGGGGAATAATCATAACCAGTTCTATTTGTCTATGTCAAACAGACCTAAAATCACTCATTGCCTACTCCTCAGTCAGCCACATGGCACTTGTTATTGCAGCTATCCTCATTCAAACCCCTTGAAGCTACATAGGGGCTACTGCCCTAATAATCACCCACGGCCTCACATTGTCTATATTATTTTGCCTAGCAAACTCAAATTACGAACGAATCCATAGCCGAACTATAATCCTAGGCCGAGGCCTACAAATTCTCCTCCCACTAATAGCCACTTGATGATTACTAGCAAGCCTGACAAACCTGGCCCTACCCCCTACTATTAATCTACTTGGAGAACTGTTCGTAGTTATATCAACTTTCTCATGATCAAACCTCACTATTATCCTAATAGGAACCAATATTGTAACTACATCCCTATACTCTATGTATATACTAATCACAACACAACGCGGCAAATGTACGCACCACATCAGTAATATTACACCCTCCTTCACACAAGAAAACGCCCTTATAGCTCTCCATATCCTGCCACTTCTACTCCTGTCACTAAATCCTAAAATCATCTTGGGCCCCCTATACTGTAAATATAGTTTAAAAAAACCACTAGATTGTGAATCTAGCAACAGAAGACTAAAACTTCTTATTTACCGAGAAAGTACTGCAAAAACTGCTAATTCATGCCCCCATGCCTAATAGTATGGCTTTTTCAAACTTTTAAAGGATGGTAGTTATCCATTGGTCTTAGGAACCAAAAAACTGGTGCAACTCCAAATAAAAGTAATAAACCTGTTCTCTTCTTTTGCCCTAATCACATTACTAGTACTAATTATTCCAATCATGATAACTAGTACAAACTCCTACAAAAGTGATAAATACCCATATGTAAAAAGTACCATCTCATGTGCTTTCGTTACCAGTCTAATCCCAACAATAATATTCCTTCATAGAGGCCAAGAAATAATCATTTCAAACTGACACTGAATCACTGTCCAAACCCTTAAATTGACACTCAGCTTCAAAATAGATTATTTCTCAATTATGTTCGTACCAGTGGCATTGTCTATCACACGATCCATCATAGAGTTCTCAATATGATACATACATTCAGATCCTTATATCAACCAGTTCTTCAAATACCTACTCCTCTTTCTCATTACTATACTAATTCTTGTTACAGCCAACAACCTCCTCCAACTTTTTATTGGGTGAAAGGGGGTAGGAATCATATCTTTCCTACTCATCGGGTGATGATATGGAAGAACAGACGCAAACACAGCTGCTTTCCAAGCAATCTTACATAACCACATCAGAGATATCGGATTCATTATATCAATAGCGTGATTTCTGTCCAACTCAAATGCATGAGACCTACAACAAATTTTTATACTCGACCTAAACTCTCTAAACCTCCCCCTCACAGGACTCGTGCTAGACGCAGCCGGAAAATCAGCCCAATTTGGACTTACCCCGACTCCCTTCAGCAGTAGATGGTCCTACCCCAGTATCAGCCTTACTCCACTCAAGCACAATGGTCATAGCAGGAATTTTCCTACTTATCCGATTTTACCCTTTAACAGAAAACAACAAACTCATTCAAACAATAACATTATGCCTAGGAGCTCTTACCACCCTATTCACAGCTATATGCGCTCTCATCCAAAACGACATTAAAAAAAAATTATCGCTTTCTCTACCTCAAGCCAATTAGGTCTGATGATGGTAACAATCGGTATCAACCAACCCCATCGAGCATTCTTACATATTTGCACACATGCTTTCTTTAAAGCCATACTATTCATGTGCTCTGGATCCATTATCCACAGCCTAAACAACGAGCAAGACATCCGAAAAATAGGAGGCCTATTCAAAACCTTGCCCTTCATTGCAACAGCCCTTATCACTGGGTGTCTGGCACTGACAGGAATGCCTTTTCTCACTGGTTTTTACTCTAAAGACCTAATCATCGAAACCACCACCACGTCTTATACCAATGCCTGAGCCCTATTAATAACTCTAACCGCTACCTCCCTCACAGCCATCTATAGCACTCGCATCATCTTCTTCACACTACTGGGACAACCCACTTCTCTTCCTCAGCTCCTATCAATGAAAACAATCCCCTCCTAGTTAATTCTATCAAACACCTACTAATCGGAAGTATCTTTGCCGGATTCATCATCTCCAACAACATTCCCCCAACAACCATCCCCCTAATAACCATACCTTTGTACTTAAAACTAACTGCCCTCATAGTAACAGCTCGGGTTTTGTACTAGCATTCGAAACCAACCTTAACACACAAAACTCAAAATATACTTACCCTCAAACTCCTTTAAATTCTCTACTCTCCTAGGATATTTCCCTACCATCATACACGGCCTACCTCCCCATCTAAACCTATTAATGAGCCAAAAATTAGCAACCTCCCTCCTAGACTTAATCTGACTAGAAACTATCTTACCAAAGACTACAGCCTTCATCCAACTAAAATCCTCCACACTAATCTCAAACCAAAAAGACCTTATTAAACTATACTTTCTATCATTTCTCATCATCATCACCCTTAGTATACTCTCATTTAATTACCCCTAGTAATCTCCATAATAACCACAACACCAATAAATAATGACCAACCAGTAACAATCACCAACCTAGTACCATAACTATATAATGCCGCAATCCCCATAGCCTCTCACTAAAAAACCCAGAGTCACCAGTATCATAAATAAACTAATCCCCCAACCCATTAAACTTAAACGCAATTTCCACATCCTCATCCTTCAAAATACAAAACACCATTAAAAACTCTACTATTGACCCTAAAAGAAACGCCCCCAATACAACCTTATTAGAAACCCAAACCCCAGAATATTGTTCAGTGGCTATAGCCGTTGTATAACCAAACACAACTAATATGGGGAATATTAGTATGTAATGTAATCATTGATATTACATAATACATATATATTATTGATCGTACATAGTACATCAAGTTAAATCAGTTTAAATCAACATGCTTGGAATCCCGTCCATTAGACCACGAGCTTAATCACCAGGCCGCGTGAAACCATCAACCCGCTCGGCAGGTGTCCCTCTTCTCGCTCCGGGCCCATAACTTGTGGGGGTTTCTACTGAACTTTATCAGACACCTGGTTCTTACTTCAGGGCCATCTCACCTAAAATCGCCCACTCTTTCCCCTTAAATAAGACATCTCAATGGGTTAATGACTAATCAGCCCATGCGCACATATAACTGCGATTTCATACATTTGGTATTTTTTATTTTGGGGGGGGGGAAAGTGCTTAGACTCAGCTATGACCTTAAAAGGTCTTAACACAGTCAAGCAAATTGTAGCTGGACCTGGATGTATTTATTAATTGGCAAGAGCAACCTGCGTTGTACAATCAGTTAATGGTCACAGGACATAGCACTTTACTATTCCCCGCCCCGGATTAAAATATTTATCCATCACAATAAATCAACCTCAACCCCCTCCCTATCATACCAATGAGCTACTTAGATATTCACCACCCATATAGACAGACATCCCCCTAGATTCGCCAGCCATTTTATCAAAAATTTAGTACTAAATCTGACATAAGCCACATAATACAACCATACAAACACCACCTATGTGCAACAAGTTAATGTAGCTTAAACGTTTCCTAAAGCAAGACACTGAAAATGTCTAGATGGGCTCACTAGCCCCATAAACATAACGGTTTGGTCCCAGCCTTTATATTAGTTTTTAATAGAATTACACATGCAAGTATCCGCACTCCAGTGAGAATGCCCTCTAAATCACTAAGACTAAAAGGAGCAGGTATCAAGCATGCTACACCAGTAGCTCACAACACCTTGCTTAACCACACTCCCACGGGAGACAGCAGTGATAAAAAGTAAGCCATAAACGAAAGTTTGACTAAGCCATATTAATCAGGTTTGGTAAATATCGTGCCAGCCACCGCGGTCATACGATTGACCCAAATTAATAGAACTATGGCGTAAAGCGTGTTAAAGAACCATACAAGATAAAGTTAAACCTTAATTAAGCTGTAAAAAGCCATAATTAAAATAAAAATAAACTACGAAAGTGACTTTAACATATTCTGATCACATGATAGCTAAGACCCAAACTGGGATTAGATACCCCACTATGCTCAGCCTTAAACCCAAATAATCATAAGAACTAGACTATTTGCCAGAGTACTACTAGCAACAGCCTAAAACTCCAAGGCCTTGGCGGTGCTTCACAGCCCTCTAGAGGAGCCTGCTCTATAACCGATGAACCCGACAAACCTCAGCAGCCCTGGCTACTCCAGTCTATATGCCGCCAACTTCAGCAAACCCTAAAAAGGAGCAAAGGTAAGCACAATTATAACACCTAAAAACGTTAGGTCAAGGTGTGACCTATGGGGTGGGAAGAAATAGGCTACATTTTCTACACAAGGAACACCCTTTATCCACACGAAAGTTTTTATGAAACCTAAAAACTAAAGGAGGATTTAGTAGTAAATTAAGAATAGAACGCTTAATTGAATAAGGCCATGAAGCACGCACACACCGCCCGTCACCCTCCTCAAGTGCCATGACAAAGCCACAATTCATTAACACATGCTAAACAATTATACGAGAGAAGTCGTAACAAGGTAAGCATACTGGAAAGTGTGCTGGGATAAAACAAGGCATAGCTTAAATAAAGCACCTAGTTTACACCTAGAAGATTTCATAAGCTATGTATGACTTGAACTAAACCTAGCCCACACCTTTCCCACCATACTAACACAAGCTAGTCAAATAAAACAATCACCAGACAGCTAAATTGTAGGAGATAGAAACTTAGACACTGATGGCGCTATAGAAAAAGTACTGTAAGGGAATGATGAAATATTAAAAGTAATAAAAAGCAAAGCTTACCCCTTGTACCTTTTGCATAATGACTTAACTAGCAACAACTTAACAAAGAGAACTTAAGCTAAACTACCCGAAACCAGACGAGCTACTTATGAACAGTTACTAGAACAAACTCATCTATGTGGCAAAATAGTGAGAAGATTTATAAGTAGAGGTGACAAGCCTAACAAGCCTGGTGATAGCTGGTTGTCCAGGAAAAGAATTTCAGTTCAACGTTAAATAATACTAAAAACCATAATAAGCATCCACGTATATTTAAACGTTAGTCTAAAAAGGTACAGCTTTTTAGAAATGGATACAACCTTAACTAGAGAGTAAAAACAAACAACACCATAGTTGGCCTAGAAGCGGCCATCAAATAATAAAGCATTCAAGCTCAACAACAAAACACATCCCAATTCCAATATTAAGTAAATCAACTTCTAGTCTTATTACTGGACTAATCTATAAGATAATAGAAGCAATAATACTGTTAACATGAGTAACAAGAAATATTTCTCCTTGCACAAGTTTACATCAGCAACTACTAATATACTGATAATTAACAGTAAATAAATACAATCCAACACTAATCTATTTATTAAATACACTGTTAACCCAACACAGGCGTGCACTCAAGGAAAGATTAAAAAAAGTAAAAGGAACTCGGCAAATACAAACCCCGCCTGTTTACCAAAGACAACACCTCTAGCATCACCAGTATTAGAGGCACCGCCTGCTCAGTGACAACCATTAAATGGCCTCGGTATCCTGACTGTGCAAAGGTAGCATAATCATTTGTTCTCTAAATAAGGACTTGTATGAATGGCCACACGAGGGTTTTACTGTCTCTTACTTTTAGTCAGTGAAATTGACCTCCCGGTGAAGAGGCGGGGATAACAAAATAAGACAAGAAGACCCTATGGAGCTTCAATTAATCAACCCAAAAAACCATAATCTCAAACCGCCAAGGAATAACAAAATTTCACATGGGTTGACAATTTCAGTTGGGGTGACCTCGGAGCACAAAAAATCCTCTGAGTGATTAAAGTCTAGACCCACTAGCCAAAGCATAATATCACTTATTGATCCAAAAAATTGATCAACGGAACAAGTTACTCTAGGGGTAACAGCACAATCCTATTCTAGAGTTCATATCGACAATAGGGTTTACGACCTCGATATTGGATCAGGACATCCCAATGGTGTAACCGCTATTAAGAGTTCGTTTGTTCAACGATTAAAGTCCTACGTGATCTGAGTTCAGACCGGAATAATCCAGGTCGGTTTCTATCTATTACGCATTTCTCCCAGTATGAAAAGACAAGAGAAATAAGGTCCACTTTAAAAAGTGCCTTCAAAACAATTAATGATCTAATCTCAACTTAATAAGCAAGCACAAACTAACCACCCAAGACCAGGGTTTTGTTAGGGTGGCAGAGCCTGGTAATTGCGTAAAATTTAAACCTTTATGCCCAGAGGTTCAAATCCTTTCTCTAACAAAATGTTTATAATTAACATTTTAATGCTCATCATTCCTATTCTCCTAGCCGTCGCATTCCTGACATTAGTAGAACATAAAATCCTAGGCTATATACAACTCCGAAAATGACCAAACATTGTAGGAACTCACGGCCTACTCCAACCCATTGCCAATGCAATCAAACTATTCACTAAGGAATACCTACGACCAGCTACAACCTCCACCTCCATATTTATCATCGCACCCATCTTAACCCTAACCCTAGCCCTCAAATATGAATCTCCCTACCCATGCCATACCCCCTCATCAACATAAACCTAGGAGTATTATTCATACTAGCAATATCAAGTCTAGCCGTATACTCTATTCTATGATCTGGCTGGGCCTCCAACTCAAAATACGCATTAATTGGAGCCCTACGAGCAGTAGCACAAACAATCTCATACGAAGTAACACTAGCAATCAATCCTCTTATCAGTACTCTTAATAAATGGATTCTTCACCCTATCAACCCTAACCACAACACAAGAACAACTATGACTAATCTTCCCATCATGACCACTAGCCATAATATGATTTATTTCTACCTTAGCAGAAACCAACCGAGCCCCTTTTGATTTAACAGAAGGAGAATCCGAACTCGTGTCTGGCTTTGATGTAGAGTACGCAGCAGGCCCCTTCGCCATGTTCTTCCTAGCAGAATACGCCAACATCATTACAATAAATATATTCACAACAATTCTATTTCTAGGAGCATTCCACAACCCCTACACCCCAGAACTATATACAATTAACTTCATCATTAAAACACTACTACTAACAATATCTTTCCTAAGGATTCGAGCATCCTACCCTCAATTTCGGTATGACCAACTAATACACTTACTCTGAAAAAGCTTCCTACCTCTAACACTAGCCCTATGCATATGACATGTATCACTGAGCGTCATAACAGCAAGCATCCCTCTACAAACATAAGAAATATGTCTGACAAAAGAGTTACTTTGATAGAGTAAATAACAGAGGTTCAAACCCTCTTATTTCTAGAATCATAGGAATTGAACCTACCCTTAAGAATTCAAAGTTCTCCGTGCTACCATATTACACTACATTCTACAGTAAGGTCAGCTAAACAAGCTATCGGGCCCATACCCCGAAAATGTTGGTTTATATCCTCCCCGTACTAATAATCCCATTATCTTTACCATTATCCTGACAACTGTCATTTTAGGACCTATAATAGTAATTACCAGCTCTCACTGGCTACTAGCCTGAATTGGATTCAAAATAAATATAATAGCCATCATCCCTATTACAATAAAAAACTTTAATCCACGAGCCATAGAAGGCTCCACTAAATATTTTCTAACACAGGCCACCGCATCCCTACTACTTATAATAGCAGTCATCATTAACCTATTACACTCCGGCCAATGAACCATCGCAAAACTATTCAACCCAACAGCATCAACAATGATAACACCGATAAGATCAGTGCCCGGATATATGACTTACTTACCTGATGACCTCGTGGAAGTGAAACCCAAGATGGTTACGACAGTGTTTGCATGCTTAATGGGAAAAGGACTGAACAAAATAAAATAATGAAACATTTATTATGATTTTCTGCCACATTAAACACATTGAAGGCCTCACAGTTTACAGAATTCGGAAATGTAGTGGGTATAAAACCAGAGATTATTTGTATGCTCGAAACAGTTGTATGAATCATTAATGAATTTAATATCCTGTTCATACTAGCTAGGATTTGTTGGCCTTTTGGGATAACACAATTAATTTACCAGTCGATACTGATAAGAGTGTGTTCATTTTCAAGATGATATTTTATCGTTATTGTTTCCTGAAAGTCTCATTAAAACAAGACTAATTCATTCTTTTTCATGGCTATGAAAAAGCTAATTCACTCTATTTCATAGCTATAAAACTAGGACTATCCCCTTTTCACTTTTGAGTGCCCGAAGTAACACAAGGCATCCCTTTAACAGCAGGCCTAATTCTACTAACATGACAAAAACCTTCACCCCTATCAATCCTATATCAAATCTCACCATCAATCAATCTAAACCTAATACTAGCTCTATCCATACTTTCCATTCTAATCAGAGGTTAAGGTGGTACATAAATAAAAAATAAAATAGATCTACTGAGACGTGGGTCAAAATATGAATATAAAAAAAGGACATATCATGTTGGCACAGGGCGAGCAAAATAGATCAATGGAAGAGAAGAGAGCAACAAAATAGATCCACACATATACATTCAATAGATTTTCAACAATACTATGAAGGAAAATTTTTTTATTAAACGGTGCTGAAACAACTGGACAACCATAAGAAAAATAAATGCCTTGTCTACTACCTCACACTTACATAAAAATTAATTCAAGGTGGATATTAAGTCTTGATATAAAAGCAAAAACTATAAAACTACCAGAAAACAGGAGAATATGTTTGGAGTTTTGGCAAAACTTTCTTAGGACATTTAAAAAAAAAAAAAAAAACTCACACAGAAAACCTAACCATAAAAGAAAAAATTGATAAAATCAGACCTTGTTAATTATGACCCAGCAATTCCACCCCTAGATATTTTCCCAAGAGAAATTAAAAACATGGTTCTACTAAAAGCACTGTACAAAAATGTTCATAGTAGCATTACTCATAAAAGCCCAAAACGAGAGACAACTCAAATATTCATCAACAAGATAATGGATAAATAAATTGTGGTTCATTAAAAAAATGGAATATTACTCAACAGTAAAAAGAAACAACCTAACAATGCATACAATGTCATGGATGAATCTCAAAAATCTTAGGGTAAGCCTTACACAAAAGAAATAACGTATGATTCTCTTTATATGAAGTTCTAGAAGAGGCAAAAGTTCTATGGTGGAAAAAATCTGAACAGTGGTTGCCTTTGTTAAATGGAAAGAGGTGGGCTTCCCTCGTGGCACAGTGGTTAAGAATCCGCCTGCCAACACAGGGGACATGGGTTCGAGCCCTGGTCCGGGAAGATCCCACATGCTGCGGAGCAACTAAGCCCGTGCACCACAGCTACTGAGCCCATACACCACAACTACTGACACAGTGCTCTAGAGCCCGCGAGCCACAACTACTGAGCCCCCAAGTGCCACAACTACTGAAGCCCGCATGCCTTAGAGCCTGTGCTCCACAACAAGAGAAGCCACCACAGTGAGAAGCCTGCGCACCGCAACGAAGAGTAGCCCCCGCCCACTGCAACTAGAGAAAGCCCACACCCAGCAACAAAGACCCAACACAGCCATAAATAAATAAATAAATAAATAAATAGAATTTTTTTTAAAAAGTGGAAAGAGGTAACAAAAGGAATTTGTGAGCAAAAGGAATTTGTGAGGTAATGAAAATGTCCTCAAGCTCAATTTGAATGATTACAGGTATACATTTGTCAAAATTTTTCAATTGTACACTTAAAATTTGTGTATTTAACAAAGCACTGTTAGCAAAAATACATACAAAAAGGCCCACTGTCTACAAAGTAACAATAATAAGATGGAGAGTTGACTTCTCAACAGAAACCATGGAGTACAGAAAACAATAGCATAGTGTCTTTAAAGGGCTGGAAAAAAAAAAAAAATGAACTGCCAACTTAAAATTCTCTGCTTGAAGTATCTTTCCAAAATGAAGATGAAATAAAGACATTTTCAGGCAAACACAAAGTGGGGGAATTCTGTCACTCTAAAAGAAATGATAAAGGGAGCTCTTCAGACAAAAGGAAAATGATCCTAGGAAGAATTATGGAAATACCAAAGGGAGTGAAGAGTATACGAAAGGGTAGATATGAAGGAAAATATAAATATTGACTGTAAAGATCCTTTCTCACCTGGGCAGGAATCTTGGGAGAGTCCTCTGTCCATTATCCATGGCTCTACTCTGAGTTCTAGCTGGGCCATGATAGCTGGTTTGGAGATCCAAGACACTGTCCAAGTGAGAGATCAGGCCTTGAGGGCTTGGAAGAAGAGAAACCCTTCTAGGGTTCACTGACCCCACACTCCCAGCCAGGTCACACCCACTCTGCCGAGACCCCAGGCAGATGCAAGTCAACACAAGGCACAGCCTCACCCACAGTGACCAGGTGCTAAAGGTCTCCAGCATCACGTCGTGGTATAGGGTCTTCTGGCCAGGGCCCAGCAGCCCCTACTCCTCCTGGGTGAAGTCCACAGCCACAACATCGAAGGTTACTTGCCCCTGAAATGTCACCGTCGTGTCTGCTTAGCTAAGACCCTGATCTCTGCAAAGCTCCCACAAGGGCTGGGAGCGGCATACCTGAGAACGTGAGGATGGACTCAGGTGCACACAGAGATGTCCTGAGAGGGTTCTGGCTTCTGAGGGATACTCAAGGCTCCCCAGGGGATCTGGGGGCCTGCATCAGCCATTTCAGAGGAGAGCTCCCATAATACTGAAATGTTTACCCCCTAAGAATCTCACGCATTTCTTGGTAAACTAGGGATCCTCCACAAAATCAAAATGTATAGTCATCCTTCAAGATTCCTCTTCCTTTTTATATACCAGGCATAAAAAGATGATGTTATTAACTGCTGATAATAATGTTAACATTTGCCAAGAGTTCTCCAGTCTGAGCGCAGTGCTAAGTCAGCACTTTCTCTAACGGAAATTCACTTAACCCTGGAAACAGTCTGAGAAAGTAGTTGCCACTTCCTGGAGTCTGTTTTTTTTGTCCTTTCAAAGGAGGAGCCTGAGCTGAGAGAAGTGCACAGGTTTTGGAACACAGGTTACGGGGGCTTCATAAGAATTAACAGAGACACGCTCCCTCTTTTAGACAAACATTCCAGATGAGAAAGACCAGAATCGTTTGTTCCTTAAACGGGTGGTAGCTGAAGCCATTCGGGTCAGGAAGTTTCTTGCTGGGGGGCTTTGTGACTAGATCTTCACTGGCTCTAGAGCTTTATTGATACACTTAAGGACTGCAGGACCAGGCAGGTTTCTGCCTCTTCTGTTCCCTCCTCGGCCAGAACGACGGGCTGAGGGTCCCAAGTTGGAGGAGTTATACCCCCCAGCCTGGGGTCCAGGCCCAGCCCATCAGGAGGGAGAGGAGCGGCCACTCACCGGGAGGCAGGCAGCCAAGAGCCCCGTGGCCGTCATCTCTTCCGACTCCGAGATCTCGACCGAGTCAGAGCTGGGAAAGGCGAGTAACAAACCTCGACGGCGGTCAGGTCCGACCAGCAGGGCCCACCCCCGGAGTCTCTGCACACAGGGAGGGGCCAGGGCCACGGTTCTCGGGCCCCGTCAGCTCCCGACACCGTCCGCCCCAGGCCCCGGCCGGCCGGACCCCGCAGCTCTCCCGACGGTTACTCCGTCCCCAGACCACGGACTCCAGAGACTCCGGCCCAGAGCGCCCTCCGGGGAAACTACCACGACCAGGAGACCCGCGGCACGGCCTGCCAACCAACACGTGTGCGCCGCTGCCGGAGCCCTGTTCCTGAGCGCACAGAGAGTCAGACTACATTTACCAGAAGGCCCTGTGGCGCGACCTACCGACCAACGCGAGAGCGCGACGTGGGAGCCCGGGACGTTGAGACGCCACTGCACTGGGGCTTCTGGGAGTTGTATTCCTGCAGCCGACCCTGGACCAGGGCTCCAGGGAGCCAGACTACATTTCCCAGAAGGCGTGGTGGCGCGGGGGACCGCCCAATGGGTTTGCGGGGCCGGGCCTAGGCTGGGACTAGGGCCTTCGGGAATTAAAGTCCTGGCTCCCGGGCCAGGCCTAGGACGCATTGAGACCACTTTATCTCACTGTAACACACAGAAGCGACTGTTGGGCGGGCATCCAGAAGGTCCGGGGAGCCTGAGAATGAGCGTTCTGGGCGTTCAGGGCGTTCTAGGAACTCATAATCACACTAACCTTGTCTGCCAGGCGGCGCGCGTGGGCACCTAGAGCATCATACTACATCTCCCAGGGGGTTTTGCGGTGCGGTGGGCGGTTCCAGTCTGCGACCTCTTGGAGCGAGGCATTCTGGAAGTTGTAGTCCATTGTCTCCAGGCCTTGTGAGGCCTCTGAGGACAGCCTGCCTTTCACACCAGGTGTGGAAGATGCTACCGTCACAAATATATCTTCCTGGAGATGAAGTAAAAATAAATGTCACCTTATTTGTTTATTTGGTTTGTTGTTATTGGGTTTTTTAAAATAAATTTATTTATTTGGCTGCATTGGATCTTCGTTACTGTGTGCGGGCTTTCTCTAGTTGTGGAGAGCGGGAGCTACTTTTAGTTGCAGTGCGCAGGCTTCTCATTGCATTGGCTTCTCTTGTGGAGCACGGGCTCTAGGCACATGGGCTTCAGTAGCTGTGGCACGTGGGCTCAGTAGTTGTGGCTCGCGGGCTCTAGAGCGCAGGCTCAGGAGTTGTGGCTCAAGGGCTTAGTTGCTCTGCAGCATGTGGGATCATCCCGGACCAGGGCTTGAACTCGTGTCCCCTGCCTTGGCAGGCAGATTCTTAACCACTGCACCACCAGGGAAGCCCTGTGTTTTTTAAATAAGAGACAAAGATGTGTTTATTTATTTTGACAAAGACATATTTAAATATTATATCCTGTGCCTGGGTGTTTTTGTTTATTAGGTGGGTAATGAAGGCAAGCATCAGTCGTAGGTTGTTGGATAGTTCTTTCATAAAATGTTATTTTTCATCTTTTTTCAGCTACATCACTCCACGGCCACAGTGGACTTGCCATGTAAGAAGAGGAGATTGGGACACAGATATGCACAGAGGGACGACCATGTGAGGACACAGGGAGAGGGTGGTCATCTGCAAGCCAAGGAGAGAGACCTCAGAAGGAATCAATGCTGTCGACATTTTGATCTTGAATGTCCAGCCTCCAGAACTGAGAAAATTAACGTCTGTTCTTTAAGCCACATCGTCTGTGGTATTTTGTTACGGCAGCCCTTGCCGACTAGTACAGCAACTCTCACCCATTCTGCCACCCCTTCCTTTGGAGATTAAATTGCTGTTCTGACCACAGTGAGATAGCATCACACCCCACAAGTCAAAAGACCCAACAACTCAAAGGCTGTCAAGGATGGGTATGTTGGGAGGCGTGATGTTACCCCCTAAAGCCACACACATCCTTTACACACTTTAAAGTGTCAAAAATAAACACACTCATTAACACGACCCAAATCTATGCTACCCTACAATGCGTAGAGATATGAAGTCAAGGTAGAAATACAAAATCTAGGGAATTCCCTGGTGGTCCAGTGGTTAGAACTCCACACTTTCACTGCAGGGGGCCCAGCTTTGATCCCTGTTCAGGGAACTAAGATCCTGCAAACAGCACAGTGCGGCAAAACAAAAACGAAAACAAAAACACCAAATCTATTCTTTGAGACCAGACTTTCAGTGTTCTGTCTTACTTAGAAATTGTTCCAGTATCCAAAGATCGTTAAATATTTAAGAAATTAGCATGAGTCCAATCTCTTAATGTTAAGTTAGGCTCTTGGAAATTATCCTTCAGTTGATACCCCATGGATCATAATTACTATTGATATAAAAATGTGTCAGAATGATAATTCAACTTAGTTGAACATGTTTTTTGTTTGTTTTGGCCGCACTATGCTGCAGCATGTTGAACTTCCCCTGACCAGGGGTGGAACCCATGCCCCTGGTAGTGGAAGCTCAGAGCCTTAACCACTAGACTACCAGGGAAGTCCCAGGTTACATTTTTTAAAAATCTTAAACATTATGTGAAACTAATAGTCATATATCTGATTGGATTCTAAAAGAAACAGAACACAGTTAAAATTAGCTCTTTCAGGACAAATACCATATAATATCACTTATAGGTGGAATCTAAAATATGACACGAATGAACATATCTATGAAACAGAAACAGACTCACAGACACAGAGAACAGACCTGGGGTTACCAAGGGGTAGGGGGTGTGGGGGAAGGATCTCAGAGAGGCAGCAGTGAGTGGTGGCGTGAAGCAAGATCTTAATTCCCTGCCCAGGAATTGAACCTGGGGAGCCTGGATGAAAACCAGGAATCCTGGCCACTACACCCCATGGCTTTTGCCCCCAGTGAAAAATGCATTTCTCACGGAGGCAAAAACTGTAAAAACAGGTACAGAGTTTATTATTAGAGACATAGCACAACAAGTGGGAGAGCACACAGAGAAACAGTTTGTTTAGTTAAGACAGAAGTAAGGCAGAGATGCACACCCAGAGAGAAAGGGTGTGGACACCCTCCCTAATGAGGAGGAGTGCAGTAAAAAGGCAGGTAAGTCATTCATATAGGGCAGTTCTTCCGGGTCTCTGTTTACCTCTGGCCAATTATCTGGTTTCTTTTTCCACACCTGCCCTGCCCTAGGACCCTCCCCAACATGCGTGCTCAACTTCTTTCGAAGATGGATTACAGCACAGAGGCCTATGGGACGGCCTTAGCATCACCTATTATGGGGAGGTGCCCCCTCCTTTTTGACCCCCAAGGAACCTTTCTCTGCGAGTGTGCAATGTTTCCCTTGCTCCAAGGATGGGAAACGTATGACCTCTTGATCTTTTAACAGGGTTTAGTCCCACTCTGTCCCTATCATAAGAATGTCCAATCTCCAATTATTTACCCTATTTCTGTTGCTGGTTTTTATATAGAGGTGCAGATCTCAAAATATAAACAGGAGTCTGGTCATAAATATGTAGTCCTGGAGGCCGTTTGTCTCTTGCTTCAGGAAATGTAAACAGGGGGCTGGTAATGAATGTCCAGCCTGGAGCCCATCTTCCTCTCACCCTAGGAAGTGTGAACAGGAGGCCAGTTGTAAATGTCTAGCCTGGAGCCCATCTATCTCCTGCCCCCAGTGGACTGGGAGATTGGGATTAGCAGTTGCAAACTATTATATAAAGGATGGATAAACAAGGTCCTACTGTATAGCACAGTGAACTATATTCAGTATCCTGTGATAAACCATAATGGAAAAGCATATGAAAAAGAATATATATATATATATATATATATATATATATATATATATATATATATATATATAACTGAGTCACCTTGCTATACAGCAGAAATTAATACAATATTGTAACTCAACTATACTTCAATAAAATTAAAAAAATAAAATTAGCTCTTTCAGAAGTGAGGGAAAAAAATTCTGTATTTTTTTGTTTGTTTGTTTGTTTGTTTAACTGGGGCATGACAATTCAGCCCAAGCCCCAGGGCTTATTCTGGTAATTTTATGAATCTCCTCTCTCTGGGCAGATTACGCAAAGAATCGCCTTTTACTACCTGTTGCTAAGAATGGTCTGAATATGCCAAGACCAGTTTGACATTTTAACAGAAGGAAAACCAAATTCCAAACTTGTATTAATATGATATTTGACAATAACAAATTCACAAGGCTCTCTCTCTCTTTTTTTTTTTTTTTTTTGCTTATGATATGAATGAAGTCTTATTATTGTGTTACCACCTGATCAATTTATTTTCAAACTGGATCATCATTTCAGTTGAGGCAATGCAGCTACAACCATCTATGTTTCTGTCTTAAGCAAGGACCAATTGTTTCTGCAACTTAGCAGCTTAAAAAATCACTGATTTTTTAGCTAACATCTTCTGTGGGTCAGGAGTGAGAGCATGGCTTACTTAACTGGGTCCTTTGCTCAGAGTCTCCCATGGCGGCCATCAAGGAATCAGCCAGGGCTGGGGTCTCATCTGAGGTGTGGGGTCCACGTCCAGGACCATTGGTTGTTGGCAGAATTCAGTTGCTTGCAGTTGTAAGAGTGAGGTCCTGTTTTCTTGCTGGCTCTTGGTGGAGGGCCCCTCTCCACTACTGGAGGCCACCTCAGATTCTTGTCACATGGCCTCCTACTCACAATATGGCCGTTTCCAAGAAGGACCTACTGTACAGCACAGGGAACTATACTCAAATTTTTGTAATAACCTATAAGGGAAAAAAATCTGAAAAAGAATATATATATAAATATATATATAACTGGATCACTTTGCTGTACACCTGAAACTAACACAACACTGTAAATCAACTCTACTTCAATAAAAATAAATAAGTTAAAATCTAAAAAAGTTTTTAATAAAAAGATAAATTATCTTAAAGGAAAAATATCAATATGGCCGTTTAATTCTCCTTTATGTCAGAGGAGAAAAGTGTCTCTTCAGCCTACCCTGTCGAGTCTTGTATGATGTAACATAATCACAAAAGCGAGGGCCCCAGCGCGCTCACAGGTTGCTCTGGCCGCTCAGGGTCGGGGACCATAGGAGGCGTGTGCACCCGCAGGCAAGGATCTCAGGGGCCACCTCAGCATCCTGCCCCCCACACAAGCGTTCTTCTCTAGATGGCATCTTGCATTCACAGCCCTGTCAGAATCCACAGATAGCTCCCCCCAGCTTCTTCCCCTGCAACAGCGGTGCGGTTACTTGCAGAGGTTCTCTAAGACTCCTTTTTATCAGGAGAGAACTGGATGAATCAGTCAGACAGCCGAGCCCATACCTGGAGTGTTACACTTAAGAATAAACCCCGTCACATGACAAGCCCTCCGAGGAGGAACCAGGGTTGGACTTCCTCTGTGGCACCCACACCCCTAAAGCCCCCGCCCCCAGAAATGCCCTGGAACCTATTCTGTGACTTATAAGGCCCCAGCTTCACGGGTAGGACGGAAATCCTCTCCCGGCAGGCCTGGGAACCTAGCAGATTTAAGGCTTCAAGGAGAGAATTCACTCCACTATATAGTTTCAAAGTCAAAATGAATATATTTAAATTGGAATCCTCAGACCATGCTGGTGGGAATGTAAAACCGTGCAGCCACTTTGGAAAATGCTCTGTTAGTTCTTCAGATAGTTAAATATAGAATTACCATGTGGCCCATCGATTCCACTCAAATACCCAAGAGAATTGAAAACACACATACACAAAGCCTACCCTGTTCACAGCAGCATTATTCACAGCAACCAAAAAGCGGAGACAGCTCAGATGTCCCTCGGCTGATAAACAGATAAACACGTCGTGGTCCATTCATACAATGGACTATCCCTCAGCCATAAAATGGAATGAAGCTCTGATAGACGCTACAACACTGATGAACCTTGAAGACATTATGGTGGGTGAAAGAAGCCAGACACAAAAGACCACAGGAGACATGATTCCATTTACATGAAATGTCCAGAAAAGGCAAATCCATAGAAATGGAAAGCAGATTAGTGGTTGCCAGGGGCTGAGGATTATGGGAAGTGGTGGCTCGTGGGTTTGATGTTTCTTTATTGGGTGATGACAATGTCCTCCGATTGTGGTGATGTCTGCATAACTCCGAGTGTAGACTAAAAGCACTGAACTGTCCACTTTAAGTGGGTGAATGGCGTAGTGTGTGAATTCTATCTCAACAAACCTGTGAACGTAGGAGCCAAATTTAGAGGAAGACAAGAAGATGACCACCATCGTAGGGATGACGCCCAGGGCCTGAAATTTGGGGAACAGCAGGTGGTGGCATTCCAAGCCTGCCTGGGTGAGCTTGGACCCATCATTGATTTGTTTCTAAACCTCAGTTTCCTCGTTGATGTCACAGGGATTGAGGTTCCCTCACCACCAGGTTATGGCGTGGAGTAAAAATAGTGTCTGGCACATAAAGCATTAGCGGGAAACCTGGCAGGTAGTAGCGAAAGCACAGTTTGTGAAGGGGACAGGCTTTGGGGTGATTCACCTGGGGAAATTTATAGAGCCCTAGGAGCCAGGCCATGGGGATGTGCAGGGCTGACCACATATCTCCCACTAGGTGGCCACGCGGGATCTTAGTTCCCCGACCAGGGATCAAACCCGTGCCCTCCGCAGTGAAAGCACAAAGTCCTAACCACTGGAACGCCAGGGAAGTCCCAGGCTTTTTTTTTTTTTTTTGGCTGTGTTGGGTCTTCGTCTCTGCGCGCGGGCTTTCTCTAGTTGGGTGCACGGGCTTCTCATTGCGGTGGCTTCTCTTGTTGCGGAGCACAGGCTCTAGGTACGCGGGCTTCAGTAGTTGTGGCTCGCAGGCTCTAGAGCGCAGGCTCAGTAGTTGTGGCACATGGGCTTAGTTGCTCCGCTGCATGTGGGATCTTCCCGGACCAGGGATCAAACCCGTGTCGCCTGCATTGGCAGGCGGATTCTTAACCACTGCACCACCAGTGAAGTCCCGCAGGCATTTTTGATAACAGGCAGCAAAACTTGTTTTTCCTGTGTCTATTTCATATTTATTTGACTAATTGGTTTTATATGGACCGATAGCAGACAAGGCAATCCTCTTTTTCCTTTTTCATATGTGGTATCATCCCTTTGTTATACTTGGGCTTTGATCGCTTTTTTTAAATTGAAGTATAGAAACTAATATTATATTAGTTTCAGGTGTACAACATAGTGTCCAGTATTTTTATAGAATATACTCCATTTAAATTTATTACAAAAGAATGGCTATATTTCCCTGTGCTGTACAATAGATCCTTGCTGCTTATCTATTTGAAGTTCTTAAAATACACTCAATGTGAAACATGCTAATCCTAAAAAACACTCACGGTTATCTGCAATTCAATTCTTAACTGGGCCTCTCCTAATTTTTAAGTTGCTAAATCTGGAAATCCTATACTGGGACATATTACACTAACCAAGACATATTTTTAAAAAAAATTTTTTTTGGTACTTCCCTGGTAGCGCAGTGGTTAAGACTGCGCTCCCAATGCAGGGGGCCCGGGTTCCATCCCTGGTCAGAGAACTACATTCCACATGCATGCCGCAACTAAGAGGCCACATGCCACAACTAAGGAGCCCATGTGCGGAAACTAAGGAGCCCGCCTGCCTCAACTAATACCTAGCGCAACCAAATAAATACTTTTATTTATTTATTTATTTATTTATTTTTTTTGGCTGTGCTGGGCCTTCGTTTCTGTGCGAGGGCTTTCTCTAGTTGCGGCAAGCGGGGGCTACTCTTCATCGCGGTGCGTGGGCCTCTCACCACCGCGGCCTCTCTTGTTGCGGAGCACAGGCTCCAGACGCGCAGGCTCAGTAGTTGTGGCTCACGGGCCCAGTTGCTCCGCGGCATGTGGGATCTTCCCAGACCAGGGCTCGAACCCGTGTCCCCTGCATTGGCAGGCAGATTCCCAACCACTGCGCCACCAGGGAAGCCCCCAAATAAATACTTTTAAAACAAAATTTTTTTAACATACTGAATATGAGACACACTCATAGTCAAAAAGAAAAACTCCTCATTTGTCTGGGATTTCGGCCTTGTCTGGCAGCTGAATTGCAAAGGTAGCAC
This sequence comes from Balaenoptera borealis, assembly GCF_965194805.1. Classification (NCBI taxonomy): domain Eukaryota; kingdom Metazoa; phylum Chordata; class Mammalia; order Artiodactyla; family Balaenopteridae; genus Balaenoptera; species Balaenoptera borealis. The sequence continues at coordinate 69,144,810 of NC_138878.1, forward strand.
GTTTGCACAGCACCGCTCAGAGGCAGTGCAGACACTGCACATTCTCCGCCCCCTCTCCGGACAGGGCACCCTGTTGCCATGGCGACCGAATCCGGGTCCCGGTAACACCCGGACTCCACTGGGGTGGCGAACCCATCCTAGGCGGCTTCCGATTGGCCGCTAGCCTGGTAGAGGACCTCACCCAGATGCCGCGGCAGGAAGGTGAGGGGGCGGCCGCACCGAGAGCCTGCGGGTGCCCAGTTTGGGCTCAAGCCCACGTTTCCATGGCCCGGTGCCCACGGATCGCTTCTTTTTCCTCTGGGACTTACAGTGTTGCGTCCACCCAGCCCTGCTCTCACCCCACCACCCGCTCCAGTCCCAGCCCCCTCCCCGCCCGCAGTGCCCCAGGCCATCCCAGCAAACCGTGTCCCTGCACACGTCCTGCCCAACATGCATCGAGTTCCGTGCACCTGTGCTTTTAATTTTTGTTTTTTACATAAATGTCACTGTGCCGCACGCCTCTGCCTCACTTCTCTCGCTCCGTCGGTAACTGGAGAGCCTCCATTTTACCACGTGTCCATCTGGCCTGCGGCTTGCGTCTGTCTGCTCTCCCTCAGAAGGACACCGGTTTCCCCGGCGCTGCTCCAGACCAGGCTTGCCCCCGACCCGGACCCTGGGCCCTGTCGGAAACCCTCCCCTACGCCAGGTCGGTGGGGCGCAGACCCCGTCCCAGAGACTCGCGGGCTGGTTGTGCAGATGGACGCCCGGGTCTGTCCGGGAAAGCTCAGCAGAGGGGACTCGCCCTCGGGCGGCCCTGACCCCACGCCGCTCTGGGCTCCCCTTTCCCCTGAAGAGACTTCGTCCCTCCTTGTGCTGTCTTGCCCCTGTGACCCCACGTGAGCTTGCATCCTCCCAGGGCCGGCTGCCTGGAACAGAGCTCGCTCTTTCCTAGGAATGTCAACAAAAGTGCAGGAATTGGACTCTGAGGGGCCCCCCAAAAGCAGACGTGGATGCGAAAGCCAGGCGACGCAGGGTGGAATAGCGAAGGCTTGCGGGAGGAGTGTCAATGAGCTCGTGGTGAACAAGAGGGGAACACCAGGCGGAGGGCACAGCAGGAACAAGAGTCAGGGGTGAGAAGGGCCATTCTGTGCGCGGGTGCGCCTTCCTGTCGCCAGCTCCAGGAGACCATGGGGTCGCGGGCGGGATTTTTATCCATCGTGCACGTGGTCATTGGTGCCTGGCTGCCCACCATGTGGTCAGGCCGCATCACAACGTCTGGAGCAGGTCCATCCCGCATGAGTGCTGAGGTTAGGGCGTCTCCAGGCCCTCGGTTCAGAATGGACTTGCCGTTTACAGAAAACAGGGTTCCCGGTTCCGCACGCTGCCCCGGGAAGCCGCCTGACACATGCGGCTTTGCAGAGGCACGAGCCCAGTCCGCATCCGCAGGCGCTGAGGGGTCCAGGTTCCTGTGGCATCGTGGCGACGTGCGGCGAGGCAGATAAAGCAGCCCTTGGACCTCCTCCCCGTTCCCCGGGGAGAGGAGCCCAGAAGCATTTGCTATGGTGCTTGGGGGACCCGCGCAGCCTGCAGGGCCCAGGCTGGCTTTAAGGCTTCCCCGTTGCCATCCTGAAGTTCCAGCAAGGGGCCTTCCTCTATGTTGTGCCTGGGTCCGTGGAGCAGTGAGGTTATGGGGGTGGCGGGAGGCTGGGCCTGATATGGCTTCTCCGCCTCCCGCTCCAAGTCCTGGGAGCCAGGGACACGGCAGGTGTATCACACGCTGCTCCCTAGGAGGCTGGGTTTCATTCCTCAGATGGGAAGTTCCTGAAGGGTGTTAAGCGGGAAGGGGGCAGAGAAGGAGGACAGCGACGTGAGCACAGAGGTCGTGAAGACCGCGGAGAAGGTGGGGAGGAAGGGGCCACAAGGCATAAAAATGTGGGGACACCAAGAGTTGAGAAAAGGCCAGGAAATAGACTCTTCCCTGGAGCCTCCAGAAGGAACGAGCCCGGCAGACACCTGGGCACGAGCGCAGGGCAAGTGACTTTGGACTTGTGGCTTCTATTGCTGCGGGAGTTAATTGACTGTGTTTCCAGCCGCTGAGTGCACCAAGCTTTGCCTAGGCCGGGCAGGAGCTCATACGCACCACACCAACCAAGGCAGAGAGGCCAGAGGAATGTAACCTGTTACAGCAGGCATGGGGCTCAGACACACTGTATACACCTAAGCAGACCGAGCAAAGGCAGGGACCCAGGGTTGTATTAGGACTTTTGTGGGCCCTGTGTGTTTTTGCTCCATAAAAATAATATCAAAACTTAACATTTGTGGTACTTCCCTGGTGGCACAGTGGTTGAGAATCTGTCTGCCAATGCAGGGGACACGGGTTCGATCCCTGGTCCGGGAAGATCCCACATGCCACGGAGCAACTAAGCCTGTGCGCCACAACCACTGAGCCTACACTCTGGAGCCCACGAGCCACAACTACTGAGCCCACACACCACAAATACTGAGCCTGTGCTCTAGAGCCCACAAGCCACAACTACTGAGCCCGCAAGCCACAACAACTGAAGCCCGTGTGCCTAGAGCCCATGCTCTGCAATAAGAGAAGCCACTGCAATGAGAAGCCCACACACAGCAACCAAGAGTAGCCCCCACTCACCACAACTAGAGAAAGCCCGCGGGCAGCAGCGAAGACCCAATGCAGCCATAAATAAATAAATAAATAAATTTTTATTAAAAAAAGTTACATTCGCGAGTTTCAACAAAATAACATTAAAAGTTATATTTGACGGGAATACCCTGGCTCTCCAGTGGTTAAGACTCTGTGCTTTGGGGCTTCCCTGGTGGCGCAGTGGTTGAGAATCTGCCTGCCAATGCAGGAGACACGGGTTCGAGCCCTGGTCTGGGAAGATCCCACATGCCACGGAGCAACTAGGCCCGTGAGCCACAACTACTGAGCCAGCGCGTCTGGAGCCTGTGCTCCGCAACAAGAGAGGCCGCAATAGTGAGAGGCCCGCGCACCGCAATGAAGAGTGGCCCCTGCTTGCCGCAACTAGAGAAAGCCCACGCACAGAAACGAAGACCCAACACAGCCAAAAATAAAATTTTTTTTAAATTAATTAATTAAGAAAAAAAAAAAGACTGTGCTTTCACTGCTGAGGGCGCGGGTTCAATCCCTGGCTGGGGAACTAAGGTTCCACAAGGCACACTGTGCGGCCAAAAAACAAAAACAAACAAACAAAAAGTTATATTTGAAAAAAGATCTAATGAGCTAGAGATCAAGATGGTGAAATAGGACATGGAGCCCACGTCCTCCCACTTCGCAGTCTCTGTAATGATCAAAGCCCAGGTCCACGGGACTTTCGGGATGTTTCCTGTATTTGGAGGTACAGACAGGGCCTGGGAATGTCCTGGTGTCGGTGCCCAGCCCAAGCGTGTGTATCTAGACACCTCTGGATGGCAGCCCACGCCTCCAAGTGGGGAGGGGGTACTAAACATGCCCTAACGTACCCCCCAACACACACACGTCCTGGTCTTCTCACTCACGCAGTCCCTCTGCATCCTTGGTCACGGTCACAGCCACAGAGGAGGATGCAGGACTCACTGCTGCTGAGGGTCTCAGGGTGTCACATACAAGACAGAAGAGCGAAGGGAGTCCTGCCTTCCCCCTTGTGGATGGCGGGTCCTCTGGTGACTATTACAGAATTCAACGGTGTTTGTTTTACAATCAAACCTAGTGTTTAGCAAGAAACAAAAAATCCAGAATCCAGCCAAACACACCATTCCATGTATCCCCAACCTGAAAGTGGAATAATCTTGCACCATCCCATCCCAGATCCCTCCCGCCATCAGTCCTTCCTCCCCCAGCCCCCCAGAGCCCAGCTTCCCTTAGCGGCTTCAGACCCCGAACCCCCGGGGTCTGAGCTCAGCAGCTGCTGAGCCTGGTCCTGGGTGCTGCAATGCACTGCTAGCCCTCATCATCTCATGCACCGGAGGACCCTTCCCCACCCCAGCCAGGGCCTCTGGGGTCAGAGGACGGCTGGGCACTGCTAGGTTTTGAGGCTCCCAAAATGATATTTTTTTTAAAGGAAAAAATGTATCCACAGGGCTATATAAACATTGTAGTATCTTTAGATGTACATATCAAACAAATTAACAAAAATGCAGCCTAATGCAGTTGTGCTTTCCAGGATATGATTATAGAATTCCTTGAAAGTTACACTGATTTGTAATGCAGCTGCTCATGGTGGGTCCTGTCACAGATACATGGAGGCGCCCCCCTGTGGTTGGAGAAAGACTGGGCTCAAAAAGCCCCAGCCAGTGGTGACATCGTGGTCTGGAGGGTGAGGTCAGCTCAGAGGTAGCCTTCAGTATATGTTATTTGACTGGCAGAATGTTTTTAAAAACTTTGAATCCCTGCCAGCTTTCAAAAATCAAGATATTTCACACACAAATGCAGACCTTTGGCTTCTTTTGAGAAATCCAGACCCGAGACACTGGACTTACCTGTCCACATGACACCACTTGGCTGGAGCCATTAGTATCAGCCCCTTTAGAAAAAACCCAGCCCCTGCAAGCGTTTAAGCTTGTGAAAGTTGGTTGGGAAAAAACAAGAATTAGATGGTCAGAGGCAGGGGACAGAGGGGCACATCCAAGGGGAGCTGAGCAGGGCGAACTGGCCCAACGTCAGGACTGGGGTGCGTCCTCATGGGCAGGCAAGCCTGGCACGGCACCACCAACAGCTAGCTCATCACCAGGACTCTGTCCAGACCTCTAGGGAAAAGATTTCATCAAGACAAGTGTGTTCATGCTTCATGATCTGGTAAAAGGAAACTGGGGAGAAAAGGGTACACATTTTGTGGAAGAAAAAGTTAACAGGAAAAAAAAAATTAAGTCTTTTTTTGCATTTGGATTTGTGGGTAAGGGAAGTGGTAACTGATGTTTTATGTACATTTTAAAGCTTATAGTCTCTGAATGTACAGGACACCTTTAAAGAAAAGCTGCTAAGCTTGGCTTTGCTTTGTTTACATCAGTGCATTCCAATTTTGAGCCATCTGTCATATTTCCTCATAACAACCACTGTTATAGAGCTTACAAGATTTAAAGTCTTTCACTCACACGTGAACCAGCCAAATCTTTTCACGTGTCTCTATACGTGTAAAGAAGATGTGAGCAGCTAGGTTTTTTCCTAACATGAGAATTCTTATTGTCTTCTCTCCTGTTTTCAGAGTCAGAGTTTTTCCAAAGAAATAGTTGTTTCAGTCAAAGAAAGAAATGCCCTTGTCTTGAAACATTTTCTCAGCTTCAGATCCATCACGCAAGCCCCAACTGATCAGAATCAATCAGTCCCTTCTTAAAAGGGCAAAGGCACATGGCTCAGCCATGGTTAGATTCTTTCCATTCACTACTCCACGGATGTTCCACCTGCATTAGTGAAAATAAGTCCAGCTCAAGTGGGGGAATGGTGAATGTTCTCACCTTGTACACTTGGCTGCTGTACCCTGGGCCTGCCACCTGGTAGGCCTTGGTCAGTGTTCACCAAATGGCGAATGCAATCATGTGAGGGCACATCAGCTTTGAATATTATGCTGCTGTTGAAATGCACCATTTTGACAATTACATAGCAATGTGTAAAGTAGTTTTAAAATGTTCAAGTGTCTAGCCTGTGATGTTTCTTATTACCATGTACTAAATACTGGCAACTGTTCAAGCCTGGGTCAGTGTGGCAAAATGTAAACTGCTCTTGTGTTTGAAGTTTTTGTGAATTTTTTCTTTTCTTTTCTTTTTTTTTTTTTTTACTTTTTGGCCACACCACACAGCATGTGGGATCCTAGTTCCCCAACCAGGGATCAAACCCACGCTCCCTGAAATGGAAGCGGGAGTCTTAACCACTGGACCGCCAGGGAAGTCTCTCATTTCAATTTTTAACGTATTTTTAAACACTGGTTTGTTTTACAACAATAAAGTTTACAGTATTGTTACCAAACTGAACTCGTGTCTACTTGCCCTACGTGCCAATCTAATGACACCAGGTGTGGTGAAGAAAAGTGTAGTGTTTATTGCAGGGCGCCAAGCAAGGAGAACAGGCAGCTCATGCTCAAAAGACCTGAACTCCCCCTTGGCTTTCAGGGAAGGGTTTTTAAAGGCAACATTGGGGTAAGGGTTGCAGCTCATGGACTTTCTTCTGATTGGCTGGTGGCGAGGTAACAGGATGATGTTTTTGGAGTCAACATCATCAACCTTCTGGTTCCAACTGGCCTGGAGTCTATGTGCTTATGGTCAGCAGTTTCCATCTGATGGGAGTCTGGTTTCTGTAAAAACCACTTAGGAATGTAAGTCTGACATTGTTATCTATGTCCTTCAGGGAGGAACTAAAGGTCCTATGACTCTGCTATACGGCTGATTCATTATTTAAATTGTTACAAGTTCTCCAGCTGGACTTCTGTTCTTTGTCTCTGCTTGCTTTCACTCCTCTGATCATTAACCTTCAAGCCAGACTTTTTGAAACCCCGGTAAGGTTCAGTGGACTAAAGTTTTTCTTTAAGCAAGAAATAGAGAACACAAAGGAGTCTGTTACCAAGAGAGCCCATCCAGGGACTGCTCCCTTTCACTCCTGAACCCTCTGCAAAAATTAGTCCCCCAGCCAATCACCCGCTGAGCGCCGGCGCCACGGTCATGAGGCTCCTCACACATCAGCGGGTAGGGAATACTTTTGACGGTGACACAGGTACAGGCGTCAGGACTCGAACTCCCGTCCTAGGTGAATCCAACGGGAGGGGACAGATGCGCAGGGAGGCCGCGCGTGGCCCTCTGGGAGATGTAGTTCAGCGCCCTCCGCGCAGGTGCGATCCCGGCCCTTGGCGGTACAGCCTTCCTCCTCCATTCCAAGGAGCGCAGCAAAAGGAGGGCTCCGAGCCGCTCAGTCTCGCCCCGGGCGGGAGCGGGGCGACCAGGGAGATGACCGGAAGTGCACGCGGCGCCCTCTGGGAGATGTAGTTCGGCGCCCGCCCACCCAGGCGCAGTAGCGGCCCGTGGCGGGCGTGGCCTTCGTCCTCCATTCCAAGAAGGAGCTCGGCGTGGGAGGGTCCCAGGGTGGGAGAAAAGGCAGAGCTCAGTATTCGAACCCCTCAGCCTAGGCCCTGGGCGGGGGCGGGGCGCACCAGAAGACGACCGGAAGGGCACGTGCTGCCTTCTGGGAGATGTAGTTAGGCGTCCCTGCGCAGGCGCAGGTTGGTTGGTGACTGCCGTGGCCTTTGTCCTACAGTCCCGCGGGTAAGTGAGGTTGGGGGTGGCCGGGGCGGCGGAGGCCGAGCCGGGAGCGGGTCCAGGGTCTTCTATGGGGCCCCGGCCCGGGTGTGTACCTAACGGCGTGCGTCTGTGTCTCGTCTCTTCTGCTGCTTTGGGCCCAGGGCGGGTCGCTGGGGGTAGTATGGGCGGGGCCGAGTGGGCGGGGCCCGGTTTGGGTAGTGGATTTGGGGGTGGTCTCAGGGTCCGAGAGGAGGGCTTGGGGCAGGGGTTGGGTACTGGCTTTGGTGGAAGGCATTGGGGTCTCTGGCTTCGCGAGCATAGTAAGAGATTGGCTGGCCGGACCCTTCAGAGCCTGGAGCCAGCCTGACCTGCATCCCTTCCCTATTTTGGTGGGACGTCCAGGGTTTGGAGAGTGGGTAAGGTCAAGGCCCCACCACAATGTCATCTCTGGAGCTTCACCTTCCTGAGGGACTTCTGTCTAAAGAATGAAGGTGAGGGAGAGCCAAAGCACCAGATTTTGATCCTAGCCACCTGGGACCCAGGAAACAGACTCATTGTATTAAAATCTTATTGAGCACCGACTGCATGCCATGCACCATCCAGGCTCCTTCATTAATTCAACAAGCAGGTATTTATATGTCCTGGGTGCGAGGCCCATCTTATATCCTAGAGCCCCCCAATATTGTCTCCACACTGGATGCCGCAGGAGAGTCAGGGAGATGATGATAAGCCCATAAAATATCACTAAACAAGATAACTCCCATCCAGGAAACTGCAATGAAGACAACGGAGCACAAGCTGGATGGGGCAGAATCAGGGGTGCATAGGCAGGGTCGTCAAGGGACAGTACAGAGAGAAGGGAAACACGTCCTACCTTTGGCCTGAGTTTCATTTTGGGCAATCAGCCAGGGAACGGCTTGTAAATCACTGGGAATTGGGCCGTGCATGTAGTAGATGCTAAACAGATGCTGACTGAAGCAAGAGACTTCCCTCCCAGCAACAGTCGCCTTCCTGTGTATTCTGCTGCCTGCTGGGCTCCATTGCCAGCCGTTTTCACATTTTAATTCCCATAAGCTCTGTGCTGGGTCACCACTCTCATTTTATGAGAGGGAAGTTGCCGCACACCATACAGTGCCCAAGACCCCCGTACTGTCTGGCTTTCTGTCACAGTAAGTCATCACCCTGGAAATCATCTGTGCAACCCAGACTGTGCTCCTTGCCCACCTGGCGGTCAGTTTTCCTGTCTGGAATGGATAAGGAAAATTTGAGCTCATACTTCTACAGTGCCTGGAATAGCACCTGGGTGCACAGCAGGAGCTCGGGAAATGCCAAGCTGAGGTTGCACTGCTGTTGAGTTTGGCCTGGGTGCTGAGCTCCTTCCACCTGCACACAGGGCTTCCAGGGCCTGGGGTTACTGGTCCAGTCTCTCACATCCCCTTTCCCCCTAGAACTGCCTGCCGAGGAGCTGGCTGTTCCTGCAAGAGGCCCGAGGAGGAGGGAATGACCGCCGGGCTCCTCACTGCCAGGGACCCGGTGAGTACACCACCGCCTCACTCTCAGGCCTCCCAGGCTCTACCTGTGGTCCCCACCAGGCTCGTTCTGCCCTCAGGGCCTCTGCCCTCACCAGGAATGTGCTTTAATCAGCTCTATGTCCTCCTCCACATCTCACCTCACCACCTCCGAGAAGACCTCCTGGATTCCCCCCCCCCGCCCCGTGCCACCCTGGCAGACATGGTTCATCCATCCCACTGATGTGTCTGGCACTTTCTCAACACAGGGCTCTAGGTCTGTTCTCCCAGCTCACTCTCTTCATCCAGTCACTTGGCCAACCTGTACTGAGCACTGCCAATGAGCAGGCACCATTCCAGGCACCGTTCCAGGTACTCCAGGTAGAGAAACAGACAAAATGAGCAGAAATCTCCATCCCCGGGGGCTCACAGACTACATGAGGAATGTAAACATGCCAAGTGTTGGGCAGGGAAATGAGGCCCAGAAGAGGGTGGGCTTGGGGACCAGGCATTAACCAGTACAGCCCAGGAGGCCTGTCTGAGGAAGTGGCCCCCAAACAGACCTGCAGGAAAGGAGAGGGTGAGGCCAGGGCCCACAGGGAGAATGTTCCAGGTGGAGGGAACAGCATGAGCAAAGGCCTGGAGGTGGGACCACGCCAGGCACCTAACATGAAGACCAGGCACACGTGTGGCAGGAGGACCGAGAACCAGGGCTCCTAGGCCGGCTGCAGGGGCCTGGGGCCTTGGGAAGCAGTTCTGGCCATTTTGGCCACGTGCAAAGGCCCGGCACACAGTAGGTGCACAGTGAATGGGTGAACAATGAATGTTCGGAACTCTGGTCAGTGCTGGACACATGTCACTCTGTTCAGCCCCCACATCAGTCCCACGAGGTGGGATGAGGAGGAGATCAAGGCACAGGGGCAAGTCACGCAACTGGGAGTGGCTGAGGCAGGCGTGAGCTCAGGACCCCTGCCCCGGCTCAGACCACCTGCCCCCTGAGGTCCCCAGTGCCCAGCACACATCCTGCTGCCTTCATGGCTCCTCCTCCAGATCCCTGTGTGGTTGCCCAGCAGCGTCCCCCCATTTTCTCCAGAGCACTGGCCTCTCCTGGGGTTTTCATTTTTGCCAGCTCCCCCACCCTGCAGCTAGCATACAAGCACCAGGAGGCGGGCTGTGTTTGTCCTGTTTCCACGGCCTCTGCAGCGCCTAGAACAGTGACCTGCACTCGGTAGGACTCCGCACATAACCACTGAGCGAGACCTAATGAGTCTGGAAGATGTGGAGCAAGCAGGGAGGGTTGGTGAGAGAAAATAAAACCTCCCCGGGCCCCCCAGCACAGCTGTTTGAACGGTGGGTCCTCAGGTAAACCACCCACTATGCACCGGGCCAAGGGTACACACTTCCTGTGAATTCCCTCACTCCTCCCAACAGCCCTCAGGGAGCTCCCAGTAACTTGCAGATGAGGGCAGGGAGGCCCAGCGCAGTTAAAAGACAGCTGGTGCTGGAGTCTGAATCTCCATCATGTGGATCCAGGGCCGGGTCTTCACAGCGTCACCTCCCAGATGCCCAGTTCTGGTGGGAGAAATTCTAGCAGAGGCAGATTCTGCCTGGTAGACCAGGGTCCAGGATGTGGGCCACCTTGTGTCCCTGACTCCCGCCCACATGGCCAAAGTCTATAGACCTTGCATCTCCCCCACTAGCCATCCATAGCACTTGCTTCTGTGAGATGAAAATCCCTTTGTGGAGGATGTCTGCCCAAACCTCACGGGCCTTAAGGGAAATCATAAACTCCCCACTTGATCGCGGAAGAAACTGGCCTTGTTCTCTATATCTATGAGTCTGCTTTTGTTTTATTATATTCATTCATTTCATTATTTTTTTAGATTCCACATATAAGAGATAATACTCAGTATTTGTCTTTCTCTGTCTCACTTATTTCACTAAACATAGTATCCTGCAGGTCCATCCATGCCGTCACAAATGGCAAAATTTCATTTTTTATGGCTGAGTAGTATTCCATTATATGTGTGTGTGTGTGTGCGTACATATATATATATATATATGTATATATATATATATATACTTATATGTACATATATATATATATATATATATGGCACATCTTCTTTATCCGTTCATCTGTTGATGGACACTTAGCTGCTATGAACACTGGGGTGCATGTGTCTTTTGGAATTACTGCTTTTGTTTTCTTCAGATATATACCCAGGAGTGGGATTGCTGGATCCTATGGTAGTTCTGTTAACCCATTATCTAAATGTCCAAAGTTGAAGACTAGGAAACAGTCCTCAGGGGTCCTGCCACTGGAGACCCCCACCCATTTCATTTTCCTGGCCACTCTCCATTGGCTCTTTGTCTCCGCAGCCCCTCTTCTGTGTATTCAGGCGTCATTTATGCACAGCGTAGATTTATCTGAGTGTGCAGCCTGGCAACTGCATGTATGGACACCAGTGGATGGTGCAGCTGAGGCACAGGAAGTTCCCAGCCTCCCTGGGGCTCCCTCGTGCCTCTCTCTCAGTTGCTGCTGCTGTGACATCTCAGGGGTCCTTGTTTGTCCAAGGAGGAACTGATGGGAGGGTGCGAGTTCCTTGCCGGCCCAGAACTTCCATTCTGACCCCCAGGGTGTGTTTTTCTCTCACTTGTCTTTCAGGGAGGTGGTTCAGCCACATGGCCAGTAGGCGGACGCGCTGGACCCAGACTACCCAAGTTCAAATCCTGGCTCAGCCCTTTCTCCCTGGGTGATTTTGGGTGACTTCGTTGGCGTCCTCCCTGGGTGAACAGTGGTTGGATGTGATCACCCGTGGCCTGGGGTTATTAAGTGAGCAATCCACGTGCATCTTTCAGCACCATCTATGTGTTTGCTCTGAATTTTTTTTTTAAGGTTCACAAATTTAAAGTTCTTAATGTATCAAAACCCTGATATCTTTCATAGTGATTTCTAGGTTGATGAATTGGCTTATTTATTTTTTTAAGGCCACACAATCCCATAATGATAGTCTCATTATAAAAATGTCAAGCAGCACTTATGAAGTCCCCCTTGCACCTCAGCCCCGTCTCCCAGGCTTCCATCTAAAGTTGCCGCTGCTGTCACTGCCATGCGCCTCATTTTCCTGTGTTTATGTACACATTTTCAGACAAATATTAGAATTAGAGCTTTGTTTCCTTTTACATAAATAGCACTGGGCTGGCAACGTCCCACCATCCAGGACTTTTCCATCTGGAAGGTTATTCCCCAGCTGTGCGTATCAGTGCCCCCCGTCTTGTGCTTGGCTGCAGATTTTCCAGAACCTGACTTTGGCTGCTCTGCCACGATGGGCATCAAGGCCATTACCAGTTGCCTGTTATGACATTGCAGCAGGGGAGCAAGGTTCTTGGGGGAAGGGGGAGATGGAGGGGAAGTGGAATTGCTGGCGTAACAAGTGTATATATTTTTAAAACCCTGCCAATTGTGAAAGCAATCCATGCCTGGGAGCTAAGCCATCCTCTTCTCAGAAGGACCAGACTCTCTGTCCTCTTGTTTGCCTTTTACTTACTGATTTGTCAGCTCTTTGCATGTGCTGGCCACTAATCCTTTTCCTTCCATTTATGTTGCAAATATTCATTCTGCTGTCATGGGTCCTTGAAGTGGCTTGTAAAGACTTTGTCATCTAGAAGTCATGAATTTTGATTGCTGAATGTATTATTTTCCTGTCGATTCTGTAACAAATCCTAACAAACTTAGTGGCTTAAAACCACACAATTTATTATTTTATGGTTCTGGAGGTCAGAAGTCTGTAGTACATCTCATTGGGCTAAAATCAGTGTGTCAGCAGGGCTGTGTTCCTTCTGGCAGCTCTAAGAGAGAATCCACTTCCTTACCTTTTCCAGCTTCTAGAGGCCTCCCACATTCCTTGGCTCCTGACCTGCTTCTATCTTCAAAGCCAGCTTTGGCCATTTGAGTCTTCCTCACATACTGTTACTGTGAGGCTGACTTTTCTGCCTCTTCCCCATTGAAAGACCCTTGTGATTATATTGGGCTCACCAGGATATTCCAGGATAATCTCCTTATTTTAAGATCAGTGGACTAGCAACCTTAATACCATCTACCATCTTTTTTTTTTTTTTGGCCACACCATGGCATGTGGGATCTTAGTTCCCCGACCAGGGATCAAACCCATACCCCCTGCAGTGGAAGCACAGAGTCTTAACCACTGGACCGCTAGGGAAGTCCCATCCATCTGCCATCTTAATTCCTCCTTGCCATGTAATCCAGGGATGGTAGTGACACAATTCTGCCTACCACACTCATTTTTCTTCTTTCTGACTTTTAGTGTTTTATATTTTATTTGTGAAGACTTTCTCTACCACCCATTTATTAAATTCATGGCCTATACTTTTCCAACTTTTTCCTTTTTTATATTCATCTCTTTAAGATTTCTGGAATTTATTTTTATTTATGGTGAGGTAGGGATCTACTGATTTTTCCCCCTAACAGAGGGCCAGTTGCCCTGGTGTGTCCATTGCTTTGAAATGCTCCCACTACCACACTGATTTTCCACGTATACATGGATCTTCATGTACTTGAATTTAATTTACACGTGAACAGATTCTTAATAAAGTCACCCAAATTCAATCCTTGGATTTGCTGCTTACTAGCTTTATAACTTTGGGCAAGACACTTAAGCTTTCCCAGTCTCCGTAAAATGTGCTCGTGGCAGCATGGACCCTCTCATCTCTTAAAGAGGGCTTTGTTTCATTCATTATGTATGCATCTTGGACCCATCAGGATGTTATTTTGGCCAAAGGGTGAGGCAGGGAGCCAACCTGACAGTTTTCAGATGCTCCTTCCTCGCTGCCCAGACCCAGCTGCTTCTCGGAGGGGCCACCCACGCAAGCACACTTCCTGTGAACCCAACACGCCAGGACCGTCCTCCCCTTCATTGATGACACATCAGCAGCATTTCTCATTTCAAGAGACTCTTCTCCAGCAGGGTCCCAAGCCCCACAGTAAAAACCTGATCCAAATCCCCAGACCCTCCCACCCACTTGGCCAAGGCCCCCGTTCACCAGATGCTGCCACTGGCAGCCACGCCGGGGACACTGAGGACGCTCATGTTTGACGTTTCAGGAGCAAGTGACTTTTGAGGACGTGGTCGTGGAGTTCACCTGGGAGGAGTGGGGGCAGCTGGAGCCGGCCCAGAGGACCCTGTACCGAGATGTGATGCTGGAGACCTTTGGGCTCCTTGCCTCTGTGGGTGAGGCCACCCCCGTGCCCCTGATGGTCTGCCTACAGTACAGATTCTAATTTTCCTGGGATAAAAGTGGGAGTAGATCTAGGCCATAAAAGCAAATACCTTAAAAGCAAATACTTGGCCTTCAGGGACCTGTTTCAGTGCAGGGAATGTCAATTAGGATGTTTTGGTTGCGAATGACAGACCCTAGCTAACAATGCCAGAAGCAGAAAGTCATGGGGTAAGAGGGACATACCGGGTCCCGTGACCACAGAACCCCGGGTAGACCTGGATCTTCCTATGGTGCTGTCGGGACCCCTCTGCTGCCCACCCCCATACCCCTTTCTGCCTCCTTTCGCAGACGGGCCCCTCTGAAGGTGACAAGACAGCTGAGAGGGTGCCTCTCCCAGGTTTGAGACCAGCAGAAGAGGCAGGCTCTGTGTCCCGGGCACCCATAGAAGGCCCCTGGGTTGTCTTGGTTTGGCAGCCAGGTCCCCTCCAGGCCGGTCATTGTTGCAGGCACAGGACGAAGCAGAGCTCTGATTGGCCACACCGGGGCCAAGGATGGGGTCGGGGACTGAGTGAGGGGAGGAGGTCCCTAAGGAATGTCAGAGGCTGTTACCACACCATGGCCTCCTGGAACCCCAGCCACTTGGGTCCTGGGAGACTGAGGGTGGAGTGGGCAGAGGGCTGGGGAGGGTCCTGGGACACAGATGCTCACTCCATGGGTTTCTCCCTGAGCAGGACACTGGCTCCCAAAGCCGGACGTCATCTCCCTGCTGGAGCACGAGGTGGAGCTGTGGGTGGTGGACAAGGGAGCCCCCCGAGGTGTGTGCACAGGTGAGATGAAAGCCCTGCAGGTCTGGGAGGAACCCATTCACCCCCCAGGTTCTCTCTCCATTTCTGCACTCAGATTCTTCAGAGCAAATTAACTACTCAGTCTTTCAGGGAACATTCGCCAAGCATCCATTTTGCTGTGAGTGAGACCAAGTTCCCATCTTCACTGAATTTACATTTTTGGTGAGGGAGAGAGGCACACGATAAATAGCTAAAATAATAATAATAACAGTGAACAAGATGATTACAGATTATGATGAATGCTGAGAAATGGAAGCAGGGGATGAGGTAGAGACTAGGATTGGGGTGAGGACTGAGCAGAGAGATGAGGGCTAGCCTCTCCAAGGAGGTGGTGTGTGAGCTGAAGCCTAAACCATGAGAACAATGTGACCATGAAACAATCTGGGAGGACAGAACTCCAGGCAGAGGAAACAGCAAGCACAAAGCCACCAAGGCAATGCAACAGCCAGCTCTTGCCATGTAACAAACACTCCAGCCTCAGTGGTTTAAACCAAAGAATCACTTATGACTCATGCATCTGTGGGCTGGTGGATCCAGGCTGGGCCCTTCCATGTGCCTGTAGGTTGGCTGGGTAGTTCTACTCTTCATACCTCTTGTCCAGCTCCTGAGACCAGCAGGCAAGTCTGTTGGGAGTGGGAGTGTCCCGGCCCTCTGGCGACAGGCCCTGACCCTATGTAAGCAGTGGCCCATCACCAGGGCCTAAGAAGGGATGGGCCAGTGTGTAGGGGAGTTTATAACAGGGTCTCCCTAGCCTCAAATAATAACCAGTCCTTACTTAGTATATCACCTTCCGATTGGTGCTGTGACAAATTACCACAAACTTAGTGGCTTAAAGCAACACAAATTACCTTACAGTTCTAGAGGTCAGAAGTCCAAAATGGGTCTCCCTGGGCTACAGTACAGTGTCAGCAGGGCAGTGTTTCTTCTGGAGGGTTTGGGGAAAATCCGTTTCCTTTCATTGTCCAGCTTCTAGAGACTGCCCACATTCCTTGACACAAGGCCTTATCCATCTTCAAAGTCAGCAATAGCTGGTCAAGCCTTCTCACATCATGTCCCTCCTGCCTCTCTCTTTCACAATGAAGAACTCTTATGATTACATTGGGCCCACCCTGATAAGCCAATGAGGGTAATCACAGATGATTGCTAATGTCAAATGATGAGCGGCCTAATTCCTCCTTGACATGTAAGGTAAGCACAGATTCAAAGGTTCCAGAGATTAGGATGTGTATATATTTGGGAGCCACTGTTCTGCCAACCACATCTGGCTTGACCTTTTTTATTTTTAGCTTTTCACTAGAGTGTAACATAAATGGGAAATGTGCCCATGTCACACCTTTAGGCCAGTTCGGTGTCAGCATGGGGACACCGAAGCTATGGCTCTGCAGAGAGGGCCAAAATGAAGGAGGAGGAGGAGCAAATGTATCTGTTTGTTTGTTCAGCATGCCCATTGAGCTCTGCTCTGGGCTGGGGGTACTCCAGGCCCGGGGTGTCTGTCAGCAGTTTCCCTGGATGCTAGCTCTCTCCTCAGCACCGTCTCCCGCCCTCATTCTCTGTGCTCCCCCTGAAAACCCCATCCACACCCCTACACCAAGTCCTCCACCCTGGTTATTCTCTGTGCTTCTCCTCCCTCTCCCGTTCCTTCTCCGATTTGCAAAACTCTTATTTTTTTTAATGGACAAAGCCACCTGTGCCTTGGACCTTTCAAAACCATCAGTTTTATTCTTCCATCCACCCACCCAGCCACCACAAACTCTTCCCCCAGAACTGGGATTAAGGGACATTTCCATTTTTCTGTTTCTTTCAGACTTTGAAACTAGACAAACCAAACTATCAACTGTGAAGCAAGACATAACTGAAGAAATACCCAATAATGCCCTGGTAGAAAGGCTCCTGTGGGAAAGTCTGTGGAACTCCAAGGGTGAAAATGCTGAGGGCCACTGGGAACAGGGTCGCAAGAGGCCAGACAGCCATGTGGTGCAGACTGCCTTCATGCCTGTGAAGACACCCACTCAGGAGCAGCAGCAGGGGAATGGGTTTGGGGAAAACTTGAGTCTGAGGCCTGATCTCCCAACTCAACCAATGACTCCTAAAAGGCAAGGCCCCCCCATGTGGGGAACACATGGAAAGAGGGAGAATCCGGACTCAGATACTCAACAGAAAACCTGTGCAAAAGAGAAGCCCTACAGATGTCAGGAATGTGGAAAGGCCTTTAGTCACAGCTCAGCACTCATCGAACACCACCGAACACACACGGGAGAGAGACCTTACGAATGTCATGAATGTGGAAAAGGCTTCCGAAACAGCTCAGCGCTTACCAAACACCAGAGAATCCACACTGGTGAGAAGCCTTATAAGTGCACTCAGTGCGGGAGGACCTTCAACCAAATTGCCCCACTGATCCAGCACCAGAGAACTCATACAGGTGAGAAGCCCTACGAGTGCAGTGAATGTGGAAAATCCTTCAGTTTTAGGTCCTCCTTCAGCCAACATGAGCGGACGCACACAGGTGAGAAGCCCTACACGTGCAGTCAGTGCGGGAAGGCCTTCCGGCAGAGCATCCACCTCACCCAGCACCTGCGAATCCACACTGGGGAGAAGCCCTACCAGTGTGGAGAATGCGGCAAGGCCTTCAGCCACAGCTCGTCCCTGACCAAACACCAGCGGATCCACACGGGGGAGAAGCCCTACGAGTGCCAGGCATGTGGAAAAGCCTTCACCCAGATCACACCACTGATACAGCATCAGAGGACACACACAGGCGAGCGGCCCTATGAGTGCAGCGAGTGCGGGAAGGCCTTCAGCCAGAGCACGCTCCTGACCGAGCATCGGAGGATCCACACAGGAGAGAAGCCCTACGGGTGCAACGAGTGTGGGAAAACCTTCAGTCACAGCTCGTCGCTTAGCCAGCACGAGCGGACGCACACGGGTGAGAAGCCCTACTCGTGCAGTCAGTGCGGGAAGGCCTTCCGGCAGAGCACACACCTCACTCAGCACCAGAGAATCCACACCGGGGAGAAGCCCTATGAGTGTAGCGAGTGCGGGAAGGCCTTCAGCCACAGCTCGTCCCTGACCAAACACCAGCGGATCCACACCGGGGAGAAGCCCTACGAGTGTAACGAGTGTGGCAGAGCCTTCAGCCAGCTTGCTCCACTCATTCAACACCAGAGGATCCACACGGGAGAGAAGCCCTACGAGTGTAACGAGTGTGGCAGGGCCTTCAGCCAGAGCTCCCTCCTCATAGAACACCAGAGGATTCACACCAAGGAGAAACCCTATGGGTGCAATGAATGTGGAAAATCCTTCAGCCACAGCTCATCGCTCAGCCAGCACGAGAGGACACACACTGGGGAAAAGCCCTACGAGTGCCAGGATTGCGGAAAATCCTTCAGGCAGAGCACCCACCTCACTCAGCACCGGAGGATCCACACAGGAGAGAAGCCATATGAGTGCAGGGACTGTGGGAAAGCCTTCACACACAGCTCCTCCCTTACCAAGCACCAGAGAACTCATGCTGGGTAGACCCACTCCACATGTTCCGGGACCCAGCAAAGCCTTAAGCCATAACGCATCGCTTACTAGATTTGACCCAGTCATACTCCTGAGAAACAACACAAACATTATACACAAGACTTCATGCTCAGCAAACTCCTCACACCCCCACAGAGAGTTCACATTTACGGAAATGATTGTGGGAATACCGAGCTCTGGGTCATCCATCCCGGGATATCAGCTCATCCAGACAGTAGGGAAGTGTGGAGTTAATCACTGTTGAGGACCTTCAGCCGTGAGTGGCCGCTAATGCTTCATTATAGAACCTACAAAAGAGAAATGGAAAAAAATGTAGTGGATCTGGGGTGGCTTCTAAGGATTCACCATATTCCAAACCAGAGATTTTCAAAGTGGTGACAAACTCAGCAAATGCCTTTCATATAAAAGAACCAAATGCAGTCAGAATTTATCATTATTGTACATTACCTTCTTGGCAGGGGTTGCTTATGAATGGTGCAACTTGACTCTGATATTCCCTAAAAACAATATGGCAGAGTGTTCCAGACATGAGAGTGGCACTTTATGGAATCACCATGAATATTCAGCTGTCTCAGTACAAAATTTTCTGATTTGTGTGTAAATTCTTTGGTCAAGGCACATGGCCACCAGCCTCACAGATGTGAATGCCATATGACAAAGTATCCATGTACTATAAACAGATTTTAAAGTAGTTATATGCATTATGTTGCAATAAGTTAATCTTTATATGCAATGGAATTGAAAAGATTTGTATAGGAAGACTTGAAAGGTAAAGCCACTTCCATGGAGTCTTGCAGATTCTGAGATGGCTTTTGCTGCTCTCTTCTTGCTATAAATTTTTCTACAGGACTCACAGGCATTAGAAATGCAGATGTTGCTGTTTCACAAAAAGAGGAAGATTTTTTCTTTGTTAAGCCACCATCTTATGAGCAAGAGCACACTCACATTGGAACCTTATGTTTTGCAAGATTTATCTCTTGAGAAATGTACAAGTTAATCTTTTGAACTGTTTTTTTTTTCATTGATTCTTTATCCTGGTGTTTAATAAGCTTTTGTTTTTATAAAATTTAACTTGAAGGCAGTCTATAGTATTTCACTGAATCCTGAATCCACTAACAGCAGTCACCCTGACAACCGTGATCCTTAAACAGTGACTTGTCACCCTCACTAGAACCCATATGTAAATTGCATTGGCTGGTTTTGGTCACTAACCATCAGTTAGGGTTATAATGATCAGTTTGACTTTTCTAATCACAATGCTAGGATATAAGCTTCCAGGTAACTTGAAATTTCTCCCTTGGGGAAACCATGTTGCAAATAGTCTTCCAATACTGTTCCTCAGTATGCTTGTGGAATGCCCCCTCTTTTTTGGACTTAATTTCAGTCATTTAAAAACCACGTGAGAAAATCATGGCTTGCCACGCCGCTCCCCGCTCGCAGCCCCGTGCCTCGCTCCTCTCCGAACATGGCAAAAATATCCAGCCCTACAGAGACTGAACGGTGCATTGAGTCTCTGATTGCTGTTTTCCAAAAGCATGCTGGAAGGGATGATAACAACAGCAAACTCTCCAAGGCCGAGTTCCTTATCTTCATGAATACAGAGCTGGGTGCCTTCACAAAGAACCAGAAGGACCCTAGTGTCCTTGACCGCATGATGAAGAAACTGGACCTCGACCCTGATGGGCAGCTAGATTTCCAAGAATTTCTTAATCTTATTGGCGGCCTGGCCGTAGCTTGCCATGATTCCTCTATTAAGTCTACCTCTTCCCAGAAGTAAATCAGAGGAGCCTTTGGGCCTGGCCTCCAGCCCCACTCCCTTTCCTTCAGCCTCCCAATTATCATCTACCCCTCACAGCCCACAAATACCCTGAGCCAGGCACACCCACCACCCCATGCAGGCCACTCCTGCTGGTAGTAATAAAACAATATTGTTTTTTAAAGCACACACTGGAGAGTCAAATTTGTGCAAGGGAGGGAGATGACTGGGAGGAATATAAATTAGATTGATGGAAACAGTAACCAGAAGTTGCAAAGTAAATAGTAAAAATGCATCTTGGGTGTATACATAATCATGACTAATGATACCAACATAATCATCTCTAAATTACTCAAACTGATGGAGAGACGTCACTTATTGTTCACTCATTAAATGTCTATACACTCCTACTACAGGCACTGTCATAGGCTCTGAGGATACAGTCAGCAAGACAGACAAGGTCCTGCCTTCTCTGAGGTTACCTTCTAGTTGGGGGGGGGGGGAACAATAAGTGAATAAACAAAGAACTATGAGAGTGAAAAAAAAAAAAAACCACCACAAGAAAATCAGTAAATAGTGCATAGCAGCACTCTCCAATAGACACAACATAAGCCCCATTGGTAAATTTTAAATATATTGTAATAGTCCCATTTAAAAAGAAGAAACAGGTGAAATTAATTTATATTTGTCCCTATATATCCCAAATGTTACCATCTTGACATGTTGTTTATATAAAAAAATCACAAATGAGATATTTTGCTTTCTTTTTATACTATGCCTTTGAAATCCAGTGTGTGTTTTACATTTACAGTACATTTTAATTTGCTGTAGCCACATTTCAAGTGCTCATTTGCCACATGTAGCCAGTGAGCAGCTGTACAGGACAGGGCAGCTCAATAGCCTTGGTCCTTTGGTCAGGTGTTCTGTCCTCCCTCCCTTTATTACATGTATCCTCTTCCCTTTGCCTGTGCTTCTATCCTTGTGTAGCTTCTTGTCCTCAAGGAAATTAGATGTGCTGGGAAGAGCAGCATCAAAGTCAGTCAGAATAGAGAGGAGACAAGGTGAAGGTTGGCCAGAGATAATAACACCTGCATTATTGTGTGGTGGATTGGGAGGTGGGAGGGGTCTCACGTTAGGAGCCTCTGCACTTGTGGTTTGTTGGCTTTTTCAGAGGGGCTTGCCCTGATGCCTTGGTGAACACCTGTTTTATGACTTACTGCTGTCCTTAGGTTTTTTGGTGCTCATGTTGTCCCAGATATGGCCAATAATAGTCCCTTCAGGAAAGTTCCTGCCATCCCTGTGACATGCCTTCATCATTTTCAGTATAAGATGTTATAAGCTCATCTTGTTTCTACCCTGAAATCAGCCCCGAAATCAGTCATATTTCTGCAGGTCCAAAGAACTGGTTCATTTTAGTAGGGGATGCTATTCAGGACCAAATCTGAGTGCCAGGTGTGCTCATTGCTACTAGGTTGTCTACTGCTGAGCTAGGAAATAAAGGCGCATGTAAAAACACTTATATAGATACACACAAAAAGGTATATGGGTGCATATACATACACAGAAATACCTCCCATTCCAATCTGTGACTCCCCGTATTTTTATGTCCCTCTTCAATAGGGAGAATGCTGAGACCCCTAAAATAAACATACTTACTAATTTGCTGAATTCTAAAATACTTGTAAAATAGTTTCAGAGTTGCTTTTCTCAAACCACTACAAAAAACAAACCTACTAAAAGAAATGTAGAATTTGTTTGCTGTTCTTCTTCCATCACCACCCTGCCCAACACATGGTAAAGCACACAAATGGATGACTTATTCTACAGAGAGACAAAAATATCGCCAGATATCCCCACTTGTTAACCTCAGGGGAAGCTGTGTTGGGTCAGGCATTAGGGAAAATGGGTCTGTGCTGAGGGTCTTAACTCCCATCCAAAGGTGCAGGGACATGAACCATTGAGAAGAAACTTGGTAAGAACCTGGGCAGGATTAGATTTATCTGTCCCAGAGTCTCCCTCTCAGAGCAGTCTCCACTACAGGAAACTAGACCCTCCTACTGCAGAAGCCACGCTCCTTTCCCCACACTTCTGGGAAGCCTGGGAGGGTTTCCCTAAGAGCTGCCTCAGTTTGTGTGTGGCCTCTCAGGAGCCCAACTCTCAAGAGACAGTTTTTGTCGGCCAGAGGCTGGAGCTGGAGAGCTGGCTGTTTCACTGACACTTATGGAAACTGTCCTTTCTATAAACTCAGGTGCTCACTGGTTGAGAGAGGCCTGAGTTACATTATGTTTTGAGGATCGGGTTTCATGGAGTGGCCATGAAGTAAATGAAGCTGAAACTCCAAGGTCCTTCACTCTATTGCACCCCTTCCAAAGCCGAACAAACACCTCATTTTATCTTAGTAATTTTTAATTCTTCCTCCCAAAGAGGGACTTCTCAGTCATGTGAGCGACAGGCCCAGTGAATCTGGACTGATCCCTCACTCAGGATACTCAAGAAACACACACACATTTATAATGAAGATGTTCACAAATTTTATACAGGCACTGAACACATACATACCAAATCTTGTACACAGAAAAATGACTGGAAGGACGGATACTGAGATGTCAAAAGTTCCTATGAGCTGGGAACATGAGAAAAAATTTTTTCTCCTTCATTTCTTTTTTCTTTTTTTAAGTTTTCCATGATTGGGAGAATTTTCTTCAAAATGGTGAAAAATGAATTTTATTATAGAAATGCTGTAAATAAAGAATTCTCAAGGGAATTCAAAAACCAAAAACAAATGCAGCCAAAATTCCACCATGTTTTATAGTTACAATGTAACAAATATTTGTATTCTACTCCTTGAGCTACACTTAGAAATTTTTCTTCCATGTTGCTACATAGTCTTCTTAATTATCATTATGCTTCATTATTCCTTTGAACGGCTCTACCAAAATTTAAGTCACCGTTCCTCTGTAATTGGGTATTTAACTCCATGTAAATAGGCATCCTAGTCACTTGTATATATTATACTTTTAGTATTCCACCTAGATCCAGAAAGGATTTCAGCCTCTCAATGTATGTAGCTTTCTCCTTTTTTTCCCCACTAATTCTTTAGGAAAAATCACCACACCTGAAATTGAAAGTTCAAGGAATACAAATGTCAAAGTAGTTCTTAAGCAACTGGGCTGTTTGTGTTCCAGACCGTTGCACTGGTTGACACTGATTTACAAAACTCATCAACCCAAATAATAAGGGGGGTCATGTATTAGTCTGCTCAGGCTGCCATAAGAAATAAAAAACAAAACACACAGGCTAGGTGGCTTAAAACAGCACAAATTTATTTTCTCACAGTTATGGAGGCTAGAAGTCCAAGATCAAGGTGCTGTCAGGGTTGGTTTCTGGTGAGACCTTTTTTCCTAGCTTCCTCTGTGCACACTTGGCAAGAGAGAGCAATCTCTGCTCTTTCTTTTTATAAGGACACCAGTCCCATGGGATTAGGGCCCCACCCATATGACCTCATTTAACCTTAATTATCTCCCTAAGGCCCTATCTCTAAATTAGGGGTTGGGGCTTCCACATATGAGCTGGGGGCAGGGGGAAGGAGGGAAGGGGGGCGCGGTGGCACGCAACTCAGTCCATTACAGAAGGTATTCCCACTAATTTGATTTTGCAACTCACTAATGGGCTGAGACATGGTTTGAAAACACTGCATTACTAGGCTCCGAGTGTTTTTGTGATCTCTGTAAGCCACTCCATACCCATGTGAGTTAAAATGGAGAACGGTACGCTACTGAGGACTCAGAAGTAAACCTGCCATCACATATTTACGAAAAAAACAAAACAGCAGGCAAGATTTCTGCTTGAACAGCAGCCCTGGGAAGTTCTAACAAGAGGAACGGACAAGGCTGACTTCAAGAAAGAGCTGGCAAATCACACAACTTAAGGCAACTCTACACTTTGCACAAAGGCCAATGTTCCAATGTGTGGGTGGTGCTGAAACGGTCAGAGAAGAAAGCAGTCTTCTTTCACTCCTGGCGGCTTGTGCTCACAGGTAAGCATCTTTGCAGCTGTGTTTGCAAGGTGAGGGCTTCATGTGCGCCCTTCCTGGGTTCTAAGTGCTTCAGCCACCTTAGCTCGTTTAGAAAACAAGCAGACTTACATCCACACAGACACCGCAGGAAGCCACACAAGGGTTTTGAAGGAGCCCAATGAGTTACTCTGAAATTTCAGGCAGGTAGTTGTCCTTCCCTGGGGGCACTTACAGCAAAGTGGCTCATCTCTGTGCCTCAGAGTGCACAGGGAAAACATCACCTTCCATGTTCTCCAGGAGCTTGCCAATCCTCCACTGGCATGGGCTCCACATGCAGCACAGGGGTGCCCAGGGCACTCTCCAATGCATTGACTTTCTCCTTCTCATGGGAATTCTGGTGCTCAGCCAGGGCCAGGCTGAAGTGGAAGTTTTCCAACAGCTCTGGCACGTGTAGAGCTTCCTGGTGTGGCTCTTGAGATGATCCATGAACGGGAGATACACACAAAGGTCTCCCCGCAAGTGCTGCCCACCTAGGGCTTCCCTTGGGACACCCCCCAGGCTCATGTACTGCAGGGCAGCACATGGCTAGAGATGGCCCACGTGGCCAGGGACCCTGCACTCTGCCCAGCCCAGGAGGTCTGAGGGACCTGTGAGGCCCAAGGGCAACAAAACCTGAGTCTCGATGCAGAAGAGCAAGGTGCACGAGGGTGGGGAGGTGGCTGCTGGGTGGGGGGCCGGGCGAGGCCAGGAGTCCTGGTTGGTGGGAGGTGGGACTTGGGGACAGCAGACGCAGCAGGAAGGGTGAGGAGGGGAGCTGCCGCTGGCAGCCACAGTGCACCCTCGGGGGGACTAAGGGTGCACCAGACACAGCCAGAGGGACAGGGAAGAGGCCATGGAGTCACCACAAAGTGGGTTGGGGGGGAGCCTGCAGTCAGGGGCCACCTGGCCAGCACTCCCCAGGAGGCAGTGGGACGGCTCGAGTCAGAGCCCTCCCCCTGGTCTCAGAGAACTCCCCCACCCTCACCCACCGCTCAGGGCCAGGCTCGTCCCTTAGCTTCCTGGGGAGGCAGCAGCCTGGGTGCCCAGGCCTGGAACCTCAGCCCACCCTAGCTCCTTGTCCTCTGGCCTCCCTAGGGCAGCTGGCAGCACACTGATGAGGGAGGGAGGGAGGGAGGCAGGTTGATAAGACAGGGTGGGACAGGCCCTGTGAGCTGCTGGGCAAGTGGGCTCCCACCCACCCACCTCTGGCTCAGCCTTTGTGGGCCTGGCCTCTCTGGTCTTCTCCTCCCTGATGCTCTCCTGTTCCAGAAGCACGGGGTCTGGAGCAGAAGAGACTGGGGAGAAGGGAAGGCAAAGCTGAGAAGACTAGATCTCACAGCTGAGCACCCCCAAGCCAGTCAGGGAGGCCCCAGCATGGTCACATCACAGAAGGTCCCAGGGTTCCACTGACCCCACATGTGTCCTCAACTGACAGAGCAGAACAGCCAAGAAGAAAGCAAAAAGCAGCTCAAGCTCAGCAGTGGCCCTAGATATTCAAAGAAAAGCCAAAAAGAGATAACACACTTTTCTACCCATCAGGATGGTAGAGATCTTAAAAAGCAACAACATGCAGTGCTGGCACAGATGTGGGAAAATAGGCACCCTTGTATGCTGGCACTGTACATATATGCTATAGAACTTTTGGAAAACCATGTGGAAATGCCCTTTGTCCAGTGGTCCTGAGGATCCCACCCTACCCAAACAGAACTAACTTCCCACACTCAGGCACGTGTCTGAGGACGTTTCACTGCAGATTTGCAGGAAGAGGCAGAAACCTTAACGGCAGCAAAATTCCCACTCTAGGACAACGAACGGTGGATCCTGTGAAACGCCATGGAGGTGAGGAGGAGATGGCATTGGATATTGAGCCACTGCCTGGAGGGGCCTGGGTGGGTGAGGGGTTGCTCCATGCAAACAGCCAGTGCTACAGGCATCATTTCCAGGGAAACGGGCTGCCAACCTCTGCACAGGCCCATGGGTGAGATGTGTGCATACACAGGTGAGATGTGTACGCACTCAGGTGAGATGTACAAAAGAACACGAAGGGGCAAACGCCAGGGTGCGCACCTTGGTTTGATTTGCAGAGGGTGTGAGGGAGTGGGGAGATTGTTACTTTCTTCTTTATACCTCGATGCTTTTCACTGTTTCTGATAAGCACGTACAATTTGAATCATCTCAAGAGGAATTTAATTAAAAATAATACTCGTGGCATTCACAGAGCCTGTGGGGAGAAGGCGAAATTACAGCACAGACTTCCAGGCCTCAGCTACCTGGCTTCCCTCGGGCTCCCTCAAGAACCAGCACGATGGCTCTCTCCTTGCCTTTCCCAACCACAGACCCTGGCCCACCACACGTACCCAAGAGCTGGTTGGTCACTCACAGGTCTCGGGGGTGCCTGGGTCTTACTGGGTTCCAGGTCTTCGCTGGCTCTCACCGGCCCACCTGGAAATGGCAGACAGGAAAGACTCAGCGTGCTTCCCTGTGACACACCGCCTTGCTCAAAGCTGTGGGTGGGCCCCAAGGGAGATCTTGATGGCATCCCCGTTTACACCCAAGGGTAGAGTGAGCCCAAGAGGTTCACAGTAAGCTCACAGGGCTGGGGGTGGGGGACAAACATGGACCCAGGCTTCTGACCCCGAGCCCAAGGCTCCAGGGCCCCATTACCACCAGTCCATAGGCCTTGCCCTCAGATGTGGTGGAGACTGCCCACCCAGCCCCAGTGCTCCCCTTCTTCCCGTAATAAGGAGACGGAAGTGTGCCGAGAATACTTACTTAGTTTTTAAGGGGCTGCTTCCTCCTGCTTCCTTACATCTGGAAGGCAGATGTGAGGGCAGAAACCCAAGCAGCCTTCCTGGCCCATGAGGGTGATGCCCCTGGGCAGGGTGGTGGGGGCCAGATCCCTGCTGACTGAGGAGCTGCCCCACCAGCTCAGAGTGTTTAGTTTCTGTGCCTCTTATACATGAGGGAACTGAACTCTCTCAGGTAACCCGCTGGCTGGGGTCTGGGCTCCATGCTGTCAATGTCACTCCTTCCAGGGCTGATCCCCTCCCATTCCTCAAAGGCATACTCTCCTCTGGGGAGGTGGCCTCACCTGGCTCCGCCAGGGCCTTGGTGAGGTCCTCCACCAGGGAGGCTGCCTTCTTGCAGCTCTTGGGCTGCTCTGCCACCACCCTGGGCTGGAGCTTGTGGAGTAGGATGCCCAAGAACTGCTCCATCACCAGCAGCTCCATCATGTGTTCCTCGGAGTGCACCTCAGGCTGCAGCCACTCTCAACACAGGTCCCGGAGCCGGGCCAGGGCCTGGTGGGACCGAGCCACCTCCTGGTAGACAAAGTTCCAGAAGTGGAGGCAGGAGAACTCGAGGTCAGCAGGAGCCCTTCCAGGGTTGGTCTTGGGCCCCTCCTACTGGTCCCCAGCTGTTGACTCCAGTGTGGGCAATTCCAGGGGAGTTGGGGAGTTCCTGGGGGTGGCAAACGCTTTCCCCAAAGGCAGCATCTTTCCAAACATGCAAGGCGCCTGTTGTGAAGGGTGAGTTCACGGGATTGAGGCTCCGAGGGAGACAGACCAGGGATGACAATATGCTCTGGGATCTTAGCCAGACTCCACACCTGCAGAGGGACAAAGAGGTACCAACACAGTGAGAGGCACGGGCCTGTGAGTGGGAGTTCAGGGCCTGGCCAGCCCTCTCCCCATCCCCAGGTGATCCTGAAGGGTGGAGGCAAATCCCCTTCACACAGGGCTGTGCAGAGCTCAAGCTTCGCTCCCACCTCCAGGCCCAGCCCTGCCCCCATGTCGCCTTCTCCCCACATTTCCACATCAGATGACTCGGTATTCACAGCGTCTCCTGGCCTCATGCAGAGATTACTCACTCATTATAAAGAGGGAAAAAGTGCCTTTAGAATGAAAAACACGTGGAGTAAGGAGCGTCTTTAGTATCTCAGCTGCCTTCCTCAGTCCCCGCCAAGAACGCGCACACTGGACCCGCTCACGAGAGACAGACAACCAAGAGACATCCTGCGTGACCGGCCTGGGCGCCCCAAAAGCCTCAAGACCAGGAATTTAAGGAAGTCACAGTCCCAAGGAGCAAGCAGAGGAAAAGCAACAATGTGTCACGCCGGGCCCTGAACGGCTGGGGAGCAGGAGAAGACACGACTACAGGAGGTTGTTGGGGTGACTGGGGGAACAGGGACCAGACCCTGGTATGGAGTCGAGGATGGTGGAACTGTCCAACTTGGCCTCCGATGAGTCAGCTAAGAGGCAGGTCTGTGTATGATGGGATTGGGGAAGGGGGCGGAGAAAATGGAGAGAGAGAGGGGTAAGGGAGAGAGACAGAGGTGTGCAAAACATAAAATACCAACAGGTGAATCTGAACAAAGGGTATGCAGAAGTCCTATCTGACACTATTTTAAAAAGGTCCAAAAGCAATCCTCTGTGGTCCTCAATGCCCGTTGCCGGCTGACCCATTCTTGCCCTTTCCCCGATAGGGTTTCCCTCGCCCACCTAAGAGGTCCCAGAGCAGAGGCAGGCACCTCACTCAAACCGAACCCACGTCCGGGTGACGGGGTAGAGACGCAGGGCGACCGGCCGGCAGAGACGACCCCGCGCTCCAGGCCGCAGCCCAGGGCGGCTTGGCACCGTCCCCTGCTCCCACCTGAGCGCCCACCACAGACACCCTCAGCCGTCAAGCCCCCTCCGGTCACCTCGGAACGCAGCTGCGTGCGTACACGAGCCGGGCCGCTACAACTCGCCTGTCAGGAACGGTACGTCGCGGCCGCCAGCCTGCGTTCCTTCGGCGCAGCGGCCCCAGGAGCCCGGCGCGATGGCGTCGGGCCAGACTGCGCGTGCGCGGAACCTGCGACGCCCAGAAGGCAGCAGGTCATCAGCGCGGACGTAGGCAGAGCGAAGACGCGACGGCAGACCAGACAGCCAATCAGAGGCCGAGCTAGCCTAGCCTGGCGTCCGACCTCCCTTGCGCCTGCGCCGTCCTTGATGCCATGGCAACGGCATAAACAAGAGAAGACCAGAGAGACAGACGGAGAAAGGAAGAGAAGAGACACATACGCAGAGACAGAGAGCGGGGCATAGAAGAGGAGACATGGACGCAGAGACGAGGAGGGAGAGAAAGGTGAGGACAAGAGGCGCGCACACCCAAAGATGGAGAGACCAGAAGGCCCAGAGTCCCCAAGATAGCGAGATACTGAGGATCACAGACACAAGGAGACCAACAGATGAAGACACAGAGAATGAGAGGAAGACAGACTCAGAGAAGGGGAGATCCAGAGCTTGGGAGACTCTGATGTGGAGAAAGACCCAAGACAGGGACAGGTAGAAATGGGCAGGCCTCGAATGGGGAAAACAGAGACCCTGAGATAAGAAGACCTAGAGATGGAGACAGAGAAGGTGAGAAGCAGAAACGGGGAGACAACAGAGACAGAGAGACCCACAGCCTTAGAAATAGAGGTGAGGGACTTTCCTGGTGGTGCAGTGGTTAAGAATCCGCCTGCCAATGCAGGGGACACGGGTTCGAGCCCTGGTCTGGGAAGATCCCACATGCCACGGAGCAACTAAGCCTGTGCACCACAACTACTGAAGCCCGTGCGCCTAGAGCCTGTGCTCCACCACAAGAGAAGCCACTGCAATGAGAAGCCCACGAGCCGCAACTAGAGAAAGCCCGCGCACAGCAACGAAGACCCAATGCTGCCAAAAATAAATAAATAAAAATAAATAAATTTATTAAAAAGAAAAAGAAATAGAGGTGGGGACACTGAGAGACAGGGATGTGGGGTCAAAAAAAGGGTTCTGCATATGCAGGGAGTTGACAGAATTTGAAGACTAGCCATGCTGGGGGCTTCAGGAGCCGCTGAAATGGAGGAAAACGTAAAAGAAGCGACTGGGGTGAGTGATGTCCTCCAAAACCCCAAATAGGTGTCGCCACTCTGGTAGACAGGGCCAGGGTCAGAATGCTGCTTCCCATTCCAGAATTTTCTAGAGGGCAGTTTATGAGGCTGTCATTTTGTGCAAGCTGATTTTTTAAAAAATGTTTCTCTGAACAGTTTATTTTGCATATTTATTTACAACAATACTCCCATTTTCCGGTATTCGGTTCCATGAATTTTAACTTATATAACCGCCAACACAATCAGAATAAAGAATAGATCCATTGCACCAAAAACTCCTTCCTGAAGACATACAGATAGCCAAAACGCACATGAAAAGAGGCTCAACATCACTAATTACTAGAGAAATGCAAATCAAAACTACAATGAGGTATCACCTCACACCAGTTAGAATGTCCATCATCAAAAAGTCTACAAACTATAAATGCTGGAGAGGGTGTGGAGAAAAGGGAACCCTCCCACACGGTTGGTGGGGATGTACATTGGCACAGCCACTATGGAGAACAGCATGGAGGTTGCTTAATAAACTAAAAACAGTGCTACCATATGATCCAGCAATCCCACTCCTGGGCATATATCCAGAGAAAAATATGGTTCGAAAGGATACATGCACCACAATGTTCACTGCAGCGCTGTTTACAATAGCCAAGACATGGAATCAACCTAAATGTACATCGACAGAGGAATGGATAAAGATCTGGTACATATATTCAATGGAATATTAGTCAGCCACGAAAAAGAATGAAATAACGCCATTTGCAGCAACGTGGATGGACCTGGAGATATCATACTAAGTGAAGTAAGTCAGAGAAAGACAAATTTCATATGATACCACTTATACGTGGAATCTAAAAAAAATTATACAGGGACTTTCCTGGTGGCACAGTGGTTAAGACTCCACACTCCCAATGCAGGAGGCCCGGGTTTGATCCCTGATCAGGGAACTAGACCCCACATGCATGCCGCAACTAAGAGTTCGCATGCCACAACTAAGGAGCCCACGTGTCACAACTAAGGAGCCCGCCTGCCACAACTAAGACCTGGCAAACCAAATAAGTAAATATTTTAAAATAAATAAATAAATAAAATGATACAAATGAACTTATTTACAAAACAAACAGAGTCACAGAGTTCGAAACAAACTTGTGGTTACCAAAGGGGAAACGTTGGGGGGAAGGGATAAATTCGGAGTTTGGGGATTAACATATATACACTACTATATATAAAATAGATAAGCAACAAGGATCTACTGTATAGCACAAGGAACTATACTCAATATTCTGTAATAACCTATATGGGAAAAGGATGGATAGGACTTCCCTGGTGGCGCAGTGGTTAAGAATCCACCTGCCAATGCAGGGGACACGGGTTTGATCCCTGGTCCGGGAAGATCCCACATGCCGTGGAGCAACTAAGTCCATGAGCCACAACTACTGAGCCCACGCGCCACAACTACTGAAGCCCATGTGCCTAGAGCCTGTGCTCCGCAACAAGAGAAGCCACTGCAATGAGAAGCCCGCGCACCACAACGAGGAGTAGCCCCTGCTCACCACAACTAGAGAAAGCCTGCTCACAGCAAAGAAGACCCAACACAGCCAAAAATAAATAAGATTTTTTAAATAAATAAATAAATAAAATAAAAATAAAAAAGAATGGATATATGTATAACTGAATCACTTAGCTGTACACACAACATTGTAAATCAACTATATGCCAATAAAAAATAAAAAATAAATTTTAAAAAAAACCTACTTCCTGGTGACCTTCTCCCCCACCCATAACCCTGGCAACCACTGATCTGTTTTCCCCAGTATAGTTTTGCATTTTCCAGAATGTCATATAAACAGAATCATAGAGTATGTGGACTTTAGAGATTGGCTTTTTTTCACCAAACATAGTTCTTTTAAGATCCATTCAGTTCATTCCTTTTTATTGCTAAGTAGCATTGATGCTAAGGATATACCACAGTTTGTTTAAACATTCATCACTGAAGGACATTTGGGTTGTTTCCAAAATTTTGCTATTACACATAAGGCTGCTGTAAACATTTGTGTACAGGTTTTTGTGTGAACCTTCGTTAGTCTTCATTTTTCTGGGATAAATGCCCAAGAGTGCAATTGCTGTGTTACATGGTAAGCACATGTTTAGTATTAAAAGAAACTGCCACTCTTTTCCAGAGTAGTTGGACCATTTTACACTTCCACCAGCAATGTATGTGTGCACCTGTTTCTCCACATCCTTACCAGTGTTTGGCGTTATAGTTTTTTATTTTAGCCTTTCTGATAGATGTGTAGTGACATTTTGCTGTGCTTTTAATTTGCATTTCCCTAACAGTTAATAACTTTTTAAAAAATTTCATTGAAGTATATTTCATTTACAATGTTGTGTTAATTTCTGCTGTACAGCAAAGTGACTCAGTTATACATATATATTTTTTCCCTTTCATATTCTTTTCCATATTATGGTCTATCACAGGATATTGAATATAGTTCCCCGTGCTATACAGTAGGACCTTGCTGTTTATCCATTCTATATATGCTAGTTTGCATCTGCTAATCCCAAACTCCCAGTCCTTTCCTCCCCACGCCCCTCCCCCTTGGCAACCACAAGTCTGTTCTCTTAACAGTTAATAATGTTGAGCATATTTTCAGGTTTATTTGCCATCTGTATATCCTCTTCAATGAAATGTCTGTTCATGTCTTTTGCCCATATTCTAGTTTTCAAAAACTGTTGAGTTTGGAGAGATCTTTTTATATTCTAAATATAAGTACTGTGTCAGATATATGGTTTGTGAACCTTTTCTCCCAGTCTGTAGTTGTATTCCCTTAACAGAGCCTTTAGCAGAACAAAGTATTTTAATTCAGAAGATGTCCAATTTATCAATTTTTCTTTTATGGATCATGCTTTTTATGTCAAGTTTAAGAACTCTTTGTTTATAAGTCCCAAGGACTTCCATTTTACTTTTTACATGTAAGTCAACCATCAATTTTGAGTTAATTTTTGTATAAGATGTGAGGTTTATGTTGAGGTTCGTTTTTTCCCCCTATTGATGTTGGGCGTCTTTTTTCTGACACTAATTCCGACACCGTATGTGTAGTTTTTTTTCAACACCAACCAATTCTCTAACACAAAAGGTGCCCAACAATTCAATTCTGAGACTGACTGCTTACAATTAGCGCAGACTCCACAGGTCAAGGGCTCAGTCCCACAAGACTGTCCCCACTTCAGATGCCTGCCACGGGCTACGCACACTTCTGCTCAGCAGACTTCAAAATCAGTGGTTCCCACAACACGCAGGCCCCTCAGGTTGAAATTCACTAGAACTCAGGAAAACACTACTTAATGTTTACCAGTTTTATATAAAGGATGTAACTCAGGAACAACCAAATGAAAATAGGGCAGCGTTTGGAAGGGGGCAGTGTGCAGAGCTCCCACGCTTCCTCCCGGCATGCCACCCTCTCAGCACGACGATGTGTTCAACAGCCCAGAATCTCTCTCTCAGTCGTTAAAAAGACTGGGGCAGACATACATGCACACACGGAATGGCCTCCAGAACACACCGTGAAGAGAACAATCAAGGTAGAACACAAAAACCTACAACCTAGGTGTCCAGAGATCGCCCTTTCCCCTGCCCCCATTAAATGCCTCTAGAAGGATACACAAGAACACATCAACAACTGTGGTCTCCAAGGAGGGGCCTCAGGTGAGAAAGAGGCTCATTTTTCATTCATCTGCTTCCCTCCTTTTTAATTCTTTACCACATGCATGGGTTGCTTTTTCAACTAAAGTAAAAATATTTGGTCCCAAACAGAGAACTACAAAAGCTAGATTGAGGGACAGTTAAGGCTCTCTCCAATGACAAGCAGTGAGAACACACCTGGATGAGCATAGTGATACAGGAGAATCCACTGGCTGTCTATCAGGGCATCTCACAATGTGAGCGCAGCCTGACCCCCGGCGGGGAAGTGCCAGCCCTCCACCCCGTTTGTCTCAGCCACTACTCTCTCTGAGGCCTCACATTCCTGTCTCTGCCCCCACCATCTGCTCTATTCTTATCCCTGCCCACACCAGGGAATGGCAGCCCCAGCCTCCAAGATGGCCTGTTCTCACCAGTCCAGCAGTCTCAGCTCACTGCTCAGAATCCTGGAGTCCAATCACACATGTATAAGGGAAGTGCCCACACTGGGGACCCCAGCTCCACTGGAAGGAAGTTAGGACACCAACTTGCTGCTCTTCCAGCACAGCAATCCAACTGAGGCCCTGGTCCTGACTGCCAAGAGGCACACAAGGCCAACCTTGTTCAAGCGGAGCAGGTCTCAGTCTTCACGTGAGCCCCAGGGAGGCACCATCTCATGAGAAGTCTTGCTCCAGACTGGACGGCACATGTGTGGCTCAGTTACCCTGGGAGCGGCAGTTACCATCTGACTGTGGTTCAGCCGCTGGGGCAGGGCCTGTGAGGAGTCTTGGGTGAGTGCGAGAAGCTGTGATTTGGGGCAGAAGTCCTTGTGATACTGAGTCCAGGAGCTCGAGGCCCAAACAGGACCAGGCTCTTGCAACTGCTGTGGGATGGACGTGTACCACAGTGGAATGAGCGCTGGGCAACATCTTCCTTCTCAGCACAGTATGCGCCATCACTCTGGGGCACGCGTGCCAGAGAGCTCGTCTTCACAGCGCCTGGAGCCCCACCTCCACTCTGTTCAGGCCTCCGCACACAGCCCAGCTGCCATCATCCACATCCCGGAGACTCTAGCCCTCTCCCACGTAGCTCCTTCAGAGGCTTCCAGCCAATCACGTGCACCAGGGTTTGGGAAGCAGTGCCAGCTGTGAAGTACTGGCGACAGGGGCCCAGGGTCTACAGAGGTTGGGAAGGCTGCTGATGTTCCTTCTCTTTCAGTCTCCCGAGTCAGAGAGGAGTAACATGAACATCAGCAGCGGCAGCAACAACAAAAACATGGGGAGTTCCCTGGCGGCCTAGTGGTTAGGACTCCGGGCTTTCACTGACATAGCCTAGGTTCAATCCCTGATCGGGGAACCGAGATCCTGCAAGCCGCATGGCTCGGCCAAAACAAAGCAAAAACATCAATAACAAGAGCAGCAGTAATGGCAGGAGATGCAGTAATAGCAACAGGGGTGGGAGCCGGAGCAGCTAATCCACACTGAACACTGTCACGTCCCAAGCACTCTGCATACCTCACTTCTCCTACTCCTAATGAGTTAAGGCTTATCCACATTTTATAAGTGAAGAACTAAGGCACAGAGAGATTCAATAATTCACCTGAGATCACACAGCTACTGAGATGTAATCCCATGAGAAACCCAAGTCTGACTGAAGTCAAGAGATGTACTCCTAACCATGACACTAACATTCACGTGGTGCAGTCCAATGTTTTCATGCAATTTCGTACAATTTTTCTTTAACTGGGATTAACTTTCCTGTATAGGCCTTCTGAGCAGCCAAGGAATTGCCACTTGAATGAGCGTCTACTGACCATCAGGCACAGCGTTTTCTTTTATAACTAAAAGGCCCAAAGTGTGCACACACATATATACGCACAATACTAAACATAAAGATATTTTGATATATGAGCTAGAATAGAAGACCCATGAGCTCAGGAACTCTTTCCTGTCTAACCAGCTTGTTAAGAGCCTATGCACACTTCTGTGTTTTGCTTCCCTCCACCTCAAGAGAATTTTCAATCTTGTAATAAAACAATTACAGGTGATACAGGCTACAGGAAAGGAATAACACTTAATATGCAGCAACACGACAGGGACTACATCACCATCTTTTGTTCCAGCAGGTAGGTCGTTAATCATTATCTCAGCAACAGTCTCTTCCTTGAAAGTTCTAGTTTCCTCAAATGAATGAATCTCACTAGTCATTTAATTCCTCCTCCTGATATTAGTTATTTTATTAGACCTAAGACACAACTGATGGTAAGATGCACATTTTGTGAAGACAAAATGCAAACGAGAAGACAAAAGACTACCAATTAAACTGATTTCTGAGATGTTACAACGTGAAAAGAATGTGCATATTAGAAAAAAATGGAATACAGTTGAGTCCTTAGGGTTCTATGTCAGGACTAACTTCCAGGCACACACTTTTTCTAGAAATGTGTCAAAAACCTGACTGTGGATTTGTAATGGGACAATTGCTCTATAGGGGGCTCCTCTCCAGAATTCATTCTCTGATACACTAGAGTCGTGCTGTCCGATGAAGTAGCAACTAGATGTGCAGTTACAGAGGATCTGAAATGAGTGAGTGTCATATGTTTAAATTATTAGTATTTGGAATATAGGTGGTAAAATAAAATGTTATTGACATTAATTTCACCTCTTTCTTACTACTTTTAAAAACATGTGGCCACTAAAGAATTTGAAATTATACATGTGGCTCACATTATATTTCCAGCAGACAGCATTACCCTGGAAGATCAGATCTCCAGGTGGAAGCTTTCCCACATCAAGTGTACGTTTTCTGTCCACCTCTAGTATGAGCTTTCTTTCACGATAAACTTAGTATCACCTTAAGGGACTTTCCTGTATTATCACTCCATATTGGCTAATTCAAAAATACGTTCCCTTTTACCTAAGAGTTTCAGCAAGGGTTCTTTTTGTTTGTTTAATATTTTATTTATTTATTTATTTGGTTGTGCCAGGTCTTAGTTGTGGCAGGCAGGCTCCTTAGTTGAGGCACGTTGGCTCCTTAGTTGCAGCAGTCAGGTTCCTTAGTTGCGGCATGCGTGTGGGATCTAGTTCCCTGA
This sequence comes from Balaenoptera borealis, assembly GCF_965194805.1. Taxonomy (NCBI): domain Eukaryota; kingdom Metazoa; phylum Chordata; class Mammalia; order Artiodactyla; family Balaenopteridae; genus Balaenoptera; species Balaenoptera borealis. Next base: position 69,181,626 of record NC_138878.1, read on the forward strand.
CCAGGGATTAAACCCAGGCCCCCTGCATTGAGAGCACAGAGTCTTAACCTCTGTGCCACCAGGGAAGTCCCTCGGCAAGGGTTCTTACTGAAACCTCAAACTCATCACATTAACCAAATCTTCTTTCTAATGCAAATAAAAGCAAGAGTTCCAGTTTAAACGTTTCCCACGTTAATTCCATTCCTAGATTTTGATTTGCATATCATATAAAAACAGAGAGAAACGCCACGAGAAGTTTCCCCCTGCCATCCTGGTCCCCTCTCTCAACTGTGTCACCATCCTTCAAAAGGTTTCATGGTGAGGTGTCACAGTCTCATGTATGTTTAGCACAATCCCTGCAGGTTTTAACACATTTGTTATGTTTCTAGAGTTTCTTTCCAATAAGTTCAGCAAAGTGGCAGAAGAATTCTCCCAGCTTATTACACAAACACAACGTCTCAGGATTTCTGTTCCGAGGAGTAAGGGATGAGTTATACTATTTTCAAAGAACTGCTGTTCAATATGAAGTCTCTGACATGGCATAAGTAAAGAGAATCAGCCAGAGCCATCTTCCCATTCGGTGACTCTCCACAGGTGTCTCTCCAGTGAACTCTGATGTCCAGTAAGAGCATGGCTGCTCTGGAACCCTGTTTGACACACAGGTACAGGGGCTCTTGACCCTATATCCTCTGATGCTTGGTCAGACAGGAGCTGTCCCTGAAAGCTTTGCCACACTGATTACACTTGTAGGGTTTCTCACCAGTATGAATCCTCTGGTGATGGATGAGGCCAAGGATGTTCCTGAAAAGTTTCTGACACTGGTCACGGCCATAGGGCTTCTCTAGGGCCTGATGAGGTAAGCACTCTCAATGAAAGTTTTCCCACATTCTTTACACTCACAGGGTTTCTCCCCAGAATGGATTTTGTGATGCACAATGGGGTAACCATTGCAGGTGAAAGATTTTCCACAATCCGTACACTTAACAGGGTTTCTCTCCAGTATGAATTCTCCCATATTCATGGGTGGAATCTAAAATATGACACAAATGAACTTATCTACGAAACAGAAACAGACTCAGATACAGAGAACAGACTTAGGGGTACCAAGGAGGAGAGGGGGTGAGGGAGAGATGCACTGGGAGTTCGGGGTTAGTAGATGCAAACTATTACATATAGAAAGGATAAACAACAAGGTCCTACTGTATAGTACAGTGAACTATATTCAATATCCTGGGATAAACTGTAATGGAAAAGAATATAAAAAACAATGTATATATGTGTATAACTGAGTCACTTTACTGTAGAGCAGAAATTAACATAACATTGTAAATCAACTATAGTTAAAAAAAAATAAATTTAAGAAAAAGGCATTAGGGACAATTGGGAAAATTTGAATATGGATGGATTATCAGATGATACAGAGAATTATTGCTAGTTTTCTTAGCAATAACAGTATTATGGATGTGCAGAAGAATGCCCTTATTCTTGGAATTTATGTCCTGACATATTTAAGGGTAAAGTGTCATATCTGCACTTACATTCAAATGGTTATACGTACACACATAAAGAAATACACATATTATACACACAGTAAATATACATGCACACACATAAATATACATAGACACACATACACTCATAAACATACATACATACACATATACCAATATACACATATGCACATATAAACACGTGTACATACATATATACACACATGCACACAAATACACAGATTAAAATACATATACACAAATATGCAAAAATATGCATTCACATATACACATATTATAAATACATACTATATAACTGTTATATATTGCATACATATAAATCTAGATGATGGGTGATGGGTGTTCATTATACTCTTTTTTCAACTTTTCGGTTAATATTTTAGAAACTTGTTAAAATAGAAAATAGGGGAAACGTTAATGCTCCTAAGGGAGAGGTACTACCTCAGGATCAGCATTCATTAACACCCAGGTGAGAATAAATTTATAACAGTTTTCCCAAAAGGTGTTCAAGAGATGGTTACAGGCATTCTAACGGGGAAAATATGATACTAGCTGGGACCTGTATGAAAACCATGGAGTTACCACCCTAGCAAAATGCTGACTTGTAAAATCCTTTCTACACAGTAGATTTTGATGCAGGAGAAAACAGGAAGGCTGGGGTGGTATGGACATCTCCACTCTGCCTCGAAGAACTGGGGTCGAGCTGTCCAAACCACTCAGTTCCCTCCAGCCAGCTCCAGAATCGCGTGGCCCTCCGGCTGCTTGCAACAGCTGGCAGCTGATCCAAATTGAAAGCTATTTTATCTCTTTGTTCTATGAGTTAAATATGTTTCTGAAAAGTTGCAAGTAAATGAAGTAGGGCAAACAATTCTATTTTAGATTCAACAGGGGAGCATCCTATTTAAATAAAACCTGTATCAAATTCCATTTAAATATTTTACTATTAAAAATGTCACTATAAAATTAATATAATGAATTAATATAATACACACTCAATATGGAAAACTTGGAAAACATAAAATACAAAGAAAATTGTCTTGGGTGCATTTACTTCCTGTTTTCTTCCTGCAGAATCTTTTACACATACTTAAAGTCAAACTGTACAGACAATTTCGGGCCTTCTTTTTGTTTTTCCCTGTTAACATTATATTATTGGTAGTGTCCATATCATTAATGTGTCTTTATTAGCATAAAAAAATGACACAGCCTCTTTGGATGATAATTTTGAGTTTAAATCAAAATTTAAACCACACAGCAGGGAATTCCCTGGCGGTCCAGCGGTTAAGACTCAGTGCTTTCACTGCTGTGGCTCAGGTTCAAAAAGTAAACCACACAGCAATGTAGTGAATCAACACTGGCTTTCTTTTTAAAATGATGTAAATTAAAATTCAAAACTAACATAAGAGGACCTCACACATAGTGTTGTTTCATCAAACTTTTCCTCCAGTTACATATGTATGGGGGTCATGATGTAAATGTGTTTCTTACAACGCCTGGGTTAAAAAACCTTGAGAACCACCAGGTTGAAGAAATCCTTACTCATTTCACAAGGACACATGTTCAAGATGCTCCCTAAGGCACTCTTGGGAATGTTGAAAAACCGTAAATTTACAAGATGTCCATCAACAGGTGGTGGGAAGGAACAAATAAATTGTGGCAGCCTCACAAGGTGGAATACTGTACGGCAGTGAAAACAGTATGTGCAGAAAGCTCCACTTAGTACACAATAGGTTGGTGAGAGAAGCAGGCAGCAGAGTTTCACACACTGAACATATCAATTTCAAACACACACACCATATTGTTCGAAGCTACGGATATTATAAACGGAAAAGCTGTAACGACAGCCTGGAGACAACAGATGAGTGTTTGCTAGATGTATACCACACCCCCTCTATGATCTCAAGTCTCTTGGACAAGGACTAGCTCCTTCCCATTGGCGCACAGGAACGGCCCTTTTCCACTCAAGCAAATGTTTACGGAACACCTACTGTGTGCCAGGCCCTGTTTAGGCAGGGATGATTCATCAATGGATGAGACAGATGAAGACCGCCACCTAGGGACATTTCCCTGGTGGCGCGGTAGTTAAGAATCCACCTCCCAATGCAGGGGACACGGGTTCGAGCCCTGCTCTGGGAAGATCCCACATGCCACGGAGCAACTAACCCCATGCGCCACAGCTACTGAGCCTGTGCTCTAGAGCCCGTGAGCCACAACTACTGATCCCGCGTGCCACAACTACTGAAGCCCTCATGCTTAGAGTCTGTGCTCTGCAACAAGAGAAGCCACTGCAGTGAGAAGCCCGCACACCCCAACGAAGAGTAGCTCCCGCTCACCGCAACTAGAGAAAGCCCGCGGGCAGCAACAAAGACCCAACGCAGCCATAAATTAATTAATTAAAATAAATAAATAAATAATAAATAACAATAAATAAATAATAAATAAATAAATGACAAAAAAGAGAGAGACCTCCACCTGGTGAAGCTAGCATTCTGGTGGGGAAGATGCAGACAAAGGACAGAATGCAAAATCTGTCGCTATCAAACACTCACTGCAAACTCAGGAAGCACACAGACCTGGGTCAGTTTTTGGAGTTACGGCTGGTGGCCCTGACTGCTCCAACTTCCAGCACTATCCACAACTCAGAAACCAACCAGATTCAGGGAACACGCTGCCCAAGGAAGCAGGCAGGGCTCTGATTTTCACTGTGATGCAAGCTTCTTACCACCCGGAGTCCAGGAGCAAAGAGCTCCTGGCCAGCAGCCCCAGTCCCTGAAGGATTCCGGCTGTTACCGAGCAAGGGGAGCCGTGGGGGACTTGGAGCAGAGATGGGACATGATGTGACACATAAGCTGACGGGCTCCTGCTGGGGAACTGACGGGGGGGGGGAGGGCAGAGGCAGGGGAGCAGGGAGCAGTCCCGTTACAGGGAGCAGGGGTGGTGCAGGGGCTGAACTCTGGAACTATATTGGAGGTACAGGCATGGGACTTTCAGGCAGAGATGATGTGGGGGTTGGTGAAAGGGAAACATCAACGCGGACGGTGAGGAACGTGGGCAGAAGGCGGAGACGCCATTCACAGAGAGTGGAAGGACTGGCTTTGGGGCCCAGAGGTTCTGCTGAGGACCCCATAGTCTGAGGTGTCTGTCCCGGGGGACCGGGGGGGGGGCGGTGAGGGTGGATGACAGCTTCAGGGGATTAGGGGCCTGTGGGTAAGGGCAACTCAGTCCACGACCGGGGTTTGGGGGTGAGGGAGAGTTCCCCGTGGGCAGGGGGGAATCGGTCTTTGGAAGAGCAAAGGGGGGCGGGCAGGAACAAGGCTGTTGGGTGAGGAAGACGAGAAGAGGGGAAAGCATCCTTGGGAGTGCGACACAGGAAACTGAACAGGTTGTGCAAGCCCAAACCTTGTGAGGCGGGGGTGGAGGCGTTTGCACCTAGGCAGGGGCGCGGAGGGCTGCGCACCTGAGAGGGTGAAGACAGGCAAGGACCGGGAGGAGGTTAGGGAGTCGTGCCCAGGGGGAGGGAGAAAGAAGGGGAATCCGCCCACGCGGGAGGAGAAAGGACGAAGGGAGAGGAGGGGGATCTAGGGGTCCGCGCCCCATGGGAAGAGGCGAATGGGGGTCTGCATATCACGGGGAGGAGCGAACGGGGGTCCGTACCTCACGGGTATGGGGGAAGACTGGGGGGTCTGCGCGCCATGGGAGGAGGGAATAAGGGGTCCGCGCCCCATGGGGAGAACGGGAGATAAGGGGGTCCGTGCCACTCAGGCAAAGGTGTCCCCCCCCACTCCCGGGCACCCGCGCCCACCCCGCTCCCGCCCCGCCCGGAGGTGGCCGCCGCGCAGCTCCCAGTCGCCTTGAACGCCCTGACGCTCCCCACAGCCAGGCCTAGGGCTCTCTCCCCGCCCTGGGGTTGAAAACCGAGGCCCAAGAACCACCTGAAGGGAACTCACAGTGCCGGACACCGGACCGCCGACCTCCTCGTCCCTGTCAGTGCGCCACCTGGCTGTGCGCATGCGCAGGTTCCGAGCTGCGGCTTCGCCGGGCGCCGGGGGCGGGGCCGGGCGCCGGGGGCGGGGCCAAGCGGCCGGGGTTCCTTCCCAACTCTGTAGGGGGTCGTGGTGACTCACTGCTCACATTGTCTGTGCTTACCTGGACTATGTGTCTTTGATGAACTTTATGTACAATATCAGTGTATCATTTTGATGTACGTTCCTTTGTCCCGAAAATGTGTATGAATGTATCTTTGACTTCTAGTAGGTGGAACAGTTCTCAGAGCTTTTTTTTTTTTTTCTTTTTTTTAAATTTTTTATTTATTTAATTTATTTATTTATGGCTGTGTTGGGTCTTTCATTTCTGTGCGAGGGCTTTCTCCAGTTGCGGCAAGTGGGGGCCACTCTTCATCACGGTGCGCGGGCCTCTCACTATCGCAGCCTCTCTTGTTGCGGACCACAGGCTCCAGACGTGCAGGCTCAGTAATTGTGGCTCATGGGCCTAGTTGCTCCGCGGCATGTGGGATCTTCCCAGGCCAGGGCTCGAACCCGTGTCCTCTGCATTGGCAGGCAGACTCTCAACCACTGCGCCACCAGGGAAGCCCTCAGAGCTTTTTGAGAGTCTGTCTCCTGGGTTATAATCCTCAGTTTGGCTCAAATAAAATCCTCCTCTTTCTCTTCTTAGTTTGATTGTTCATTGAATTTTCATCGACAGGTTAAACAGAGTTGCCAAGTAACCCAGCAATTCCACTCCAAGGCATCTACTCAAGAGTACTGAAAGCATATATTCACAAAAAAAAATTTGTACATGAACAATTATAGTAGCCTTATGCATAAGAGCCCCAAAGCGGAAACAACCCAAAGGTCCATCAACTGATAAACAAAATGTGGTATAGCCATATGATGAAATATTATTCAGCCATAAAAAGGAATGAAGTACTGACACTTGCTACAACACGGATGAACCCTGACAACATTATGCTGAGTGAAGTCACAGCACCTGTCGTATGATACCATTTATATGAAATGTCCAACGTAGTGAAATCTGTAGAGACAGGAAGTATATTCGTGGTTGCCAGGGGCTGGAGGAAGGAGGGAATGGGGAGTGGCTGCTAATTGTGGGGGGGAGGGGGTAATGAAATGTACTGGAATTAAAGAATGGTGATGACTGCATGACCTCATGAAAATACTAAAATCCATTGATTTGTACACCTACAATTTTTTTCTACTTAAAAATTGTTTAATCTATTTTACCAGAAAGGATTCAGTTGAATTCCTTTGGTCACTCCAAGCCTAGACATTCTAGACTTATGTATTTGCTATTTTCTTCTGGGTTAAACACACTCTCAACCCATTCATCTCTTGGGGTCTTAAGTGCTGCCCTTGTAAATGTGGGTTTTTTTAATTTGGCAAAGGCAGCCTTGAACCCTATACCCACCTCTTCTCCAGTGAAGCCATTTCGCCAACTGCTGTTCACGAAGGGATTTCACCTATGGCCTTTTGCCCCTCCCACGGTGGAGGGGGTCTTTCCTCCCTAAATTCCATTCTCTCTTGGTCCATAACATCACCCACCCTTAGCTTCCCTCCTCCCTTCTTGGCCATTTCGTCTTCATCTGGCTGCCTCCTTTCCCTGTTTTTCCCATGGTTGCTTGCTTCCTGGGTCTCCTCCCTGAGTGTTCCCCTAACATAATCTGAGGTCTACAAGGCTCTACCTACCTCATCCTGCCCACTCCCCTCACCCCTTTCTCCCTGATGCCCCTACTTCCCCTCCCACATCAGCACATACCACTCCCTGTAGGGGCAGTCTTCCTTCTCTACCCCTTGGTTAATCACTCCTCACAGCTCTCTGCTGTTATTTTGTTTCTTTTTCCTATTCAAGTTCACGTGGATGCTTTTTTTTTTTTCATGTCGATGCTTTTGTGATAGTTTGATAAATGCCCATCTTGCTAACTAGCCAGTTCCACAAGGCTGGACACACTGTCTGTCGTGCTCCTAGTTAGATTCTATAGGGACCAACGTGCTGACATACATCGGAGATGCTCATCAAGTGTTTGTGGATTGAATGAACTGGAAGATGTTTTCCAAAACATGAATCATGATTGCTGGTGACAGCTGAGACTCTGGACGTGATTACTTATTTTCATATTTTTCCGGACATTGCAAGTCTTGGCTTTCAGTGAGCAAGGATTACTTTAGAATCAGAAAACAACAAAGACATGCACCCAAGGTGTGGCTGCCCACTGTTCACTTGTGCTGGTGTACCTCCATCTAGCTCTTTTAGTTCAACAAACACTTATTGAGTACTTGTTGCAGTATTCCAGCAGCCAGGGATAAAGCAGAAAGCAGAACAAGGTGTTTACAGTCCAGCAGGGAAAGTAAACAAGCACAATGCATCATGTATCAGTCAGATGGGTTGATGCCTTGGAGAGACATAAAGCAGGGAAAGAGGACAGAGTGTGACTGTTGGGCAGGGGCAGTTGCAGTTTTAAATAGAGAATTTGGGGAAGGCCTCACTGAGTAGGTGCTGTGTGACTGATGAATCGCAGGAGGTGAGGACCTGAGCTAGAAGGTGTTGGGGGAAGAGGATCCCCATGGAGAGAACAAGGATTGCAGAGGTCCTGACATGAGAACATGCCTGGCGTGTATGAGGAAGAGCAGGGAGGCCACTGAAACTTGAACAGAGTGACCAAGGGTGAGATGGGAGAAGAGGGAACAGGGAGGTGACAGGGGCTATCAATTAAAACATTATGGGGCTTCCCTGGTGGCTCAGTGATTAAGAATCCGCCTGCCAATGCAGGGTACATGGGTTCCAGCCCTGGTCCAGGAAGATCCCACATGCCAAGGAGCAACTAAGCCTGTGCGCCACAACTACTGAGTCTGCGCTCTAGAGCCTGCGAGCCACAACTACTGAAGCCCGCAAGCCACAACTATTGAAGCCTGCGCGCCTAGAGCCCGTGCTCTGCAACAAGAGAAGCCACTGCAGTGAGAAGCCCGCGCACCGCAACGAAGAGTAGACCCTGCTCGTCGCAACTAGAGAAAGACCGAGCACAGTAATGAAGACCCAATGCAGCCAAAAATAAAATATAAATTAATTTATAAAAAATAAATTAATTAAAAAATTGAAATTTCAAAGGCTGGCCAGGACGCAAAGCATCACAAAGTCTCATTTGTTGCTGGTGGGAAAGCAATATGGTACAACCGCTTTGGACAGGAGCTTTGCAGTTTCTTACAAAGCTCAACATAGACTTACTGTAATGACCCATAATCGCACTCCTAGGTATTTAACTAAGAGGAATGAAAACCTACGTACTGTTATGGACTGAATGTTTGTGGTCCCCCAACCCATCCTATTCATGTTGAACTCCTAATCTCTAATATGCTGGTTATGTGAAGCTGGGGTCTTCGGGAGGTGATTAGGTCTGAGGATGCAGTCCTCGTGAATGGAATCAGTGCCCTCATAAACAAGACCCCAGAGAACTCTCCTGCCCCTTCCACCATGTGAGGACACTACGAGAAGATGGCCATCTACGAACCAAGAGCACATCTGGAACTTCCACACATTCTTAGGAGATGGAATTCTATTAGGATGCTGAAAGGTGCCTTCCCCTCCGCCAGCGAAGGGGGCGGAAGCTGGGAGTACAGGTACGGGGTTATCTCTTCCTTAACTTTTCTGAGATCTCTTTTCACTAATGGCTGTTCATTAATAGGACTTAATTTTCAAGACTAGTTCTGGAATTCCCCAAAGGGCACTTGGCTAAGCAGGCCATGCCTACTCTCAAAGCAGCAAACAGACACCACCAGAGGGTTTTTTTGGTTTGTTTTTTGGCCTCGTGGTAAGGCCTGTGAGACCTTAGTTCTCTGACCAGGGATTGAACCCGGGCCCCCAGCAGTGGAAGCACAGAGTCCTAACCACTGGACTGCCAGGGAATTCCTCTTTTTTTTTTTTCAAGCTGAGTTTTTTAACTTGCTGGGCAAGGGAATGCACACCGAATACTTCTCCAGGTAGGAGCAGGGAAGGTTAAAGTTCTAAAAGAACTAGAAAGGGCAATGTATTCATTTCCTATGGCTGCTGTAACAAACTGCCACAAACTTTGTGGCCTAAAACTACACAAATGGACTTCCCTGGTGGCGCAGTGGTTAAGGTGGCGCAGTGGTTAAGAATCTGCCTGCCAATGCAGGGGACACGGGTTCGAGCCCTGGTCTGGGAAGATCCCACATGCTGCGGAGCAACTAAGCCCAGGCGCCACAACTACTGAGCCTGTGCTCTAGAGCCCGTGAGCTGCAACTACTGAGCCCACGTGCCACAACTACTGAAGCCTGCGTGCCTAGAGCCTGTGCTCTGCAACAACAGAGGCCACCACAATGAGAAGCCCGCGCACCTCAACAAAGAGTAGCCCCCGCTCACCGCAACTAGAGACAGCCTGCGTGCAGCAAGGAAGACCCAATGTAGCCAAAAATAAATAAATAAATTTATATATATTAAATAAAAAAACTACACAAATGTATTCTGGAGGCCAGAAATCTGAAATGAGTCATATGGGGCTAAAATCAAGGTGTCAGCAGGGCTGGTTCCTTCTGGAGGCTCCAGGGGGAATACCAGTGTCCTGCCTCTTCCAGCTTCTAGAAGCTTCTTCCATCATCATATCCCCTTCTGACTCTGATCCTCCTGCTTCCCTCTTGTAAGAACCCCTGTGATGACACTGGGCCCACCCAGATAACCCAGGATAATCTCCCCGTCTCAGTTCTTTGACTTAGTTACTGCTTCCAAGTCCCTTGGCCATATAAACCATCAGAGGAGGTTCCAGTGATTAGGATGTAGACCTATGTGGGAGGCCATTATTCAGCCTACCAATGAGGGTTCCTGACTGCTGTGTCTGATTTTTATTTTTTGGCTGCGCCACGCAGCATGTGGGATCTTAGTTCCCCAACCAGGGATCAAACCCTCCTGACTGCTGTGTTAATCAAGTATTGCAACCCAGCCTGTGGGAGAACAGAAGAGGGCCTGGGTCTGGACAGGAATGGTTAAAACTAGCCGTACTGGCCACCAATCAGTCAAGGCTTGTAAGAGGCTATGCCCTGGGGCTTCCCTGGTGGTGCAGTGGTTAAGAATCCGCCTGCCAATGCAGGGGACACAGGTTCGAGCCCTGGTCCGGGAAGATCCCACATGCCGCGGAGCAACCAAGCCCATGTGCCACAACTACTGAAGCCCGCACGCCCTACAGCCCGTGCTCCGCAACAAGAGAAGTCACCGCAATGAGAAGCCTGAGCACCACAACGAAGAGTAGCCCCTGCTCGCCGCAACTAGAGAAAGCCCGCGCACAGCAACGAACACCCAACGCAGCCAAAAATTAATTAATTAATTAAAAAAAAAAAAAAGAGGCTATGCCCTGGGTCTCTCTCAGATTCAGCTGTTAGCTCTGGTGTAGAGAAGCCCAACATCCAGTTGCAGCATCTCCAAAGCAAGAGCTGCTCTAAGGAGAGAGTTTTCCTCTTGCATTGCCCTGAGGGGGGTGGGGGTGGGGTTGGTGTTCCTAATTTGTATGAAGGTGAGGTGTAGACTATCAGCGGCCCTGCTGCAGTCTTAGCCAGGAGCAGGCTGAAAGAGTGCAAGGAGGACCAGAAGAAAGGGAAAGGGCAGGCATGAGTTTTCCTTAATGCTTGTGCTAGTTTCTATTGTTGCCATAACAAAGTACCACAAACATAGCTTAAAACAACGCAGATTTATTATCTCATAGCCTTAATTAGCTCAGTGACCTTCCCTCTGACTCTGCCTCCATAGGAACAAGTCAAACTTCCAAGGGGAGCCACCCCGGGGCTCCGAGGCTATGCCAACCAGTGTGAGCAGCTCTCAGCCAGCCAGCACTGCAGGGCCTCAGGAGGGATGCTCCCAGGTCCTCCCAGACCTCTCTGTAGCCTCCTACTCCCCATTCCCGGAGACCCACCCTCTTCTTCACAATAACACCCTCTCATTATCCAAGTCCCAAAGAAAGAAGTTATTCTTAGGCCCTGAGCTGTGGGATGCTGATTCAGAGAAGTCTCTGCCGAGATGCCCCCATCCATGCTTACAACTGCCCTGCGACCCTGACTTAGCCACTTCTGGTTTTAAAAAGGTCCAAAGAAAACCCAAACTCACCTCTTTTTATCTCCACCTCTTTATTCCTCATCAAATGATTATAACAATGTATGATTTGTGATAGAGGAAAAATCATACACAAGTAACAGTCACTTAGGAGACCCCATGTTTATTTCTCCATGATCAACTCCCAACCTACATCCGTATGTGTGCACACTTTACATGGCAAATCTTCTATTTTATGCTTTTGGTTGCCGGCCATATTATAAGCGTTTTCAATATGGCAACAAAACCTTTATCATCATGGTTTGGCATGGTTGCATGGAACAAATCACAAGTGTCTGAAATGAACAATGAGGGATGACAACGTAAACATAACAACTCAGTGTTTTTCTGTTTGTTTGTCTCAACAACTAAAGCAACGCATATTTATCAGCAGCAGCCCTTTCCTTCTTAGGAGAACCTGCTTTGTTCTCCACATTAAGAGGGATAACATCACTGTTCATTCACAAGCGACTTCCTCACCCAGGTGCCCCTGCTGAAATGAGTCCTCAGCACCTGGCAGGAATGTAACGCGGAAATACATTCAAATGTCAATCCGCTGTAATTCTGTGGTTGCTGTGAGCTGGAGCACTGTGTGGGGTTTCTCACCAGCATGCCTTTGCTACACAGCTAAGACAGCAAGGGCTCCTGCCGACAGCTTCCCTCGCTGGATTCCAGTAAGAGTTTGCTTACGTACAGTAAGGCAGACACTCCCTCTTAAAGGATTCTTCTTCCCGATTACACAGGCTCTTTCCAGTTTAAGGACCTGGATGTACGGATAGGTGAGTTCTCCAGGGAAGTATCTACCTGACTTTCTCAGGTTTTATTCCAGTGTATGCACTATCATGTTTGGTACAGGCTGAATCATCCCTGAAGCCTTTGCCGTATTTATTACTATCCTGTATCCTCTGCAAGAGTTCCCTAATGTATAGACTTAAAAGGATGGCTAAGGAATGTCTCACATCCACCAGTTTGCTGGACAGCTCAGAGCAGTCTTTTCCACTGACAGGGAGGAGCCACCCCTGAAGACACTTCTCCCTCACATAGGTTTTTGAGAGCCAGTCGGAAGATGAGCGTGGCCCACGTTCATTAAATATCCACGGGTTGTTCTCCAGGGTGTGATCTTTGGTGTCGGATGAGGGAAGAGCTCCTTCTGAAAGTTTTCCCACACTGAGGACAATGACTGGGACCCTCCCTGCTGTGGAGCCTCTGATGTACTGCCAGGTGAGAGTTCTGCTTGAAGGACTTTCCACAATCTGGACACTGGTACGGGGTCTCCTTAGTGTGAATTCTCTGGTGTTTGGTCAGACAGGAGCTGTCCCTGAAAGCTTTACCACACTGATTACACTCATAGGGCTTCTCGCCAGTATGAGTCCTCTGGTGACGTATGAGGCCGGCAATGTTCCTGAAAAGTTTCTGACACTGATCACAGCCATAGGGCTTCTCACCAGTATGAATCCTCTGGTGCCTGATGAGGTAAGCACTCTCAATGAAAGTTTTCCCACATTCTTTACACTCATAGGGTTTCTCCCCAGAATGGATTTTCTGATGCACAATGAGGTGAGAGTTACGGTTGAAGGATTTCCCGCATTCCACACATTCAAAGGGCTTCTCTCCAGTGTGAGTCCTCTCGTGCTGGGTGAGGTATGAGCCATCTCGGAAGGCCTTTCCGCATTTGCTACATTCATAAGGCTTCTCCCCAGTGTGTATTCTGAGATGCACAGTGAGGTGGGAGATGTCGGTGAAAGGTTTCCCACACTCATTACACCTATATGGTTTTTCCCCTGTATGAGTTCTTTGATGCAGAATCAGGGATGAATTTCGGTTGAAGGTTTTCCCACATTCTAGACACTCGTAAGGTTTCTCCCCAGTGTGAATTCTCTGGTGTTGCGTCAGAGCTGACCCATCACTGAAGGCTTTCCCGCATTTACTGCATTTATAGGGCTTCTCTCCTGTATGTATTCTTTGATGCACAATTAGGTTATAGTTCTTGGAGAAGGATTTTCCACACTCATTACAGGTATAAGGTTTCTCTCCAGTGTGAGTTCGGTGATGCAAGACAAGAGAAGAGTTCCGTTTGAAGCACTTGCCACATTCAGTACATGTGTACAGTTTTTCTCCAGGGCTGTTCCTCCTGTTTTCATTAAGAGATGAACTCAGGGTAAAGATGTCCCCAAAGTCCTTACCTTCATACAGTTTCTTCCCTCTTTTCATTATTTTTTGTTCACCAAGAGGGGTAAAATGGTTGAAAGACTTAACACTTTCAGGGTATTTATAGGGTTTCTCTCTAGTTTGAGTTCTTCCAAATTGAATAACTTCCATGGAATGGTTGAAGGCTTTCCCACAGGTGTCACTGTCACCCGTTCTCTTAGCTACATAACTTTTCTGACAATTGTGTAAAGCTGGGTCACAATCCAGGCTTTTAACACCTGAGCCACGTACATGGAAACCGTTTCTTGTGGAAACTCTCTGACGTCGTGGAAGGTCTGGGCTCACGCTCAAATGCTCCCCAAATCCGGGATATTCACGAATTGCTTCCTGAGCTCCTGGTTCCTCCTGAGTTAAGGCTGATTGCCTCAAATGTCCCTCCTGGTTCTCACAGTCCCAACTGTTACCTAGAATGGAGAAATGAGGACCCTCTCGTGTAAATCCTTCCATCTCCATGTCACAGGACAGTTCTTCCTCAGGAATGTTCTCAGCTGTCATTTTCAATCTTCTGTCCCAGGCTGGAAAGCAAAGAATGAAAAAGACAGACTTAAGCACATGAAGCCGTGTGTGGAAGAGGAATGAAAGATGGTGACAGGGCAAGTGTGTGGGTGTGTCTTTTTACTTGTTTTCTCTTTGAAATTCAGATCTATATGAGGGGGAGATACTGTGAGAGTCGAGGGATGGAGCCAAGAACAGGTTCAAGAAGAGCCACATGGCATTTCCACCCTCCTAGAGAACAGGCAGGGGGAATGGTGTTGGGGGTAAATATCACCAAAAGGATTAGCCTGAGACGTGGGAGATCAGAGGCCAGGTGTCACTCTGATCACACAGGAACACATCTCGGCCATTGTGTGCTTGTCTCCACCACCCACTTCCCCTACCAACAATCAGTACACACTCCGGATCCTCCACTTCACAATGGGCTTACAATAGCATTGAACGAGCAGTTTTCACCCCACCTTTGTGGTCAGAGTTCTGCCTTCGTGGATGGGACACAACACAGACCTGGTAACCTGAAAGTTCTGAAATTCCTAGATCTGTCAACGACCTTCCTGCAGGGTTATTATGAGAATTACGTCATGTGTAAGGCTGGCTCTGAGCTGGGGAACAGACAGTACTGTAAGTGGCTGCCAGCGTCTTCACTGTTATGGATCTTTCTCTAACCATGCTTCCACCCCTTTGACTTGAAGATATCAAGAAAACTGGCTCTCGGGCTTCCCTGGTGGCAGAGTAGTTAAGAATCTGCCTGCCAATGAAGGGGACACGGGTTTGAGCCCTGGTCTGGGAAGATCCCACATGCCACGGAGCAACTAAGCCCGTGTGCCACAACTACTGAGCCTGCGCTCTAGAGCCCACAAGCCACAACTACTGAGCCTGCGTGCCACAACTACTGAAGCCCGTGCACCTGGAGCCCGTGCTCTGCAACAAAAGAAGCCACCACAGTGAGAAGCCCGCGCACCACAATGAAGAGTAGCCCCTGCTCGCCGCAACTAGAGAAAGCCCGCGCGCACCAACAAAGACCCAGCACAGCCAAAAATAAAATTAATTAATTAGTTTTAAAAAATTTCTAAACAACAAAAAACACAGTAAGAGTCAAAATACAAGTGGCAGGTGGAGAGACGATACTATAAAGTATAAAAGAGACAAAGGAATAGTGCCGGAGATCTATAAAAAAATTCTTACAGAACAGCACATAAAAGGGAAAAAAATGGGTAAAGGATACAAGGAGGAACTTGATGGAGAGAAAATAGAAATGTCCTGAATTCATGAATTCTTGCTCATTTGCACCTAAAGGCATTTACAAACTGTAACTTTAAGAATACAAAATATGCACATTTCACACGAGTAAATGTAAAACAAGGCATGATAATATAATGCTTGAGCAGGTCATGCAAGAAGAGAGTTGGTGGGCACGTAAAGAGGTCAGTCCACTTGGCGGTGTAACTTGGTAGTGGCCATCAAAACATAAAACAGGCACATTCTGCCACCTTGCAATTCCACTTGGTGGTGTCTTAGATTCAGAAAGCCTGAGTCCCAAGCATAACTGGACATCAAGCTATACCTAAGGAAATGGTCTTAAAGTCCACCAGGAAAAAGACCACCAGTGAAGGAATGAACAGTACTGTGATTAACTTGGTAACAAAAATAGAAACCTGATAGTAATGGAAGATTACCATCAAAGTGCCAAGGGAAAAAACTGTCAGATACATGATTGTTCAAGAGTGAAAGTAAGGGACTTCCCTGGTGGCACAGTGGTTGGGAATCCGCCTGCCAATGCAGGGGACACGCGTTTGAGCCCTGGTCCGGGAAGATCCCACATGCTGCAAGCAACTAAGCCTGTGCTCCACAACTACTAAGCCTGCACTCTAGAGCCCACAAGCCACAACTACTGAGCCCTCATGCCACAACTACTGAAGCCCATGCATCTAGAGCCCATGCCCCGCAACAAGAGAAGCCACCGCTTCTCACTGCCCGCGCACCACAACAAAGAGTAGCCCCCGCTCACCACAACTAGAGAAAGTCTACATGCAGCAACGAAGACCCAACGCAGCCAAAATTAAAGAAATAAATAAAATTTTTTAAAAAAAGAGTGAAAGTAAGATAAAGGCAGCTTCAGAAAAGCAAAAGCAGGGTTTAAATCCAAGGACACTTGCCAAAAGAATTAGAAAAAAACTGTTCTTCAGGGGAAAAAAAAAAACCAGAAGGAAGGAATGGAGAGAACATGTATTTAAATAAAATCCAGCGCTGACCACATAAAATGAAGCAATAACAATGACTCAGGGGTTAACAGTGGGATGGACTAAAATACTGAATGGCAGTGGCCTGTGAGATGAAAACAGGGTAGCAAAATTAAGTGTCCTTACATTCTTATCTTGTTCATGATTCATGTTAGACCTGGTCAAGTCAGGAATAAAAGAATAAATGTCATGTAAAACTTCCAAGCCCACAGAGCAGTGGTTCTCAACCAGAGACGCTTTTACCCTCAAAAGACACTTGACAACATCTGGGAACATTTTTGGCTGTCATGACTTGGGGTCAGATGCTACTGGAATCTAGGGATGCTGTGAAATACCTTTAAAACACAAGACAGCCTCTCACACATAGAATGACCAGCCTCAAAACTCAAATGTAAATAGTGCTGAAGTTGAAAAACCCTGTTACAGGAGAAAAGAATAATAAAGAAAAGGAAAAAAAACAGATCAATCCAGAAGAAGGTGCTAAGGGGGAAAGCTCAAAAAGGACAGGTTAAGATAGAAAGTATAAAATAGGACATTACCAATAACAATAAATGTAAGTGGCTTTGATGGGCAAGATAAACACTGTGTCAGACTGCATTAAAAAATGTGTTTGTAACAGACACCAAAAGCAAAAGGACACAGAAAACAAAAGCAAAAGTTTGGAACAGACAAATGCTAACCAAACAAAGATTGAATGGTGCTTTGCTAACCAACAATAAACTTCAAGGATGATAACAGGGCAATATAACAATGGCAAAGATGTCTACATTAACAGCATGCCTCCAAACACAAAGCAAAGTCAGCAAATCCAACCATACTGGGAGGGTTTATGAACCTCTATCAGGAATGGAAATGTAGAAAGACTGAATAGAGACAAGCATAAGAGAATGTAATTAGCCAGCCTGGTCACACAGCTGAATGAAGACCCACTACCAATAATTAGAGCCAAAGGCTTTCCAAGCACAAGTGGAACATTTGCTAACACTGGTCATAAACCAGGCCAAAGAATGTGGTCAAGTTACAAACCAGTAATGGAAAGAACGCCAAATACAAAAAATAATAGTAAGTTTTTTTAAAAAAAAACCCTATTTATTTGGAAAAATGAAAATCTTTTTCTCAGTAATTCACAGATCAGAGAAATCTTGATGAAAATTAGAAAGCATCTACTTAGAAAACACGGAGAACTGAACAACTGATGATGATGGCACATCTCAAAACACATAGCAAAGGAGGATGCAGCTAAAGAAGTTCCTAGGTGAAAAATGCTGGTCTTTAATGCATGGGTTTTTTTTTTTGGTTTGGGTTTTTTTTGTTATTGTTTTTTGTTTTTGTTTTGTTTTGTTTTTGTTTTTGTTTTTTGTGGCCATGCCATGCGGCTTGCGGGACCTTAGTTCCCCAACCACGGATTGAACCTGCGCCCTCAGCAGTGAAAGCACAGAGTCCTAACCACTGGACTGCCAGGGAAGTCCCTAATGCTCGTATTTTAAAGAGAAGACTGAAAGTTAGTGAGATCACTGTTCGACTTCAGAAGTAAGGGAAAGAGCCACAGAGAAAACCAACAGAAGGTGAAAGGAAGGTGATAATAAAGGTAAGATCAAAAATTACAGAAACCGAAAACAAGGAAACAGCCAAGAACATGAAGAAAACCAGAAGTCTGTTATTTGAAAAGACTAAAGAAATTACCTTTGGCAAGAGTAATCATAAAATAAAGAACAAGAAGGCATACATAGGTGATATTCGTCATAAAAAGGGGATTTAATTAAGAAACAGAAGAAAGTTATCAAAATGGCAACATTGGATTTATCCTACAAAAGAAGGCCTATGAAACATTAGAACATCTACTGATACGATTCCTGACATTTTCAAATTAAAGTAGAAGACAACCCCCTACATCCTATCTCAATAAATTCAGAAAGTAATTTGAACAAATCTCACCCAGACTCTTGATCAAAATGCTCTCAGATTAAAGTAGTAGACCCCTTTACCCTACGTCAATAAATTGATAAGGTATTTTAAGGAAAGCTCCAACTCATGATGAAAATTCTTATCAACTACGAACACAGGGAATTAAGGTAAACATCACACGTGAGAAAACATGAGAATTGTTCAGTCTGAAGCCAAGGCCAAGACCCCAGATGCCTGCTAGGTCCACAGCACTCAACAGTGATGCGGAGGGGCCAGTTGGCCAGGAGGACCATATCCCGAGCTGTCACTCCTGGCTGCTCCTACTTTTCAGACCTCCTGAGGCTGCCGTATTACCACGCTGCATGTTTCCTCTACTGAGCCTTCTGAGTAGACTGGGGCCTGGGTGGCCTACAGTTGTCCTGTGGAAACAAGAGATGGAGAGCACCTCCCTACAAGTCTGTAAGGGCAGGATGTATGTGTGCACTTAAAAAATATGAGGTAAGTCAGACACATATAGGATGATACCACTTAATGAAAATTTTTAGACACACAAAGTATTCTCTAAGTAAAAATATTAAAAGGCCCTGGCAACACATCTACCAAAGCTGTGATCATGACTGTCTTGGGAGTGTGGAAGGGAACAGCCCTAGAGGAGCAAAGGGAATGTCCATTTCATCTATAATAGATACTTCCTTTATTGAAATAAGACTTACATACCACTAAGAGAGTGAAAAGACAACCTACCAAACAGGAGAAAATATTTACAGAGCATGTATCTGATAAAGGACTTGCAGAAGATATAAAAAACTCTTATAGCCCAATAATTACAGGACAACCCGAATTTTAAAAATAGGCAAAGGATCTGAATAAACATTTCTCCAAAGAAGACATACAGATGGCCAATAAGCATATGAAAAGATGATCAACATCATTAGTCATTAGGGAAATGCTAATCAAAACCCAGGCTTTCACTGCCATGGGCCTGGGTTCAATCTGTGGTCGGGGAACTAAGATCCCACAAGCCGCACAGCACGGCAAAAAAAAGGAAAAAAAAAGACAATAACAAGTGTTGTGAGCACGTGGAGAAACTGAAACCCTCACACACTGTTGGGGGGAATGTAAAATGGTACAGCTGGGACCTCCCTGGTGGTGCAGTGGTTAAGAATCCACCTGCCAATGCAGGGGACACGGGTTTGATCCCTGGTCTGGGAAGATCCCACATGCCATGGAGCAACCAAGCCCATGTGCCACAACTACTGAAGCCCGCGCACCTAGAGCCCGTGCTCTAGCCCCTGCTCGCCACAACTAGAGAAAGCCCGCGAGCAGCAACGAAGACCCAACGCAGCCAAAAAATAAATAAATAAATAAAATGGTGCAGCTGCTTTGGAAAACAGTCTGACAGTTTTTCAAAAAGTTAAACAGAGTCATCATATGACCCTGCAATTCCACTCCTAGGTATCTACTCAAGAAAAGTGTAAACGTATGTCTACACATAAACTTCTCCATGAATTATGAGTACATAACAGCACTATTCATGATAAACAAAAGCGGAAACAACCCAAATAAATGTCTACCAACCGATGAATGGATAAACAAAATGTGGAAATACACACAATGGAATATTCTTCAGCCTTAAGAAGGAGTGAAATACTGATAAATGCTTCAATAACACAGATGAATCCTAAAAACATTATACGCAGTAAAAGAACTCAGACACAAAAGACTCCATATTGTATGATCACATTTAAGTGAAACATCCGGAAGAGGCAATTCCATACACACTGAAAGTCAATTAGTGGCTGCCAGAAGCTGGGAGAAGGCAGTATGGGGAGTGATTCCTAATTGGTATGGGGTTTCTTCTTGGATTGATGAAAACGTTTTGGAAATATATAGTGGTGATGGCTGCACAACTTCGTGCATATACTAAAAAACCACCGAGTTGTGCACTTCGAATGAATGAATCATATGATATATGAATTATATCTCAATAAAGCTGTGATAAGTAATTTTACACCTATAAGGGGACAAGTTTCACCTAGCCTGACCTGCAGCGCTTGACCTTTGCAGTACTTCCCCTGGGGGCTTCCAGAAATCTGTGGAGGTGTCAGGTGGTCACAAAGATGGAAGCAGGGGGAACTGCTAGCATCTGATGGGCCTGGACCAGGGATGCATATTTGCTAACACACTTGGGACCGCTCCACGTGATGTTTGACCAACCTGTGGACCAAAGTCCCTGCAGGTATTAACCTGGGGTACTGAACTACAGAACAATACTACATGTGTTACAAGACATCAGGGAAAAGGCGCCTTCATTTAGGGGAAGGAAGTTGAAAGGAAGTCCAGATACAGCCCTGAATTCATGAACTCATTCCCTATTTTGCATCTCTCTCCTTGACCAAAACTGGCCATTCCAACTCTATGCTCAATCAATGAGGGCCTGAGTGTCATAGCGGTTACTGCAGAAAGAACAAACAATCACAAGCATACAGGAGGACATTAGGACAGACATCAGGGAAATAGTATTAAATTAGGGTATTTAATGCAGGAACTACACTGAATTTCATTAATTAAGGTTGTTTTAAAAATCTCGTATTATTGTCCTCATACATATCTGTGTAGCTATTTTTGGCAGTACAATAATACCAAAACTATGTTGTAAAAAATTCACCTTGATGCTGTTCACAAATTTGGGGGGGGGGTCTCTATTCCCCCCCACCCCACTCGTCCTCTGACCTCAGATATTCACAATACCACTTCTCTGGAGCCCCAGTATGACTCATTTTCCCCAGCCTGTCCTTCTCTACCCCATGGCCGCCAAAGAAGGTGGTCTCTAAGGCTTTCTATACACTGAAAGTTGCCCCAGCACATGATGAGACTTCAGGTCTGTTTGGAGAACTGTTTTCTGTGATAAATTGTCCTGATGTTGTTCCAGGTCATAGCAGAGGGGGTGACTGACCCTTCACTTGTCACCCCAGACCATCCAGACAGCCTGGGTTGCCTTAACTAAGTAAGTGCTTAGAACCTGCTTCCACCAAGGTACTTTCTTCCGTTCCTATTTAATACGCCTGGTCTGGATCCACCCACAACACTCACTGTTCCAGCAGTATCCAGCCATACCTCACCTCATTCAACTTCACTGAAGACAATGAATTCTGACTGTCCTATTTCTCTTAACCCAAACCTACAATCTCCAGCAGCAGACTGCTTCTTTTTTTTTTTTTTTTTTTTCAGACTGCTTCTTATGTTTTCAAGGTAGCTGTGCCAAACATTTAAATATAGAAATAATTTTTTTAATACAAATGCCTTTCCTTTTATTGATTCTTTACATTTAATTTTTAAAGTTATATGGATATTTAATATTATCTATAAAATTCTCTTCAGGACAGTAAAAGGCATATTGCAACTATTGATCATAAAGACTGAGCATTGGGCGTCCCTGTTGGCACAGTGGTTAAGAACGTGCCTGTCAATGCAAGGGACACAGGTTCCAGCCCTGGTCCGGGAAGATCCTACATGCCGCAGAGCAACTAAGCACGCAAGCAACAACTACTGAGCCTGCGCTCGAGAGCCCGTGAGCCACAACTACTGAAACCCACGCGCCTAGAGCCTGTGCTCTGCAACAAGAGAAGCCACAGCAGTGAGAAGCCCATGCACCGCAACGAAGAGTAGTCCCCGCTTGCCACAACTAGAGAAAGCCCGTGCACAGCAACAAAGACCCAACACAGACAAAAATAAATAAAATAAAATAAATAATTTTTTTAAAAAAGTAGAACTCCTCCTGTGGAAAGAGCAGAGACAGAATGACTTCAGATAATCCACCTTTAAAAAAAAAAAAGACTGAGCATTACACAAAAAATAACTCAAAATGTATCACAAGCTTAAATATATAAGCTAAAGCTATAAAACTCTTAAATGAAAAACATAGGCATAATTCTGCAGAAACCTAATACAACACCAAAAGCACAAGTGACAGAGTAGATAAACTGGACTAATCAAAATTAAAACCTCTGTGCTTCAAAGAATGTTACGAAGAAAGTAAAATGACAATCCACAGGATAGGATAAAATATTTGCAAATCATATATCTGATAAGGCACTGGTATCCAGAATAAATAAACAACTCTTAGAGTTCAATAATTAAAAGACCAATAACCCATTTCATAAATGGGCAAAGGATCTAAATGGACAATTCTCCAAAGAAGATATACAAAAGGCCAATAAGCACAATGAAAAGAAGCTCAATATCATTAACCATCAAGGAACTGCAAATCAAAAACATATCGAGATACCATTTCACACCCACTAGGGTGGCTACAATCAGTTCCACTCCTAGGTCATCCAAGAGAAATGAAGACATATTTCCACAAAAAAAACCCCACAAAACTTGTATGTGAATGTTCACAGAAGCATTATTCGTAATACTCCCAAAATGGAAGCAACTCAAATGGCTATCAACTGATGAATGGATAAACGAATTAATATACTCATACAAGGGAATATTATTCATCCATAAAAATGAACCAAGTACTGATACACTGTAACGTGGATGAACTTTGAAAACATTTTTAAGTGAAAGAAGCCAAAACAAAGGACTACATATTGTATGGCCATTTATATGAAATGCCTACAATAGGCAAATGTAGAGACAGAAAGTAGATTAGTAATTGCCTGGGGCTAAGAAGGATGGAGGAAATGGGAAGTGAGTGCTAATGGGCAGGGGTTTTCTTTTGGGGGATGATGAAAATATTCTAAAACTGATCTGGGTGATGGATGCACCACCTGGTGAATATACGAAAAAGCATTGAATGGTATACCTTAGAGGGTGAATTATATGGTATATGAATTATACCTCGATACAGCTATTTAAACAATTAAGCACGTGTTGAATCTGTTGGAGTCAGAACTACTGGTCTAGACTCCACTTGGCATGTTTCTGGTATCTTGGGATTAAAGCTTGCGGAGAGGGCTTCCCTGGTGGCGCAGTGGTTAGGAACATGCCTGCTGACACAGGGGACACGGGTTCCAGCCCTGGCCCGGGAAGATCCCACATGCCACGGAGCAACTAAGTCCGTGCGCCACAACTACTGAGCCTGCACTCTAGAGTCCATGGGCCACAACTACTGAGCCCACGTGCCACTACTGAGCCCATGAGCCACAACTACTGAGCCCACGTGCCACAACTACTGAGCCCATGTGCCACAACTACTGAGCCCATGTGCCACAACTACTGAGCCTGTGCTCTAGAGCCCACAGGCCACAACTACTGAGCCTGCACTCTAGAGCCCGCGAGCCACAACTACTGAGCCCGCGTGCCACAACTACTGAGCCTGTGCTCTAGAGCCCACAGGCCACAACTACTGAGCCTGCACTCTAGAGCCCGCGAGCCACAACTACTGAGCCCACGAGCCATGACTACTGAGCCTGTGGACCACAACTACTGAGACTGCTCTCTAAAGCTTGCAAGCCACAACCACTGAGCCCGTGCGCCACAACTACTGAGCCCATGTGCCACAACCACTGAGCCCATGAGCCACAACTACTGAGCCCGCGCGCCTAGAGCTCATGCTCCGCAACAAGAGAAGCCACCACAATGAGAAACCTGTGCACCAAAATGAAGAGCAGCCCCCGCTTGCCACAACTAGAGAAAGCCCGCGTGCAGCAACGAAGAGCCAACGCAGCCAAAAATAAAAATAAATAGATAAATAAATAAAATAAAGCTTGTGGAGAATTCCATTCCCAGGCACTCACCTCTGAAGGGCTTTATACCCAGTCTCTATGACCCTGCAGAGGGATCCACTTAAGCCCAATGACTGGATGTTTGACATCAATGGTTGCCAGACCTCAGATGCCTGACCCCATCTGCATGGTTCTTGCCATCTCTGTGGACTACACATGATAATGTTTACTTCTTCAAATGATACATTCTTTAACAAAAATAAATTGTTTGCCACTAACTTTAGTCGTGTCCAAATAAAGTTACCCACCTCATTACCAATTGTGATTAACAGCCTGACTTCATTTTTGATGACTGACTGCTGACAGCTTTCAACCCCCCCGTTCTCACCACCACCTACTGCCCCTTCTCCTTCTGCAAACCAGGCAAACTAACAAGAAAGCCTGAGTGTTTTCTCCTTGGTGTTGGCAGGACGTTCAAACCATGCAAGCCCCAACCAGTGCAAGGCCACCCTCATCCCAACTCCATTAATCACTATAAAAGCCCAGTGAGCCTCCTTTTCCTGCTGTCTCACGATTTTTGTTTGTTTATTTGGTTTTTGGCCGTGCCACATGGCATTCGGGATCTTAGTTCCCCGACCAGGGATTGAACCCACGCCCCCTGCAGTGGAAGGGAGAAGACTTAACCATTGGACCACCAGGGAAGTCCCACTCACACTTTTTTGGATCATCATGGGAAGTCTGCCCTGCTCTCCAAGACAGTCTCATTACGTGAGTAATAAACCTTTTGTCTTCTTGTGGGAGGGTGTGTAAGATATAAAAAGATGTGTGTTTGAGGCAGGGAGAAAAGAAGGGTAAATCTAATGAGGCAAAGTATTAATAACTTGATAATCTGGATGGTTTTACAAGTGTTTATTGAACTATTCCTGCAACATTTCTGTAGGCGTAAAACTTCAAAATAAAAAGTCGGGTGCTAAGGGAGAGAAACAATCAATAGAAGGGAGAAAAGTTACTTGCTGTGGGTGGAAAAAATAACAAAGTCTTAGTGTTCAAAACATATTTTTACAAGCCCAAGTCGCTAACAAGCAATTTTTTAAAATTGGCAAATGATAAGGGATCTTTCTGGGGTGATGGTAATTTTGATAAAGGTTTGGACTGCATTTGTCAAAACTCATCCAGTGATACAATGAATATCTGTGCATTTCAATGTAAGTCAGTTTTCCCTCAAAAATTTAAAAAGCAATATTAAACTCTGATGTTAAGCATAGTAAGGTGTTTGAGGGGGGAGTGGAGTGATATCTGCCATTTACTTTGTATCCCAAAAAGGTTGGTGGGTGGCTAAAAGGGTGGACAAAGGGAACAAATATAGGGCATACACCAAGTAAAGCAGAGAGTTAATGAGTTGGTATAAGGACGCACAAGTGTCTCAACTTTTCTATATGTAGAAAAACTTTTATCATAAACTATTGGGGGAAGAGGAGCTAAGGAAACGAACCCACTAAACCAAGGAAGAGGAAAGCGAAGTGGCCACTAACAGTTGGAAAAACGCAGCCCTCATTGAGAACTGCAGCAAGATCTGATTTTGCAGCTATTAGGTGGGGAAAAAACAGGTGATCTGACACCTCCCGGTCTGCCGAGTGGTGGGAAACGGCACAGTCTGCGGGTACAACGCGGCCACCTCGGCCCGAGACCCACCGACGCCCACACGGGCCCTCCCACCACCCGACAGCAGAAGGGCGGCAGACCCAGGGCTCGCCCCAGCGGCCGGGCCAGGACACCCGGCAGGCAAGGGCAAAAAGGCCCCTATGGAAGGACAAGCGCAATACGAGCGCGGAACCGCCGGGAAACACGGAGGAAATCGCTGGGGTGTCCTCACCCGAAGAGGGAGCTTCCACACCCGCCGAGGTACGTCCACACCCGCAGCGGGGCGTCCACACTCGCCGGGGGGCGTCCTCAACTGCATGGGACGTCCACACTGCTGAAGGGGGGCGTCCACACCCGCCGGGGGACATCCACACCGCAGAAGGGGGGCGTCTACACTGGCCGGGGGCGTCCTCACTCGCTAGGGCCGCCGCGCCTCGGGCGGACCCCTGGCCCTGCGAGTCGGACGCGCCCACTGCCCGCGGGAAACCCGCCGGCAGACGCTCCGCTCCTGCGTCACCAGGACCCAGCGGACACCGCCTCCCGCGACACACACACACCGCCCTCGGGGGGAAATCGGGGCACCGAAAGAGCCAGGGGCGCAGCGGACTCACCCGAGGCAGGCCAGCGGCACCTGCGGCAGCGGCGGGGGCTACCGCGGCCATGTTCGGTGCAAATGCGCGTGCGCGCGCCGGAACCCGGATGTGCGCGTCCCAGGAGACTCCGCGGCCACCGCTGGACCCGTGCGGTGTAGAGACCCGAGTGCCTGCCTTTCGCTTCTGCTCGGCACCGCGCCGGATCCAGTCCCCTAGCCCTGGGCGGGGGTCGGCCGCAGGGTTCCGGGCTCCCACAGCCCGCCCTGCGCCCAGTCTTCGCCTCCAGCCCAGGGACTTAAGAGCGGTGCTGTCAGGAAGAGCTGTCCCTTCGCCGCATTTACTTACTCAGTTATTTATTGATATCGATGTGGATTCGCTGACATTTATTTTCGCTTTATCCCAGGACATCATTATTCTGCAGCCTTATCTTTATGTACTGCATAGTTTGCTGAAATAATTCTATATCATCACATTTTTTTTAAGAAAAATATGTTAAAATTCAGATAAGGGCAACTCATTATCCATTGACAATATAGTTATTTCCTTAGAAATCTAAACAGAAGCTACACATAAATCAATGTATGTGTTGTGGAAAAATCAGTATATAAAAATTAGCAGCAAGCAGTTAGAAAATGTGCTTTTAAAAGAAATAAATGTTCTCAGTTTTATGTATGTGTATAAAATAAAACAATTCCAAAAAGAAATAATTAGTATATGTACAAAAAATAATAAATACTCACACTTCCACTATCCAGCATGAATGTGGGGGGGGCAACCCCCAGAGGAGCCCAGGCAGCATATGTGTGAGGCCTAGGGTACCAGGCACAGTTCCTACACAGCCTAAGTCAAGGTGAAGGAGACAATTCTCAAAGAATCTCGCCCAATATATACACTTTTTTGTTTTCGTATTGGTGATTGTAGGTTTTTTTTTAATTGAAGTATAGTTGATTTACAATACTGTGTTAGTTTCAGGTGTACAACAAAGTAATTCAGTTTTTTTTCAGATTCTTTTTCCACTATAGGTTATTATAAGATATTGAGTATAGTTCCCTGTGCTTACAGTAATCCTTGTTGCTTATCTATTTTATGTATCATAGTTTGTATCTGTTAATCCCATACTCCTAATTTATCCCTACTTCTCTCTCTTTCCCCTTTGGTAACCATAAGTTTGTTTTCTCTGTGAGTCTGTTTCTGTTTTGTATATAGATTCATTTGTATTATTTTTTAGATTCTACATGTAAGTGATATAATATTTGTCTTTCTCTGTATGACTTACGTCACTCGGTATGATATTCTCTAGGTCCACCCATGTTGCTACAAATGACAATATTTCATTATTTTTTTATGGCTGAGTAATATTCCCTTACATATATATACACATATATGTATATGTAATGTGCACGTATATAATATATACATACCACATGTATATATGTAATATATACATACCATATCTTCTTTTTTTAAATATTTATTTTATTATTTATTTGGTTGCACTGGGTCTCTAGTTGCGGCAGGTGGGCTCCTTAGTTGTGGCATGCAAACTCTTAGTTACGGCATACACGTGGGATCTAATTCCCTGATCAGGGATCGAACCTGGGCCCCCTGCATTGGGAGCATGGAGTCTTAACCACTGCACCACCAGGGAAGTCCCCATACCTTCTTAAACCAATCGTCTGCTGATGGGCACTTGGGTTATTAGGGTTTTTCTCTTAGTCCCCTCCCAGGGGCACAGGTCCCATCGTGGCCGCTTTTCTTCCCTTCCTACCGGATTACTTGTGGATCTCTCTTACAGCCTTGGATGTACAGGAGTCCTTCTACCAACTTCCAGTTAGTTTTCAGTGAGAATTGTTCCACATGTAGATGTATTTTTCATGTGTTCGTGGAGGGAGGTGCGATCCATGTCCCTCTTACTCCACCATCTTGATCTATCACCAATAATCTCCCTTTTGATTAGGTTAAGGTCAACTGATTTAAAACCTAAATTACATCTTCAAAATCCTTTCATCTTTGCTGTACAACCGAAACGAATCAGGGTGTAATACCAGGAGGTGGAAATCATGGGCGCCATCTTAGAATTTTGCTTACCACAATGTCCACTCTAGAAGTTGAGATGCATTGATTTCACTTGCAGGCCCTTGACAACCAGCAAGTCTGCACACTTCCTGTATGTCTGTTCATTACCTACCCAATCTTTTTCGGGACTGGTCACTTCATATTGTTTATCCATGTCTATGCTGGAGTCTATCTCACAACTGTGCATGAACTTCTATGTAGCAGCTCCCCTGCCTCCTTTTCCTCTGATGTTCCTGTCTGGCTTCTCCAGGTGTCATAGTCAGGGTCAGCATACACTGAGATGGAGTCAGAAGTACAAAAGGTTATTGGGGAATAACACTAGTAAAAGAATGAAAAAGTGAAAAGGGGAGAAAGCAGGATTGGCCAGGAGGCACTGTGAGACCACCACGCTGCCCAGCAATAAGCTCAGGGCAGACTGCCGGTGAGAGGAGTCTTGCGTGGGGTGCAAACATCCAGGCCTGTGGACCATGGCCTTGTGTGCTTGGTGGCCAGAGGCTGCTGGGAAAAGAGTGTGACCTGGGCTCCGAAGGAGCTCACAGCTGACAGCAGGTCCCTCTTTGAAGGCAAGTCAGGGTAGCAGCCAACCAATAGTCTATCCTTGGTGCCTTGTCCTCTGTTGGTGCACATAGTGCCCTTAAAGAAAAAGATCCTTCACTCTGGTTACAAAGCCTTGCCTGGTCGAGTCCTGCCCCCCAGCTCCATCAGGTTCTAGCCCCTTGGTTTCTGTGGCCTCTGATCCTCTTTCAATTCCTATACTTCTCCATCAGGAACAGAAGCCAGAGTGCTCAAGATTCCTTAAGGGTCTGCCAAAATGGTATCATTCCTTTTAAAATTAGAGGAGAAAAATGAATGTAATCCAGTCTGGCTTATGTTCATCTTTATACCAATGTAGTCATAAAATGTATTTTTTTCTATTTTTTGATGGAGGAAGGAGCCCACGAAGGCCAAAATGCCTCAGGCTTGAGAAAGAAGATCGGGATCTGCCCCTGCCTTGCCCCTCCTCGCACCAGGTTCTCCATTATCAGACTCCTCTGCTCTGCAGAGCACTCTCCTCTGTACTCCCTCTTCTGGTCAGTGCCTCATTTTTTAAGATTTTCTATTGCTGATGATCCCCAAGTACATCATACCAGCCCAGGCCCCTCCCTGTACTCCAGACTAAAACAGTCTCCTGCCTCCTTGACTCTCCACTGGAAGGCCTGATGAGCAGCTTACATGCCCCAAAGCGAAGGCCAGTGCTGCCCTCAATCCCAGCTGCTCTCACAGCGTTGCCTGTCTTGGTCACCAGCATTTCCATTCTTTCCCCGATAAAGGCCAAATCTTTTTTTTTTTTTTTTGGTAATAAATTTATTTATTTATTTATTTATTTATTTATTTATTTATTTTTGGCTGCGTTGGGTCTTCGTTGCCGCGCACGGGCTTTTTCTAGTTGTGGCGAGCGGGGTCTACTCTTCGTAGTGCTGCGCGGGCTTCTCATTGCAGTGGCTTCTCTTGTTACAGAGCACGGGCTCTACGTGCGCAGGCTTCCGTAGTTGTGGCACGTGGGCTCAGTAGTTGTGGCTTGCGGGCTCAAGAGCGCAGGCTCAGTAGTTGTGGCACACGGGCTTAGTTGCTCCGCGGCATGTGGGATTTTCCCGGACCAGGGCTCGAACCCGTGTCCCCTGCATTGGCAGGCGGATTCTTAACCGCTGAGCCACCAGGGAAGTCCCAGGCCAAATCTTCTTTGGTGTCTGGACTCTGCTAATTCATATCCTACCTGTGACTGGACAGCAGGTCCTGCCAGCATCATGCTCAAACCTACCCAGAATGCAGCCAACTCTCACTGCCTGCCTGACAGCCAGCATCTCTTACAGTGATCATGTCACCAGCCCCCCTGGTTCTATCCTTCTCCCCAACTAAATTTCCCCATAGCAGCCAGAGACTTCCCGTGGCACCTCCCTCCTTTGCTCAAAATTTTTGAGGGCTCCCAGCTCCCTCAGTGGGGAAAGTCCACACACAGCCTGCAAGGCAGCCAGGTCAGCCCTGAGCTCACTGTCCACAGCTTTCTTTCTCTCTGCCTTACTCAGCTCCAGCCACACTCGTCCTCTCCCTGGTGCTCACATGCATGATATGCTCCCACGTCAGGGCCTTTGCACATGCTGTTCCCCCCTTGCCTGGAATACGTTTCTGTCAGATATCTGCCCAGCTCATTCCTTATCCTCTTTAAGTCTTTATTCATACCTGGCACATACTAGGTACTTAATGAATATTCATTGACTGAAAACCAGTCAGTTGAATTGCTGGTCCCCATTTTTCACTGCCCTCCTTGAAGAAGGATTACATATCCTTACATGTTGCTAGTGGCTTGCAAAGCCTCCCTGTGCAAGTGGGAAGGAGGCATATATATGTGATATATATGTATATGTATACACACACACACACACACATATGTCTATATTTGTATAATTATTTATATTTTTTCCAGGTTTGGAAACTGGATTCAAAAACAAAGAGTTAGCCAGAAATCAGGGCATTTCTCTTAGAATCATATGCTGTCCTGAAAATAGAAAGATTCACAAAGGCTGAACTACATCCCTCCACATTTGGCAGAGACCAGGAATGTGAGGCTCACTTAAAGAAGCAGCAGGAGAACCAGAAGAGAGGGGTGGAACACTTGGCCCTTGAGGAAACACTGATTCAGGACAGAGGCGGCAAGAATAATACATTTTGGGGAAAAGTTAATTAGAACTCAGTCCTTCCTTCTTCTACTATATAATGACATCAGAGAAGTCATACTCAAGAGAGATCATACCAATGTGTTGAGTGTACAGAAGTCTGAACAGAGCTCAATCCTTATAACCATGAGCAAATTCACTCAGGAGACAAATCTTACAAATGTGTTGAGTGTGGGAGAGTCTTTACTGAGAAAGATTGTCTTTCAGTACATTTTAGAACTCATATAGGAGAAAAATTCTATAAATGTATAGGCACAAATTATCCCTTACTCAGTATGAGAATTTATACTTATGAGACACTTCATATTTGCAGTGAATTCAGGAGCTTATTTTCAAGGTGTGATTGCTTTATGTTACATCCAAGGATCTATAAAGGAAAGAAACCCTACAATGTAATCATTCAGGGAAAAGTTTCGTGCTTTTCTCAGTTACTCAACATCACAGCACACACACTGCAGAGAAACCTATGGATATATTCCTTGTGGGAAAACCTTTAAACATAGCTCAGCACTTATGATGCTACATAAGAGAACTCATACTGGGAAAACCCTACACATGTAAATGGTGTGGAAGAGCCTTCAGGAGGTGTTCTCACTTTATCCAACACAAGAGGACTCATACTGGAGAACATTTTGAATAGAGGCAATGTTGGCAGGCTTTCGACTATGGCTTTCACATTATTTGACACCAGGAAATTCATATAGATTAGAGAAACTCATTGAACATAATATGGAAAAGCTATTGGTTGGAATTCCATGTGATTTGATATCAGAAATAAACCACAAAGGAGGCAGAATCCACAAGTTATTTTTGACCCATAAACAGGTACCTGAATGTAATAAGACTCTGCACTTGTAACTCCCTGCAGTCACAGATAACGAGATATGAGCAGTTATGCTCTGCATACGCCCTTGATTTCCCATAGAACGTCATTTAATGGGACTCGGGGTCTAGGCCTGATGGACAATGTCTCATAGAAATGACTGCCATAGATAATAAAATGTAAATGTTTCAATGACAACAGCATATTTTTTACATCATATAAAAATCAGAGAACCACCAAATTTGAAGTGTCATGCAGAGATCATTTATCTTATAGTATCATAGGGATCAATATATGTACAATTTTATAGTAGTCACAGAAGAGAGCTGAAAAATATGCCAACCATTTCTTTCTTGCATAGTCCTGTCACGTCAAACAAATTACAGACTTTTATAAAAACTCACAAATGTTTCACAAGTGGCATTCCACTACTAACTTTAAGAGAGGTATCATAAAGAGTTGCCTGCATCTTCATGTTTCTAGGGACATAGTCAGTGTTCAGGCAGAACTAAAAAGACATACCACACACAAAACTATGAGAACTCATCAATGAATTCTGTAAAGTTGCAGGATACAAAATTAATATACAGAAATCTGTTGCGTTTCTATACACTAACAATGAACTATCAGAAAGATAAATTAAGAAAATAATCCCATTTACAATTGAATCAAAAAGAATAAAATAACTAGGAATAAATCTAACAAAGGAGGTAAAAGACCGCACTGGAAAAACTATAAGACACTGATGAAAGAAACTGAAGATGACACAAACAGATGGAAAGATATACTGTGCTCATGAATTGGAAGAATTTATTTTGTTAAAATGACCATATTACTCAAGGTAATCTACAGATTCAATGTGATCCCTATCAAAATACCAATGGCATTTTTCACAGAACTAGAACAAATAATTCTAAAATATGTATGGAAACACAAAAGACCCCAAATAGCCAAAACAATCTTGAGAAAGAAAAATAAATCTGGAGGTAGCATGCTCCCTAATTTAAAACTATACTGCAAAGCTACAATAATCAAAACAGTATGGTACAGGCACAAAAACAGACATATAGATCAATGGAATCGAATAGAAAGACCAGAAATGAACCCACACTTATATGGGCAATTAATCTACAACAAGGGAGGCAAGTATATACAATGGGGAAAAAGATGGCCTCTTCAATGAATTGTGTTGGGAAAACTGGACAGCTACATACAAAAGAATCAAACTGGACTACTTTCTCACACTATGCACAAAAATATATTCATAATGGATTAAAGACTTAAACGTAAGACCTGAAACCATAAAACTTATAGAAAAAACCATAAGCAGTACACATTTTGACAATGGTCTTAGTAATTTTTTTTTTTTTCTATGTCTCCTCTGGCAAGGGAAACAAAAGCAAAAATAAACAAATGGGACTATGTCAAACTAAAAAGCTTTTGCACAGCAAAGGAAACTATCGACAAAATGAAAAGGCTGCCAACTGAATGGGAGAAGATATTTATAAGTGATATATATGATAAGGGATTAATATTCAAAATATTAAAAGATCTCATAGAGCTCAACATAAAAAAAAAAACCGATTTTTAAAAGGGCAGAGGATCTGAATAGACATTTTTTCAAAGGAGACATACAGATGGTCAACAGGCACATGAAAAGATGCTCAAAATCACTAATCACCAGGGAAACGCAAATCAAAACCACAATGAGATATCACCCCACACCTGTCAGAATGACTATTATCAAAAAGACAACAAATAACAAGTGTTGGCAAGGATGTGGAGAAAAGGGAACCCTTATCCACTGTTGATGGGAATGTAAATTGATGCAGGCACTGTGGAAAACAGTATGGAGGTGCCTCAAAAAATTAAATCAGGGAATTCCCTGGCAGTCCAGTGGTTAGGACTTCGCACTTTCACTGCTGTGACCCAGGTTCAATCCCTGGTCAGAGAACTAATATCCCACAAGCCATGCAGCACTACCAAAAAAAAAGAAAAAAATTAAATCGAACTGCCATATTATCTAGCAATTCTACTCCTGCGTACTTATACAAAGAAAATAAAAACACTAATTTGAAAAGATATACGCACCCCTATGTTCACTGAAGCATTATTTACAATAGACAAGATATGGAAGAAAAACTAGTGCCCATCAGTAGATCAGTGGATAAAGAAGATGTGGTATATATACACAATGAAATATTACTCAGCCGTGAAAGAATGAAATCTTGCCATTTGCGACAACATGGATGGACCTAGAGGTATTATGCTAAGTGAACTAAGTCAGACAGAGAAAGACAAATACAGCATGATTTCACTTATATTTGGAATCTAAAAAACAACAACAACAAAAAAGAACAAACATAACAAAACAGAAAGAGTCACAGATTCAGAGAACAGGTGATTGCCAAAGGGGAGAAGGGTGGGAGGAGGAGAGAAATAGGTGAGAGGGATTAAGAGGTACAAACTTCCAGTTGCCAAATAAATGAGTCATAGGTATAAAATGTACAGTGTGGAGAATATAGTCAATAATTATGTAAATCTTTGTACGGTGACAGATGGTAACTAGACTTACCATGGTGAACGTTTTCAAACATATAGATATATCAAATCACTATGTTGTGTATCAGGAACTAACATAGTATTGTATCGTAGGTCAATTATACTTCAAAACAAACAACCAAATAAACTTATAGAAAAAAAGATCAGATTTGTGGTTACCAGAGGGGGAATCGGATGAAGGCAGTCAGATGGTACAACATGATAAATATACTTAATGCTGCTGTATGCTATATAAGATGTTAAGAGAATAAATCTTGAGTTCTCATCACAAGTAAAAACAATTTTTTCTATTTATTTAATTTTGTATCAATGTGAGACGATCGATGTTCACTAAACTTATTGTGATAATCATTTCACGATGCATGTAAGTTAAATCATTATGTTGTACGCCTTAAACTTATACAGTGCTGGATGTCAATTATATCTCAATAAAACTGGAAGGAAAAAAAATAAAATGTTTATTTTTAAAAAGACATACCACAGCCTGGTGAAGTGTCCGTACTCCAAGGGTGATACTGGGACTGGGAGCAACCTCACCCATAGCTGCTCAAAAGGGTATATGGTTCTGGGGAAGGGATGAAGGGAAATGTCCCACACATGAACTCTGAAGACCTTCCTCTCCCTCTCCCTTTATGAGAATCCTTTGAAAATCTGGTTTTCCTCCTAAACCCAAGGGAGAGCTCCTGCTCTTCCCTTATACTCCATGGAATACCACCTTTCCTTTCCAGCACTACCATCAAATCCTCCACCAAGGTCCCCATCTCCTTGCTGCTCCCTGGATGTTGAGACTTTGTTCAGTTCCAGATCTCTGCTGGTAGCAAGTCCAGAAACTTCCAGCACCAGCTGCTCTCAGATGGGGCATATGTCCTTACAACTCAACTTGAAGAGAGGCTTCTGGGGCAGATGAGCTTCACCCAAGCCGGCTTTTGTGCCAGCCACTGTGGAGGGGTCACCTACAGATGCTAAAATGTGAGCCACTCTTTTCCAGCTTTTGTCACAGCCAGGACACGGACACTTGTGTCAACCTGAGCCAACAGGGCCTGAGGAAGTCTACAAGAAAGAGTGCTTCTGAAGAAAATGTATTCCTTTGTTGAGGTAGGCAGAGTAATGGCTCCCCAAAGCTGCCCACATCCTAATGCCTGGAACCAGTGACTATGTTATCTTACAGGGCAAAAGGGGCTTTGCAGATGCAATTAAGTTAAGGATCTTGAGATGAGATTATCCTGGGCCTAATGTAATCACAATTGTCCTTGTTATAAGAAGAGGCAGGAGAAGTCAGAGTCAGAGAAGGCAATGTGATGAGGAAGCAGAGGTCAGAGCCAGAGAGAGACTTATATATGCTACACTGCTGGCTCTGGTGATGGAGAGAGAGGCCATGATCCAAGGGCTGCAGGACGTCTCCAGAAGCTGGAAAAGGTGAGGAAATTGATTCTCCCCTAGAGCCTTTAGAAGGAAGGCAGCCCTGCCAATATGTTGATTTTCGCCCAGAAAGACCCATGTTGGACTTCTGACCTTCAGAGCTGAAATGATAAATTCGTGCTGTTTTAAGCCACAAAGTTTGTGGTAATTTGTTACAGTGGCAAGGAAACAAACACACTCTCTGACGGCTATATCTTCAGCCAAATGTTGTATGGCTTCATGTGATGCGTGAAACTGTGACAACCTCCTTGAGGCCATGAGGACACGAGCCTTGGGAATAAGCAAGACAATACACTGAGGAGAGCTGAGCAGAAGATGCAGAGCACCTGAAACCATCCTTGGAAGCCCTTGCTCTGGATTTCACGCAACGAGATAGTGAATGGTGGCACATTCTGTTACTCATGGCCCAAAAAAAAAAAAAAAAAAAGTCTCACATGATAACCCTTTCTTGCTCCCAACCAGCTTCTGCTCTCAAGTCTCTTGTTTAATCATGCTGAGACACAAGTCAGGGACTCCTAGGAGCAGCCATCACAGGTAATAAGGTTCTGCAGGCTCAGGCTGACGCTTGCTTACCTGACTTAGAGTCACTCCTCGGGAGGTGGACACCCCACAAGGAGCAGAGACCCACTGTGGTCAGCAAGAAGGGCCAGCTGCAGCCTGAGAGGCACTGCCAAGGGGCTACAGAGGAGGCAAAGAAACATTCCAGAGTTCCAAGGATATGATGTGAAAACACACAGGACCAAGGGCATATGGTGGATTCATCAAATTACACATGCAGACATGGGTACACTCTCCCCCTCAGTCTTCATAGTCCTGTGTAGAAAAAAAAAAAAAAAAAAGGTGCTTGAAGAAAACCATACCTCCATTTAAAAAAAAAATTGTGTCAACTTGCTGAACAAGATGAATCCCCTGCCACCACACACACACACACAATTCTATGATTATTACTGCATGCTATTGATGGCTTTGAAGTCTAAATTTATTGGAAAGAAAAATAATTTTTTGAACTAGTACTTTCTGAGGGCATTTCTCCTTAAGATGAGTTTGAATCCAACTTGATTGTTCTTGTGAAGATGGCAGTCAGTTCCTTCCCTCACATTTTAAAGAGGAAGGAAGTACAAAGCAAAGTCAAGGGCCCACTGTAATCCCGTAATCCCATTTGTTGTTGTATTGCGCCTAGTGATGATTTGGGATTTATTTGGGATTTATAGTTGGCCTTCCCAACCTGGAACATAATACTCATCTTCATTTATGCAATTTTACTTGTAATTCTTTCCAGAAACTTATCTTCCTGTAGGTTCCTTGCATTTCCCAACAAATTAATCCCAGACAGTTACGTCTTTATGCTTCTACTCTGAATCTCCTTTTCAATATACTTGTTAAGGTTATACAGATTTTGTGTGTACCTGTGTGTTGATTCATGTATCTTTATTTCTTATTGTCTGGTTTATTACAATCTTATGGATTTTTAAAAATTTCCAATTGGATTTTTAAAGTATTCTAATGTTATCTATTTTTTAAAGTATTTATTTATTTATTTAGGCTGCACTGGGTCTTAGTTGTGGCATGTGGGAGCTTTGTTGCGGCATGTGGGCTCTTAGTTGCAGCATGCATGCGGGATCTAGTTCACTGACCAGGGATCGAACCTGGGCCCCCTGCACTGGGAGCGGGGTGTCTTACCCACTGGACCACCAGGGAAGTCTGTAATGTTATCTATTAATAGAAGCATTTTTATATTTTCTTTTCTAATAGTTACAGCTCTTACGCCTGGTTCCTATCTTTTTTGTGGTAACAAGGACATACAGAAATCTTAAACTTCAGATTGCTGAAAGCAGATATCCTTCTATTCTGGATGTGTATATCAATCCATGGTTATTGAACAGAGGAGTGAATAAACAAGAGAATGAAGAAAGATGGGCGTCAATTTTCATCAGAGAAGAAAAGGTCAATTTCCTAAGGCAGAGAGAAATATTGAAATGGGTTGTATTCAGGACCAGCAGTAAGCAGGTTGCTGGCTTATCCCTTGTCTACATCCTAGTGGCCAAAGGATGAGACACTCCTACACTTGATGATACCAAGAGGGAAAGTAGGAGCCTGGTCCTGGATGACACCGGTGGCAGCTTAACCAGTACCAGGAACCTCCTACTTGTAGACATTCATTTCAGTGAGGAAATGGTGTTTATTTATGGTAGTTGGATTTTCAGTTATTTACAGCTAAACACACCCTATAGGATACAGGGTACAAAGCTTTGAACTGGATTATTCCGAAGTCAGCTTACTGGTTTGTCCAGTATTCTGTGGACTTCCTACACTCCTTTTTGAAACAGATCACTTTCTGGAAGCTGTATGTGGTCTGTCTCTGCTCAGAGCTCAGGTTCTTCACCTTTCCCCCATGTGCTACATCCAGTCTGGATTATCGTGATTTTGAACTTATTCTTGATGTGTGGGAGAACAGGCGAAGGACAAATGTGTAGCAGTAATAAATAGACCCCAAAGCCTATTTTCAGGAAATAGTTATGATACTAATAATTTACAGGTAAAATGCTGATTAATTTATTCCTCCTTCTCCAACCTGAAGTTCTTAAGCTCTGAGGAGTTGAGAAGTGTCCTAGAGGCTCATGTTTTAAAGACAAAAATATACGTCTTTCTTCGTTTTCTTGTTTTTTAAATGACTTTTAAACACGTGTTCCCCTTCACATGGAACACTTTGAGATGCTATGTGTGATGAAATAATAACGGTGAATGGAGATCAAATTGTAGGTCCATGATTCAGTCGATTGAATGCCACCAGCTACCATAGTGATTTGGTCAATATATAGTTTTTTTTTTTTGTTTTTTTTTTTAATTTTTATTTATTTATTTATTTATTTATTTATGGCTGTGTTGGGTCTTTGCCTCTGTGCGAGGGCTTTTTCTAGTTGCGGCAAGCGGGGGCCACTCTTCATCGCGGTGCGCGGGCCTCTCACCATCGTGGCCTCTTGTTTCAGAGCACAGGCTCTAGACGCGCAGGCTCAGTAATTGTGGCTCACGGGCCCAGTTGCTCCGCGGCATGTGGGGTTTTCCCAAACCAGGGCTCGAACCCGTGTCTCCTGTATTGGCCGGCAGATTCTCAACCACTGCGCCACCATGGAAGTCCCAATATATAGTTTTATATCTCTTATTCTTAGTCATATATTGTTTAAATTAAACCAATAGTGGACTACTGATTTTAAAAAGCATATGAAAGAATGTTAATATATTTCAACAATTCAGTACCTCAATAAACATGTTTGTCAGACTATACTAAGAGAGGAAAAGGGCAAATTAAACTTTGCAATTGAATGAAACAATTATTACTGCTAATCCAGCAATTTTCATAAATGATCCACAATGCCTTTTCTGCAATTCTAAATTCTAAAACGTTTTCTAATGAAAAGCTTCTTTCTCTAACTTAGTGGGACTCCTCATATATTTTGATACAGATATACCCAGACGGTGCCCCAGACCTGTTGGGATGTTACATATTGAGCAGTGTATGCACCTTACTATACTGCTAAAATCCAAATGCTTGTGAATTCCAAAATACTTCTGGACCTGAAGGCTTTGAACAAAGGATTAGGGTCCTGTATGCAAACAGGATGCATAACATTTTTGACATTTTACATGCATAATAGTTAACATTTGTTCAGAAATGTTTTTTTAATGTAATCAAATTACAGTAAATTAAATAGTATGCTTAATTTGCTAAATGGAAAAAGAACATGCAATTTATTAAAAGTTGTATTCAAGTGGGTTTCATGAATCAATCTGAAATAATATACTTATTTAAAAACACTTTTTAACCTAAAATCATGTTTTTATTCTATACCATACAAACAGAAAAAATTGAACTTCCAAGAAGGCTTTCTTTCTTAAGATGTTAAGGCCTCCATCAAACTTGATGGTGAATCACTGGAAGCATCTCTAGTCACATCCAAAACAAAACAATAATATGGCTAATTAATTGCCCAGTCCCACTACCTAGGGCTATAGAACATCAATTTTTTTAAAGTCAAAGTATGGAAAAGAGGCCTAAATTATTTAATGAATGGGATGTTGTTTTATCAACAGCCAAGTAAAATCCAGGGAAGTGCTGTTAGAAGTAAAGACATCTGCATAGTCTCTAAATACTAATATGCAAAAGTCAACAGATATACTGTCTTAATTGAAACAAATAAGATGAACAATGTGCAGCCTGCACGTGGATATTCTCCACAGTGGCCATAGAAATGAACAACTCCTGGAACAAGTTTAGCATGCAGTGGACAGGATGATCCAAACAGAGGGACAGGGCTGCTGAAACCTGCTAGGAAACCCCAAGGAAGGGGAGAAAGAGTACACTGAGCCCTGGGTCAGAGTAGGATAAGAGAGCCCCAAGCACCAAGGAGGAGAGAGGACATCAGAGCCTGGGCCTTGGAACCTGAGGAAGATGAAAGGACACCAGATACTGGACTCTGAGGAAGACATGAAAATAATTTGTCCTGGGCTCCCAAGAAAGATGAGAGTGGGCTTGGTTCAAGGAAGAAGAGCACACACCAGGTCCTGGGCAGCGAAAGACTTCTCCCACTTCCTAGATATGGGCATCTCGCTCATAGAAGAGGACACGGGGCAGAGAATTCTGTCCAGCCCACTCCAACTCCCTGATTCTTTGCTTAACCAAACATCAGACAGGCTACCCTGAACCTTCTCCCCAGTAAGCCCCATACGTGTACTTCCTCGTAGAATCCCATTTTAGCAAGAATCCTAAGTCAGTTTATCAAGAATTCCTTACTCTTGATATCTGATCAAACTCCTCATCCCCACTCTCTATCCCAGGTGATACCCCATCACCTGGGCCTGCCTTCAGTAAAAAAGCCTATTATCTTGGTTCAGCCAGAATCCCCCCAGACTTGATGTCTCCTTTTCTTCATTTTCTATCCACCAGTATCCCACTCCCCCAATCCTAGGCCATAAATCCCCACTTATTCTGGTTGTATTCATAACTGATCTCAGTTCTACACTGGAGTCTCCCTTCCCCGGTTGCAATAGTTTATTGAATAAAATCTACTTTCACCACTTTAACTTCCGTCTAGCTCTGGTTAACCGTAGACAACAGCCACCCCCCCCCCCATCCCTGTGCCTTGGGTCCACTTAACCCTGCCCTTCGCACAACTTGAGTAGACAGTCCTGGCCCCACTCCCCTCCCTGGGCATGGAGGACATTTAGTCTCACCCTCTGCACACTTTGGGGCAGGCCCGTCCCTCTTTTCCTCCCAGGACCTCTGGCTGATTTCAGTCCCGCCTCCAGAACATTTCCCACCCTCCCAATCCGCCCCTTTTTCCTCTCCATTAGACGTGGACGCACCTTTAGCACCGCCCTCTTCCCGGAACTTGGCAGGACTTTAGCCCCGCCCCTCTGCACTTCCGGCCCGCCCCGCCTCCCCCTACGTTGGGTGTGAGCAGAAGCTCGCCCCGCCCCTCAGCACTTCCGGCCCTGCCCCTCTCAAGCTTCCCTTTCTCCACTTCCGGGCGGCCCCATGCGTTGCAGCCCTCGTGGCAGGGCGTGGATCCCTCCCGGCCTGCGTCGCCGCGCACCCAGGTGCTGGGGCCCAGCGGCCTGACTTGCCCCTCCCAAGGCCTCCTCCTGCCCAGCGGGACCGCCGAGGGCGCTCTCCGCCGCCTGGGCTTCGCCTGCCGCCCCGAGTTGGCCGGCCAAGATGGCCACCGCCCGCGAGGTGGGGGCGCACTGCGCCGCGGGGATGCCTGGGAGTTGTAGTCCAGGCCGGCGTGCTGACGCACTTCGCCGCGGGCCGACGGGCGCCATTGTGCGCCGGGCGCGGGGTGAGTGCGGCGGGAAACTTGCGCCCGTCGGGGGCTCAGTTCTAGGGCCGCTCCGCGGGGAGCGCCCAGTTGCGGCCCCTACCACACCAATCGTAGAAGCCCAGAGCCAGCCTGGCCTGCCGTCCTTCCGCCGTGTGGCCTTTAGGGGCAGTGGGAGTCGGGGACTCGGGGGCCCAGAGGACGCGGGGTGGGCAGGCCCACCCCCTCCCGGCGCTTGCGGGCAGGTGGTGGGGGGGGGCGACTCCCTCTCGGTGAGGAAGGTGGGAAACCGTCCCTCTGCGTGTTCGAGAGCAGGTGGAGACTTTCCTTTAGGGCATCTTCCGAGGTGGGGAATGGACTTGTCATCTCCCGTTGATTGGGCCGAAGGGGGCGGGGGGCTTTGGCGTAGCACTCACGCCCCTCCCACCTCCCAAATTCGACCTTCTCAGGACTCTGCCCACTCCCACGAGACACGTTGAGGAAGAGGAAGGTATGGCCACCGGGCTTCCGACGGCCTGGTTCCGTGTGAGTAGAGGCTTCTTTATGAGTTTCTGAGTCTACCCCTGGATTTGGGAGCGGGGGTGGCGGGATGGTGGTGGGACACCACCCTCCCTGAGATGCCCCCGGGCCCCGTGGCATCTCGGGAAGGGGAGGAGGATGGGAAGAAGAGACCCTAGTGAGTGGAGGGATAGCAAGTTACTTTCCAAGGGAGTGGTTAGAATAGAGGTCCAAGTATGGGGGATACTAATTTACCGTTTAAACTGGGGGTGGGGTGGGGGTATGCATTGTCAGGTCTAAGCAGGGCTCAGGCTTATATTTAAACAGTACTTTGGCATTAGAGCTTAGTCCCTGAGAGAAGAGAGCTGAGGATGAATCCTTGACAGGTGAAGGAAGTAGAAGCAGTATGGGCAGTGGGTGGGGGCTGAAGGCTGGGGTTTGATGATTCAGCTCACGCAATCTCCTAGCAGGAGGTATACACACTGATACAAATGTTGGAATCCCCAGGTCAATAAAAAATGGAGAGGTTTTCAGAGAATGAAAAACCTTCTCCAGCCTCATGGGTTGTCTTCCTTGCTGTGACCTGATAGGGTCAAGCTTGGGTTTGGTTTCAGACAAATGCAGGAACTCATGATGAGACACACCTGGAATGCTCAGGTCACCTTGTTGATTGTGCCCACATGTGCTCAGTCAGCCTCCCCTTCCTGTCAGCATGGGTGACAGCAGGCCCTGGCTGAACACGCACCTGTGGGTTTTAGGAACCAGTGACCTTTGAAGATGTGACCCTGGGTTTTACCCCGGATGAGTGGGGAATGCTGGACCTCGAACAGAAGTCCCTGTACAGGGAGGTGTTGCTGGAGAACTACAGGAACCTTGTCTCAGTGGGTAAGGATGGCCTCTGTGTCAATAAAGATCTGCGCTTTGCAGCACGAATGTGGTGCCTCTGAAGTGTGTGTCTGCTTCGGCTCAGCCTGCAGGGATCCGAGTTCAAGTGTCAAGGCCCTGGAGCCTGAGGGAGAGGGCTTTACTTTGTACCCTTTGGAAAAGGGCAACTTCACATATAACTTCTGAAGCTTTACCTAGTCCATCCGTCAGAGGCGTTGAATACCAGGGAGGTGGGTCTATCAGGGATGTTTCCAGCTGCCGCAGTGGATGTTTACTATGTTTGTAACAAGAATTTCAGGACGTGGTGTCTGTCTGACAGCTCAGGAGTATCATCAGAGATCCTGATCCTTTCCATCTCCCTATGGTTAGTGTGAAGTTTTCCATTCTTAAGTTAGTATATGCATGGCCATGATGCCAAGCATCACGTCCATGTTCAAGGCAGAAAGAAGGAGAGACGGGAACCCTGGCTAGTTCTCTTTCTACAGCTGTCATACTTACAAAGAAAGAAAAATGCCTTAGGCCCCCAGCTGACAAACTTCCCTTTGAGTCTTGCTGGCCAAAACCAGGTCCCAGTGCCTCCTTTACTGGCAAAGGAGTCCAGAAAAGCAAGCAGCTGGCAAACGGGATGGGTGGGGTTATTAACACTGCCCTAGACCAGAAGTCGTGCCCTAGCAGGGGAGAACACAGGGACAGAATTGCTACAGCAGGAAAGTATTTTCTCCCGAACACA
The DNA here is from genome assembly GCF_965194805.1 of Balaenoptera borealis. NCBI lineage: Eukaryota > Metazoa > Chordata > Mammalia > Artiodactyla > Balaenopteridae > Balaenoptera > Balaenoptera borealis. The sequence continues at coordinate 69,225,497 of NC_138878.1, forward strand.
GACCCCCCCCAAGCACTGTCTTTTTTCCCTTGGGCAGAACATCAGCTTTCCAAGCCAGATGTGGTATCTCAGTTAGAGGAGGAGGAAGAGCTCTGGTCGGTGGAGAGAGGAATTCCTCAAGACACCTTTGCAGGTGAGAACCAGGCACATGGGAGTCCTGGCACGGGAGTCCTGGTTAGTGAGGAACTAGTGTCTTAGAAAAGGAGGTGGATGGGGAAAACCCCAGTGGGGTGTTGTGATGAGTAGCTGCAGACATGCTGAATCAAGCCCTGCATTTTCCTCTGGCTTCAGAATCAGGGGTGTACTGCTTGGTTGACCGTGAACCTGTTGCCGGTGCCACATTGGCAACAGGGGCTCCCTCACCCTGCTTCACTCATTGTCTGCCCTTCCATCCTGTAATCTCCAGTAACTGGTGTGTGTCTCTGGCTAGATTTTTTAGATACGTTTACATTTATGGATATATTTTTGTTTTGGGGGGTGTTTCCATACTCAGTGCACACAGGTCTGCATCATTCATTTTAACAAATGCAATGTAGTCCACATTTGATTTTTTTACTCTTGATGGACATTCAAGTTGTTGCAAAAAACTTCCTCGCATACTTTTTTTTGCAGTCAAGTTGGATTTTTGTAGGTAAGGATTTCTAGAAATGGAACTTAGAATCAACCAAGATGTAACTGAAAAAAATCTGGTAGCAACAAACTGCTAAAATCTTTTAAAATACATATAGCTGCTCAAGAGCATGAGAGCTCCTTTTCCTTTTCATAGTAAGATACCAGTGATTTATAGTCCTCTTTTAAGATTTGCAGATCTGATGGGAAAAGATATGTTCAGTTTAGTTCATATTTCCCTCATGAAGTTGCACGCATTTTCATAAGTTTACAGATGATTTGTATTTTTGCTTTTGTGAGTTTATGTATTTTCCTTTTTTTCTTCCTATTGGTTTGTCTTTTGTGTGTGTGTGGTCAGAAGGACTCTATATACTATATGTTATGGATGTTAATACTGCAAATACCAGTCCAACATTTATCTTTTACATTTAGTCTCCATAAGGAAGTTTTATGATTTCAGATATTTTTTCTTCCAAATCTGTCTTTACTCCTATTCTAGGTTTCATGTCATACATAGGCAGGTTGTACAAATACTTTTGTCAATTCTGGTATTTTTGTGGGGGGTTTTTAGCTGTTTCCTGTAACTGGGTTTCCTTGTGTATATGATGTGGGGCACAAGTTTTTTCAACACCGTTTTCTGACTTGGTTCTTCTGATTATTGGAAACGCCGTCTTTATCATAGACTTAATTCCCATAGTCATCACCATGTGCAGGCCTTCTTGGCCCCTTATGCTCCCTTGGTCTCTGTCAGTGTCTGAGTAAACACCACATTGCTGTACTTACTGTAACTTTACAACAAACTTGGATAAATGGTAGTTCCTCTCATTATTTAAAAAAAAGAAAACAACACACCTATTATCTCTTCTCAACCAAATGAACACTCACCATCAGCTTGTCAGGATTCATTGAGAAAATCTTGTTAGAATGTGTCTTAACATTTGATTGGATTCAGACATTCCTTGATGCAGAACTGGTCTCAGTTGAGTTTTGGCACAGGTGTCCAGAGGGATCTGCTCACCTCACTGTGCTAGTCAGGCCTTCCAAGTGCTGTTGGGAGTTCACTGTAGTTGCTGTTAATCTGCTCAGGTTAATCGTCCCTTGCAGTCTTGCATAGTTGTCGCAGATGAACCTGTCATGCTGCTAAATTCTCTTATTGTTTGTAACAGTTTTGTTAGAGTCTCACTGATTTTCTCAGTACAAAGTCATCTTACTGGCAAGTATAAAGGAGGAGGCAGTTGTATTATTTTACTTCATTTGCACGATCATGTAATTGCATTCATCATATCTGGTACTTCCAAAACACTGGGCTGAGTGTGTGATGATTTCAGTATCTGGTCTTAGACTTAAAAGGGCAAGTCTCTGGATTTTGACAAGCATGCTGCTAGATTCTGTGATTCAAATCAGTTTTTATCTGGATAAAGAAATAGTCACCTCACCCTTTCTAATAAATGAAAATTAGTAATAGCCCCAATTTCCCCCCTCCAAAGCGACCATGGGGATTTTCTCATTTGAACAATTAACAGTGACATAATCATAGAAGTGCCCTTGTTGTAATGTGTTGCTGGTGTCTGTTAACTTATTTCTTTAGGGTTTTTGCATCAATATTCATAAATTAGGTTGGGGAGGTGGGTGGTTTTCTTCTTTGTGTTTGTTATTTTTGGACACTTCTGTATCCGAGTGTACTGGCTTTGTAAGGAGAACTTTGGGTGTTCTCCCCGCCTTTGTTATCTGCTCTCATGAAAGTGGCTTTGGAGCAACCTGGCAGTCTTCAGCTGTGAAGCCTGCACCTGGCCCCATCTTTGGTGATGACGTTCTGTTTGCCACAACATAGACTAGAGCCTCCACTGACTCTTTGTCCCCCTTTCCTGGACTCCTTTGTTAGCCTGATGGCCCAACATTAATAATTTGTTTTTCTTTTCCATATTCATGTCATTCCTTTCATTCTCTACAATGAAAACCTCCCTTCTAACCATGAGCACAGGTCACTAAACCAAACCTTACCTGGAAGGTCCCCAGCAACACAAGCACTTTGTATCTACCCAACATGGTTTCTGTTCCCCTGGTTGATCCAGTCTCCTAAGGTCTCCTCCCATCTTTGTGGCTCTGGCTTAGGTCTGTGTCTCATCCTCTCTGGAACTTAAGTCCCATGTGGGCAAACCTCCCAGCCATGCAATTCTGGATGGTCTAGTAGTTTCCTAAATCTAGCTGCTGTCGGGGGGGCATTGGGCACCTATGGTTCTGCACATCTCAGGGGAGCTGGCTTGACAGGTGACAGGAGATTCAGGGGTGGTGCCCCAGAACGAGAGACCTTGTGCAGGGAGGCTTACCAGGACACTTGCAGGCTAGGCCTGAGGTGATAGGTGCTTAACACGTTTCTGCTGTGTCACAAAGAGTCCTTTATGTGATTTTTTTCCTCCATTGCCTCCCCTTTACTTCACAAATATTTGTGGAAGGCCTCTTGTGTTCTATGCAATATAAAAAACAAACAAACAAAAAAAAAACTGTACACTTAGGTAGTAAGCCAAATAACTAACATAATTCCTGCCATTGTAGACTCCTTAGTCTAATAGATGACAGCCTTCTACAAACAAGCTACACAGATACAACTGTGTAAACACAAATAGTGGTAAGTACTGAGACGAAAAAGAACATGGTGTAAAGTAGGGAGCAATGGGGAATTACTCTAGAGGAGTTGGTCAGGTGACAATGCAGGGGTGAGATTTAAGCCGATTCCTGAAGAAAAGAAAGTCAGCAGACGTGTAAGAGTGGTGGGGAAGAGCTTCCAGATACAAACACCACTTGGGGTTACTGTGAGAGTGGAGCAGGCTTGGCACGTTCTGGGAATGGAAAGTCACCCACTGGGCTGGGAGGAGGTAACCGAGGTGTACTGACGTGCAAGTTAAGTTTGGCAGAGCACACAGGGCTTCCACTGTGAAGGGGGTTTGATTTTCATGGAGTACGTGTGTGGTGTGCTTTTCACAGCTCACTCCGTGAAGATGGAAGGGCACAGACGGAAGCAGGCAGCAGGCTGTGGTAGCATGTAGGGAAGAGGTGGCAATACCTGGCCTGCGAGAGTAGCAGCAGGGTTGGGGAGAAGCTGGCTCCTCCCCATTCGTAGGTGGATTCAGTGGGGCTAGTTGAGTAATTGACCCAAGAGAGCAAAGGAAAGGAAACTGCCAAGAACTGCTCATAGGTGAAAGCTTCAAGGGATTTCCTGTGACTATTCTTTGTAACATATGTATTTACTATATACATTTTTTTTTAACGTATCAGTATTTCATTTTAAAAATACAGTAACAGCGATATTACGACTCTGGAATTTTTGGCATTAGTCAGTGACGTGGTAAGTCTGATGAAGGCAGAGACTTTTGAAGGGTGGAAATAGAGGTTTTCTTTGGTTTTTATTTTTATGTTGAAATAATTTTAGGCAAACAGTTGACTAGTACAAAGAACTACCTAATAGCTTTCACCTAGATTCAAATGTTTTTGGAACTCTCCCATGTCTTGACTGGTTCGTTAATGAAGTATGAATGACAGGACTTAGAAACACCCAGGTAGAGGTTTGTGAAACCAGCTGAATGTATCTGCCTGGACCTCCTCCTGAGGCAGTGCATAAAAACATGGGAGTCATAGGTGTTTGGAATGGCCTGCTTTACTATTAAGAGAACCATCTCCTGCAGTGGTCTCTTTCTCCCAGCACTAACGTAGCTGTGCCTCTCCTCAGTGCAGAGAACTGGAACTGAATGAAAGCTAGGCCTCTCTGATGCAGCTCATTTTGCATGGCTCTTCAGCTCTCCATGACAGTAAAAATGGCAGCATAGGCATTGGTTGAAGTAGAAGGGAAACTGGATAAATGCTGAAGACAGGTATTCATCTTCAAGAAGGCACTAATTTGAAAAGAGGCTATGAAGATAAGGAATGTGGAGAAATATTTGATGGCACTCAAATCTTCTGCCTTCTCACTCAGTGTTCTTCAAGAAAGTATTACTATATATATGTGTGGTTTGGGTGGAAAGCTTGAGACATAATCTAGATTTAAACATTAGGAAAGCAATAAAGACACTATTTTGAAGGTCATGATTGTAGGAAAGCCTGCAGGATATTTAACTTTTTTTGACTGGTTAAGAATTTAAGCAGGAGAAGAGCCCTGCAAATATGAACGTGGCAACTCTCAAATTAGTACAAACATCAGTAGAAAAAAATAGCTTGTACAAGAAGATTTTTTTGTTGGGAGGAAGAGAAGGAAATTCTTCTCCAGATTTCATCCTTTGTGTAGCCTGAGAGGACTCACATGGGCTATATAAAACCAACGTGTGGGGGATGTAGGAAATCAATTGTTTTATACAAAGGATAATTCTTTCAAGAACAAGACTAGTGTGAGAAAGCCTATTCTCAGCTCAGCCTTTAAGAGAAAGCTCACACAGGAGACTCACATGCAGACTCACAGAAGACCCTGAATGGAGGAAGTCCTTTTCATCATGAGTTTTCCAACATGAGAACTCAAACATGGAAGAAATCTCAGGAATATAATCATAGCAGGAAAGGCTTCTGGCCTGATATAGTCTGATTTGAGAGAATTCATACTGGACAAAAAATTCCAGTTCTGTTCAATTTGGAAAAATTCTTATACCAAATAATTATACCTGAGAACTCTGAAATCATGGGAACATGATTGCTATGGAAAGGTTTCATGAATAGCTCTCTTTTTCAGCATCATGGAAGTCATAGTGGAGAGTGTCTGAGAAAATAATCAGTGTTAGGAAGGTTTCAGGAGTCACAGAACCCACCGGCAAGAAGCCCTTCAGTAGGAGTCCTCGTTGTGTTCAGCATCAGAGGACTCATATGAGAGTAGACTCTCAATGCAATATGCGCAGGCAAATCATTAATCTTAGCTCTCACCTTATTTGACAGAACAACAGAAAAACTTACACTGAAGAGAACCACACTTAATAATATAAATGAAATGTCTCATTCTGTTTTTATATCAGATAGGTCATAAGGAAGGCAAACCCTGCAAAACTTTGATCATGTAAGGATAGCCATCCCTTGGTATCCATGGGGGATTGTTTCAGACTCCTATGGATACCAAAATCTGTAGATGCTCAAGTCCCTTATATAAAATGGTGTAGTACAGTGCTCGCTTTGGCAGCACATATCCTAAAATTGGAACGATACAGAGAAGATTAGCATGGCCCCTACATAAGGATGACATACAATTCATGAAGCGTTCCATATTTAAAAAGAAAGTGGTGTAGTATAGTCAGACACGAAGGGTCAACTGTACAAATATATAGTAAAACATTCTGTTTTTCCAATTTGGGTTCTATTATCTATCTGAACTGAACACCTAGAACAAATGTTAAGTAGCATGGGTGAGAGCATGCATCCTTATTTCAGTTTCCCTTGCAAGTCCCCAGTTGCTAGGACAATGACTGACTTTCTAGCTCAGGAAACTGTTGAGAGAATAAATGGTTGGAAAATTTTCAAGAGACAAGAGGGAATCTTCAAAGAGGAGACTGAAGACTAGGCCAGGCTCTGAGACAAGAGAGTAGGTAAGGGATGATAAAGGGAAATCTTAAGATACTGCTACAAAGAACTTAGAGGGTCACATCCTTGGGGACGGGGCAAAAGTCTAGAATCTTGAGTGACCATCAAACATGTTTTGGCAGGAATCCAGCCTATCAGGGTGTGGTCACATACTGTGCAGTCTTTATTCAAGAATACTTTATGTTCTCTGTTACCATCCATCTATGTGTTCTCTAGGACCATGTAATCTTAATCCTTTTATCTGAGGACCACTCTCTCTGGTGTCCAGATACAGTCCCTGGAGTAATTTCAAAGCCTGAAGTGCTTTAAGTGTTAATTGAATAAGAAGGAAAATAAATGAACTAAGCATTTGACTCAAACCTTTTTTGGCAAAAAAATACTTCCAAAAGTCCTGAGGGAAAATAAGATAAAAGCAGGAATAAATGAGTCAGAAATGAAGAAGAAAAAAAGCCCATTTTCTGGATAGACAGAATAAATAAAAGGCAAGCTAAAAACCTATACAGGGAAAAGAAACTCTATTCAGATATTCAGCAATACATGTAGTTCTCATTATAGTACTTTACCCAACTGTCATAAAGAATAAGCCAGCTCTATGTACTCATATGAAACAATCTCCAAGAAATATTTCTTAAAATATATATCTTTTAACATACGTATCTTCATATATATATAGATGTACATGGTTTTTTTTTCCTTAAAAATATACACACAAACACACACCAAGTATTAATGTGTCAGTTGGTTATCACTGGGAGAATACAGAAACTGATAGGATGTAACTGTCTCCCAAGAAGGAAACTGGGTGGGAGGGTGACTTTCCATTTTTAGAGGCGCTGCCAGTAACTATGCTTATAAAATGGAAACGACTGTCTTCTTCCTGCTATGTCACCAGTTCCTGCCACAGCGTAGGTGCTCAGTAATTATTTGTTGAGTACAGGAATGAACCAACAATAAGATGGAAAGATTTCTGGAAAAGTGTAAAGTTGGCAAAATTGGTCCCAGGAGAAATGTTAAAACCAACTTTTTCTTAGAACAAAGTGGCCACTTAGTTGTGTTTCTATATTGACCTGGGCAGTGAATATTTTCCAGCTTCCTGTTAAAACACTGTTTCCATGGAACATGAGCTACGCAATGACAACACAGGGTGCTATGTTAACAGGTTCTTTCTGCAGTGTATACATAGCATCATTCTCACCAAAGCACAAAACGAGAAAAATATTGAAAAGGAGGAAATACTTGTAGCTTATAACAATTAACACCTTTCAAAAAAAAGCTAATCCTCTGAAATAGTTATAAGAGTTGAGCAGTTGCAACAGATCGCAAAGTACAGAAGCGAATAGCTCTGGCTTAAACCAGGAATAACCAATTTAACAGAGATAGAGGAAAGATTTTGTGAGTGATACTTTTTTGAAAGGGAACCTAAGAATACATTGTTAATGACCAGGCTCTCTTTGGAGAAAGTTATGTTCGAATGCCATGGAAGACTTAAGTAAGTACTGTAAAAGCATTGACTTCTTTTGAGGGCTTACAAAGGCTAGAAGTGTGTGAAGTCCCTTTCTTAAGTCCTATAAGTCCTCCACAGAAGTGCTGCTGTGGGAGCATGAATGCAAGTCCCCGACCTGGCTGGTCTGGGAAGAAGCAGGTGGGGTGCAAACCAAGTGTCCTCTTACCCCATGGCCTGCTTAGGCTCCTGAGTAAAAGATGGGAACTTTGTAGCAGCAGCCATCCTCCCATGATAGCTTCAGATGGGACACTCACAGTGCCAGTGCGATTTCCTGAAATTTGAAATATGGGTAAATCCTGACATAAGGCTAAAAGGCCCAAATGTCTTGGTGAACCATTCACCAAGGCACTTAGTAGCTGTGTTGTGTCAACAAATACTGCTTGAGCACCTGCCAAAATGCCAAGTACTGTTACAGGGGTGGGTCACCACGATGAACAGGGTGGAAAGGCCCCCTGTCTCACTGGGCTTTCATTCATTCCAGAGTAGCCACTAGCACGTGTGGCTGATTAAATGTAAACCGACTAAAATGAACTTACCAGTCAGTTCCTTAGTCGCACTGGCCAGCTTTCAAATGTTCACTGGTCACCTGCAGCTAATGGCTACTATGTTGGACAGTGCAGATCTAGAACATTTCCTTCACCAAAGAAAGTTCCACTGGGCAGTGCTGTTCTAGAGAAGGTGGAGAGAGAAATTAGTGAGCCAGATACTTTAAGGTGGCAATCGGTGCTATGAAGAAAAATGAAACAATAGGATATCTGTCGGGGAGTGGGGAAGCACGGGTGGGCAATACTAGTTTAGAACTGGGCGGGAAGATAGCTCTGAGATGATAACATCTGAGCTGAGAGCTGGATGGGGAAGGAGAACCAGGTGGAGATGCTAGGAGAGACTTATCAGACAGGCAAGTGCAATGTCTTCTGGATGAGACACATTTGGGCACGTTTGAGGAAAAGTAAGATAGTTGCTGTGTGAAGCCCTCTTTGGTGTAAAGGGCATAAAAGAAGAGGGTTTGGATCCCAGCTGCTCCCTTCCCCAGTGTGTGGCCTTGGGCAGGTTCCTGTCCTCTCCCAGCATGGAGTTCTTTTGTGTAAAGGTTGGACGCTATTGCTTAGTGGGGCTGTGGTGGTGTAAAAGCCCAGGTCCTGGGGGGCCTTCATGAAATGGTAGCTACTGTTACCGACTGAAAGACTTGACCTGATGTAAAGATCGTCGTAAGTGGCTTTGGCAGATCCTCCTCTGGGTCTGGCCTAGGGGTTTCCGATGCACGAGACCCAGTTAGCGGCCTTAGCAGTGCAGCGGGGGAGACACGTTTAGAAGGCGATATAGCAGGGTGCCCAGCAGAGCTGAAGAGCGTGGTGGGGAAAGGAGGAGACAGGGTGAGAGCTGGGGGCATCCTGGACAAGGAGGAAGAGGGACAGGGGAGTATGCAACAGGGGTGAGGGGAGCTTCCCCTGCCCCCCACAAGCTGGTAAAAGATCACTGTAATTAGTTACTATTATATTTGTGGACTGATAGCCCTAGTGTACCTGGTTCATCAGTCCGCGTTCACTAGGAAGTGGGCACCATGAAGGAGACAGCTTACCTGGAGAGGAGGCAGCAGAGAGAACATGAGAGAAGAAAACAGCAGCTCCCATCAGCCTTTACTGTTGTTCGTGCAGTATTGGCTTTAGGTCCCTAATCACTTAGGACTTAGGGGAAACTGAGGCCCAGAAGAATTAAGCCCCTTGCCCAAAGGCTCAGTGAATTTGTTTAATAGCCCCCTAGCTAGATAGGGAGTTGCAGGGGAGGGGACTAAATTGCCCAAATTCCCCCCAGGGTCATTAAGCTGGTGGGTTGAAAGCCAGTACTTGGAGCTGCAGCTGATAGGGATAATTTTATGCAGCCCCAGGCAGGTACGTGGGCAAGTGGGTGGCTCAGTCAGCCCTGCCTCAGTGAGGTGGGGATCCAGTTTCAGCCTTGTTAGCTGGTAAACACAGCTGTCAAGTGGGGCGAATACTTTTCTGGAACGGACAGCCGTGAGGATTACCTTAGAGGTTTTGGGGAGTGGTCCAAGAGATGAGACGGTTAGAGGACTGAGGTGCCTAGGATGACATTTACCCATGGGTTTAGAGGCTTGTGGCCATCTCACGTACTGCAGAGCACCCAGTAGGTGCTTTATGACAACTGCAGAACCAGTGTCCGCCTGAAGGGCTGCTACAGCAGGGAGAGGGCGGATACACTGGACTCCCAGCACCAAAAACATCGGCAGAGTTCCTGACATCCAAAGCCAGACAGGCTCTACAGTTTAAAACAGTTAACATTTTAAGTGAGCATTCAATGCAAGACTCTAAGAAAACACCCTGGTGCCCCCGAGGATAAGAGGAGGAAGTAAATATTTGATCAAGATTAAAGGAGAAGGGGAGGGGATAGAGGGGATGAAGTAGAATAAAAAGAACCCAACGTGTTTTTTTTAAAGGAGAAAGCATTAAATAAAAATTCCTTTGATTAACCAAGGAGTACAAAACGGAAATTTCATAAGTTAAAAAGCTATGAAGCAATCCGGAGAACTAAGTTTGTTCTTAAGTGTCATGCATGATTATTGCTCAAAATGGTGCCTGTGGCCCAGCACGGAGCCGCTAGGGAGCCCCACGCCCACCCCTTGTGGGGGCTGCTTCTCAGGCCAGTGTTGCTGAGATTCTGGTAAACTATCCCCGGCTTCCCAAGTTATCCTCAGAGAGAAATTCCAACCAAGCCTTAAGAGCTGTTAAGAGCTGTAAGTGAAAGAAAAGTGAACTAAGATTTCAAATCAAGAATGACTGGGTGGGGGTCGGGGGGGGTCGGGTGGGGGGGGGTGGAGATAACCCTCCAGAAATCCTAAGGAACAGGAAGGGAACTAAATGCTCAAGATAACGCAGATATGAATTGGGCGGGCAAGCCTCCCGATGAAACTAACTCAAAACCTCATTTGGGAGGAAGTGGGGGGAAGAAGTTAGAAATGGGAGATCAAATGCCTGTCACGATTTTTATCAAGGAAAAAGTCACTTTAAACGTAGGAAAGAAGTGACTGGCAGCGGCCGTTAAGTCATAGTATAGCCCAGGACCTGTTTTTCAACCCTGGAGCGCCCAAGGCCAGTCTGGGGTGGCGGGGCGGCCCCACCCGGCACTGGGCGACTCCTGACCCCGAGCTGACTCACTCCTCGCATCGCGCGCCAGCAACGGGCGACGCCCGTGAGGTCCGTGGAGACCGCCGCCGACCCGAAGTGTGTAGTCAGGAAATTCCGAGAAGGGAAGACAAAGCCGTAAGGAGACAGGGGAAGAATGTGGAGGCGGCGGAGGAAAGTGGGTGGGGAACCCGGGTGCTGGTTGCTCTCGGGGAAAGCGGCCGCGCTCCCCTCACCCCGCGTCACCCAACGGGGAAGACCTGTAGCTCGGGAAGGTGTGTATGTGGAGGCTGCGCCGGCGTCGCCCCAGGACGCGTCCACCGTCGCCGGGGAGGCCGGCAGAGAGCCCCACCACTAGCCGAGCGGCCACCATCCTGCCAAGGGCCTCAGGCGAACCCAAACCCTCAACATGGCGGGGCCGGAAGTCTGCGGCGTGGAGGCTCCTGGGAATTGTAGTGAGGAGGGTGCCTGACGCGCTTCCGTGCAGGCCGGAAGTCGCGGCCCCGCGCTCCTGGAGCTCTGAGAGGAGCGAGTGAGGCTTCGGGGGGGGGGGGTGGGGGGGGGCATGGGCTTTTTTCCGCTTCACCCTTTGGAGGAGGGGCCGGACGCGCTCCGCGACTCTGCCAAAGCCGGCTCCCCAGCAGCCAATGCTGTCTGATAAGTGCGCCCGGTGGCCGATGTGGCAGGTGCTTGGGAGGCCGTAGACGGCGAGGAAAAGCACAGAGACGGCGTATGCAGGGAGCCGCTGCTCCTAATCGCTTCCTGAATTTTTTTTTTTTTTTTTTTAACGCAATTGCAATTACTCCACAGTAGTGTGAGCAAAGTTGCTCCTGTGCTCCAGGCATAGAAAGCCAAATTCTGACAGCAGGAGTTTGCAGCAAAGTAAGGGTTTATTGCGTGGAGGCAAGTCTCAGATCCACTCCAACTTGGTCTTTGACTTAGGAGTGTTTTAAAGGAAGAACTGAGAGGCTAGGATTAATCATCGCTTTGTGACATTACTTAATTGTGGTTTTAGAAGTCATCATGTCTCTTGTTTAAGATTCTCTGGCCAGGTGGTCCATGGTTCCAGGATCTGTTAGCTCATATTACTGTGAGGAGACAACTTGAATTTGTACTTTAATGATGTTATCAATCACAGCAGTCTTGGTCATCTGACACTGGTTGATTGATGTTCAGTTAGCGCAGGATTGAGGTCAGCAGGGACAAGAAAGGGGATAAAGTTTTGGATAACAGAGGTTAATCATAAACTCGGCAGGGGAATCGGTTTTAGGGGGACTCATTCAATAGTAATTTCCTGCTCTGCTTTTTATTTCATGTGACAGGAACACTTCTATGTTGTCATAATCTCCCTAAAACCAGTGTATTAATTTTTTTAATGCTTACATGGGAATCTTTCACAATTTTCTTGACCTGTGTTTTAACACTACCTGTGTCTTCCAGTTTTATTCCATCATTTACCACATTGCTAGGAAGTGAGTGTTTTGGAAATAAAGACCACTCAGAGGAGGACATGCAGAGGCTTCTTACTCAGAGCCCACCCTAGCAAGGGGGTCAGCCACCGTCCCTTATGTTTGGTAGAGACTAAGGCAGGCTGGGAGTGGGAAGATTCATAGTGGAAAAAAGGAGAAGGTTCTGATTGGAGATTATTGGCTTGGGGTCAAAAAGAAAACTCTATAAAACAGAAACCTAACCAAAAATAAATCATAGTCTGTGTTATTTACTTTTTTTTAATTTTATTTTTTAAATCTCTAAGTCATTTAGAATTAGCATTTCTTCTTGGAGTTATAGAGAGCTTTCCTTAGCATTTCAGGACCATCCTGGAGTTCTGTTCAGCAAATGCTCTGTGGACTCTGTGACAAGACCCAGCGTCCCTGCCTTTCCCGGACATCCTTGTTCTTGGCCCGCATGGAGGTGGGATCAGGTTCTATTCCCCTCATGGCTGCAGGCATATACAGCATAACAATTCTTGTTATCTCTTGGTCTTTTTTTTTCTTTCTATGTTGAGATATAATTTATATACCATAAATACCATAAAGTTCACCCTTTGAAAGTATACAATTCAGTGGTTTTTACTATGTTCACAAGGCTGTGCAACCATCAGTATGATCTAACTTCAAAACAGTTTCTACATCCCAAAGAAGAAACCCTGTATCCATTAGCCATCACCCCAAAGCCCTTCAATTCCCCCATCTCCTGGAAACCACTCATCTGCTTTCTGTCTCTATATATTTGCCTATTTTGGGCATTTCATATAAATGGGATCATACAGTATGGGGCCTTTTGTGTCTGGCTTCTTTCACTTAGCATAATGTAGTCAAGGTTCATCCATGCTGTATAGCTAGACCATATTTTGTTTGTCCATTTGTCGTTTGATGGACATTTGAGTTGTTTTCCCTTTTTGGCAATTATGAATAATGCTGCTGTGAACATTCTTGTACAAGTTTTTGTGTTGACACATGGTTTCAATTCTCTTCGATTGAAACTCCTGGATCATGATATAACTCTGTGTTTAACCTTTTGAGGAGCTGCCAGACTGTTTTGCAAAGTAGTGTAGCATTCTGTATTCCTACTAACAGTGTACGAGGGTTCCAATTTTTCCACATCCTCACCAACAGTTGTTAGCACCCATCTTTGATAACAGCCATCCTAGAGAGTGTGAAATGGTATTTCACAGTGGTTTTGACTTGCATTTTCCTGGTGGCTAACGACGTTGCTCACCTTTTCATGCATTTTTTGGCCATCTGTCTTGCTCTGCTTTTGACTTACAGAGTGTCCTGAGGCTCAGTTGGACCCTCAGTTCCATCCTTTTCCTGCTGGGAATCCCCTGATGAAGATCGAGGTTGTTGAAATCCTCACACTGAACGAGGAGGTGGCTCTTCCCCGGAACGCCCAGATCCGCGCCCTCTATGCTGAAGATGAGGGCCTGAGCCCAGACATCCTCAGGGAGCCCACTCAACATCTGGATAAGCATCTAACTGACCCTGAGACCGCTCGCCAGAGGTTCCGGGGGTTCCGCTTTGAGGAGGCGGCGGGGCCCCGCGAGGCGCTGGCCCGGCTGCGCGAGCTGTGCCGCCAGTGGCTGCGGCCCGAGGTGCACTCCAGGGAGCAGGTGCTGGAGCTGCTGGTGCTGGAGCAGTTCCTGGGCGCGCTGCCCGGGAAGCTCCGGATGTGGGTGGAGTCGCAGCACCCAGTGGACTGCCAGGAGGCAGTAGCCCTGGTGGAGGATGTGACCTGGATCTCCGAGGAGGAAGGTGAGTGCAGTGGAAGAGCGGGGAGACAGCAGTTCCTGGGAAGGCATCTTGGAGGGTGGGGGCGAAGGAACCCCAGGCCTCCTGGGAGGGGTAGGGGAAGGCTGGTGCCCACTCCATCTACGCCAAGGGCATCTGCTTCCCCCCCGTCCCCCCAACCCCAGTTCATGAATCAGAGCTTTAGATACTTGCTTGCTGACGTACCTGTCGCTACCCCTGCGCCAAGGCTCTTGAGAATGGCCTCCTCTCTGGACCCTTTTGTGGAAATGGAAGGTCTCAGGCCCCACGTCAGAGCTGCTGAAACCCTTGGGTGCGGCCTGGCACTGCGTTCTTTAATGAGCCCTCCACACGTTTCTGATGGAAGCCAGCAGATAATGTGCTTCATTTTCATCCCTCTGGGATCCCTGCCATATCAGTATCAGTCACACAGGTTTTGTATTTCTGGTACGCCTTCTCTTTTTTTTTTTTTTTTTTAAATATGTATTTATTTATTTTACTATTTGGTTACACTGGGGCTTAGTTGCGGCAGGTTGGCTCCTTAATTGCAGCTCGCGGGCTCCTTAGTTGCGGCAGGCGGGCTCCTTAGTGACAGCATGCGAACTCTTAGCTGTGGCATGCGTGTGGGATCTAGTTCCCTGACCAGGGATCGAACCCAGGCCCCCTGCATTGGGAGCGCGGAGTCTTAACCACTGTGCCCCCAGGGAAGTCCCCTGGTGTGCCTTCTAACATCATACACTCAGTGGAGGCTGTGGATAAAGTGGTGACCGAGATAGACAGGACTCATGGACTTATGAGCTCAACAAGCCTCCGATCTAGCGAGAAAGACAGGAGTCTGACAAATGAACGTGTATTTGACAGTGGTGGGGTAGAGAGGGTAACGGTGGTGGTGGGCCAGGGAGACGGCACAGGTTCGGGATGTATTTGGGAGCCAGCCTCCATGAGGCTTGATGTCCATTAGGCTGAGTTCCGTGGAGCACGGACACCACTTTCTGTGTCTGTGACGGGTACCTGGAAGATGTTTCTTGAGTGAATGAATGATTGACTGATTGATTTTGATGCTTGAGGAGGAGGGGGGAATCTGAGGCTGGATGGTGGGATTCAGAGAAGAGGGCTTCCTGGAGAAGCAGGTGCGGGGAAGGAGAGGGGCAGGCGGCAGTGGGAGTGGTCTCTTCCACAGGCACCGAGTCTGGGGTGCTGTTGTCTGCAGGGTGAGGGCCCCAAAGTTATCCACATTGGAACCCCTTGAACCTCACATGGCAAAAGGCACTTCGCATGTGTGATTAAGTTAAGGATCTTGAGGTGGACGGATTATCCTGGATTATTTGGATGAGCCCAATGTCATGAGGGTCCTTATGAGAGGCAGGCAGGAGGGTCAGAGTCAGAATAGGAGATGTGAAAACTGAGGCAGCGGTGATGCAAGGAAAGCATCACGAGCCGTGTATTTTACATAGCCTCTAAAAGCTGGAAGGAGCAAGGAGTATGTTCTCCCCGAAGCCTCCGGAAGGAATGCAGCCCTGTGAACACTTTGATTTTAGCCCTGTGAGGCTTGTGTCAGGCTTCTGATCTCCATAATTGTAAGACAGCAAATTTGTGTTATTTTGAGCCACTGGCATGGCAGCTTGTTACGGCAGCACCAGGAAACTAATATAGGTCCCAAGGAGGCAGTTGTCGAGCTCATTGAGATGAAAGGCAGTGAATCCGTTTCACACCTTGGGGGTGAACAAAACCAATTAGTGTTACAGGGGACGATGAGGCCTTCCAGGGAACCCTATGAGTCCTGCGTTTGTGGTCAGCATGTCCATTGAACCTCTTGGGCATAACTGCCACAGGCCTTACACAGAGTGGCCCAAGGGAGAAGGACAATATATTGAAAAAATCCAAGGGTGATCCAGCTTCAGGCATGGCTAGACCCAGCAGCTCCACTCGTCTTCAGGACTCATCCTCTCTGCTATATCATACTTCTGTTGGCCTCTGATGGCTTCACTCAAAGGCACTGTTTCCATGTAGGGGCTCCCAGGATGGAATTTCTCTTTCCTAAATGTTCCAACAGATGCCCCTTTGGCTCTGATTGGCTGGTTGGGGGGCCCATGTTCATCCCTGATCCAATCATTTTGGCCAGGAGGAAGCAACGGCCTGGTGGGCCAGCCTGGGTCACATCGTGTGTCCTCCTTGATAGTGGGGTGGCATCATCATTATAGAAGCCCAAGGACCATGTGGGGACACATAAGGAAAGTCAGATATCAAAGAGCCATGGGCAAGAGGGGCCATAAAGCCAGGCAGAGCTGTTTTCTGAGGTGGAAGAAACTTGGTAAAATTTGCATCAAGATGGGTTTGGCGGAATGAGTCTGGTCCTGGGGGCCAGGGGAAGTTCCCCACTCCGTGGGGCAGCAGGAAGGAAGGAGGAAGGGGTGGAGGATGTGGAGGCCAGAAATGGGGTCTTTGTCTCTGAGGAGAAGGTGTGAGGCCAGCTGCTGAGGTGAGCGTGGAGGTGAGGCAGCTACTTCAGTGGAGGGACTGGGTCCGGAACAGTCCTTGGAGGGGGAGTGGGTGGGACCCGCAGTGGGGACAGTGGTGCCCTGTGGTCACACACGTGGGGATTTGGGCACAGGCTTTGAGAGAAGAATGGGGGGCACAATAAGCTGTGCGTCCCGGAGACAGACGTGGGCTGTCCTTGCCCCGCCTAACCCTGCGCTGCCGTCTCTTCCCAGCACCACCCACCCAGGGCCCCACCAGCTCTCTCCAGACCACAGCTCAGCAGCAGGAGGACATGGCCACCAGGCTGGCGAAGGCACTGCCTGAGGTGAGTGGGGAGTGTCACCCTCTCCTTCTCTGGTCCCAGCATCCCCCGCAGGCCTCCTACAGGCAGGCCTTTCAGAGTTGCTGAGCATGAAGGGCAGGCCTGCCCTCTGGTGACTGTGGTGTCATTGGAGACCGCGACAGGGCACAGTGACCAGGAGTCAGGAAATCTGGAGGGAAGAGGGGGAGGGGCCGGGCGTTCGCAGCCCCGGGCCCAGGCGTCCAGATCAAGGCTGGATCCCAGTTAGAACAAAAGAGGCTTCATCCTTCAGAAACGCAGAGCTGGGTGTTTATAACTGAAACAAAGCCTGGGATTTGCTTCAAAATAATCAGAGCTGGGGTGTAGACGAAATAGGCCTGGCCCTGTCTTGCTGACTGTTGAGGCTTAGAGAGCAGCCAGTGATGGTGTCTATGTGACCTTGGTCGGGGCTTACATCTGGCTTGAGCATAGGAGTGAATTTATCAGCTCTCTTGTAATGAGTGGTCTGGTGCAGGCTTCAGGCACAGCTGTATTCAGGGGCTCCAGCCTCTTGCTTCTCAAGCAGGCTCTGCCCCTTTTGGGCAAAATGCCTCCCAGGTCCAGACAGAGGGCAGTGGGAGGCCCCTTCCTCCCGGAGTGCTGGTCAGCTCCTCGGAAAGAACTCATCACCGTGCGGCCCAGGCAGCCACCCCACCCCCAGGCAAGCCCTGTCCCCATGGGGAGGGGCTGCTCCAGAATGGGGTATGCCCAGGGAGGGGCGAGGCTGGCCCGAGAGGTGGTCTCCGGTGGGAAGTCATGGGGAAAAGGTAGAGGCAGTTTGTTTGTGGCACTTTGTAGTTCCTTGTGAAGTAGGGCTCTTCCTCCAGCCTGGGCCCCAGACTCTGGTTTTGTGAGAACAGACCCATTGGACTTTTTACAGGCCCCAGTCAGTGTTTCCAAGCAAACCCCCAAAGCTGGGGCATCCCCAGCACAGCGAGCTCTGTCGGAATGTCCCCGCCAGCCCCTCTTCTGTCACCACCAAGGACTCCCTGACCCTCCTGCTGAAATACAAGGTGTGTGACATTGCAGGAACCGGTGACCTTCCTGGACGTGGCTGTGGACTTCAGCAGGGAGGAGTGGGGGCTGCTGGACCCGACACAGAGGACCGAGTACCACGACGTGATGCTGGAGACCTTTGGACACCTGGTCTCTGTGGGTAAGGCCCCTCCACGCTTCCGGGACGGGGATACCATGGGGGCTCTGAGTCAGGGCTTACACCCTCTCTGGGCCCTGCACATGCACTCGAGTCCCCTGCACCGTCCGGGGCCTTTAGCTGACACTGTAGGTCTGGAGGGGTGGGGCTCGTATGAACAGAGGCAGCCTGAGGTCCACTGAAGGACCGATTTGCTGTCCACCCTGCGGGTGAACGAGAACAGGGTCTCTGAGGGCTGGGAGACGCTCGCAGCCCTTGCCCAAGCTCGGTGTGCCGCTCGTGGCTGCTTCACTGCCTTCAGTCTCCCTCCGCAGGGTGCATGACTGTACTTGGGGGAAGACACAGCTTCTGGATATTTAATTATGTCGTACTGTCCACCCGTTTCAGCACTTTCTGTTTACAGTATCTGTACCTCTGTTTCTTTCAGGGTGGGAGACTACTCTGGAAAGCAAACAGTTAACTCCAAACCCCAACACGCCCGAGGAAGAGCCAGCCTGCCACCTGAAAGTGGAGGAATTCTCGAGGGATGGCGCCCAGCCCTCTGCCTCAGGAGACACCTTGCAGGCTGGGGCCCCAGAGGTCTTGGACACAGCGTTGAAACCAGTGGTGCACACTCAGGAAAAAACCCTCCCTCAGAAGCCAGCCGGTGAAAGCCCCAAACCCCAGGCAAGCACAGGTCCCGACACAAGCCACATCTCCCTTCAGAAGAGCATTCCTAGAAAACGCTTGCGCAAGCGGGACCCCAGGGTCAAAAAGATGACACACAACCCCTGTGTAAAACTTCATCAGAAGAGCTGCAGTGGGGGAAAGGCCCAGGAGAGTGGGAGCTGTGGGAGAACCTTACCCCGGAGCGCTCAGCAGATCACGTTTACGCGAATTCACAAAGGGAGCCAGGTGTGCCGATGCAGCGAATGCGGGAAAACCTTCCGGAACCCCAGGTACTTCTCCGTGCATAAAAAGATCCACACGGGAGAGAAGCCCTACGTGTGTCCGGACTGCGGGAAGGCATTCGTGCAGAGCTCCTCCCTCACGCAGCATCAGAGGGTTCACACTGGGGAGAGACCCTTTGAGTGTCACGAGTGTGGAAGGACTTTCAATGACCGCTCGGCCATCTCCCAACACCTGCGGACTCACACCGGGGCCAAGCCCTACCCATGTCAGGACTGCGGCAAAGCCTTCCGCCAGAGCTCCCATCTCATCAGGCATCAGAGGACTCACACCGGCGAGCGCCCCTACACCTGTAACAAGTGCGGAAAGGCCTTCACCCAGAGCTCGCACCTGATAGGGCATCAGAAAACGCACAGCGGGGTGAAATGCAAGAAGAAACAGCCTACCTCGTAGCCCTCAAGCCGGGTGAAGAGACATCGCCTTTGCAGTCTGATCCTGCAGTGCCACATGAGCGAGCCTGGTTGGGATTTGGGACTGAACGTGGAAGGCCTTGAGTGATGAAGTTCTCAAGACCAAAGGATGACCAGGGAGACCGCCCTGCACATAAGTCAGTAAGAAAAGCAGTGGGGAGTATCGCTAATGAATGCATCAGTTGGAAAAACATTTAATTTTTCGCTCAGTTGATTTGCCATTTTAATTTGTTTGTTCGTTGGTTATTAAAAGTGATATTAGTGAAACCTGAAAATGCTTATAATCTAAGTTTAAAAAGCCAGGTACCAAAAAGTCTGTGCACTGATATTATATTTGTGGTAAAGTATTTATGCATATGGACAAGGATTGAAAGAGAACATAGATAAATAAACTATATATTTCTGTGGTAGGATCTCTGTGTGTTTTTTCCCACCTATTTGATTAAACGTCTTTTCACTAATGACTTGATTAAAAGAAGCAATGTTAAAACAAAAGGGGTGGGCCCTGGGTAGACCTGGGAAGTTGTGCTGGGGTAGATAAGGGGAGTGGGGGCCGAGGCAGGTGAAGGAAATGCTCTGGGAGCATGATTGGCAGGTGTCAGGGCAGGTGGTTGCACGAACCTCCTTCAGGTGAATGGACATCTGTCAGGATTACATGAGGAGCCTGGATGATTGCTGACTGTTGAGGCTTAGAGAGCAGCCAGTGATGGTGTCTATGTGACCTTGGTCGGGGCTTACATCTGGCTTGAGCATAGGAGTGAATTTATCAGCTCTCTTGTAATGAGTGGTCTGGTGAAGCTGGAGGATGATCAACCAAGGGAATGGTGGACGACGCCACCAGGAGGGCCAGCAGTGCCCTAGTCTCATGGCAGGAGACTCTGTACTCACCACTCTCACTAAAAGAAACCTGAAGGTAATAAATGCTGAGTTAGGAAAGATTTAAGACTATGGATAACTTAATATCATAAGTTGACTGCTTCAGGAGGTCAGAGAAACTCATCTCTTAGGTGAATGGAAGAGTTTCCACTTTCCTTAACGTAGGATGAAATGATGCAGGATTTGAATATACATGCGACTTCCCTGGTGGTCCAGTGGTTAAAACTCCACACTCCCAATGCAGGGGGCCTGGGTTCGATCCCTGGTCAGGGAACAAGATCCCACATGCATGCCGCAACTAAGAGTTTGCATGCCACAACTAAAAGATCCCCCATGCCACAACTAAAGATCCTGCATGCCACAACGAAGATCCTGCGTGCTGCAACTAAGACCCGGCGCAGCCAAATAAATAAATAAACTGGTGGCTCCTAATCTTTCCCCAACCCCACGTAATTCACACTTGTACCACCCAGCATTTCAGTCATAAATTTGCCATCAGGGCTCAGGATGTGTCTGAATATCCTGGGTGGAGGGTTGTGAGTGGCAGAATGATGGCCCCTAAAGATGTTCACTGCTAATCCCTGGAACCTGTGAATATGGTACCTCACGTGGCCAAAGAGACTTTGCAGATGTGGTTACATTAGGATTTTGAAACAGGGAGATTATCCTGGATCATCCCAGCGGACCCAGTATCATCACAAGGGTTGTTACAGGAGGGAGACAGGAGGATCTGAGTAAGAGAAGATACGGTGACAGAAGCAGAGATTTGAGTGACGCAGGACCATAAAGGAATGTGAGGGGCCTCTAGAAGCTGGAAAAGGCAGGGAAATGGATTCATTCCCTAGCTCCTTCAGAAGAAATGCAGTACTGGCAACACCTTCATTTTAGCCCAGTGATAGACTTCTGATCTCCAGAGGGTAAAATAATAAATCTGTATTGTTCAAGCCACTGGATTTGTGGTAATTTGCTTCTGCAGTAATAGCAGGGGGTGTACATGATTTGAAAGTTTCCACCAATGGATACTGTACCCAAAGGGATGGTGTATCCCTCCAGGAAGCACTGGATCTGGGAAAGGGAGAGAGGGCAGGCACTCTGCCTAGGGTTGGCAAACCGCAAGGAACTAGGGGCTTGGAATTGTGTGGAATGGTTCTCTGTTCTCACAGAAACATGGAGATTGTGTAGGAAATTCCAACAGTCTGGAAGAGTAGGCTGCTCAGACTGTTTGGTGAGCCTGGGACTTAGACTTTTGTCTGGTGGAAAAGGGTGCACATGTATCCTCTGGGGCAGAGGCAGCTGAACTTGTAGAAATGGATGAGGACAGTAACTGGGAGAATTACAATGAGTCAGCTGAAAGCTGGAGAAAGTGGAGAAGGGTCCCATTCACAAGGTAAGATGTGGCTTTCCGCTGCCTCAGATTCCTAGATCACAGAACATAGAAACAGCCACCATTACGGTTCCTTTGGAGCTGGAATTTAATGAAAGCCAACCAGCGGATTCTTAACCACTGCGCCACCAGGGAAGCCCACTGTGGTAAATCTATTAAGTGGAGTTCTCATCTGGTTGCACATTAAAGAACTCATACCTAAGAAAAACTGTATAATGAAATCAATGTGGGAAGTCTTTCACCTGGTGCTCCCAACTTGTTGACATTACATAATTTGTACTAGAGAGAGACTCCATGAATGTCGTGAATGTGGGAGAGCTTTCAGCAGGAGGTCTTAACTAATTAGGCATCAGAAAACTCACACTGAAGAAAAACTGTTCTGTTGTATTCGATATGGGAAGTTTTTCAGTCACATCCTTGATTTTAATGTGTATCAAAGAAAGAATAATGGAGGGACTTCCCTGGTGGCGCAGTGGTTAAGAATCCGCCTTCCAGTGGAAGGGACATGGGTTCGAGCCCTGGTCCGGAAAGATCCCACATGCTGCGGAGCAACTAAGCCCGCGCACCACAACTACCGAGCCTGCTCTCTAGAGCCCGCGAGCCACAACTACTGAGCTTGAGTGCCAGAACTACTGAAGCCCGCGCACCTAGAGCCCATGCTCTGCAACAAGAGACGCCACCTCAATGAGAAGCCCGTGCACTGCAACGAAGAGTAGCCCCTGCTCACTGCAACTAGAGAGAGCCTGCGTGAAGCAACAAAGACACAACGCAGCCAAAAATAAATAAAATTTTAAAAAAACAATAATGGAGAGAAGCCTTATGAATGTAGTTAATATAGGACGTGTTTCCTTCAGAGCTCTGGCTTTATTTCACATCAAAGAACTCACATTGAAAAGAAAAAGCCTTATGAGTGTAATCAGTGCGGGAAATGCTTCAGTTGGAGTTCTCACTTTGTTACTCTTCAGAGAACTCACACTGGAGAGAAATCTCATGAACGCCGAAAGTGTGAAAAGTCTTTCCACCAGAACTGTCACCGTATTGGACATCAAAGAATCCATATTGGAGAGAATCCGTATAAATGTAATCAATGTGGGAAACCAGACGGAGCTTTTATCTTATTGTGAATCAGAAAATTCATAAGGGTGAAAAACCACATGAGGGACTTCCCTGGTGGTGCAGTGGTTAAGAATCCGCCTTCCAATGCAGGGGACACAGGTTTAGTTCCTGGTTGGGGAACTAAGATCCCACATGCCTTGGGGCAGCTAAGCCTGCACACTGCAACTACTGAGCCTGCGCTCTCTAGAGCTTGAGCGCCACAACTAGAGAGAAGCCCACTCCTGGCAACAAAGATCTGGTGTGCTGCAACTAAGACCCAACGCAGCCAAATAAATAAATGTTTAAAAAATTTTTAAAATAGGGGCTTCCCTGGTGTCACAGTGGTTAAGAATCTGCCTGCCAATGCAGGAGACACAGGTTCGAGCCTTGGTCCGGAAATATCCCACATGCCGCAGAGCAACTAAGCCTGTGCGCCACAACTACTGAGCCTGTGCTCTAGAGCCCACAAGCCGCAACTACTGAAGCCTGCATGCCTAGAGCCTGTGCTCCACAACAAGAGAAGCCACTGCAATGAGAAGCCTGCACACCTCAACGAAGAGTAGCTCCCACTCGCCGCAACTAGAGAAAAAGCCCGTGCACAGCAACAAAGACCCAACACAGCCAAAAAGAAATAATAAATAAAACAAATTTTTTTAAAAAACAAAAAACTTGAATGTACTGTGAAAAAGCCTTCAGCAGACCATCTGACTTATGGAACACCAAAGAATTCATAGTGAAGGAAACCTTATGAATGTAATCAGTGCAGAAAGGCTTTCAGATGGTGCTCTCCCCTTGTTGGACATCAGAGAACTCATTCTTGAAGAAAACTGTTAACAGTTTTTAGTGTAATGACATATGGTCAATCTCTGCTCTTATGACACAGTCCTACAAAAGCTGATCTACTAGGCAGTGTTCTTAATAGCACTGAGGCCTAAATCTGAGAAGGAACAAGAACACGAAAATGAATAATATAAGCACTGAGGTGGGGAAATTGTTTCCTCAGATGGTGACATTATTTGTACAGAGATTGAAACAGTTGATGGAAATGTAATATCAATGTTCTTTTTTACTTAGATATTTTACCATTTGGGGACATTTGTGTAGTTTCTAATCTGTTTTATGCAGATTCTGTAAGACATTATGATGTGAAGTGAAAAATGCATGATGTGCATGATTGTGCTGTCTTATTAAAATATGTTTGTACATGAGCGAGAATAAAAGTGGAATGGATAAATAGTTGATTTGATTTGTCCCACTTAAAAATATTTAAATGTTCCTGTGATAATTACTTAACAACAAATTTTAAAAGTCCAGAACAAAAATAGAATCCTGTGGACTATTTACCTCCTTTGAGGATATCAGGAGGAAGGAGGACAAGGAACTAAGAAGTTAAGTGCTACCTGGCTTCTGGGAAGTATTTCTAGAAAAGTGTGTGATGGCCACACCTCCTGTCATTCTTGGGTTCCCCAGAGAGTCACCATAGAGGACCCAGTAGTTTCTCAGGAGGTGACTTGAAATCCATCGGAGAATCTCATCACAGAAGTGAAAGTGCCTGGGCAGCACAGAAGGTATGTATGCTCAAATCATTGTACTCACTAGTGCCATTTACCCAGAACGTCCTTACATCCTTCTGTGTTCAGCCTGGGGAGAGTGACCAGTGATGCAGGAAACCTAGAAAGGGGAGTGCTACCACCCAGAGTTCTTGGCCTCCTTAATCAATAGAAACTGATAAGAGGCCAGCTAAGAAATTCAGGTAAGTCTTGATTAGGACTCATGCTGCAGTACAAGGAAGCAAAAACAAGTAACAGGTGCCCTTTCTCGCTCCATGATGGGGAGCCAGCTGGTTCCTTACATGGAGTGAGGGTAGGGGTGAGTCCAGCGGTTGGCCCGGAGGGGTGGTTTAGGTGGTCTGCCCGCCCGCTTGGCGGTGGTGTGTGCAGGGTGCATGTGCGGTACCCTGCTCTTGCTCCCAACACCCTGCTTTTGCTGAGTTTTTGGTCTTTTTGTATCTTGTCTATAATTTGCCCCCACTGCACATGCATGCAGCTATTTTCAGTCCCTTATAGTTTCTTTGCATTTTGTTGCTCGAGGAGACATTTGTCCAGGTGCCAGCCCTGCAGCAGAGGATCCTAGGTCCCAGGTTTCAGGTCCCAGCCTGTCTCAGGAGGGAAGAGCTTCAACCCATTGCCCATCTCCTGAGTCTATCTCACTTGAGTGTCTGACATGAAACCAGAGTGAGATTCATTCCATAAGCTGGCTGTAGTTTTCCTAGGGGTCAGTGTTTGCTGCTTTCCCTTAATGAAAGAAATTTTATATTTTAAGGCAGGATGAGAAAAAGTTAAACATAAAATTCTCTGTTTGTTTGCGCCTCCTCTCTTCCTCCCTAATGTGCAGTGTGCATTTGCATTACGCATTAACCAGAGCGCCTCAAAGATGGGAATGCCTGCTCAACCATTCTTCTGACACTAGCAATGAAACTTCTTAAGAGAATGGCTTTCATTCCCGGCTTTGTAGGGGGTCTAAAAGATCCTTCCCTACACTAAGCCCATAGGATCTTGTTTTTCACTGAAATCAAACCCTCAGCAACAAGAAGCCCTCGGTCAGGTTCACTCTGCACCACCCCGAGGTGCATCTTAGGTATTAAGTTAGTGTGAGGCTCTGACTTTCAAATTCTGTTTAAATAAAACATGTAGGTGCTTCCCTGGTGGTCCTGTGGTTAAGACTCCACACTCCCAATGCAGGGGGGCCAGATTCGATCCCTGGTCGGGGAACTAGATCCCGCATGCTGCAACTAAGACCCGGCGCAGCCAAATAAATAAATAGAACATCTAGCAGAAGCCTGTAATTCCATCCCAGGCATGGGGCTTCTGGCAACCACGGTCTTCTGGGGCTTTAACAAAGGGAACTCTCAGGATCTTGCAGGTGTCAAATGAAAATAGCTCTGACCACAAGATCTGCGTCTCAAAGGTCAGGCAGAAAAAGGCTTTGCTTTTACAGGGATGCTAGAAGGAACAGGCATTGGGCAGTTGATCAAACAATTTTTTTTTAATTTTGTTTTGTTTGTCAGCTGATTTTCTGGAGGAGTTGTTAAGGAGGGGAGGGGCTGATCAACATTCTGACGCTGGCCCAGGCTGACGTCAAAGTTCACGGTCCTGTGGGAAGGACAGAAGATTAACTAAAACTTGGTCAACAAAAGTTCCAACTGACCAATGGGACAAACAGCTCAGTTAATCATGTGTGAGACAAAGAATGGAAAAGTGTCTGGTCTTATCCTAGATGAACAAGGGGGTTATCTGCAAGTCTTACCTAAGTCAAGTGTGGAAGGGTGGTTCTTTGCAGTAAGAAGTTTCCAGGAGCACAAGGTAGAGAGGCTTCTTCTACTGCTGCTGTTTCCCTGGAATACAGGGCTGGGTAGCAGGGTCAGCGTTCTCAGAAGTATATCATCGGGGCCACACTGGTGATAAGACAATCAATCAGAATTAGAGACTTTACTTAGAGGTTAACGTTTACTCACACAGGGGATAGCAACAGCTCCTATAGTCCAGGTGGCTGACAAGTCTCCTTACCTCTGCAAGGTGATCCCCTGATACAGCAGCGTAGCTGCTGCAGCTCTAGTGGCAGAGAATATCCCTGCTGTCTTCTCGCTGAGAACAGCCAAAGGCAGGAATTCCTTTCCTTTCATGACACCAAGAGAAAGAAAAGCTGGTTTGAAAAGCTAAACACCCACAAAATGGGAAGGAAAGGGATGTGTGAGCAGTGCGTGGGAGTGGCGCCCCCTGGAGTTTTGTGAGGGGCTGCCCAATGGGGCAATGTTTTGTTCCTGGAACTAGGAGCACACCCAAGCCTGCGGGGGCCCAGCTGATGGAAGGTGAGCTGGTCAGCAGTGTTCCGTCTGGTCCTGGGTGGGGTGCTGGGCCTCTTCCGCCTGCAATATTCCCTCATCCATGTGAGGCAGAGTGGTTCCTGACAGTGGCACCAACACTCAGCTTTTACACCCCAACTTTGAGGGCTCCCCCAGTAATAATGAGGAAATTGATCTTCCAGAGAAGAGGAGACATGACTTAGACCAAACCAGGAGTTGAGGAAATCTGGGATTTCCAAGTCAGTCTGGTCTAAAACTGGCAGATATTTGAAAACAGACAAACAAACAAACAAACAAAAAACACAAGCTCTGCAGCAAGATGGCCTCGGTTCAAATCTGGGCTTTGCGTCTTACCAGCTGTGCCCTTCGAGTTAGTTACTTAACCTCTCTGTGCCTCAGCTTTCCTATCTGTTCCAAGGGGAAGTTCATATAGAGTCTATCTTATAGGGTTGCTAAAAGGAGAACTGAGTCAATACACACGTGCGCTTTACCATGCTGGTAGTCAGTAAGCCCTTAATCTATTACTATTGTTATTACTATTATTACTAGCTCCTCTTTCAACACTTGACAATTTGTAAGCACTAAATAATAATAGAGAAAAACCAGAAACACCCTGAAAAAAAAAGGCAATGAGGGAGGACAAGCAGTCCTCGATAGTAAACTGTATTGTGAAGCATCTATAATTTTAAAGTTGTAGTATTGGCACATGAGTAGATAGACATATTCAACAGAAAAGAAAATCCAGAAAATAGACTCAATTACATATGGAAAGTTAGTGTATGATAAAAGGAGCACCTCAAACAGTGAGGAAAAAGTAGACAATTTTGCTAAACTACTTAGTCTACCTGTGGCAAAAGATAAAATGAAATTCATTCCTCACACCTTACACTAGGATGAATTCTGAGTGGATCAAAGATTTAAATGTAAAATATGAAGCTATACAAGTACTAGGAGAAACATGGGTGAATGTCTGCAAAACTTGAGAATATTTCCTACCCATGAATCAAAATCCTGAAGCAATAAAGGAAAATACTGATAAATTTGATGGTGTAAAAATAACCATTTGCATGAAAAAAACCCCAACAACACTATTAGCAACATAAAAAGATTACAAACTGTGAAAAATTGCAATTTGCAAGGTTAATATTGCTAATAAGGAACTTCCAAAGCTAGAGTAAAAGACCAACAACAACAAAAAAAGGCTAAAATATGAAGTTCACAGAACAAGAAATGTAATAGTTCTTAAACATATTAAAAGATGCTCATAACTAGAGAAATTCTCACTCATTAGAGAAACACAAATTAGAACTGTATTGAAATACCATTTTTACCTATCAGATTGGCAAAGATTCAAAAGTTTGGTGCCATACCCAGCTGATGAGACGGTGGGGAACAGGTCCTACCATACATTGTTAGTGGGATGCAAAAGGTATAACCCCAAAGGACAGGAATTGGGCAAAATTAAAAACACATTTACCTTTGACCCAGTAATCCCACTTCTAGAGATCTATTCCAAATATACACTGTCAAAAATGCAAAATGACGTAGGCACAGGAGTATCCATTGCAGCACTGTTTGTAATAGTAAAACACTCAGTACAGCCTACATGTCATCAGTTGGGGGCTGGTGGAAGGAACTGTGGTCCTGCAACACAATGGTGCCCTAGCAGCTGGCAGAGAGTGATCGCCCACCAAATCATTAGGTATAAGCAACGAAGTACATCAGAGCACTATGTGTGGTATGGAATATTTTACCCAAGGAAGAGTGTGGGATACACATGCAGAATGTATTTGCTTAGATACTTTTTTAAATGGAAGGATAATCCAAAATTAATATAAATGTTACCAGTGGGAGAGGGCAGGGATAGAGGGAGGAGCAGCCAAAGAGGCTAGGCTTCTCTAAGTGTAATTTTGCTTTTGTAGTTTTCATTTTGGAACCATGAGAGTGCTTTGCATAATTAGAAATTAGTTAAGTTTTAAGTGATCTCTAAAAATTGAAAGTGTTCAGTGAAAAGCTTATCACATGAATAATTTCCATTAACTTTAAAACACAGCAATTTCACTGTAGAGATAGATCCTAAGGACAAAAAGAACTGCAAATAACTCTTGAACTGTCAGTAATAAGATTGGAGGTAATTTGAAACACAAAGCAACTAAGTAATTCTGCTGATGTAATTGGGAGCCAAGATTTTCAGCTTTAAAAAAAAAGATCAAAGCATAAAATAAATAATTAAAGCCCTGTCACACTAAATTTGATATAGAAATATCAGGATAAATCTAAAATGTTTCTCTTTAAAATATATATATATGTATCCCAATTTTTCAATGTCCACTGAAGAGGTTTTTAACAATAACTACCATAGTAGCAATGAGTACTACTAGTACCCAGATTGTGGTCTCTAAAACACATTTCCCATTAAAAAGAAGCAGGGTTCCTCAGCAAAATGGCCAATTCCAAGGATGAGACTGGAAATTTACAGAATGATCCTGTAACGTCTTCTCAGACAGGAAAGTAAATAAGCTATCAAAGGCTACTGAGGTCATGTCAAAAGGACACAGGAGCCAGACTGAAGGAGCTGACCTTGGCCAAAGTTTGGTTAATTGAAGCATCAAATTGTTCACTGAAATAGGTTAAAACACAGAGAATATGTTTAAGATCCATGTATATAAAACACACTCACTGGCCACCTTTGAAGGATGCTAACACATCTCAGTTTTTTCAAAGCAAAGGGAAAGAATGAAGCATTTATCCTCTCTCTCCTGTACATCTTAGGGAAACCAAAAAAGTTGGTAAGGGAAAATTTTTCCTTATGGAAGAATTCCAGCAAGTAGACACAGAAAGAATGATATAATTAGAAAACCACTATTTTGTAACTCCTAATGAAATAATGGGTGTAAGGCAACGATCATCAATGACTGCTAGAACCCATTCTGTGAAAAATGTTGGAGAACTTTGTAATAGACGGATCAGGCTGTCAAAACCTGAATGATCAAAATAAACATCAAAGAAGCATGCCAGATATCACGTGCCTTCTGATATGATGCAAAAGGAAACGTGCACCACCTATGAAAGACTGTCAAATATACATACAAATTTGAATCTAATTAAGCCTCTAGATCCAACTACCAGTTTACAGGAAAAACAAGGGAAAGAGAAATGACACCATAAGGATACCATTACCAAAATCCAAAATGTAGTAAAAATTTACAGGAAAAATTTACCTGGTTTCAACAAATAAATGGGGCTTCCTTGGTGGCGCAGTGGTTGAGAATCTGCCTGCCAATGCAGGGGACACGGGTTCGAGCCCTGGTCTGGGAGGATCCCACATGCCGCGGAGCAACTGGGCCCGTGAGCCACAATTACTGAGCCTGCGCGTCTGGAGCCTGTGCTCCGCAACAAGAGAGGCCGCGACAGTGAGAGGCCCGCGCACCGCGATGAAGAGTGGCCCCCGCTCACCGCAACTGGAGAAAGCCCTCGCACAGAAACGAAGACCCAACACAACCAAAAATAAATAAATAAATAAATAAATTTATTAAAAAAAAAACACACAAATAAATGGAAATAAAAGGAAAAAGCATTTGTGGAGGAAATCCATAAACTATAAGATTTAAGCACACATTAACCAAATGCAAGGTGTGAACCTTTTTCAGATCTCAATTTGAATAAACAAAAAAATTTTTAAAAAGACACAGTTTGGGGTAATTTAAACACTGGATATTTGACATTAAGGGATTATTGCTAATATTTTTAGGTGTGTTAATGATTTTGTAGTTATATATTTAAACTCATTTTTTCCCATGATATCTTTTTTTTTTCAATTGCTCAGACATCCCAGGAAGTTGTGCCATCATTAGCTCTTTTTTCTTTTTTATAACCTTTTATTTATTTATTTAAAAAAAATTTTTGGAGTATAGTTGATTTACAATGTTGTGTTAGTTTCAGGTGTACTATCTTTTTTTTTTAATTAATTAATTTATTTATTTTTGGCTGTGTTGGGTCTTCGTTTCTGTGCGAGGGCTTTCTCTAGTTGTGGCAAGCGGGGGCCACTCTTCATCACGGTGCGCGGGCCTCTCACTATTGCGGCCTCTCTTGTTGCGGAGCACAGGCTCCAGATGCGCAGGCTCAGTAGTGTGGCTCACGGGCCTAGCTGCTCCGCGGCATGTGGGATCTTCCCAGACCAGGGCTCGAACCCATGTCCCCTGCATTAGCAGGCAGATTCTCAACCACTGCGCCACGAGGGAAGCCCTGTACTATCTTTTTTCTGATAGATATTGGTAATCTTATGTACTGATTATTAACAGCTTTATTGAGACATCATTCACATAAAATTCACCCACTTAAACTGTACAATTCACCCATTTAAACTGTATAATTCAATGGTTTTTAGTATACTCAAGAGTTTTACAATTTTAGAACATTTTCATCACCCCCAAAAGACACAGATATCTATTTAGCAGTCACTCACATCGCCTCTAAAACTCCTCCAGCTCTAGGTAACCACTAATTTACTTTCTCTATGGATTTGTCTATTCTGGAAAAAATCATTATCTTTTAGAGATATGTTCTTAGGCATTTACGCGTGAGATGATGTGTCTGGGATTTGCTTCAAAATCATCCAGCAGTGGCTGAGAGCAGGTAGGGATAGATTAAATTTAAAAAGCAGAATGCTGACAGTAAATGCAGCTGAACAGTGCGTAGAGGAAGCATGGGGTTTCATTATACTATTCTCTTTACTCTTGTATGTTTGTAATTTTCTGTAATAAAAACAAACAAGGTCGTCTCTTTTACCATAATGAAAAGTCCCAAGGTAGGCATAGGTAATATTGATTCAGTGACTCCGGGAGGATCCCATTACTTATTCTGGTTCTTTCCATCTTTCTGCTCTGCCATTCTCAGCATGTTGACTTTGCCTCTTGGGCTGGTTTCCTCATGGTGCTGGCATGGCAGTACTTTTCTATACATCACATGCAGACAACACTGTCCAGAGGCAATATAAGGGGACACACTAGTGTCTTATGTCCATTTTTAAGAGAGAGGGAAACTGCCCCAGAAGCCCCCAGCAGACTTGTCATTTCTCCTTGGCCAGAATGCCCCTGACTAATTCAATCGCAGGGCAAGAGGCATGAAACCACTCCATCAAGACTCTCCTTTGGGAAGTTAGGTTCCAGACATTCTGGAAGAATACACAAATTGCAGGGTCATGTGAGCAAGTATGAAGTGTGCAAATAAGAAGCGATGGCCTTGGGTAAAGCAACCAAGAAGGTCAACTCCAGGAGAGTCAAGGCAAGGAAGACTGGTCACAGGAGCAACCCAGACACAAGAGCACAATCCAGGAGCTTAACGATGCCTGAGGTTCAAGTACAGCCAGAGTGGTTCCCACCAGAAGGCAGGCCTGGGAAGCTTTCCTGTGGTCTCTCCCTCCCTGAAGAGCCAGGGCAGGTTAGCAGGTCTGTGGGTCTTAGCCCCACAAACAATGGCCAGACCACATATAACAGAACTCTCTGACCCACAATCTCTGTAGCAACAGGCCCAAAACAGGACTTGGTCACTAACTGCCAGCTTCCCTATTTTTTGCCCCTGTCCCACTTACGACCCACGGGAGAAAGCCAGATAAGCTCCCCTGAGCAATCACATAAGATGGCCCACTACTAGTTAGCCGGCCTCCAACTTCCATACGCCACACTCAGGACACACCTGAGGCCATTTCTGTTCGTTGCTGTCAAGCTTTCCCTCTCCTGTGCCGGCCTTTGAGCCTTTGCCAAACGCAAAGACTGTGGTGGACTCGCCTGCTCTAGAGGGCTCTGAAAAAACGTCTTCTGTGGTCCTCATCAGGTGGTCTCCCTTCACTTCCACGGCAGGTCTGGCCGTTGCAAAGGCCCACGAGGAAAGCACGAAGCCGTGCACGGTTCAGACACGAACGTCGCGCCCTCGACCTGTGTCGCAAACGCCCATGAGGAGAATCAGAGTCGTCCATTAACTCGGGGCCGAGGGGCAGAGCTAAAGGGGAGCAACATTCTCAGCCACAACCCGAGCTGTTGTAAGAGATAAAAAGTTGGGTCGCCGACGCCCAGACACCAAAGATCTCGACGCTGCCGCTGCCGCCGCCGCCCGGAATAACGGCCGCAGCAGCAGCTGGAAAAACTACCACCGAAGC
Source organism: Balaenoptera borealis (assembly GCF_965194805.1). Classification (NCBI taxonomy): domain Eukaryota; kingdom Metazoa; phylum Chordata; class Mammalia; order Artiodactyla; family Balaenopteridae; genus Balaenoptera; species Balaenoptera borealis. Next base: position 69,258,239 of record NC_138878.1, read on the forward strand.
GAGAAAAACGGCCGCTAACCCGCGGCCTTCTGGGACTTGTAGTTCGTTGCGCCGAGCGCGCGCACTTCCGCCACCCACCGGAAGTGTCGCCATTACCCGCGCGCGCAGGTGAGCCTGGCCCGGGAACCCGCGTGGGGGGTCCGCTGTACCCCCGAGGCCACCCCAGCCCCAGAACATGGACACGTTTTCTTCCACTGGTACGCGGACTTTGAATTCAACTTGAAGAGAAAGCGTATGTTGTCCAGATGAACAAAGAATTAGGGGTAGTCCTGGCAGAGCAAATGGCATCGGGCAAACTCCGGACCAGGATGTTGGGGGCCTGTGTTGGTTGTGTTTGGAGATGCCCCAAATTAAGGGCTCGGTGTGAGAAGGGGCTGTATTGGTGAGCAGGACTAGTGGTGTGGAGAGCAGGGACACAAATTCCCTTGTGCGTGAGGGCTGGGGTTTGGATTACAGAGCCTCAGTAAGTAGACGCGCCAGGCGGTGGATAACTCAGTGCAAGGGATAGTGCCAAGGGAGTAGAAAGAATGAGGAGGACTCTGACTTTCCATGTCTAGTGAGGAGCCAGGATGGAGGCCGCAGTGCAAGAGATGAGGAATCCGTGGTCACTCTCAGCTGTGTTGAGTCCAGGAGTCTTGTCAATGATAGAGTTAATCCATGGTTGATCTAAGAAAGGAATGGAACTTTAAAAAAAAAAATTATTTGTTTTATTTATATATTTTTGGCTGCACTGGGTCTTCGTTGCTGCGCGGGGGCTTTCTCTAGTTGCAGCGAGCGGGGGCCACTCTTCGTTGCGGTGCGTGGGCTTCTCACTGGGATGGCTTTTCTTGTTGCAGAGCACAGGCTCTAGGTGTATGGGCTTCAGTAGTTGTGGCACGCAGGCTCAGTAGTTGTGGTTCGTGTGCTCTAGAGCGCAGGTTCGGTAGTTGTGGAGCACGCACGGGCTTAGTTGCTCCACGGCATGTGGGATCTTCCTGGACCAGGGCTCGAACCGGTGTCCCCTGCAGTGGCAGGCGGATTCTTAACCACTGTGCCACCAGGGAAGCCGAGAAATGGAACATTTTATTCAAGCAAACCTGAGGATTATAACTCAGGAAATAGTCTCTCAGAAAGCTCTGAGGACTGTTCCACCCTAGAGGTCAAAGCACAGTTATATACCTTTTTGAGACAAAGGGTCATATATCACATGATGAATTGACAGTTTATGTAATCCAGAGCTGCAGTACAAAGCCAGTAGTGGGTCACTGTGACCCCTTACAAAGAAGGAAGTTTGTCTTCTAAGGAGATAGGATTAATGCAGATACAGGATACACACTAAATGGGAGGGAAGAGACCCAAACAAGCAGAGAAAAAGTTTATGTTTAAATTTTTCTTGTCTGGCCATAAAATATGAATTTTATTTCATCAAGTCTTTAGAGGCATGGCTGGATGTGGAGGAGGGAATGGCAGTGGCAGGGAACCTGGGAGGGAGGTCTAGGCTGGACATAAAGCCTGGGGCAGCCCTTGAAACCCCACCCCCTCACAGGCAGGGAAAGAGGAAACTAGAAAAGGAAGGAGAAAGAGAGGCCTCTGGAAAGAGGGACCCCTGCCAGACCAGCCGCCTCCTGGGTCCAGCATGAGGAAAAGAAGGGGAGTTTTATGTCCAACTATAACCAATATAATTAAATCTGCTGTGCCCCTACTGTGTGTCAGCACAATGTTAAGCAATTGTAAATGCAGCTCACATAATCATCACAGCAGCACCACAAGGTAGGGCCTGTTCTTCCCCCGGATGTCTACAGATGAGTCCTGGTGGAACTAGGACTTTGAAAGCAGGCAGTCTGGCTGCGGAGGGGAGGTGTTCCCAGCCCTCACCCTGGGGTGTCTCCAGACTAGGAAGAAGAGGATCAGAGGGTGGAAATGGACACGGGTGGTAGGAGATTGCCTGTGGACGGACGGGAATGTCAGAACAAGCTAGCATCATATAGAGTCTTCAGCGGCCTTCTTAGGTGTGGTGAACATCTGTGTGTGTGCATGGCATGGGTGTGCTTTTGAACAGGCAGGGTGAGAGGGAGTCAAACATAGGGAAGGATTTGGGGCAAGATTCAGGAGGATTTTTGCCTGGCAGTCTCAGTGGGACTGTCACGTGACTACAGCCAAGATACTAGGTGAGCAGAGTATGGGAAGCAACAACAGTGTTAAGTAAAGCAGGGGATAATAGGTGTGGCCCACGGGCAGTGGGGCAGCACCCAGCAGCTCCAGAAGGATGATACCCGCCTCTCAGCGTGCCCTTAGCTGTCCTCCTGGTGATTTTCATTTCCTCCTTGCCCCCATCCCCCACCTCCATTTTTAGAAACCAGCTGATGTTTCATTGGGATTTTTTTAAATTGTACGATTAATTGTTTTGACACTGCCTCCACTTCTCCCTATTTAGCGTCTTGAAATAAGAGGAAAAACTGGTCCCTCCTTTATTTGAGTGTTGTGGGACTGCTGTGTATCTTTGGGCTCATGGTTCAGACACCCCAGCATGTGCCTCAAGGCATTTACCTTGAGTCTGGGGTAGCCCAGGCCCGGACCCAGGCAGACTGGCCCTCTCCGCAACTGGAAAGCTGGCTCGGCCACCTCAGCTGACCTCAGAGCCTTGAACAGGAAAAACACGTGGTCAGAGCCCCGCCTCCCTGCCCCTCACTCCCCAAGGGGTGGTCCTCAGCTGGCATTGGCCACCCTCTCCTTTGGGGATGGGCATGGACTCGGGAGCGTGGAGATAATGAGGTGGGGCTGAATCCCTAATTGTTCCCCCAACCCCAGCCCTGCCTTCTGAGGACCTCTGCCCTCTTCAGGACAGCTTCTCCAGGTATGAGGAGGAAATGGAGGCATATTCTCAGCAGATCCTGTCTCAGGTGAGTTGGGGACCTTCGCTTTCATTACCTTAGTCTCCTCGGCTGTAAAATGTGTCCAAGGATAACACCCAACTCCTCAGGCCAGCACACACGAGAGTTCTGTAATGCTGCCCAATGCCTTGGGGTGAAGTCTACAGGCTCCCTGCGTGAACAAGCCAGGAGCTCCACAAACCTGGTTCCCTGGGCCAGGTCTCTGCCTCAGAGTTTTTATTTGTGGTTTTTGCTCAGTGGGCCCTTGAGGGCAGGCAGAGCTGAGCCTCCGTAGACATGCAGGCACTCTGGGCCCACTGATCCTCGCTGAGACCACTCAGGAGGGCAGCTGAGAGTGTCCCTGTAAAGAGCCAGAGTCGCCCTTAGATGGCTCACGGTGCAGCACATGGCGGGTGGAGGTGGGTCCCTGACCTCCTTCAGGGTCCCAGCACCATACACTTGCCTGTGCTTCCTGGGTGCCAGGGGTCAGTTGCACTCATGTCCTGTGAGACTCCCCGGTGCAGGAGGCTGTCTTCATAGTCGCATCAGGGCAGCTCATGCCGAGAAGTTCAGGGACACGTCCAGGTGTCCAGCTAGCAAGTCGTGAAGCAGAGAGGCCAACTTGGCCTGGCCCCCAAGGCCAGGGCATGTGGCCCCTTACCTCCTGGCCTCCCTTGAGCATAGGCTTGACCAGCCTTTTCTGTAAAGGGCCAGGTGGGGACTATTTTAGGTTCTTCAGGCCACATACAGCTTCTACTTCATATTCTTTTTTTTTTTATGTGGTCCTTTAAAAACAAAATCCTTTCTCAGCTCTATTAGTCTACTTGGGCTGCTGTAACACAGTACCACCCGCTGGGTGGCTTGGACAACAGCCATTTGTTTTCTCACAGTTCTGGAGGCTGGAAGTCCAAGATCAGGGTGCTAGCAGGGTTGGTTTCTGGTGAGGACTCTTTCCGGCTTTCAGATGGTGCCTTCTCTATGTCTCCACATAGTAGAGAGAGAGAGAGGCCTCTGGTTTCTCCTCCTCCTCTTGTAAGGACACCAGTCCCATCACATTAGAGCCCTGCCCTATGATCTCCATTAGCATTAATTACTTCCATAAAGGCCCTGTCTCCAGATAAGTCACATTGTGGAGTAGGACTTCAGCATGCGGATTCATGGGGGAACAATTCAGCTCATGGCATTAGCCTTCTAAAAACACACCACAGCCCTGATTTCTCCCATGCGCCACTGTGTGCTGACCCCTGATTTAGAGCATCCTCTTTGACTGGCTTCCAATCTGTGATTCTGTAGAGAGGCTGGGGACGGGGATCTCCAAGAGGGGTCCCCGTTGTTTTCCAAAACAGAAAATCGGGATCACTGGTGTGACCAGCGGTAGATGAGATACCCAGGCAGAAATGAAAACGCCACGGGCCTTAGTCTGAGTCTGATCTGAGCAAGGGGTTCTCCCTCCCCTGTACTGTCCTGTCCCCCCAACCTCCTCGTCGAGAAAGCAGGGTCCCATGGTAACACCAGTGATGTTTCAGCCACCTGTGAGCTTCAAGGACGTGGCTGTGACCTTCACATGGGAGGAGTGGGGACAGCTGGACCTGACCCAGAGGATGCTGTACCGTGAGGTGACTCTGGAGACCTGCAGTCACCTGGTCTCCCTGGGTAAGGCAGGCACTGCCCATCGCAGGACCCAGAGTGCGGCTCATCTAAAGGGTGTGCCCAGGCTGGGCCGAAACGTGCTGGAAGTGGGTCCCTTTGAGATTTGGGTCCTGGTATTGCCGCTCATTCCACCTCCAGAGCAGGTCTGTGGCTTGTGGTTCAGGGAGTGGGAAATCTCGGGAGGGTGCGGGCGCCCTCCTAGTCCATTCACGTCTGACCCCAGGGGTGAGGGCTGGGCCTGTCACCAAGCAGAAGACCAAGCCCTCTGTTTTTCCTCCATTGACCAGGGCTTCTGCTTTCAAAACCGGATGTGATCGCCCGACTGGAGCAAGGGGAGGACCCATGGAGGGTGGAACAGGGACCTCCCCGAGGTGAGAACAGGCCAGCGGCCCAGTGGTTAAGGTCCGAGGAGCAGGGAGGCCGTTTGCTCAGTTGTTCTCTGCTGCCTCGTCGTGTCCAACAAGGCAGCTATGTTCTCATCCACATCAGCGTGTCTCTGTGCCCAGCCCACCCATGGAGAACACTTGTTGCTGTCGTCAGGACCTGTCTCACACATGGGTTCATTTCTGTCCCCATCTTCCTCTGGTCTTCACCCCTCTGCTGCCGCATCTTATTCCCATGTCCTCATGCCCCCTCTTTTCCTCCATCCTCTCATCCTGACTTCTACCCAGGGTGGAAGCTCCTCAGCCCTCCCCTTCAGGCTGGTCTTTGCTCTGCCATTTGGGTGATCAGCCCTCCTCCATGTTGGACGTTCCCATGTCTTCAAGATGATCCCAAGGTGTGGTAAAAACTTGTGCATCCAAGCCTTCCAGAAGGATTCCTACTAAATCTTCCTGGACCTGCTTTCCCACCTCCCCTCATCCCATAGGCCCACCTCCTACCCTGTGTGTCAGCCTAATTGGAATTTTTTCTTTTTCTTTTTTTCTTTTAGAGCTGTATCAAAATACAGTTTACATACCATACAGCTCACCCATTTAAAGTATGCAAAGGCTCTTAGTATATTCGCAGCATGTGTATCCATCACCACAATCTATTTTAGAACATGTTCATCATACTGACTAATTGGGCTGCTTCTGATCTTTGGTTGTTTTGTTTTAATTCATACACTTTATTTTCTTATTTAATTTATTTATTTATTTAGCTGCGCCGGGTCTTAGTTGCGGCATGTGGGATCTTTAGTCATGGCATGCGAACTCTTAGTTGCGGCATATGGGATCTAGTTCCCTGACCAGGGATCAAACCCCGGCCCCCTGCATTGGAAGCACGGAGTCTTAGTCACTGGACCACCAGGAAAGTCCCCATTGATAGATTTTATTTTTTAGAGCAGTTTCATGCTTACAGAATGTACAGAGTTCCCGTATACCACCCCACCCCACACAGTTTCCCCTATTATTAATGTCTTGCATTCTTTGGCACATTTGTTACAGTCGATGAACTTATATTGATACATTATTATCAACAGAGATCAACAGTTTACATTAGGTTCGCTGTGGTGTTGTATGTTCTGTGGGTTTGGACAAATATATAATGTTATATATGCACCACTATAGTATCGTACAGAGTAGTTCCACTGCCCTAAAAATCCTCTGTGCTCCACCTATTCACCCTCCCTCCACCCTAACGCCTGGTAACCACTGATTATTTTACTGTCTCTGTAGTTTTACCTTTTCCAGAATATCCTATAGTTGGAATCATGCAGTATATGTTCTTTGCTGAGTGACTGCTTTCATTTAGCAGTAAGCAACATGTTTGCCCTTTATAACACCTTGCCCCAGCCTGGAGGTGTTTATCTCATGTGTTCCTGCGCCTTTTTACCTTGTTACTCTCTTGCCTGCAGCTTCTGTTATTTCTTACTTCTGAACTCTTACCTACTTTTACTTACCTGTGGTTCTCAAATGACATCATTCTGAATTTAGTTTACCAGCAGTGTCTTTCTTCTCTTCTGTCAAAGATGTTACTTTCTTGCTGACCCGCACAATCTGTCTTCCTCATTTCAAGATCTTGGTGCAAATGCTACTGTAGAATTTTAACCTCCTTTGCCCAGTTTCCAACAGCCAGGCAAATCTTGGACATATCTTAGCCACTCAAAGATTTCTTTCCTTTCCTCCACTATCCCCAAATACCCTTTCACTCCCCTTCGTGGGGCTGTTGTTTCATTTGAAAAGTTCTCATCATCAGAGATTCCAAGTCAACACCCCAAAGGAACACAGCAGAGTCTTGGGAAGGAGAACAGTGCTGGTCGTGGGAGGGGTTGGGCATAGATAAGGACCTTCCCCAAGAGGGAAAGAAGGTCTTTGTTGGGCAGAAGGGAAACGTCCTCCTGGAAGTCAAAGGATAGCTGGAGAGTGTAGGTCATACTTTGCCAAATGGAGGATACTTATCTCCTTGGCAGCCATAGGGAGAGAAGCATGAGACCCTGGGCAAAGGCCTTGATATTACTGGATGTGGGTGGCTACCCGACTGAAAAGGACAGTATGTGGGCAAAGTGACAAGTAAAAAGGGAATCCTGGAGGACGCAGGCGAGGATCCTGAGCTGGGAGCCTGTGGCACTCTTTGTTAAAGGCCCAGTATCTTCAACAGGCGGAGGAATCCCCTTTAGAACAATAATAAGGGTGATGACATCAACAGTACCGTGTATAGCAGTGCACCGTGTGCCAGACATGGTGGGAGGCTCACATGCTGATTCGTTTACGCCTCGAAGTAACCCTTGTTAGCTAAGCATTCGTATTCCTGGCTTACTGCCAAGGAAATCGAGCCTCAGAAGTCGCCAGCTGGTGGAGTCCACTTGTGGCCCAGTCTGGCCAAGCACCCTGCTTCAGGGACCACAGCACTTTTCTGGGGAGTCTGTGACATCAATTCTGGAGTGGTTAAAGAGCCTTTTTTTTCTCTGTGGGCAGCCTGAAGCGATGGTAGAAATGGTGCATTAAGAATATTAAATTAGTGTTGGTATTTGGGATCTCGTTTCAAGATCCAGCACCAGGAAATGGATAGACTAAGATTGTGGATCATAAGGTTGAAGCACATGTTAAGATCCTGTTTCCTGTGACTGCTATTACAGATTACCAGCTTGGTGGCTTAAAACAACACAAATTGATTCTCCCACAGTTCTGGAGGCTACAAGTCCAAAATCAGTATCATTGGGTTAAAATCAAGGTGCAGCAGGGCCATGCTCCCTCCGGAGGCTCCAATAGGGAATCCATTCCTTGTCTCTTCCAGGTTCTGGTGGCTGTGGGATTCCTTGGTCTGTGCCCACATCACTTCAGTCTTTAAGGCCAACACCTTCAGATCTCTTTGCTCTGTGTTCAGAATGCTTTCTCTGTGTGTATCAAATCTCCTTCTGCCTCCTTCATATAAGGACACTTGTGATAACATTTGGGGCCCATCCAGATAACCTCCCCATCTCAAATCCTTAACACATCTGTAAAGATCCTTTTTCCAAATAAGATATCATACTGACAGGTCCAAGCAAAGAGATTGTAGGTATCTGTTGTGGTGATTGAGGGCTTTATACCTTCAGACCCAAATTTTTTGTGTGAATTTCTCCTTTAAGCTTCACCCTTCCCTGCTTATTTTATTCCTCTGCTCCCTCTTTGGGGACCAGTCTTCCTGAGTCATCTCTTCATTATCTTTGCTTGCTTTTTTGTATTTTACCACTGATTTCCTCTTTGCTGAGCCATCCCTTCCTTTCACACCCTGCATGAAATTACAGTCCATGGATTAGAAACAGACCCAGAGATACCTCTCATACTTGGTGGTCTCCTTCATCCCAGTCTCCCCTTCTAATGCTTCTCCAGTAATTCAGGCAATTTGGATTTCTTTCAGACTGGAAGACTACACTTGAAAAGAAAGAGTCAGCTTCTGAAGAGGGTATTGCTGTGGAAGAGCCATCTCACCACATGGAAATGAAACACTGTGTACAGGAGGAGGGCCCCTGGTTGGTGTCATTAGGAGAAGTGCAGCATTGGAGGGACCAGCTAGGGAAGCACCAGGAGGACTCTCTGAGTCAAACAGTACTTACCTCAGAGAGACTTTTTGCTCAAGGGGGTAGTTATCTGAGTCTAAGCCTTCTACCTCCAACATTACCCACAAGAACACATTTCCATAAGCTCAACTCACAGGTTAAAAGGTTGAAACAGAACTCGGTTTTCATTAATCATCAGAAAAACTGGGCTGATCTGAAGTCCTGTGAAGATCATCAAAGTGCTAGAGCCTTCTGTCAGAGCATTTACTTGAATAAAATTGCAAATGTTGAAACGGGAAATAAAAAACCTTATGATTATACTGCCAGTAGTGACTCTTTCAACTGTGGTACCTCCCTTCGTTTTCTTAATAGAATTTTTTCAGCAGAGAATGGCAATGACAGTAAGGATGGAAGCAGCATTAATCATAGCATGTCTCTGAATGAACACAAGCCAATGAATTTTGGAGAAAGTCAGTACGAGTGCGATGAATGCCTTGTACAAACCAAAATAAGTGATCCTGGAGAGGCACCATTCAGATGTCAGGAGGACTGTGGTGCCTTCCACGTGGCCTCATCTTTTCCTGACTGTGACATCATTCAGACTGGAAAGAAGTCATATGCATGTAATCAGTGTGCAAAATCTTTCAGCTGTTGCTCTAAGCTTGTTGTACACAAGAGAACACACACGGGAGAAAAGCCATATGAATGTACTCGGTGTGGGAAGTCTTTCAGCCAGAGCTATGACCTGGTTGTACACCAGAGAACTCACACTGGAGAAAAGCCCTATGAATGCAACCAGTGTGGGAAATCCTTCACCCAGAGTTCCAAACTTATTAGGCATCAACGAACTCACACTGGAGAAAAACCATATAAATGTCATGAATGTGGAAAATCTTTCAGGTGGAACTCTAACCTTACTGTTCATCAAAGAATTCATACTGGAGAGAAACCTTATGAGTGTGCGCATTGTGGAAAGTCCTTCAGTCAAAGCTCTGACTTTGTTGCACATAAAAGGACTCACACTGGAGAGAAACCCTATGAATGTAACCAGTGTGGAAAATCTTTCATTCGAAGCACTCAGCTTATTAGGCATCTGCGAATTCACACTGGAGAGAAGCCATATAAATGCAATCAGTGTGACAAAGCCTTCACTGGGAGCTCTCACCTTATTGAACATCAGAGAACTCATACTGGAGAGAAACCGTTTGAATGTAATCAGTGTGGGAAAGGCTTCACTGGGAGCTCTCACCTTCTTTCACATCAGAGAATTCATTCTGGAGAGAAACCGTATGAGTGTAATGACTGTGGGAAAGCTTTTCGGCAGCGATCTCAGCTTGTTGTGCATCAGCGAACACATACTGGAGAGAAACCTTATGAATGCAGTCATTGTGGAAAAGCTTTCAGCCAGAGGTCTCCCCTCATTGTGCATCAGAGAATACACATTGGAGAGAAGCCCTATCAGTGTAACATGTGTGCTAAAGCCTTCAGTCAGAGGTCACGCCTTATTGAACATCAGAGAACACATACTGGAGAAAAGCCCTATGAATGCATTGACTGTGGGAAAGCCTTTAATGATCGATCAACGCTTACAAAACATGAGAGAACACACACTGGGGAAAAACCCTATGAATGTAATCACTGTAAAAAGGCCTTCAGCCAGCGGTGTCAACTTACTAGGCATCAGAGAATCCATACTGGAGAGAAACCCTATGAATGTAATGAGTGTGGAAAAGCTTTCAGTTATAGTACATCCCTTATTCAACATGAGAAAACCCATGGGAGAGAAACCCTATGAATAATCAAGATGGAAAAGCTCACTGCCAGACTTTCTTTACTAGACATCAGATGACCAAGGTATGATTCTCAGAGTGTAATCTAATGACCACATACATCAGAATTGCTTGGAGTGTGTGTGTTGAAACTGCATATTACCAAGCTTACCCTCATTTTACTACATCAGAATATCTAGCAGTAAAACCCAGGAGCCTGCAGTTTCCAAAAGGAGCACACGTGATTTGTATGTATACTAAAATTTATATACTTCTGCATTTAGGTCATGAATATGACCACTGATGAAAAACGTTCAGTCAGAGCTCTCAGCAGAAGTTAGAAAACTCAGAATGGAGCTGTACCCACCAGATAATCTTTTTAGTGTATACAGCCACCCAAACTCAATCAGACGTTGTCTCCACATTCATGGAAATGATGGGGAACTGAAAGATACTCTTTACACAGAGCCCCAAACACTCAACCTAAGAAGAAACCATTGCATGAGGAAGTTGGTGTTTGGAAATGAAATTTGAAGCCAGCCATGTTCAGTGTAAACCAGTAATTAAAAACACAAATTGGGGAATTTTTTGGTGGTCCAGTGGTTAGGACTTGGTCCTTTCACTGCCGGGGCCTGGGTTCTATCAACGGTCAGGGAAATAAGATCCCGCTGTGTGGCATGGCAAAAATAAACAAACAAAAAACAAATTGAAGGAGAACTAATGATGGGAAGTCTTCTAAAATGATTTTTATTGGAATTAAAAGTAGACTCTGAATCTTTCAGGGACTCTATCATGCTCTAACTTAAGGTTGTTGCTCAGTTAGGTTGACTAATCAAAAGATGTCAAGTGAAGTGAAAACAGGGCTCAAAACAGTATATACACAGAATGTTACAACATATAAAATCATGTGCACAGATGGTTGGTTAAGAAGGTCAACTCGGCAGCATGTTCAAAAAAGGCTGAAGTGTAAATCAATGGTGAAGCAAGTAGGAGAGGCCATTATTGCAGGTTTGAGCAAGGTGAAAGCAGGTGAGAGCATCGCCTGGAGATGCAGAGTGGGAAAGGCTGAAGCTAGGAACTTGCAGAGGGAGCTGCTGGAGTGGAGGTCACAGCCCCCCTGTCAGAGCTGTAGACTGACAAGTGGGGCAGGAAAAGCAGGGTTCATTGAAGGTCTGTCCGTGAAACTCCCTAATTTGCTCTCCCTTCTCTTGCATTAAGTATCTGGCCATGGGTAAGCAAAAAATACAGTAGAGAATGAATTATGTGCTATAAAAAAAAGTCTGAGGGACTAGGGAATCTGGTGTATTATGCTCCAGAACAAGTGCTGCCTTATTTTGGCATTTCAAGGATCTTCATCCTAACAGCTGGTTCTTACTCTTTTAATCCTAAAGCAAAGTGTGCCATTTAACCAGCCCCACCCCTCTGTGGAGCTTACCCTCTGCTTTCTGATAGCTTCTTCAGTATCATGAGAGCTAGGGAGTGAAAGATTAAGAAAGCCTCCAACATGAATGAAAAAATATCTGGGACTTCCCTGGTGGTGCTGTGGTTAAGAATCCGCCTGCCAATGCAGGGGACATGGGTTTGAGCCCTGGTCCGGGAAGATCCCACATGCCGCAGAGCAGCTAAGTCCGTGTGCCACAACTACTGAGCCTGCACTCTAGAGCCCGCGAGCCACAACTACTGAAGCCCACGCACCTAGAGCCCATGACCCGCAACAAGAGAAGCCACCACAATGAGGAGCCCCCCCTCACCACAACTAGAGAAAGCCCACGCACAGCAATGAAGACCCAACGCAGCCAAAAATAAATAAATTAATAAAATTATTTTTTTTTAAATCTAAGATAAAACAGAAAAAAAACACCACCAAAGAGAACAAATATTCAAGAGAAATAAATATTTTAAATATTTTATTCTAGGAGTGAGTCAAGAAATAATTGCAAATGAAAAATAAATCCAAGATGCTCTTTTAAAAAGAATAGACTTCCTGGGCTTCCCTGGTGGCACAGTGGTTGAGAATCTGCCTGCCAATGCAGGGGACACGGGTTCGAGCCCTGGTCTGCGAAGATCCCACATGCCGCAGAGCAGCTGGGCCCGTGAGCCACAACTACTGAGCCTGCGCGTCTGGAGACTGCTCCACAACAAGAGAGGCCGTGATAGTGAGAGGCCCGCGCACCGCAATGAAGAGTGGCCCCCACTCGCCACAACTAGAGAAAGCCCTTGCACAGAAACGAAGACCCAACACAGCTAAAAATAAATAAATAAATAAATAAATAAATAAATAAATAAATAAATTTAAAAAGAATAGACTTCCTGAAATTAAAAGTAAGACTGTAGGGCCAAAAAGAAAAGAAAAGAAAGAAAGAAAAAGGGAAACTTCCAGAGCTGAAAGATCTTCATATCCTGGATAGATCCATGTAGCATGAGAAATTGAGAACACAATTAAAAAGACATCACAGACTGGGACTTCCCAGGTGGTGCAGTGGTTAAGAATCCGCCTGCCAATGCAGGCGACACAGGTTCGAGCCCTGGTCCGGGAAGATCCCACATGCCACGGAGCAACTAAGCCCGTGCACCACAAATACTGAGCCTGCGCTCTAGAGCCTGCGAGCCACAACTACTGAAGCCCGCGTGCCTAGAGCCTGTGCACCGCAACAAGAGAAGCCACCATGAGAAGCCCATGCACCACAACAAAAGAGTAGCCCCTGCTTGCCACAACTAGAGAAAGCTCACGCAGCAACAAAGACCAAAGACAGCCACACACACACACACAAAAAAACACAGAAACTTCTGGAAAGAATTTTGAAAGTAGAAAAGGAATATTTTTTTAAGAAAAAGGAATGTTTCTTCTAATTAAAAAAAAGTTAATCCGAGACTTCAAAGTAAGCAAATTGTTTGAGAAAATGTACAGATTGTACAAGACAATTGCAGTCCAAATGTGAAGCAAACTTTTTCTTTTATAAATTTATTTATTTACTTTTGGCTGCATTGGGTCTTCAATGCTGCACGTGGGCTTTCTCTAGTTGCGGCGAGTGGGGGTTACGGGCTTCTCATTGCCGTGCAGTGCACGGGCTTCTCATTGCCATGGCTTCTCTTGTTGGGGAGCATGGGCTCTAGGCTCGCGGGCTTCAGTAGTTCTGGCACTCGGGCTCAGTAGTTGTGGCTCTCGGGCTCTAGAGCACAGGCTCAGTAGTTGTGGTGCACGAGCTTAGTTGTTCTGCAGCATGTGGGATCTTCCCAGACCAGGGCTTGAACCCATGTCCCTTGCATTGGCAGGTGGATTTTTAACCACCTGCACCACCCGGAAAGCCCCTGAACCAAACTTTAGAAAGGAGTATTCATTTGACCCTGGTGTTAATAATTCTTCCTGGAAGAGGCAGAGGACTCAGGAAATTGGAAAAAAAGAGGGGGAAATATAATCGTTGTTTTGATTGGCCCTTCACTGAACAGTGTTTGCATAGCTCTGATATAAACAGTAGATACTGTTTATTTTTATTTTTATTTTTCAATTTTAGGAAGAAACCCAGATCTATGACAGAATAGATTTCATAATGGCAACAGAGTGGAGTGCCATTGTCCCCAGTCCTGTCACCAGTAGTAATGGCACAGCCTGTGACTGTTACAAAGTAGAAAGGGGAAGAGAAGTAGAAAGGAGGGAGTGTATCCCTGTATCATCATCTTAGGAAGCGGGCTTTTAAATACAATACTTTAGGTTACTTAGGAGACCAAAACTAGAGCTCAAAACAGTAATATAACAAAAAGTTGGAAGCAAATAGAGGAGCAGTGACGTGAGTCAGATCTAAATTCCTTATCAGAGCAGGAAGCCAGTAAAGTCTATAGACTGAAAGATCAGAATGGCAGAGGTGGCCTCAGGAAGAACCAGAATAGAAATGGCTAAAAGTGGTTGATGGGATTTGTGGCTGTTGGGTAAGGTGGGGCAGGAGACAACTGCTTTCCATTTTAAACCTTCTGTAGTGTTTTATTCCCTGGTGGTACACTTCTTATTTGGGTAACAAATTATTTCAAATGTGTACCTATAGGTGAGCAAAACTACAGTGCATGAAGACACCTGCAGTTGATTTGAGGGTTATGTACATGTTTCCTTTTGACTCAGTGTCACTGTAAATTGAAGATTAAAGAAACAAGAGCTTAAAGAAAAGATGTCAGGCTCTTCTGTTTTTGCCAATCAGAGTTGATTCCAGTAGAGTAGGAAGGCTCCTTGGCTTCTTAGAATTCCTTGGAGTCCTTTTAAGGCTCTAAGACTTGATTTTCCAGAAGCCTTATCACCAGGAAGTCAGTGGGTCCCAGAGAGGTGCTGGTATCCTGGGACACCTGGGTGGACAAGACAGGTGTGTGAATTTGTATAACCACCAAATACTGAATGTACTCCCCCAAGGTCACTCTGGCAGTTACCTGGTATTTACTTTCCATAAGACCCTATAAGTAACGGCCCGCATGATTCATATGAGACTCGGAGTTTGAGACAGGGAATGCCTTCTTACAGTGGTCTGGACAGAACAGAGGGGACTTTGCTGCCTGGTTAGGCAGTTGGTCCTGCTGCTGAGACCAACCTTGTGTAGCTTTCAGAAGATGCTGGGGCCTGGGAGGAAGGACTTGCGCAATGGATCTAGCAAAGTGAGTGTTGTTTGACAATTCTTGTTGACCAAACACCTGAGAGACATTTCCATTCAGCAAGTCTTAAAAGTAGCCTCGTTCGGTGAAGGCACTATTTAGGGACTCAGTACGGAAGATGCGTGTGATGCCGCAGTGCCCTCAAGTCCCTTCTTCCCAAGATGGGGACGCCACACAGGAGCATAGGGGTTATGGGTTCCTGGAGACCACACCCTGTGGGAATCACACAAGAAGGATGCATGTAGGGGGCGGGGGGGAATGGAAGACGGAAGTTGCTGTGTACACAGTGAGTGCTTCAGGCCCTGCTCTGAGAGGGGTTCTACCCTTTCATAAATCGGAAACCGGAGGCTCTTAAGGACCCAAGAAGTGGGCTCATTTGAAATAGGAACCTGAGACCTTTCCGCCCAAATGATTCTCATACCCAGTGGTTCCAAATCAAACGTGCATAAGACCCACCTGAAAGGAAGTGTTAGAATTACGGCTTACTGGACCCATCTTAACATGTTGTAAAGAGTAATCTCAAAATTGTATATCCATATATCTATTTCCTCTTTGTTGGTTTTACTTACATTTGTGGCTTAATTTTTAGAAGACCCTAAACAGATACCACACCTGTGTTACATGTGACCCAGGGGCTCCTTTTAACAGAAATCCATTCTCCCTGCCCACCCCCCCACCCCGCTTTTTAAAACACAGATACCAAAATAATCATAATGTATTCTTGATACAACCAGTAGTGAATCTATTGGTGGCCCACAGGACCACTCCCACATCTAGAGATTTTTCTAGAATTCATGGGGCTCAGCATCTAACTGTACTCACGGCTGAGATTTGCGGCAGTGGTGTATTAAGGATACACAGTTGTTGGGACTTTCCTGGTGGTCCAGTGGGTAAGACTCTGTGCTCCCAATGCAGGGGGACCAGGTTCGATCCCTGGTCGGGGAACTAGATCCCACATGCATGCTGCAACTAAGACTCCATGTGCCACAACTAAGAAGTCTGCATGCCACAAATGGAAAAAAAAATATCCCGTATGCTGCAACTAAAGATCCCGCATACTGCAGTGAAGATCCCATGTGCCTCAACTAAGACCCAGTGCAGCCTAAATAAATAAATAAATGTTTTTTAAAAAGATACACAGTTGTAGGACTTCCCCAGTGGTCCAGTGGTTAAGACTCCACGCTTCGACTGCAGGGGGCACGGGTTCAATCCCTGGTAGGGGAACTGAGATCCCACATGCCATGTGGCACAGCCAAAAAATTAAGAATAAAAATAAAGGATACGGGGCTTCCCTGGTGGCGCAGTGGTTAAGAATCCACCTGCCAATGCAGGGGACATGGGTTCAAGCCCTGGTTTGGGAAGATTCCACATGCCATGGAGCAACTAAGCCCGTGCGCCACAACTACTGAGCCTGTGTACCACAACTACTGAAGCCCGCGCACTTAGAGCCCATGCTCAACAAGAGAAGCCACCGTAGGAAGCCCGTGCACCACAACGAAGAGTAGCCCCCAGTCGCCGCTACTGGAGAAAGCCGGCGCGCAGCAACGAAGACCCAACACAGCCAAAAATAAAATAAATAAATTTATATATTTAAAAAACTTTACTTAAAAAAAAAAAAATAAATACAAGAGCTGTTCCCAAGGAGAAGATAATAGACTCAACACCCCACCACCACCTTCTCCACCCTCTGGGGGGCTGCTGCTAAGGGGAAGGCAATAGATCCTCCTGGGACCTCCTGGGTCTCTCCTGGGACCTTCTCTGCCCACGGAGAAAGGAATACCACCAGGAAATTTTGTTGGGCTCCCAGTATAAGCCAGATTCGGTCTCCTGGAGGCTGCCTGATCCGTGGTTCCCACAGCCACGGCGAGTGGTGAGTGAACACATGCTCCTCCTGGTACCGCAGACCTGGTGGGGTTGGGTCCTGGGTGGGGTTGCAGGCGAGATGCCCAGCATATTGCAGAGCGGTGGTTGGACTGAAGCGGAGAGATGCAGGAGCAGCAAAGGGCTGACAGGGATGGGAGTGAGTGCGGGAACCGCGAGCCCCTTGGAAGCCGGCTGCCCCATCCCCGCCGTGACCACGGTCATTCACCCCTTTGTCATGTTTGTGGTTTACTGTCTGTCTCTCCCCGCTATACCAACAGCCCCGTGGGGGCGGACGAGTATCTCTGTTCTCTGCCTTGCTGTGCCTGGTTCCTAGCACACAGTACATGATCAAATAAATATTTGTTCTGGTTCGACTGCATCCTGGTAAACATCTGCTTTTCCTTTCTTCTTTTCTAATAAACTTTTTAATGGACTCTAACAGAATCACAGATATGACCCTTCGCAAAGGGAATACCCCAAATCGAGAAACAGAACGTGATCAGCTCTCAGAACCCGCCTGTGCCCCCTCTGGGCCACTAGCCCCCTAAACCTATTCTATTAACAAAATCTTTAAACGTTCATGTAATTGTAAAGCATAGAAATATTTTAAGCACAACGGCAGTATACGATCCACAGACAAACAAGGAAAGCCCCAGGCCTCCTCCTGCGCCTTTCCAGCTGGGAAGAGCAGGCCCAGATTTCAACCCGGGCCGTGGCATTCCAGGTTGCAGACTGGCTTTCCGATGCCAGGCCACAGGGCGCAGACTGGCATTTGGAAGCGGGGCCTCAGGGCGCGGACTGGCATTTGGTCTGGGAGAACGATTCCCCCACCACCGGGGTCCGCAACACCATAGCGACTGGCGCTGGACCCCCGCCCGCCTAGGCCCACAGCGCGGCGGCCTGAGGGGCCCCATTGGCCGAAGGGCAAGCGAGAGGAAGTCCCCATTGGTCGAAGGCTCGATGAACGAAGGCTTTCATTGGCCGGGGCTGCAGCGCGCTGCACAGCCTTCTGGGAGCTGTAGTTGCAGCGTCGCCGGCGCGGCCGCCATTGTCCGGCGGGCGGCGAGTCCCGCGGTCCCGGTAGCGGGAGCGGCTCTCTGGTTCAGGTTCACATCGGGCGCCTGTCCTCGACCTGTCGGCCCAGGATGGACCCCGAGGAGGAAGCGGCGGCACTGGAGATGGCTACGGGGCCGCCGGCGGAACGGCTCCAGGTACGGCGGAACAATAATAGTAACAATAACAACGACGGCAGCGGGCCCCAGGCCGGGCATCTCCCTCAGATATTGACCCTTTACCCTTCGCAGCGCACGGTGCGCAGGGTCGGGCGTTATCCCCTGGTCATACGGGGAGACTGAAGCCCAGGTCGGGCGCCCCGACTAGCCCAGCTGGTGAGGGGTGGCGTCGGGAATCGAACCCAGGCCTTCCAGTCCCCGAGTGCGCATGCTCCGCAAGTCCTCCCGCCTTTCCGTCCCGGCCTAGAACTTGGGGTCATTCCCGAGGACCGGGCTGGCCCCGCCCCGAAGGCCGACCACCGTGAGGATGGATAATAGTAACTGGAGTAGAGATGCTTCAACATGCGGAGTCAACCGACATCCACCCAGAGACCCGCTCCCCGAACCCCCTGGCCCGCGGCCGGGTTCAGCCTCTGGGGTGAGGACAGGTGACCACACACCGCGTTAATGGGGCGGGAGCGACCACCGGGTCTGACCCCTGCGGGGCTGTGGGGGACTGCAGTACAGGCTAGTCTGCTTGCAGGGCCGTCTGGGAAGGCGCCTGATTCAAAGCTCCAGCCTTTCTAGACAAAGTGGCCTCTGTTCTCCATGTAGTGCTGACTCCACGTAGCAGGAACCAAAAGAAATTCATAATTCCTGAAGCTCCGGGTCTTTGAAATTACAGACTTTCTGTCTTTTTGTTGTTGTCTGCGGGGGTTTGCATTTATTTCACATTTGGTATGCAGAGTGAGACTCTTGACAATCCTAGGTGTGCATGTGTTCAGAGACGTGTTGTTGCAGATTGGCAGGAAATGCAACCACGCTTTAGTTTGCTTTTGCTGTGGATGGCAGGGAGTGAGCAGTGTCAAAGAATACCAGAGCTGGACAGTAGTTAAAGCAGTAAAAAACAGATTTTATTTGGGAACTGTTGCAATAGGGGGAAAGAGACTTCTGTATAGAACTGGGCTCTATTCCGAATACAACAGGGAAAAGTGGGTATTTATAGTGGCGGGGGGGGGTGCGGGGGTAATTCTTGCTAAACTGACCTAAAACAGGATTATTGCTGAAGCACCCAAATGAGGGGATGTTATCTGGAGGATTGTGGGGGATGAGGACTTTGAAAAGATATCAAGAGTGATCAGATATGGAGGGTGGGATTCTGGCTAAATCAGTGGATTTTTGGTAAAACTGAGTGATGCAGAAACGGACACAGAAGCCCAGAAGTCAAAGCTTAGTTGGGAAGAGGGTTGTGAGGAGCCAGACTAAAGTTTGGTCAAGGAGAGAGTCTTTGTCAGCAGTGAGAGGCTTAAGAGAAAGTGTGTTCATTATCGGTTGCTGTGTAACAAATAATGAAAAACGTAGTGGCCTAAAACAACAATAAATATTATCTCAGTTTCTGATGATAGGAATCCTGGAATGACTTAGCTGGTGGTTTTGGCTTGGGCTCATGGCAGTCAAGGTGTCAGCCTGGACTGCTGTCACCTGAGACTTGACTGGGTCTGGAGGATCCACCTCCAGGGTGGCTCCGTCACATGACAGGCAGGAGCCCTCTGTTCTTCTCACGTGGGCCTCTCTGCGGAGCTGCCTGGGCGGCCTCACAACATGGCACCTAGCTTCCCACAAAGTGAGCGATCCAGGAGGGAGCTATGTGGCAGCTACGGTGTCTTATGACCTGGGGTCAGAATTCACACTCTACTATATCCTATTGGTTACGTAAGTCAAGCTTGCTCGTATAGGAGGGGGCTACAAAGGGCT
This sequence comes from Balaenoptera borealis, assembly GCF_965194805.1. Taxonomy (NCBI): domain Eukaryota; kingdom Metazoa; phylum Chordata; class Mammalia; order Artiodactyla; family Balaenopteridae; genus Balaenoptera; species Balaenoptera borealis. The sequence goes on from NC_138878.1 coordinate 69,277,926, forward strand.
GGGGATCCTTGGGGGCCATCTTGGAGGCCAGCCACCACAGGAGGCGAGGACCAGAAGTGGAGGGCTTTGAGGTCCAGTGTATTAGCGTCCTCTGGCTGCCATAACATTACTACAAATGTGGTGGCTTAAAATATATACATTTGTTCTTAGAGTTTTGGAGGTTAGAAGTCTGAAATCACCTTCACTGGGCTGTGATCAACATGTGGGCAGATCTGCCCTTCCTGTCAAGGCTCTAGGGTAGAATCTGTTTCCTTGCCCTTTCCAGCTGTTAGAGCTGTAGACCTTGCATTTTTTGGCTTGTAGCCCTTTGTCCATCTTCAAAGCCAGCAGCATAGCATTTGCTTTAGTGGTCACGTTGTCTTCTGCCTTGTGTAGTTAAATCTCCCTCTGCCTTCCCTTCAGAAGAACATTTGTGATTGAATTTAGGGACCTCCTGGATAATCCAGGATAATCTCCCTATTTTTAAAATCCTTAATCACGTCCACAAAGTCCATTTTGCCATTTATGGTAACGTTCACATGTTCCAAGAACTAGGACCCAGATACCTTTGGGGGCCGTTTTTCAGCCAACCATAGCCAGGCTAAAAGGGGTCGTCCTGTATCCAAAGATGGAAAGGAGCCATTCAAGTGTTTTAAGCAGGAATGGCATGGGTTTGAGAAAAACATTCAGGCATCTCGGGGGTGGGGGTAGGAGAGACACTGAGAGCTAACTAAGGCACTGGGTGAGAGGGGAGGAAGGGGTCTGACAAAGCCCATCCCTCCAGGACCCAACAGTGCAGAGGAGGAGGAGGTTTGCGAGGGTCTGAAGACCTGGTGGCTGGGCTGTCACTGGTACCCCATGCAGGTTAGGTGGTGTGGGTGGGGGCAGGAGGCACAGGGAGCATGTTGTCAGGATTGGAGGACCTTCTGAGTGGGAGGTGAGGATATGAGGACAGGAGCGGAGACCTCCGTTCCCAACCAAAGGGTTCTGCATATTTGCTGCACAATTTTTGTCAGAGCCATATGCCACCTGTACTATATTTCTTTAATATCTTTAATATTTTTAAATCTGACTGTGTTTTCCTTAAAAGAAAATACAATTTTAAAATTGAAGTATTTGGTATGTGATTTTGACTTGCATTTCCCTGGTGGTGAATGATGTTGAGCGTCTTTTCATGTGTTTATTAGCTATTTGTATATTCTTTTATATCTTCCTGAAGAAATACCTATATAGATCCTATGCCCATTTCAATTGGATTGTCTTCATTATTGAGTTTTAAGAGTTCTTTATATCTTGTGGGTACAAGTCACTTATCAGATATATGATTTGCTGTTATCATCTCCCGTCATATGGGTGTCTTTTCACTTGCTTCATAATGTCCTTTGGAGCACAGAAGTTTTTAATTTTGATGAAGTCCATTTTACTTATTTTTTTATTTTATTGCTGGTGCTTTTGCTGTTATATCTAAGAATCCTTTGCCAAATACAAAGTTATAAAGATTTAGCACTATGTTTTCCTCAAAGAATTTTTTTAAAAAATATTTATTTATTTATTTAGGCTGCACCGGGTGTTAGCTGCAGCACGTGGGATCTTTGTTGCAGCATGCGGGATCTTTAGTTGCGGCATGTGGACTTCTTAGTTGCGGCATGCATGCAGGATCTAGTTCCTGGACCAGGGATCGAACCTGGGCCCCCCGCATTGGAAGCGCAGTCTTACCCACTGGACCACCAGGGAAGTCCCTTCTTCTAAGAATTTAATAGTTTTAGCTCTTACATTTATGTCTTTGATCCATTTTGAGTTCAATTTTATATATGGTGTGAGGTAGGGGACCAACTTTATTCTTTTGCATGTGGCTATCCAGTTGTCCTGTAAGAAGTGTTTTACAGCCACTTAATCCCTATCACAGCTCCCAAGGAGTGATTCTTTGTAGACAAGGAAACAAGGAGGCAAAGGTGGGTACCTGCTCTCTGCCTCTCGAGGAAATGGCAGAGCCAAGCCTTTGATCCAGCTTTTAATCATGGCCACAGCCAGCCCACAGAAGGGTTTCATTTGTGGGAAACATTTTAAACACATTGCATAAACTTACCAAAATTTAAAGTTTTCACTTCATAAAATGTGACCGAATTTTCAGCTTCTCACCAGAGATCGGGAATTCTGACCACATGGGGCCTGTGTTTCCCCACAGTCAACTGATTCTGAGTCCCAGCCACCCCTTCAGACAGGTCACACATATTACTCATCACTTCCCGTGTCACCTCTTATAGGTTAAACCCTCGTAAGCTCTTACGTGGGCCCACTTTAGTCACTTGTGAGCCTGCCCAGTCTCTCAAGGCCAGCGAGTTTCTGACCTCAGCTGCACATCCCTCTTTTCAGGGAGGATGATAAGCCTTGCTTTGAATCTGAGGATTTCTTAGTGTGTCAGTTAGTTGTTGCTGCACAACAGACTATCCCAAAATTTAGTGGATTAGAACAGTAGTCATTTCTTTAGCCCACAAATCTGCAAGTCAGCAGTTTACACTGGTCTCTGTCGGCACCGGCACCTGTCTGAGATCAGTTGTAGGTCAGCTGTGGTTGGCTTTGATCTTGCCTGGATACTTTCTCATGTCCTCGCCATACAGCCCACCCCCGCATGAGGCAGCCCAGTAGGTGCCCAGTGAAACCTGACTTGCATCGCTCAGAATGTGCCCTCTCTGGACACTGGCCTGCTTGTCTTCACCTTCCCCTCTCCTCCTCCTTTTCCCGGGCACGTTGATGAGGGCAGTCCGGCTGATTGAGAGTGTTTGTGATGTTTCAGGAGCCGGTGACTTTCCGGGACGTAGCTGTGGACTTCACCCAGGAGGAGTGGGGGCAGCTGGGCCCTGCCCAGAGGACCCTGTACCGTGACGTGATGCTGGAGACCTTCGGGCACCTGCTCTCTGTGGGTGAGGCCCACTTCCCAAGCTGACAATCAGATTCCTGTGGTGACTTATTCTTCATGGGTTATGGGTCGTAGGGCCTCTGGTGTGAGGACTTGACCTGGGCTAGGGATCAGAGACCTTGAATTCTCATTTCCTGTGGGACATGCGGGTGGGAGGGTGTCTGCCCTTTTCTGTCCCACTGCAAAAACTTATGAGGCGCCCCCATGTCCTGACAGTCAGGAGTCTAGGGCTGGAGCCTGGGCTGGTTCTTTTTCTCCGGAGCAGGCTCCCACCTCCTTTGTCTTCCTCTGTTTCCAGGGCCTGAGCTTCCCAAACCCGAAGTCATCTCCCAGCTGGAGCGAGGGGCTGAGCTATGGGTGGCAGAGAGAGGAACTGCCCAGGGCTGCTGTCCAGGTGAGAACCCGCCAAGTGGGAACCCCTAACAGGAGCAGTTGTGCTGCTTGGAAGGGGTGGTGTGTCGGGATCTCCGAGAAAGGATACAGAGGAAAGTCAGCAAAGGGAAGAGGCCAGTGGGGCCGAGTCCAGAGGGAGCTTCAGAATCCCTCCCTGGACGTGCAGTGAGTTGTGGCAACAGGGGAGAAGTGTTGGCTGCTGGGGAGGCTCAGTATAGGCTCTGTGCCAGGGGGTGTACTGGGGGCTGATCACGTGGGCACCCCCCACCTGGCACAGACCAAGACTCCAGGCTCCCAGGAGGAAGCAAGTGTTCACCCTAAACTGTATTGTTGTTGCAAAGCTTGGGCACAGTGAGCCTCTCTGACCAGTTAGGTCTGTGGCAACCCTCCCCAACTCCAAGTTCCCAGACCCAGCCAAAGACCAGCCTTGAAAGCTGGCCCTCTTAGGATGGCAGCCTGGGGCCAGCCCTGTAGCTCTTTCCTGCACGGGCAGTCTGGGCCTGTCCTCCCGTCCCCTGCCTGGAGGGCTCCCGGTGCTCTGAGGCCTCCTCACCCGTGCTCCCCTTTCTCTGAGCTCAGAGACCTCCCGCCTCTCCTCGAGGGGTCAGAACGCACCACTTCTTCCCTCTCAGCAACCTTCCCAGCGTGCCCTTACCACAGGATCGTTTCTGATGTGTGAACTTGCCCTTCATCCTCTCCGTTTCATTCTTGCACGTCCACAGTCTGTGAACCTCTTCCCTACACCCTTCTGTTCTCTTGGGAACAGGTGTTCAGCCATAAATACCTGACAACTGGGCTAGAGCACCTCAGAGCAAGAGAGCAGCATTTTTCTCACGAAGCAGGAACCCAGGGGTGGCCATTGCTGGTGCTGGCTTGGCATTCCAGGAATGCCAGGGCTGATGGTTCTGATTCTCCTGGCGTTTCCTTGGGGCTCAGCGTGGCTGCAGCAGCTTTGGCCGTCACATCTGTGCTCCAGACAGGGGCAGGAGGAGCTGGGAAGAATGGCGCCAATTACATTTGTCCCCTTTTATCAGAATTCCAGATGTTGTCCATTGAGGTCTCCTTGGTCAGGAGGGGTCACCCCAGCTGCTAGGGAAGCTGGAAGGAGGGAGTCTAGATTGTCATCACTGGCTTATCCATCCCTTCCCTGGGGCTGGTGCGTTGGTACCCTGACTGCTTTCTGAAAGAAGTGGGCTCTGGCCACGGGATATGTAACCAGCTGTACCTGCAGCCCAGCCTCCCACCTGAAAACCTCTGACACCATCTGTAGGGAAGCCCCGGTACCTCCACAATAGGGTGTGGCCCATCCCCCGGGGGCAGGACTGACAAGTACCCTGTCTCCTCTGAGGCCACGGAGCCTGTCTGACGTCTTCCAGCCCCGAATGCTGGCCTTCACCCCCAGGCCCTGAACTTACTCCCATCAGGCCAGCCCCCTTCCAGCTGCCAGGTCCCAAGCATGCCATAAAATTCACCCATGTAAGGTGTACGATTCCATGGTTTTGAGCATATTCACAGGTTGTGCCTCCATCGGCAGTGTCTAGTTCCAGAACATTTCTGCTGCCCAGAAGTTGCCCATTAGCAGTACCATGGTTGGTTTTTACCCACAGAACACTCCTGGCACCAAACGTGTGGGGTTTCCACATCAACAACCAATCCTCCACCCCTCCAGACACTAGCCGCGTGTCCCAGCGATTCAGTCCAATTCTGACACTGTCTCCGTGGAGCTGATGCAGACCCCACGGCTTAAGGACTCAGTCCCATAAGGCTGCCCCCACTTCAGACACTGGCCACAAGTGAGGGCCTCCCATACTTCTGACCGACTGGCTGTAAATCAGGAGTTCCCCACGGCCCCCTCAGGTTCAGTAATGTGCTGTAACAACTCACAGACCTCAGGGAAACACTGCTTACATTTACTGTTTTTTGTAAATGATAATATAAAGGATACAAATGAACAGACAGATGTCAGGGGAGAGGGGCTGAAGCTCCCCATCCTGAAGCTGTCCAGGGGCCCACCAAGAGTCACCTCGTTAGCATAAACTCATGGTTGAGGGGGACTTATTACAATTAAGAAAAGACACTCCTGACCCCTCTCACTAAGGAAATCCCAAGGCTTTTAGGAGCTGTGTGCCGGGGACCAGAGATGAAGACCAAATACATATTTCTCATTAAATGACAATATCAAAGGCAGTCACTCTATCGCCTCATCCCTCCCAGCCCCCGGCAACACTAATCCACTTTCTGTCCATGGATTTGCATATTCTGGATATTCCATTTAAATGGAATCTTACAATATGTGGCCTTTGGTGTCCAGCTTTTTCTTTTTTTCTGTTTGTGTTTGTTTTGTTTTATTTTTTATTTTTTTATTGAAGTATAGTGGGCATACAATATTATATAAGCTACAGGTGTACAATATACTGATTCACAATTTTTAAAGGCTGTACCCCACTTACAGTTATTATAGAATGTTGGCTAAATTCCCTGTGTTGTATCAATACAATATATCCTCGTAGCTTATTTTAATACCTAATAGTTTGTATGTGTCTAGCTTCTTTCAGTGAACATCTTGTTTTCAGGGTTCAGTCATGTTGTAGCGTATGTCAGTACTTCATTCCTTTCCATGGCTGAATCATATCCCATTGTATGGATGGACCACACTTATGGGCATTTGGGTTGTTGCCACTTCTTGGCTCTTGTGAAAAGTGCTGCTGGAAACATTCCTGTAGAGTTTTCTCGTGGGCTGGCCGGTGTTTTTGTTAAGTACCCTCTGGTTACTGTGCATGGAGTCCAGTTTGGGGGGCTGGAGGTGAGCGAGACAGGCGCCTGCTGCCTGGCCAGGTTCCTCTCCTCCAGGGTGTCCTCAGACAAGAGGGCACCTGCGCTTGGGGATCTGGCCTGTCACACCTGGGTTTTCTGTACTGAGCTACTCGTTCCGCACCCAAGCCTGCTTCTTCTGCGCTTTGTTCAGTGTCTGCCTCCCCAGCTCCGGAGGGTCACTGCCTTGTCCCCAGCATCTAGGGCCAGACGGTAGATATTTTAGGCTTTGCGGGCAACTTGCAGTTGCAGTGTTTGCTTTCTGTCACTGCTGAAACAGATTGCCACAAACATGGCTTAAGACAACATACGTTTATTATCTCCCAGTTCTGTCAGACCTGACTGGTTTATCTGCTGTGGGGCCCACGAGGCCAAAGGCAAGGCGTCGGCGGGCTGGGGGTGGGGGTGCTGACTTACTGGGAGGCACAGGAAGAATCCGCATCTAGACACAGGCAGGATCCAGTTCCATGCGGTCACAGGACTGAAGTTCCTGTTTCCTTGCAGACTCAGCCGAGAGCTTCCCTCAGCTTTGAGAGGCACCCGCATTCCCTGGCTCATACCCCCTGCCCAGCCAGCCTCTCCCTTCTACCTCCTTCTGTTTTTTTTTTTTTTTTTTTTCCCTCCTTCTGCTTTTAAAGCTTGAGGGGATTGCTTTGGGCCCAGCCAGCTAATCCAGCATCATCCCCCTATTTTGAGGTTTAAGGTCAGCTGATGAGTAAACTTCATGTCACCTGCAAAATCCCCTGATAGCAGTACCTGGATGACTGCCTGAACAGCCACCGACAGCTTCAGAATCCCGCCCATCTCTGTCACATATTTTTTTCCTACAGCCCTTTAAAAACATAAAAAGCATCGGTCGCTTGGGGGCTATAGGTGGCCATCTCCTGATCTAGGCCAATATCTGGCCCATGGCAGGTGCTCAAGAAGTTTTTGTTGAAAGGATGAATGAGTGAAGCTGTGTTTGCAGACAGGGCACTGGGGTCAATGTGAGAGCAGAATTGAGAGGTGGGGCAAGAGGTTAGGTCACAGGCCCAGGGTGTGTCCACCAGCCCCTCACAGCTCTTGGGTTTTCTTTCAGGCTGGGAGCCTGGACCTGAGGGCCGAGCACCGCCCCAGGAGCAGGGCCGTCCTGAGGAGAAGGGGCGGGAAGGCTTCCTGGGGGAGGCTCCATGTCCCGCTACACCGGGGGAAGACTGGGAACGTGAGGGCCGGATACAGGGGCCCGAGAAGGACCAGGGTAATTTGAGGCAATTGGAATTCAGCCTCAAGGAAGCACTGGTTCAAGATGGAAGCCACGAAAGTCTCAGACTTGGGGAAAACTGTGTCCTGCGTCCAAACCCAAATCCCCTCGCAGAGACTTCCAGGACAGAGTGTTTGTGTGCTCCCGACTCAGGGCTTACAAGCTCGCAGCAGAACCCGAGTCCAGCCGGTGAGCGGATGGGCTCCTCGGGAGGACAGCCGCGTGACAACAGTGACCGCAGCAACTCTTCTGGTCAGGCGGTTCTGGAACCAGAACCCGAGCCTGCGCGCAGCCAGGTGCCGGACAAACCCTACAAGTGCGCGGACTGCGGCAAGTCCTTCAACCACAACGCGCACCTCACGGTGCACCGGAGGATCCACACGGGTGAGCGGCCGTACGCGTGCAAGGAGTGCGGCAAGGCCTTCAGCCAGAACTCCTCGCTGGTGCAGCACGAGCGCATCCACACGGGCCACAAGCCCTACAAGTGCGCGGACTGCGGCAAGTCATTCTGCCACAGCACGCACCTCACGGTGCACCGGAGGATCCACACCGGGGAGAAGCCCTACGCGTGCCAGGACTGCGGGCGGGCCTTCAACCAGAACTCGTCCCTGGGCCGCCACCGGCGCACGCACACCGGGGAGAAGCCGTTCACCTGCAGCGTGTGCGGCAAGGCCTTCTCGCGTACCACGTGCCTGTTCCTGCATCTGAGGACGCACACGGCCGAGAGACCCTACGAGTGCAGCCGCTGCGGCAAGGGCTTCCGGCACAGCTCGTCCCTGGCGCAGCACCAGCGCAAGCACGCCGGCGAGGGCCCCTACGACTGCCGCCAGAGGCTGGCCTTCGAGCCCACGCCGGCGTGGCCGGAGCCCCTGACCCCTGGGGAGGGGGCTCCCCGCAGCGACAGGCCCTTCAGGTGCGGCCAGTGCGGCAAGTGTTTCACGCAGAGCTCGCACCTCATCCGACACCAGATAACGCACACCAGGGAGGAACCCCGAGGCCGGGGCCGGCGGCGCCCGCAGCCCTGCGGCCGGAGCCCGCACCTCGGGCGGCACCAGCTCGGGCCCACGGGCGAGAGCCCCGGGGCCGGGACGAAGGCAGGGCAGCCCGCAGGCAGGGCACTGGCCCTGTTTGACATCCACGAAATCATGCAAGAGAAAAACCCAGTGCACGTTATTGGGGTGGAAGAGCCTTCTGTGGGCACGTCCGTGTTGTTTGACATCAGAGAATCCACCTAGGGGAGAAACTCTGCGGATGACTTTTGAACCACAGGTACAAAAATGTGGTAAGTCCTACAAGGTGTATTTATGGAAGGGGGACTGGGGTAGAAATGCCCTCTGATTTCCTAAGGAAATGACGCTTCCCAAACACCTGAGATCAGTGGTTCTCCAATCTGTCAAGCCCAGTACCCTGAAATGAATTCACAGGTAATGTAACCCACACACGTGTAATGTTGAAAAATCCATACGTGCCCCCATTTTGTAAAGGATAATTAAAGCGAAAGTAATTTACAGTAGGGTAACGTGTGCTGAGTTGGTGGTATCTCTCCCTGTGACCTTGTGGCCATTGTGCCCGGAGACCTGGGGCATTGCCTGTTGCCGTCCGGTACACGGGGTGTAGTGTTGACCATGGAAACATTACGAGAGGCATTCCTGTGTGGGTGTGATTTCCCAAAGTGGTGACTAACTCTTGGAAAAGGTTTGAACAAAACAAAATGCGAGTGCATTTCTGGAAGGTTTATGTGTAACATTTAAACTTGCAGGAGTTAATTGGTTTATACGTGGAGTTGACCCAGGGTCTCAATTCATACATTACAGACAGGTGGTTTCACACATACATACACGGTCCCTGGGGGCCAGTTCTGCACTTCAGAGTCATTAGAGCATACGTGGCAGCCACACTCATGCCCAAATCAAGTGTCAGAGGAGCCCCCGTGAAATTCCACAGCGTTCCCTGGGGGTGTCACAGCTCCCGCTGGAAACCATCGCCTTAGAACAGCAGTGTGGCCTATGATGGAGGTTCTCACTCAGAGTGCTTTTGTTCCCCAGGAGACACTTGATGATGTCTGGACGAATTTTGGTTGTCATGACTGGCGGAAGGGAGGGGTGCCCCTGGCATCCAGTAGGGGAGGCCAGGGGTGCTGCTGAACATCCTATAAAGCCCCAGACAGCCCCTCAGCAAAGAATCACATGGCCCTGAGGTGGAGAAACCATGCCCAGCACAAGAGCCGATTTCCCCCAGACTCTGTAAATTGATTGATCAGGGCTGTATTAACAATCCTATACATTTGATTTTAGCAAGTGATATCATGAGCATGTGCACAACATGTTTTTTAGTAATTTTTTTTCACTGTTTTGTAGCATTCGTAGTTGGTATGAAGGAAAAGAATCCACTTATTTTTCTGAGTAATCTAAATTTTAGCATTTTATTTTGGACATTCCATGTAAAACGTGGATAATACATTTTCACTGCCACCCCTGCCTGCCACGGGATTATTTTTACATCAGCCCCAGAAATCTTGTCATTTCATCCATTTTTCTGGATATCTCTAAAAAGCATGGACTTTTAAATATGTATATAAAATCATGTTAGCCCATGCTGACAGAAACCATTTTCATAATCATTCTGAGGCATCATTTGCCTTTTTCACCAAGTTGATGTTTGCACTGATAGTGCAAAAGCAACAGTGGGTAAAATTGCCAGAGCCTGAGTGGGAATCAAGGAAGTGGTCCCAAGGTCATTGTTCATATTTTTCCTTCCCCGGCATTTCAGTAAAGGAAAAAAAAATGTTGGTTTCATTTAAGAATGTCTGTGATGAAGCAGGAAAAATGATTAATTTCATTAAATCTCGAGTAAAGCTATATTACCATTTTCACATCTAAACAGAAATAACAGTAATTCCTCAATATATTATTAAATGTCTAGTGTTCAGATGGTCCTGGTTGCCTCATAAATTTTGTTTTGTTTTCTATTTGGTTTGTTCTAATTATGATCTAAACAAAAATCACACAGTGCCTTTGCTTAATATTTTTCTTAGGTCTCTTTTAATCTATAGGTCTCCCTTCTTTCTTTTTCTTTTTTAGTCTTTTATATGTTGGGGGAAACAAACAACAAGATAACCTAAATTTTGTTCCCATCCCAAGCCTGCCCATCAGACCCTCCTTGGCCTGGTGGAGTGACTTCTGATTTGGCGTCAAGTCACCAGGCTGTGCTGAGGGGCTGTGTGAATGGTGTGACTCACTGTTCTGTTCTCAAAGTTCGTCTGCCCCATCTCAAGCACGGCTCCCCATCTTGCTGGGGTCTCTGCTGGAAGACCTTCGGAAGACCTTTCAGCTGTCAATGCCCAGGAGAGAGAGACGTCTGAGAAAGTGGTTTATTTGTATGCGATGCAGAACATTCTAACACGACCATTTTCATGTCCACAATTGGAAACTTCATCGGGATCATCTTTTTGCTTTCCTCCAACTTTACTCCTCAGGAAAGCAAAGCCTTGTGACCTTTGTCTATGCTGTTCTTGACATAAAGAAGAACATTGTGTTCGAGATGTGATCCTTGGTATCTCATAGCAGAAAGGATGTAAAAACCAAGGATTTAAACCTGCCTGCTTTCTAACCTACACTGAAAGAGCGAAATGCCCATCCCACCGGGACACTATGTCGTGTGCTCCAGTTATACAGCACGGTTGCCTCTTTTTGTTTGTTTGCTGTTCCCACTGCAGCTGAGTTCTAGTGAAGTTAAACACAAACCATAAACATCAGAAATTGGAAGGAAGGAAAACTGGTCATGGCACATCTCAGCTTGTGGAAATTGTTCCTAACAATATCCACAGAAGGAATGTTGGATTGGCAGAGCGTCAAGCGGAATGGAAGAAGTATCATCGTGGAAGGACACAGCGGCAGTTCTGAGACCTCCGTCAGAATGACAGCACCAGAACTCTCACTGCCGAGACGTGATGGCTGAGTGTCAGGACCCCGTCAGAACTTGCTCGTGTCCGTTTCTGTTCTTTGGGGGCTGTGGGTGTCCCAGCAGCGGGGTCTCCATCCCGGCAGAGCTGGCCTCCAGGACGCTCAGAGCCAGCCTCCCTGCTCGTCTCCAGGGCCCCACAAGAGCCCTCGAAGCCACGCGTTTGCTTCTCTGCGCTCACCTGTCCTCTGGGCTTGTCCTCACGGACTTCCCTTGTCAGCTCTCCCTGTCACAACACCTCTGTCCTCATGGCTTAGCCTGCACCACCTGCCACTTCATTCTTAGCAAATAACCTTCTATTTCCATGGCTCAGAAAAGCTGTGTTTTCAGACAGGCAGTGCCTCACAGTTCTGTGAGGCGGTGCCATTTTACGTACAAGGAAAATGAGGCACAGGACCAAAGCAGCCATGGCCAGCTCGCACAGCTTAGGAGCCAGCACTTGAAGTCGGCATCCGGTTAACAGCGGCTTAAACAGACCATGCTGCGTTCTCAGGGCCTCAGCTACGTCAAAGGCAGTGTCTTCTCTCCCACCCCATCCCTCCTCATCGCAGGGAGACTGCTGCAGCCTCAGCAGCACTTGCGTCCACAGTCAGGACTGCAGGACGGGGGAAGGGCAGGCCTGTGCTCATCTCTCCAGTGAGGTTTCAAAGAAAAGCCTTTCCCCGAAGCTTCCAGCCGGTGCTCCTTATGTCTCATTGGCCAAGCCTGGGCCACAGGGCGCCGCCTAACGACGAGGGCGCTTGGAAAGCTAGTGTTCAGCTTCTCTAACCTCTGTGGCTGAGACTGCACCAGAGGAAGGTCTCGGGAAGCGGGTAGTGGATAGGCAGCTGGCAGCGCCCTCAGCCCTCCTCCTCCAGCCTCTTCTTGGAGGAGTCGCTCGTGCTCCCCACTTCCTGATCAGATGCCGCCACCGCCTCGCGGCTCCGCCTCTTCATCCCCTGGATTGTTCAGCCTGCCGGCCAGGCCCCCTTCCCTATAATGCTCGGTCTCCTGGCATTCTGGAACACGCCACTCTTCCAGATCCCCTCTACCTCTCGAGGGGCTTCTTGCCCTCCCCTCTTAAATGTTGGGGTCCCTGGGGTGTGGTCCCCGAGGCCCCTTGCGTGCGCCGCTCACTCCCAGATGTCCTCGTCCACACCCATGGCTCTGTGCTGCTCACGCCCACGTCTTGGTCTCTGAGCTTCAGGCTAGAACAGCACCTGCTTGCTGCTGGGCAGTTCCCCTAGATGTCCTGCGAAGTCCCGGAACACAGCCTACCTGGAGGGAAAGGCCACTTTCCAGGCCAAACCTGTTCCTCCTCCCCTGGGCCCTTGCACGGGGATGGTTGCCACCCGCCACCCCACCCCTCAAGCCAGAAGATAGATATCCTGTTGGTTTTACCATCTAAACACCTCAGCCGTCTTCATTCCGTTCCATTCCCACTGCCACCACTGGTGCAGGATGGCCACGAGAGGGGGAGTGACAGGACACCAAGTGGCCTGGCCACCAGAGCCCTCCCCACTTCTGACTTTCCCTCCTCACGGCCCCATCAGCGGTGTGGGGTGCAGACTCGGAATGCTCCCCCCACCAGTGTGCTCTGAGGAGGGGAGACCCCACGGTAACTTCACAGCTCTGGACAGCTTGGAATCCAGGCCTGCATTTGCCCCGTTCCCTCCGCCTTGGCCCGAAAAATGGCAGCTGCCGAAGGGTCATGTTTCCACAGTTCTCAGAGTGGACACTGGGTGGGCTGAGGCTACAGTGGCCTCACCAGGTAAGCCTGGAACAAGCTTGTCACCGTTGCCATTTGCCGCCCTCTCCCGTGCACTGCAGATCTTTGGGAATTTTCCATTTCTCTTTTCGGGTCACATTTTCTAGGCATCATATTCCTACTGATTTCCTCACAGATGCTTTGAAACCAAGTCAGATAAGAAACTCCTCAGGGGAAATTACTATAAACTAGGGAAAATATATGGTTTTATCAGTTTGTCAAAGTAATGCAAATTCTTTGTAGCAAAACCTGTAAAATGCACAAAAGTAAAATACACGTAAGTATGGAGGTTTATTTAAAATTTAATTCCTCATACTTCCACCATCCAGAGACGGTCATTACCTTAAGATTTTGTTAATTTTCCTTGTAATTTTTTCTTGAAATATACATGTGTGTATACATAGAGTGAACACTAAATCTTATACACACAACAAAAATATTTATGTGTAGTTATCTTGTGTTTAGAAAATTAGAATCCCTTCTGTTTCTCTTGTAACATGTGCTTCTTACTCTATCTTGAACATTTTCCTCTGAAAATGGATTTCATGTAGCTTTTTAAATTACCTTTCAGGAGGATCGTAACAATGTGACCTCCACCCAGCATCTTACCAGCCTTGACTTTTAGCCAAAAGGGGGAGGAGGGATTCATACACATTTCTCAAGGAGCATGAATTGATACAGCCTCTGTGAAGGGCACTTTGTTGGTTGCTGTCTAAATTACAAACAAACACTTTGTCTCAGCAAGCCAGTTGCTGATGATGAATCCCACAGATATATTTGTACCCGTGCAAACTGTTTGTATGTAGTTTTAACCGTGGCATTGATCTCAAAAGTGAAAGGTTGGAAACAACCTCAGTGTCCGCCACATGGAACTGGCTAAGTGATGTATGGTGAACTGGCTGCCTTTTACACAGCCCTTAAAGTGGGGGCTGTCTTTATGAACTGTGGAAAAGAGCACCAAGATTGTTAAGTGAAAAGGTGTAAAACAGTTTGTATGGTGTGTTTCCATTTGTGTAAAGAAGAAGCCATTGCTTACGCACAGACACACACACACACACTATATCTGAAGGGTACAGAGTGAACATACTACCATACTACTTGCTCTTGGGGAGGAGAAGTGAGGGGAAAAGGATGAGGAATAATTTTCACTCTATATCTTTTGATATTTTTGGAATTTTGAAACATGTAAAAGTATTACCAGTTCAAAAAATAAATTTAAACAAAACCTTAATTCTTTCAAATTAAACTAAGTTTGTTCATTTGTTTCATTGTTCACTGTCTGTCTCCCCCCAGTTAAATGTCCCCATGACTGTGTGTCTTGGCCACACCTGTTCTGTATATATGCACACGTGTGTGTTGAGCTAACAGGACCAACTGAGTGTAAAACAGCCTAGACTCCATAAAGTTTCCTGCAAGCTAGTTGTAGCACATAACATTTCCCATCAATAAACCTATCTATAGTAGGAATAGAAGAAAGTTTTATTTGAGCCAGACTGAGGACTATAGCCTGGAAGACAGCATCTCAGATAACTCTGAGGAACTGCTCCACTGAAGCAGGGTTTTCAGTGCAGTTTTGTATCTTCTCAGAACAAAGAGCGTCAGACAAGTCAAGGATACCTTCCTTCAAGGTTTCAAAAAACATAAACAAAACCAATCAGATCAACAGCGAGTCAGGGGGCTTCCCTGGTGGCACAGTGGTTAAGAATCCGCCCGCCAATGCAGGGGACACGGGTTCGAGCCCTGGTCCGGGAAGATCGCACATGCTGTGGAGCAACTAAGCCCATGAGCCACAACTACTGAGCCCGTATGCCTAGAGCCCATGCTCCACAACAAGAGAAGTCACCGCAATGAGAAGGCTGCGCTCCGCAACGAAGAGTAGCTCCCGCTCGCCGCAACTAGAGAAAGCCCAGGTGCAGCAACGAAGACCCAACGCAGCCAAAAATAAATAAATAAAACATAAATTTAAACAAACAAACAAAAAACAGTGAGTCAGCATGGCCTTGGCACCTGGGAAGGGAGCCTTATTGAAGGAGGACCGGCATTGCTGTCCCAGGAAGGAAGGCATTTAATCTTTATTTTTAACATGGACATTCTTCTGGTCAGTGCACCCTTTTCTTTGATGATTAAAGCAGATGTACAATATGTGTGTGATAGGCTGCAAACAGGCTTAAGTTTTAGTTAGCAAAAAAGTAAAGTTAAACCGTGTGCAAGCCAGAATGACTTCCCCGTACCTCAATACATGAAAATTTCTTCCATTAATACTTATACACGTATATGTGTGAGGAGGAAGAGGAAAAAAAGTACCTACGTTGCATATCTAAAAGGACACAGGAAACTGTGCCTGTCACTGTATGTCCAGTCCTCCAACCTCCCCCCCCACCCCCGGGGAAGACGGACTGACACGTCCCCACGCTCTTTCTTTGGCGGTGCACTTGGACTTCATTTCCCAGAAGGCCCTTCACCCTATGCCGGCTGTTTCCAGGCACGGAGCGCGCGGGGGCCGCTGGGAGATGAAGTCCCCAACCACCGGCGCAGGGCGGAAGCGGCCTTAGTGAGCCTGCACAGGGCGGCATGCGCGAGAGTGGGGGCGCCCTCCCACTCTGTGGTGAGTCCGCGGTCCCAGCGGGTTGGCGGTGCGAGTGTGAGGAAGGGGGAGGCCCGTGTGTGCAGGCGGTGGGGCCCAAGGGGCGTGGACCGGGGCGGCCGGGCTGTGGGGGAGGGGAGAGAAGAGGCGGTGATGCGCGTGCCAGGCGGTGGGGGTGGGGGAGCGACCTGTGCTGGCAGTTGAGACCTCAGGTATGCAGCCGAGCGCGACCCCGCATGTGTGACACCGCCTATGTACGCAGGTGTGACCTCAGGTGTGTGCCTATATGCCCTGAACCCGTAGCCACCACTCCCCCGTTCACCTCCTCCCCAGCCCCTGGCAACCATTAATCTACCTTCTGTCTCTGTTCTGGACATTTCATATAAATGGGGTCCTACAATATGTGCTTTTGTGTGTGTGCTTTTCTCACTGAACGTAATGTTTTCCAAGTCCGTTCATGTTGTGCTGTGTATCAGTACTTACTTAATTTTTGTAGTTGAATAATATTCCATCGTATGGAAAAATAGACCAGTTTGTTTACTCAAGCGTCGCTGCTGTGAACATTCACACACAGGTTTGTGTGCGGACATATGTTCTCAATTCGGGGGACTGAGGCAGTTGGTCTGTCCCAGGGGAGCCCATGTGTCTGGCTGTGGCCACACCCACTTCCTGCTGCCTGTGCCCAGCCAGCAGTACTTCATTTACCAGAATCCCAGCCCTGGGCCCCAAGGTTCAAGCCAGAAGCTTGGAGCCCTGCTGCTGTGTGAGAAGTAGACTCTGGGGACAGGAATCCATCCCTGCCAGTGTCACCTACAACCTGGCTCCTCAGCCTGAGACCAAGACCACTGTCCTGTATCTGCTGAGGCCAAGCAGCCCAGAGACGGAGCAGAGTGGCAGGTGATGGAGCCCGAGGCACCAGGTGAGGCAGACGGCAGGGTGGTGGTCACAGGGCTGGACATTTTTCAGAAACCAGATCTCCCTCGAAATATGTCCTGCTCCTTGCCTTCCTCTGCCTGGTCCAGACCACCCCCCCCCCCACAGGTCTCTGCCACCCTTTGCCCCTTCCATCTCTCTCCACATAAGACTGGAGGGGTCTTTAACCCTGAATGGTGAGGCCACCCCTCCCCTTAAACCCTCTGTCACTGCCCAAGTCATCAGAGCAGGGTCAGCAAACTCTCCCTGTAAAGCACCAGATAGCAAGTATTTTGAGCTTTGCAGTCCAAGAGGCAAAATCATGGAGGTCATATAGGTTCTTATCTAACAAGAGAGAAAACACACATCCACACTGTTTTCTTTTTTCGTGACGAAATCCACGACTTTGTTGATGGACACTGAAATCTGACTTTCATGTAACATTTGTCTTCTTTTCACCTTTCCCACCCAGCTGCTTAAAAATGTAAAAACTATTCTTAGCTCATAGACCGTACAAAAACAGGCAACGGGGCTGTGTTTGCTGACCCCTGATTTGAAACGAATTCACACTTCTTTCCATGCCTTCCAGGCCCTGCATGACCTGACTTCTACCTGTTTTCCAGGCCTTCCCTATGGCTCTCCCTTTGCCCATCATTCTCCTCCTCCACCCCACCAGCCACTCGATAGGGTATAAGCTTAGCCATTCAGAGGCCTTCCCTGGCCACCCAAACCCACATTACGCTTTTATCTCTTACCACGTTTGAACACTTTACACTTGTTCCCATTCATCACAGACTGTAAATTTCATGATGTGGTGCCCAATCCGTGGAGTACTTGTTAAATGAATGAATGAACAAACAGCCTCCCACAAAAGGTACTATTACCCCATTTTACAGATAGAAAACTGAGGCCCCAGGGGAACTGAGCAGCCCAAGGTCACCCATCAGGGAGTGGTGAAGGTGGGTTTGATCCTAGATCTGACAGACTCCACTTACCCACCTCTCTCGCTGTCCCCAGCTTAGCAATGACACCGGGAGGAAGGAAGGGCGCACTGGGCCCCAGGGATCTGCTCACCACTCTCACCCCTGTGGGGAGGGGCAGAAGGCCTCTGTCAGCCGTTCCCTCCTGGGAGTCTCTGTCAGGACCTGAATTCAAGACAGCTGGGACTACGATTTTTCAGCCCTCTTGAGTACTCGCCCACCTGGTAGCTCCGCTTCGTCCCCAACCGTCCCGGTAACAAGGGATCCTGAAATGTGCCTTCTGCCGCTGCCACCCGTGAGCCTGAGAGAGCTTGGAGCCGAGACTTAAGACTGTTACACAGCACATCATTCACTTTGTACGAAGTTCAAGAATAGGCACAACTCATGCGCTGTCAGAAATCCCAGCAGTAACCACCTCCTGGCTGGGGAGGCATTGCCTGGAGGGGAGCCAGGAGGGGCCTGTCCATGGTGCTGAAACGCCCCAGGGCTGAACTTTCCAACTGGTATCTTTGAGCCACGTTGTACGTATTGAAATCTGAATTAAGTAAATAAACTTAAAAATCACAAATCTAGTTTCTCAGTCACACCACCTGCGTTCCTACTGCTCAGGAGCCACATGGGGCTGACGGCTGCCAAATTCCATCCTCACAGAAAGTTCTAGAGCTTGATCTGGACGGTGGTTACACAGGTGTGTGCATTGCTCAGCACTCATTGAGCTGAGCCCTGACATCTCTCTTTTTAAAAATTACTGTTTTGAAGGCACAGACTCAAGTCTGACTGCCTTGTTTCAAATCCCCACCTACCCATTATTTGCTTCACAACCTTAGATTTAACCCCTCTGTGCCCCCGTTTTCCCCCACCTGTATAACAGAGGGTAGTGACAGTACCTGATTGTCCCCACATTAGGGAACTGGGCCAGTGTGGCACAGAGAGCCTTTGAGAAGCTCACAGGCTGGGGGTGGCATGGGGCTGCAGCTCAGGGACTCAGCCTAGGCTCAGGGACAGGTGAGGCCCAGCCCCCAAGCATCAAATCAGAGGGCTGCTTTCTATGGAGCCCTGAGCCCCATGACCCCTTGCCCAGCCTAGGAGCCAGGCGGGGATGCAGGGTGTAAAAGCGGTGTGGCCTTGGGCAGCAAAGGCCCTGTGAGCTGTTCCTGTGTTGTGTTTCATTTCACAAAGACTTTTCACAGCGTAATGCTGTCCATCCTCCCGGAGACTGTCCCTGCTGTACCTGAGAGGAAACAGGCCCAGAGGTTCAGGACTTCCTGGTCCAAGCGTGCATCTTCCCCGGGTCACCCTGGATCCATGGTGGCTGTGCAGACCCCTGCACCAGAGCCGAGGTGGTGTGCCACATCCCCAGACTAATTCCAGGGGCACAGATCACCCCATCTGTCCATGTGAACTCAGGCGTCTTCCCCTCTTGATGCCTCAGTTTCCTTCCTGTCAAATGGGTCAGGTAGTGTTGCCTCACTCGTAGGGGCAGAGTGACGATCAAGCAAGCTGATGGAAGGTTCCCACAGCGCGCCTGGCACAAAGCAAACGTTGGGGGCTGTGGTTCCGTGAGCCCTGGAGGGCGAACAGGAGGGAGCAGGCCGAGGGCAGGCAGCACAGGAGCAAACGCCTGTGGGAGGGTCTGGACTGGGAGGGCCAGGGTCCCTGGGAAAGGGGCCACTGGCTGGCAGGGCTTCTGGGTGACGGGACTTTGAGGCTGCGGTCCCTGGGGTCTGAGGGCAGATCTGGCCTCCCTCAAGCCCCTGCCCTGCCCTCCCCCAGCTCCTCCCTCTCAGGGGAGGATCGAGGACCATAAGCCTGAGGCCCAGGACTCCACACTCCTGGCAGATGCCGTCCACGTGAGTCTCCAAAATGCCAGTGTCCTCAGCAGGCACACCCGTTTCCGTTCCTGCTTCTGTGCCACTTCACCTCCGAGCTGAACTGGAGCTGCAGCCCCCAGGGAGCGTGGGTCCTGGGGCAGGCCAGCCTCCTCCTCTCCCTCCATCAGCCAGTGCATGCCTCCAGACGGTGAGCCCTTAGGGGAATTCAGGATGGAGAAAAACAGGAAGCATTCTGTGGATAACACAGAATGTTATCCATTCCGTGCTTTGGATACTGGCCCTGGATAGTTAAGATACATATCTAAGGAATAATTTCAATGAACCCAGACTCTTGCATCCTCCCATACATAGAGAAGCACTAACGTTATTAACTTGAGGTGTCTGTTCTTTGCGATTAGCAGTGATCTTTTGATGTTCGACTACATGTTTTGTTGTTTGTTTGTTTTTCCAGCAAAAAGACCTTCTCTATATCCTGGCTCCTCCCTTACCTCTTTGAACAATGTTACTGCGAACATTTCTGTACAAGATTTTGTGTGGACCTATGTTTTCATTTCTCCACTAAACTGTTTTCCACAGAGGCTGCATCATTTTACGTTTCCACCAGCAATGTATGAGGGTTCCTCTTTCTCCACATCCTCACCCACACTTGTTACCTGTCTTTCTGATCATAGCCATCCTCTCCGGTGTGAAGTGGCATCACAGTGTGGCTTCGATTTGCATTTCCCTGATGACAAAGGACGTTGAGCATCCATTCATGTGCTTATTGGCCATTTGCATGCTTTCCTTGGGTAAATGTTACTGTCTTTGCCCATTATTATTTTATTTATTTATGTAGCCACACTGTGTGGCTTGCAGAATCTTAGTTTCCCCACCAACGATGGAACCTGGGCCCCCAGCAGTCCTAACCACTGGCCCACCAGGGAATTCCCTGCCCATTTTTAAACTGGGTTATTTAGGGGCTTTGTTGTTGGGTTATTTGAGTTGTAAGAGTTCTTTATATATCCTGGATGCAAGTTGTGTGTTTGTGTGTCTGTGTGTCTTTGTGTGGGTCTGCATGTCTGTGTGAGCCTAGGTGTGTGGCTGTGTCTGAGCAGGTACAACTCTGCCTCCCACCATGGACATGGAGAAGCAGAGGGCGTCATGATCATCCGCGAAGAGGGGAGGGTTTATTATCTCCGTGTTACAGAGAAGGAAGTAGAAGGCCAGATAAATGAAGTCATTTGCCCATAAAAGAGTTACGAGGCAGAACTGGGAATTGCAATCAGCTGGGTCCCTCTCCATAGCCTTTGCTTCCTACTGCATCATGCTGTTTCTTATCCAGTGGCTCTCAGCCTTGCCTGCACGTTAGAATCATCTGGAAACTTCTAAAAGTCTGGATGGGGGCTTCCCTGGCAGTCCAGTGGTTAAGACTCCACGCTTCCACTGCAGGGGGCACGGGTTCGATCCCTGATCGGGGAACTAAGATCCTGCATGCCGCATGGTGTGGCCAAAAAAAAAAAAAAAGTCTGGATGCCCAGGCCAAACCCAGACCAATGAAATTAGGATCTGTAATAGGCAAAATAATGCCTCCCCTGCCCCCCAAGTTGTCCACATCCTAATCCTGAGAACCTGTGAGTATGTTACCTTACATGGCAAAAGGGAATTTGCAGATGGGGAAAGTATCCTGGATTACCAGGTGAGTCCAGCGTAATCACAAGGGTCCTCATAAGTGAAAAAGAGATGCAGGAGGGTCAGTCAGAGAAGGGGATGGAATGACGGCGAGGCAGGTGCACAGAACAAGGAATGAGGGCAGCCTCTAGAAGGTGGAAGAGGCAAGGAAATGGATTTCTCCCTTAGAGCCTCTAGAAGGAACACAAATGCCAACATGGTGATTTTAGCCCAGTGAGACCCAGTTTGGGCTTCTGACCTCCAGAAACCTAAGATAATAGATTTTTGTTGTTATGAGCCACTGCACTTGTGGTAATTTGTTACAGTAGTGTGATAGGAAACTAATACAGCCTCTTTAGACACAAACCAGACCAGTTAGCAGAGCCAACTGCACCCACGTGTATAATAGGAAGAAGGACATGACGGTTCATAGAAGTGATGAAATAGGAACCAGGAAAATCCGCGGTTCCCTTCACTGGTGGGAGGCAAGTTAGGCTTGGAGGCGGGGAGGTATCAAGGCAAGTGCCGCAAGACATCAGTGACGTGAAGCTGGGCTTGGTGGAGAGGGCAGGGCTGGAGGGTGGGAAGCAAGAGCTGCCAGAGAGAAAGCCTTTGGTGGTGCAAAAAGGGAGCAGGTCATGGGCAGAGTTGACAATCTGGATGAATGGACTAGGCTCAGTAATTGCCTGGTGTGCAAACGGGGCTGAGTGCAGATGTGGTTTATTGTTGTGATTATTGGGGGTGGGCATCATGGGGCTGTGCCTTTGACAACAGAAGTGGGACAGCAGAAGGCAGAAGACCACAAAGAAGGCCAAGAAGACCCAAAGAAATGAAGGCCACCAGTGCCACCCACAGGCCAAAGCCCAGCACTTGATGGGCGAGATGGGTCTTTGTTGGGGAAAGTGAAGTATTCCTTGGATTAGGGTGCCCATGGTGTGCCTACCAGTGGTCAGGAAATGCAAAGGGACCATTTACATAAAATATCCGGAACAGACAAATCCCCAGAGCCAGGAGGCAGATTGGTGGTGTCAGGGGCTGGGGGCAGGGGGAATAGGGAGTGACTGCTAATGGGCATGGGGTTTCTTCTGGGGGTGATAAAAGTGTTCTGGAACTAGATAGTGGTGATGGTTGCACAGCCTTGTAAAGATACTAAAAACCACTGAAAACCACTTTAGAAGGGTGAACTGAAGGTATGTGAATTACAGCTCCAAAAAAATGGTAAAAATTTTTAAAGGGGAAAGAAAATGGAAAGAGGACCAGGTAAAGAGGCACTGTGACCACATGGTTGCAGTGGGCCACACACATTACATACATGATACACACCTTCCCCCGGCATCCACACCCCTCACACCCCCTCAACACCTCACTTCCTCACACACCCCTCACACCTCTCACTTCACACCCCCCTCACCTCCTCACATGCCCCTCACCTCCTCACACACACCCTCACCTCCTCACACACCTCTCACCTCCTCACACCCCCCTCACCTCTCACCTGCTCACACAGCTCTCACCTCCTCACACCTCCTCACCTCCTCACCTCCTCACACCCCCCTCACAGCTCTCACCTCCTCACACACTCCCCTCACCTCCTCACACCCCCCTCACCTCCTCACACACACCCCTCACCTCCTCACACCCCCCTCACAGCTCTCACTTCCTCACACACCCCCCTCACCTCC
Organism: Balaenoptera borealis; assembly: GCF_965194805.1. Lineage (NCBI taxonomy): Eukaryota > Metazoa > Chordata > Mammalia > Artiodactyla > Balaenopteridae > Balaenoptera > Balaenoptera borealis. Next base: position 69,300,610 of record NC_138878.1, read on the forward strand.
TCACACACCTCTCACCTCCTCACACACCTCTCACCTCCTCACACACCTCTCACCTCCTCACACACCCCTCACACCTCTCACCTCCTCACACACCTCTCACCTCCTCACACACCTCTCACCTCCTCACACACCCCTCACACCTCTCACCTCCTCACACCCCTCTCACCTCCTCACACACCTCTCACCTCCTCACACACCCCTCACACCTCTCACCTCCTCACACCCCCCTCACCTCCTCACACACCCCTCATACCTCTCACTTCACACCCCCCTCACCTCCTCACACACACCCCTCACCTCCTCACACCCCCCTCACCTCCTCACACACCCCTCACAGCTCTCACCCGCTTACACAGCTCTCACCTCCTCACACCCCCCTCACCTCCTCACACACCCCTTACACCTCTCACCCCCCACGCACCATGCACGGTTCCGCCTCCCGCACACCCTCCGGCCGGATCATCCACACACCGCCACCACTGCCCCACAGAGTCACGGCCGCTGTCCCTACGGCCCACGCACCCTGCCGGACTATAACTCCCGGCGTGCCCCCCAGGCTGCTGGGGTGGCCGACGCGGCGCCTTCTGGGAATTGTAGTCCAGGCGGGCGGGCAGTCGCACGAGCCGGGGCGCCTGAGCGCGGCGCGTTCTGGGAGCTGTGGTCCCGGCTGGAGCGCGGACTCCTCACTCCAGCGCCGCCGCGTCGCCTCCCGGAAGCGTCCGCCCGCGCGCCAGCGGGTGAGGTGGGTCTAGGTGGGGTCCCCCCCGGGTGGGGTCCCCCCCGTGGGGTCCCCCCCCGGATTGCCGGAGAGAAACTGCGGGAAAGCCCGAAGCGGCGAACGCCTGCTGTGGTCTAAGCGAGATGTGTGGGACCGACACGCGCGGATGGGGAGCGAGGGAGGGGCTGACCTCGAGCCGCGCGTGGACCGACAGACGGACAGACCGAGTGTGGAACTCTGTTCCAGTGCGGGACCGGCTGACTGACCAGTTGTGTGTGTGTGTGTGTGTGTGTGTGTCTGGTTGTGTTTCTGTGTCTGACTCGTTTTAGTGTGTTTCTGACAAGCTGGGAGCGTGTGGTCGGCTGATAGGATGTCTGACTGACCCGATCAAGTGTGCGACTGACAACGAAGTTGAGATTTTGTCAGAGGGTTGCGTGTTGTTGTGCGTGAGAGGGTGTGTCTGTGACTGACTGTGATTGCAGGCGTAACCGAGAGTCTGTGTATGTGAGTGGCTGAGACAGTGACTGATGATTATGAATGACTGGCGGTGCTGTGAGCTCCTGTGTTTATTGGGCTGACTGTGAGTGACGCTGGGAAAGTTTGGGCGCAGGGGTATATTTTGGGATGTGACTGACAGACTGTGCCCGAGGTAGGGTGTATGCATGTAACTACGTGATTGTCTGGGATTTGTCAGGGGGACTATATTTGGATGATTTGCGGGGAGTTTACCAAGTATGTGACAGAGAATTTGTCTGCGGCTGAAATTATGTGACCTGCAGTCACCCAGCTGGGTTGACGTCCACTCGCACCTTCTGTGGGCTTAAGCCTGGCAGGGCCTGTGGAGTCGTCAGATTGGGCATCTACTGCATGTCTGCTGTGTGCCAGGCCTGCTGTCAGGTCGGGTACGGTAAGGAGCAAGAAATGAAGGAACTGCTCTCCTAAGCTGGTTAAGCAGCTGTGGACAGGGGACCTCGACCTGATGTGAGGTCAGCACGTTGGGGGTGAGCTGAGCATGGTTCATGCCCCTGTGTCTCAGAGACTGTCCTCAGGGATTTTCCAGAACAGCAGTTTCTGGGGTACGAAAGGGAGCTTGGAAACTGTCGCTGTACTTATTGTCAGTCCTGCCACCCCTGTTCCCCCTCCTCTGAACAATGATTCCCTGCCTCAGACTCCGCCTCTCCTGGTGCCTCCGTTTTCTCAGCACCTGTTGTCTGTGCACTTGCTATAGGCACTGCGGCTCCAGCATGCCCAGGCTCTCTGGGGAAACAGGGTTAGAACACAGAGCTGGGGGAGGGTGACCCGGGGCACTCAGAAGGATACGTAGCCTGCTCCCAGGTGCTGGGACGGCTCTTGGAGAAGATGACAGCTAAAGTGGGGCCTGGAGGACTAGGAGGAATTGCTCAGGTGCAGAGAGGGATTTTAGGACGAGAGAGTAACAGGGACAAAGGAATTCAGGAATTGGGATAATGGCAAAGGCAAGGTTGCAAGAGGCCCAAGTGAGCTTTACAGTGGAGTTAGGGGCTAGAGCACAGCTTTGCCAGAAATCACCAGCTGCCACTGAAAGGTTTCAGGATTGAGGTCTTGTTTTACTCGTGTTCACTTCTCCCTGTGCCCAAGGTCATGGCTCCAGTGCCAACAGTTGTTTTCTGTTATTTTGAGTATTACATCCTCACAGGTGTAAAGTGATATCTCCTTGTGCTTTTGATTTGTAATTCTCTGGTAGCTGATGATGTCGATCATCTTTTCATGTGCTTGTTGGCCATTTGTATATCTTCTTTGGAGAAATATCTAGTCGAATCCTTTGCCCATTCTTTAATTTGGGATTATTTGTCTTTTTATTATGGAGTTGTTCTAGATACAGGTCCCTTATCGGATATATGATTTGCAAATATTTTCTCCCATTCTGTGGGTTGCCTTTTCACCTTTTTTTTTTTTTTTTTTTTTTTTTTTGCCTTATCACACAGCTTGCATGATCTTAGTTCCAACTCCTAACCACTGGACTGCCAGGGAATTCCTCTTTTCACCTTCTTGATGGTGTCCTGCAGATCACAAAGGTTTTTAATTTTGATGAAGTCTAGTTTATCTATTTCCTCTTTTGTCACTTACCTAAGATGGCTTTGCATTATTTTTGAGTGTATGTGGAACACTAACCACAAAACCATACACTGGGTCACAAACCAAGTCTCAAACCAGCAAATATCAAAGGATTAAAATCGACCAAAGCACATTTTCTGAGCACAACAGAGTTAATCTGGAAATCAGTAATAAAAAGACTATCAGAAAACTCTGAATTGTTTGGAAATGAAGCAGCAGAGTTCTAAGTAGCCCATGGTTCAGGAAGAAACCAAAAGAGAAATTAGAAAATATTTTTAACTAAATGATAATGAAGATGCAAAACCAAACTTGTGGGTGTACAGCTAAAGCTATGTTTATAGGGAAATTTATAGCCTGAAATACATGTATTAGAAAAGAAGAAAGGCTGAGTGTCAGTTGTCTAAATATTCATCTCAGAAACTACAAAATAATTAGCAAATAAAGTAAGGGAATGCCCCTGTGGCTCCCAGGGGAGTGGGGTGTGTGTGAGATAGAAGACAGACCCACTCTGTGTGGGAGGAGCGTAGGCCTGAAGCAGACTGGCCATGGGGTCAGGCTACTGGGGTTTGTAGCTCAGCAACCGCCCTTCCTTTCACTATCTGGGAAACTTTGGGCAAATCTTTTTCTCCTGTCTGTTTTTATACCATATAATGAAAGAAAGCTCCCACCTCCTGAGTTTGTTGTGAGTTTTAAACGAGTTACTATATGCAAGCATTTAGAAAGGTGCTTAGCACCAAATGGGCGCTGCCCTGATTATTTTGATCATCTGTGACTCTGTGAGAGTGAGTCACATCTCACAGGCCCCAAGCCCGCATCTGCCCTACTCGGCAGCCACAAGGCAGGGCCCCAAGTTCACAGGATGACCAAGTTCTGATCTTCCTGCAGACCCAGTTCCAAGGCTCCAGCCATCCCATATCTCACTGGAGGTCTGCTGCCCGATGGCCATCCCCAGGAGCCTTGTGAGCCCGGTGCCCTAGGAACAGGATGACTTTCTGCGAGTGAAGGTCGAGGATGAGGAGGCCAGCTTCTCTCAGGCCCAGGAGTCTAACTTTGGCCACCCCTCCCACCCTGAGGCTGCCCATCTGCGCTTCCGACACTTCTGCTTTGAGGAGGCATCCAACCCACGTGAGGCCCTGGCCCGGCTCCGGGAGCCCTGCCGCCAGTGGCTGCGGCCCAAGGTGCGCTCCAAGGAGCAGGTGCTGGAGCTGCTGGTGCTGGAGAAGCTCCTGGGCGCGCTGCCCCCCGAGATCCAGGCCCGCGTGCGGGCTCGGTGCCCCGAGAGTGGTGAGGAGGCTGTGGCGCTCGTGGAGGACCTGACCCAGGCACTGGACGAGAGAGGTGAGGGGGTGACAGGCAGGTGCCCACGGCACACAGGGCAAAGCCTGGACGGAATGTTGGGGGTGCAGGTTTGCACTTGGGGGCACTCACCCAAACCCTCACACGCTGCGGTAAGCAGGTCTGTTTTGACGGCCATTGACCAAAAGCCCAGCTCAAACTGACAGAAGCCAAGGAGGGAGGCTTCATGGCTGTGTATCAGGAGCTCAGGTGACGGCATCAGGATTCTCTCATTCTCCTTTCTTTCTCAGTTGCGTTTTCCTACGTTAGGTTCATCTTTAAGTAGCTTCTGTCCGCAAGGGAGACACAGTTGGCCCAGCAATCTCATGCTTGCGTCTTATCAATGTAGAAACCTCATGGGGAGAAGAGCGAAAGATCCCCGAGCTGAGCTTCACTGAGCTGAGCTTCACTGAGCTGGTCGGGGTCTTGTGCTTGTCTTTGACTGACCAAAGCCCCAGGGCCTGATGTGAGCAAGGGAAGTTCCCCAAAGGAAAACCAGGCTGCTGCTGCCAGATAAGGGGGCTGGATGCCTGGGGCTGGGGAGGGGGCAGAAACGCCCTGTGTCCCGATGCACCCCCTTGGAGCCCTCCCTATGCTGACCTCCAGCATCTGGGTGAGACAGACCTGCCCCAGGCCAGAGTGGGCACCATTGCTTAGAGACCCACTCAGATGTCGCAGCCCAGGGAGATCCGATGGGACACCAGGAGGACCCAGCCCCACCTGATGGGAGCGTTTGGTGGGGTGGGTGTGCCAGCAACCAGGGCGGAGGTCGTGGGCGGGGAGACCATGGAGTTTGGGCTCAGAAGAATCATCGAGGCTTGGTACGTCCAACCACTGCTCTGCCGCCTCCTGGCTGTGTGTTTCTTTCGTGCCTCAGTTTCCCTGTCAGTAAAATGGGGATTGTAGTCCTAATACTTACCTCAGTGTCATCGAGAGGTGTGAACAAGGGCAGTCTCTGCGGCCTGTGAAACGGTGCCTGCATGAATCAGACAGGTGGTAACTGGAGCTGTTCGGAAAATTTGTTCTGCTCCCTGAGAAACGAACCTTTCTGAAAGAGCTTGTCAGATGCGCTCCCTTGGCCCCATCAGCCATGCCGAGACATGGGCGTCACAAGGACGGGGGAGGAGGGAGGGCGCGGCCCCATCCTTCTGTAGGGTCAAGAGAGTCTTCAGGGAAAATGCAAAACGGCACTGAAACAGCAAGAAAGAACCACACTCCAGGCAGAGGGAATGGTGAGAGGCAAAGGTCCCTGGGGTATGATATGCACTGGTGCATTCTGGGAAGAGCAGGTGGTGCCGTGTTTCTGGAATAGAGGAAAAAAGGGTGGTCGGGACCCAGCATGTGGCTAGGGAGGTTGAGGGACTTAGGGAACACCTGTGGGTCTAGAGGAGGAGGAGAGTCTAGAGCTGAAATCCCGACTTGGCCACTAGCTAACTGTGTGATCTTGTACAAGTTACTCAACCTCTCTGAATTAATCACGTGGTCTTGTACCAATTACTCAAGACCTCCCCTCAGCTGGGCCTCAAGTTTCCTTGCCTGAAACACAGTTGTCAAAGTGCCCCTTTCTGAGAGCAGAATGAAGCTGAAACGAGGCAATGGGAGTTACCCATTGCACTTGGAGCCGAGCACAGAACAAGAGCCTAACAGTGGCCAGCAGCCCTGGGAGGCAAGCAGAATAGCATCCCCCTCTTGCAGATGAGGAAACTGCGGCCCAAACGAGGGCAAGACTACCCAACCCTTGGAGCTGGCGAGCGGCAGAGCTGGGGCCCCATTGTGGACTTAACCAGCAGTTATTCCGGCCACCCCCCAACCACTTCCTGGAATCTGTCCAGTAAACGATGTCCAGTCAGGCGTCCTAAGGTGCCCTGTGTACCCGTCCAGGGCAGGTCCGTTCAGGAATGCTTCTACCTCGTACACAAGCCAATCTCCAGCTGCCGCTCAGCCATGCTCTGCCTTCACAGCGCATTATAAAGAGCAGGCCTCAGGCTTCCCGGGGCTCAGGGAGGCCAGGTAGAGGCATCACCCACCCACCCACAGCAGCAGGTGTCTACCTGGGGTTCAGGGTAGAGTCTACTGCATCCTGGATTGATTCCCTCATTCAGCCGGTATTTACTGAGCATCTGCAGATGCGTCCAGATCCAGGTGGCAGGGACAGAGCTCAAGCCTGCCCAAGGGAGCAGGTGCATAGGCGCCTGGCGTGCTTGCTCTCTCACTCTCTCCCTCACTCTCTCTTTCAGATCCATTCAACCTCAGGGTTTTCCTCCTGACACTTGTGACAAAATCAGGAGCCTTAAAGAATGGAGAGTTTGCGGTGGGTGGTTTGAGGGGTGGATGGAAACATGTGATGCAGGGTTTTGTTTTTTTTTAATTGAAGTATAGTTGATTTACAATGTTGTGTTAATTTCTGCTGTACAGCAAAGCGATTCAGTTATACACATGTATACATTCTTTTTTATATATATATAAATTTATTTATTTGTTTATTTATTTATTTTTGGCTGCATTGGGTCTTCGTTGCTACGTGCGGGCTTTCTCTAGTTGTGGAGAGCAGGGGCTACTCTTCGTTGCAGTGCGCGTGCTTCTCATCGTGGTGGCTTCTCTTGTTGCAGAGCACAGGCTCTAGGCTCACGGGCTTCAGTAGTTGTGGCACGTGGGCTCAGTAGTTGTGGCTCGCGGGCTCTAAAGCGCAGGCTCAGTAGTTGTGGCACACGGGCTTAGTTGCTCCGCAGCATGTGGGATCTTCCTGGACCAGGGCTCAAACCCATTCCCCTGCATTGGCAGACGGATTCTTAACCACTGTGCCACCAGGAAAGTCCCATACATTCTTTTTAAAATTCTTTTCCATTATGGTTTATCCCAGGATATTGAATATAGTTCCCTGTGTTATGCAGTAGGACCTTGTTGTTTATCCATTCTATATATAATAGTTTGCATCTGCTAATGCCAAACTCCCAGTGATATCATATGGTCTTTGTCGTTCTCTGTCTGACTTACTTCACTTAGTATGATAATCTCTAGGTGCATCCGTGTTGCTGCAAATGGCATTATTTCGTTCTTTTTTATGGCTGAGTAATATTCCATTGTATATATGTATCACATCTTCTTTATCCATTCATCTGTCAATGGACACTTAGGTTGCTTCCATGTCTTGTCTATTATGAATAGTGCTGCTATGAACATAGGGGTGCATGTATCTTTTTGAATTATAGTTTTGTCTGGATATATGCCCAGGAGTGGGATTACAGGATCATATGGCAACACTATTTTTAGTTTTTTGAAGAACCTCCACACTGTTTTCCATAGCGGCTGCACCAATTTACATTCCCACCAACAGTATAGGAGGGTTCCCTTTTCTCCACACCCTCTCCAGCATTTCTTAGTTGTAGACTTTTTGATGATGGCCATTCTGACTGGTGTGAGGTGATACCTCATTGTAATTTGGATTTACACTTCTCTAATAATCAGAGATGACGAGCGTCTTTTCATGTGCCTATTGGCCATCTGTGTGTGTGACGCCGGTTTTGATGGTGTGGGAGGACAGCACTGTGCCCTTTTGTCATCCAAGACACCAAATGAGAAACTTTCCTTTGGAAATGGGGCCAAATATCAGGAGTGGCCCACTCTCCCCTTTCAGAGTGAGGCCAGGGCCCGGCAGAGAGGGGAGGCCTGGTATGGAAAAAGTGGTGACACTGTGGTTCGGATTGTTGCAGGCTGGGTGCTGGGATCTGAGCTCTCAGAGGCGAGCTGTAAGCAGAGCAATTCGGACGAGTCAGAGCCGTCAGACAGGGCCACTGAAACCCTGGTAGGAGGGCTTTCCCCAGGACCCACCTTTGGTGATGCCCGCGAACCTGAGGGCAGCTCAGAGAGGCAGGCCGGACTCTCAGGGAAGATGTGGACAGAGTCTGTCACCCAAGAGATGGATTTCAGGAAAACTTCAGGGCCTCACAAGGGTGCCCTCACAGACCAGCCCGGCTGTGAAGCTGGTGCTTTGGGGGACAGTCCCAACGTGTGGCCAGACTTCACCTCCCAAGAGAAGACTCCTTCCAGAGAGAAAGTGGATCCACTGGATGGTTATGGCACAGAGCCTCCAGGCACATACTTGGGGAGGAAGCCCTCCAAGTGTGGTGAGTATTGGAAGACGTTCCGGAGCCCCTTGGCCCTGGAGGCCCACCAGAAGAGCCGTGCTCGAAAGATGCCCCACACCTGCAGTGAGTGTGGGAAAGCCTTCAGCCGGAGTGCACACCTGGCCCAGCACCAGGTGGTCCACACGGGGGCCAAGCCCCACGAATGCAAGGAGTGCGGCAAGACCTTCAGCCGGCACACCCACCTGACCCAGCACCAGAGGATCCACACCGGGGAGAAGCCCTACGCGTGTGAAGAGTGCGGCAAGACCTTCAGCCGCAGCACCCGCCTCAGCCAGCACCGGTGTGTGCACACGGGCGAGCGGCCCTACGCATGCGAGGAGTGTGGCAAGGCCTTCCGCCAGAGCACCCACCTGCCCCAGCACCAGCGTGTGCACACGGGTGAGCGGCCCTACGCATGCGAGGAGTGCAGCAAGGCCTTCAGCCAGAGCACCCACCTGACCCAGCACCTGCGCATCCGCACAGGGGAGAAGCCCTACAGGTGCGACGCCTGCGGCCGAGCCTTCAGCGACTGCTCGGCTCTGATCTGGCACCTGAGGATCCACTCCGGAGAGAAGCCCTATCAGTGTCAGGTTTGTCCAAAGGCCTTTGCACAGAGCTCGTCCCTCATCGAGCACTAGAGGGTCCACTCGGGGGAGAAGCCCTACAAGTGCAGCGACTGTGGGAAGGCCTTCGGCCGCGTCTCAGCCCTCAGGGTTCACCTGCAGATCCACATCACCGTCCTGCAGTAGCCGAGGAAGCCTCCCCACAGCGGCTCAGCATCGAAGAGAAACCTGAGTTCTGAAAGAGCTGGGAGGGACGGGGCGGGTGACTGATGAATCCCCCCCAAAGGACCGGGTGCTAAAGGGCAAACTCTGGGGCTGTCCGGGAGCAACTCTTCATTCTGGGACCCAGATGGCGGCCCCTGATGAACATAAAGCTATTCAGGTCAGCTGGCGAAGCTTCCAGAAGGCTCCTGCTGCCCTCCATACCCCACTCAAGCCCATCTCAGAGAGAGGACAGCTGAGCTGAGGATGTGGATTGGTCCTCGGAGCCAAGGCAGTCAGGGTCAAGTTGCTCTCAGGACAGTGGTCCCTGGATGCTTGGGGCGGGGAGGCTCCAGCTTCACATTCCCACATGGCGTCTCTTCTTGCCCGTTCCTCTGCCGCGTAGCCCAGGAGGGACACCTGCCCGTGCCCACTTCTGTGCCTTCGCACGTGCTGTTTCCCTCCACCTGTTCACGTTGACTCCAAGGCCAGCTTGTGAGGCTGCCTTTTCCAGACCCTCAGCCTCTATCGCATTTTCCGTGTCCTGAGGGTACGGCTGGCCACTTGCCTGGCATCCGTTTCTACCCGCCTCTCCTTCCACATCCCACCATCAGTCAGCCCTGTTGCTCTTGCTTACAGCCACCTCTGCTCCATCTTCTCCACCACTGTTTCCTTATGCGAGCCCACATCACCTGTCACCTGGATTCCAGCAGGGGTCTCCTTCCTGACCCCTCCCTGCTTTCATCACACACACATGCACACACCACACACGTCACAGACCACACGTCTACACGCACCACACACATAATACACGCACCACACACGTAATACACACCACACATAATACACACACCACACACATCACAGACCACACGTCTACACACACCACACACATAATACACGCACCACACACATAATACACCACACCACACATAATACACCACACACATAATACACCACACACATAATACACACACCACACATAATACACACACCACACACATAATACGCACACCACACATAATACACACACCACACACATCACAGACCACACATCTACACACACCACACACATAATACACACACCACACATAATACACACACCACACACATAATACGCACACCACACATAATACACACACCACACACACCACACACATGCACCCCCCCACACCACGTACATACACACACCACACACATACACCACACATAATACACACACCACACACATAATACACACACCACACACATAATACACACACCACACACATAATACACCACACATTATACACCACACACATACCACACACCACACACATGCACACACCACGTACATACACACACCACACACATACACCACACATAATACACACACCACACACATCACAGACCACACGTCTACATGCACCACACACATAATACACACACCACACATAATACACACCGCACACACACACCACACACATGCACCCACACACACACACGTACATACACCACATACATACACATACCACACACATACACACACTACACACATACCACACACCACACACATACACCCCACACACACACACCACGTACATACACACACCACACACATAATACACCACACATAATACACACACCACACACATAATACACCACACATAATACACACACCACACACATAATACACCACACATATACCACACACCACACACATGCACACACCACACACAAACACACACCACACACATACACCCCCCCACACCACATACATACACACACCACACACATACACACACCACACATAACACACACACCACACACCACACACATCACAGACCACACGTCTACACGCACCACACACATAATACACCACACACATAATACACACACCACACACACACACCACACATAATACACCACACACATACCACACACCACACACATGCACACACCACGTACATACACACACCACACACATACACACACCACACACATACCACACACCACACACATACAGCCCCCACACACACCACGTACATACACACACATGTACACACACCACACATAATACACACATAATACACCATACATATACCACACACCACACACATGCACACACCACGTACATACACACAAAACACACATACACACACCACACATAACACACACACCACACACCACACACATCACAGACCACACATCTACACACACCACACACATAATACACACACCACACATAATACACACATCACACACATACACACACCACACACATGCACCCCCTCACACACACCACGTACATACACACACCACACACATACACCACACATAATACACACACCACACACATGCACCCCCTCACACACACCACGTACATACACACACCACACACATACACCACACATAATACACACACCACACACATGCACCCCCTCACACACACCACGTACATACACACACCACACACATACACCACACATAATACACACACCACACACATACCACACACCACACACATACACCACACACATGCACCCACACACACACCACATACATACACACACCACACACATACACACACCACACACATAGTACACACACCACACATAATACACCACACACATACCACACACCACACACATACTACACACCACACACATGCACCCACACACACCACGTACATACACACACCACACACATACACCACACACATACACACACCACACATAATACACCAGACACACCACGTACATACACACACCATACACATACCACATACCACACACATCCCAGACCACACACACACACACACACCACACACAAACCATCGTTTTCTTTTCCACACCAGCCTCCAGCAGGCTCTTTCCACAGCCCGAATCTGATTGTATCTCTCCATGTGGGAAGCTCTCCACCGCGTCACCTTCTACAGCAAAGCTTCCTGAATGGGTTACAAGCTTGCCAAGATATAAGTTGCTTTGGGTGCGAAGCCGTCTCTCCAGTTACCTTCCTATGTGTATAGGAATACTGTCGTTTTTCTGTGTGTGCAGTGGAGTGAAGACGGTTTCAAAGTACTGCCCTGTGTGATAAACCTCAGATCCGTCACCTGCTGTTCACGGTCATCCGTGACTGGCCCCCAGCCTTTGTCTCCCGTGGCCACACCTCCCACACACCAGCCACACGGAACAACGTGCGGTTCCTGAAGAAGCCACCCTTTTTCCCGCGAACGTGCCTTTGTGCCTGTGCCTGGAACCCGCCTCTCTTCTTCCCTCTAAGATGTTTCCAATATCCCTCCCCAGCCACCTCAAACAGACTCCAACTTGCCCCCTCTGCTTCCAGAGTGCCTCCCCCTTACTCCTCTTAAACCTCCTATCATATAATAGTTCTCCTTACAGAGCTTGGAGACGGTGTTTCCCAAGGACACTGTGAGCTTCCAAGAGCACGGGCCATGTCTTATTCTCAGCATCTACAGCACACAGGGCAACAGGCCCTGACCCATGTCTGCTGAATGCATGACCGATGCCTTCCCGGTGGCGGTCACCACGCTCCGCCCTACGTCGTCCTTATAGATGTTTCCGTGGCTCTCTCCCCCGTGCCAGCTGTGGGCCCTACAGGGCAAAACAATCCAGTTTCTCCAGGGCCCCAGCACTCAGACCAGCCTGGCACGCAGCAGCCTCAGTAAAATGTTCCTGTATTGAGTGCACCCTTTCCGTGGCCCCAGAGCCCCCCTGGTGCCGTGGGCTCTGGCAGCCAGCGTCCTGTCACTGTGCTCTCTGCCTTCTCTCACAATGCTGTACCCCTGCCCCTCTTGCAGGGTCCAGGTCTGTAACTGGATGTCGCAGCCTCTGTTCCTAACTGCCAGGGCGTCGGCCTTCTTTCCTCTGTTTCTCTGATGACCCCATCGCGTGTGAACCATCTGACACCACCCCCCATACTGTTGTGTACTGGTCATCGTCACCGTCTCTCCCTGTGTTTCTCCCTCCATATTGGATTCGTTCCTTCTGTGTCACGAGTAAACAAAGACCGACCGACGTGGGTGGTTCAGAACAGGAAGGCTGAGACCCAGGGAGATGGAGATCTTGTGTCAGCATCTCCGAGAGAGTCCCAGGTACACCTAGACACAGGTCGACTTCCACACAGAGTGCGGCCGAGGCCGAGGGACTGAGAAAGTTGACAGATGTGGGGGGAAACTCAGAGGCAAGAGATGCATGTTCCCAGTGCCCCCAGGCCTCCAACAGGCTGCAGGGAGTGGCCCTGAAGTCAGGCTGCTTTGGGGGCGTCGGATAAGTGACCTCCCTGAACCTCAGTGACCTGCTCAGCCTGGAACGAGGGGATGACAAGACGTGCTTTGTGCAGTACCTGATCCAGGGCCTGGCCACTTGCGCTGACCGGTGGCATTTGACTCCGCCTCTCTGCCCCCACCCTCCCAGTCTCTGTCGCTGAGGAACCAAATCTCCTTCCCCTCGGCGCTCTGAGCATCTCTGACACCCACTCTGCCATGAGAAGTGTGTCTGCCCATGTTTGTCTAAAGGGGAAGGAGGTCAGGGGAAGAAAGGAATCTTTATTAATGGCCTGCTTGTGTTGGTCAGTCTGCCAAATAATTTATATACAGCATCTCATTTAATCCTCACACAACACCCTGAGGGCAGGACAAGCATCCCCATTTTTAAAAAAATTTATTTATTTTTATTTATTTTTGGCTGCATTGGGTCTTCGTTGCTGTGCGTGGGCTTTCTCTAGTTGCGGCAAGCGGGAGCTACTCTTCCTTGCGGTGCGCGGGCTTCTTATGGCGGTGGCTTCTCTTTTTGCGGAGCACGGGCTCTAGACACGCGGGCTCAGTAGTTGTGGCACACGGGCTCAGTAGTTGTGACTTGCAGGCTCTAGAGCGCAGGCTCAGTAGTTGTGGTGCACGGGCTTAGTTGCTCCGCGGCATGTGGGATCTTCCCGGACCAGGACTGGAATCCGTGTCCCCTGCATTGGCAGGCGGATTCTTAACCACTGCGCCACCAGGGAAGCCCAGCATCCCCATTTTATAGAGGCAGAGAGGGCTCAGAGAATGTAGGATGGAGGGATGGAAGCCCTGGGATTTGAGAGCACATCCAAGTATGTCAGTGATTTCAATAAGCATGACTATACTCCACACACCAAATAAGACAAATGCTAACAGACTGGATTTCTTTCAAATCCAGGCATATGTTTTCTATTTTTGTATTTTTATGTTTTTGGCCGCACCACGGGGCTTTCAGGATTTAGTTCCCCGATCAGGGATCGAACCCATGTCCCCTGCAGTGGAAGTGTGGAGTCCTAACCGCTGGACCGCCATGGAATTCCCCAGGCATATGTTCTTTAGAAGACACACACCTAAAACAAGGATATGGGAAAGTTGAGGGTAAAGGAACACAAAAGGATATACAAGGGATGCATGAAGCTGAAGCCAGCTGATGGAGCTGTATTAATTTCAGACAAAATAGCTGTTAATGCAGAAAAACATTATTAAGATCAAAGGATCACTGTATTTTTATAAAAAGAACAATGCATTAGGATGACATAATAGTTTGAAACCAGGAAGGTTATAACAGCCTTGTTATAGGACAGAATCACAATGAGACTCATGAAACCATAAGTATAGTCGGATATGAAATCACATTCTTTGTGATGATGGTGGAAAGAATATTTGAAGAAATAATGGCTGCAAACTTTCCCAATTGGCAAAAGGTATAAACGTACAGGTTCGGAAAGCTCAGTGAACCCAAAACAGCAGAATCTCAAAGAAATCCATGCCCAGACACATCCTAGTCAAAGCTGAAAACTAAAAACATTTAAACTTTTTGAAAGCCACCTGAGAAAAACTATGCCTCACATAAAGATTAATACAAAAGATCATAGATTTCTTTTTTATTTATTTAGCTGTGCCACGTCTTAGTTTCACAGGATCTTCGTTGCCTCGTACGGGATCTTTAGTTGTGGCATGCTGGATCTAGTTCCCTGACCACGGATTGAACCCAGGCCGCCTGCATTGGGAGTGCAGAATCTTAACCGCTGGACCACCAGCGAAGTCCCGTAAGATCATAGACTTCTTATCAGAAATCATAAAGGCCAGAAGGCAGGGAAACAACATTTTTAAAGTGCTGAGAAAAAGAACTGTCAGTCTGAATTCTATACGCAGTGAAAATGCACTTCAAGAATGAAAGCAGGGGCTTCCCTGGTGGCGCAGTGGTTAAGAATCCGCTTGCCAATTCAGGGGACACGGGTTGCAGCCCTGGTCCGGGAAGATCCCACATGCCATGGAGCAACTAAGCCCGCAAGCCAGAACTACTAAGGCCACGTGCCACAACTACTGAAGCCTTCGTGCCTAGAGTCCGTGTTCCACAACGAGAGAAGCCACCACAAGGAGAAGCCCGCGCACTGCAATGAAGAGTAGCCCCCGCTCGCCGCACCTAGAGAAAGCCTGTGCACAGCAACGAAGACCCAACACAGCCAAAAATAAATAAATAAAATGAATTTTAAAAAAAAAAGAAAGAAAGCAAAATAAAGACATCCTCAAGTGAAGCAAAACTAAGACAATCTGTTGCAAGCAGGCCTGTTCTAAAAGAAATGCTAAAGGGACTTTAGATTGCATACATTTGATCTTTAAGATATGTATGATGGTCGAAAGTAAAATTTATGACATTTTCTGGTAGGGTTTTCAGTGTATGTTAACGTGGTATATATGACAACTGCAGCACAAAGAGAGGAGGGTACCAAAATTCATTCAGTGATATATTTGAGATTTGTACATTTTACTGTCTATAAATTATATCTCAAAGAAAACCATTAGGGTACAAGATTTTTTAAAAAAAATTTAAAAAGGGGGGGCTTCCCTGGTGGCACAGTTGTTGAGAATCTGCCTGCCAATGCAGGGGACACGGGTTCGAGCCCTGGTCTGGGAAGATCCCACATGCCACGGAGCGACTAGGCCCGTGAGCCACAACGACTGAGCCTGCGCGCCTGGAGCCTGTGCTCCGCAACGTGAGAGGCCCACGATGAAGAGTGGCCCCCGCTCGCTGCAACTGGAGAAAGCCCTTGCACAGAAACGAAGACCCAACACAGCCAAAAATTAAAAAAAAGAAAAAAAAAAAAGAAAAAAAAAATTTTTTAAAGGGGAGGAAAAAGAGACCTATATAAAGTTTCTAAATCCCACTTTAAGTGGTAAAATATTAATTTTAAGTTGACTATGAAGAGTTAAGCATGCATACTGTAATCCTTAGAGAAATCTCTAAAAAAGACTATACAAAGAGATGATCAAAAACTCAGTAGATGAATTAAAATGGAACCTGAGAAAAAATAACCGAAAAGAGGGCAGGAAAGGGGAAACAGACGGAAAACAGAAGGAACAAACAGAAGAGAAAAAGGTGGACCAAAACCCAAGCATATCCATTGTTACATGTAAATAGTCTAAACATACCAATTAAAAGGAATTTTTTTAAAAAGAAAATAAAAAACCTACTTTAAATATAATGATATAGTTAAGCTGAAAGTAAAAGAGTGGGGAAAGGTATATAATGTGAAAACTCCATCAAAGAATGCTGCAGTCACTATATTAATATCAAACCAAGTAGACTTCAGAAAAAGGAAAATTACCAGGGATAAAGAGAGAAATTACATAGTAATAAAGGGCCAATTCACCAAGAACACAAAACAATTCCAAATATGTATGCATCTAACAACAAAGCCTTAAAATACAGGAAACAAAAACTGGTAGAGCTGAAAGAAAATAACAGACAAATTCACAATTATACTTGGAGACTTCAACACCCCTCTCTCTAGAGTCAGCAGAACAAGAAGACAGAAAATCAATAGGGATACAAAAGACCTGAACAACATATCAACCAACTGGATGTAATGGATGAACTGCCAATAGTCGATCTTTTTTTTATCCACAAAGAAGTAATTTCCCATGATTTAAAGTAACACAAACCTATTTTTAAGCCTAATATTAGGCTGTTACTAATGTTTAACCCCAGAAGCCAATGATCTAAGTTTTCACCTGAAGAAAAGGAAAAAGAAGAAATTAATTCAGAAGTAAGTAGAAGGAAGGGACCAGTAACGATACAAGAAGAGATTCACAAAGTAGAAAAGAGACAGTACAAAAATGAGCAAAGTCAAAATGTAGTAAGTTCTTTGAAAAGATTAATGCAGTTGATGAGCCCCTAGCTAAACTGACAGAGAGAGAGGGAGAAGGGACACCACATCAGTCATGAAAGAGGTGACATCACTACGGACCCTGCAGGCACTAAAAGAATGCAGGAGTGTTATGAGCAACTCCATGCCAGTAAATCAGACCTCTCAGAAGAAATAGGCAAACACACAGTTTATCAAGTATTAGTTGATAATGCTAGCGTAATACACAACTGCTGTATGCCAGCACCTCGAGGGCCAAGCTCCAGGCAGGGGTTGGGCAACAGTCCAGGAGGGCGTCGGGTGGGGTAAACGGGGCTCAGGATCGAGGGACAGTGGAGAAGGACAGGACTCCCACTCCTCCCACAGCTCCAAGCTCGGATGTGGGAGACCTGGCCTCTGGTTGGAGACACAGTCTGGCACCACCACCTGGTGGCCACTCAGACTGGGAAGACAGAACTACACAATGCAGCCTCTGAACTGCCTCCCAGTTCAGTCAAGGTATGTCTGGAGCCTCAAGCTGCCCACCCACACCTGCTGGGGACTGGGCAGAGGTGACTGGGGAGTAGCTTAATGGAAGAAGGCAGAAGAAGGCAGTCTTGAAAAGTGGGGGCCCGGAAGCCAATCCTCGGCACGCCTACCCTCAGGATCCAACCCGGAGCCCATCCACCTTCAAGACCCAGGATCCCAGCCCGCTTCCCTCAGCTCTGGGACTCCAGCCCCACTACACCGGGGCTGCCATTGGCCAAAGACACATTTTTAAAGTCTGTCTTCACATTTATTGATTCTGGCATGGTTGAGGGAGAGCCGTCCCTGCCCTCTCCCCCCAGGGCAAGTCCAGCTTCCAGCTGCAGGAAGAGGGATCAGAGCCAGACTGGAGAAAGGACTTCCCAAGGATACCAGCAGCAGCCTGGGTCTGCAGCTGGATCAGCTTCCTAGACAAATTTGATAGAAGAGAAATGCTAGGGGGAGGAGGCTCCCTGGTGAGTCAGGGCAGACCTCACTGAGACCCCCCAGGAAGGATGTGGCTTGGTCAGCTGCCAGCTAGGACCCCCCCACACACACACACACCTGGGCCTCCCTCGAGGTGCTCCAGCTGGCCACGCCACTCTCTGCCTTAGGGCCTTTGCCTATGTGGTTCCCTGCCTGCAATTCCCCCCACGCACCCCAGCAGACTAGGCCAGTGTTAGTGCTGGGAGGAGGTGCGGGGAAGGGCACTCCTGGAGGAGGGTACAATCCGGGCAAAGGCCGGGAGCCTCGACGCGCCCACGGAACCGAGCTCCACCTGCCACTTGGAGCTCCACCGGGTCGCTGAGCTGGGACAGCAGGGAGTGGGGCCAGTTGGAGCGGTAGCCGCAGCTGTAGTTGCCGGCGTGTTGGGGCCCCACGTAGGTCAGCACGAGGTCCGCGGAGGGGTGGGTGGTCCAGACCACCGCCGAGGGCTCCTCTTTGCCGGACCGTAGCAGCAGGAAGGAGACGTCGGGCACGTGGCCCTCGCAGCGTAGGACAGCGTCGCGGCCCGGAGTCACGGCCCCCGTCCACAGGGGCCGGAGCCGCGGCCTGGGCAGGGGTCCTGGGCGAGAAGCGGGTCGGTCAAGTGAAGCCCCTCGCCCCAGGCAGCAGCGGCCCAGCCCCGCTCCGCTGCCAGCCCCCTTCTCCAGCCCAGGTTGCTGGCCTCACACCGCGGTCACTGCGCTGTAACCGTAGTGTCTCCCCATACACGCCCCCGCCCCCAGACCCGGGCCTTCTCTGAGACTTCCTGGGGTCCCCAGCGAACGGCACTCAGGGCTTCAGGACAGGTGAGGAGAAGGAAGACAGGATCCAGGGGAACGGGTTCCCGCAGAGGGCACAGCGCAGTCAGTGGTCTGGCGGTGGACGCTGTGCCGGGGGCTCTGCCTGACCTCCGACCCCAGGAGATCCGGATGAGGAAATCAGAGGAACACACAAACCCCAGGGCCGGCGGGGGCTCGGGGAGAATTACAGCTCAACCCTCCACCGTGGGCACCTGGGCGCAGGCAGCGGTGCGGTCATAATCTGACTACAGCCGACAGGCGTGTCGCACAGGGAACCTGAGGCGTGAGCCAGTGCAAAGCCGTTAGCACTCTGAACCCTAAGTTCTGGGGCCTCTCTCCACGACCACCACCAGGGCGCTACACGTAGCCCCGGTGCTCACGTCGGTGGGAAACAGGCCGAAAGGCTGGGTGTCCCCGGGCCCTGGCGGCCGACCTCGCGCTCCCCTAAGGAGCCGACTCCGCGGGCAGGGCCGAGGCCCAGAGCGCTTCCCTTCGGCGTCCTGGGACAGGCGGGCGCCCTCGTGTTGCGCACGGGCAGAAGGAGGCTCCGGGCCGCTGGGCCCGCCGCTCACCGTCCACGCGCAGCTCCACGGGCGCGCTGGGCGCGGAGCCCGCCAAGGGCGGCGCCGTGTCCGTGTAGACGCAGCTGTAGTTGGCCGAGTCGACCGCCGAGACGTCGCGCAGCTCAAAGTGGGCCTCCGTCCCCGCGGGGCTCGAGAGACCGTGCACCCGGCGCTGGCCCGCGCCCTCGCGCACCAGGGCGAAGCGCACGCCGGCGCGGGGGGCCCGGCACCGCAGCTGCACCAGCGTCCCCGGCTCGGGCCTCAGAGTCGCGGGCTCGGCCGACAGCTCCGGCGCCGGGAGCGTCCCTGCGGGGAGGACGCGGCAAGGCTGACGCCCAATGCCGCATCTTTCCGCCGGAAAGAGTGCGCCCCGCTGCCTCTGCTCCCTCCCGGGAGGCCCGCCCGCACCGCCCTGCGTAAAACCGCGCCATCCGCCCGACGTCCCGGCCCCCGTCCTCCCTGGACGCTCACGCGCGCTCCTACACTGTGCCTAACTAATTTGTGTGCCCACCAAATGAGAGGCGTGTGGGGTCGTGTTTTGTTGGGGGAGCATCCGCGCCGGCCTCGCCCGCCGGCGTCCGCTCCTGGGGTTTACGCCCCTGGTCCGAGTCCTTGGCGGGTCCTGCAGCCCCCAAACCGGCCACCCTCAACAGACAGGCCTCAGCGCCCACCCGGACCCCGGAGGCTGGGGGCCCCCGTGCATGTAGCGCCTGCATGGCCAGACTTGCGCGTGGACCCAATTATTCTTCGCGGGGCCACGAGGCTGGGCTCATTTTTCTATCCTCAGCTGGGGAAACTGAGGCCGGGCAGATGAGTCGGGATTGAGCCGTGCAGTTACCGGGACCCTTCCCTGGGTCTCTCCTCCCGCTGCCCCGAGGGCAGAGCGCCCCCGCCCTCCCTCCCCGCTGCCACATCCCCCAGGCTCACCATCGCTCAGCACCAGCTCGGCGGGCGCGCTGTCCAAGGACCAGGGCGCTAGCTCGTCTCGCAGCCGGTAGCGGCACGTGTAGACACCGCCGTCTCCCGGGGCCAGCGTGTTCAGCTGGAAGAAGACGCGGTCTGGGCTGGTACTGGCCATGGGTACCCGCAGCACCTCCTCGCCCCGCCGCAGCTGGAAGTCCACCCCGCTCAGGGGCGCCACGCAGGTGAGAGTCGTGCGCGAGCCGGGGCGCAGGAGCCCGGCGAACCCGCTGTTCAGGGTCAGCGTGGGTGGCGGCGGCGTGGCTGCAAGGCAGGGACACTCACTGGGCGGCCAGAGTCCCAGCCACCCCCGCTGTGGGAGCGTTCCTTGGGGCCCAGCCTCCAGACCTCGGCCCCCGGAACAGCCTTCCTTGTGGCAAATTCCCACGCCACTATCAAGGCGGGGCAACTGCGTGGCCACTGTTTCCCAGACCCAGTCCTGGGCAGGGGTATTCAGGGCCGGGGGTCAGGGTAAAAGCTACTCTGTCTCCAGGAGCCTCCGCCCCCAGGAAGCCCTCTGGGATGGTCCACACACTCACCCAGCTCCTCTATGGTCACAGTGGCACTGGGCTCCGAGGGGGCGCCTGATGCGTGGGTCCGGTAGCTGCAGCTGTAGTTGCCAGCCCGGTGGACTGGGAAGGTGGCCTGCGTGTCCTTTGGGGCCTCAGCCACCTCCAGAAACTGGTCGTCGCCTTCCCGCCTCAGCAGGAAGGTCACACCGCGAAGTCCCCCGAGGCACAGCAGCGTCGTGTTCAGGCCCCGTGTGATCCAGGGCACGGGCTTGGTCGAGAGCAAGGGTGGGGGCAGGGGCTCTGCGGCGGGGGCGGGGGGTGGGGCGCAGGGGTCACGGGTGGTTCTACCTGAGTTGGAAGATACAGGGCCCCAGCCGGACCTGGACCTCCACACTCATGGGAATGTGAGGGAGCCAGGAGATGGAAGGCATTGGCGGGGGTGGAGGGGTGGAGGGGTGACAGGCCGAGACGGGGACAGGGGACTACAAGGGGAAGTCGCGTTCAGGGCCCACCTGTGGCCAGGCCTGCCCTAACCGCTTTCTGGGGATTCAGTCATTTATTCCTCACAGCCTTCTAGGGTTGCTACAAACATCACCCTCATTTTACCAGTGGGGAAACTGAGGCTCAGAGATGTCACCTGACTTGCCTGAGGCCACCAGCCACTCGGGGAGGGGGCCGGAAGAGAGCAGGGAGAGTGAGGAGTGGAGGAAGGGAGGCCTCTCCAGCGGCCTCTCTTCCGGCCTCGAGGCCCGTGAGCCCTCCACTCACCTGCTCCAGTCACCTCCACGAGGTTGCTCAGGCTGGTCCTCCCACTGTCCATGCTGTAGCGGCAGCGGTAGAGGCCCCGGGTGTCACCGGTCACTGCTCCCAGCGGGAACCTGTACTCGGTGGCAGGTGAACCCAGGTGCACCAGTTCCTGGGCCACCCCATCCTTGAGGAGCTGGAACTCCAGGGTCCACAGGGGGCTCTGGCATGTCAGCGTCACGTTGGCCCAGGGTTCCAGCAGCGATTCGATCTCTGCCCACAGGGTTGGCCTTGTGTCGAAGACTGCGTGGGGATGGGTGTCAGACCTGGGTGCCCAGGCAGGGGCTCACCCCGCAGCGCCCACCATGCCCAGGCCCGGCCCACTCACATATGGCCTCCTCGGTCACTGGGTTCAGGGCGAGACCTGCGGAGACCCACCACCTGTGAGGCCCCATGGCTCTTCCTTCCCACCCCTCATCCCGGCCCCGGGGACCCCAGGCCAGACGCCTCACCCCAGAGCAGCAGGAGGGCCACCCGTGCGGACATGGTCAGCCTCACTGCAGCCCCAGGAGTGTCTGCCGGGTGATAAGGCCCAGCCAGGGCGGCCGGGAGGGTGGGGCGGTGGAGGGAGGGCGCGGGGCACTGACCTCGCAGCTCATTCGTATTTCCAGGAAAGCAGGGCTCCAGGGGGTCGGGACAAAGGGCAGATGTGGCCTCAGGAGTTTCAGCTATAGCAACAATCAATAACTATGCAGAATGAATAAACTAAATTAATAATAAAGAGTAAAGATAACAAAATAAATGATATAACAGTAAACAATAACAAGTGAAGAAAATTAATAAATAATAAAATGATGTAAATAGAAAAATAAGTACAATTTTTAAAATAAAATAAAATAAATACTAAACCAAGTAATGTAATAAATAATAACAAATACATGTAAGTATTGATTGTTGCTATAGCTGAGACTCCTGAGGCCACATCTGCCCTTTGTCCCGACCCCCTGGAGCCCTGCTTTCCTGGAAATACGAATGAGCTGCGAGGTCAGTGCCCCGCGCCCTCCCTCCACCGCCCCACCCTCCCGGCCGCCCTGGCTGGGCCTTATCACCCGGCAGACACTCCTGGGGCTGCAGTGAGGCTGACCATGTCCGCACGGGTGGCCCTCCTGCTGCTCTGGGGTGAGGCGTCTGGCCTGGGGTCCCCGGGGCCGGGATGAGGGGTGGGAAGGAAGAGCCATGGGGCCTCACAGGTGGTGGGTCTCCGCAGGTCTCGCCCTGAACCCAGTGACCGAGGAGGCCATATGTGAGTGGGCCGGGCCTGGGCATGGTGGGCGCTGCGGGGTGAGCCCCTGCCTGGGCACCCAGGTCTGACACCCATCCCCACGCAGTCTTCGACACAAGGCCAACCCTGTGGGCAGAGATCGAATCGCTGCTGGAACCCTGGGCCAACGTGACGCTGACATGCCAGAGCCCCCTGTGGACCCTGGAGTTCCAGCTCCTCAAGGATGGGGTGGCCCAGGAACTGGTGCACCTGGGTTCACCTGCCACCGAGTACAGGTTCCCGCTGGGAGCAGTGACCGGTGACACCCGGGGCCTCTACCGCTGCCGCTACAGCATGGACAGTGGGAGGACCAGCCTGAGCAACCTCGTGGAGGTGACTGGAGCAGGTGAGTGGAGGGCTCACGGGCCTCGAGGCCGGAAGAGAGGCCGCTGGAGAGGCCTCCCTTCCTCCACTCCTCACTCTCCCTGCTCTCTTCCGGCCCCCTCCCCGAGTGGCTGGTGGCCTCAGGCAAGTCAGGTGACATCTCTGAGCCTCAGTTTCCCCACTGGTAAAATGAGGGTGATGTTTGTAGCAACCCTAGAAGGCTGTGAGGAATAAATGACTGAATCCCCAGGAAGCGGTTAGGGCAGGCCTGGCCACAGGTGGGCCCTGAACGCGACTTCCCCTTGTAGTCCCCTGTCCCCGTCTCGGCCTGTCACCCCTCCACCCCTCCACCCCCGCCAATGCCTTCCATCTCCTGGCTCCCTCACATTCCCATGAGTGTGGAGGTCCAGGTCCGGCTGGGGCCCTGTATCTTCCAACTCAGGTAGAACCACCCGTGACCCCTGCGCCCCACCCCCCGCCCCCGCCGCAGAGCCCCTGCCCCCACCCTTGCTCTC
Organism: Balaenoptera borealis; assembly: GCF_965194805.1. Lineage (NCBI taxonomy): Eukaryota > Metazoa > Chordata > Mammalia > Artiodactyla > Balaenopteridae > Balaenoptera > Balaenoptera borealis. The sequence goes on from NC_138878.1 coordinate 69,324,519, forward strand.
GACCAAGCCCGTGCCCTGGATCACACGGGGCCTGAACACGACGCTGCTGTGCCTCGGGGGACTTCGCGGTGTGACCTTCCTGCTGAGGCGGGAAGGCGACGACCAGTTTCTGGAGGTGGCTGAGGCCCCAAAGGACACGCAGGCCACCTTCCCAGTCCACCGGGCTGGCAACTACAGCTGCAGCTACCGGACCCACGCATCAGGCGCCCCCTCGGAGCCCAGTGCCACTGTGACCATAGAGGAGCTGGGTGAGTGTGTGGACCATCCCAGAGGGCTTCCTGGGGGCGGAGGCTCCTGGAGACAGAGTAGCTTTTACCCTGACCCCCGGCCCTGAATACCCCTGCCCAGGACTGGGTCTGGGAAACAGTGGCCACGCAGTTGCCCCGCCTTGATAGTGGCGTGGGAATTTGCCACAAGGAAGGCTGTTCCGGGGGCCGAGGTCTGGAGGCTGGGCCCCAAGGAACGCTCCCACAGCGGGGGTGGCTGGGACTCTGGCCGCCCAGTGAGTGTCCCTGCCTTGCAGCCACGCCGCCGCCACCCACGCTGACCCTGAACAGCGGGTTCGCCGGGCTCCTGCGCCCCGGCTCGCGCACGACTCTCACCTGCGTGGCGCCCCTGAGCGGGGTGGACTTCCAGCTGCGGCGGGGCGAGGAGGTGCTGCGGGTACCCATGGCCAGTACCAGCCCAGACCGCGTCTTCTTCCAGCTGAACACGCTGGCCCCGGGAGACGGCGGTGTCTACACGTGCCGCTACCGGCTGCGAGACGAGCTAGCGCCCTGGTCCTTGGACAGCGCGCCCGCCGAGCTGGTGCTGAGCGATGGTGAGCCTGGGGGATGTGGCAGCGGGGAGGGAGGGCGGGGGCGCTCTGCCCTCGGGGCAGCGGGAGGAGAGACCCAGGGAAGGGTCCCGGTAACTGCACGGCTCAATCCCGACTCATCTGCCCGGCCTCAGTTTCCCCAGCTGAGGATAGAAAAATGAGCCCAGCCTCGTGGCCCCGCGAAGAATAATTGGGTCCACGCGCAAGTCTGGCCATGCAGGCGCTACATGCACGGGGGCCCCCAGCCTCCGGGGTCCGGGTGGGCGCTGAGGCCTGTCTGTTGAGGGTGGCCGGTTTGGGGGCTGCAGGACCCGCCAAGGACTCGGACCAGGGGCGTAAACCCCAGGAGCGGACGCCGGCGGGCGAGGCCGGCGCGGATGCTCCCCCAACAAAACACGACCCCACACGCCTCTCATTTGGTGGGCACACAAATTAGTTAGGCACAGTGTAGGAGCGCGCGTGAGCGTCCAGGGAGGACGGGGGCCGGGACGTCGGGCGGATGGCGCGGTTTTACGCAGGGCGGTGCGGGCGGGCCTCCCGGGAGGGAGCAGAGGCAGCGGGGCGCACTCTTTCCGGCGGAAAGATGCGGCATTGGGCGTCAGCCTTGCCGCGTCCTCCCCGCAGGGACGCTCCCGGCGCCGGAGCTGTCGGCCGAGCCCGCGACTCTGAGGCCCGAGCCGGGGACGCTGGTGCAGCTGCGGTGCCGGGCCCCCCGCGCCGGCGTGCGCTTCGCCCTGGTGCGCGAGGGCGCGGGCCAGCGCCGGGTGCACGGTCTCTTGAGCCCCGCGGGGACGGAGGCCCACTTTGAGCTGCGCGACGTCTCGGCGGTCGACTCGGCCAACTACAGCTGCGTCTACACGGACACGGCGCCGCCCTTGGCGGGCTCCGCGCCCAGCGCGCCCGTGGAGCTGCGCGTGGACGGTGAGCGGCGGGCCCAGCGGCCCGGAGCCTCCTTCTGCCCGTGCGCAACACGAGGGCGCCCGCCTGTCCCAGGACGCCGAAGGGAAGCGCTCTGGGCCTCGGCCCTGCCCGCGGAGTCGGCTCCTTAGGGGAGCGCGAGGTCGGCCGCCAGGGCCCGGGGACACCCAGCCTTTCGGCCTGTTTCCCACCGACGTGAGCACCGGGGCTACGTGTAGCGCCCTGGTGGTGGTCGTGGAGAGAGGCCCCAGAACTTAGGGTTCAGAGTGCTAACGGCTTTGCACTGGCTCACGCCTCAGGTTCCCTGTGCGACACGCCTGTCGGCTGTAGTCAGATTATGACCGCACCGCTGCCTGCGCCCAGGTGCCCACGGTGGAGGGTTGAGCTGTAATTCTCCCCGAGCCCCCGCCGGCCCTGGGGTTTGTGTGTTCCTCTGATTTCCTCATCCGGATCTCCTGGGGTCGGAGGTCAGGCAGAGCCCCCGGCACAGCGTCCACCGCCAGACCACTGACTGCGCTGTGCCCTCTGCGGGAACCCGTTCCCCTGGATCCTGTCTTCCTTCTCCTCACCTGTCCTGAAGCCCTGAGTGCCGTTCGCTGGGGACCCCAGGAAGTCTCAGAGAAGGCCCGGGTCTGGGGGCGGGGGCGTGTATGGGGAGACACTACGGTTACAGCGCAGTGACCGCGGTGTGAGGCCAGCAACCTGGGCTGGAGAAGGGGGCTGGCAGCGGAGCGGGGCTGGGCCGCTGCTGCCTGGGGCGAGGGGCTTCACTTGACCGACCCGCTTCTCGCCCAGGACCCCTGCCCAGGCCGCGGCTCCAGCCCCTGTGGACGGGGGCCGTGACTCCGGGCCGCGACGCTGTCCTACGCTGCGAGGGCCACGTGCCCGACGTCTCCTTCCTGCTGCTACGGTCCGGCAAAGAGGAGCCCTCGGCGGTGGTCTGGACCACCCACCCCTCCGCGGACCTCGTGCTGACCTACGTGGGGCCCCAACACGCCGGCAACTACAGCTGCGGCTACCGCTCCAACTGGCCCCACTCCCTGCTGTCCCAGCTCAGCGACCCGGTGGAGCTCCAAGTGGCAGGTGGAGCTCGGTTCCGTGGGCGCGTCGAGGCTCCCGGCCTTTGCCCGGATTGTACCCTCCTCCAGGAGTGCCCTTCCCCGCACCTCCTCCCAGCACTAACACTGGCCTAGTCTGCTGGGGTGCGTGGGGGGAATTGCAGGCAGGGAACCACATAGGCAAAGGCCCTAAGGCAGAGAGTGGCGTGGCCAGCTGGAGCACCTCGAGGGAGGCCCAGGTGTGTGTGTGTGTGGGGGGGTCCTAGCTGGCAGCTGACCAAGCCACATCCTTCCTGGGGGGTCTCAGTGAGGTCTGCCCTGACTCACCAGGGAGCCTCCTCCCCCTAGCATTTCTCTTCTATCAAATTTGTCTAGGAAGCTGATCCAGCTGCAGACCCAGGCTGCTGCTGGTATCCTTGGGAAGTCCTTTCTCCAGTCTGGCTCTGATCCCTCTTCCTGCAGCTGGAAGCTGGACTTGCCCTGGGGGGAGAGGGCAGGGACGGCTCTCCCTCAACCATGCCAGAATCAATAAATGTGAAGACAGACTTTAAAAATGTGTCTTTGGCCAATGGCAGCCCCGGTGTAGTGGGGCTGGAGTCCCAGAGCCGAGGGAAGCGGGCTGGGATCCTGGGTCTTGAAGGTGGATGGGCTCCGGGTTGGATCCTGAGGGTAGGCGTGCCGAGGATTGGCTTCCGGGCCCCCACTTTTCAAGACTGCCTTCTTCTGCCTTCTTCCATTAAGCTACTCCCCAGTCACCTCTGCCCAGTCCCCAGCAGGTGTGGGTGGGCAGCTTGAGGCTCCAGACATACCTTGACTGAACTGGGAGGCAGTTCAGAGGCTGCATTGTGTAGTTCTGTCTTCCCAGTCTGAGTGGCCACCAGGTGGTGGTGCCAGACTGTGTCTCCAACCAGAGGCCAGGTCTCCCACATCCGAGCTTGGAGCTGTGGGAGGAGTGGGAGTCCTGTCCTTCTCCACTGTCCCTCGATCCTGAGCCCCGTTTACCCCACCCGACGCCCTCCTGGACTGTTGCCCAACCCCTGCCTGGAGCTTGGCCCTCGAGGTGCTGGCATACAGCAGTTGTGTATTAGGCTAGCATTATCAACTAATACTTGATAAACTGTGTGTTTGCCTATTTCTTCTGAGAGGTCTGATTTACTGGCATGGAGTTGCTCATAACACTCCTGCATTCTTTTAGTGCCTGCAGGGTCCGTAGTGATGTCACCTCTTTCATGACTGATGTGGTGTCCCTTCTCCCTCTCTCTCTGTCAGTTTAGCTAGGGGCTCATCAACTGCATTAATCTTTTCAAAGAACTTACTACATTTTGGCTTTGCTCATTTTTGTACTGTCTCTTTTCTACTTTGTGAATCTCTTCTTGTATCGTTACTGGTCCCTTCCTTCTACTTCTGAATTAATTTCTTCTTTTTCCTTTTCTTCAGGTGGAAACTTAGGTCATTGGCTTTTGGGGTTAAACATTAGTAACAGTGTTACTTTTTAAAAATAAATTTATTTTACTTATTTTAAAATTTTTGGCTGTGTTGGGTCTTCGTTGCTACGTGTGGGCTTTCTCTAGTTGCGGCGAGTGGGGGCTACTCTCTGTTGCGGTGCACGGGCTTCTCATTGCAGTGGCTTCGCTTGTTGCGGAGCACAGGTTCTAGGCGCGTGGGCTTCAGTATTTGTGGCACGTGGGCTCAGTAGTTGTGGCTCACGGGCTCTAGAGCGCAGGCTCAGTAGTTGTGGCTCAAGGGCTTAGTTGCTCCGCGGCATATGGGATCCTCCCAGACCAGGGCTCAAACCCGTGTCACCTGCATTGGTAGGAGGATTCCTAACCACTGCACCACCAGGGATGCCCTGTGTTACTTTAAATCATGGGAAATTACTTCTTTGTGGATAAAAAAAAAAAATCGACTATTGGCAAGTTCATCCATTACATCCAGTTGGTTGATGATGTTGTTCAGTTCTTTTGTAACCTTACTGATTTTCTGTCTTCTTGTTTTGTTGATTATAGAGAGAGGGGTGTTGAAGTCTCCAAGTATAATTGTGAATTTGTCTACTATTTTCTTTCAGCTCTACCAGTTTTTGTTTCCTGTATTTTAAGGCTTTGTTGTTAGATTCATACATATTTGGAATTATGTCTTCTTCGTGAATTGGCCCTTTATCACTGTGTAATTTCTCTCTTTATTCCTGGTAATTTTCCCTGTTCTGAAGTCTACTTGGTTCGATATTAATATAGTCACTGCAGCATTCTTTGATGGAGTTTTCATATTATATACCTTTCCCCACTATTTTACTTTAAGCTTACGTATATTATATTTAAGGCATGTTTCTTATATTCTTTTTAAAATATTCATTCTGGCACATTCCTTTAATTGGTATATTTAGACCATTTACATGTAACAATGGATATGCTTGGGTTTTCATCCACCTTTTTCTTTTCTGTTTATTCCTTCTGTTATCCATCTGTTTCCCCTTTCCTGCCTTCTTTTGGGTCATTTCTTTCTCGGTTCCATTTTTATTCATCTACTGAGCCTTTGATCATCTCCTTTTATAGTCTTTTTAAGGGGTTTCTCCAGGGATTAGAGTATTCATAACTCTTCACAGTGTACTTAGAATTAATATATTACCACTTAAAGTGGATGTAGAAACTTTAGCACTATATAGGTCTCTTTACCTACTGCTCTTAAAAATTTTTTTTTAATTTGGTACACTAATGGTTTTCTTTGAGATATTTATATACAGTAAAATGTTCAAATCTCAAATATATCACTGAATGAATTTTGATACCCTCCTCTCTTTATGCTGTAGTTGTCATTTATACCACATTAAAACCCTGTGGTATAAATGACATTTCATTGTCAAGAAAACCCTACCAGACAATGTTATAAATTTTTCTTTCAACAATCATACATATATTAAGGATCAAACATATGCAATCTGTTACTCTTCCTTCATTCCCAAGGTTCAAATTTTCCTTCTGCTTTCATTTCCCTTCTGACAAATGCTAAGCTCCCTATTTAGCATTTCTTTTAGAACAGGCGTGCTTGCAACAAATTGTCTTAGTTTTGCTTCATTTGAGGATGTCTTTATTTTGTTTTCATTCTTTTTTTTTAAATAATTTTTTATTTACTTATTTGGTTGCATTGGGTCTTAGTTGCGGCACGCAGGCTCCTTAGTTGCAGCTCGCTGGCTCCTTAGTTGCAGCACGTGGGCTCCTTAGTGGTGGCATGCGAACTCTTAGTTGCAGCATGCGTGTGGGATCTAGTTCCCTGACCAGGGATCAAAACCAGTCCCCTGCATTGGGAGCGCAGAGTCTTAACCACTGCGCCACCAGGGAAGTCCCTATTTTGCTTTCTTTCTTGAAGTGGATTTTCATTGTATATTGAATTTGGACTGACAGTTCTTTTCTTCAGCACTTTAAAAATGTTGTTTCCCTGCCTTCTGGACTTCATGATATCTGATAAGAAATCTATGATCTTTTGTATCAATCTTTATGTGAGGCATAGTTTTTCTCAGGCTGCTTTCAAAAAATTTAAATTTTAGTTTTCAGCTTTGCTTATGATGTGTCTGGGCATGGATTTCTTTAGGATTATGCTGTTTTGGGTTCACTGAGGATGCCCCCTACATCCACAAGGGTTCTCCCTAGCAGGAAGTTAGAGAGAGAGGGGTTTTGACTGGGCTCACAGCCCTCCTTGCCCACATGGACTGTCTGGTGCTTGATGAAGCTGAACCACCAGCAGAAGCTTTTCCACATGCTTCTCACTCAGACAGTGTAGTAACCAGCCTTCGAGACAGCTGCTAATGACCCTCATCTCCTGGCCTCCACACCCTTGTTTGCATATTCTTCTCTGCATTGAATCCGGGGTGGTCTGTGGCACGAATATTATATGGCATGAGTGACAGTGTGTGACCTGGACTCAACTCACTCGCTCTGGGGAGAGTCAACTGCTGTGTCATGAGGACACTCAAGCAGACATGCACAGAGGTCCACATAGAGAGGGACCACCTGCCAACCACACTAGCAGCCAGCCATGTTTGACATAGTGGCCGCTCCGTTGTCAGGGGCCCTGGTGAGTGAGTGGGGGCGAGTGTTGCCCTTGCCAACCCACAATGTATGGTGGGATTGGGGGGTTAGTTTTAGTGTTTTCAGTCGGTAGGGCATCAGCGTTGTCACCGCAGCGGAGCTGAGCCCACCTGGTCACATTCCTAGGCTCTCTCCAGAAAGACTCCCCTTGTGTTCAGGCTTGATGGAAACTGTCACTACACTTGCATATCAACCGGGTTCCTCTTTGGTTTGAACGTGTTTAGGTCTATCACGACGACTGACGGGTGTGCATCACCCGTGACACACTGACCACACTGGGAGTCTGCCTCCCTCATCAACCCCCTCGTGTCCACCAAGGATTGCATTCTCAACAACAGAATGTCGCTTCAGAATAAATGTCCTGGGTGTCTGTAAAAGGTTGAGCTGTCCTTGGGGGTACCACTCTAGTTGGGTTTCTCCTCAGGATGAATTGTGTGGACAGTAAAAAGAAAAAACCCAAGTTCCACTTTTGCCTGAGGTGCTCCATTGGCCGCAGGGGTGGGGAGACTTCCAGGTCTCCTGAATGGCCTCTTCCACTTGCCCCACCGCACTGCTCTCTGGAATGAGCTGTCAGGTGTGCCATGTGGGTGGCAACTGCAGCCTTCCTCACAGTCTTGCACTACCCAGGGTATCTGTCCAGCACGACTTTGCTGGTGTTTAGTAAGTATACAAGGAAGTGTAAATGCGCCCCTAAAATGCTGAGAATAGAACGGCAGGGGCATGTGTTTTCATTTCTGCTGGACTTGTGAAGAGACCAGCTTTGCGAATTTTAGCCTCTACTCCCGGGTGGAATGTGACGTGGCCAGGATAGCTGCAACTTGGGAGAAACCTCTGGAAAGAGTACTGGGTGACTGGGTCCTGCCTCATGGGGGCAGGACAGGGGAGGGTTTCAAGGAGACCACCTGGCAGGACACAGTGGGCTGGGCTTGCCTCAAGAAGGACGGCTTGCCGCAGAGCATGGGAACTCAAGCCCTCGGGAGGTGAGTCCTGAATTAAGCAAGACACAATAAAGGGCTGGATGGTGTCCTGCAAGTCAGGCCTGGGAATGGAGAGCCAATAGCTTCCTTACCCCAGGGGACCCACACATCCTCCCTTTCCCAGGCGACAGGATTTCGGGACAGGAGACAGAAAGTGAAGGGTGATTCACCAGGCTTTGCTGCAGGGTCCATGGCCACATTCAGGGAACCCCTTTGGAAGCACGGAGGCCCAGACGGTGAGGGACTTGGTGCTGAGCCCAGCTCTGCCCTCCCTCCAGGAGGCTCTGGCTGGGCCCCCCGCCCATGGCCTCTCTGGGCACCCTGATATGGTTGACAGTCTTCCCTGCCCCCCACCCTCAGTTAAGGTGAGGATCCAAAGGGGTGATTAAGGGCAGAGTGCCCAGCACGGTGCCCGGCCTGCAATGAGTGTGCGCAAACGTTGGCTTCTGGAGTGGAGAGTCCTCGGAGTTTCACTTTGGAAAGAGTGTGGAGGATGGGGTGGGGAGTAAATTAGAATCATATACAAACATAACCATACATACAGCTAGGAAAGAAACATGCTGCTCCGGGTCTCGGCTGGACTCCACGTATGTGATGGCCTCGGGCAGGTGTAGCCACACCTTCAAGTCGCCCTCCTTGATTGCGCCCACGCCGCAGGGGCTTCTGGGAGACGTAGTCCAGCCTGGCGTCCCGACAGGAGGAGACGAGCGCTCGGGGTGGGAAGGACCCCCTGGCTTTGATGTAACGTGACATCCCCACCTGCCAATCACAGACCAGCCCAAGGTTGCCAGGGAATCCCCCCCCCAGCAGAGCCCTCTCCACGGCGACCACTGAACCGCCGGGCGGTGGGCAGGCAGAGTCCCAGCCCCAGAAGCCCCCGGCCAGCGGCCTCGGGTAGGTGCACGAGGTGTGCAGGGTCCCACTCCCGAGGCCAGGGAGGTCAGAGGCGGAGGCCTCGCCAGATCTAAGGGAGGTGGGGGGCCCAGCTACACCAGAGGGTGTGCAGACACCCCTGAGGCGACCGAGGGCTACTGAAGCCCCCTAGGAAGCTTCAGGTGGGGGACACCTGTGGACGCCGTGTGCGCGAGGCGAGGTTTAACGCGCCGCCCGCGGGCCGCTGCTGGTACTCGTGGAGGTTGGAGCGCTGGCTGAAGGCGCCGCACGCGTAGGGCCGCTCGCCGGTGTGCGCGCGCCGGGCGCGCGAGGCTGCAGTTGCGCACGAAGGCCCGGCCGCAGTCGGCGCGGATGCAGGGCTTCTCCCCCGAGTGCAGGCGCTCGTGCTGGTGCAGCTCGGAGCAGCCCTGGAAGGTCTTGCCGCACTCGGGACAGCCGTAGGGCCGCTCGCCGGTGTGCGCGCGCCGCCGGTGCTCCGCCAGGTGCGAGAGCAGGCCGAATGCCTTGGTACACTCGGTGCACTCATGGGGCTTCTCCCCGCGCAGCGAGCACCTCGGCCGGAAGGCCCGCGTGGCCAGGGCCGCGGCGCGGTTGCGGTGCTCGGCCGAGTGCGTCTTCTGGTGACCCTGGAGGCCGGAGCAGCGCACGAAGGCCTGGCCGCGTTCAGCACACATAGGGCCGCTCACCCGTGTGGATGCCCTCGGGCTGCAGCAGTCTTGAGGTGCACGTGAAGGCCTTGCCGCACTCGACGCAGGCGTACAGCTGCTGGACCGGGCGGCCGGGCTCATGGGGGAAAGGACCCGAGGCCTGGTCGCACCTAGGACACATCGGGGGGCCCTCGTCCCATCCGCTGCTCATTGGGGCCCAAGCGCTTTCCGCACCAGGCACACGGAAGGGGCTCCTCTGCCGCCTGCATCAGCTCCTGAGGGGCCAGCGGGGACATTCGGGTACAGGTCTCTCTGTGCCGGCCCGCGGCAGGAAGCTCCACGAAAGGACTCTGCTGGAGAGAGGCCGGCGGCAGGGTCCTGGGACAGGGATGTGTGCGCGGGGGGCAGTCCGAGCGGACCTCGCACAGCGCAGCGCGGGGGCAGCTCCAGTGCAGCACCTGGGCCCCACGGTGGTCACACGCGGGGGCCTTCTCCCCAGGGGGTGTCCTGGGATGCTGCACCAGGAAGGAGTTCTGGCTGGAGGCCCTGGCACCCGCTGGGCACGGACAGAGGCCCTGCCCGGCATGCGGCCCCTGGGGATGACCAGGTCGGGGTCCGGAGAGGAGGTGGGGCCACGCGGCTCTTGCACCAGGCGTCCAGCTCCTGCACTCTGACAGTCCCTGCAGTGGGGCTCACACCCAGGGGAGCTGTCCTGCCGGCCACGGTCCCTCCATGCAGGTCTCCCCCACTGAGAGGGGTGTCCTTCGGCTGGGTCCTCCTCCAGGGGCCTCAGCCCTGTCTTGTGCCTCTCCGCCTGGCCCCTGTGGGCTCCCTGGGGGTCTACCTTGGGGCTGCCTTCCTGCCGAGAGCTCTGGGCCCAAGGCTGCGTCCCGAGGCCAGCCCACAACACGGTGTCCAGGTTGTGGGATCTGGAAGAGCAGAAGAGAATGAAGGTTTGCAGTTCCCCAAGAATGCTGACCCCAGGATGGATGCCTACCGAGTGGCCCCCACTCTCGGCAGTCCAGGGAAAGGGGCAGGAGGAATGACACCGGCCATGAGAACACTGGAGCCTCCTGTCCCTACGCTCAGCACCCACGACACTCCAGAGACCTGCTTCCCTGCCTCTCTCTGCTCCCCGGCACCCTCCCTCCTCCTCGCCACTGCTGGAGTACCTTCACCCCTTGCTTGGGACCTCAGTGGCCCCTCCCTCAAGCAACGGGGACACCCCAGTTGCTCAGCTGCCCAGTCCCCAGGATCCCTCCTCCACTCCCGACCACCAGGCCCCCGGAGCCATGCCCTGATGGCTCCCTGCCTCGGTCTGGCCCAGGCCCGTCCACCTGCCATTAGCCAGCTCTTCTGTAAGGTGTGAGATGCGACTCACCTGGCAGCAGGGCTGGAAGCCCAGTGTGCCCCTCCCCACTTCTACCAGGCAAGCTTGGTTCTCAGGACTGCCAGCCTCATCTACAAAATGGGTATGATAACTGTAAATGTAAACAGCTGAGCACGGGGGCCCCCGCTCATTCCAGTGACGGCCAACACCGGAAACGGACTGATGTCTGCAATTAGAATTTCCAAATTCATCTGTGGCCATTGTTGGTTTCCTACTGCTGCTGTAACAAATTACCACAAGTTTAGTGGCTTAAAGCAATGCAAATTTATTATCTCAGTTCTGGAGGTCAGAAGTCCTCAATCAAGGTTTCGGCAGCATTGCTTCCTTCTGGAGGCTCTGAGGCTTGGTTTGCTTGCCTTGTCCAGCTTCTAGACACCACCTCCTTCCCTGTCTTGTGGCCCTGTCTTCCATCTTCAAAGCCAGCAGTGAAACATCACTCTCTGTGTATGTCATCATATCTCCTGCATATGGACTCTGACCCTCCTGCCTTTTCTTGTGCAAAGACGCCTTGGGCCCACCATGAATCTCACGTATCAAGGTCCTTAATCACACTTCATAGTCCTTTTTGCCACGTGGAGTAAATTCCCAGGTTCTGGGGACTAGGACGTGCATATCTTTCGGGGAAGCGGGGAGCATTATTCTGCCTACCACAGTGGCCTTTTCTGAGCTTTTTATATGATTTACTGGGGGAAAACAGTAAATGCATCAAGATGCCATTTCGGTGAAACAAAACTATAAATATTTAGCCTGGAATCTTGACGGATACTCAGAACCATCCCATCTGGGGAGGGGCTCGCTCGGTGGGGCGTGGCTGCAACATGCAGCTGCACCCCGCGAGGAGGGGCAGGACAGAGGAGAAGGCCCACCCGGTGGGGAGGAAGATGGAAAGAAGGGGAAGAAGAGGATGTGCATGTCAATCAGGTTCCTGGCCAGTGACAGTCACTGATGACGAGAAAACTGACCTATTAAAGAGCCCATGGGTAAGGATGAGAATTTTCTCTAGGTTCTTGTTCCTTCCAGAACAAAGACAGATCTGTCCAGTGCAGCCTCTGGGTTATGAATGTGTGACCACAGTAAATCACCACCTCGCTGAGCGCCAGGGCTCAAGCTCGCCTCCTTTTGCTGTGTGGAAGGCAGGTATTCCTCCATCAAACATTCCAGAGCTCCGAGTTTATTTAGGGAAATTGCTTGCTCCAACCTTCTCCTTCGACCCACTGTTGCTTTCCCATCAGTTTTGCAAATTTATAACAAGCAGTTGCCCAGGAACTAAAAGCAATCAGGACGCATTTAACCAGGACGCTACACATTTTCAGCCAAGGACACATCAGAATGGCTGGATGTGGGTTCTTTTTAGGATTCTGCTGCCAGCCATCAATGGTGGGTTATTTTGCCTTGGATATCTCAACCACAACGGCAGAGATGCATCAATGGTCTGCGCTCTGGGAGAAAATGTTTTTGAGTGGAAATTGGACACACTGAATTGGTTAAAGGTGAAAATGCAGGGGCTTCCCTGGTGGCGCAGTAGTTGAGAGTCTGCCTGCTAATGCAGGGGACACAGGTTCAAGCCCTGGTCTGGGAGGATACCACATGCCGCGGAGCAACTAGGCCCGTGAGCCACAACTACTGAGCCTGCGCATCTGGAGCCTGTGCTCCGCAACAAGAGAGGCCACGATAGTGAGAGGCCCGCGCACCGCGATGAAGAGTGGCCCCCGCTTGCTGCAACTAGAGAAAGCCCTCGCACAGAAACGAAGACACAACACAGCCAAAAATAAATAAATAAATAAATAAAATTTTTTTTAAAAGGTGAAAATGCAGAGGAAGGCATGTCCCGCAGATGGCGAGGGGCCATCTCACCAGCCGGTGCCACTGCTCTGCTCGTCAGGGGGCTGCTTGCTGGAGCCCGGGAAGCTGAAGGCCCAAGGTAGGGTTATCTTGTCTGGTCCTGTGTTCAGCAAGTAACTGGTCTGGTGCATTTTCCAAAAAAACAAGGATGGACTTCCCTGGTGGCGCACTGGTTAAGAATCTGCCTGCCAATGCAGGGGACACGGGTTCGATCCCTGGTCCAGGAAGATCCCACATGCCGTGGAGCAACTACGGCTGTGTGCCACAACTACTAAGCCTGCGCTCTAGAGCCCGCGAGCCACAATTACTGAAGCCTGCGTGCTTAGAGCCCGTGCTCCACAACAAAGAGAAGCCACCACAATGAGAAGCCCGCACACCGCAACGAAGACTAGCCCCCACTAGCTGCAATTAGAGATAGCCCACACACAGCAACAAAGACCCAAGGCAGCCAAAAAAATAAAAAAGTAAATTAAAAAAAAAAGAAAGAAACAAGGATGACAGGAAGGACATTCACAGAAAGATAGACAAAATGAAAAGGCAGAGGACTTTGTACCAGATGAAGGAACAAGTTAAAACCCCAGAAAAACAACTAAATGAAGTGGAGATAGGCAACCTTCCAGAAAAAAATTCAGAATAATGATAGTGAAGATGATCCAGGACCTCGGAAAAAGAATGGAGGCAAAGACCGAGAAGATGCAGTAAATGTTTAACAAAGACCTAGAAGAATTAAAGAACAAACACCTAGAAGAATTAAAGAACAAACAAACAGAGATGAACAATACAATAACTGAAATGAAAAATACACTAGAAGGAATCAATAGCAGAATAACTGAGGCAGAAGAACGGATAAGTGACCTGGAAGACAGAATGGTGGAATTCACTGCTGCGGAACAGACTAAAGAAAAAAGAATGAAAAGAAATGAAGACAGCTTAAAAGACCTCTGGGACAACATTAAATGCCAGAACATTCACATTATAGGGGTACCAGAAGGAGAAGAGAGAGAGAAAGGACCCGAGAAAATATTTGAAGAGATTATAGTCTAAAACTTCCCTAACATGGGAAAGGAAATAGCCACCCAAGTCCAGGAAGCACAGAGGGTCCCAGGCAGGAAAAAGCCAAGGAGAAACACACCGAGACACATAGTAATCAAACTGACAAAAATTAAAGACAAAGAAAAATTATTGATAGCAACAAGGGAAAAATGACAAATAACATACAAGGGAACTCCCACAAGGTTAACAGCTGATTTCTCAGCAGAAACTCTACAAGCCAGAAGGGAGTGGCATGATATATTAAAGTGATGAAAGGGAAGAACCTACAACCAAGATCACTTTACCAGGCAAGGATCTCATTCAGATTCGACGGAGAAATCAAAAGCTTTACAGACAAGCAAAAGCTAAGAGAATTCAGCACCACCAAACCAGCTCTACAACAAACGCTAAAGGAACTTCTCTAAGTGGGAAACACAAGAGAAGAAAAGGACCTACAAAAACAAACCCATAACAATTAATAAAATGGTAATAGGAACATACATATTGATAATTACCTTAAACGTGAATGGATTAAATGCTCCAGCCAAGACACAGGCTTGCTGAATGGATACAAAAACAAGACCCATATATATGCTGTCTACAAGAGACCCACTTCAGACCTAGGGACACATACAGAATGAAAGTGAGGTGGTGGAAAAATATATTCCATGCAAATGGAAATCAAAAGAAAGCTGGAGTAGCAATACTCATATCAGATATAATAGACTTTAAAATAAAGAATGTTACAAGAGACAAGGAAGGACACTACATAATGATCAAGGGATCAATCCAAGAAGAAGATATAACAATTATAAATATATATGCACCCAACATAGGAGCACCTCAATACATAAGGCAACTGCTAACAGCTATAAAAGAGGAAATCGACAGTAACACAATCATAGTGGGGGATTTTAACACCTCACTTGCACCAATGGACAGATCATCCAGACAGAAAATTAAAAAGGAAACACAAGCTTTAAATGACACAAGACCAGATAGATTTAATTGATATTTATAGGCCATTCCATCCAAAAACAGCAGATTACACTTTCTTCTCAAGTGCACATGGAACATTCTCCAGGATAGATCACATCTTGGGTCACAAATCAAGCCTCGTTAAATTTAAGAAAACTGAAATCATATCAAGCATCTTTTCCGACCACAGCGCTATGAGATTAGAAATCAATTACAGGGAAAAAAACATAAAAAACACAAACACATGGAGGCTAAACAATACGTTACTAAATAACCAAGAGATCACTGAAGAAATCAAAGAGGAAATCAAAAAATACCTAGAGACAAATTATAATGAAAACACAATGATCCAAAACCTATGGGATGCAGCAAAAGCATTTCTAAGAGGGAAGTTTATAGCAATACAAGCCTACCTCAAGAAACAAGAAAAATCTCAAATAAACAATCTAACCTTACACCTAAAGAACTAGAGAAAGAAGAACAAGCAAAGCCCAGAGTTAGTAGAAGGAAAGAAATCATAAAGATCAGAGCAGAAATAAATGAAATAGAAACAAAGAAAACAATAGCAAAGATCAATGAAACTAAAAGCTGGTTCTTTGAGAAGATAAACAAAATTGATAAACCTTTAGCCAGACTCATCAAGAAAAAGAGGGAGAGGACTCAAATCAATAAAATTAGAAATGAAAAAGGAGAAGTTACAATGGACACCACAGAAATACAAAGCATCCTAAGAGACTACTACAAGCAACTCTATGTCAATAAAATGGACAACCTGGAAGAAGTGGACAAATTCTTTGACAGGTATAACCTTCCAAGACTGAACCAGGAAGAAATAGAAAATATGAACAGACCAATCAGAAGTAATGAAATTGAAACTGTGATTAAAAATCTTCCAACAAACAAAAGTCCAGGACCAGATGGCTTCACAGGTGAATTCTATCAAACATTTAGAGAATAACTAACACCCATCATTCTTAAACTCTTCCAAAAAATTGCAGGGGAAGGAACACTCCCAAACTCATTCTATGAGGCCACAATCACCCTGATACCAAAACCAGACAAAGATACTAGAAGAAAAGAAAATTACAGACCAATATCACTGATGAATATAGATGCAAATATCCTCAACAAAATACTAGCAAACATAATCTAACAACACATTAAAAGGATCATACACCATGATCAAGTGGGATTTATCCCACTTGATCCCAGGGATGCAAGGATTCTTCAATATACGCAAATCAATCAATGTGATATACCATATTAACAAATTAAGGAATAAAAACCATATGATCATCTCAGTAGATGCAGAAAAAGCTTTTGACAAAATTCAACACTCATTTATGATAAAAACTCTCCAGAAAGTGGGCATAGAGGGAACCTACCTCAACATAATAAAGGCCATATACGACAAACCCACAGCAAACATCATTCTCAGGTGAAAAACTGAAAGCATTTCCTCTAAGCTCAGGAATAAGACAAGGATGTCCACTCTCACCACTATTATTCAACATAGTTTTGGAAGTCCTAGCCATGGCAATCAGAAAAGAAAAAGAAAAGGAATACAAATTGGAAAAGAAGCAGTAAAACTGTCACTGTTTGCAGATGACATGATACTGTACATAGAGAATCCTAAAGATGCCACCAGAAAACTACTAGAGCTAATCAATGAATTTGGTAATGTTGCAGGATACAAAATTAATGCACAGAAATCTCTTGCATTCCTATACACTAACAATGAAAGATCAGAAAGAGAAATTAAGGAAACAATCCCATTCACCATTGCAACAAAAAGAATAAAATACCTAGGAATAAACCTACCTAAGGAGGTAAAAGACCTGTACTCAGAAAACTATAAGACACTGATGAAAGAAATCAAAGATGACACTAACAGATGGAGAGATATACCATGTTCTTGGATTGGAAGAATCAATATTGTGAAGATGACTGTACTACCCAAAGCAATCTACAGATTCAGTGCAATCCCTATCAAATTACCAGTGGCATTTTTTACAGAACTAGAACAAAAAATCTTAAAATTTGTATGGAGACACACAAAAGACCCCGAATAGCCAAAGCAGTCTTGAGGGAAAAAAATGGAGCTGGAGGAATCAGACTCCCTGACTTCAGACTATACTACAAAGCTACAGTAATCAAGACAATATGGTACTGGCACAAAAACAGAAATATAGATCAATGGAACAGGATAGAAAGCCCAGAGATAAACCCACGCACTTATGATCAACTATCTATGACAAAGGAGGCAAGGATATACAATGGAGAAAAGATAGTCTCTTCAATAAGTGGTGCTGGGAAAACTGGATAGCTACATGCAAAAGAATGAAATTAGAACACTCCCTAACACCATACACAAAAATAAACTCAAAATGGATTAGAGACCTAAATGTAAGACCGGACACTATAAAACTCTTAGACGAAAACATAGGAAGAAAACTCTTTGACATAAATCACAGCAAGATCTTTTTTGATCCACCTCCTAGAGTAATGGAAATAAAAACAAAAATAAACAAATGGGACCTAATGAAACTTAAAAGCTTTTGCACAGCAAAGGAAACTACACACAAGACAAAAAGACAACCCTCAGAATGGGAGAAAATATTTGCAAATGAATCCACGGACAAAGGATTAATCTCCAAAATATATAAGCACCTCATGCAACTCAATATTAAAAAAACAAACAACCCAATCAAAAAAATGAGCAGAAGACCTAAATAGACATTTCTCCAAGGAAGACATACAGATGGCCAAGAAGCACATGAAAAGCTGCTCAACATCACTAATTATTAGAGAAATGCAAATCAAAACTACAATGAGGTATCACCTCACTCCTGTTAGAATGGGCATCATCAGAAAATCTACAAACAACAAATGCTGGAGAGGGTGTGGAGAAAAGGGAACCCTCTTGCACTGTCGGTGGGAATGTAAATTGATACAGCCACTATGGAGAACAGTATGGAGGTTCCTTAAAAAACTAAAAATAGAATTACCATATGAGCCAGCAATCCCACTACTGGGCATATACCCAGAGAAAACCATAATTCAAAAAGACACATGCACCCCAATGTTCATTGCAGCACTATTTACAATAGCCAGGTCATGGAAGCAACCTAAATGCCCATCAACAGACGAATGGATAAAGAAGATGTGGTATATATATACAATGGAATATTATTCAGCCGTAAAAAGGAACAAAATTGGGTCATTTGTAGAGACGTGGATGGATCTAGAGACTGTCATACAGAGTGAAGTAAGTCAGAAAGAGAAAAACAAATATCATATATAAACACATATATGTAGAACCCAGAAAAATGGTACAGATGAACTGGTTTGCAGGGCAGAAACAGAGACAGATGTAGAGAGCAAACGTATGGACACCAAGGGGGGAAAGTGGCAGGTGGGGTGGGGGGCGATGAATTGGGAGATTGGGATTGACATACATACACTAATATGTATAAAATAGATAACTAATAAGTTAGTTATCTGTATAACTAAGTTATAAAAAATAAATAAAATAAAATTCAAAAAAAAAAAAAAAGGATGACAAGACGGACAGGACCCGAGGTTTCTCAAACAGCCCTCACTCATCACACATGTGATAATTGCACAACGCTTCCATCCCCTCTGGGCCTGTGCGGGACTGGCCTTTGACCCAGGGCAGGTGAAGCCGACACCACCCCCTCCCCTTGCTGGCTCTCCTTCCCCCACCGGTGGCATTGATCAGGGCTAATTCCTCGGAAATCCAACACCCCCCCGCACTGTGGCAACTGCCACTTTGTACCTTGGTTTCTCCACCTGACAAGTTAGCCAGCTGGATGTCGAGACCAAAGGGTGGGTACTCGGAGCCCCTTCTCCAAGCAAGTGTGAGGACACCCGGGTGGCAATGAACACCGGCCCATCTCGCCCCATGCCAAACTGCCCACGGGGCCCTGACAGAGTCACCAGCCGTCACCACGTGAACAAATGGGAGGATGTGAGAGAGGAACATCTCTTCCCCAAACACCTGTGGGCTTGAGTCCCAGGATATTCTTCCCAGGTGGGAAGTGGCCTGGCTGCAATCCTGCCTCTCCACCTGAGACACTGACTGTGCAGCTTCCTGAGAACATGGGTGGGGGTGACGTGGGCACACTGGGGAACAGGCAGCTGTGGGCCCCACCTGCCCACCAGCGTGATCATCAGCAGGTGGGGACAAATCTAACCTACAGCGGACACCAGCTCAGGGCTGATGGAGCTGGGCTCAGTGGCCGTGGCTCCTGAGGGGCCCTGCCTGGGGGAGGTCAAGGGAGGTGCTTTCTCTAGAATGTGGAGCCTGCTGTGCAAAGCAAGTAGACAAGTTGGAGGGTCCAGGTCCCAAAAAGCGTCACTTGTCCCCCAGGACTGGCAGAGCTGCCGGCAGCAAGCCCTGTTGTGCATCACCCACTGCAGGTAAACTGCTCAGACTCATCCAGCACTCTCCACAGGCAGCGTCTGCCCCAACAAGGACAGATGCGCAGGAAGAGCTGGCAGAAAAAGGCAAGTGCAAAACGCACTCCCACACGGCTGATGGCAATGGAAAAGGACGCGGCCAGCCACCGTGGACAGCAGCCTGGAAGTTGCCCCAGATGGTTAAACATGACACCGCAACTCCACTCCTATGTATCTAGCCGAGAGAAATGAAGACAGGTGTTCAAGCAAAAACTTGTATGCTAATGTTCACTGCAGCATTCTTCATAACAGCCAAAAGGTGGAAACAACCCAAATGTCCATCAACTGATGAATGGATAAACAAATTGTGGTCTAATCCATACAATGGAATATTACTCAGCAATAAAAAGGGATGAAGTACTGATACCTGGTTGGACCTCGGAAAATATCATGGTCAGTGAAAGAAGCCAGACACCAAAAGACCACATAGTGTATAATTCCATTTATATGAAAAATCCAGAAAAAGCAAATCCAGAGACAAAGGGTAGATTCGTGGTTGCCAGGGGCTGAGGGGAGGAAGAATGGGGAGTAATTGCTTAATGAATATGGAGTTTCACTTTGGGGTGCTGGAATTAGTGATGATGACTGCACAACACAGAAAATACATAAACTAAAAAATATACCAAAAACCAACCTGAACTGTACACTTTAAAATGGTTCATTTATGTTATGTGAATTGTATCCCCCCCCCAAAAAAAATGGAATGCACTCATGCCACAAGGTGTTCCTGCCTTTGGCATGCCGGTGTGTCTGCCCAAGGCCGCCTGGGCCAGCCCACCCTGCCACATCCGGGATGTCATCTGAGCCCCGGCCACAGGGACAATACTGCATGGAAAGGAGGTGTGTGTGTGTGTGTGTGTGTTTAAACAATACTCTTGTAGTAAGAAAAACAAGGTCTTCAAAATTGTTAGGTAAAAATAAAACATCAACTTCTTGCCCGTGGCCAAGCTAACTGCACACCAAGCAGTTTTCACATCAGAAGCTTAATGCCGGGTTGACAGCATTCTCCCACAGGGCACAGACGTTTCTTCAATCGGGTGTCTCTTAATCCACTCGTTTCAAGAAGAAAACGCTTTGTGGGAAGATGGACACAGCTGCTGGGAATAATGGGTAGCATGCTGGGCACAGGGCGATGCCTTATGGTTTCCCCAGCCCCAGGGCACTGCTGTCACCAATTCACAGATGGCAAGCTGTGATTCAGCGAGAGCGAGACTTGGGCAGGACGTGGAGCACGTGCGCTCATGCCGAGTCTGTCTGACCCTGGAGCCCTGTCTCCGCACCCAGGGGGCCCACTGGCTCCTACCACCACCCACGGCTTTCAGCATCTGCCTCTCACAGGTGTGGGCTCCACCCTCTGGCAGGTGTCTGCCAGCCAGAGAGCTGTGCAGGGCAGGCCCATGCTGCCATCACCCCAGCTTCCCCTGTACCCCTGAGTCTCTGCCTCTGGGCGCTGCCGGTTTTGCGGATTTCCTTGGTCTGCCTCCGAGAAGCCAGGCTGACCCTGCAGGGGGACCAACTGCAGAGCTGCTGGCGCTGCCACCAGGACCCTCTACTAATGGGGATCAGTCCAGGGACACTACCAGGCTAGGATCTGAGGTCCCCACACACAAGAGAGTGGGGGCTCCCCAGCCACGAGTGCTGATGTGGGGACCCTGCCACCCCTTCTCCTTGTACAACTATAACCCCAGGGGGAGCTCCAGCCCCTCACACAGAGGAGGGGACGCCACATGGGTGCTGAGCAGCAGGAGGGCAGGCACCCAGGTGTCTGTGCATCAGCTCAGGAGAGGGACCAGACTTCTACAATGTGCATCCTGGAAGCCCCACAGCCGGGTTCCAGGTCCCTCTGACACAACACCAGGTCACCTGTGTGAAGGACACTGGGACCTGCCCCAAGGCTTCCAGTGAATGCTGCCCCCGTGGGGTCATGACTGCTGGCCTCACATCCCGGTTTGCACAACCGCTGGCAGTCAGAGCAGGGCCTCAGGCCACCCCGAGTATGACTTCCTGGACCCCCAGGGACCCAGAGGCCAAGGACCCACAGGATGAGAGGAGACGCCAGGGCAACCTGGCCAACCCAGGACAACCAATCACCGTGGAATCAGTGGACATGAGGTCACCTAGGACTGAGCAGGTTCCACTGAAGGAGGCTGTAGTGGATTGAATGGCACCACCACCCCCAAAAGATACGTCCACACCCTAATCCCTGGAACCTGTGAATGTGACCTTATTTGGGGAAAGGGTATTTGCAGGTGTACTTAAGAATCTTGAGGACTTCCCTGGTGGTGCAGTGGTTAAGACTCTGTGCTTCCCTATTTACAATAGCCAGGTCATGGAAGCAACCTAAATGCCCATCGACAGACGAATGGATAAAGAAGATGTGGTACATATATACAATGGAATATTACTCGGCCATAAAAAGGAACAAAATTGGGTCATTTGTAGAGACGTGGATGGATCTAGAGACTGTCATACCGAGTGAAGTAAGTCAGAAAGAGAAAAACAAATATCATATATTAACGCATATATGTGGTACCTAGAAAAATGGTACAGATGAACCGGTTTGCAGGGCAGAAATAGAGACACAGACGTAGAGAACAAACGTATGGATACCAAGGGGGGAAAGTGGCGGGGTGGTGGTGGTGGCGGTGGGATGAATTGGGAGATTGGGATTGACATATATACACTAATATGTATAAAATAGATAACTAATAAGAACCTGCTGTATAAAATAAATAAATAAAATTAAATTTAAAAATTAAATAAATAAATAAAAAATTTAAAAAATACTCTGTGCTTCCACTGCAGGGGGTGCGGGTTTGATCCTTGGTTGGGGAAGTTCCACATGCCGCTGGGTGGGACCAGAAAAAAAAAAAAAAAAGGATCTTGAGATGAGATCATCTTGAATTCCTGGGGTGGTCCCTAAATCCAATGACAGAATCTTTATAAGAGGAAGGCAGACAGAGATGACCAAGATTGGAGTGAGGCAGCCACAAGCCAAGGAACACATGGAACTACCAGAAGCCACGACAGATGTACAGGATGGTTTCTGCCTCAGAGCCTGCCGAGGGCATGGCCCTTTCAACACCTTGATTTCAGACTTCTGGCCTATAGAACTGAGAGAATAAAGTTCTGTTGTTTTAAGATGCCCAGTAGGTTGTAATTTGTAGTAGCTACAGGAAACCAATGCAGAGACCGGCCCAGCACCCTCGACAGGATGGGTGGGTTGCACAGGGGGCTCTCCTGATCCCTGGTGATGCAGAGTCAGATGACTGCTCAGTGCCTAGACAGAGGGTCAGGAAGACTGGGTGGTCCCAGGAAGCAGCAGCCCCCGTCTTACAGGAAGGGACCCTGAACTCACAGGAGGCAGGGGCTGAGGGCACCCATTAGCCATTTGCACAGGGCACCTCCAGAACTGTCCCCAGACACCCTGCTCCCACCGTGGCCCCTCTGCCCAACTGCTTCCCAACACTGGACTCAGCAGGGGGAAGCTGCAGACCATGGCTGCGTCTCTCTGCCTCTCCTGCCCTGCTCCTAGCCTGCACCATCGAACTCCCTTACCTGCAGCTGGATGACCTTCCCGCCATGGACCCAGGATCTGTGACTGAGCTCGGCAAGGGCTGCCAGGAGCCTGTCCCTGGCCCTGAACTGCAGCTGCTCCAGGTGTTCTACCGGTAACCTCCCGTCTGCCCTGGGTAACCATGACCTCCACTCTGAGTGCTCGCCCAGCTTTTCTAACTGTCCCCGGGGCTGCTGGTGTATGGGAATAGGGCACGAGGCAGCCACCTTTGGGCAGGGAGGCGGGGTGCTGAGAGGTTAATATGACCCAGGCCGAGTCCTGCAGAACCGCATGGCAACAGCCCATGGAAAGGAGGTTAGTGAGGGTGAACGTTCTCAGAACCTGGACATGGCCCACTGAGGCTAATAAGAGGCTTTTCAGGGAACTCAAGAGAGGCAGCTTTGAGGTGAGGAGGGCACAGATTCCGTGCCGAGGCCGGGGCGGCTCCACCACCCTGAATCACAAGCCAAGCTCACCCCCACTGACAGCCCCAGAGGACGCAAATCCTAGCGCGTCTGTCCTATTCTACACCGTACACCCAATGGGAAGGCAGAGCATGACACACAGTAGGGCGAAAGGAGTACCCTCTGAGTGCGGGCTAAACTCCCTTCTAGGCCTGTCCTCCCGGTGCTGCCTCCCCTCGTGGGCCTCAGCCTCCACGATCGGGATGGGGGACGCGGGAGCCAGATCAACAGAAGACAGACCCGCCCGGACCTGAAGGACCCACGTGCGGCGGCCAGCCCGGGCCCATAGCATGCGGACCGGAAGTGCGCATGTCAGGCCTCCGCCGGGGACCCCGCGTGCGGGGGTGGCGGCCGCGCCGAGCGCCCCGAGGCCCCGCCTCGCTGGCTGGGGTCGTGGGTACGCGCAGGATGCCACTTACTCGCTGAGGGCTGCCGGCACGGGTCCCCGGCTCTCCGTCCGCCCCAGGACTCCGGTTGTCGTGGTAACCGAGGCCAGCGAGGCGTGAGCCTGCGTCGTCGCCAAGGAGATGGCGACCCGGACGGGGCAGTCCGGCCCACCCGGCCGGGGAAAAGCGGGTGAGTGGCCAGGACGGTGGTTGAGAGCCCTTGCCCCCAGTCAGACTTCTGGGAGATCTGGACAGGGAAAGGCGTGGGAGGGTCGCGGGTGGGAAACACCTGGGCGGCTCTGAAACGTCCCGGTGAGCGGGTCGCTCGCCAGAGCTGAAATCAGAATCTCTGGGAGTGGGGCTCGAGCATCTGGGTTTGAAAGCTTCAGGGCAGATTCCGCGGCCCCCGGGGCCCCAAAGGTGACCTGAGCCTGCTTGCTCTCCTGGGCGGGATGCGCTGGTCAGCCCCCCCCCCCGCCCCCTATGTCAACCCGCATCTTGTGCCCACCTATCCCGTGGCCCCTGCACCACAACCATACAGACACGTCTGATGTTGTTAGCCGACGCGGCCCCCGTACGGCACTCAGCAGCCGGCTGTGACGGCCCCAACGGTCTGCTCCCACTGTGTGTCCCTTTCTCCATCCTATGGGTGTTTGCACATCAAACGCCCTGCCTCGGTGAGGTCTGTCTCCCTGCCCAGGGGCAGTGTTAGGGCTTGGTTGACGCTGTTGGTGGGGCTTACCACGCTCAGTGAGGTTGGAGCGGTGGCTGAAGGGCACTCGGAGGGCCGCTCGGCTGCATGACTACCCTGATGGAACACGGAGGCTTGGCCAGGGTTGCTGCAGAGGAAAAAGTGTGGGTGCGCGGGTGTGCCGGCGTGTGGGCGGCTTCCACCTCTGGCAGAAGGCCCTTGCGCACTCCCTGGGGCTTCTCACTGCTGGCTCTCCCAGGGCTCAAGAGGCTTACAAAATTGGGACCTCTCATGTCTGTGGGCGCACTGCTGCTGGAAGAGCGTGCAGCTCTTGTGAAAGGACCTCGCACTCTGGGTGCACAGAAAGGGCCACTCCCTCTCGGGTGAATTATCTGGCGCTGCCACAGGCCCGCCTACCAAAGGCCTTCTTGCTGTCAGGCAGGCCTGGAGGTTGGAACTCCGACTGAAGGCGGGCGCCAGTGTGCGGGGCTTGTCTGGACGGGGGCCGGCTGCAGCGTCTGCCTTTACAGAAGCTTGTTGCATAAGATGCTCTCCCCCTATCCCAGCCCCCTGCCCCCTAGGGCTTATGCTGGGAGCAGCATCAGAAAAGCACCTCAGTACACTCACGGGGTGCGGGGGGGGGGGGGGGATTAGGAGCAAGACCCCTGGTCACACAGGACACTGGAGAGGAAGTGGGGCTCCCACACGGGGTTCCTTGAAATGTCAGGTCCTGGACTGGGGCTCATACCAAGGCCACAGCCCGGGGAGCCTGCGCCCCGGGGTAGCTGTCTTGCTGCCCACCACCCCTCCACGCAGGCCGCCCTCCTGAGCGGGGGGCCTCTCAGCACAGTCCTCGGCCGGAGTCCTAGGCTCCACCTCAGCCTCTCCTGACATCCCAGGGCAGCTCATTGGGAATCAGCCTGCTCAGTGTACTGGCCCGAAGAGCCGAGAAATGGAGAGGCTGGAAGTTTCCAAGAGGGGAAAAGGTGCCAGGAGCCATGAAAGCAAAGCCCCATGGCTGAGGCATCCCGGATGGCTTGGCCAAGCTTCCTCAAGAGTCTTGAAAGCTGTAAAAAGGGGAGAACATAAAGAAAGGCGTTTCAGCAGGAGCTTAAGCAGCCAGCTCAGTGGGTGAGGTGGTCAGGGGTAACTCTTTTCGTCTCCAGGCTTGGCTCTGCCCCGCCCCTCCACTGTCCTCTCTCACCTGTCTGACCACTGGCCCCCGGCTGACCTCTGCTTCTCTCAGACCCATCCCCTTCACCAGCTGCTCTGCACATACTTCCGGACTGCCCACCTGACAGCACTCACCCAGTGCTGGCCATTTGGTGTCTGCGCCAGCCCCACGATGGAAACTGCTGCTGACCAGGGATTAAAGTGCAATGTATACGTGTGCTCGACGGAATAACAGACTCCAAAGAGGTCCACATCCCAATCCCCAGAGCCTGCGGACGTGCCACCTCGTACGGCAAAAGGGACTTTGTGGATGTGATGAGAGACCAGGAGATAGGGAGCGTGTCCTGGATCAGCCAGGTGGGCCCTAAATGTGGTCACGATGCTCCTTATAAGAGGGAGAGCCAGAGTCAGGGGAGGAGGAGGTGTGATGACAGAAACAGAGGTGAGAGCGGTGCGGCCACAGAAATAAGGAATTCGAGCCGCCTCTGGAAGCTGGAAAAGGCAAGGAGCCTTCAGGAGGAATGCAGCCCTGCCCACACCTTGATTTTAGCCCCTAAGACTCACTTTGGACTTCTGACCTCCAGAACTTTAAGATAATAAACATGTGTTAAGTTTGTGGTAATTTGCTGCAGCAGCAGCGAGCAGGAAACCTCCATGAGGCACTGGGAGGTCTTTGACATTTCCACTCTGGCCTGTCTCTCTCTTGTCAGAGCGAGGGCAGGCCTCAAGCCCGGGGCCTCTGCTTTCAGCATCATCAAGCACAGTTTAACCAAAGGAGTCTGTCCAAGAATTTACACTTCGAGTTCCCTTCTTTTTCTGGCTGTTTTTATGTTTTGGTGGATGCCGTCAGGTTTCCTTCTAAGCAAAAACAAGTGAGTTGATGTAAATCAGCAGTTCTCAACCAGGGAGAGTTTTGCCCCCCAGGAGGACCCTTGGCAATGTCTGAAGACAGTTTTGGTTGTCACAACTGGGGGTGAGGGTGCTGTGACATCCACTGGGCGGAGGCCAGGGACCCTGTAACGCTCGGCACAGCCCCACCCCCAACCCCAGGACAATGCGTCAGTAGTGCTGAGGTGAAGAAACCCTGGTGTAAAGAAAACCATGAAGCACAGGAGGCACGTGCTGGAGGAAAGGGTCGCTTGGACAAAGTGGAGCTGGGCTTGGAGCTAAGTGAAAAAGCCAGACATGAAAGGCCACGTATTCCATGATTCCACTTTTATACGATGTCTAGAATAGGCAGATCCATACGGAAAGTAAGCTAGTGGCTGCCAGGGGCTGGAGGGTGGGGGGAATGGGAGTGACTGCTAATGGGTATGGGGTTTCTTTTTGGGGTTATGAAAATGTTCTGGAATTACAAAAGTGGTGATGGTTGCATGACTTTGTGAAGATACTAAAAACACTCAATTGTGCACTTTGAAATAGTTTTGTGGTACATGACTAATATCTCAAAAAAATTACAGTAAGTAGAGTAGTCAGTGAAGGCCTCATGGAGAAGGTGGGATTCAAAACAATACCTGGGGGGACTTCCCTGGCAGTCCAGCTGTTAAGACTCCGTGCTTCCACTGCCGGGGGCATGGGTTCAATCCCTGGCCGGGGAACTAAGATCCCACATGCCACATGGCATGGCCAAAAAATAAAAATAAATAAGTAAAAGACATGTGAAAGTCATTTAAAAA
Organism: Balaenoptera borealis; assembly: GCF_965194805.1. Lineage (NCBI taxonomy): Eukaryota > Metazoa > Chordata > Mammalia > Artiodactyla > Balaenopteridae > Balaenoptera > Balaenoptera borealis. The sequence goes on from NC_138878.1 coordinate 69,351,579, forward strand.
AAATTTTTTTTTAAAAGAAAATAAAAACAAGACCTTGGGGCAGGGGCAGAGTGAGCCATGAGGCTCCCTGGGGAAGATCATGTTCAGTGAGGGAACAGCACGTGCAAAGGCCCTGAGGAGGCCTGTGTGGCTGGGACGGAGCTGAGGGGGAGAAGAGAGTGGAGGGTGACAGGGGCCATATCCTCTGGGCCTAGCAGGCCACTCTGTGGATTGTTTTTTCCCGTGAGTGACACAGGGAGGATTTTGAGCAGGGGAGGGATGAAACCTGACTTGGGTTTTCAGAGGCTCCCTCTGGTTGCCATGTGAGAATGGATGTTTTCCTCTTTGGGGCCTAGCCCGAACCTCTAACTTTCTGCAGGGTTGAGGAGTGTCTGAGACCCCATGGCTACGCCTGACTCCCAGACACAGGGAGCCTCACATGTCCCAACCCACGTCAGAGCCCCATTCCCCCGCTTCCCTGGAAACCCGGGAGATGGCCTTGCCCCTGGCGCCACCCAACCTGAGTCAGGGGGCCACTCACTTGGCAGGGTCTGCTATATGTCTGCCCCATGTCTTCATACTAATAACCTGGTGGTGGGGCCTCTGATCTTTCCCTCACCATTCAGCCTCCTTGCAGATACCTGAGGGACCTAAGATTCCACACTGAAGTTGCCAAGTGGAAACAAAGGATGCAAAAGCGAGCTCACAGGGAAAGTATTTCTGGCATTCAACTCCCGGTGGCTGCCTCTGGGGGGGTCTGGGACTGCGGGCCATCTCTTTACACCTCTGTGATCATACCTTTCCTGTATTTTGTCCAGTAAGTAGGTATTATGTAATCGGAAGGCATCACGTTTTTGCTGTTACATTTCAGCGGCCCACTTGTCCTGACACCTGGGCTGAGTTACCTACTGTTGAGTAACAAACCACCCCAATATATGCATCCCCCGCTTTTCAAAAGTTTGCTTTATGCCACTTTGCTGTTATGAAAGACCTACATTAGCACCTATTTTATCTAAGTGAAAGAAATTTTCATTTTGAAGAAAAAAGTTAAAAAGCAAAAATAGTGTTCAGCATTTGTTTCGCAGTGAGCTGAGTGATAGAGGAAGCACACACCCCAGTCAGGGGGAGAGGCATCGCCGAAGGAGCTCCTTCCCCAGAACTACTCTCACCACCTCAGCATCAAGCTGCCATAGCTTTGAACTGTGTCTTTGAGCATCTGTGCTTTATTTCTATTTATTTTGCGCATCTATTAGCAAGATGTGTCCTAAGGTAATTGATTCTTCGCTGTACACCATTTTGACTTAGGAAAGGTTTCATAGAAACGCTCTACTTTTGGCCAGCGGGGAATACCTGTGCTTTATTAGGCTGTGTGTGGAGATCGAGATTCCGGCAAAACTCCATTCTAACCAGATCCTCAGGGGATGTAGCTCCAAAAGCTGGAGCATCAGGAGCCTGTAGCACAGCAGAGTTTCATAAATGTCTGCTGAATGGATAATCCATTTCTATTTATTTTTTGGCCGTGCAGCGAGGCTTGAGGGATCTTAGTTCCCTGACCAGGGATCGAACCCAGCCCCTCAGCAGTGAACGCACGCAGTCCTAACCACTAGACCGCCCGGGAAGTCCCTGGATCAACCATTTATTACTAAGCTAAAAGCGGCCACAATTCTGAGTGCCCGCTAGGCACCACCTGGCCCTGTGCTAAGAGTGTTACACACACTGATTCTTTAGTCCTCATGTCAAGTCTAGAAAGGCGGTGGCAGTACCCCACCCATTTTACAGATGGGGAAATGGGGGCTCAGACAGAGGAAGCCAGGCGTGGGCCAAATTCTTAGCCTTCAGATCTCCAGGAATCTCCAAACTTTAGCGCCCAGTGCAGGGCTTTAAATGCAGTTCTGGGGCCACCTGGAAAGAGTGGAGCTCACACCTCTCCATGAGGTGGTTGCACGTGTCATCCCCACTTTACAGATGGGAAAACTGAGGCCCAGATAGGCAAGCCGCGCATCTCGGGCAGAACCCATGCAGCCGGACTCGCAGCCACCGTCCACGACACAGTCCAGGGCTCGACCTGCACCAACGCTTCACCTCAGCCCCGCGAGCCGCGGGAGGATCGTGACCCCGCCTCCATCCCCAAGGGCGGAAGGGAGGGCCCCGGGGGCGGTATCCAGGCGCCCCCACCTTCACGGAAAATGGGTGGCTCCTCGGGAGCTCTAGCCGGCCCTCTACTCAGACCTGAGGCTCCTACGGGGCAGGAGGCTCAGGCCGGTCGCCCCTCTAGGCCGCGGACTTCCGCACAAGCCCGAGGTAGAGCCCGCACCACCTCAGCTCCGGAACCAACTAGCCGACCCCGCCGCGGCCCCGCCCGGACCGGAAGCGCAGGAGTCCTGGCGTTCGGCCTTCGGGGTGCCCGGAGCGGTCGGCTCTTGGCGCCCAGAAGACTGCCATCTCCGTGGTTCTCCGGGCCGGCGCGGCGTCAGGGTCCCTTTTCTCAAAAGTGACCAGAGGAGGCCGGTACGGAGAGGCTTGAGAAAATGAGGTTCTGCCCCGGGTCCGCCCCAGACTCTGCCGGGTAGTTCAGCGGCGGAGAACCTGGCGGGAGGGGAACCGGCGATCTTGTTCAGGCTTGACTGGGCCTTAGGGTTACCATGGCGACCCCTCATTCCCCCGCCTCCGCAGGGGGCGGTGGGAACTCCAGCTTCCGGGTGAAGCTGGAGCCTTCCTGCGATTCGCCATCGTCTTGGAGACGCATTACGTCATCCAGGCAGGACCTCACTTGGATTCTGGTGATTGGTCGTTCCCAGGGAAGGGCGGGGCTTCCGGCCTAGGTCCAAGCTGTCAGTCGGTTCCAAGTGCAGGACTGAGGTAGGCCGGAGCGTCCCCCCAAAGGTTTAGGCCGTGTCCTTAGACCCCCGCAAGATCCCCATGGCCGGGTCCTCCCGCTCCGTGACCAGTAACTTAAGTTCCCGCCTCTACTTCCGCCCAATCCGGATGCCTGGTTCTCCCCCCAATTCCTGCCTCTGAGTCCCCCCCCAAATCCAGGTCTCTGTTTCTCTTGCAGGTAAGGCCTTAGATTCCCCTTCGAGTCCAGGTCCCCGTTTCTCTCCCAGTTTGTGCCTCGCACCTCCAAATCGCAGCCACCAGAATCTGTATCTGTGAGACTTCTGATTTCATATATCTGGTCTCCAAGATTTGAGATCCTGTACCCACTAATTCTGGATATTTGGATGTTCAAAATGTGTTTCTGGATTTATCTTTAACCCAAGCCTCTGAGACCCCTATTAATACCCTGTCCTAAGGTTTCCAAATCCAGCCCAGTTCCTCCTCCCCTCTATTCTTTACCCCAAGTGCTGCAAGTGAGAAGACAGGTCCGGATTTGATCCAGCGTTGCCACCCCCGTCCTGCACATTCTGCCCTGTTGCCTCACTCCTGCCCCCAATTCCAAAGAGCCACCATGAATGCGTGGTCCTAATTTACAGCTAAGCAAACTGAGAATGGGGAAGGGGCTTAGGCTGGCCCACCTAGCAGGTGAACTGGCCCAGGCACCTCCCTTGCCTTGAGGTCTAGACCTTCCGCTCCTGTAGCACGCACCCAGGCTAAGCCAACCACTCCTGTGAGCCCAGGTTTAGACTCATGGTCAGTGGCCAAGGCAGTGAGAGGCCCAGGACAGTGGGAAAGATCAACTTGTTCTCTGCCAGGCAGCTGTGGGAGGCGGAGACACAGTCCTGCAGGAGTTAGAGGAACAATAAATATACTTGTTTGTTCGCATTCACTTGTTCCTTTGAGCAGGTTTGGAACCAAAGAGACCATCTTTCCTCAGTAATTACATGGTTACTGGCTCAGCAGCCTTTTCTTTAAAAAGGGAGAAGCCTAAGGCACAGGGAGAGCCCCTCTCTGGATCATGCTAGATCCAGTGGAAAGGCCCAGAGTTGACTGAACTCATTTGTTTATTGGGCACTTTGTATGTTCAGAGATCGGCGGCACTGGGGGAGACATGATGCAGAGATGGTGGAGAGGCCAGCGGAGGAGGGAGAGAGAGGTCAGGCTCTGGGGCCAACCACCTTAGAATCCCAGCTCTGCCCCCTTTTGCTGTGTGACCCTGGGCAAGTTACTGCACCTCTCTGGGCCTCCCTGACTGCCTAATCAAGTTGTTCTGAAGAGCAAATGGTCTGATTCCCAGACTCCTAATGCCTACCTGGCATTAGGAAGGGTTTTCCCCAGGCTGTGGCCAGGAAGAGGGGCAGACTCAGGTAAGGAGGTGTTCTGAACAGGAGACAGCAGGACTCTGGGTCTGGAATTGGTGTCTGGTGGAAGAGGGAGGCCCAGCCGCTCAGTGTCTGCCTGAAGCCCAGAGAGGGAGCAGCAAGACTAGGGAGAACTGCCCCATCCATCCTTCCATCCATCGTTTTTTCAGCAGTTACTTGTGAGCAGATACTGTGTGCCAGACTCAGTACTTCCAGCTGGGGACACAGTGGGGAAGAAACCAAACAGCCTCTACCCTCATGGAGCAGTTAGAAAATCAGGGCAGAGGAGATGGCCAGAGCTGGTCAGCCCAGAGTGAACATGATGCACCAGGAATGCAAAGGGGCTTCTGCAGACTTTCCCCCTCCAGCCTGAGGAACACAGCACCAACATCCCTAGACTTATGGGATCAGACTCCGGATTTTGTGCCTGTGTCCTGGGGACCTGGGGAGGCTGGACTGTCTCAGGCCTGGCAAGTAGTGTGTGATCGTCAGCTATGCAAGGTGACCCCCTACCCTGCACCACATAGGGCTTTACTGCAGGACCTCTCTCCTGCCCTCCCATGCATGGTGGGTCACTCCTGTCAGGTCTATAAAGATGCCCATTATCAAGTGACCACTGACAGTCAGGCCACAGGCTCCGAACTCACCTTGTCTGATTTAGTTCTCATTTCCACACTGACAGGGGAAACTGAGGTTCAGAGGGGGTGGGCCCCTGTCCACTTTTGAGGAGAAAGAGGCAGGGTTGGGGGGCCCCTCTGGATCCTGCTGAGTGTGAGGGTGCCTGGTGCCTACTCCCAGCCTCCCTGTTTTCCCCCAGTCAGCACCTCCCCAGCTGTGTCCCCCAGGACCAGGGAGGGCCCCCAATGATCAGAGAGGGTCCCTCCAGGTCCAGGAAGGAGCCTACTTAGCTCCTCCCCATCCCCACAGACCCCAGTAAAAGGCCCGAGGCTGCTGCTCTGTACATACCAGGGCAGAGGCCAGGGATAAGGCCACAGGCTGCAGTGGCTGGGGCCCTTGGCCTCTCTGGGTGCGGCTCCCAGACTTCAATCCACCAGAGCCTGAGGTCTCACCCGCTGCCCAGACCAGCTTCAAGGCCTGTGTCCCCCTTAGCAGTGGCATGAGCCGTGACTGACGACGACAGTCCAAGGGCGCCCAGAGTTTCTGGTCTGAAACGCTCCTGGAATTGGGATAGGGATAGGGCCGAGCCTTTATAGTCAGTCAGTATCCTTTACAATCAGTGAACAAACATCGCGGCTGCTGAGCAACTGTAATGTGCATGCCCCGAAGGTGGGCAAGTGGGGTTGGTGCGGACAAATGAAGGACCGCCTGGGTCATGTGGCTGGGCCCCTTCGGGTCTGAGAAGGGGAACTCCCACCCTTGGAGGTTGAGGTGGGCACCTGGAGGTGAGGAGCCTCAGGCGCCTTGGAGACCAAGCTCTGCCAGATGCCGCTCCCTGCCATCTGCAGCCAGCATGGGTGTGCAGCTACAGTGGTCGCTGCCTCTGCGAAGCCCGCCGAGGAGGCGTCCACAACCCAGCTCGGCTCCAGAGTCTAGGCGGGGGATGTGAAGGCTTGGCACGTGCTCTCCACGCAGACCACCGGGGTCACTGGGTGCGGCTGCAGAGTGGGCAGGGCACGCACCACCGTGCCTACCCTGCACTCGATCAGTGACCTCGGCAGCACAGACCCCAGCTGGATCAAAAAGGGCGGGGGCTGTCCCCCAGGCTCCTCCTCCAGGGCCCCTCCCTGACCCCCTCCCGCACGCGGTAACGGGGCAGGAGAGGCGGGAGCCAAAGAGAGACAATGGTCGGTCGGAGGCTCAGGCCCCAAGCAGCCCAGAGCGCGCGAGTGTTGGGGAGGGGGACCCGCGAGTGGTGCCCGCCCACGCGCGCGGGGCCCGGACCACAGCGGACAGCAGTCGCGACGCCCTGGCTTCACTGAGCCGCCGGGTCCTGCAGCGCTTGCTTGTATGGGCAGCGACGAGCGCGGGCCAGACTTTTGCCCTCATTAGACATGGCGGCGTTGACCTCATAGAGACCTCTGCGCCTGTGCAAGCCCCCCCCCCCCCCCCCCGAACTGGCAAGTGCTGGAAATTGGACATCCGCCAGGCACAGCCTTTGGGCCCGCTTCTGCAAGTACGCATGCGCCGGGGGTTTACGGTTTCCATTTGGCCCAGAGGGTGCCTTTACATGCTCGCTCCGGATTGGTCTGTAAATACGCCTTGTTCTGCGCACGCGCCGCCTTCGGTGACCCGGAAGTTCTCGCCTCCCTTAAAAGCGTCGGCCCGCAGTGTGCGGCCTTTTCTTGTCTGTGCCAGGGCGTCGCGTGGTCCACGCCGAGCAACCGAGACGTCTCGGCTGCGCCTTAAGGTGAGGCTGCCGCGGAGTCGGAAGTCCGAAGGCCGATTCAGGGTCTTCCGGGAGCCGTGGGTGGGCCCCGAGACCAGGGGATTCCCTCGGGCAGGGGACAAGGATGGAAGCGCGGGGAAAGTTACTCTCGCCCCGTTGCTGATGCCCCGCCGCCGCCGTAGCCTTGCCCCCAGCGGACTGGGGAATGTTGGTCTGGTGTCTGTAGTTGTACTTTATTAATTATAAGAAGTTTCCGTTATCCTTACATGCACGATGCACACTTTGGTCTGGACACGCTTTCTCCTAAATAGCAGCCTCTAATCCCCCCGTCGGGGTCGGACACCAAACTCGACCTTTGCACTGGTAAAGCGCAGAATTCATACCATTGATCCTTCTGTTTTACTGATGAGGAAGCTGAATCCACAGCGGCTTGTAGACTCTCCTAGGGTTGCAGAGCTCTTGAAGAACAAGGTTGGGATTTGACTTCGAGCGGATGCAGCGTCAGGGCATTTGGCATCTCCTGCCCGTCTCTGGGCCGCCTTGCAGCCGTTGAGGGGGTGCCTGCCAGCTGTTGGCCTCATAGTTCCTGGGTGAGAGACCGGTGTTTCTTGCTGACAGATGAGTGGTTTTCTTAAGGTTCCACAAGGTGGCCTCAGATGTTCACAGCCTTTCTCGGTTCCTGGTAACTTCCCAGTTCTCAGGTTGTGCGCTAGCCTCTGAGTCCGTGGTGAGTATGCCTGGGCTTTGACAGTTTCTGTCCCTAGGATGACGGAGTGGGAGACAGCTGCACCTGCAGTAGCAGAGACCCCCGACATCAAGCTCTTTGGGAAGTGGAGCACCGATGATGTGCAGATCAATGACATTTCCCTGCAGGTGAGAGGGGTGTAATGATTGTGCTCCCCAGCTGGGGGTGGGTCACTTGAAACTTGTAGCTGTCCCACTAAGTAGAGTTGAAGATGGAACAGGTGAAGGAGGGATCCCTGGACCACCACCTCCATCGTGTCTGTTTTTCCTTGTATCCTGTTAGAGGTTGCTACAGTTTTTGTCAGGAGATGATGGTTCCTTCCTCAGGGGGAGTATCACATCCCACAAGTTGTTTAGTTAATTGTTTTGTAGTGAAATACACATAAAGTTCACCATGGTACCTTTTATTTATTTATCTTTTTAGTTTCATATATTTTATTTTTTAAAGGTTATCTATAAGATTTGAGTGTTTTTATTTTACTCAAGTATTGAAGATGACAAGGACAATATTTCATTCAGGCTATAAAATTTTATTTAAATTATATGTTTTAGAATTAAATAAAAATGGGCAGTATTCTTCAAGTTCAGAAGTTGTGCCTTGGAGAGACGAGTCAATTAAATTATAAAGATTCAAATGCCTAAAAATCTAAATGCCTTACCGTTGTTCCTCAGTATCTGAGGGGTGTTCTTTCTAGGAGCCCCCAAGTTTACCAAAATCTGCAGATGCTCAAGTCCCATAAAGTGTAAGGGCCTTAAATGTAGGCAATAAAACGTAACTTCAGTCTCATTTATACATTATATGTATGTGTCCCAGCACCATTTGTTTTTTTTGTTTGTTTTTGCAAGAAAACCCTTTTATTATGATTAAAGGGTCAGTACACCAAGATGACATAGCAATCCTATATGTGTATGCACCAAACAACAGAACTTTGAAATACATGAAGCAGAAACTTACAGAACTTGTAAGAGGAATAGCCAATTTCTCAATTATACTTCAGGACTTCATTATCCCTCTCCCTGCAACTGCGATAAATACTAGACAGAAGGTCAGCAAGGATGTAAAAAATCTGAGTAATAACCCAACCAAGAGGATTGTGAAAACATTTATAGAAACTTCACCCAATGACAGCAGAATACACATTCATTTCAAGAAGCCTTACAGAACATTCAGCAAGATATACCACACCCTGGGTCATAAAACAAACATCAGCAAATTTAAACAATCAAACCAAACGTGAAACAAATAAGAAATCAGTGACAAAAAGATACCAGAAAATGCTCCAAATAGTAGGAAATGAAACAATATACTTCTAAATAATACACGGGTGACAGAGGAAGTCTCTAAGGAAATCAAGGGATATTTAGAACTGAATAAATTGTAATGAAAACTTGTGGGATAAAGCTGGAACAGTACTGAAGGAACTTTATAATACTTAATGATTTGTTAGAAAAGAAAAAAAAGTTTCAAATCAATAGTCTCAGCACCCCTCAAAAAATAAAAAGAGCAAAATATAAGCAAAGCAAAGTAGAAGATAGGCTATCATAAAGATCAGAACAGAAATCAGTGAAATTAAGAACAGAAAGGTAAAGGGACTTCCCTGGTGGTACAGTGGTTAAGACTCTGTGCTCTCAATGCAGGGGGCATAGGTTCAATCCCTGGTTGGGGAACGAAGATCCCACATGTGCAGCACCATTTGTTGAAGAGAGTATTTATCCCATTGAATGGTCTTGTCACCCTTGTTGAAAATCAGTTGAGCAAGGATGTAAGGGTTTGTTTCTGAACTCTGAACTCTATTTCATTGGTCTCTATGCCTATCCTTTTGCCAGTACCACACTGTCTTGATTACTATAGCTTTGTAATAGGTTTTGAAATTGGGAAATGGGAGTTCTCCCACTGTATGTTGCCCCCATACTGTTTTACACTTGGCCTCATTAGGACTTTTGTGGGGCCTTCATAAAAAGAAATTTATGTTTTGTGACTGCATTGGTATAATGACGAATAAAATTCAGGTTTGATCATATTTTTTCCTTTCTTTTAAAAGAAATTAAAACTTTTTGTTGCCTCTAAATATATCATGGTACCTAGGCACTGAGCCTAACAGAGAATTCAAACCTGTTTTTCACTCTGAATGTCTTGCAGAGCTGTTTTCCGTCATGGGTTTGTTGGGGGAGAGGTCTGTAAACTTAAAAGGACCAGTTAGTAAATGTTTTATAAAGTCTTTGTAGGTCACATGTGGTCTGTCACATGCGTGTTTGCTTCCTTGTTTTCTTTTTCTTGCTTTTTTTTGTACAACCCTTTAATAATGTAAAAACTATTCTTCACTTTCCCCTGGTGCTCTCCTAGGGGCTGGGAAAGCAGAAGTCAGCATGATATCAGAGTTCTCACTCTCTTGAAAGCTGTGTTGGGCTCTACCGTGGGGCCCAACAGCTCAACCACACGCTTGCTGGGGCATTTGGTATTCGCAGGTTTTTTTCTGGCACAGTGTGAGTCTCTGCATGGACACCCGTCTGTCTACTTGCCTGTTTGTGTAAGTGGTCCTCTCCAGGCTAGACACCAGACTGTCGTGCCTACATCAGAGTCCTCTGTGTTCTTTTCCTGTTAATCCTTGTATTTGTAGAAACTCACTGTTTGTACATGTTCTCGTGTGTGTGGTAGGATGACTTGGTGTAGGTTTCATACTGGAAATATCAGAAGTAGTCCCCACATGCACAGTTCCTCTGACTCACCCCCCCCCCCCCCCGAACGGTTTAGTGTTTCTAGACACTGTCTTGGGATATGTATGTATATATAGGCAGGATTGTTGAATGATTGTTTGAAACACTGGTTCTCTGGGTTAGTTCCCCCCACCCCTACCCCTTTAGGGTACATTTTTGGGTGTCAGCAATGAGGAGTGCTACTGGCATACTACAGTGCACGGGACAGCCCCTCCAGAACAGAGTTATTTGACATAAAACGTCAGTGCAGAGTGAAGAACACTTTTAAAACAAGACTGGTATCGTGGGTGGTTATCTACTTAGTTTTCCATACCCTTCCTCCCATTAGAAAAGAAGTACTCTTTTTAGTGGCCTGGTAAAGTCACTTGCTTCGGTTTTACTTTTCTGTGGCAGGCCCGTGAGTGGGCGCTACCCTGAGTGGGTGTTCAGTCTCTGTGGTCCCCTGCCGAGATCCATCCTGCTCCTGACCGTGGTCCCTTCACCCCCTCTTCCTGCTGCCCCAGGATTACATCGCAGTGAAGGAGAAGTATGCCAAATACCTGCCCCACAGTGCAGGGCGCTACGCGGCCAAGCGCTTCCGCAAGGCGCAGTGCCCCATCGTGGAGCGCCTCACCAACTCCATGATGATGCACGGCCGCAACAACGGCAAGAAGCTCATGACGGTGCGCATCGTCAAGCACGCCTTCGAGATCATCCACCTGCTCACGGGCGAGGTAGGGCCCTGAGGCCAGGCGGGGCAGAGTGCCCCTGCACACCCTAAAGCCAGCGGCCGCCCCGCCATATGCACGCCAGGGTCCTCCAGGTTTATGGGGTGGAGGGTCGGGGAGGGATGCCTGCCAGGTATCTGGCTCAGGGCCCCTCTCTCTCTTAGAACCCCCTGCAGGTCCTGGTGAATGCCATCATCAACAGCGGCCCCCGGGAGGACTCGACCCGCATTGGGCGAGCCGGAACAGTGAGGCGGCAGGCCGTGGACGTGTCCCCGCTGCGCCGTGTGAATCAGGTGGGCTTGGGGCTTTGGGGCACACGTGGGTGGCCAGGAACGGCCACCAGGCTCTGGCAGAATCCTGCCTGGCGCAGCAGAGGCTGGCAAGTGGGAATGTTCATCTCCGTCTGCATGTTTACCTGAGGGTCAGGTAATGAAGGGTTCCTGGATTCCCACCCCACGCAGAGCAGGTCCTAGCTCTGGGCCCTCTCCTGGGCAGCATTTGATTGAAGGGCCAGTTTCATTTGAGTATATGTTTTTACACTGTTTTTTTTTATTTTCTTGGACCATTTGAGAGTCAGTTGCAGGTGTTTTGACCATTTCCGTGTTAACATTTCAGTGGGTGTCTCCCTAGAATAAAGATGTTCTGTCCCCACCGTCACCCCCAAGGAATTTAACAGCAAACTAACATTTGACATTACATCACTGTTCCAGTTTATGGAGCTGTCCCCAAGCATACCCTTTGTAGCTGTTCGTTTTTAGTCAAGGGTTCCAGGCCAGGAACACATTGCATTTCCCTGTCACAGCTAGTTTCAAGTCACCTGTCATCAGGGACCCAGCTTCAGCCTTTGTGTCCGCACACTTTTTTGTGCCCCTCAGTCTGATCCCAGATCTAGCAGCATGGCACCTGGGCAGCGCTGTGGGCTCCCACTGTGTCTTGCCTCAGTTGGCCTGCGGATGGCAACGTGGTAGGCAGCATTTGTTGGGTCCCAGGGTACTGGAGAGCCGTGTCCCTGCGTGGTGTAGGGGCAACCCCTACTTAGCACAGGGACCCCTGTGCTCCCTAGGCCATCTGGCTGCTGTGCACTGGTGCCCGTGAGGCCGCCTTCCGGAACATCAAGACCATTGCCGAGTGCCTGGCAGACGAGCTCATCAACGCTGCCAAGGTGGGTGAGGACACCTGGGGGGGGGTGAGTCTCAAGGGGAGGGTCCTCCAACATTGGAGCTAACCATCCCTTCTTGCAGGGCTCCTCCAACTCCTACGCTATCAAGAAGAAGGATGAGCTGGAACGTGTGGCCAAGTCCAACCGCTGATTGCCTGGCCGCAGCTGCAATAAACCTACTTGCCCTTTGGGGTGGCGCCACCCACCTGTGCCGCTGTCTGTGCTCAATGGGGAAGGGTATCTGGGAGCAGGGGCTGAGGGGCAGGATGACTGGTGTTTTGGGGGAGCTGCCCATGTCCCTGGTGTGTCTTCTGGTCTCTCGGGACCTGGACTCACCAGGGGAGTGCTTGGCTCAGGAAGCGCCACTGACTCAGAACCATGGCACCTCGGGCTGCAGGCCTGGCTGCCTGGACTGTGCCAGCAGGCGTTGGAAATGAGGGGGTGGGGTTGTCCTGGCAGAGATGTCACTGGTCTGGGGAGGGGCGTGGTGGCTGCAGCCCACCACCTCGAGAGGTGTGTTGCCAGGAAGCAGCCCCAGGGGGAGGAGGCCAAGGCCTGGGCTCTGGACCAAGACACTTTCTAGCCCCTTGTCGTTGGCTGGACAGGGCTGGTCCGGTCCAGTCCACTGTGGGGTCAGCCTGCCTTCAACCCCCAGGACTCCAGAAGTCCCACTCTTCTTCCTGGACACGCTGCCCCCACCCAGAGCCTCTGACACCCCAGGTTGCACTCACCCCACCAGTGGCTCTAGGTGGAGGATTCATGAGGTGTTGAAGGCTGGGAGTGGTGGTGGGGACCCCCTCTCCTGATGAGCCTGGACCGTCACTGCCCTGTCAGCCTGTGCCTCCTTCCTGGCACCCCGGACATCCGGCCGAGGTCAGGCTTGGTGTTCCCTGTCCTGGGGGCGGGGAGGGCAGTGTGACAGGTCTGGTGGGAACCTGGCATCCGGAGGGAGTGGCCCCACCACAGGCACCCTCCCATGGGGAGGAGCACTTCGCATCCAGCTGCAGGTAGGGCTAGGGTTGGGGTCAGAACAGGCAAGGAAGCGCCAGCCAGAGGGAGGAAGCACCAGCGGGTGGGAAGAGCCTGCTGGCCCGCTGGGGTCTGTCACTGCGGAGTCGACTCTTGGGCTGCTGGCCACCTATCCTGAAGCTTCCGTCCTCTCCTTCATCTGCCTTTCCTGTCTGTCTTCTGTGGTCTCCCCAGGGTCTGTCTCTGCCCAGCTCTCCTGGGAGTCCCTGTCTCTCCTCTCCATGCCTGTCTGGGGTCCTTCCTGGGGTCACTCAGGTCCACCTGGCTCTTGGCTGGGGCGTCCCCCAAGTGTAGCTCAGAATCTGCGGTGCTCCCTGTCTGTCCCTGATGCTCTTCAGAACCCCTCTGGGTCTCACCTGCCTGTGTGCCTGTGTGTCCAGATCCTCTACCTGCACGCTCCCCTTCTCGGTCCCGACTCCCAGTCTCCTTGCCTACTGGGCTCTGCTCCCCTTTCTCTGGACGCCGCTGCCCTGTGTGGGGTGATCCTTCCAGAGCCCAGCCCCTGACCCTCCCCAGACCCCCTCTGCCGTCTCCCCCCGGCCCCTTCGCTGCCTGACCGCCTTTCCCCGCAGGCCGGGTCCAGATGCCCTGCCCTCGGCCGCCCTGGCTCCCCCGCCCCCGGGTCCCCCTGGGCTCGGAGCCCAGCATCCCGGGCTCGCCGTCCACACCCCGGTCCCCCGGCAGGGGGGAGGACGAAGACGAGGGTGATGAGGAGGAAGGGGACGGCAGCCGGGGACCCATCCTGCCGCCCGCGTCCCCCGTGGAATGCCTCATCTGCGTGTCGCCCTTTGACAGCGTATTCAAGCTGCCCAAGTGCCTGGACTGCAGCCACGTCTTCTGCCTCGAGTGCCTGGCTCGTCTGTCTTTGGCCACGGCGGGCGGCGGCGACGCGGTGGCCTGTCCCGTGTGCCGCGCGCCCACGCGCCTGGCCCCACGCCGCGAGCTGCCCGCGCTGCCCACGCAGCTCGGCCTGCTGCCCGGCTCCGCACGCGCCCCGCCGCCGCGCCAGGGCTCCGTGCGCTTCGACCGCCGGCGCGGCCTGCTCTACCTGCGGCAGCCGCCGCCCGCGCCCGGACCGCGCAAGGCCCACCCCCCGCCGCCGCCGCCGCCGCTGCGCCTCGGCCGCCCGCTGTCGCGCCGCCTGACGCTGGCCCGCTCGGCCTGGGTCTTCCACGCGGCCGTCGCCGTGGCCGCGCTGGTGGCCGCGGGCCTCGTGGTCACGGGCCTCTACATCTTCTTCCTCATCCCGCGCGCCACCACCTCCAGCCCCGCGCGGCCCCAGCTCGTGGCGCTCGCCCCGGCGCCCGGCTTCTCCTGGTTCCCGCCTCGGCCCACGCCGGCGGCACCCTGGACCTCCGGCTGGAGGCCGCGCCCCGTGGGCCCTGACCTGGACGCCGCCCCGCCGGGGGCTGCGGAGGACGCGCTGGAGCCCGAGGGTGTTCCCGAAGAGACAGAGACGCCGGACGGGTCCTTGGACCGCAGGTGGGGGGCGGAGGCTGGCCCTGGCTGGGCCCCGCGGGCACGCGGCGGGAGGAGGCGGTGGGGGGCACAGTAAACGCGTCTGCGCCGCAGGCCCTGCCTCAGGCCTGGGGACCCCGGTGTCATCCTGACGCTCGCCATGATTCCCGTGGAGGCCTTAGAGGGCGCATGGCAAGCACGCATTTCTCTAGAGAGGCCTGGAGGGATCATTCCTGGCATCATTAGCACGGAGCAGGGACCCTCTCAAGGAGCACCCGTGACACCAATCCCTGTGGGCATCCAGCTGTGGGACCCCCATGTCTGTAAAGGTCCTGCTGGTAGGCACTCATAAACCAGCTGGGGGTACCCTCGATCCTCAGCTCTTGTGGGAGCCCAGCCGCAGAGTCCCCCTGACCAACATCGTGCAGTGGCCCTGCTAGGGGTACCCCATCCCTGATCCTCGTAAGGGTCCTGCTGAGTACACCCCAATCATCAGAGCTCCAGGAGAACGCTTATCCTTGGCTGGCACCAGAGCTTAAGTCTCTGATTTACTCATCCTTTGGGCTTTCTGCAGGTGCTGGAGGCCCCCATCTTTGGATGGCAGACCATTCCCTGGCCACACCTGTGAGTGGCCCACTGCAGGACCAACCACCCCACTCCTCCCCAGGCTGTGGAGTTGCTGCCTGCAGGCTGAGCCAGGGTGGGATCCAGCCATCTCCATGCTGGTCCTGCATTTGCTGCCTTACACACCTGGCTGGGGCTTGGGCTTGAAGGGGGAGGTGTGGCCTGGCCAGGACTGGGGAGAGACAGACAGGGCCTGAGCCTCAAAGACTGGCTCCCACTTGGGTCCTGAGTATCAACTTGCAATGGGGCCTCGACTTCCCCTATGGCTAGTGGCCTCTGGGATTCGCCTAATATGCTGAGGGGCAGCTGTGGTCACTGAGGCTCAAAGAGGCCAAGGTTGCCCTCTGGGTCAGCCAGTGTCATGTGATTTTGGGTGAGGGGTCGCTCCTGGACATCCCTGGCCCCTCTCCTTAGCCACTAGAGCCCTCATCACCCCCATCTCCACTCGTTAAATACTCAGCGTCGGTTACTTCATCTCCTCCAGGGCTCCATCAGCATTTTGTGGCAACCCTGCTGTACGCCAGGGTGAATGAAGCCTCAGCCCTCCCTCAGCAGGGAGAGTGGTCCTCCTCTCAGAAGCCTTCCTGGGTTAGTCACAGTGGGGTAGATAGCAGCCACCTTCTGCACAAACTGAACATGGACTTTCTGTCTCCCCCCAGGCCCTGGAGCCCCGAGTCTGCCTCACTTCACCCCAGGTTGGGATGCTGTGTGTGGCAGGTGGGCATCCAGCATTTTCCAGACAGAAATGTGACTTCTTTGGGGCTAGAGGCTCCTGTTTGATTTGTTTACATGTGTGTCCTCAGCACCTGGCATACAGTGGGTGCCAAGTAATTTTGTAGGGAGTGACAGCATTGCCGGTAACCAAGAAGCAACCCAGGAATGTCTGCGGGCATCCTAGGTTCACCCGGCTCCCAGCCATCTTGACCTAGGCATGTCAGCGGAGCTCCTTCTGATGGGAGCCGCTGCTTCCAGGTGGGAAGCAGGAGGAGGAACGTCAGGGTGTCCTAGGGAGTGTCTTCCTGGACCAGTTCTTGTCCCACTTGGGGCCCATGACAGGTACAGGGGCCAGGACCAGTGTGCTGGGTCACTGGGCAGGCACAGCCCAGCCTGACAGGGAGGAGACCTGGTCAGGCAGGAGCAGGATTGACTGGTGGTCTGTATTGGTTTTCCCCGGCTGCTGCAACAAATTACCACCAAATCAGGTCCTTAGAACGGCACGTGTTAGTTATCTTACAGTTCTGCGGGCCAAGGGTGTTGAAATCAGTTTCACCAGGCTAAAGTGGAGGTGTCCGCAGGGCGAGTTCCTTCTGGCTGCTCTGAGAGAGGATTTCCTTAGCTTTTCTAGCTTTTCTATCTGCATTCCTTGGCTTCCTCCTCTGTCTTGAGAGGCAACAGTGTAGCCTCTTTCAATCTCTTCCTGACTCTCCTGCCTCCCTCTTTCACTTATAAGGACACTGGGATTGCACTGAGCCCACCCAGATAATCCAGGATAACCTCTCCAACTCAATATCCTTAATTTAATAACATCTGCAAAGTCCATTTTGCCATGTGAGGTAACAGATTCACATATTCCAGGGATTAGGATCTGGATACCTTTGGGGGCCGTGACTAGGCTTACCAGAGGGTCTCCAATATGCCCCTCCTCATCCCTTCCCTCCTCCACCCCAGGCTGGGAGAATTACGGTGAGGGAGTAGAACTGGCAGGGATGGGCCCAGCCAGGGGGGTCAGAAGGGGCCCTTGGGTGGTGGTGCACAGAAGAGAAAGATGATACTTTCTGCCTGAGGGTGTTCAAGGAAGGCTGCCTGGAGGAAGAGGCCTCAGGGCTAAGGGGTAACACCAGCTGGCATTGAGGCAGGGGGCCCTAAGCAGGGAGCTGGTGGCTGAGGGCAGTGGGCAGGGCTGGCTCCTCCCTGTCCTAACGTGCTTCCTCCTCGGGACTGTGGGGAAGGGTTGCTTCTCCACCCTCCCAGCTGGGAGCCTGAGACCTCAGTCACTCTTCCCGTAAAATGTAGCCTACCTCGATGTCTGCCCGCCCACTGCCTGCCCACGAACAAAGGGGCTGCCTGAAACCACCCCGGGGCCAGGATCACAGGGGACTCCTCCCGACACTTGCCTACCAGCCTCTGTGGCCACCTGGAGCTGTGCTCTCCCGGCCCTCCCTCTGCCCACTCCATCCCTGCCGGACGCACCCCCCCACGAATCTGCCCCAGACTTGCTCCTCCTTCCACTGGTCCCAATGCCTGTGAACACCCAAAGTGTGGGAGTTAGCTTCAGTGCCTGGCATGGGTGCCCAGGGACGCCTTTACTGGCCAGACTTTGGTTCTCGCTTCTGTAAAACGGGAGACAATAAACTATTTGCAGGAAGAATTCGTTCATCCACAAGTATTTATTGAGCGCCTGCTGTGTACCAAGGGGGGACTCGGGGCACCTTGCGAACGAGGGAGTTCGCATGGCAGATGATGTCCAGAGGGCTGAGGAGAGGAGCCATCATCTTGGCAACACTGCCTCCCCCTCCACGCTCGTGGGGCCCTCAACTCCCCAAACCTTTTGCAGGCCCTCCGCCAGGTCTCCTGCATTTGCCCCCGAGGGGCGCCAAGTGCTCCACTCTACCGGGATCCAGCCAGCCTCTCTCCTCACGAGGGTCACGGAGGCCTCTGCCCACACCACACTCGTCTCCTGTCATTGGGGCCTTTTGTGTTCAGGCCAAGGGAACAAGGCCCACGGGGGGCCCTCGCTGGACCCTGAGAGCGGAAGTGTCCAGCTTACAGATGGGGAAACTGAGGCTGGGCGGGGCAGGGCGTGGATTCGAACAGGGACTAGAGAGCTTTCTGCAAAACACCTCCCCTCAACTCCACACCCTGGCAGGGCAGCCTCGCTTTTCCTTCCTCCCCGGGCCCCTCTCCTCCTCTCATCCTCTGAGTCTTTCCCGCTCACAAACCTAAGCGGTGTTCGAGGCGGGGAAAGCTAGGAGGTTGTCAGCTACGCGGACCAATCGGAGGCCGCATTCCGGGCTGGGGTCGTGACCTTAATTGCCATAGCAACCTGGCCCGCCTTCGCCCCGCCGCTCTGTAGAGCTGCGCGCGCATCTTGCCCCTCCCGGAGCCTGGTGGGAGGGGCAGAGAAGGCGCGCCAGCACTTATAGCCAATCAAAAGCTTGAGACTGTCGTTGCTATGGCGATTTTGCCCGCCTTCGGCCTGTCGCGCGCATCGCGTTCAGGTCGCAGTCTAGTGGGAGGTATTGGGGGAGGGGTGCGTGTGTGTGTGTGTGGAATTGGGGGAGGGGTGTGTGTGTGTGTGTGTGTGTGTGTGTGTGTGTGTGTGTCCGACCAATCAGGGGCCCGAAGCTGAAGCGAAGGCCGACGTGGGAAGTGCTGGGATCCTCCGTCCCAAGGGGGAAACAGGCTCGAATGGGGAACGTCTCCCCTAGGGGCACACACCTTGGCGGGGCAGAGCTGGGCCTGTCCTCCTAAGCTGCGGCTTCCTCTGCCCTGTCAGTCTCTGCAGAGGCTTGGGGCCAGAGGGGCCAGGAGAGACCTATGACCTGCGTCCCTCTTTCTGGGGCATGGATGTTTCCATTCTAATGGCCGTGGAAAACTCCACATTGGGTATGGGACGTCTCCCAGGAATCTTCCAGAAATCTACTCGTTTTTATTTTTAATAATAGCTTTCTTGAAATGTAATTCACACACCATACAATTTGCCCATTTAGAGTGTACAATTCATCGGGTTGTTAGTATGATCACACAGTTTATGCAACCATCACCACTATCTAATTTCAGAACATTTACAAAAAGAAGCCCCATACCCTTTCGAGTCATGTCCCATTTCTCCTTTTCCTCAACCCCTGGCAACCATTAGTCTACTTTTTGTCTCTATGGATTTGCCTATTCTGGACATTTCGTACCAATAGAATCATACAGTTTGTAGAAATCCACTCTTAAAAACAGCAGTGTGTGGATTGTTCTTCCCAACCGGTGGGGCCAGCTCAGCCATGGGTGTGGACTCTGGAGCCAGAGAGATATGGGTGTAAATCCTACTCCTATTATGGCCTTGTTCTTAGCCCTTCTGAAACTCACTCTCCACTTGGGGAGTGGTGGGGTGTACTCTTGGCCTTGGGCTCTCCTGGCTTCACTCAGGCCGTGCTCCCTGCTCTCAGGTACTGGTGGGCTGTGACAGGGCTGAGGGTCTCTGCTGGATTTTGAGGAGCCACAGGAGGCCAGACACAACAGGAGCAGATGGGCCCTGGGGGCTTGTCCTCTGGCCAGCCTTGCTTCAGGCCAAGCATTTGTCCCAGTGAGCCATGGACCTACTCAATCTCTGTCGCATGCTGAAATTTCATCTCACAGTTCTTTCCTTATCTCAAGGGGCACCTGTGATATTTGCCAGGCTCTGGGCTGGCTGCTGAGGTTGTAGCAGTGAACAAGAAGGTCACAGATGTTCTTATTTCTCTCTTCCTTAGAAGTCACGTTCCAGGGCAGAGCTGGACAGTCCACAGCCAGACAAACCATTCATAGTATTCTTTAGGTCAAAGCTAAGTGTTCTGTGGAAGACAAAGCAAAATGATGTGACAAAGACTGTCGGGGGCCCAACCTCGATGGTGGGGTCAGGGAGTAGGAGCACAGATGCCCAAACAAGGCAAGCAGAGGCCAGGGAACAGCCTGCAAGGCTGAGAAAATGGCAAGAGCAAAGGCCCTGATGCAGGGACAGGCTTACTGGTGCCACCGTGAGGAGCAGAGGGCCATTGGAGGAGGGCTGGCCAAGACGGACAGGAGTGTGGGAGGGTTGATGTTGGTAAAGAGCACTTAGTGATACGTGGGTTCTTTTGTTTCTCTTTCTTTCTTTTTTCTTTTTGTTATTTATTTATTTATTTATTTATTTATTTATTTTTGGCTGTGTTGGGTCTTCGTTTCTGTGCAAGGGCTTTCTCTAGTTGTGGCAAGCGGGGGCCACTCTTCATCGCGGTGCACGGGCCTCTCACTATCGCGGCCTCTCTTGTTGCGGAGCACAGGCTCCAGACGCGCAGGCTCAGTAGTTGTGGCACACGGGCTTCGTTGCTCCGCGGCATGTGGGATCTTCCCGGACCAGGGCTCGAACCCGTGTCCCCTGCATTGGCAGGCGGACTCTCAACCACTGCACCACCAGGGAAGCCCTCTCTCTCTTTCTTTCTTAAGGTATTATTTAGGAAGCCAGTCTAGGTACTTTATGAGCTTCATGTTCTCATACTTGAGGTATCCCCAAGATAAGGAGGCAGCTTATTCTTGAGAGATGCTGCCTGTTTTCCAGGGGGTTTAAAGCCTCATCGTGTTTTGTGCTAAGAAGTAGGCTACAGTTGGGACCTCCCAGGTGATCCAGTGGGTAAGACTCCACGCTCCCAATGCAGGAGGCCCGGGTTCAATCCCTGGTCAGGGAACTAGATCCCACATACATGCTGCAGATGAGACCTGGAGCAGCCAAAATAAATAAATATTTTAAAAAAAGGGGGGGGCAGGAATAGAGACACAGACGTAGAGGACACGGTTGGGGGGGTGGGAAGGGGAAGCTGGAACAAAGTGAGAGAGTGGCATGGACATATATACATTACCAAATGTAAAATGGATAGCTAGTGGGAAGCGGCCATGTAGCGCAGGGAGATCAGCTCGGTGCTTTGTGACCACCTAGAGGGGTGGGATAAGGAGGGTGGGAGGGAGACGCAAGAGGGAGGGTCTACGGGGATATATGTATACGAATAGCTGATTCACTTTGCTATAAAGCAGAAACTAACACCATTGTAAAGCAATTATACTCCAATAAATATATTAAAGAAAAAAAAAAGAATTAGGCTACAGTCTTGAAGAAGACATTGATCTTTCTGCCTGTATTAGTTTCTGCCTCAGCCTTTTCTATTGTCATATATTGTTGCTGGGAGAATCCGGCACTGCACTGGGAGGGGACACCTGGAAGCTTGTGCCTGGTCTCTCCTAGAACCTGCCCTGTATGCCTCTTTCCTTTGCCAATTTTAATTTGAACCTTTTCATTGTAATAAACTGTAACTAAGAGTTTGAAAGATTTTCTGAGTTCAATGTGTCAGTCTTCGGAACCGAAGGCTGACACATTGTCAGTCAGTCTTAGTCAGTCTTCGGAACCGAGGGCTCTGAGGTAGCTCCTAGCCGTCTTGCAGGGCTTGGCATGGCCGCCTCCTTCCAGCTGCTGACTTGTGATGGGAGGGCGCCCTCGCGATCTTCGATCTTCACCTGCAGGCAGCGCTGGAGTCAGTCGCACTGCAACTGCTGAGTGTGGCCATCCCCATCCTCTCCTCCAGCAAATTCCTTCCAGCCACCTTTGTTTTACATGCCGCTCCTCTGGTTAAATTCTTCAGCTCTATGACTTCCTAATCAGGGGTCAGCAAACTTTTTCTGTAAAGAGCCAGATAGTAAATATTTTCACCTTTGCAGGATGTGAAGTTTCTGGTCACTGCTCAACTCTGCCACCATAGAGTCAAAGTACCATAAACAATATGTAAATGCATGGCCGTGGCTGTGTTCCAATAAAACTCTATTTATGGACATGGAAATATGAATTTCATGTAATTTTCATGTCATGAAATAGTATTCTTTTGATTTTTTTTTCAATCACTAAAAAAAGTAAGAACTGTTCTCATTTTGGGGACGAGACAAAAACAGAAAATGGCCTGTATTTGGCCCACAGGCTGTAGTCTGCTGAGCCCTGACTTAAATTACTCACGACTCTCGACTTTGATTTCCAGGTATCCCCAGAAGCGAGTGTCCTTTCCTGACTGGTTGTGTGCATGTGGTCTGAGAAGCATCATTCACGTCTGCACCAGGCTGGAGTATGGCTCTTCTGATCCAGCCCGCTCTGGGTGGTCCCCCAACCCCCATGGGATACAGACTTGGCTCATCAACACAGGTGGCCCCTCCCTTGCCCAGAGGCCAGTCCAGAGCTTGATGCTCCCAGCAGTTCTGGACTCCCCCCCAAGCAGAGTGAAGGGCTCTGTAGTGGGAAGAATAATGGCCCCCAAAGATATCCATGTTCTCATCCCTAGAATGTGTGAATGTTACTTACCTTATATGGCTGAAGAAACTGCAGATGTGATCGAGGATCTTAAAATGGGGAGATTATCCTGGATTCTTTGGGTAGGCCCTCAGTGCAATCACAAGTACCCTTCGAGAGGGAGAGAGAGGAGACAGAGAAAGAGATGTGACGACGGAGGCAGAGATTGGAGTAATGTGGCCACAAGCCAAGCAAGGCTGGCA
Organism: Balaenoptera borealis; assembly: GCF_965194805.1. Classification (NCBI taxonomy): domain Eukaryota; kingdom Metazoa; phylum Chordata; class Mammalia; order Artiodactyla; family Balaenopteridae; genus Balaenoptera; species Balaenoptera borealis. The sequence continues at coordinate 69,373,830 of NC_138878.1, forward strand.
GCCACCAGGAGGTGGAAGGGGCAAGGAACAGATTCTCCTCTGGACACGACGGAAGGCACGTGATCCTGCTGACACCTTGATTCTGGACTTCTAGCCCCCACAACTGTCAGACAATAAACGTCTGGGTTTTTTGGTTTTGTTTATTTATTTATTTATTGGCTGCGTTGGGTCTTCGTGGCTGCACGTGGGCTTTCTCTAGTTGCGGCGAGCAGGGGCTAATCTTCGTTGTGGTGCGCGGGTGGGCTTCAGTAGTTGTGGCACACGGGCTCAGTAGTTGTGGCTCTCGGGCTCTAGAGCACAGGCTCAGTAGTTGTGGCGCACGGGCTTAGCTGCTCCGTGGCATGTGGGATCTTCCCGGACCAGGGCTCGAACTCGTGTCACCTGCATTGGCAGGCGGATTCTTAACCACTGAGCCACCAGGGAAGACCTGTCTGTTGTTTTAACTCACCCAGTTCCTGGTCCTTTGTTATGGCAGCCTAGGAAATGAATACGCCTATTGTTCCTTCCCGTTCTGGACATTCCACCCTCTTGCCATTTCTTTTTTCTTTTTTTGTTTTTTTTGGCCACGCCACACGGCTTGCAGGATCTTAGTTCCCTGACCAGGGATCGAACCCAGGCCCCCGGCATTGGAAGCGCAGAGTCATAACCACTGGACCACCAGGGAACTCCCAGGATTGCCATTTCTAGTCTGACCTCCTCCCCTGCCTGTTTCCCACCTCTCTGTTCTCTGTCCTCTGCCTCTTATCTGCTCCTCTCTGCCATGCTCCTTCACTCTTCACCGCTCCTTCTGCAGTGCTCTCCAAGTCGGCCTGCACTTAGTGTGTCATGAGGTGTGCACATATGCTTGAATAGCACTTGAACACCAGCTGCTCAGTTACAGTTGGATTTTCCTGGGCCTGAACACATCCTTCTACACAATGTTCACAGATGAAACCTATTTACAGAGGAGTGTGTTTGAGAGTCTACCTTCAAGCGGACTCTCCATCTTCTGTACCTCATCCCTGTCTCCGTGCCCTTCATGAGGAATCCTCCACTCTGTGATCTTGCACAGTAGCCCTGACTCAAGCCTCCTCAACGGACATATTCTGGGTGTCAGACACATGTGTGATGGGGCTGTCCTCTCCTATCAAAGTCAAGATGCACTTTTGCCAGCATTTCTTGGCTTTCCAGTTGTTGACTTGGAGTGCGGGATGAGGAGGCACCTTTCAAGCAGGGTGTTTCTGTAAGAGTGTCACAAGTCCTCAAGGGAGGTCCTTCCACCCAGAAGACCACCCCTGTGACACATGTAGCCCAGTCTTTTTTATAATCTAAAATGTGTTTATTAGGATGGTTTCCCGTTCATCTTGATTCAGTGTGCTTTTAGTGCCTTTTTTTTAAACGTGTGGTTCAGTCTTAAAAGACTTACACTTAGCTGGGCATTAAGAAATAATCCTTGGGTAGGAACCATACATATGTGGGGCATGTGGGAGAGGATTCTAGTTCAGTGCAAAATTTCACCAGCACCCATCTTCCAGTAATAATAATGTGTTAATAACCATGGTGGTAATGAAGTAATAACACTTATTGAGAGTTCACTGAATTCCAAGCACTATGGTTTGCCTGTCATACCTTTTATTTGAAGCTCATAACACCTCCACAGATAAGTCCTAGAGGTTGTGAAGAAGCTAAGGACATAGACTCCAGAGCTAAACTACGTGGGTTCACATCCCACCCCAGCTAATAATAAGCTCCATGCTCTTGGACAAATAATGTAAGCTTTTTGTGCTTCAGCTTCCTTAATTAAAAAATGGGGCCAATAGGGAATTCCCTGGCGGTCCAGTGGTTAGGCCTCTGCGCTTCCATTGCAGGGAGCACGGGTTTGATCCCTGGCTGGGAACTAAGATCCCGCAAGCCGTGCATAGCGTGGCCAAAAATAAATAAATAAATAAAAAATAAAAATGGGGCTGATAATGGCACATGATTTCTTGGTGTTTGAGAGGCTCAAGTTGATATGGGTAAAGGACATCAAGCAGAACTCAAAATGTGCAGTACTTGCTACTATCTCTGTATCATAGGTGAGGACACCACAGTTCACAGAGGTCCAACTGCCTGCCCCAGGTGACTCCTCCTGTCCCCAGTGAAATTATGCTTGGGTTGGGGTTTGAACCTGGGGATACAGGACTGTTGTGTGTGCAGAGGAAGATGTTACTTTTCTTATTTCATGCCCAATTTACTAACATGGATTTGTCAAACAATTAGCATTTTAAAACATTAAGCAATCCAAATTTCTAAATAATTATAGGTGGAATGAGTAAAAAAGCTTATGGATTTAAGAAACTAATTGTATCCATGCTGATTTCATCCCACTCCTAGGTATTTACTCAAGTGAAATGAAAACTATGTTCACAGGCTTATGCAAATATTCATAGCCACTTTATTCAAAATAAATAAAAAGTAGAAACAACTCCAATATCCCATTACCAGGGTGGATAAACACAGTGTGGTGCATCCATAAAATGAAATCCGTTAAGCCCATCAGAAGCAAAAAATTAATGATCTATGCGCAACACTATGGGGAAAAAATCTTAAAAGCATGAAGGTAAGTGAAAGAAGCCACGAAAAAAAATGATAACCTGTAAGACCCCCACATATGAATTCTAGAAAATACAAAATTATAGTTTCGTACATTGGCTGCACTCACAAGGTGACAGCTTTATGAGCTCCTACAAGAAAAGGTATGCAGGGCATTTTTTTTTTTAATATATAAATTTATTTATTTATTTATTTGGCTGCGTTACTTGTGGCTCCTGGGTTCTAGAGCGCAGGCTCAGTAGTTGTGGCACAGGGGCTTCGTTGCTCAGAGGTAGGTGGGAAGTTCCCGGACCAGGGCTCGAACCCGTGTGTCCTGCGTTGGCAGGAGGATCCCTAACCACTGCGCCACCAGGGAAGTCCTGTAGGGCATTTTTGACTGAAGGCTTTCCGCAGTGGTTGCCCGAGTAGAACTCTCTGGTGTTGAACTTGCTGCTGCAGACTTCAGAGGTGGGAGATATGACTGAAGGCCTTTCCACACGCCTTACACACACGGGATTTTGCCCCATCATGTATTCCTCAGTGGTAAAGAAGGGTTGCTTCTCCTCGAAGACCTTTCTGTAAGCCATGCATGCATAGGGCGAGTTTTCAGCGTCCGTTCTCATGAGGTTCTGCAAAAGGGATTGTTGAGGTCCCAGCTGCTGGAGACAGGTACGCACTGAGCAGTGCAGCACAGGCTCTGGGCCATCCACACCTCTGCCCACGTCCAACTACTGATCTTCCCGACACCTCCTCAAACTTTGCACTTGAAATGAGTGCATTTCAGTTGCACCTCTCTACGGCCGGGGTCACCTCGGCTCGGTCACCGCGGGTACAGGGCGTGGTGGGACCTCCCCGACTCTCGCGCCTCGCCCGCTCCGCGGGCCGCGGGCCCGGGGAGCCTCCTGGACGCCATGCCCCTTTGCAGCAACCCACTCTCTCCGCCCCGGCGCGGGTCCAGAGGAACTAAAGCCGACACTGGAAGTCCCTGCCCCGCCCACGAGGCTCTCCCGGAAACGCCCCCCTCCTGGGCTGTCATTGGCTACGTCGGCACGGACGCAGTCTTCGACGTCACTTATGGGAAACGTAGTTCGCGCCCGCCCCGAACGAGGTCGCGGGTGACGCGGGCGCAGACTTAACGGAGGCGCACGGGCGGGGCGGGGCGGAGCGGGACTTCCGGCGTTGCCCTGTGGTACCCGTTTTGCCGCCGCCGGTGGTCGATGCGAGCACTTTTGAGGGCAGCGCTCGCACCGCAGAGACCACCCCGGCTGAGAGAAGCGCAGGTACCCTCGCCGCGCCTTTGCATGCGCCGTGACCCCCGGGCATGACTCCCTTTTCCTGAGACTCGCTGTCGTACCCTGAGAACGTCCCGAGGTTGCTCCCAGTCCTCGGGCACATTTTCCTCGGTCGGCCGGAGGCTCCAGCGCGCTAGGCGGGGTGGCGGGTGCGGATCTCAGCTGCGTCCGCTGAAACTCTCTGCCCACAGGTTCCAATGGCAGAGGAGGCGCAGGTGAGTGGGAGGTGCGCCCCAGGCTCTCACCACCCGGATCCCCACCCAGCGGGTCCGGACTCTGAATGAGCCCGTGACAGGTGAGGAAGGCTATGACAGGTGAAGGGACAATCTATGCAGAGATAGAGAAGAGGAGGGCCGGGGGTCTCGGAGCTCCGTGTGTGGATCCCGGCGGCTGAGGGTTGAAGGGTGAGGAGGTCCTCTGTGCAGAGCTGGGGGTTGTCCTTGGCTGTGGGCCATTGGAGGTGTGGGGTGGACGAGGCAGGATGGGATTGAAGATGCTCTCTGTGGTAGCGCACTGGAGACACACACCACTGTGCACAGTGGAACGCGGGAGTTGCCAGTGGGGTAGACTGGCGAGGCTGTGGTGAGGGTGTGGAGTTGTACCATGCTGCGGTACAGTTATGTGTCTGGCATGCAGGAGGACAGACTGGAGGGCCCTTGGATGATGTACTCAGGCCTAAGAGAGAGAGGAGAACATAGGGGTTTTTCCTTATGAAAGGTGATCTCTGGGACACGGACGGAATTGGCTGGCAGGAAATAGGGTGGAGCCTGAGTGCTTGGCGGGGTACGTAGATGGCATCTCTCTGGTCACCAGCCTGTTGTTGTGGGCTGGATGCAGAATTTAGTAGCAGCATGAAGAAAGAGGCACCAATGGTACTGGGGGCCCTGGGAATCCTCTGAGATAGGGGTGTTAGGAGGAGGGAGGTATGAGGGTATGTTTGGGGTGCGGGCTCAAAGGGAAAGATGATGTCAGTGAGAGATGTGGCAGGACCCTGAGACACAGGTCAAGGGCATGGATGTGTTTCTCTGTTCATATTTTGGTTGGCTTTCTGCCCACTATTGACCCTAAGGCTCAGTTGAATTCATCATTACAGGCCCCGGTGACCTTTGAGGACGTGGCTGTGTATTTCTCCCGAGAGGAGTGGGGGCTCCTTAATTTGACCCAGAGGAGCCTGTACCGTGATGTTATGCTGGAGAACTTTGCACTCATTGGCTCACTGGGTAAGTCTCTCACACTTTCCCTCAGCAAACTGACCACCTCTGCCTTTAATCCATGGGAAGTTCTGTGTATCTTAAAGCCCACAGAGGCTGTGTGCTCTTCCCCTGCCTCTCTCTGAGGAGCCCTGTTGGCAGCCTCAACACCTGTTGCCCTACAGGCTCCTGGAGTAGGGCTTGGGGTTCAGATGTCTACAGTTTGCCTAACAAATCCTATCCAGCTCTTCCTCTTTCTGGCCGCGTGACTTTGCTGAAGCTGTGGGCCCTCTCTGCTCTAGTTTTTGCCTTCTTCCTCCAAAAGAAGTTTTGTAGGGGCCTCCCTGGGCCAGGTGTGAGCCATGAATTTAAATCAGTAGATCAATTTGGGCAGGATTGCTGTCTTTTTTTTTTTTTTTTTTTGTCGCGCTGAGTGGCTTGTGGGATCTTAGTTACCCGACCAGGGGTTGAACCCGCACCCTCGGCAGTGAAAGCGTGGAGTCCTAACCACTGGACCGCCAGGGAATTCCCAGGATTGCCACCTTAATGTATTTCAATCCATGAACATGGGTGTCTTTCTATTTATTTAGCTCTGTAATTTTTTAAAGTGTTTTCAGTGTACAAGGCTAAATTTATTTCTAAATATTTTATTCATTTTGATGCTCTTTTAAGTGGAATTACTTTCTTAATTTCATTTTAGATTGTACATTGCTAGTGTATAGAAATATAATTGATTTTTGTATACTGATCTTGTATCCTGCAACCTTGCTAAACTCATTTATTAGTTCTAATGGTTATTCTTTTTGGTGGATTCCTTGGTATTTTCTCTATATATAATGTCATGTCATCTGTGAGTAGAGATATTTTTACTTCTTCCTTTGCTTAACTGACTTGGCTAGAACCTCAGTACTTTATTGAATATAAGTTGTAAGAGTAGATATCCTTGTCTTGTTCCAGATCTTATGGGAAAAGCGTTCAGTCTTTCACTAATAAGTATGATGTTAGCTGTAGGTTTGTTGCATATGCCCTTTTCAGGGGAGGGAGTTCCCTTCTCTTGTTTGTTGAGGGCATTTACAGAGAAAAGTCGTTAGATTTCGTGCAGTGCTTTTCCATGTCTATTGAAATGACCGTGTGATTTTTGTCCTTTATTCTGTTAACATGGTATATTACAGTAATTGATTTTCTATATTCGTAAGAGTTATCAATGGTGTAGTTTTCTTTTCTGGTTATGTCTTTATTTGGATTGAGTATGAGGATAATTTTGGCTTCAGTGGATGAGTTGGGAAGTGTTCCCTTCTCTTCTTTTTATGGCACAGTTTGTGAAATATTGGTGTTAATTCTTTTTTTAAAAAAATATATTTATTTATTTATTTTGGGGTGCGTCGGGTCTTAGTTGTGGCACACGGGATCTTTCGTTGCGGCACGTGAGCTGCTCTCTAGTTGTGGCACATGGGCTCAGTAGTTGCAGCATGTGGGCTCTGTAGTTGTGGCGCCCAGGCTTAGATGCCCTGCATGTGGCATCTTAGTTCCCCGACGAGGGATCCAACCTGAGTCCCCTGCATTGGAAGGTGGATTCTTAACCACTGGACCACCAGGAAGTCCCCTGGTGTTAATTCTTATTCCTGTGTTATTATTAATCTGTGACGCCATCTCGGCCTAGTTTTTTTTTTTTTTTTTTCCTGTGAGGGAAGTTTTGTCTTTTTTTTAAAGTCTATTCAGCTGTTCTGTTTCTTCTTCAGTCGGTTTATCTCTGCTTTTTTATTGCCTTCCTTCTTCTAGTTTTGGGTTGCTTTTTTGTTGTTGTTTTTCCTTGAAGTATACAGTTAGGATATTGGTTGAAGATTCTTTTTAAATAATTTTTAATTTATTTTCTAATTGAAGTGTGGTTGATTTACAATGTTTCAGGGGTACAACAAAGTGATTCAGTTACACATATAGAGATCTTTTTTTTAATATGTGTTTTGTGACATAAGAAATATATACTTTGTCTTTGTTCCCAGTTCCTTGGCATGCAGCTCCTAAAACCTTTGGAATCTCTGGAGTGATAAGAGAGTCTTTTGTATGCTAATGGGTTGACGGTGGCTGGGGACCCCTAGATGGTTTCAGGATGGGGGATGGTCACCAGAAAGACCAAGGCATGATTGTAAGGTTGGATTTTCAGCTACTCCCAACCCCTCCTCTCCACTTTCCTACCCTGACCTTTGGGGAAGGGAGAGGGGCTGGAGATTGGGCCAGTCATCAATGGCCAATGATTTAATCAATCATGCCTATGTGATAAAACATCCATAAAAACTCCTAAATGACCAGTTCGGAGAGTTTCTGGGTTAGTGGACACAGCGAGATCCTGGGAGAATGGTGCCATCAAGGGCATGGACACTTCTTACCCCCTATGTCCTCAATCCCCACCCCTGGCATACCTTGGCCTTTTCATCTCTTCCATTGGGCTGTTCCTGAGTTGTATCCTTTAAAATAAATTGGTAATAGTAAGTAAACTCTTTTCCTGAGTTCTCTGATCTGTTCTAACAAATTATTGAACCTGAGGAAGAATCAATAATTGTGAGAATCCCAGATTTATAGTCAGTTGGTCAGAAAGTACAGGAGGCCTGGGACTTTCCGTTGATGTCTGAAGTGGGGGCAGTCTTGTGGGACTGCGTCCATAACCTGTGGGATCTGATGCTAATTCCAGGTAGTTGGTGTCAGAATTGAATTGAATCCTTGAACACCCAGTTGGTGTCAGAGAGCTGGAGAAATGGTATGGAAAAGCCCCCATGCATGTGGTGTCAGAAGTGTTGTGAATAAGACAGCTCAGAGATGTTTCTGTAATTTTCCCTCTAAGCAATACTTTTCCCAATAACTTTTGGTATGTTGTGTTCTCTTTTTCTTTCATCTCAAAATGTTTTGTAACTTTCCTTGTGGTTATTTAGGAGTACTTAATTTAAATTCCATAAATTTGTGAGTTTCCCAGACTCACTGACATAGAGAATAGATTTGTGGTTGCCAAGGGAAGGGGAGGGGGCAGGGGAGGGATGGATTGGGAGTTTGTGACTAGCAGATGCAAACTATTACATATAGAATGGATAAACAACAAGGTCCTATTGTGTAGCACAGGGAACTATATTCAATATCCTGTAATAAACCATAATGGGAATGAATTTTTAAAAATTTGTGGGTTTCCCAAATTTCTTTCTGTTGTTGATTTCTGTTTTAATTCATTTGTAGTTAGAGAACATTCTCTATGATTTCAATTGTCTGAAGTCTACTGAGTCTTGTTTTATATCCTAGCAAATGGTCTATTCTGGAGAATGTTCCATGTGCATGTGAGAATGGAGGAGAATATGTATTCTGCTGTTGTTAGGTGGCATGTTCTATAGATGTCTTGGAGGTCTAGTTGATATTAGTGTTATTCATGTGTTATATCCTTTTTCATTTTCTGCCTAGTGGTTCTATCCATATATGAAAGTTAGAAATTGAAGTCTCTAAATATTATTGTTTGTCTATTTCTTTCTTTAGTTACGTCAGTTTTGCTTCACAGGAGGGTCTTTTTTTAAAAATTGTGGTAAAGCAAATAAACCATGAGATCTACCTTCTTAACAAATTTTTAAATGTACAGAAGAGGTTCCAACAAGTATCTACTGTATAGCACAGGGAACTATATTCAGTATCTTGTAATAATCTATAATGGAAAAGAATATATATGTATATTTATATAACTGAATCACTTTGCTGTACACCAGAAACTAATACAACATTGTAAGTCAACTATATTTCAATTTAAAAAATAAATTTTACAAAATGAACATTACAATTGCTTCTCTGACAATTTTTTTTAAAAATGTACAGAAGAGGTTCATGTTCTAATACTTGGTTTCCTTCCTGGTTGCCATGGTGACGTGAGATTCCTGTGGTACGTGTAGGGATGGGTCAGCCTTGATTTGGGCTGGCATCTTATTACCTTTCTACCTCCTAGGCTTTGCACCTTTGAGGTCCCTATGAAGGGTGAGGTGGCCCAAATGAAGGGTGAGGAAGAGCCCTGGGTGCCCAACATGGTGGACATGACTGTGGTCAGCAGAGCAGAGGCCAGGATGGGTCCTGGTCTTGGTGAATGGGGCTAGGGGTTGCCTTGGTTTCAGTGATGGGTATCTGAGTACACTGGCATTTTGGTGCTGGGGCCAGTGACCACACCTTATTCCCACCTTTCCTCTCCCCTCTTGTGGAATCACTGTGTGGTCTTGCTATCTCTACCATGGCTCTGGATGACCCACCTCTCTGGCCTCTGTGTCTTGTCGTTTCCTCTCCTCTGTGCCAGTGCAGAGCTGTCCACTGTGACCTCCTGTGTGTGTGATTTGAGATGCGTACATATCCCTCAGTAATACTTGAACACCAGCTGCTGTGTTACAGTCATGTTTTCGTTGGAGTAGACACAGCCTCTTCACAGTGCTTGCTGTCCCCAGCAGCTAAGGCCCTGCCGATACCCTTTGCACAGGAGTGACTTGGAGGCCCTGAATCCCTTCCCTGCACTGCTCCCATCTTTGTGTCCTGGTCCCTGTTGAGGTCTCCCCTATTCTGGGCTCTGGCAGAGCCCTGTTCCACTGGGCCAGCCCTTCCTCGTCCAGACCTTTCCTTGCAACCTCCTGGCAATTCTGTGGACTCCTTTATGGGTGTGTCCGACATGCACTGGTGATGAAGGTGCCTCTTCCCTCTAAGCCAGCTCTCAGTGACTGACTCTTCTGTCTCAGGTTTTCTGTGTAGCCTGCGGGATGAGGAAGCCCCTCCCGAGCAGGTGAAGAGCCGCAGAGTCCGCCTGTCAGAGACCCCCTTTCTGTGTGGGGTGTCTGGGAAGGACATCCCTGCCACCTTAGGCTTCCTCCAGCCCCAGGCCACCCACAGAGAGGCGACACCACACAGAAGCACCGAGCGCAAGGCCTTCCCACCCAGCTCCACTCGCCAGCAACAGCAGGGAGCCCATGCCACACAGAAGCCCTTCAAGTGCAGCGACTGCGGGCAAGCCTTCCTGAAGGCCTTTGCGCTCCTCGACCATCTGATCACTCACGCCAAAGAGAGACCCTTCAGGTGCCCAGCAGGTGGAAATGCCCCCAAGGAGAGCTCAACCCTGGTTCATCACCGAAAAACTCACACTGGAGAAACATCCCATGTGTGTAGTGAGTGTGGGAAGGCCTTCAGTTACCCATCTAAACTGAGGAAGCACCAGAAGGTTCATACTGGCATAAAACCTTTCAAGTGTAGTGAGTGCGGGAAAACCTTCAACCGCAAAGATGCACTTGTTCTGCACCAGAGAATTCACACTGGAGAGAGGCCTTACCAGTGCAGCGAGTGTGGGAAGTCCTTCAGCGTTCTGTCTACCCTCATTCGGCACCGGAAAGTTCACATTGGAGAAAGGCCCTATGAGTGCAGGGAATGTGGGAAATTCTTCAAATACAACCATAGCTTCATTCTTCACCAGAGAGTTCACACTGGAGAGAGGCCCTATGAGTGCAGTGAATGTGGGAAAACTTATGTGACCCGCTCTGGGCTGTATCAGCACTGGAAAGTCCACACTGGAGAACGTCCCTACGAGTGCAGCCTGTGTGGGAAAACCTTCACTACCAGGTCCTACCGGAATCGGCATCAGCAGTTCCACACTGAAGAGAGGGCTTATGAATGTACAGAATGTGGGAAAGCCTTTAAACATAGTTCTACCCTCCTTCAGCACAAGAAAGTCCACACTGGAGAAAGGCCATAGGAGGACGGGGATGTGGGAAAACCTTTAGCCATGGCTGGCACGTTGTTCAACATGAAAGGTCTCACTCCAGAAAGGAGATTAAGGAGAGTAGCCATTTGAAAGCTAAACATGTCACACCCCGGCACCCACACTGGGCTGGCGCCAGGTATGTGGGAAGCGTTCAGGAGCTGTGTTGCACTCTCACCTGCCCAGGCTGTTGGCAGTGTTGAGTCACTGCCAGTTTCTGTGACAGAAGCCATCCCACTTCTACCACCTGGCAGGTCCCCTTGGTGTGCATCAGTCACTGTGTGTGCTCAGGGAAGCTGACCTCTGTGTTCCCCACTTGATAAAGGAGAGAATCATGAGTGGTGGAGCCCATAATGGGTCTTATTCCCTCCCCCTCCAACTGATTTAGGTGTGGACATGACCTAGTTCTGGCCAAGAGTAGCTGAGCAGTGTCTGCTGGGGGCTTCCAGGGAAGGTTAACCATTTTCATGGACACTGTTGACACTACATTTGGTCCCTGTTGTGCATTTATCCAACCCTGGAACTGGCTCACACTGCTCTGGAATGTCTGGTAATAAAGGCCTTTTTGTTTAAACCACCCTTAATCTTTGGGATCTGTGTGTGGAAGGATTGAGAACAAAATTGGGCTCATGGATAGAGGGAACAGTTTCTGTGGGGGTCCCTGACTTTTGTCTGCCTCAGTGGGGACAGCAGGATGGCAGAGGACAGCTCCAGTCAAGGTTGGCCTAATTTGCACTGGTGCCTGAGACCTCCAGGGAAAGACTGAAGGGCTTTGTGGATAAATCTTCAGCCTAGATGTCAGGTTTACTTGAGGATCCAGAGCTCACCTGAAGAATGGGGTGGTTGGCATAAGATCCCCGTGTGACTAGGGACAAGCACCTGGGTTCCTTGTTCCCAGGGAATGTTCTGCAATCTCCAGCATTGGTCAGAAGAAGCTGTTTCCAGAATCAGCTCAGAAGCCATGCCCTCTGAAATCGAGAACGTGGAGGTAAGTTCTAGACTGGCCGTAAGTCCTACAGGGGACTGTTGGAAAGAGTAAGTGGACACAGAAGCACTGAGTGAGGTCATGTGGAGTGGGGAGTCTGGTAAACAAGAGGGTTTGAGCTGGTTCTAAAGAGGCATCCACAAATGTTCCAGGAACCATGGTTTCACAGGGTGCGGCATGCAGAATTTCTCAGGAATTGCAAACCTTTTCCCTGTGTCCAAGGTCACTGTCAGCAAATAACCTACAGGTTTCCTGGATTCTCAGAGCCTTTCCGGGCATATTCACCTCATGGCCATCACCCTGGGACTGAAAGAAGATCCTGTAGTCCTAGGATGTGGCTTTTGTGACCCAGCTAGTGTTCCTGATGTCTCTGCACACCATGGCTTTGGCTGCTTTGGCTGCCGCTGTCCCAGGGCTCCAGGGAATGAAGTGGTTGAATCAACATATGGATCCAGATCTATGTTTAAAATTTTGGAAACTTTTTTCAAAAGGTAAATAAAATGTCAGTTCAGCGAAACTTGTTATGTGGTTGTAGCTGTGTCCCTGGTCTAGAAATCGTGCTTCATGTCAAGAAGGAAATGTTAGCTGAGAGGTATGTTTGGGGAGAGAGCCACCAACCCCAGACTTGAGGGGCTTTGGGCCATGGTGCTCAGCCAGTACTGTGGGTTGGGGTTGGAAACTGCTGCTTCCTTTAGCTTCAGTGATTCCTCTCAGCCACCCCCTGATGGCAGGAGGGGTGGTGGCCACGCGGGGTGGGACCCTACGGAGTTCTCGCCAGTCTGCTCAATGTCTCTCCAACACCGTAAGGCATACACCCACCCCCAGGCCTGCTCGGGCCCTTCTCCCTGTAATACTTGTCTGCCCCTGGCGTGGCGGTCTGTGTGGGAGCAGAGTTAGAGTCCAGCTGAGCAGAGTAGGGCTCAGATGACAAACAAGTTGGGGTAGGGTAGACTGAACCAAACTCCTCACCCCAGCCAAAAGGGCCAGCATGATCTGTTTCCTGACCTCTTGGCCTTCTTCTCCTCTTCATGGGCCACTGGGTCTCCTCATTGTTCATTCCTGCCTGGGGCCTCTGCACTGCGGTTCCCTCTGGCTGGAATACCCTTCCCCTGGAGTCACCTCCTCAGCTCTTCCCAACCAATCTGCAGTAGCAGCTATCACTTTGTCACCTCTGCTTCATTTCCTTCATAGCTCCAGCCACCCTGCAATGACGCTGCTTTAGTCTGTTTGCATGTTAAATTTCTGTACTGCACATCAGATGGAGATGAAATGTATCTACCACAGAGCTCAGGCAAGAGCCTGGCACACAGTAGGACCCCAGGGAATGTTTGGCTGCTCTGAAGGACTGTGCTGGGCCCAGACCACAGCCCTGTCATCAGAGCTGACTCTGGGGAGGGAGAAGGTAGGACAGCACAGGGAAATAGTAGTACGTCCCCCTTCCTGCACTCCCTGAGTGCTTACACACCTACCCCAAGCTGTGTAAACTGCTGCTGTGCTCTGGAGACTGAACTCACCCAGCAGGGTCAAAACCCATAGGGGCCCTCCTGCATGAAAACTGACATTCTAGTAGGTGATGTAGACCAAATGTTGTGTCCCCCCAAAATACACAGGTTAAAACCTAACCCTCAATATTTTGTATTTGGAGGTGCGGGCCTTTGGGAGATGATTAGGTCATGGGGGAGGAACCTTCATGAATGGGATTAGTGCCCTCATAAGAGACCCCCCCTGAGAACTCCCTCTCTCCTTCCACTGTGTGAGGACACAGAAGACAGCTATTAACCAGGATCCTCACCAGACACCAAATCTGCTGGCACCGTGATCTTGGATTTTCCAGCCTCCAGAACTGTGAGAAATTTCTATTATTTATTAGCCACCCAGTTTATGGTATTTTTGTTCTGTCAGTTGGAATGGACTAAGACACGGGGAGACAGACATCCCTTAAGAAACCACACAACTGGCAACTGTGAGCAGGGCTGTGGAGGGGCCCCAAGTGTGTCGATGAGGCCCCTCCGGATGTTCTGCATTTCTGTCTCCTGGGGGCTCAGATGACCTCTGCAATTGGCTTTTACCTTTTAGTGAAGGGAAGAAGTTATCATGGCTTGTATTCGTCATGGTTGATCCTTTTGTTGTAACTTTTTAAAAATTGAGCATTTAATGATTCTTTTTTACACTCTAGGGCTTATTCATATTTCACCAGTATACATGGAGACACACACACACACACAGATATTTCTCCCTTGGTACTGTTTTAGGTATATTCCACATGTTGTGATACGCTCTGTTTTCATTTTCATTCAAAATACTTTCTAATTTTTCTTTTGATTTCATCTTTGACCATGGATTATTTATAAGTGTGCTATTTAGTTTCCAAGTGAGGGTTTTCCACACATCATACTATCCTTGATTTCTTATTGAATTCTCTCATAGTCAGGGTCCATACTTTGTATTATTTCAATTCTTTTCCATTTATCAAGCCTTGTTTTGTGGCTCAGAAGATGCTCCATTTTGGTAAATGTTCTATGTGCCTGTGAAAAGAATGTGTATTCTGCCTTTATTGGACAGAATGTTCTATAAATGTCAATTAGGTCAAGTTGGTTGGCAGTGTTGTTCGTCTTCTATGTCCTTACTGATTATCTGGGATGGATGTGGACATCTCCAACTATAATTGTGGATTTGTCTATTTCTCCTTGCAGTTCTATCAGTTTTTGCTTCATGTACCTTGAAGCACTGTTAGGTACATTAACGTCTAGGACTGTCATGTGTCTTGATTAATTAATCTCTCAACTGGCATGGGGTTAGTTCATTCCTTAACCCTCTCAGAGGCAATGGGAATGAAGCCATTCTAGTGAGCCTAGGACAATCCCAACACCCTCCAGGAAAGGAGAAGGGAGGCACAGGGAGGTGTTCTCTCCATGTATATGAAGGTGACTGCTGCAAATATTTGGATCCAGGCAGCTACAAAGAGGTTTATGCTCCAGAGGCGAGAGAGTGCTGCCTGGGTTCCTGGGCTGCTCAGAAAGGGCAGAGTAGCTTCTGAAGGCTCTTCCACATTAGTGACCCATTAGGTAATTTCTCTGTGGGTATTCTGCTGCATGAAGTTTGACGTGGCTGAAGACTTTCTCACGAAGATCATTTCTACAAGGCTCCACTCAGGTATGAATCCTCTTATGCTGAGCAAGGTTGCAGAGGCGGCTGAAGATTTTCCCACAGTGGCCACACTCGTAAGTCCTTTCTCTGGTGTGAACTATCTGGTGTCGAACAAGTGTGGATCTTTCACTAAAGGCTTTCCCACATTGGCTGCATTCGTAGGGCCTTTCTTGTGTGTGAACCCTCTGGTGACGAACCAGGTGAGAGTTATTGCTGAAGGCTCTCCCGCATTCACTGCACTCATAAGGCCTTTCCCCAGTGTGAACTCTCCAGTGATAAATGAGGCTGGACTTGCGGCTAAAGAACTTCCCACATTCAGTGCACTCATAAGGCCTTTCTCCAGTGTGAACTTTCTGATGTTTAATAAGAATGGAGTTTTGGCTAAAGAATTTCCCACATTCACTACACTCATAAGGCCTTTCTCTTGTGTGAACTCTCCAGTGCTCAATGAGACTGGAACTGTGAGCAAAGGCTTTTCCACATTCGTTGCACTCGTAAGGCCTTTCTCCAGTGTGAATTCTCCAGTGCTGAATCAGGCTGGAGTTGCGACTGAAGGCTTTTCTACATTCACTGCACTCATAAGGCCTTTGACCAGTATGTACTTTCTGGTGCTGAATGAGGGTGGAGCTATTGCTGAAGGCTTTCCCACATTCACTGCATCCAAAAGGCCGTTCTCCGGTGTGAACTTTCTGATGTCGAAGGAGGTGAGAGCTTTGGTTGAAGTCTCTTCCACATTCACTGCATTCAAAAGGCCGTTCTCCAGTGTGGACCTTCTGATGCTGAGCAAGGTTGGAGTTATTGTTAAAAGCTCTCCCACATTCATTGCACTCATAAGGCCTTTCTCCAGTGTGAACCCTCCAGTGCTGAATGAGAGCAGAGCTGCGGCTGAAGGCTTTGCTACATTGATTGCACTCATAAGGTCTTACTTGGGTGTGCACTTTCTGGTGCCGAAGGAAATTGGAGCTTTGGCTGAAGGCTCTTCCACATTTGCTGCACTCAAAAGGTCTTTCTCCAGTGTGAACTTTCTCATGCCGAGTGAGGTGTGACCTGTTATTGAAGGCTTTCCCACATTCACTGCATTCATAAGGCCTTTCTCCTGTGTGGATTCTCTGGTGATGAACAAGTGTGAGTTTGTGGCTAAAAGTTTTCCCACAATCACTGCACTCATAGTATTTTACTCCAGTATGAAATTTCTGGTGCTTCCTCAGCTTAGATGGGTGACTAAAGGCCTTGCCACACTCCTTACATATGTGAGATGTTTCTCCAGTGTGAAACTTTTGGTCATTAACAAGAGTTGATTTCTCCTCTAAGGAATTTTCAACTCTTGGGCATCTAAATTGTATCTCTTCAGAGTGAGTTCTCAGGTGGTTGAGGAGGACAGAACTCTTCTGGAAGGCTTTTCCATAGTCACTGCACTTGAAGGGCTTCTGTGAGGCATGGACTTCTAGGAGCTGCCCAAGACTGGAAGGATGTGGTAAGGCCTCCCTGCACTTTGTGCTGCTGTGTGGCTTCCCACTGCCATCTGTGTTTGGGTGCTGGAGGAGGTCATGGCCGTCCGAGACATCCTTACCACCTAACCCACATGTAAAGGGCTTCTCTGATAGACAGACTATTGAGCTCTTCACAAACAAGTCCCTGTCCTTGTCCCATTTGAAGGGCTTTTCTCCACTGTACTCCTTCTGATGCTGGTGAAGGTTTGCACCAAACCAAAACTCTCTGCCACATGCTACACGTGTGTAGGGAGTCTCCTCAGCGTGTGTTCCTTGATGTACATCCAGGTGCAAAATGTCTTTCAAGAATGGGTCACACGTGTCACAACTGTCAGCCTTCTGGGTGGAAGGATGTGCACTGAAAATCCTGACCTGTGACACCACATCTACAGAAGCATCCTGCTTGGAATGTACCTCCTCATCTTCCACTCCATGCCAACAACCTGAAAGCCGAGAAATTTCTGGTTACTGAGTGTTCCACTTAGTGGAAAGGGTGACTTCATTAGAAATATGTGATTGACACATACAGAAATGGGCCCAAGGGTTTGTTGATAGGCCAAGGGGGCCAGAGTAAGAGTGAAAGGCTCACTGTGCAGGACAGGGCCCAGCAAGCCACAGAGTAAAGGGGCCTCACCGGAGCCATGGACACAGAGGCAAAGAACTTGAAAAGACATTTCTCAAAGAAAGATAAATATACACAAATGGCCAATAAGTACGTGAAAAAATGCTCAACAGCATTAGTCATTAGAGAAATGCAAACTCAAACCACGATGAGATACCACCCCACTAGGATAGCTATAAGAAAAAAGATAGTAACAAGTTGTTTATGAGGAAGTAGAGAAATTGGAACACTCATACACTGCAGTGGGAATGTAAAATGGTGCTGCTAATTTGGGAAACAGTTTGCTAATTCCACTGCTATGTATCTACCCAAGAGCAATGAAACATATCTACACAAAAACTTGTACCTGAACGTTCATAACAACCATAATTTTTGTAACAGTCGAAAAGTGGAAACAAGCCAAATGCCCATCAACTGATGAATGGATTAAAAAACTGGTATATCGATACAATGGAATATTATTCAGCCATAAAAATGAACAACATATTACTGATATGTGCTGCAACATGGATGAACCTCAAAAACATTATGCTAAGTGAAAGCCAGTCAGAAAAATGTATATTGTATGATTCCATTTGTATAAAATATCTAGAATAAGCAAATCTATATAGTCAGAAAGTAGATTTCTGGTTGCCTAAGACTCAGGAGGAAGGGATGAGGGGGGATGGAGAGTGACTGCTAAAGGCTACAAAGTTTTACTTTAGGGCTTCCCTGGTGGCGCAGTGGTTGAGAATCTGCCTGCCAATGCAGGGAACACGGGTTCGTGCCCCGGTCTGGGAAGATCCCACATGCCGCAGAGTGGCTGGGCCCGTGAGCCACAATTGCTGAGCCTGCGCGTCTGGAGCCTGTGCTCCGCAACAAGAGAGGCCGCGATAGTGAGAGGCCTGCGCACCGCGATGAAGAGTGGTCCCCACTTGCCACAACTAGAGAAAGCCCTTGCACAGAAATGAAGACCCAACACAACCAAAATAAATAAAAAAATAAATAAATTAATATTAAAAAAAAAAAAAAAAGTTTTACTTTAGGTAATGAAAATGTTCTAAAATTAGAGTATGGTGATATTTATTTATTACCTCTAATTTTTAAAAATTTTAATTGAAGTATGTTGTGTTAATTTATGCTGTACAGCACAGTGATTCAATTACACATACATGTACAATTCTTTTTCATAGTCTTTTGCATTATGGTTTATCACAGGATATTGAATACAGTTCCCTGTTCTATACAGTAGGACCTTGTTTATCCATCCAATATGTACTAGTGTGCATCTGCTAATCCCAAACTCCCAATCCATCCCTCCTCCAACTCCCACCCTTTGCAACCACAAGTCTGTTCTCTATATCTGTGAGTCTGTTTCTGCTTCATAGATATGTTCATTTGTGTCGTATTTTAGATTCCACATATAAGTGATATCACATGGTACTTGTCTTTCTCCTTATGACTTACTTCATTTAGTATGATAATCTCTAGGTCCATCCACGTTGCTGCAAATGGCATTATTTCATTCTTTTCTAAGGCTGAGTAATATTCCATTGTATATATACACCACATCTTCTTTACCATCTGTTGAGGGACATTTAGGTTGTTTCCATGCCTTGGCTATTGTAAATAGTGTGGCTGTGAACATTGGGGTGCATGTATCTTTTCAAGTTTTCTCTGGATATGTGCTCAGGAATGGGACTGTTGAATCATATGGCAACTCTATTTTTAGTTTTTTAAGGAACCGCCATACTGTTTTCCATAGTGGCTGCACCAATTTACATTCCCACCAACAGCGTAGTAGCGTTCCCTTTTCTCTACACTCTCTCCAGCATCTGTTATTTGTAGACTTTTTAATGATGGCCATCCTGCCCAGTGTGAGGTGGTACCTCATTGTAGTTTTCATTTGCACATCTCTAATAATTAGTAATGATGAGCATCTTTTAACGTGCCTATTGCCCATCTGTATGTCTTCTTTGGAGAAATGTCTATTTAGGTCTTCTGCCCATTTTTCGTTTTCTTTTTCTTAATTTATTTTATTTTTATGTATTTTATTTTTGGCTGTGCTGGGTCCTTGCCACTGCACATGGCCTTCTCTCTGGCCGCAGCGAGGGGGGGCCACTCCTTGCTGCGGTATGCAGGCCTCTCATTGCGGTGGCCTCTCTCCAGCTGCGGAGCACGGGCTCCAGGCATGCGGGTTCTAGCATTTGTGGCACACAGGCCCAGCAGGTGTCTGCCCATTTTTCAATTGGATTTTTTGTTGTTGTTGTTACTGAATTATATGGGCTGTTTGTATACTTTGTAAATTAAACCCTTGTCAGTTGCATCATTTGCAAATATTTTCTCCCAGTCCGTAGGTTGTCTTTTTGTTTTGTTTATGGTTTCCTTTGCTGTGCAGAAACTTGTAAGTTTCATTAGGTCCCATTTGTTTATTTATTTATTTTTTCTATTGCCTTGGGAAACTGACTTAAGAAAACTGGTACGATTTATGTCAGAGAACATACTGCCTATGTTCTCTTTTAGGAGTTTTATGGACTATGGTGATATTTATACAATGAGAACATATGAAAAGCCACTAAACTGTACACATTAAAAATGTGAACGTGGGACTTCTCTGGTGGTCCAGTGGTAACGAATCCACCTTCCAATGCAGGGGAGACGGGTTCGATCCCTGGTCGGGGAACTAAGATCCCACATGCTGTGGGGCAACTAAGCCCGTGTGCCACAACTACTGAACCTGTGAGCCTCAACAAAACAGCCTGCGTCCCACAAACTACAGAGCCCACATGCTCTGGAGCCTGCGTGCCACAACTAGAGAGAAGCCTGTGCACTGAAACAAAGAGCCTGCATGCTGCATCAAAGATCCCACTTGGGCTTCCTTGGTGGCACAGTGGTTGAGAGTCTGCCTGCCAATGCAGGGGACACGGGTTCGAGCCCCGGTCTGGGAAGGTCCCACATGCCGCGGAGCAGCTGGGCCCGTGAGCCACAGCTACTGAGCCTGCGCGTCTGGAGCCTGTGCTCCGCAGCAAGAGAGGCCGCGACAGTGAGAGGCCCGCGCACCGCGATGAAGAGTGGTCCCCGCTCGCCGCAACTAGAGAGGGCCCTCGCACAGAGGCGAAGACCCAACACAGCCAAATAAAAAAAAAAAAAAAAAAAAAAGGTGAATGTTATGATATGTATCAGTAAAGCCATTAAAAAAAAAGTCTCTGGGGGAAGGGGCAGAACCTAGGCATGGCCCCACACTAGGTCACCCCGCCAGGAACTGGTCAAGCTCAGTGGGATCCTTTAGGCAGACCAGAATGCCTGATCCCCAACCTCTTCTCCCACAAGGCCTCTGTGGGACATAACAGCTATTAGGATTGCTCATCAGGCTGCTCAGGGAGAAACAGGGGGAGTGCATACAGCTCAGTCCCAGCACTCACAGCACCTACAACAGGAAACCTGAGAAGGAAGCAGTGTCCATGGTCCAGATTTGGGATGAACAGAGCTTTCTATGGGGAGAAGGCATAAGGCAGATGCTGGCCACCAGGCTGGGCAGGGCATAAGGGCCTTACCAAGTGAGGTCATGAGCTCCAAGTTCTCCAGCATCACGCTGTGGTACAGCTGCCTTTGGGCTGCATCAAGGAGCCCCCACTCCTCCTTGGAAAAGTGCACGGCCACATCCTCAAAGGTCACCAGACTCTGCAATGATGAGACAGCTAAGCCAGGGGGCCAATAGGTAGGCTGAATAACAAATAGTCAAATGGGCACATCCAGGCCCTTGACCTGTGACTCAGAGTTCTGCCACATCTACCACTGGCATCTCCTCTTCTCATGACCCCCTCAGTCCATCCTCCCCTCACCTACCTGCAGCTCACCCCCCTCTTCAGGCCCTCACCTCAGAGAAGACAACAGGTGCTGGCACCACTGGTGTCCTTCTCTCCTCATAGTCCCACTGGCCACTTTATCCAGACCAAACCAAACAAGAGGAACAAATGGAAGGTGGATAGATGGATGCTGTTTCAGCTCTAGGTTGGCACATAGCCCACTTCCCCCATTGGACAATTTCCCTTGTGTCCTCCAGGTCACACCTCCCAAATATAAGAAAATTTGGGCTCTCTTTTTTTCCTTAAGCCTCTAGTACCAGGGCTCATTCCCTTACCTTGTACACATAGGACCATACCTTCCTCATATCTCCACTCCCCACAGCCCGCAATACCATCGCCCCTCTCCCTGGCCACACCACAAGCATCTCCCTAGTGTACCCATATACCACTATGTACACAGCTTGTCGACAAAGGCAAGCAAAATCCAATACTAACCTTGCACTGCCCTTGATTGCCAAAACTTCCCACTGACAGAGACAGCCCTCACTCCTCTATTTAATGCCTCCCTTCTTTGCTCTGTTGCTTCAACCTTGCACCCCAGAACCATGAGTAAGATCTCAAACACCCTTATTCTCTTCCAGCTCTGACCTTGCACATGCTGTCCCTTCACCAGTCATAGCTGTCCTTGCCCTTCCTAATACACGAATCCCAGACCCGATGGCCCCCACTCTTGGCTTAGGAACTCTTAGCTTGGGCTGACCCTTTATGTCCCTGCTACTCCAATAGTCTGACAAAACCCCCTGGACCCAAGGAGGATGGCCACAAAAACCTGGTGAGCTGTAGAGAGGTAAAACAATCTAACCTCGGGCCCCTCTGTTATCCTACCTGTTACTTCCATGCTTCATTTTTTCATCCCAAGTCTACACTCTACTCAGAGGCTTGGTCATCATCCTGAACCCAGCTCACAGCTGCACACAGTGTCTAAGCACAAGCCTCCACCCCTTAGATGTCTCCAGCCTGGACCCGGCAGAAAGCACACTTGGCACCTCAATTTGGCAGTCTCTGGGACATTGTCTTTTAATATTTATTATTTATTTAGGCTGCGCCGGGTCTTAGTTGCGGCACACGGTATCTTTAGTCGTGGCATTTGGACTCTTAGTTGTGGCATGCGGACTTCTTAGTTGCGGCATGAGGACTCTTAGTTGTGGCACACATGTGGGATCTAGTTTCCCGACCAGGGATCGAACCTGGGCCCCCTGCATTGGGAGCACAGAGTCTTACCCACTGGACTACCAGGGAAGTCCCTCTGGGCCATTTCAAATACAATAAGGCCAAAACCCAACTCTTTATCTTCCCTCTGAAATCTACTTGCACCAACTTCCACATCTGGAAAACCTATCAGGGTCAACCAAGATACCTCATTGCCACACATCAGGAAATCTAGTCCGTCCTACTCAAAAAGCACATCCAGGAACCAACCACTTGTCCTACCTCACAGGCACCTCTAAGAGCACACACCTGGACTACCGCAGTCTCCTCCTCAATGGTCTTCCTGCCTGCAACCGCACCCCACCTCCCAGTCTCTTCTCCACCCAGCATCCAGAGGGAGCTTGTTAAGATCTGAGTCAGAACACCTCCCTCCTCTGCTCTACACTTCCTGTGACTCGCATCACACTGCGAAGAGAGGCCCCAGCACCTCACTCTGCTATTCCAGGCCTGCCTCCAGTTCCCCTGCTCGTTATTTCCACCAGACGAAATGGAGACCTGTGGTTTCCCTGAACACTTCCACCTTATACTCACCTCCAAGCAACTGGCACATACTGATCCCTGTGCTAGGGGCACCTTTCCAGACCTTATCCCACGTGATCCGCTCCATATAACCTCTGACCTAGGTTCCGGATGCTAGGACAAAGTGACTCTCAGGGCCCCAGACTCATGTGCAGGTGAAGAATTTGGGACACCACCATTCTCTAACGGGCTCCAGGCTCAGGAGGGCGGGGATCCCAGCGGGTGAGGACCTGTGCACCCGCCACTCACCTGCGCCGGGTCCATCTGCGACGCTGCAGGCCCGGTCACAACCTGTGGGCTGGGCGGGGCCCTGCCAGGCGGCGACCGGGACGAGCCCAGCGGGCTCATTCAAACCCCCACACCCACTGGGTGGAGTGACCGCAGGCTGACGGTCTCACTCAAGGCCTTTGTTTTCCCCAGTATGATATAGGAGCTGTCTCCCGGGAATGTGGGACGAAAGCGGGGCGCGGAGACTCTCTGCGTCCGTTCCACTTCCGGGAAAACCGAGGCTCAGGAAGGAAAGGCCGTCAGCCGAGGGTAAAAGTGACTGCCAAGATGCGATGACGGTTCCAGCACGTCCCCCTCACCCCGGCCCCCTTCGCCGCACTTCCCAGCGACGGTCTGCGCATAGCCCCACCCGCCGCAAAACGAACACTGCAATGGCCGCGCCGGAAGTCCCGCCCCACCCCCTGCAGCCAACGCGAAAACACCCAAATCCTGACCGTTCACTGGTTCAAGGCTCGCGGCCTCCTATGGCGCTTTTCCCGGAGCCAATCGCGGTGCCTCCTAGTCGTTTCCTAGGTGATCAGGAAGGGCGCACGTTGCGTCACGGCTCACGAGACACGAACTACATTACCCAGAAACGCCCTCGCCGTGCGACCGCACCCAGTGTTGACCAATGAGAGCCCAGGATAGGGACCAATGATAACCTAGGGGAGGGGCGATTCCGGAACGGCCGCGCCGGTGGGGGCGGGACTTCTGGGGTCGGACCATTGCTTGATTGTACTGCCTTTATGTCGGCACTTCGTGGAGGGACGTAGTTGCTGGGCTGTGGACAGCATCCAGGAGGCTCCCCGCCCGCGGAAACGGGAGTAGGGTAGGTATGAGAGCCTGGGAGGTCCAGCCGCTGTGCCTTGTACGCCCCATGACCGCAGCGAACGTCCCGCCTCCCCGAGCTCGTGTGTCCTCGGCTGTCGGGGGACCGCCTGGCGCCGGGGTGCCTTGCGGTTATCTCCGTCAAGGCCCGTCTGTGTCCGTGGCCGCCCCGGAGTCGTCGCCCTGTACGTTGTGTCCGCTTTACGGAGAAGAAGACCCAGGCTCAAAAGCCAGCCATTCTGAGGTCTTGACCCAGCATGTAGCTGGACTGCGGGCGTGATAAGCGAGCCGATCGACTAGGCACGGATGAGGTAGAGTCTCCTGACCTCCACCTGGCTGGACTCCGAACCCCAGTGCCCCAAGTCCCTGACTCAGCCTCAGGCCTGGGTGTTCAGGACAGTGGAACGTTCACAGGTAAGAATTCCCTTTCAGAATCCAATGTGATAAAATGTGGAGCGTGCAGGCGGAGGAATGTGCATGTGCGAAGACTCGGAGGTGAGACTGACCTGAGAGCATTCAGGAAAGTTTTCCAGTCTCCGTTGGTAACCGAGGGCGTGAGGGTAGGAGTCCTACCTCTGTTGACGGGCTGAGGATGCTGGGAGCCACAGAAATTTTTCATTAGAAGATGGATGGCCGTGATCTGAGTTAGGATTTTGAAACTATCCCAGTGGAGCCCGCGTAAACACACTGAGCAGCCTTGTGGGAGAGGGGTTGTGGTGGGGCTGAAAGCAGGCAGCTTCATGAGGTTGCTGCTGCAGGTATATGTCGGGTGACCTGCGCAGAATAGAAGCAGGAGAGGTGGGAGAGATACTCAGATTCTGGATGTGTCTTTCAAAGTGGAGTTGATGGGGCCTCCAGTTACACGTGGAGAGTGAACGTAGTGGAGGGTAAAGGGCCACCCAAAGTGTTCAGATAAAGAATGAGATGGAGATCGGAGGTTGGCAGGAGGAGTACGTTTGGGGGAAGATTAACAGTTGGATTTTGTACGGGTAGAGACTGAGTTGTCTGGAGGCCTCTAGGTGGAGGTGACACATGTGTCCGTGAACAGATAGGGGATTTTGATTTGGCCTCCTGATTTCCAGACTGCAGTGCACTGGTGGCCTGGACCAGGGAAGATGCTGAGAATGGGATTTTGGAAGGAAACTCTTAGGTTGTTACAGATAGGCCTTGAGGTGAGTGTGGGGTGTCCAAACTAAGGACCAGTAGCTGAGTAGATGAGGTGGGTGCAGAAAAAGAGAAGCATTGTCCAAACACCAATGGGCATGGGGAGAGTGCGTACCCAGGAGGACGGCCCATGCTCTCAGATACGAAAGGGTGGGCAGGTGTGTCAGGGGACAGGGTTTGGGAGACATAAGGGGAAGTGTGTGGCAGGACAGAGACTGGCGTGTCAGGTCCACTGCCCGATGCTTAGAGCACATTCATGTGCTCCTTGCCTGCTGTTGCAGGACCCAGTGACCTTTGAGGACAAGGTCGTGTGCCTTTTTTTCGGAAGAAGTGGGTCTCCTTAGTGAGGCCCAGTGGGGCTTCTGCTGTGATATGGTGCTGTCTTCACCAGGTCAGGCTGCCAGTTTCCCTGTGAGAGGTGCTGCTGGCCCTAGTGCTGTCCAATGTTCTGCTACCTCTCCTCCCAGACTACTGTATAAACAACCCCCAACACCTTTTGCCTTGGGACCTTGACAACTGTGGTCCAAGGTCAAAAATATCACAACCCGAGTAGCCGATCACATCCAGCTTGGTTATTTTCTGGTCCGATGAACCAGTCAGGGTCTGTGACTTTTCGGTCCCTCTATCACACCTCCTCCAGTGGAAGTTTCCTGCCAGCTGCCCCTTGTCAGCGCCTTTACTGGCTTTATGGGCACTAACATGGCCATTGATTCAGGGGCCACTGAGCATTTCTAGTGAGGCCTTCCCGGGGTGTTCATTTTGTGAGGTTCAGTTCTCCCAGATGCGTAAGTAATCCCCATCCACCTTGGTCTGTCATGGGGCGAATCAACCCTGACCTGGGGCTGGCTGACCTCTCACAAACGCCTTGATCCCCCTTAAGGATTACTGTCTCCACCCACCCCAGTGCAGTCACCCAACTTGAACATCGAAAGGGGACCTGGCTGGTGGACAGGGTGGCTCGAATCAGTTCATGACCAGAGACCCACGGAAGACCAGTCCTGGTGAGTGCAAGACAGGTGTGGAAGGGCCTGTGGCAGTGGGCTGATCTCTTACCTGGTGCCTGACCTGTGTCTTCTGTTGCCCTGGCATCAATGTGAGCACCCATGCCTCTTTTCTATCTTTCTGACACCCCTTCCTAATTTCCTCTGACTTCCTGTCCCCTGGCTAACCCCTCTTGGTCCTTTGCCTTTCAGCCTCTCTCTTTCTCCCCTCTTATGGCCAGGTCCTCCATCACTGGCCTCCCCTTCACATATCCTTAAATAGTTCTTGAAAACCTGTTCTTCCATGAGCCTGACTTGTTCCCTCTGAGGAAGGTGAGCACAGTGTCAGGGGTCCCAGGCCTGGACTCCGCTCACTGCACAGCACCTGTCTGTCACCAGACACTGAGGCCCTGCCAGCTCCCCATTCTGCAGAATCCACAGAGAGCTGACACTGAAAGAGACACCTGATCAATGCACAGCAAATGGAGAGGTGTTCAAGGAGAGGTGTTCCCTTTTCTACCACCAAAAAAAACCTTAAGAATGGGAAAAAAAATCCCAAGTGCATTTTGAAGGCCTTCACCTTTGTCTCCATCCTGAGAAAGCAGGAGTACATTCACACCTTTGAATGTTACATGAGAAAGCCTCCAGCCAGACCTCTATTTCCATTGAGCACCAAAATATTTGCCCCATAGAAAGCCCTTATGAGGGCTTCCCTAGTGGCGCAGTGGTTGAGAATCTGCCTACCAATGCAGGGGACACAGGTTTGAGCCCTGGTCTGGGAAGATCCCACATGCCGCGGAGCAACTAGGCCCGTGAGCCACAATTACTGAGCCTGCGCGTCTGGAGCTTGTGCTCCGCAACAAGAGAGGCCGCGATAGTGAGAGGCCCGCGCACGGCGATGAAGAGTGGCCCCCACTTGCTGCAACAAGAGAAAGCCCTTGCACAGAAACGAAGACCCAACACAGCCATAAATAAATAAATAAATAAAAATTAAAAAAAAAATGTCTCTGCTTAGGCTTACTAAATACACTGAAAGGAAACACAAAATCAATGTTAGCTGAAAAAAAAAAAAAAAAAGAAAGCCCTATGAGGGCAGGGAGTGTGGCCCAAAATTTTGAGCAAAATTTTGCACTTCCCCCTGTACCAAAGCATTCACACTGATAAAGGACTCACAAGTGTGGAGAACAGGCATCTCCATTCAGAGCTCCACTCTTGTTAGCACCAGAAAATTCACACCAGGCAACAGTTGTGCAAATGTAGTAACTACATGAAAACTTTCAGGAAAATGTGAAACCTGTTTCATGCAGTCACCATCGGAGAAAGGCATAATGAGTACAGCTCGTGTTGGAAAGCCTCCTCTCAGAGTTAATCCTGTTTTGCAGCAGCAAGTTACCACATTGTGAGTGAGGTAAGTAGAAGAGCAAAAAGCTGCAGCTCCTGCCTGTTCCACGTAGAACGCTTCACACTGGAGAAGGACCCTGTGTGTACAGCTGACCTGGGAGAGGTGTCAGCCACACTTCCTCCTTCCCAACGCCAGAAACCTCACTCTGGAGAGAAGCCTCCTGAGGGCAGGGAATACAGTAAAGTCTTCAGCTCTCCATCCCCACCCCCCTTTTTTAACGTTTTATTTAAAATAATCAGCCTCTTTTTTTAACCTTATCAATATAAGAGAATTAACACTCAAGAAAGAGCCTACATGAGTAGCCTTCAGGCAGAAGCTGGACCTTGTATAGAAGGACCGCCACCAGAGGAGACACTCCAGGACTGCCCTGCGCATGGGGAAGCCTGAAGGGGCAGTGTTGTAGTTTGTGACTTGTTGGGGGACTTTGGGAGAGCTGTCGCACCACTGGCTCTTAGGGAAGAAGCCCTTCTGTGTTTGATGGTCACCTCACAATTGCTCAGCATAAAGCAGCCCCTGTTCCCTGCTTGCAGTGCCCTGGAGGGTGATGGCCCTGCACCCATTGGCATGGCATCATGCTGCTTTCCCATGACTGAGTAGGGCATGGACTTCACTCCTGCTCTGAGCAAGGGGCCTGATGGGATGGTTTCTGGGGGCCTTCTGGGTAAGGTTCCCATTATTCATGGACATTGTGAAGTCTGCGTTTGATATCAGTGATGCCTTCATGGAGCTGCTTCAAGTACTCATAACATGATGGTTTTGTGCATTCCTGTCATTCAGCCCTGGTACTGTTTGACGGTGACTACATCACCAATTTACCTTTGATATTGGAGTCCTATTTAGTGGATGGAGTGAATTGAGAACATTGAATTGAGAGGTGCTCCCAAATTAGCCATTGGGGCCCCATAACACCTGAAAAAAGGCACAGCAGCAAGGCATGGAGCATCTGTGTCCAGCTGTGACTCAATTTGCATTTCTTCCCCATGTCCCTGTGAAATGTAAGGATGGAAGCCTCTGTTCTGAAGCTTCTGACCTGGAGTTCTCCTGGGGAAGACAGTGTTTGGTCTGGAAGAAGCAAGATGATGGTCTCTGTTCCAGGGAATACCTCCCTCCAACAATACACCCAGTATAAGTATACAATTTAATGATTTTTAATTAATGTAAAGAGTTCTGCAGCCATTATCTTACCCCATTCCCATTGCCCCAAAAGCTCCTTTGGGCACTTTTATAGTCAAAACTCCCTCCCACCCCACCTCCCAAAACCTGGCAATCACTAAATCTACTTTATGTCTCCCTATGGTTTCCTTTTCTGGATATTTCAGGTTCATGGAATCATACAGTATGTGGCCTTTTGTGTCTGGCTTCTATCACTCAGCATAATGTTTTTGAGGTTCATTCATGTTATATCATGTATCAGTATTTTATTCCATTTTATTGCTGAATGATATTCTCTTGTGCAGATATACCAAACTGTGTCCATCACCAGTTGATGGACTTTTGAATTTTTTTCAGTTCTTGGCAATTATAAATAATGCTTCTAGGAATATTTGCTTACAAATCTTTGTGTAGACATATGTTTTCACTTCTGTTGGGTAAATGCCTAGGAATGGAATTGCTGAGTCATATGATAATTTTATGTTTAACTCTTTAGAAACTCCAAAGCCATTTTCCAAAGTGACTGTGCCATTAACTGTACAGTACAATGGCATTAAATAAATTCACACAGTTGTGCAACTGTCACTCGTACACATCTCCAGAAGCTTTTCATTATCCTAAACTGAAACTCTCTACCCATTAAGCAGTCATCTTACTGGTGTTTTAATCCACATTTTTTTTGTGAGTAATGATGTTGGGCATCTTTTCATGTACTTATTAACCATCTCTTTATCTTCTATGATGATAATTGGGTTGTCTTCTTATCATTGAATCGTAAAGTTCTTCATAGATTTTATATTCAGAATCCGTATATATATACACAAGTATTTTCTCTCAGTCTGTGGCTCATCTTTTAATTTTCTTTTTTTTTTAAAAATTATTTATTTATTTATTTATTTATTTGGTTGCGCCAGGTCTTAGTTGCGGAAGGTGGGCTCCTTAGTCGCGGCTCACCAGCTCCTCAGTTATGGCACGTGGGCTCCTTAGTTGCGGCATGCGAACTCATAGTTGCGGCATGCGAACTTATAGTTGCGGCATGCATGTGGGATCTAGTTCCCCGACCAGGGATCAAACCCGGGCCCCCTGCATTGGGAGCACGGAGTCTTAACCACTGCGCCACCAGGGAAGTCCCTTAGTTTTCTTAATGGTGTCTTTTGAAGAGCAAAATTTTACATTTGAAGTATAATTTATTAGTTTTCCTTTTATGTATTGTCATCATGTCATACCTAAAAAATTCTTTGCCTAACCAAAAGTCAGAAATTTTCTCTGTTTTCTTCTATAAATTTTATAGTTTTAGCTCTTATATTTATGATCTTTTTTGTGGTAACGTTTACATATGGTATGAGATAAGGATCTAAATTCATCTTTTTGCATGTGAATATCTAATTTTCCCAGAAGCACTTGCTGAAAAGGCATCTTTCCACATTGTACCTTTGTTGGAAATCAATTAAGGGCATTTTGGTACTCTCAAATCTATTCTGTTGATCTGTATGTTTGGCCTTATGCCAGTACCACATTGTCTTGATTACCTTAGCTTTATAGAAACTTTTTTATTTTTATTTTTATTTTTTTTAATTAATTAATTAATTTATTTATGGCTGTGTTGGGTCTTCGTTTCTGTGCGAGGGCTTTCTCTAGTTGTGGCAAGTGAGGGCCACTCTTCATCGCGGTGCGCGGGCCTCTCACTATCGTGGCCTCTCTTGTTGCGGAGCAAAGGCTCCAGACGCGCAGGCTCAGCAATTGTGGCTCACGGGCCCAGCCGCTCCGCGGCATGTGGGATCTTCCCAGACCAGGGCTCGAACCCGTGTCCCCTGCATTGGCAGGCAGATTCTCATCCACTGCGCCACCAGGGAAGCCCCTTTTTTATTTTTTAATTGGCCTTGTTTCGGCTTGCGGGATCTTAGTTGCCTGACCAGGGATCGAACCTGTGCCCCCTGCAGTGGAAGTGGGAAGTCCTAACCACTGGACCACCAGGGAATTCCCAGCTTTATAGAAACTTTTGAAATTAGGTAAGGTAAATCCAACTTTGATCCTTGTCAAAATTGTTTTGGCTGTCGTAAGTCTTCTGCGTATCTATGAGTTTAGAATCAGCATGTTAGTTTCTACCAAAAATGTCAGCTGTGGTTTTGATAAGGATTGCATGGAATCTATGCATTAATTTGGGAGTATTGTCATTTTAACACATTGAGTCTTTTTTTTGTTTTGTTTTGTTTTTTGGCTGTGTTGGGTCTTAGTTGCTCCATGCGGGCTTTTTTTCCTCTAGTTGCGGTGAGTGGGGGCTATTCTTCATTGTGGTGCACAGGCTTCTCATTGCAGTGGCTTCTCTTGTTGTAGATCATGGGCTTCAGTACTTGTGGTGTGTGGGCTCAGTAGTTGTGGCGCACGGGCTTAGTTGCTCCACGGCATGTGAGATCTTCCTGGACCAAGGCTCAAACCCGTGTCCCCTGCATTGGCAGGTGGATTCTTAACCACTGTGCCACCAGCGAAGTCCCACATATTGAGTCTTCTAATCCATGAACATGGAATGTCTCTCAGCAGTTTCTCAGCACTGTTTTATAGTTTTCAGAGTACAAGTATTGCACTTCTTTTGTTAAATTTATTACCATTTTAATCTTTTTTAAGGTACTGTGAATGGAGTTGTTTCATGAATTTCATTTTCAGATTGTTGCTAATATATTTTGGGTTTTATCCTGCCCCTTGCTAAACTTATTTACTCTAGAGGTTTTCTTTTTAAAATGGATTCCTTGGGATTTTTTTACATACAGGATCATGTCATCTGCAAATAAAGACACTTTTACTTCTTCCTTTCCAGTGGGTATCCTACTTTGCATATCTGCTCTCCTGGGAAAGGCTGAAAGATTCTATGTTCCAAATCTTTTGATTTGGCTGCTAAGAGCTCACCCAGGGAAGGGAGAGAGGGCTCTGAAAACATACCAGTGGTCTAGGAGGCGAGGCTGCTGCTTTCTTGTTCTAGAGGATATTTCACATCACACACCCAGCCACAATGACAGGAAGCTCTTTTCCTGGGCTAGAAGTCATGTCCTCCGGACACCAGACCCTGAAAGGCAGGGTCACCTTCTTGTATTCCTGTAAGAGCCAGGTGGGTATATTAAGTGGTAAAGGAACACTGGGTATGAGGAAATAGGGAGTGGGGGAGACTGGCAGCCTGGAGTGACTCTTCCCTTTCTGTGGAGCAGTCATGAGTCTGCTTTGATGACTGAGTCCATGTGGAGTGAGGGTGTGCAGACTTTCTGAGGATCTGCAGACCTGCACCTCT
This sequence comes from Balaenoptera borealis, assembly GCF_965194805.1. Taxonomy (NCBI): domain Eukaryota; kingdom Metazoa; phylum Chordata; class Mammalia; order Artiodactyla; family Balaenopteridae; genus Balaenoptera; species Balaenoptera borealis. Next base: position 69,405,495 of record NC_138878.1, read on the forward strand.
GCCAAAGCCATCAATTCAGTATAGGGGAATCGGGACTTCCCTGGTGGCACAGTGGTTAAGAATCCACCTGCCAGTGCAGGGGACATGGGTTCAAGCCCTGGTCCAGGAAGATCCCACATGCCGCGGAGCAACTAAGCCCATGCACCACAACTACTGAGCCTGCACTCTAGAGCCTGTGAGCCACAACTACTGAGCCCGTGTGCCGTAGCTACTGAAGCCCACGCACCTAGAGCCCGTGCTTCACAACAAGAGAAGCCACTGCAATGAGAAGCCCACACACCACAACGAAGAGTAGCCTCTGCTCGCCGCAACTAGAGAAAGCCCACGTGCAGCAACGAAGACCCAACGCAGCCAAAAATAAAAATAAATAAATAAAAATAAAAATAATAAATATAGGGGAGTCATTATCTATAATCTATTATAGGGCTTCCCTGGTGGCACAGTGGTTAGGAATCCTCCTGCCAATGCAGGGGACACGGGTTCGAGCCCTGGTCCGGGAAGATCCCACATACTGCAGAGCAACTAAGCCCGTGCACCACAACTACTGAGCCTGCACTCTAGAGCCCGCGAGGCACAACTACTGAGCCCGTGTGCTGCAACTACTGAAGCCCGCGCACCTAGAGCCTGTGCTCCGCAACAAGACAAGCCACTGCAGTGAGACGAAGAGTAGCCCCTGCTCGCCGTAACTGGAGAAAGCCCGCGCACAGCAACAAAGACACAATGCAACCAATAAATAAATAAATAAATAAATAATCTCTTACATATAGGGGGAACTGAGACTTTGGAATATGTCCATTGGCACACAGCTAATTATCAGCTGTGATGTGTAGCTCCAGATTTTGTGTCCTTTACCAGCTCAGTATCTCTAGAACACCTATGGGGGTGCCGTGAGCTTTAAATAAATAACACGTTTTACATGGAAGCCATGTGCTTATTTGCCATCGAGATATCTTCTTTAGTGAAGTGAGTGTTCAAGTCACTTCTGCCCATTTTTAAAAATTAGGCTGTGGGAGTTCGCTGGTGGTCTAGTGGTTAGGGTTTGGCTCTTTCACTGCCGTGGCCTGGGTTCAGTCCTGGTTGGGGAACTGAGATCCCACAAGTCCTGTGGTGTGGCCAAAAAAAAAAAAAGTTGTAAGAGTTCTTTATATAGTCTAGATTCAAGTCCTTTGTTAGTGTTTGTTTTACAGATAGTTTTCCCAGTCTGTGGCTTACATTTTCATTTTCTTGAGAGTGACTGTTGAAATACAAAAGTTTAAAATTTTGATGAAGTCCAATTGATTTGTATTTTTCTTGTTATTCTTTTTATGATATATTTAAGAAATTCAGCAAATCCAAGGTCACTATGCTTCCTTCTAGAACTTTTATGGTTATAACTTTCATAGGTATGTCTATGATCAAGTTTGAGTTAACGTTTGCACATGACTTGAGGTATGGGTGGAAGTTTGTTGTTGTAATATATGGCTGTCCAATTGTTGATGGTTGGTTGAAAAAATTACCTTTTCCTCTGTGAATTGCTTTGGTCAGTTTTGGTACATGGAACCCAAAAGTCCACTTGGCATCTGGCTTCAGGAACTAAGTGGATCTGGGGCTCAACTAACGCTGCCTTCCTCCGTGGCTCATTCACAGATCAACCTTCCCATAGAGTCAAGACAGATGTCAGTAGCCCCAGTTCATAGATGCTCAGAGCCGTAAGGGCTTTATTTTGGATGTTCTGGCACATGCACATGATCATGTACCCACAGACGCACGTGCATGCACACAAACACCCCCCACACACACGCGCACACACCCCTGCAGGCCAGCTGCCCTGCACAGAGCCCTGTTGGGGAGACCACAAGGCAGGTTCAGGTCAAGGGCACTTCACCAAATCAAGGACTCTTCACCAGAAGTCTTCATTTTATAGGATCTACACATCGCAGACCATTTGGGGTACAAAGGATTCAGCTCTGATGACAGGTGTCTGCCCTACCTTGCTTGGAGGCCTGAGTCCCACATGTCTCAGCTGGACTTTAATTCTGATCCCAAGCCACTCTTCCATGTTGGTGGGAGACAACTGATACACCCAGGAGAGTGGGCCTGAGCAGGCCAAGGGTCCCTGGATATCTTGTGATGCTAGGGATGAATTGTTACTCTGGGGAATCAAACGCTCAGAACCAACACACCTTTGTTCAGTATGTTCTGGCATCACCAGGGAAATATTAAGGTTCCAGTAAGTTGGCTGGTGTGACAGAGCCCTGGTGGGGAGAGTAGAAGGTAGGTGAAGGGCTTCACCCATGCACTGGGGGCAGTGTTATGAGGCCTGTCTAACCACAGCTGACGACAAGGGTTCAAGGACTTGAGCCATTGATGATGTGTCCACCCTTTGCTAGGAAGCCTGAGGCCCCAAGGTTCATCTGAATGTAACTCTGATCCCAAGCCTCCCAAGTTGGTGGAAGACAATCATTACACCCAGAAGGGATGGTCTGAGTTCAGGGGATTCCCTGACACCTTGGGATGCTGGGGAGAGCTCAGGCACATCTGCCACGTGCTCGGCTGACCACAAGCCTGCCAGGAATGCCATCCCTCATATGGTCAGTTTCAGGGAACTGGCGGAGGATTGGGGGGGGCGGGCAGAGAGTCATCCTGAGTGGAGTATCAGCAGTACCACTGTCCCTGCTACATGCTGTGCAGTAAACATGGCCAAAAGCCTTCGTGTCTGGGGACCCCCAGGGACCCTTGGGCTCCCTGAAGCCTGGTTTGCTTATTTTCTAAGAGTCACAAGTGTTGGTCCAGGAACACATATGGAACACATATATATAGTTTGCATTTATACCTATAAACTTTGAAGTTTGGGGAAAATAGTTTTCAACCTTTATAAAATCAAAAGGCTCCACATAAAAACATGGATCTCTCACTCCTCTTGGAAAACCAGAAAATGGGGCAACCATATGTTGATTCCACCGTCTCTGACCCCTATACCTGGGGACAGCTGTGCCTCAGTGGCAGCAGAAAACAGGAGATGATAAGGCCAGTGGCCACCACACTCGCCTGGAATACTGACTGGGCCACTAAAATCCTGGACTGCAGGACCTCCCTTCTGTCAGTCCCAGGGTTCCTGCCTTTGCAGTGTTGGCCTTGAAGTGAGCAGCTCTGGGAGGCTGTAGGAATCCAAACCACCTCAAGATTATTGTCTGGCAGTGAGCACCTCACCGCTGGTTACACCCCTCAAGTGGCATCGCACTTGTTCTGGAGGACAAGGCAAGAGCATGCAGGACTCCCCTGTACAGCTGAGCCTCTCCTGTGGCCAAGGTCACTGTCAGCAAGTTTGGCAAACACTACAAATCAGGTTTTCTCAAGTGTGTTGTTATTTTTTCCCTGAGAGCTATTATTTGCTAATTTCTGTGGTATAAATTCCACCATGGCTATTTCAAGCCGCCCACTTGATGTTGAACACACTCAGCTCTTGTGAGTGGGTATGATGTGCGTGGCCCAGGCACAGCATCGGCCACATCTCCTCCGTTTGTCACAGTCTTCCTGAGCTCAAACCCAGTGTGTCCACACCCACTTGTGCTTTTACCTGGCCCCTGTAGATCTTAAATCCAGAGATACCTACCTACAGATTCTGGACATCAGGGGCCTTACTGGACCCATGGGCAGGTCCCAGGAGACATCCGCCCCTCAACACTTTTGAGGGATGTGGGATATTCCCAGGAATGCTGTGCAGGAATTACTGGAGATTCCCACACCAGTACTCAAACCCCAAAGCTCTGGGCCGAACAAGTAGTCCTGGCACCAGGATATAAGATTTGGCCCAGAGACCTTAAGTGTGTCCCAGGAGGCCTTGGGCTGCAAGGCAAATTAGGTTAAACTAGACTGTACGCTATTCCTTGCCATCCTACTATCAAAGTCTGGGCCCCCACAAAAGCCCTTCCCTCTCTTGGCACCATTAGAGCCCAATTCTGTTCTCCATCTTTCCCCATACACAATGGACGGAGTCTCAGGATTAAAGATGGCTTCAGCAATAAGGTCTTTATTATCACACTCTGCAGGCAGGCAGTTCCAAGGCTGGGTGATTTGGAGGCTGGACCAGTTCACTGCAGGCATCATCTGTAGACTCAACAATGCCCATGAAGAAGGAAGCTTCCTCTGGACATCATCAGACTCCAGTTCAGATCCTCCTGGAGAGAACTACGTCAGGGCAACACCTGAGCCACTGGGGACAGGGGAGAGGTGGAAAATGAGGCCACCCCAATGGGCTCCCAACGTTTATGGCTCCCTCCAGGGAATGAGAACACAAGCCTGCATTCCCTGAGTATGTTGAGATGACAGGCACATGGTGTGGGGACCTGCCAGCTGGTAGAGGTGAGAGGGCATCTGGCAGTGACATAATCTGGCAAAGCACCTGGACAGGTTAGAAAGTGCAGCATAGCTCCTGCAAGCTTCCCACTTACCACTGGCACTACAGCCAATCTCCCAGTAGGGGTGTGGGATGCGCAAGTTTCAAATTTTGGCTGATGGCTTCCTCACAAAGGTTCCTTTCATAGGAGTTTCTCAGGAGTGAGTCCTTTTATGGAACAAGGAGAAGGTCCCCACTAGTGCTTATCCATTCTTGCCACATTCCTAAGGCCTTTCTTTGATGTGACCTTTCTGGGTTGAGGGAGGCTGGAGCTCTGGCTGAAGGCGATCCTATGTCCACTGCACTCAGACGGCTCTTTCCCAGTGTGACCCTTCTGGTGCTTAGAGAGGTTTGAGCTGTAGCGGAAAGCTTTTCCGCATTTGTTACACGCATAAGGCTTTTCTCCAGTGTGAACTCTCTGGTGCTGATGGAGAATGGAGCTTTCGCTGAAGGCCTTCCCACACTGGCTGCACTCATAAGGCCGTTTTCCGGTGTGAACTTTCTGGTGCTTAACAAGGTTAGAGCTGTAGCTGAAGGCTTTCCCGCATTCAGTGCACTCATAAGGCCTTTCTCTGGTGTGAACTTTCTGGTGCTGAATGAGGGCAGAGCTTTGACTGAAAGCTTTCCCACATTCGGAGCACTCGTAAGGCTTTTCTCCAGTGTGAATTCGCTGGTGTGGAACGAGGTTGGAGAGGCAACTGAAGGCTTTCCCACATTGGTTGCATTTATAAGGTCTTTCTCCAGTATGACTCCTTTGATGTAGAATAAGTTTGGAGGTTTGCTGGAAGGCTTTTCCACATTCACTGCACTCAAAAGGCCTTTCTGTGTTGTGAACTTTCTGGTGCCGGACAAGATGGGAGGTGTTAACAAAGGCTTTTCCGCATTCGCTGCACTCATAAGGCCTTTCTCCGGTATGTATTTTCTGGTGCTCGACAAAGTTGGAGATACAGCTAAAGACTCGCCGACACTGTCTGCACTCATAAGGCCTCTCTGTGTTGTGAACTTTCTGGTGCCGAACAACGTGGAAGCTACGAGTGAAGGCTTTCCCACACTGGTCACACTCATAAGGCCTTTCTCCAGTGTGAACTCTCTGGTGCTGAGTGAGTGAGTGTTTGCGGGTGAAGACTTTCCCACATTCACTGCAACTGAGATGCGCTTTTCCAGTGTGAACTTTTTGATGCGTCCTCAGGCTAAACAGGTGGCTGAACACCTTCCCACATTCTTTACACACATGGGATGTTTCTCCAGTGTGAGTTTTTCGGTGTTGAACCAGGGTTGAGCTCTCCTTGGGGGCATTTCCACCTGCTGGGCACCTGAAGGGTCTCTCTTTGGCATGAGTGATCAGGTGGTTGAGGAGTGCAAAGGCCTTCAGGAAGGCTTGTCCGCAGTTGCTGCACTTGAAGGGCTTCTGTGAGGCATGGCCTCCCTGCTGTTGCTGCCAAATGGAGCTGGGTGGGAAGGCCTCCTTACACTCGGTGCTTCTGTGTGATGTCCCCTCTCCGTGGGTGGCCTGGGGCTGGAGGCCATGGCTGTCCAGGACAGCCTTAGCACACTCTCTGCATGTGAAGGGTTTCTCTTCACTGTGCTCCTTCTGGTGCTGGTGAGAGTTTGCACTGAGCCAGAAACCTCTCCCACATGCCTCACACGTGTACGGTTTCTGCCTGGGGTGTATTCCCTGGTTCTCAGCCAGGTGTAATATGTCTTTTAACACTGGGTCACGCACGTCACAGGTGTTGGCCTTCTGGATGGATGGACCTGCCTTGGGGGTCCTGGACTGGAGCACTGCTACATAAACACTCTGCTCATAAGATGCCTCCTCAGCCTCCGCTCCACACCAATAATCTGAAAGCAGAGAAATGCCGGTGACACGTATGTAGGCTTTGTTGGGAGAGGGCAGCCCCTTCACAGATGTGTGTCTGACACATTCAGGAATGAGTCTGTAAATCAAGTCAGGGTGAGGTAGAGCCAGTGGTGCAGGACTGGGCCCAGGAAGGCCACAGAAAGCGAGGGCCCATCACCTGTGAGAACATGGGTGAAGTTCAGGCTGGGAGGAGAAGCAGAGATTCCAACTCATTCCTCAGCTTTCATCAGGAGAGGAGAGAGCTCTGCCAGGAAAAGAGAACACAGAGCCATGTGCACGAGCTCAGGAAAACCCAGGGCACCTGGTGCTCTGAGTCTACATGAAGATACACACACATGTCATGACACATGGACTGTAGGCTAACCTGGGACAGCCCTGCAAAAGGAGGAAAGGCAGGGAATGGGGGAGAAATGGAGATCAGAGCAGTGAGGCTGTCCGTCATCAGGGCCTAGGTACAAAAGACAAATGGCAAGTAGGTGGTCTGTCCTCAATGAAGAAGGAAGGTGGGGGGTAGGGTGGGGCTACTGGCTCCAGCAACAAGCTCCAGTGGACACAGGGGAAGTACCCAGTATAATGTGAGCCCACCACAATGTCACCTCTGCCCCCAGCTCCCACTCACCAGAGCCAGGCCCCCTCCCAGCCTCTCTTGCTGTGGCTGCAGACATGGGCACCCATGGTCCTTTGCCCTGTTCCTGTGGTTGGGCAACCACACAGGACATGGAAGATGCAAGTCCTGGCAGAAAGAGCGGATAAGGGGGTGGCCTAGCTCAGGGCAACCTATCCGGTGACAGACCAAAGGGAGCTCGTGTCATTTTTGCAACTGGGAAGAAAACCCAGTGTTACAAAATCAGCCCCTGAGGAGCGGCTCCCAGGAACAGCCCTGTGGTCTCCACAAGCAGTGACCACGTCGGTGTCTGCAGTCCACAGCACAGCCAGGCACAGAGGTGCCACCGATCCAGACAAATTTAGGCAGCCGGATTGAGACTCCGAGCCCTGAGCCCTTCCCCAGAAGGCTTCGGAAGCAGGTGTTCGGGCTCCTCAGAGAAAGGAGCAGGCAAACACGAGGCAGGTGGTCCAGGGGAGGAAGCAGCGCCCACGCTCAGCTGCGGGAAGACAGAGCTGCTTCTGGGAGAAAAGGAAAGGCAGAGCCTAGGAGGCTGGAAGGGCCTTACCCAGTGAGGCCACAAGTGCCAAGTTCTCCAGCATCACATCACAGTACAGGTGCCTCTGAGCCTCGTCAAGGAGCCCCCACTCCTCCTGAGAGAAGTACACGGCAATGTCCTCAAAAGTCCCCCAGCCCTGCCATGATGAGGACAATGAAGTCAGCTAGACCAAAGGGTGGTAGAAAAACGAACAAAAAACGAACAGTGCACAGATGAGCCCATACGGACCTAGATCTTTCACCCTGCATCATACACTTCTGCGGTGGGCAGTCTCTGACCCCTAAACCATCCTCCCCAAACACTCCAGGTCACCCACTTCCCCCAGATGCAATGTCATGGGTGCCGCTGTCTCATGTCCCATCGGTCACTGTCCTTCAAAGAGCAGGCAGGTAGATAGATGCTATCTAAACTCTGAGCCTGGCATGTAGGGCCCCACTTCCTCCTGCTAGGTAATTCCCCTGGGTCCCCAGGTCCCGCCACCCAGAAACACCAAACCGGAGGCCCCCTTTCTCCCAAAGGGCCCCCAGTACCAGATTCCAGTCCACTGACTCACCTCCTCTGCATGCACACATCAGGCTTTGTATTGCACATCTCCAGACCCCACACTGTTCCCTGGCCCACACAGTGGGCATCTCCCAGCCACCCCACATGCCACTGTGCAAATGGCGTCCAGAGCCTGGCTACTTGGTGAGGTCAACGAGTACCCCATCCTGACCCAGACTTCAAAGAATTCCAACTGCCAGGGGTGGCACCCAGAGTTTCCTTCATTGTTTCTGCAACTGGACCTATTCCTACCTTTGACCCTCAGCCACCAAGGCCAGACATGGATCTCTGGCATGTCCTGGCCTCTGACTTTCTGCATGCTGTCACCTCCCCAGCCACTGTATTCTCTCCTAATGTATACTCAAAGTCCAGGCCCACCACCTCCCACCCCAGGCCTGCGACACTCCCAGTTGCCTGCCTGCCACTGAGCTAACCTGCCATCCTAACTGAAACTCACAGGCCCCACAGAGGGGGCCAAGAAAGGCTGGTGAGCCATAGAGAGGTGAACAGCCACCAGCCCCGGTCCTGCTGTCATCTACCTCCACCTACAGTACGCCTCAGCCTCCACCCCAGCGACCGGGGGCCCCTTCTGGACCCTCCTCTCCACACACCCCTTCCTTTGTGGCTGCTCCTCCCTTCACCTGAATTTGTGACCCCACAACCCCTGTCCAGGTACCCAAAGAGCCACCCAGTCCTCAGCTGCCCCCTTGGGGCGTCCATCACCATGCCCTAAAGACGCTCCCTCCTAAATCTGCTCCTGAGTTCCACCTCGCTTCACAGGCTGGCTACTGCCAACTGGATGTCTCCAAGTGGAATCCCTCAGCATAACGTAGACCTGCACTCAGAAGTCTCTGGGACATCTCAATCTCAACGTGGTCAAAATCCACCTCCTGATCTTCCCTGAAACCACTCCACCCACCAACTTCCCCATCTCAGCCGAAGCACTTCCACCTTCTAATCGCTGAGGCCCAAAACCCACGGGGACATCCCCACCTCCTCGTCCTCTCTCTCTCCCCCTCCACCTAAAATCAGGCTGGCTTAACTTAAAAGACAGATCCAAGCTCCAACCACTTCCCCCAACTCCAGTCACCGCTCTGGCCAAGCCACTGCTGTATTAAGGTAGCATCCTTGTGTGCCTCCTTTTCTCTTCCCTCACTCTCACTCTCCTGTCTGTTTTCCACTCTGCAGCCCGAGGAAGCCTGTGAACACCTGAGTCAGATCACCTCCCTCTTCTGCTCCAAACCTCCCGTGGCTCCCACCACCCTCAGATGACAGGCCAAGCTCTTGTCCACCAGGCACCAGGGAGACCTTCAGTTCCCCGAACACTCCCAACTGAGCTTCACCGCCAAGCACGTGCACATCCTGGCCCCTGTGCCTGAAACTGCTTTGCACGCCTTGTCCCACTGGATTCCAGAATGAGAACCTTTCCACAAAAATCCTGGCCAGGACTCGGCACCTTGGGCTTTCAGTGACCCCAGGGTGCCAGTAGCGAAGATGGAGGGGCAGAGTCCGGGAGCACCCCCTCCCCTCTGTCGGGGGTCCCGGGCCACATGGGTAGGGGTCCGAGTGAGTGGGGGCTGCGGGGACCCTCCACTCACCCGCAGCGGGTCCCTCAGCGCCGCCGCCATCAGACCCAGGCGGGCCCTGCCGCTCCCTACACCCCCCGCCCCAGGCCGGGGGCCTCCCACCGCCCGTTGCACGCGGGGCCTCTGTCCCCACGGTGTAAACGCCGCCTCCAGGGACCGTGGGGACGCAGAACACCGCGTTACAGGACACTGCGGCTCGTACGGAGTCCGGAGGCCGGTCCCATCCGCCTCACTGTCCACCTCGGCCGGGTCCCGAGGAGGAGCCTGGAAAGCGGCCACAACCCAACACTCGGGTCCCCAAGGGCAGTGGAAAACGACCTGTCAAGAACAGTAAACAATTTAACCTTACACTTAAAGAAACTAGAGAAAGAAGAACAAACAAAACCCAAAGTTAGCAGAAGGAAAGAAATCATAAAGATCAGAGCAGAAATAAATGAAATAGAAACAAAGAAAACAATAGCAAAGATCAATAAAACTAAAAGTTGGTTCTTTGAGAAGATAAACAAAATTGATAAGCCATTAGCCAGACTCATCAAGAAAAAGAGGGAGAGGACTCAAATCAATAAAATCAGAAATGAAAAAGGAGAAGTTACAACAGACACTGCAGAAATACAAAGCATCCTAAGAGACTACTACAAGCAACTTTATGCCAATAAAATGGACAACCTGGAAGAAATGGACAAATTCTTAGAAAGGTATAACCTTCCAAGACTGAACCAGGAAGAAATAGAAAATATGAACAGACCAATCACAAGTAATGAAATTGAAACTGTGATTAAAAATCTTCCAACAAACAAAAGTCCAGGACCAGATGGCTTCACAGGTGAATTCTATCAAACATTTAGAGAAGAGCTAACACCCATCCTTCTCAAACTCTTCCAAAAAATTGCAGAGGAAGGAACACTCCCAAACTCATTCTATGAGGCCACCATCACCCTGATACCAAAACCAGACAAAGACACTACAAAAAAAGAAAATTACAGACCAATATCACTGATGAATATAGATGCAAAAATCCTCAACAAAATACTAGCAAACAGAATCCAACAACACATTAAAAGGATCATACACCACGATCAAGTGGGATTTATCCCAGGGATGCAAGGATTCTTCAATATACGCAAATCAATCAATGTGATACACCATATTAACAAATTGAAGAATAAAAACCATATGATCATCTCAATAGATGCAGAAAAAGCTTTTGACAAAATTCAACACCCATTTCTGATAAAAACTCTCCAGAAAGTGGGCATACAGGGAACCTACCTCAACATAATAAAGGCCATATATGACAAACCCACAGCAAACATCATTCTCAATGGTGAAAAACTGAAAGCATTTCCTCTAAGATCAGGAACGAGACAAGGATGTCCACTCTCACCACTATTATTCAACATAGTTTTGGAAGTCCTAGCCACGGCAATCAGAGAAGAAAAAGAAATAAAAGGAATACAAATTGGAAAAGAAGAAGTAAAACTGTCACTGTTTGCGGATGACATGATACTATACATAGAGAATCCTAAAACTGCCACCAGAAAACTGCTAGAGCTAATTAATGAATATGGTAAAGTTGCAGGATACAAAATTAATGCACAGAAATCTCTTGCATTCCTATACACTAATGATGAAAAATCTGAAAGAGAAATTATGGAAACACTCCCATTTACCATTGCAACAAAAAGAATAAAATACCTAGGAATAAACCTACCTAGGGAGACAAAAGACCTGTATGCAGAAAACTATAAGACACTGATGAAAGAAATTAAAGATGATACCAACAGATGGAGAGATATACCATGTTCTTGGATTGGAAGAATCAACATTGTGAAAATGAGTATACTACCCAAAGCAATCTACAGATTCAATGCAATCCCTATCAAATTACCAATGGCATTTTTTACGGAGCTAGAACAAATCATCTTAAAATTTGTATGGAGACACAAAAGACCCCGAATAGCCAAAGCAGTCTTGAGGCAAAAAAATGGAGCTGGAGGAATCAGACTCCCTGACTTCAGACTATACTACAAAGCTACAGTAATCAAGACAATATGGTACTGGCACAAAAACAGAAACATAGATCAATGGAACAAGATAGAAAGCCCAGAGATTAACCCACGCACCTATGGTCAACTAATCTATGACAAAGGAGGCAAAGATATACAATGGAGAAAAGACAGTCTCTTCAATAAGTGGTGCTGGGAAAACTGGACAGCTACATGTAAAAGAATGAAATTAGAATACTCCCTAACACCATACACAAAAATAAACTCAAAATGGATTAGAGACCTAAATATAAGACTGGACACTATAAAACTCTTAGAGGAAAACATAGGAAGAACACTCTTTGACATAAATCACAGCAAGATCTTTTTTGATCCACCTCCTAGAGTAATGGAAATAAAAACAAAAATAAACAAGTGGGACCTAATGAAACTTCAAAGCTTTTGCACAGCAAAGGAAACCATAAACAAGACGAAAAGACAACCCTCAGAATGGGAGAAAATATTTGCAAATGAATCAACGGACAAAGGATTAATCTCCAAAATATATAAACAGCTCATTCAGCTCAATATCAAAGAAACAAACACCCCAATCCAAAAATGGGCAGAAGACCTAAATAGACATTTCTCCAAAGAAGACATACAGATGGCCACGAAGCACATGAAAAGATGCTCAACATCACTAATTATTAGAGAAATGCAAATCAAAACTACAATGAGGTATCACCTCACTCCTGTTAGAATGGGCATCATCAGAAAATCTACAAACAACAAATGCTGGAGAGGGTGTGGTGAAAAGGGAACCCTCTTGCACTGTTGGTGGGAATGTAAATTGATACAGCCACTATGGAGAACAATATGGAGGTTCCTTAAAAAACTAAAAATAGAATTACCATATGACCCAGCAATCCCACTACTGGGCATATACCCAGAGAAAACCGTAATTCAAAAAAACACATGCACCCGAATGTTCATTGCAGCACTATTTACAATAGCCAGGTCATGGAAGCAACCTAAATGCCCATCAACAGACGAATGGATAAAGAAGATGTGGTACATATATACAATGGAATATTACTCAGCCATAAAAAGGAACGAAATTGAGTCATTTGTTGAGACGTGGATGGATCTAGAGACTGTCATACAGAGTGAAGTAAGTCAGAAAGAGAAAAACAAATATCGTATATTAATGCATGTATGTGGAACCTAGAAAAATGGTACAGATGAGCCAGTTTGCAGGGCAGAAGTTGAGACACAGATGTAGAGAATGGACATATGGACACCAAGGGGGGAAAACTGCGGTGGGGTGGGGATGGTGGTGTGCTGAATTGGGCGATTGGGATTGACATGTATACACTGATGTGTATAAAACTGATGCCTAATAAGAACCTGCAGTATAAAAAAACAAACAAAACAACTAATACTAAACTTTCATTGGGTTATTTGTATGGAAATATGTTGATATAAATGTTTCAGACATTACATGAAATTTCTAAAAATCTTATATTTGTATTTGTATGGAAATATGTATGGAAATATGTTAATATAAATGTTTCAGACATTGCATGAAATTTCTAAAAATCATATTTGTATTTGTATGGAAATATGTATGGAAATATGTTAATATAAATGTTTCAGACATTACATGAAAAAAAAAAAAAAAAAAAAAAAAGAACAGAAGGAATGCCAACAATGGCGACACCGGAGGTTCCGCCCCCGCCGACCGAGCAGCAGGAAACAGCCCTTGTTCTGGGCTGTGATTGGCCCAGAACCCGCCGCCCCCGATGCCTTGTGGTCAATGTAGTTTCAGTCCTGCATTTCCACCCCACCCCCACCCCCCAGCGCGGCGCCCACACGTTCTCCATTCTCCATGGCAACGCCAAGCTACCTCTGGAGGGGCGCTGGGAAATGAAGAGCTGAGAAAAAAGACTGGCAGGGGCGTGTCTTTGCTTCCTCTTAAAGGGGCCGCTCCCAGGTTTCCTCCCGCAGAGATAGTTGTCCAGCAAGTGACCCGTGTCCTGGGCCTCGGACAACCAGCCGTGAGGAGGCCCCTGGGGAACCACTTGTTGCCTTTGAGGGTGTCAAGTGAAAATACTATCTCCCTCATGGAGACTTTGTTTAGTAACCTTAAATGTCTCTCTAATTCAGTGGTCCCCAAACTGTGATCCCTGAATCTGCATCACTGGGGAACTGGCTAGAAATGCAAATTCTTGTCCCCGCCCCCCACAGGGATGAGCCTGACAAGCCCTTCTGGAGATTCTGATGCTCTAAATTCAAAGAATCAGCTCTAATTCAAAGTCCTGTGACAAAATTTGGAAAATACCACAACTTTCCTCATGAGAGGTGACATGAAAAGTGCTTAGCACGGGGCCAGGCACGTGGTGCTACATATATGAGAGAGCTAGTATTGTTATTGTCCTTACTGTCACCAGCACCATCATCCCAAGTCTCTTACATACACTGCCAGGGAGGGCAAGTAAGAGATGCCTGTCTACAGAATGCTTGTTGACACTGTCGCTGGAAGTAATCAATAAACAATCTCTACTAGGGATAGAAGACAGTTTTATTTGAGCCAAACTGAGGACTATAGCCCAGAAGACAGCCTCTCAGATAACTCTGAGGAACTGCTCCACTGAAGCATGGCACATTTTTATATCTTGTCAGAACAAAGAACATCAGACAGGTCAAGGATGCATTCCTTCGAGGTTTAAAAACAAAAACAAAAACAGGTCAGCATGCACACAGTCAATATGGCCTTGAGAAGAAGCTAGTCTTATCATTGAAGGAATACCAGCATTGGCATCCCAGGAAGGGAGGCATTTAAACTTTATTTTTAACATGGACATTCTTTACTTCTGGTCAATGCACCCTTTTCTTTAATGATTACAGCAGATGTACCATGTGTTTTTGATAGGCCACAAACAGGCTGTTTTAGTTAGCATAAAAAAGTCAAATCATGTATAAGCCAGAATGACTTCCCCATCCCTCAATATGTGAATATAAAATGCACTCATTCTTGACTTAACGAGTAGCCAGGTAGGCAATGTTTAATTTTTTTTTTTTTTAAGTATGCTCATGGTAGGCAGACTAATGCCTCCCCCTCCCCTCAAGATGTCCAGGACCTAATCTCCAGAGCATGTAAATATGTTATGTTACAGGGAAAGGGGGAATTAAAATGATAGATGGAATTACGGTTGATAATCAGCTGACCTTGAAATGTGGAGATCATTCTGGATTATCTGAGGTTGGGAAGGTGAGATGAAACAATGTAATCACAAGCGTCCTTAAAAGTGGAAGAGGGAGGCAGTAGAGATGGAGAGAGATTGAGTCAGGGTGATGCAATGTGAGAAAGAAGTTGCCGTTGCTGGCTTTGAAGACGGAAAGACCCACAAACCAAGGAATGCTGGCAGACTGTGGAGTCTGGAACAGGCAAGGGAACCCATTCTTCCCCAGAGTCCCCAGAAGCAACACAGTCCTGCTGATGCCTTGATTTTTTTTTTATATTTAAATATTTATTTATTTGGCTGCACCGGGTCTTAGTCGCGGCACACAGTATTTTCGTTGCCGCATGCGGGATCTTTAGTTGTGGCATGCGAACTCTTAGTTGTGGCATGTGGGATTTAGTTCCCTGACCAGGGGTTGAACCCGGGCCCCCTGCATTGGGAGTGCAGGGTCTTAGCCACTGGACCACCAGGGAAGTCCCGATTCCTTGATTTTAGAGTAGCTGACACAAGTGTCAGACTTATGACATCCAGAAATTTTTAATAATTTGTGTTATGTTTCTCTGCTTTCAAGGGCTCATGTGATTATACTGGACTCACCCAGACAATCCTGGATATTCTTCCCATCTCAAGATCCTTAACTTAATCCATAAAGTGGGCCATGTCAGGTAACATATTAACAGGTTCTGAGGATTAGGATGTGGACATCTTTGGAAGACCATGATTCTGCCTACCACATTGAACTCACATGGCTATTAGATATTTTAAAACAGGTGTTGGGACTTGCCTGGCAGTCCAGTGGTTAAGACTTTGCGCTTCCACTGCAGGGCACACGGCTTTGATCCCTGGTCAGGGAAGTAAGATCCTGCATGCCGTACAGCGCGGCCAAAACAATAAAACAGGTGCCAACTTATAAAAGCAGAAGTTTCCACAAAGAAATCTGAAGCTCTAGCTCCTCCAGGAAACACACACAACAGAAGATCCCAACACCGTGTTTAAATTTCCTGCTTCCCTTCTCTGCCCTAGGTTGGGCCAGCCATGCCTCTGGCCTGAGACTGGACAGCCATGAAGGTCACGTTTGCTAAAGTCACTGGGAACCCAGCCTGGGCAACAGAAGCCTCCCTGGGTTTTGGCTGGAGGGGTGACAGCTCTCAAGAACATGGCTCAGAAGACTGCAGAATACAGGA
Source organism: Balaenoptera borealis (assembly GCF_965194805.1). Lineage (NCBI taxonomy): Eukaryota > Metazoa > Chordata > Mammalia > Artiodactyla > Balaenopteridae > Balaenoptera > Balaenoptera borealis. Next base: position 69,421,434 of record NC_138878.1, read on the forward strand.
TAACTTTATCTGCTCAGAAAGTGACCTCGGCCATTGTAGATACGAGTTTGGCCCCTGCAGGTCTCACAGATGGTGCCCTTGCCTACTGGGCTCTGGCCTCCCCCATTCCCCGTTACCTATGCCCCATCATTCCCCATCTACATAGAGTTCTGACCTGCCCCTGTCGGTCTGTAGTGGTGAGCCTGACTCCAGGGGTCTGGTTTTTCTGGCCAGGCACAGAAAGACGGCTTCATCTTCAGCTGGTGGCCACCCTGAGACGTGCCTGGGATGAGGGACCTGCTTCCTTATTCTCTCAGACCACTGTACCCCTGAGATCATCTACTTCCGCCTCAGGTAAGCTCTGCGTGCACAGGTAACTCTGAACTCCTGGCCACAGTTCTTTCCCTGGAGGACTTGAAGCAGCAAGACCCCTTGTACCACAAGAGGACAGAGTGCCACCCGCTGCCCTCCCAGCCCATCCTCAGAGGCAGGTGGACATTGCTGTCGCCTCTGAGAATCTGACCCCTGTGCAGGCTGGCAGTGACCCATGTCTGTTCTCTGCCTCCAGGGCCATAGCCCTAGCTCAGAGTTGATGTAACCAACCTGGCTTTATTGTCACACAGTCCGGAGCAGTCGGAGGTAAAGGGAGGAGTTGCCCCCAGGACATCACAGGTGCCCAGGGCAGACCTAACTTGTCCATGAAGCAGAGCAGCTTCCCCTGAGCTGCCAGCAGACACTTTGTGGGGCCCTTGATCAGAGCAGGTCAGTTCCTGGCTACCACACAATTAGAGCCCCTGGGGCTTCTCCCCACTGGGGAGGGGCTCTGCATGGAGCCCCACCTTCAGCTGCTTCTGGTGTTAGTGGAGGCTTGGGCTGAACCAGGAGCCTCTCCCCCGTGTCCCTAGGTACACAGCTTCCTCAGGTACTGCAGCCAGGTGTCTTTGAAGATGGGTGCACAGGTGTCACTGGGGTGGGCTTTCTGGCTTTCAGGGGCTGCCTGGTGGTCCTGGCCTGTGATACTGACCGCACTGGTACGGATACACTCTGCCCAGATGGCACCCCTCCTCCTCTCCGGGCCTCATGGTGGCCCTGGGGGGTTGGGACTTCTTCACAAGTGTGTGTCTTGTGATACACCCAGGAATAATTCCATGGACATCTTTGCTGGGGGGCATTATTCTGCTGACCAGGAAGGGGAGGCTGAATTAAAGGGCCTGACCGGAAGAGTGGGAAAAGGGAATGTGTCAGATGTGGAGGCCCAAGATGGGCCCACCCACCTCCACCTTCACCCAGCCCCCCATCCCTTCTCCACATGGAAGCCAAAGGGATTCTTGTCAAATCAGATCAGGTCACTTCTCTAGTCACACATCTCCCCAGATCCCACCCCTCACCCCCCCAGGATAAAGGCCTAGCATGAATCCTTCTCCCCTAAGGCTTTCTGGTTCCACCAGAAGTAAAGAACTTCAGGTTTCCTGAATGCCCGCCTGCAGGCTTGCCTCCAAGCCTTTGCACATGCTGGTCCCTCTGAAACAGGAGGGAAGGGGGCAGGGCACAACCTTTAAAAGAATGACACACATAGGACATGACAAAAACTGCTTAGAACCAACTAGGTCCAAGATGGCAGAAGATTCAACTTCCAGTGGACCTTGAGACTCATTTTATGCTCGCTGTAATACATTAGGTAAATGACACACCCACAGGCGCCATGACAGTTCTGAGGTCAACCATAAAAGGCCAAAAAGTGGGTGGCGGCCCAATTCCTGGAAATCTCCACCCCTTCCCCCAAAATACTTGGAATAATCCTCCCACTCATTAGTCTATGAAATTACCCAGACCATAAAAACTAACCACCCCATATTTCGGGGCCTCTCGGCTTCTGAGATGGCCCACACTCTGTGGAGTGTGTTTCTCCCAAGGCAGTTCTTGCCTTTTGAGACAGACCGCATTCTACCTATGGAATATGTATGTGTCTAAATAAATCCATTTCTTACCTATCACTTTGTATCTCACTGAATTCTTTCTGCGATGAGACATAAAGAACCTGAGCTTCATTAAGTCCTGAGACCAAGTGTGTTAAAATATGGGGGGTTAGGGCTTCCTTGGTGGTGCAGTGGTTAAGAATCCGCCTGCCAGTGCAGGGAACACGAGTTCGAGCCCTGGTCCAGGAAGATCCCACATGCCACAGAGCAACTAAGCCCATGCACCACAACTACTGAGCCTCCGCTCTAGAGCCCGCAAGCCACAATTACTGAAGCTCACGCGCCTAGAGCCCGTGCTCCCCAACAAGAGAAGCCACCGCAATGAGAAGCCCTCGCACCACAACGAAGAGTAGCCCCACTCACCGCAACTAGAGAAAGCCCGCGCGCAGCAACGAAGACCCAACACAGCCAAAAATAAATACAAGAAATAAATTTAAAAAAAAATACTGGGGGTTGGGACTTCCCTGGCGGTCCAGTGGTTAAGATTCCACGCTTTCACTACAGGGGGTGTGGCTTTGATCCCAGGTTGGGGAACTAGGATCCCCATGCCGGGCGGCACGGACGAAAAAAGAGACCGTGGGTTCAAGTCCCAATCTGGGTTTAGGCTGGGTTCTAGTCTCGGCACGTGGGTTCAAGGTGCACCTCACGTGGGACTTGAACATTCTTTTTTTTTTTTTTTTTAATTATTTATTTATTTGTCTGCGCCGGCCCTTAGTCATTGCTGCATACAGGATCTCCGTTGCGGCATGCGGGATCTTTAGTTGCGGCATGTGGACTCTTAGCTGCAGCATGTGGGACCTAGTTCCCTGACCAGGGATGAACCCAGGCCCCCTGAATCGGGAGGGCGGAGTCTTAACCACTGGACCGCCAGGGAGGGACTCAAACATTCTTTGTTTACTGGAATGGCAAGAAACATTCCCTACCCACAAATACATTAGATTTTCTTCATTTATTTCAAAGTGAGCAAAATTTACACACAAATACTCCAAAATTGATGTTATCTCTTGCATTACAAGTATTTACAAAGAGTAATGATACTGCAGACAGAGCTGATATAGATGTTATAACAATCACTTATAACTTACCTAGGGAGGTAAGCAGGGAGGGAGACAGAGTGAATGAAATCGACACAGATTGGTTCCATATTAACTTACAATAGCCCTATGCGGTGGGTACCACTACTGTCCCATTTTGTGTATGAGGACTAAGAACCCTGAAAAAAAGACTCTCAGAGTGAAACAACAAAGAGAAAACCTTTTCCTCTCTGTCAGCAGTAGTCAGTCTGCATTGAGACTACCCTTCCGTTTGACTTTATGTGTCGTACCCATGTAGGTTGCCCCCTCCCCCCAAAATAAAGGAACAGGGAATCAACACCATGACGTGCAGGGCAAGGCAAGACGTAGACGACCTAGGGACAAGTGCGTCTGGGAAAGTACTTTGTGCGCGGCCCAGTTGAGCCAAGAAACAGATGGTGGAGGAAGTCTCAGAATGATTTCAGACACTAGAAAAAGTTAGGCTAGGGCCTTGCGACTCGACGTGGGGGCTGTTCCCAACCATAACGGGACGCTGACCCGCGGGGGTCACACACAGCCCTGGTGCAAGGCCCCAGGAGGCAGAGATGGGATGGGACCCCCGTCGTGCTCCGTCCCTGGTGCTGCGCTGGGCGGGGGTGGGAGGTGGGGGGGGGGCCCTCCGGGGGGGGCCCCCTCCCTCCCGGGGCCTCAGCAATTCATCGTTCACCCGCAGCGCTGACGGCCCCGCCAGGACCCCACCCCACGCGCAGCCCGGAAGCCTGGCGCTGCTGCAGACTCCACTTCCCAGCGGCCCCGGCGGCGGCGCTTGGCCGTTGCCGTGGAGACCAGGCGCGCTCCGCCTACCGCGCCGGCAGCCAGAAGGCTCTGCGCGTGCGTCCGCAGCGCGCCACTGGCCAATGAGGGCTCGCGAGATTGGACCTCCGGCGTCCGGGACTGTCACTTGGCTGCCGGCGTCGGGCCACGCCGGTGACGGCCGGAGAGCGCTGGGTCGGGGCAGGTTTTGCGGAAGGGTCTGGAGACCCGAGGTGCGGGCAGCGAGGACGTGCGGGCCGAGATCCGAGGCACGGGCAGCCGAGCCCGGGGGCCCACGGCCAGTCCCCGGCCTCAGTTTCCCGGGGTGCGGTGTGGGCGCCCCCCGAGCCACGTGCTCTCCGGCCTCCACGCCGTCCCGACGCGGCGCCCTTGACGGACTGGGAGAGAGGCCCGGAGCCTGAGCGCCCGCACCTTTCTGTAGGTTCCGATGGCGGCGGCGCAGACAGACCCGGCGCAGGTGAGTAGCGGGAACCCCAGGCCCCCACCCACCCGGATGCCTCCTCCATGGCCCCGAGCCCCGATCGAGGGAGGCACTTTACCTGGACGTCTTGTCTTCCCCTCGCGCTTCGTCCTAGGCCCTGCTGTCCGGTCGGTTGGGAGTGCACGCGTGGGATCCCCACTTCTGGCAGCTAAGGGGGTGAGGTGTGGAAGGAAGTTCCAAGGGGAGGGTCCCCCGTCTGCAAAAGCTGGGAGGGAAGCCTGAGTGTAGGCGCTTCCGGAACTGAGCTGCTCGGCGGGGAGAATATATGTATGTCTGAAAGGGCAGGCCGAGGAGTTAAGACTATCCCGAGGGCACCGGGAGACTGGACATGCTTTAAGTTACGATTTTTTAGGGTATTCCACCTATTGTTGAGCGGAGAACAGAAGCAGAGGGGCGTGGCGGTATGCAGGGAGGAGGCTGCTGCCACAGTCCGGGCAGTGCAGGTGCGAAAAGCCGTTGGATTCTGGATAGATCTGCTGATGCATCAAGTGCGGGGTGTGCGGGAGTGTCCTGCGTGAAGGGCCATTCTAAGGTTTTCCGCCGGAGCACCCAAAAGAATGGAGCTGCCTAGCACTTTCACAGGTCCTCCCCCAGGCAGTGGGGCCAGGATTTGGTAGCTGGTGCTGAAATTGAAAACCCTTGATTGTATCCTTGCCCTGGGACTGTGCCAGTGGCAACTGTCACTCAATGGGACAGAGAAAAAAAGAACGGAGCTGCTGTAGACAAAATTAGGAATTTGAAGGGAAAGTAGGTTTCAGGGGGAAATTGGGAAGAGTCTGTGCTGTCTCAGAGTGGAGGTGTCACATGGACCTGGAATTGTAGATGTCCAAGGACAGAGTCCTGATGTTCTGAGTGAGGTAGAGCCTGGGAATCAAACTTAGGAAGAGGGCATCTCACAGACTCAGCCAGGGGTAGGCATGGGCAGTTAGGGCTCTAGGGAGATGAGGAATGGCTGGCAGTCCCTGGGGCTCTCAGGGGAAGTCTGGCAGGTGGCTGAGGGAAGGGAAGGTGGCAGCCAAGTGAGGAGGAAATAGAGGGGGCCTAGCTATGGAGGGAGGAGGGAAATGGCTTCTTGTGTGCCCACCAGATCCTTGGGGCCACCCCTGTGGCAACTGGAGGGGATCAGCCAGTCCTTCAAGTTCAAAGAGCAGCCTTGAAATGTCAGGCAAGTTCAGCAGGAGAGGGCATCCCTACAGGGACGGGCATGTCCTGGGGGCTCTGCAGCTGGAACTTGTACAGTTACATATGCAAGAGCAATGAGGGCACCTTTGGGGAGGCTCAGCTTGTGCAAAGGCTGGAGAATGAGTGGACGCCAGGGGCTGACCTTGGTGTGGCAGCCAGCAGAAGGCCAGGGGCTTCCCCTGGCTGCCCTGTGTAGAGTGGCCAGGTGGCATTAAAGAGGCATCTATGGCCTAGATGGGGAAGGTGGAGGGGAGGGTTCAGACAGGTGAGGGAAGTCCCGTCTGCAGAGCCTTGGGGGAGGAGGCTAGCACCTGAGGGACGTGAGCGGAGGTGGTCTTTGGGGCAGGGAGCTGGGTCTCGGTTCACACAGCTATAGCTTAGATCATGTCCATCTTCCAACTCTTGTAGGGCCTGATGGCCTTTGAAGACGTGGCTGTGTACTTCTCCCGGGAGGAGTGGGGGCTCCTGGATGCAGCCCAGAGGGCTCTGTACCGCTGTGTGATGCTGGAGAACTTCACCCTCCTGGCCTCGCTGGGTAAGCCCTGGGTCCTCCATGGGGAGCTCATCTGTTGCCAGGCTAGGCTGCCAGCACTAACCTCTTACCACCCGGCGGCCTGTGGGCAGCCACATGTCCTCTGGCTGAGTGTCCCTGTTAGCTGTGGTGCCTCTGTGCTCAGTCCCCTTCTGGTGCTGCCAACACGGTTCTCCTCACAGGAACCATCGAGCTGCTCCGAGAGCCCTGCCCTGTGATGCGACCTCGGGTATCCTTGGTTGCACAGATGATGCCGTCCGTGGCCCACGAAGCCCTGACTCCTGCCATCTGCCAGGGTTGACTCCTCACTTGCTTGTCTTCTCTCACAGGACTCTCTGTCTCCCGACCCCGCGTGGTCATCCAGCTTGAGTGTGGCGAGGAGCCCTGGGTTCTCAATGGGACAGATGTGACCCTGGCCAGGAATGCCCAGAGGAGGCCGAGCCCTGGTGAGTGGGGGCTCAGGGGTGTGAGCTTGGGGCCAACCTATGGCCAAGCTTCTGTCCACCTTCCCTCCTGGATGCTCTCCTCTCCAGCTTCCCACCTGACCGATTCCTTTCACCATCAGCCTCTTCTGGAGGCTCCGGCTTTGGCTGCCCTTGAAGGGGAGCTCCAAGGGCCACCTCCAGGCCATGGTGAGACCTGCTCAGAGTCCCACCCTCAGGCAGTCTGTGTGGCCTCAGACCCTGCCCGTCTTCCCTCACCACCTCATCTGTGGGGCCATTTGTTCACGTGTTCATCGTTGAGCACTTGCAGTGGCCAGTCCCGTTCCCGGCACTGGGGACACAGCCTTGACCAGATCGCTCCTGGTCCTGCCTTTGTGGGGTTGACCCTGCTAGGGCAGAGGCAGTCAGTAAGCAGAGTTGGTGAGTAAAATCTGTTACATCAGGTAGCCATCAGTGTAAGGGGCAAAGCTGCCTGGGGGGTGCCCTGGGACGGGCTCCGTGCAGGAAGGGAGTCCGGCCCCTGCTCCTCTCCCCAGCTTCCACGCCCGGTCCTGTGGGCCCCCTTGCCTACCCACGTGGCCTGTCTGGGAGGACCCAGGCGTCCACCGTTTCTCCTCCTTCAGGTTCCCCTCATCTGGCAGAGGACAGAGATGTTTCTGGAGAAGCAGCATTGCCAGGGGCCTTCCAGGACGGCCCCCCTCTGGCAACGACTAGGGTTCTCCCCAGCGCTGGTGCCTCTGAGCGTGGGAAGAGCCTGGAGGGTCGGCGCGGCGTGTCCCCCTCTCGGGAGAGGAAACCCACAGGGGTGTCTGTGATCTACTGGGAAAGTGGCGAGGCCAGCGTCAGCCTGCGGCTGACCTCTTCTCTGCGGGCCCCACCCGGGGGGAAGGCCCTCGCGGACCACCCTGCGCCAGGCAAGCAGCCGAGGACGTCGGAGCGGCAGAAGCTGTACGCACGCGAGGCCCCGGGGAGAGCGTTCCCGGGCGCCCCAGAGGCTCAGGGGGCCCGAGGCATGGGCGAGGCTTGGCGCGAGCCTCAGAGGCTGCTCGCTGTCCCAGAGCCCCCGACCTGGGCCGAACTGGGCGAGGCCCTGCACGCTGGCCCCGGCCTCCTCTCTGGGGAGAAGCCCTTCGAGTGCAGGGCGTGCAGCAAAGTGTTCGTCAAGAGCTCGGACCTGCTGAAGCACCTGCGCACCCACACCGGGGAGCGGCCGTACGAGTGCGCGCAGTGCGGCAAGGCCTTCAGCCAGACGTCGCACCTGACGCAGCACCAGCGCATCCACAGCGGAGAGACGCCCTACACCTGCCCGGCCTGCGGCCAGGCCTTCCGGCACAGCTCCTCGCTGGTGCGGCACCAGCGCATCCACACGGCCGAGAAGGCCTTCCGCTGTGCCGAGTGCGGCAAGGCCTTCAGCCACCGCTCCAACCTCAGCCAGCACCGCAAGATCCACGCCGGCGGCCGGCCCTACGCGTGCACGCGCTGCGGCCGCAGCTTCTGCCGCAACTCGCACCTGATCCAGCACGAGCGCACGCACACGGGCGAGAAGCCCTTCGCCTGCGCGCTCTGCGGGGCCGCCTTCAGCCAGGGCTCGTCGCTCTTCAAGCACCGGCGCGTGCACACCGGCGAGAAGCCCTTCGCCTGCGCGCAGTGCGGCCGCGCCTTCAGCCACAGCTCCAACCTCAGGCAGCACCGGCTGCTGCACACGGGAGAGCGGCCTTTCCGTTGCTCAGACTGCGGCAAGGCCTTCGCCAAGGGCGCCGTGCTGCTCAGCCACCGACGCATCCACACGGGCGAGAAGCCCTTCGTGTGCGCGCAGTGCGGCCGCGCCTTCCGCGAGCGCCCGGCCCTCTTCCACCACCAGAGGCTCCACACCGGTGAGAAGCCAGCGCGGCGGCCCCGGGCCGGCCCGCTCCCCCAGGCCAGGCCTCCTTCGGGGGCATCGTCCGAAGGCACACTGGGGAGGGAAGCCGGGCCCACTGCCGCCTCGGGCCCAGCCACGGTTCCGAAGACGGCTGAGCCGTGAGGTCGCAGCCCCGACCTTCCCCCGCCTGTTGCGAGTCCCTTCCATGGGCACGGGGCCCCGCCCTCTGCAGAGCCAGGCTGTGGAGCAGCTCTGCGCGTGCGCTGCCGTTCCCCCTGCACGTGGTGACAAGATCTGCCTCTTGTCAGCCCCAGCTCACTCCTCCAGCCCCAGGCGGTCGCGCTGCACAAAGGTCAGGGGGAGGCCGGCACGGTGCTGCCAGCTCGCCCATATTTTGAATGTGCGCGCGAACGGGAAGTGCTGCGGTGGGGCGGAGGTGGTCCTGAGAACTTTCTGAGGTTTACGCCCAGCCTGCAGGGTCTGTGTGGAACCTCTCCACCCCCACCCCCAGCGTATTCCCCCAGCCCTCGGTTCATCCAGGGCTTCCTGGGAACAGGCCCAGAAGACAGGACGTCATGGGGGAGGCAGGTACTGGCTTCGGACAAGTGGTTGGGCTCTGAGCCTCAGCTCCCTCCTCTAGGAGAGAGAAAAGATTCAGCCCTGCAGAGGGCATTTGCAGCACCCTGACAGGCAGCATCTTGATAAGGCCCAATACGTGCCAACCGCCAGCGCCCGTTCGGAGCCCTGCACAGCTTCTCCTGACAGCTCTGTGAGGTGGCTGCTGTGGCTGGTATCCCCACTTCTCAGATGAGGAGACTGAGGCACAGAGAGGGGATGTGAGTTGCACAACAGCAGGGCCACTGGCCCAGCATCCAGAGAGCTCACCACTTTACGCCCACACTTAGCCTGCCAGCTCTGAGGGTCGGGTGAAGCCTGCCTGGCTCCCTGCTCATGGCAGACCCTCAGGAGGTGGAGGAGGGTGGAGGCGGGAAGACCCCGGGTGAAGGACGGAGATTGAGAGTGATGCTTCCCCAGCTGTGCTGGTGCATTCAGAGTGTGGTCCAAGCCTCAGCTTCGGCCGTGTCCTGTCGTTACCAAAGTCAGCGATACAGGAGCCTTTCCATCCCCACTGCCTTGACTGGAGGTGACCATAACAACAGGTGCAGAGGAGACAAGATGGGGCTGCTTGGTTCTCTGGGGTCCAGTGGCCACGTGCCTGCCATTACCTAAGGCTGTGTGTGGCGCCCTCCCAAGATCCCCTCCCCAGTGTGACATAACCCACAGGGTGGGGACACTGAGGCAGACAAGTTTGGTGGGGGCCTGGTTGGCTTCTTGTGGCCTTCAACAGACCAGCCCCATCTCCACCTTGGGCCTCACCCGCAGGGAAGTTAATGGTGTTTTCACTGGGGGTAAAAAAAGACTAGAACTTACGGCTTGGAATGGATGTACATTGTAAATTCTCGCACGGCACTGTGTAGGTCCACAGCCTCAGCCTCCAGGTCACGGTTCAGAAGGTTTTAACAAGACAGAGTCCAGAGAGGCTCTCTAATAAAGGTTTCTTTTTAAAAACATGTGAGTGGTAGCAGCCTGAAACTGGTGTCATCCCAGCACGATGCAAACGTGTCATCACACAGCTGCAGGGACTTGACTTCAACCCTGGTCCCTTTGAGAGGCCTCAGGGTAGAGGTGCAGCCTGTCTGTGGCCCACCGGAGGTCTGTGTCCCCTTGGCAGCCAGGAGACCTGGGCAGGGCGGGGCTGCCCCAAGCAGCAGCTCTGCTGGGACATGAGCCTTTGTGGATCCAGGCCCTGGAGTCTGAGGCACGGGGCACATGTGGAGACCCGAAAGGTCGACCCCAACCCAGTGGGTGCTCCAGTTCAATCACCTCAAAGACCTCGCAGGTATCTGCCATTACCAAAGAGCAGAGACATGACACCCCGAACTCTCCACCTGCCAGCAGGGTTCCACCCCTGAAACCTCACAAGTTCCTGCAAGGAAAGGAGACATGGGGGTGGGGAGAATAGTCACACAGGGCCAGGCTCCCCAAGCCTCCTCAAGGGCAGGTCCCCCGAGCCATTGTCCGCCCCTCTGGGGGCCCATCCTCTCTCTGACCTGGTCCATGCCCTGGCCTTGCCCTATTTCATCTTCCCCCAGGCTGGCCCCCGTGAGGGATTCTTGAGCAGCTCACTTCAGGGTCAGTGTGGATGGCTATGAGATGCAGACAAACCCCACAGAGCTTACAGAAGGCTATTGTAGGGAGCCCATGGGATTCAGGAGCAAAGGAATGTTGAACATCAAGTGGATGCCCAGAGAGTCACTTGCAACCTTTTTTGCATCTTGGACAGAAGCTGGGCCTGGTGCTCTATCCTGTCTCCCCACCAGCCTCCTCCCTGCTTCACTGAGCCTTTCCTGCCTGTGTGCTTGGCCCTTCCTATCCCTCCTTTCCTCCACCCTCTCGAGCCCACCCTCCCAGCACCAGCGGTGGTCAGAGGCTCCAGCCCTGTTCCTGTGGGAACAGCAAGCATGAGCACCCGCCTTCCCCCATGTCTTGGCCCCTAAGTTGTCCTCCCCCAAACCTTTTTGGTCATGTTGGGCCACGTCCTGCCAGGCTGACCCTTCCACTCAACCGTGAACGGGTCATGACTATAAAAAGTATCCGTGGGCTTTCTGGGTCAAGATGATGGACTGAACACATGCATCTCACTTGGTCCAGAAGCCCACTGAAACCACAGAGAGCATTTAAAGCAAACCCTTGAGAATTCACTGGCGGTCCAGTGGTTAGGACTCTGTGCTTCCACTGCCGGGGGCTCGGGTTCGATCCCTGGTTGGGGAGCTAGGATTCCACAAGCGGCACGGCCAATAAATAAATAAATTAAATTAACTATAACACAAACCTACAAATATGAGGGTGGTAAAAGAGGAGGCAAAGGCATTCTGAAGCTAGAAGTTGTTGGGGGTGGGAGAGCTGTCACTGATTTGGGGAAAGCCAAATACTGAGTTGGCGCTGGCGGAAGTGGAAGGAGATCCCATCAGGCTTACGCTGCAGAATTCCAGAAGGCTTGAAAACCAGCAGACCCCTGGAAAGGGAGACCCAAAACAAAGATGACTGAGTGGGAGCTCCTGGAGAAGCTGTCAGAGCTCCAGCTCTCCCCACAGGGTAGATGGTGGAAGAGTCCTTTCTGGGGAATCCGAACAGTCCCAGAGAAAAAATCAAATCCCTGGTAGCCAGGGATTCCTAGGTATTAGAAGAAACCAAAACAGGCAGGCAGATGCACCTTAGGGTCGAATAAATAAGTCATGGTTCTGCCATTTGATGTGTGGAAGCAAAACACCCTGACCCACAGTCAGATTTTAAAAACAATAACATCGTCTACTGATTTAAAATAAAAATAAAGGTCACCCTTACTAGTTCTGGTCCCCAAAGTAAATAAAAGGCTGAACACGTCCCATAATTCTGGACAAAAACCTCCAGCCCTCACTTTGCAGTACTGATCTAGTTGAAGGTATGTCTGAGACTCTGAAGGTATAAATCATGGAACAGTTTCATCAGGAGATGGGTGCCTGCTGTCCCCGCATATCTGCAGGGCGCTCAGCAGTGGTCGAATGAAGGACCCCAGCACCATCCTCGCTGGAGAAATTCCCGGGGATGGCGGAGAAAGCCCATGGGTTAGGTCAGCCTTCCCGGTAGGTCCCTGCTTCCTCCTAGGACCATCGGGAGGCGAGTCTCGGCGAAACAACACTCCCCCAGACCGCGACTTCCGGCCTCCGGGGAGGGCAGGGCAACTCTCGGGCCGTTGTCTTGGAAACAGCTGGAGCAGGTTGGTTGTGCTCCAGGAGTTACCAAGGCGTCCCCCGGGCGACCAGAAAGAAGCCTCAGGTAGGGCGCTGGGGGAGGAGCCTAGGCGGAGCGCGAACTCTGATTGGCCAAAAGGTCACGCTCCTCCCCATCCGTCACCTCCTGCCAATAGGCGCCGGGCCTGTTGTGCACATGCGCAGGATTCGAAGGTACCGTCCGTCTCCGCCGTTGGTGAGTCCTAGGGTGCGGATACAAAGGAAGAGCAGCTGCCGGGGAGGGGAGGGAGCCCCCCAAACCCTGCGACTCTGCAGATTCCTCTCGGAGGGATGGGGCGCCTCTTAGTCGTGAGAGGCCTCTGAAAATGATCATCTACTGGCGGAGGCCGCGCCTGTCCCTGTTTGCTGAGGCTCATGGGAAATGTAGTCCGAAGGGAGGGGGCGCTGCCTTCGGAGCAGACGTGTGATTGGCCAGGGCGGCGTCGCCAGGGCAACGCGCGAGGGGCTGACCGCTGGGTCCGGGGAGAGGCGGGCGGGACCGCGTGGGACCACTTACCCGAAGTGGCCTCGGGTGGCCGAGGTGAGCTCCGGCCGGCTGGGTGGGCGTGGCCTTTCCACTACCTCCCGACGTGCCCCACCTCCGAGCCTTCTCCCGGGCCCCTCCTCCATTCCGGAGCCACGTTCCCCTCCTTCGGGAAGACCTGCCCCCCTTTCCTCTGTGGAAGGCGGACTCCAGGAGTCAGGCCTAGTCCAGCCTGTCGGACAGGCCCACCCCCCCCAAGTGGGCGTGTTTCACTCCAGACCCTCTGCAGGGCCGGGACACAGTTGCCGGTCCACCGCTCCACACAACTCGTGATTCCGTTTTGCTTTGCTTCTGCATTTCACACGCACGGTCCATACCGTGTGAGTCATGCACAGCTCTCCGCGGTCAGCGAGCACGGTGTCTCGGGGTCCACATCAGCCGCTGCCTCGAGCCATGGCGCAGGCCAGCCCCTCGGGGTGCCCCACTTGGGTCAGCGTGTCCCGGAGATGGTGGGGACAGACAGCCTGGCCCCAGTTCTCACCCTGGATCACGGCCCCACCGCCTCCCTGGCTACCCCCTCTCTCCGCCGCGGGGGCACCTGCCGGGGCTCAGCCTGAGCCTGGAAGCCTGTGCTAACTCCTCTTGCCTGCACTGCAGCATTATTTCCCGACAGTTCCCTGCAGTTTCCTGGAAGCTCCACCGGCAACTTGCCTCCAAGTGTTGGTTCCTTCTAACCTCAGTTCCAGCTCCTGTGACCCCTCCCTCCATGAAACTTTCCCCAATTCAGCCTCAGGCATCCCCACACCAGGGTCCTCTCTGTCACAGCCTCAGCCCCCTGGGCTGGGCCTCTCTGCACAGTGCCTTACCCTGCCTGTGGCCTTGTGGCTGGCACCCTGACCCCTCCTTTCCTGCAGGTCCCCCGTGGTGGCTCCAAGAAGACTCCCGGCACAACAATGCCATCCCCACTGGGCCCCCCGAGTCTGCCCTCTGTGGACCCCGAGGCCACCCTGGAGGATCCTGAGGCAGCACGCCAGCGCTTCCGGGGCTTCTGCTACCAGGAGGTGGCCGGTCCCCGCGAGGCGCTGGCCCGGCTCCGGGAGCTCTGCCGCCAGTGGCTGCGGCCCGAGGTGCACTCCAAGGAGCAAATGCTGGAGCTGCTGGTGCTGGAGCAGTTCCTGGGCGCGCTGCCCCCCGAGATCCAGGCCTGGGTGCGGGGCCAGCAGCCAGGCAGCCCTGAGGAGGCCGCTGTCCTGGTCGAGGGCCTGCAGCATGACCCTGGGCAGCTGCTGGGCTGGGTGAGTGTGGTGGTGTTGGCTTCTTGGAGGGACAGAGTGAGACTAGAGCCCCGATGACTTGCCTCTCCCCTTCAGATTACAGCACATGTCCTGAAGCAAGCGGTGCTCCCGGCCACACAGAAGGCAGAGGAGTCTGTGGGGAGCTCCCACCCTTCAGGGACAGTGGAGCCCCTAAGGGCAGCCTCTGGGGAGGGGTCCAAGGATGCCCAGATGGAGGGGAACGCCCAGCTCAGCTGCAGCGTGAAGGAGGAGCCTGATGGCTACGGGCAGGAGACGGGTGAGAGCGGGGGTGCGTGAGGGCTGGGGCCTCCTTGAGAGAGTGCGAACATCCCCAGCTAGTGCGGGGAACCCAGGTGCGGTTGTGCTGGAGCTGGGGGCTCCTGGAGGGAGTGCGGGTGTCCCCACCTGGGAGCGGGACCCCCGGGGACTGCAGACTGCAGAGCGGGGTCCCCGGGAGGCCGGAGGGAAGGGCTGGCTGCCTGCCTGCTTGCTGTGTGCCTGGCACACGCAGAGGACTCCTCCCTGCTGCCGAGGAGGGCCCAGGCTGCGACACCAACGCCAGCTCCTCGCCTGCTCTGGCTCAGGTGGGAGCCCCTGAACCCTGTCTGCCTTGCTTCCTAGCACCGTCCAGCCCCCCACATCCAGGCCGGTCCCATGAGGGGCCCGCTGAACAACAGGAACCGACCTCCGTGCCCTTCCAGCCACCCGGGATTCAGGTGAGCAGCCCCTGGTGGCAGGTGCAGGCCCACAGTGGGAGGAGAGCCCTGCCAGTTGTCCAGGCTCCTTGGCCAGCACCTCCTGTGCTCTCTGCTCCCTCAAAGTGGAGTTGGTATCACGGCACCCCCTGCAGGTCCGGGGGGGCAGGGGGACAGACCAGTGCTTGGAAAGGATTTTGGCCTCAGGTAACTGGGATTCTGGTTTAGAGTGACTGGAAACGGCAGGGGTTGGCTTCCCACTCACAGAGAAGCCAGTCAGGGGCTTGACAGCGCCCAGCTGTCCTGAGCTGGCACCTGGGGAGGGGACAGGATGACCAGGAAAGCCTGAGTGCCACCCAGCAGTCTGGCCTCCCCTGCACACCTGAGATCAGAGTGGAGACACTCTTCCCAGGAAATGCCCGCAGCTCCCCCTCTGCCCGGGCTTTTCTCCAAGGCCAACCAGCCCTCAGCTGCGACCAGCTGGGCATGGAAGCCCCTGCCACCCAGAGGGCTTGGTTCCTGCGTGTGGGCAGCAGGGGTCTTGTCCTCTCCCAGCGACACTTCCTAATCCACTCCACACTGAGAAGTCGCCCAGGACCCAGCCGCAGCCTGAAGGCATGGTTGCTTCAACCTCCGGCACCCAGGGGCCGGCCCAGCCATGTCCTGAGTGGGAGGCTGTGCCTGGCCCCCTGCAGCCCGGTCCCCACAGCCAGGGATGCTGAGGCCCGTGGCACTTCCCCAAGGAGGATCTCCATTACTCTTGAAACCAGAGGCCTGGGAGAGGTGCTTGGGGTCCCTGCGTTCCCCTGGCTTTTTGCTCTCGGTGCAGCACACACTGTTCAAGGCCCATCCCTGATGGGTCCTCAGCTTCCATCTGTGCGGCCAGAACATGGGGTGGGGCAGCTGAGGGGGCCTGATGCATCCCCCAGGTGAGCCAGAAGGCAGCTCCCTTCCCGGCCCTGCATCCCCGCACTCACAGGTTCCCATCTCAGCTTCCCCTTTAGCCCCACCCCCGGGCAGGTGAGGGCGGTTTACCTGCCGCTCCCCCCCCCCGGGTGATTAACAAGGCTGTGCCCATGGGATGGGCCGGGTGGGGTGCGGGGTAGACGGGCCTTCTGTGGGTGATGGGCCGCGTCCCTGCAGGAGGAGTGGGGGCTCCTGGACCCGTCACAGAAGGAGGTGTACTGGGACGCGATGCTGCAGAAGTATGGCACGGTGGTCTCCCTGGGTGAGGACCCCTCTCCTCCGGGTCCTTGCGCGCACCTTGCCTCCCGGCGCTTCCCAAGCCGCACCCTGGCCACCCGCCGGGGCCCCCACCCCTGTCCCTCATCTGTGCGAATCCCTCACGCCCCCGTGCCAGGGCTCGCGCCTGATGGGCCCCCGACCCCAGCAGGGTTGCCGTGCCCCCTGCCGGAGGCGCGCACTGAACCGGAGCCGGAGGCGCTGAGCACCGGATCCGAGGGAGCGAGAAGCCTCCGCCCAGGTGAGTGGCCTCCCGCTCTCCGGTGGCGACGGGGGCGGGGAGCGGGGAGCCCAGGCCGCCCCGCGCCTGGGGGGCTGCGGGCGGAGTCACCAGGCGACCAGGCTCTGCCCCCCCCCCCCGCCCCCAGGAGGTGAGAGCGAGAGCTCCCGAGAGGGCAGGCCCGGCTGCCCGGAGGCCCCGCCGCCCGCGCGGGGCAAGCCCTACACGTGCGCGCAGTGCGGCCGCACCTTCGACTGGAAGTCGGTGTTCGTCATCCACCGCCGCGCGCACGCGGGCGGCCCAGGCGCCGAGAAGCAGCCGGTGGGGCCGCCCCGGCGCGCGCTCCCGGGCCCGCGCAGCTACGCCTGCGAGGAGTGCGGCCGCAGCTTCAGCTGGAAGTCGCAGCTGGTCATCCACCGCAAGGGCCACGCCGGCCAGCGGCGCCACTTCTGCGGCGACTGCGGCCACAGCTTCGACTGGAAGTCCCAGCTGGTCATCCACCGCAAGAGCCACCGGCCCGAGGCCCCGTGAGCGCTGGAGGGGCAGCCTCGCCGGGGCCCCGGGCCCAGCCCGCCCCTGCTACTCCACTCCGCCGCAGCCTGGAGAGCTGGAGGCCGCCCAGGGCAGAAGTCAGAGTCCCAGGAGGGTGCCCCGTCCCTGCTCAGTCTCCCCCCAAAGCCGCGGCTCCCTCCTCTCCTGTCTCGCCCACCCCACCATTCAGAGAGAGGCCTGGGCTCCAGTGCACCGCCGCACGGGACCAGCGGCGGCCGGGTGACTTCCAAACGCCTCCTGTGACATGGTGCCGGCCGGTGCAGAAAGCCCAGGAGAGCACAGCCTGCTTCTGTTTGCAGGCAGGTGGAAGGCTAAAGTCTGTCCACTGTGCATTTCAGATTTTTAACAAATTCCAGTTTTATCCCGGAGGAGCTTCTGCGTAAGAATCCTGAGCTCTGGTCTCTGGTGGTCAGATCAGCAGCCCCTGCCCTTCCTGCCGGCAGCTGGAGCTTCAGAGCTGCCTGCCCACGAGCAGGGTCGGTGTCCGGCTTACCTGTTCCTCGGCCACACACATCACTCCCTGGCCTTGTCCTTCCAGCTGTCGAGTCCCAGCCTGAACGGACGTGAAGGGAACTTCTTTCCAAGTATGGATGGACAAGCATGGTGTCTGAGAACAGATGTCACTTAGGCCATGCATGCTGGCAGATCAGTGAATCACAGCAGGAGGGCGGACGATCAGCTGCCTGCCGCCCACGGCAGTCCGTCTGTGGGCATTCAGGACTTTGGCCGGTGTCCTGTAGTACTTTCCTACTGTTGCTCTAACGAACTCGGTGGCTTGAAACAACACAAAACGTACTCTCTTGGGACTCTGAATTGGGTCTCACTGGGCCCAATCAAGGTGTCAGCAGGGCTGGTTCCTCCTGAAGGCTCTAAGGGGGGAATCCACTTTAAGGCTTTTTCTAGCTTGTAGAGGCCGCCGCGTTCCTCGGTGGTGGCCCCTTCCTCCATCTTCAAAGCCAGCAGTGGATGGTTAAGTCTTATGCTGCCTCCCCCTTGTAAGGACCCTCAGGGTTACATCTACGGCTCCCCTGGTAACCCGTGATGATCTCCCCATCTCAGGGTCACATCTCATCCATGCCCCACCTACACACCTGATCTCATCTGCAAAATCCCTTCTGCATGTGAGACAACATTCACAGGTTCCAGGGATTAGGACATGGATGTCTTTGGGGACTGTTATTCCGCACCCTTCTCTGTCACCTTTCTGCTCTGAAAACAAGGGACATTTTCGTGGGAGGTGGTTTCAGGGAAACAGGTGCACCCACAGAAGGAGCCCTCTGCAGCCTCAGGCTCATGCAGGGGTGGCAGGTGGGTGTTGAGCGTGGCTGTGACCATGGTTACTAGCAGAGGTGGGGTGGACACCTGGGCTGCGTGGGGGGGACCTTGCTGCAGCCTGAAGCTGGGAGGGAGAGGCCTCCATCTGGAGGACCCGTCTCCTCCATCCCCAGTCTTCTGAGGACCTTTGACCTGTCGACCACACTCAGGCCTGGGGAAGCAGAGCCAGGCTGGAGATGGAACTGGGCACTGGTGATCTTGTTACCGAGTCCAAGCTTGTACTGCTGGCCGCACCACAGGCCAATAAATTGAGAGCCGAGTTGTTGAGGCGAGGAATAATGACTTCATTCAGAAAGCCAGCAGACTCGGGACTTCCCTGGTGGCGCAGTGGTAAGAATCCGCCTGCCAACGCAGGGGACACAGGTTCGATCCCTGGTCTGGGAAGATCCCACATGCCTCGGAGCAACTAAGCCCGTGCGCCACAACTACTGAGCCTGCGCTCTAGAGCCCGAGAGCCACAACTACTGAAGCCCGTGCGCCTAGAGCCCGTGCTCCGCAACAAGAGAAGCCACCGCAGTAAGAAGCCTGGCGCAACTGGAGAGAAAGCCCGTGTGCAGCAACGAAGACCCAACGCAGCCAAAAATTAATTAATTAAAAAAGAAAGTGCTTTAAAAAAAATAGAAAGCCAGCAGACCAAGAAGGTGGTGCACTCGTGCCCCAAAGAACCATCTTGCCTGAGTTAAAATTCAGGTTTCTTTCATACTGAAAGGGGAGGGAGTAAAGTCAAACATTTCCTGGCTCAGGTCAGCCCCGGGAGGGGATGTGTTCATTTCTTCTCCCTGCAGTCATTCACAGGGGGGCCTGGTCAGGAGGTTTCCTGGGAGCTGAACAAAGGTATTTTAGCTTAATGCCCATTATACCTGGGAGGCAGGGCTCCCAGAAATGGGCCATTGTGTATATTGAAGCTTAAAGGCAACATCCCTCCAGTGACTAACTTGTAACAGAATACAAAGGTGCTTCCCTGTTACAATCTGGTTGGCAAGCAGGAAGCTTCAACCATGCCAGGGACACGGCGGAAGAGGACAGCAGGGCCCGAGCGCTCAGGCCAGGCCGAGGGCCCAACGTCGGGACCGCCAGGTGCTGAGGGAGAGCGGTGGGCAATCTTCTAATGCAATTTTCCATATTTAAAAGTAGTTTATGTTCACTTAGAGAAATCTGAAATATACAAGAGGGCAAAGGAGATCGCAGAAACGACCCCTAATGCTGCTGTCTTATTCTCAGTGTTCACCCGCGGGGGTTTGGTCACACAGCTTGTGAAGCTACTGTACGTTGTGAATCGTGCTCTTCCCACGCAGCTCCCTGTGTTATTAAAAATGCCTGGGTGGAAATCCCGTTTTCTGGCCGGCAGTGTTGTTCCCACCAAGCCCAGATAGTTCCTTGCTTCCCGCCCCCCTTAGCACCCAGTGCTGTGGTGGCCGCACCTGAGCAGACGCCCCAGATGCAACCTAGCTGTTTCCTCAATACAGACACCCCCCAAAGTGGAAGCGGTGAGTTTTCGGGAGCATGGGATTTCTGTTCTTGTTTTTTCCTTTTTGTTTTTGTCTTATAACAAAACATTATTTTTTTAAATTAATTAATTTATTTATTTTTGGCTGTGTTGGGTCTTCGTTTCTGTGCGAGGGCTTTCTCTAGTTGTGGCGAGCGGGGGCCACTCCTCATCACGGTGCGCGGGCCTCTCACTGTCGCGGCCTCTCTTGTTGCGGAGCACAGGCTCCAGATGCGCAGGCTCAGTAGTTGTGGCTCACGGGCCCAGCTGCTCTGCGGCATGTGGGATCTTCCCAGACCAGGGGTCGAACCCGTGTCCCCTGCATTGGCAGGCAGATTCTCAACCACTGCGCCACCAGGGAAGCCCCCAAAACATTATTTTATAGTTCTGGAGGTCAGGAGTCAGGCACAGCCTCACTAAGCTAAGCTCCAGGTGCGGCAGGGTTGAGTTCCTTCTGTGAACTCTGGGAGAACCCATCCCGTGTGCTCGACTTTTCCACCCTAGAGATGGCCTGCGAGCCGGCTTACGGCCCTTCCCCACCTTCTGAGCCAGCGGTGGCCAGTCGGCTCTCTCCCACAGGGCGTCACCCTGCTACTGTCCTCTGCCTCCCCTTCCACCTCTGAGGGTTCTCGTGGTGATGCTGGGCCCACCAGGATCATCCAGAACCATCTCCCCACCTCAGGGTCAGCTGATGGGCCATGGGAGGGTTTTTTTGGTTTTATTTATTTATTTATTTATTTTTGGCTGCGTTGGGTCTTCGTTGCTGCGCGCGGGCTTTCTCTAGTTGCGGTGAGCGGGGGCTACTCTTCGTTGCGGTGCGCGGGCTTCTCATTGCAGTGGCTTCTCTCGTTGCGGTGCACGGGCTCTAGGCGCACGGGCTTCAGTAGTTGCGGCACGCGGGCTCAGTAGTTGTGGTGCGCGGGCTTAGTTGCTCCGCGGCATGTGGGATCTTCCCGGACCAGGGATCGAACCCGTGTCCCCTGCATTGGCAGGCGGATTCTCAACCACTGCGCCACCAGGGAAGCCCTGGACCATGGGAGTTTTAAATTCTCATGGATACGTCAGTGTCTTCTGGAAACGTGGGGCCCGCCTGTCTGCCTTCCCTCCAGAAGGGCTCCCTGGCAGCTAGAATGCCCTGGACTCCCGTTCTCTACCATCTTCTCCATCCTGCAGGCAGAACCCAGGAGCACTGTGTCTCCGTGGATGCCAGGCAGGCTGCAGCCTCCTCCCCACAGCCGCTCACGTGGGTCTCCTCTCCCGGTGACCACACCGTTGGTCACGTCTTCATGCATCTGACTTTTGAATTTTCACGTAGTCAGATTTTGACTTTTGAATTTTCACGTAGTCAGATCCATCACTGTCCTCATCTTCCGTCGCTTTTCTTTGTTGTTGTTGTTGTTAAATATTTCTTTATTTGGCTGTGCCGGGTCTTTTTTTTTTTTTCATTTATTTATTTATTTGGTTGCCCCAGGTCTTAGTTGCGTCAGGTGGGCTCCTTAGTTGCGGCATGCGAACTCTTAGTTGCAGCATGCATGTGGGATCTAGTTCTCTGACCAGGGATTGAACCCGGGCCCCCTGCATTGGGAGTGCAGAGTCTTAACCACTGTGCCACCAGGGAAGTCCCTTCCATCGCTTTTCTTAGACGGCTTGCCCCAGCCAGCTCAGCAGCATGGTCAACCTGCAGGGCGGGTTCCAGAATCTACCTCTTCGGGTTAGAAACCGGGCCAGGCCACCCCTCCCGTGGCACCTCCTCACCCCTGCCATCCCCTGGGCTGCCTCTGGGCTGACGCTGCAGGAGGTGTCTTCCTGCCCAATTCCAGCTGCTCGCCCCCCCGCCCCCAGTCTCCTCTGATCCTCACGACCACCCCAAGAACCTCTCCTCCTCACCTGGGTCTCCCTCAAGCCTCTTCTCCTTCCTCGGCTGCTGCTCCTGAGGTCAGCCTACTTGAGGTGACCCAGTGATTGGCAGAGCCAAAATCTGACGTGGGTCCGTCTGACTGTGGAAGCATCTGTGAATGTAGGGAAAGGCTAAAAGCAAAGCCCGATTCTAGGTGCCTCCCTAACACCTGAAACCAGGAGAACTCCAAGGGCAGGTAGCAAGTCCCCCTCCCTCCCTCCGCTACTCCCGCAGTAAGAGCTCCAAGTCACACAGCCCTCCTCATCAAATGGCTGATCCTGCCAAGCCTGCAGAATTATTCCAGAAAGCCAGTCACATCCCGCAGCAGGGGCCAGGGGCCACCCAAGAGCACGTGACCCTGTGTGGTGCGAGGTCCTCTCCTCCGCAGGCTGTGAGCTCATCTACGCGTGTTGTGCGTTCAGCCACTCCCCATAGCCCTAGGGCTGGTTGAACAGAAGATGATTACAACAGTGGGCCCCCACGCACTTATGGTCAATAATCTATGACGAAGGAGGCAAGGATATACAGTGGAGAACAGACAGCCTCTTCAGTAAGTGGTTCTGGGAAAACTGGACAGCTACATGTAAAAGAATGAAGTTAGAACACTCCCTAACACCATACACAAAAATAAACTCAAAATGGATTAGAGACCTAAATGTAAGACCGGACATTATAAAACTCATAGAGGAAAATATAGGAAGAACACTCTTTGACATAAATCACAGCAAGATCTTTTTTGATCCACCTCCTAGAGTAATGGAAATAAAAACAAAAATAAACAAATGGGACCTAATGAAACTTAAAAGCTTTTGCACAGCAAAGGAAACTACACACAGGACAAAAAGACAACCCTCAGAATGGGAGAAAATATTTGCAAATGAATCCACGGACAAAGGATTAATCTCCAAAATATATAAACAGCTCATGAAGCTCAATATTAAAAAAACAAACAACCCAATCAAAAAAATGGGCAGAAGACTTAAATAGACATTTCTCCAAGGAAGACATACAGATGGCCAAGAAGCACATGAAAAGCTGCTCATATCACTAATTATTAGAGAAATGCAATCAAAGCTACAATGAGGTATCACCTCACACCAGTTAGAATGGGCATCATCAGAAAATCTACAAACAACAAATGCTGGAGAGGGTGTGGAGAAAAGAGAACCCTCTTGCACTGTTGGTGGGAATGTAAATTGATACAGCCACTATGGAGAACAGTATGGAGATTCCTTAAAAAACTAAAAATAGAATTACCATATAAGCCAGCAATCCCACTACTGGACATATACCCAGAGAAAACCATAATTCAAAAAGACACATGCACCCCAATGTTCATTGCAGCACTATTTACAATAACCAGGTCATGGAAGCAACCTAAGTGCCCATCAACAGACGAATGGATAAAGAAGTTGTGGTACATATATACAATGGAATATTACTCAGCCATAAAAAGGAACGAAACTGGGTCATTTGCAGAGACGTGGATGGATCTAGAGACTGTCATACAGAGTGAAGTAAGTCAGAAAGAGAAAAACAAATATCATATATTAACGCATTTATGTGGAACCTAGAAAAATGGTAGAGATGAACCGGTTTGCAGGGCAGAAATAGAGACACAGATGTAGAAAAAAGAAGCATGGACACCAAGGGGGGAAAGTGGCGGGGGTGGTGGTGGTGGCATGAACTGGGAGATTGGGATTGACATGTATACACTAATATGTATAAAATAGATAACTAATAAGAACCTGCTGTCTAAAAAATAAAATAAAATTCAAAAAAAATTTTTAAAAAGAAAAAAAATTTAAAAAAATAGAGTGGGCCCCGGGTGCCCGCTGCCCACTGTTGGGGCCATGGTACTAGTTGAAGACACTCCAGAGTTGGGTGGGGCACCACACTCCAAAGCTGCTGAGCAAGGCTGAAGCAGGGCGAGGAGAGCAGGGCTTTGAAGGGATGCCACAGACTCACCATCAAGACAGGTAATAGCTTCATATTCTACAAAATAAAAATGAATGCAAACATCATAAAATGTTACATTTCAGTGTAGAGATTTTTCACAGCTTTATGGAGATATTCACATACCATGCAATTCACCCCTTGAAGGTATACAGTTCAGTGGTTTTTAGTCTATTCACAGAGCTGTGCCTCCATCATCACACATTTAAACATTTTCTCACATTATCCAAAAAACACACACCTGTTAGCAGTCATCCCTAACTCCTCCTCCCCGACCCCTGGCGATCACCAATCTCCTTTCTGTCTCTGCGGATCTATCAGGGCTTCTTTTTTTGCTGCCGAATAATATTCCATTGTATGCATGTAGCACATTGTGTTTATCCATTCCTAAGTTGTTTGGACAGTTTGGGTTGTTTGCACGTTTTGGTACTGTGAATAATGCTGCTATGAATGTGCAAGGGTTTGTGTGGACATATGTTTTTATCTGTCTTGGGTATAAGATTATGTTAGGGGACTCTCCTGGTGGTGCAGTGGTTAAGAATCTGTCTGCCAACGCAGGGGACACAGGTTCAAGCCCTGGTCTGGGAATATCCCACATACCACAGAGCAACTAAGCCCGTGAGCCACAACTACTGAGCCCGCGTGCCGCAGCTACTGAAGCCCGTGCGCCTAGAGCCCGTGCTCCGCAATGAGAGACCCCACCGCCGTGAGAAGCCCGCGCACCACAACAAAGAGTAGCCCCCGCTCGCCGCAAATAGAGAAAGCCCGCGCAGCAACGAAGACCCAACGCAGCCAAAAATAAATAAATTTATAGGAAAAAAAAATTATGTTAGAACTGGAATTACTGATCGTACAGTAACTCTACATTTAACCTTGAGATGACTTTTCTAAAGCAGCTGCACCGTTCTGCATTCTCACTAGCAGCGTACAAGGGTTCCAGTTTCTCCACCCCTTCCCCAACACTTGTTATTGTCTTTTTTTATAACCACACTAAAGGGTGTGAAGTGTGATAAAGAGGTGTTATAGGATCTACCTTTTTAATCGTAATCAAACACATTTAGAAATAACACGAAAAAAGCAAACTATTGACAATTCTCCTGAAAAGACCTCTGGATCAGAGAAGCAATCGCTGTTTCATAGTAAATTGACACTTGTCCACTGAATTTGCCAGGCCAAGAAGTGACTCCCAAATCAGACTGTGTCTTGCTGTGTGATATATTTGCTGGCATCCAAAAGGGAAAGAGTCTTTCGGGGGGGCTAGAACTTGCTTTTTTTTCTGTTGCAAAATGTATATTAGGGCCCTCAGGCCCAAGTCAGCGTGAGGGAGACATGGTTTGGGGTAAAGGCCTGAAGTCACAAAACAACAGCAGAGTGCAGCTAGATGTGGCTCACAGACTCTGCTCACAGGGTAGGCTTACAGGGATCTTGTTTTCAGGGCTGAAGCGAGGACAGCCTGGCCCAGCTGAGAGGACCTCTTCTGCTGGCTCTCCCGGCCGTGCCCGCTCGTCACCCCAGAAGTTTACACAGGCAGGGACAGTACACAAACTTAAAAGACCAATCCAGAAGAGTAGAGCAAATAAATCCAAAATAGAGCTCTCTGCACAGAACAATAAATAAAATAGATTACACCACTGAACCTGAGCAAAGAAATGAGAGAGGGCACTAAAGTATGTAAGTCTAGTCATGAAAAAAGAGTAAAATGTACCCACCAAATAGACTTGTATCAGAGATATAAGGAAATATAAATTTATGTATATTATGAGCAACCCCATGGCAACACATTTAAAAATCCATTAGAAATGGATTTTCTACAACAGAAGCCCAGGGATACAGAAATCTATCCAGTTATTTTATGGAACTGGCTTAATCTTATGTGACTACATAAAAGTCTAATTTCTGTACAGCAAAGAGTTACAGAAACAAGATTAAAAGAGTCTGCACCATATCTGTGCCACCCAGTACAGATAAAAGGCTAATATCCTGAAAAGACAAAGAGCTCCTTTAAATTGTTAAGAACAAGGCAAACATCCAAAGGAAAGTCAGCGAAACACACAAATGGAGAAGTCACAAGGAGGAACAGCCAATGTCCCTGTCACTTGAAGACACGGGATTTAAAGTGGCTACAAGCTGTGACTCTACCTGACAAGGCAGCAGAAAACAACAACAAACGCAAACCTCCTTGCTGGCATTAACATGAAGCAGCCTTTGGGAGAGAAAGCTGGGGACACCAGCCACATTTTTTTTTTTTTTTTTAATTTTTAGCTGCGTTGGGTCTTGGTTGCTGGATGCGGGCTTTCTCTAGTTGCGGTGAGCGGGGGCTACTCTTCGTTGTGGTGCGTGGGCTTCTCACTGCGGTGGCTTCTCTTGTTGCAGAGCACGGGCTCTAGGCACACGGGCTTCAGTAGCTGTGGCTCGCGGGCTTCAGTAGTTGTGGTTTGCGGGCTCTAGAGCTCAGGCTCAGTAGTTGTGGCGCATGGGCTTAGTTGCTCTGGGGCATGTGGGATCTTCCTGGACCAGGACTCGAACCCGTGTCCCCTGCATTGGCAGGCAGATTCTTAACCACTGCACCACCAGGGAAGCCAGAACAATTATGTTTTAATCCTTGCAAAGGTAATAGCAAAAACTGTGAATGTCCGAAGCTGGCTGGGGCTTGCAGGGGCAGGAATTTGTTTAAAGTGCTGGTGAACCTGTAAGCCTTCAGATCCATAGTGAGATCTTTTTATAACATCCATGCGATGACGGAGGGACTTGACGCCTGCCCTGACGGTGCTGGCTAAATAACTCACGGCTGAAGCACCCCCTCAGCCGGGGCTTCCTTGACGGTAAAGTGGGAATAACGCTACAACCACCCTGTGAGATGGGATGAGGGTGACACAGACTGTTGACTGAGACGTACCCGCATTGGCCCAGCTACAAGGGCAATCTTGAGGGTTCTTAGGTACAGTTTAATCCTGTTGTTGCTGACAATGATCCCCGCCAGTGACACTGCTGATGAAGAAACAGGCCCGCAGTGAGAGCCGAGCCAGGATGCCAATGCCAGGGACTACAGGTAGCCCTTGCGGGGAACTCTCCCTGCACTTCTATCTTGTTTAATCCCCACAAACATTTGTTGAGGTGGACACGATCACCAGTCCCATTTTACAATGAAGGAAGACAGTGCTCGGGAGGTAAGGGGTTCTAGGCCCAGGCCATCCAGCCTGTAAGCGGCCAGCTCTCAATCCACACTGAAACCTCCGGGATCCACAGACCCAGGTTCGCATCCAGCACACGTCCCCCCGCGCCACTCTCCAGGCATCCCAGCACATGTCCTTCTGTTGACTGGGTGGGTCTCTTTGGCCCACATCCCAGATGCTAGCCTCTTCTGTCAGGAGGAAATGCAGTGACACGGCCTCACCAGTCAGGGCCCCTTGACCTGGGTGCAGGAATGCAGTGTTCCTCATCGGGGGGGATGGCCACAGCTTCACCCCACTCGCAGCATGGTACATGCAAGAGAAGTGGACGTATCGGCTCATGCTGGCACAGGCGATGGGCAGCTTTTCCTTCTCCAGGGAAGCCTGGAGAACCTGTAGAGCAGTGCCCAGCAGGTCTTAAGGGACAGTCACAAGTCATGGCAGGAGCACTTGGTCGCAGTGGGGTGGCCAGTGGCAGCCTCTACTGCTTCATCCATACACTCCAAGCTCTCTTCCAGGCTGGTTTCTGGTCCCGGAGGGTATCAGGGCCTTAAGGGCAGGACACTGGGCCTCAAGGTGGACCAGCCCAGTCTCTGCTGCTATGTGCCAGCTGTCAAACGATACTGGACCTACTGTGTGCTCCAGGAGGAAGTAGGCCTGGGCCAAAGCAGGGGTGGCCAGCCTGGGCCTCTGCTGCTATGTTCACACAGCCCCAGCTCCCTTCCTAGCCAGGGTCTCTCATGGAGGGAACGGGCATGTGAACAAACCTGACGACCTAGTGTGTGTAGGGAGGTGGGCTGGACCACAGTGGGCCCAGATTGAGTCCAGCTGTGTGCACCAGTGCCAAGAAGGGGCTGTGGTTCTGTGGGGGACAGACGGGGCTCCCTTGGCCCCAAGGGCAGAGAAACAGTCAATGACAACAGGAACAGCCACATCCCGGAAGATAACCCCAGGGATGGCCCGCAGTGCCTGGTCTGCTGTGCTCAGGCTGCACACAGCGCCCGGCCACCGCCACCGATGAGAAGATTCTCATAGCAAACCCACCTTAAGATGCCCAGGGAGCCGTGGGGCCATGATACTGCCCCGGGGACGTCACCCAGCAACAGCTGCTCCTGCTAACATCCCCCTGCCTACTGCTCCCACAGTGGCCCCTAAGACACTGTGTACTCTGTTCCCCAGAAGCCTGTGCCTCTGCTCCCCCCAGAGGGACTTGCCGCAGGGCCTTTGCACATGCACTCTGCCAGACACACTCTTCCCCCAGTCACACCCTTCCTGCCTCAGCCCAACGCCCTCTGGCCTGTGTCAGCCTGCCCATCATGGCACTTCTCCCCACATCCTCCAGACCACGTCCACATCCACTGGCCTAGCCCAGCCCCAGCTGCATCAGAGGCCACAAATTACCCACAGATAGAGTTGTCTCTCCACCTGGGGTGGCTGTGGGGCTGCGGGCTCCTCCCACACCCCTGGCCTTGCCCAGACAAGGCCACTCCTCAAGAAGGGGGGGACCCTGAAGTAAGTGAGGGCACCGGCCCCTGCACTCCTTGCTTGTTTCCGCATCCACACAGACATCTGTGTACACATCCAAGTTTATTCTCGCTCTGCTGCGGGGCCAGGGTCATCCCACACTGTGCAGCTGGGGATAAGGCCAGGCTCGGGTTCCTGGCGACCCCGTGCAGGTCTGGGGTGTGGGTGACAATACAAGAGGGGGTGGTGATCAGCGTTGGGCCTAGTGCCTTCGGATGCCCTGTGGGCTGACCCGAGGGTTAGAGTCTCCAGGCTCCCTCACATACTGCCCGGTATATGTCTGACGTCAGGGGCCGGAAGGCTCGGGCCCGGTTGTCCAGCAGGTACAGGGGGTCAGCAACAATGCCCACGTTGAAGCCCTCGCGCACCAACCGGGACTTCACCAGTTTGAACGTGCTTGTGATCTCCAAGGCGTCCTGCAAGGGCAGAGACTGTAACCCCGACTGTGACTGTCCCGCCGAGACCTCCCACCCACCTACTCCAGCCACGGCGAGCTCACCTGAACACGGATGAAATGGGGGGCAGCGTAGGCGGGGAGCCAAGTGCGCACGTGCTGGTACAGCCTCTGCCCGTCAAAGGCCTGGCCGGGGGCCAGCTGCACGGCAGCCATGCCCACCTTGCCCTCACATCCTGTGGAGCACATGCATCCTCGGCGGACCCGCCTCACAGTGCCCGCGGCTGGCTCTCTCCCCTGGGTCCCAGCAGCCCCCCGCCTGTAACAAGGCTCCGGCACCACCCACAAAGCAGTTGGCGGGTTAGAATGAGGTGAACCCCCCGCACCTGGCACAGGCACACCGTAGACGTTCACCTCCTGCAGGAAGTCCACGAGTGACAGCACGCCCTCCACCTCCCGCGTGGACACGTTCTCACCCTTCCACCTGCGGGGTTGGAGGGGGTGCTGGGACCAGGGCCCGGGAGAGGAGGCCCCGCCCCTGACCAAGCCCCGCCTCCCGGCGACTAGGCCCCATCCCCTCCGGAATTCAGAAGTCCCGCCCCTGGAAAGGAGAGGCCCCGCCTCCTTCCACAAGCCCCGCCCCCTCCAGAATCCAGAAGCCCCGCCCTGAGAAACCCCGCGGGACCGGAAGGTGTCCCCGAGGCGGTCGCGGAAGTAGAGGAAGCCTTCGTCGTCCAGGGCCAGCACGTCCCCGGTGTTGTAGTAAAGGTCGTTCGGGCGCCGCACGTTCTTCACCAACTTCCTTTCTGTGTGCTCCCGGGGCCCACGGTAGCCCAGGAAAGGTTGGTGACGCAGCACCTGGGTCAGCAGGAGCCCTGCCTCCCCTGGGGGGTAGGAGTGGGAGTCGGGCATTAGCCGTGGACGAGAACATCAGGGGCCCACCAGGCCGCGGCCGGGACTCTGACAGAGAAGAGACAGAGAGAGACCCAGAAACAGATCCAGAGACAGAAAATGAGAGGCAGAAGGAGAGAGAAGGTGGCATCAGGGAGTCCATTAGAAATAGGGGACCACCGCCGCGGAAAGGAACCCGGAGGAGTCTCTGCAGGGAGGGTCGGGAAGGGAGACGCTAGGGGGATGGATGAGTCTTCAGCTGCTGCGAAGTCGAGCTTGTGGAAGGACAATTAAGGCTCGTACTGTGTGGCCCCACAGGGGCAGAAATAGAATCAGCGGGTGGAAATTGCAGGGAGGCAGCTGAGGTCAATATAAAGAAGATCCTTGCAATCACCAGTTAGCTATCAGTGTAATGGGCTGTTCCAGGGGGTAGTCAGCAACTTTGTAGGCGTGCACATAGGGCTGGGTTCATTCACTCAACAAACTGACCTCTGGCCGTGGGCCACACAATATGCTGGGGGTAGATATTAAATAATTGTATGTATAGCACAATACCTGCCACATAGTAAATGTTATCTAAGTGTTAAAGAAAGAAAGAAAGAAAAGAAATAGGGAAAGGCTAACAAGGATGGGCGAGGGAGAGAGGCAAATGGTGGTGGGAAGAGAGCGATTCCGCCAGGACCTTGCAACGCCCCCGGAGAGAAGACCCTAGGAGAAGGTTCAGGACAAGAGATAGATGACTGGGAGGATGTGACTTCCACAGAAAGCTCAAGAGAACAAGTCAAATGGACGAGAGGTTGAGGCAGAGCTGGGCAGAGCTGACAAGCTGCGAGGGAGAGCGCCCCGGACCGCCGTCAGACAGGCCTGGGGCTCAGGGTCAGGTGAGGACTGCAGACACCACCACTGGACCTCAGCCTCAAGGCTTTGGGTGGCTTGTTCCAGCCACGGAGGAGACTGAGGGTCTCCACCCTTCCCACACCCTGGGAAGGTTCTCCAGCCCCCATACCTGGCCTCGCAGGGATGCAGAGGCCCCAGCTGTCCCTCACAGGCTCCTCTGTCTCCATGCTGTACTGTACAAGCTCGAAGGGGGACAGCATCTGAGTGGAGGGTGGGGAGATGTCAGCAGAGGTCCTGTGGGCTCAGCCTCAATCAGGGCCACTGTCACGCCCAACACACTCACTCGAAGGAAGCAGCTTATCTTGCCCTGGGCCCCACAGCGCCCTGGATAGTTGACAAAGCCACCGTTGCCTTCCGTGGAGCCGTAGACTTCCCAGATCCGAATGGGGCCAAAGCGCTGCTGGAAGGTCTCCCACACTTCTGCCCGGAGTCCACTGCCAATCGCCAGGCGGACTTTATGTGTTCGGTCCTCTGGCCGCTGCAGGGACATCCCAAGAAGGGTGAGGAGGAGGTGCCCTTGGATGTGCCCAGGAACCCTTACCCGGGAGGGCTATCTTGGGTCCTGACCTGAGGAGCTACCTGGGAGGTGATGGGGGGCCTTTACCTTGGTGATCTACCTGAGTTCTTACTTGAGCAGTTACCTGTAGTCTGTACCTGGAGAGTTACTTGCAGGGGTTACCTGCAGAGGTTACCTGGGAACCTTACCTGGAGCGATATCTAGGGGTGACTGGAGGCCTCATCTGGGGTCTTACCTAGGGGAAACATCTGGGGTCTTATATAGGGGTAGTTACCTGAAGCTTTTACCTGGGGGGGGGGGGTGGTTAACTGGAGGCCTTACCAGGAGGGGTTACTTGGGGGCCTTTACCTGAAGGTAACCTGGGGAGTGACTTGAAGCTTCATCTTGGGGAGTTATCTGGGAGCCTTACTTGGGGGTAGTTACCAGGAGCCTTTCCCTGAGGGGTTACCTAGAGACTATATTTGGAAGGATACCTGGGGACCTTGCTTAGAGACAGTTACCCAGGGTCCATACATCATTGATACATAGCATGAGGCCAGCTCACATCTAGTGAGTTTATCCTGAGCCACACCCTGTTCTAGGCACTTTACGTGTTTAATTCTCACAATACTCCCTTGAGGTATTATTCCTGATTTCCAGAAGAGGACACTGAGGCTGAGAGATGTGAAGTCACCTGCCCAAGATAGCACAGCTGATCATCAAAGCAGCCATGACTGGAAACCTTGTGTGGGACTCTGTCCATGCCTCTTGTCTGGGGTGTTTTATTGATACCTGAGCAACCTTGCTTGAGCCCTGGACTGAATCTACCTGAGATCTTTACCTGGGATGACTCCTGGGGTGTCCACCTTGGAGCCCTAATCTTAACACCTCACCTGGGGGGTGTTGCACAGGTACCGCAGGACCTCGCCCACATACTGGATCACAGTCACACCATGCTGCCGACAGTCGTCCCAGAAGCAGGAGGCAGAGAACTTGGGGGCCAGGACACAGGTCACTCCTTGGAGGGAGGAGAGGAAAGGGTTTCAGGTCATCCTTCCAAGCCACTGTGAGAAGCTGCTTTGATCACCTGGCTGTGGCCCCTGAAACCCAAGATGACATCAGGCTCACCTCTGTGTTGCTGGCCCAGCCAAAACTATTCCCATGAGAAGAGCACAGCCGAGCCTGAGTTTGAATCCCGTCTCCAGAATGTGTGGAAAGCTCGGTGCCTGGTACAAAGTGAGCACTGCTGAATAAGGGCTGTGAGTAGGAATCACTCTTGATTGTGATAAATGTCTTAGGAATGTCTAGCTCGGCAAATGGATAGATGGATGAATGGGTAGGTGGGTGGAAGGATGGATGGGTGATGGATGGGCGGGTTGGTGGATGGATATATGGATGTTCTGAAGGATGGACACATGGATTAATACATCTTAGGGGCCACTACATCCACTCCAGGAAAGTGCTCCCTCCCTTTCTGATCCCCTCCTCTGCAGCTGGCTCTGTGGATGGCACTCTCCTTACCTCAACCCTAACCCTCAACAAAACCCTGAAAGCTAAGTACCATCCCTGCACCCAAAGGGACGATGGCTCGTGTGCTTGGTGAGGTAGCAAGTATGTGTCTTCTTCGAGGCTGTATCTTGACGGAGGTGAAATATAATGCCCTCTCTGTGAAAATGGATGCTGGGTCCTTGAAAGAGATAGCTTTGTTAGCAACCCCTAGTGAAATGCCTGGATTCGGGAAAGGTCTTCAAGAGCTGCTAAAACCAGGGGGGAGGTTGATAAGGATTTTTCCAATGAAAGCTTCCCAATTCTTCTCAGCCTAAGGTAGGATCCCAGTTTTGAGCAGCCTCCAATGTGACAAATTAGCAGGCACTTTGCACCCCACCAAGGTTCTTGACAAGAATAATTGAACTGAATCTGAAAACATCTCTAGAGGGAACATCTAGTCTACCAGGAAGTGTGGGAGGGAGAGGAGCAGAGACCAAGCAAGCAAGTACAATGAGAAGAGTTTAACTGCAAAAAGACAGTAAGACAATTGGGGAAATTTTTAACATGAAGTGCACATCAGATAATATCAAAGAGTTACTGTTAATTTTTTCAGGTGTGATGATCACTCTCGTTACAGTTTTTTAAGGCCTTACCTGTTAGAGATACATACTGCAATATTCACCAACAAAAAGATAGCGTCTGGGATTTGCTCCAAAATAATCCAGAAAGCAGGAAGGGAGTACATACGAAATAAAATTGGCAACATGTTAACAATTGTTGAGGCTGGGTGAGGATATGGGAAGCGTCATCAAACTATCTGCTCTGCTTTAGTGTATGTTTGAAACTGTCCATGATTTTAAATTTTTTAAATAAAATATGAGTAAAAAGACAAGTGGGAATAAGGGGGAGGCGATAAATGAAACACAGAAGAGCAGCATGCTGATGGTGGCTGAAGCTGGGTGGTGAGGACCTGAGGATGCATGTAGAGAATTTTAGAAATTTTTATATTTCAAAATTTTCCATGTTAAAATTTCAGGGAAGAAAACCAAACAAACAAACAACAACAACAACAACAAAACAGACCAGCGCAGTCTGTTGACTGAATTCATGGTCAGGTGTCTGGGGAGACAGCCTGATGGAGTGCTTGGTGAGTGTTCCCTCACTGGCTCCGCCTGCGACGACAGATATGAGTGACCAACACTCATATCAGCTCTTTCACCTCCTGACCACAGCACAGCCATTAAGGACGGTCTGGGTGTCCAACCCTCTGTCCAGGTAGCCCTGGGGCTCACTGTCCCTTGTCGAAGGTAAGAACCTGGGGTGCTGGGTAACCTCTGGGGCCTTGACATCCAGTCTGGCAGTCCTGTGGATTGGGGGGTGGTCCTCAGAGAAGGGCTTACCAAGCTCCAGGCAGCTAAGGACCCCAAGGACCAGCCCCATCGTGTGGTACAGAGGCAAGACCGTGTAGACCACGTCATCCGCTGTGACCCCACACAGGGTCAGCATCCCGCTTATCTGCAGCGCCCGCTCATACGTGAGGATGGCTGGCTTCGGGAGCCCTGGGGGATGAAGGAACGGGAAGAGTGGGGTGGTGCACGGACAGCACTCGAGGCACCTGCACGCAGGAGTGGGTCTCCAGGGCCAGGTCTGCGTGGTCAGGGGTTTGAGGCTCCCGAAAAGTGGTCAAGCGTGGGACCTGTGGGTGGGCTTGGGGAGGACAAGTTGGACGAGTTCAGAGGCTGAATTCCAAAGTTCAGGGTTTCAGCGGCTGTTTACTGGGCAGAGGCAGGATTCTGGCGCTGACCATTCAGATAACACTGGGGGTCAGAGTTCGGCCAGGTGTCAAAATCAAAGGGCAGGGTGGGTTTCAGGTCAAGTTTGAGGCACAGGTCAGGCTTGGAGTCACGTCAGCGGAAGGGTTCAGAGGTTGGGCTAGGCTGCTGGGCGCCCTCACCGGTGGTCCCCGAGGTGTAGATGAACAGGGCTGGGCTTCTCAGCTTGATCTCAGCTCGATGGTCAGCGGGCACGGGGTCTGAGGGTGCAGCATCCAGGGCAGCCCCCAGAGCCCTCACCCCCGGCGTGGGGGAGGAGCGGCTGAGGTAGAAGCAGCGGATGTTCTCTGCCTGCAGCTTGGGAAGGACCTCCTCCAGGTTCTCCCGGAGGTCTGTGGGAATGCGTCAGAGGAGGAATTTAGAGGAGGCCCACCTTTGAGGTGGGGGGGGGGGGACCCGAGATGTGGGAGAGGAGCCCACTGCCAGCCATCGAGGAAGCAGCCAGCAGAGAAGAGCACCTGCCTTATCTGTAAAGAACCCCGTAATTAGTATTTGGGGGCAAAAAAAGTTGAAATAGCCATGTTGAAGAAAACACAAAGCAGAACTCTGGTGCCCTCTGAATTACTTTCCAGCAACTAAGTTTTGGCCCTAATTGCCTGGGGGTGGGTGAGGGGCACGGAGCTCTTGCCCAGACCCCACCAGGACCCTCTGAACTGCAATCCTCCACGTCTGTCTCCTGCCCCTGTCCCCACCGCATCCGACCTCCGCTGGTCTCTGAGATCCTCACCTGGGTCCACCACCAGCACCCGAGCCCCAGAGCTCAGCACCGAGTGCACCAGGGGCGCCCCCCGGCCGTGCGGATTAATCCAGGCCACCGGACAGCCCAGCTTGGCCAGCCCGAGCCACAGACCCAGAGCAGGAATGGTCTGCGAGGGCAGCACGAGGAGGGCGGTGGGCTCCTGAGCGCGGGGCCCCGTGGCGCCGCCCAGCTCGGCCTTCATGACCCACGCCGCCCGGCAGGCCCTGGCGTCCAGCTCCCCGAAGGTGACCGACCGGCTCCCCGGCCCCGTCCACACCAAGATCGCGCGCCCTGGCTGCGCTCGCACCCGCCGCTCGAAGGAATCTACGAAGGTGTCAGGTGGCTGGCGGCTCAAGCGCGCCCAGATGTTCAGGCCCAGGCGGAGAATCTTGAAGACGTAGGCCAGGTCTGCAGGCAGCCAGCGCAGCCCTGGGGGCGGCTGCGTGGGCAGCAGAGCCAGCGTGAGGGCCGCAGCCGCCAGACTCAGCCAGTGGGGCATCCAGGGGCCGAGCCAGGGCCACGCCAGCACAGCCAGGCCCAGCAGCACACAGCAGGCGGAGTCTCCCAGGAGCCAGCGCAGGGCCAGGGCCACTGCTGCAGGCCATGCGGACTGCCCCAGGCCTCGCAGCAGCAACAGCAGCAACAGCAAGAAGGCCAGTCGTCCCCAGATGCCCATCGTACCTGCTCCTGCCTCAGGGAAACGTCCAGGAATGCCCACCTCTTGCCCGGGCTGATGACCTGTCAGCCCCGCCCCCTGGCGGTGACCCAGAGGCTGTTGACCATGGTGGTGACTCCAGGACTCTGCCTCCAGCCCTTCTTAACCCCAACTGTTTCACTCTGCCTGGTCTTCCGCGTGGTTCCAGCCCCTCTGCCTCTGTCCCCCACGCTGCGCCCCAGGCACTTGGGAAATAGGCAGAAATCCCTCTCCCAGGAAACTGAACTTCCAGCCATGCCAAATGCAAATTCAGCAGGATAGCAGGGCAGCTCTGGTTGTAAGCATTGCCTTCCCATCTGCAAACCTCACCAGGAGGTTCTCCTGTGGCACCTACTTAATCTGAATCCTCCGGGAGATGGGTCCTGGCCGGGATGAGCCCCCAGCCTCCTGCCAGGTACACAGCAGGTGCTCAGTAAGCCCTTGAACACCTGCAGTGCCCGAATTCAAACCCAGCTCTGATCCCCAACCCATGTGGTCCACTCTGACTCTCTGCCTTACCCTTGGCATCAATGGGAACCACGCTCAGGGTTCAGGAGGCTGAACTCTGCCTGGAATGTGGGTCTGGCAGTCTATGCACGGTTGGACCAGGAAAGCCTTAGCCCCCCTCCTCTGGGAGGCAGTCACAGGGGGTAGCGCAGAGAAA
Source organism: Balaenoptera borealis (assembly GCF_965194805.1). Classification (NCBI taxonomy): domain Eukaryota; kingdom Metazoa; phylum Chordata; class Mammalia; order Artiodactyla; family Balaenopteridae; genus Balaenoptera; species Balaenoptera borealis. The sequence continues at coordinate 69,457,516 of NC_138878.1, forward strand.
CGTTGCCATTGGCCTAGGATCACGGCAAGCCGGGCTACTGGAGTGCCCTACAGGCCACACCGCCCTCACCGGCTCCAGATACTTTGGACCGGGGTGCCCAGGCCACGTGCCGACAGTGTGATGGGGGCACACGAAGAGTAGCCTCGAACTGACACTGGCTGGCCATCTTCCGCAGCCCAATGGGCAGCCCAAGGGTCCCGGCTGCCGCTTTCTGCCCTTCCCCCATCCCAGCCCTGCCTGGCACTTCCGACCTTGCCGGCCAGGACAGCTATCCTGGGGCTCGGACCCCCTAGTGGCAGCCTGGCCCCAAAGACCCCCTGGACCCCCCAAAAGTGAGGTGCTCAACCATCATGCCCATCAGGACAGGGGAGGAGAAGTCTGAAGGCTAGAGAGTCTGTCTGGAAGATCTGGGGGGAGGGGCCTCGAAATCTGTATCTTGGGTGGCAGCAGCTGGGATTGTGGCTGCGAACTTCCCACACGTGGCCTCCCTCTCCGAGACCCGCCTGTACCCCTCCCCACAGGACCGAGGGCTCTGGAAGAGTCAAGCGCCAGTCATACGTGCACCCCACTCCCACCCAGAGAACAGACACGAGATGGCTAAGCGGATCATCCGCTCGCAGCCCAAAGGAGCCCAGGGAGCAGCAGGCACGCTGCCCAGGGACGGGGGCACTGAGGCCCGACACCCACAGACGGTCTGTGAGGAAGAGGAACACACGGGTCCGGGAGCTCACGCTTCCAGGTTTCGGCCCCACGGCCCACAGTCCTTTATTACAGAGCAGGGGTCCCAAGACCAGGCCTCAGTCCATGATGGGCCCACCTGAGACGCCCCAGGTGCCAGATGAGGGAGGATTAGCTCGGGTCGGGGAGGCGGGGACATTTCCCGGCCTGACACAGGGGCAGGGGAGCAGACCCCACCCCACTCACGGGAGGGGAGGGGCGTGAACCAGAGTCGGAGCCATGAATCCTGGGCCCCGCACCATGGCTGAGCCCTAGTTCAGGTTGGAGACGATCCAGTTCTCAGAGGTGGTCGGGTCCCTGACCATCCCCAGCCAGCCCCCACCCGGAGGGCCGAGTACGTAGGAGGAGAGGAATAGAATAAGGCGGGCTGGGCTGGAGAGAAGGGTGGAAGCAGGAGGAGGGCCTGCTCTCAGGAGAAAGCGTGGGCTGGTGGCGGGAACGTGGTCAAGTGGCCGCGGCAGGCGTGACAGCGGTGGGGCTCGACCGATCCGTCGGTGGGCGTGGCCAGGCCCCAGGCCCGGGTCAGGGCGCAGGGTGCGCGGCCAGGTGGCGCTCCAGCAGCGCGCGGTGCGAGAAGACCTTGCCGCAGGCGGGGCACGGCGCGCGCTCCGGCCGGTGCGTGCGCATGTGCACGTTGAGTGAGCTCTTCTGCGTGAAGCGCTTGGCGCAGACGGCGCACTGGAAGGCGCGCACGCCCGTGTGCGTGACCATGTGCTTGAGCAGGTAGTCGCGCAGCGAGAAGGACCGCCAGCACACGGCGCACTGGTGCGGCTTCTCCCCTGCGGGCGACAGGGCGGGCAGCAAACTCAGGTCGGCTGGGAAGGGGCCCCGGGGCGCCTTTGCCGGGCAGGGACTCCCCTCCCCAACCAGACCAGCCATCCACCCGGAATGCCCCCGCCCGGCAGCGACGCCCCTCTCCCCGACCCTTAGGGTCATACCGGGATGCCACTGCCTGTCTGTGACCCACAACTCCAACAGGTAGCCTCCCAGCGGGGAACCCCGCAGGTCTGGGACATCGTTGCCCACCGAGGCTGACCACTCAGGTCTACCCCCACCTCCAGGGACCTTCCCGCCCCCAAACCGCACCGTGCCTGGCACAGGGCCGGGCTACCCCTCCCCCATCCCTGCCACGCTCATAGAGCGTTCTGGACCGTCTGGTCGCTGGCCACCATTCTGGGGACAGTCTAGCAAGGCCCAGCACCCTGACACTGGGAAAGACCCCGGCATACCTGCCCCCTCCCTGCTGGTTGCTATCATGTCCCCGGGGTGACAGAGTAGGCTGCCCCCCTCCCCCTGAATCAGAGAGGGGGAGACAGGCTGGGTTTGACCCCTAGGGTCATCAAGTATTAACAAAAAGCCTATCTCCGATGATCAAGGGGCTCAGAGACCCAGCCCGGCTCACCCGAGTGGATGAACATGTGCTTGGTGTAGTTCTTCCGGGAGCTGAACGTCTTGTGGCAGTGACTGCACTCATAGGCGGGCGGCTCGGCACCCGGGGCGCGCGCAGGGGTGGTCGAGGGGGCTGCGCTGGGAGCGGCCGGTGGGGCCGGGGCCTCCCCTAGAGGCGCGCTGGGAGCTGCGTCCGGCTGGAGCGCTGGGTAGAAGGCGGGTGGGGGCGCAGGGGCCGGCCCCGAGGGCGCGGGAGGGGGCTGCGCTGGCGGCCCGGGAGCGCCCAGATGAAAGGGGAAAAGCGCGACGGGCGGCCCGGGGGTCTTCACGCCAGGTGGGCGGGGTCCGGATAGGACACAGTCGGGCGGGGCAGGGGTCTCGGCGGGACAGCCTTCAGGGGCGGTTTGATCTCCGTCTTGCCAAGCGGAGACGTAGCTGTCGGGGAACACGTCCTCGGCAGCCGAAGTCCCCCGGAGGAAGTCCCTCCCGGCGCCGCCGTAATCGGAGAGGCCGGCGGGCGCAGGCGGCTCCTCGCGCGCGCCGTCCGCGGCCGCGGGTAGGAAGCCGGCGGCGCAGTCGGGGAAAGAAGGGGGCGCCTGGCCCTCACCCGGGCCGCCGCCTTCGCCATCCTCGCCGTCGGTCTCCTCATCGGTCTCGTCGTCGTCGTCGTCCCCGCCGTCGTCTGGGGCAGCGGTCAGGGCAGGGTCGGCGTCCGATCCCTCCGCCTTGGCAGGCGCGGGGGGCGCGGGCAGCTGCAGGCGCGCGGGCTGGCGCTGCTTGCGTGTGTGCGCGGCACCGGGGTGGCCCGGGGGGCGCGCGGCCAGCAAGTGGCGCAGGCGGTGGCGCAGCTGCGCGGGCGCGAGCGGCGGGGGCACGGGCGTGGGCAGGGGCGCGGGCGCGGGGGTGCCCGGGGCAGGGGCGCGGGCGCGGGCTATGATTTGCGTGCATTCGTCTATGACCGTCTGGATGCGCAGCACCGACGCGGCCGTGAGCACCTGCAGCGCTTCACCCTGCGCCACCACGAGCGAGCCGCTGTAGAGGAACTCGACGAGCTGGCGCACCGTCTGCGCGGGCACCACAGGCGGCACGCGGATCTCAGAGTGGCCGAGCAGCAGTTTGTCCTGGAAGAAGGGCGAGCCGGCGGCCAACACGCAGCGGTGTGCACGCAGTGAAGCCTCGCGGATGCGCACAGTCACGTCACAGAAGTGCCCACCCAGCCGCTGCCCGTTGAGCGTCTCAAGCAGGGATCGGGAGAAGTTCTGCAGGTGAATGTGGTGCACTGCCTCCGCCGCCGCCATCTGCACCGGACGAGCGGGTGTGGGCAAGAGGAAGTCAGCCAGGGACCCCCCCTCTGCCCCAGCGTTCCCATCCCTTCAGCGGGACAGGGCCCAAGGGTGAACCACACCCCCAGGCTTCAGGAACCCCAACCTTCTCCAACGCCCCCGGCCCCTCGAAGTCCTGCTTCCCAACACACGCAACACAGCAGGACTCCCTGCCCCCACCCCAGGACTTCTGCAGCCCGCTCTGCCTCTGCAGCCCGCAGCACACCGCTGTGAGAGGGCTGGGGATACCAAACGTTTGCTGCCCTCCGGTCTTGCTCACTGCCAGCGTGGGGAGCTCCAGGGCTCGCTTCCCCTATTTTGCCCCACCCACCCTGCCCGGAACTCTGGTATCCATCCTTCCCCATATCCTCCTCTGACAGGACACCCTGTGGAGAAGAGGGCGGGGACCCCTATCTAGAACAGGCTTCCGTGTCTCACCCACTCCCCACCCTGCTGGCTGCGACTCCCACCACGAGTGGCTTCTTTTTGATCTCCCCTTGATACAGCCCCCAACCTTGGAACATCCAAGGCCCTGTGCAGACCGAGGTCCGCTGCCTCAGAACCTGGGTACATTAACTAGTGTATATGGAAGTCTTCGCAGGGGTGCAGCTGGCATGAACTGCCTCTGGGGCTAAGCGATTCGGGGTGTGCATAGTCACACAGAGTTGAGACTAGGTTGGGCCTTAGCCTAGCAGGTGCCCTGCGGGAGGAAAATACATGGTCTCTGGCCCGCTCCAGCACAGCTAGCGGGAGATGCCTCCTGCAGCCTGATGCTTCCTGGAATCTTGATTGGGCCTGTGGGGCGCAGGGTGTGGGTGAGGCGTAGAGAGGGGGCTTGTGGACTGTGCAGGGGTGTGTGATTGGCTGGGTGCAGGTGGAGCAGCACAGGCCTCAAGAGCAGCAAGGCTGAGCAATATGGACCCTTCCTGGTAAACTGTGGCCTCGAAATCCCAGCACTGCCCACCCTCAGGCACTGGAAAGGGAAAGGGGTACCACCCCCCAGGGAACAATGGGCATCTGAGAAGCTCAGCTACTTCACCATCAAACAGGCACCGTGCTGGCTTGGCCTCAGTTTCCCCTCTATCTTAGATACCTGGCTCACCCCGCACCCAGGCCACACACACCTCCAGTCTAGGGGAGAAGCATCAGTCGGGACACAGGACACACCCTGAGACCCACCCACTCTGCACCAGCCTGGCTCAGGTGAGGCCTCTCTTAACCCCTCGGGGTCTACTTCGGTCTCAGACTCACCCCCTCGGGCGCCTTACGCCCAAACAGCCTTTCCTTTGCTGGGGCCATTCATGATCCATATCTGACCCCTCAGACCACTTTGCATACCTCCACTGCCCCAGTAACCTCCTCGCGTCCCCCCACCTCCCGGTCTATTCCCGACGCGACAGCCAGAGGGAGCCTGTTCAGACCTAACAGATCGGGACCCTCCTTAGCTCAGAGCTCGCCAGGCAATTCCTTAAACAGGCCAACTCCGCACGTACCGTTACCTCTGCCACAAGCACCCTTCACCGTCTTTTTTCACCCAGCACCTAAAGGACTTCAAATCCGTGCCCGGGCAACGGGGGCAGAAACCTGCGCCTCAATCCGTAGGGACTGAACCCTTCCTCTTCCGATCCACCCCGCCGTGCTCCCCAGCAGGCTCCAACTATAGTGCAGGTGCGGCAGAGCCTCTGGGCGCCTCGGAACAAAGGCCCACCTTGAGACGCTGCACCCAGGCGTCCTCGCCACCACGCCTTTGCCCACGCCATGCACTTTGCTCCGAGCACCCTCTCCCGTTCTCTGCGCCATTGCCCGCGCCTCACCCTGAGTCCAGCACCCCCTCCTCTGATCTGCTCCGGCTGCGCCCGCCCCAGCCCCGGCCGACTAGGTTTCCCGCCTCCGCGCTCTTGCCCGCGAAGTGCCCCCGTCCTGCAGCGCCCCCTCACGTCTGCGGCGCGCGCTCCAAGCCTAGCGCGGGCGCCCCTCCCCTGGCACGCCCCGTCCTCCCCGCCGGCCCTGCGGCAGGGGGATGCCCGCCTGACCCCACCTCCGGCTCCTCCTCAGGCACCAGGCCGGGCGGTGGCCGCCTCCAGCTCACCACTTTCAAGGCCGCACTTCCGGGCCCCAACGCCGGCGGAACCAAAGTCCGCCGCTGTAGCGGCGCGGCGAACCACTAGGTCAGAGCAAGTTTCCGGTGTCTCCATGGAGACTAGTCGCCGCTGCAAGGTCGCACTTCCGGCCAAAGTCGCAGGGGCTGGGACAACCAGGCAGTGTCGCCCTAGAGACGGGGCGGGGGCGGATCCTGTGCTGTCAATCTGTGGGCCGCGCCCACTCGCCTGTGCTGCGGGGCGGAAGAAGGTGAGAGGGAAAGAGGGTGGGAGGGCGGTCGGCTCCGAAGACCCTGGCGGGTCCCGGCAGGTTTAAACCCCACTGCACCCCAGCCTTCCACCCATATGGATGGAAGCAGCAGTAGTAGGGCTCGCCCCCGGTGTCGGACTCCAGCCCGAGTGGGGCCTGGGGGCTGCAAGTGGGATGTGGGAGCGGACGCCAACCCGGGCCGGCCCCGAGCCTGGGTCCCAGGTAGAAGATGGAGGCAGCCAGACTCGATGCCCCTACACCAGGCCCACCTGCCCCAGGGCGAGTAATGTTCACTTAGTGCCCTCTGCGTGCCACACTCTGGGCCGAAGCTAAGAAGGGGAGTGGGGTGTGTGTATGTGTGTGAGCTGGGTCCTACGTCTGCCCGGAGGGTGGTGAACAGCCAGACTCCAAAGACCAGAAGACACTTTAGGGGGCAGAATCTGTGGGAAGAGCTGTCTGGGCAGAGGAACAGCCTTGATCCGCAAGGGCCTTGAGGTGGGGCTGGCTGTCCAGGACATCCGTGAACCAGGCCCACTAGATGGTGAGGCTGCAGTGGTGGGCTGGCTGGGCCTTGTGACCTACTCATGGGGGCTGAAGGAAGGCGGGGAGTCAGGGGGGAGCGGTGCCTAGACCTCAGTGGACCCCATGCCTTGTGCAGCAGCTGTGGAGTCCAAAGTGGAGGGGCTGACTTCTCTGCTGCCAGTATGAGGACAAGGTCAGCATGCCGGCCTCCTGCCTCAGGCAGCTGCTGAGCGAGCGGCCGTGTTGTAGATGTGTTCTAGACGTGTTGCAGACGTGTTCCAGGCAGGGAAGGGAGGGGATGTGCCAGGTGGGGAGCATTCCATGGCCCATGTCCCGAGGAACCTCATTAAAATCCCAGTCCCGTGGCCTCATTGTCCTTGTTCAGAATCTAAGTCCTTCACGACGGCCTGCCCAGCTCACTGGGTCTTCTTCCATCCAACCTCCTCTACCCAGTTCCCATCACTGTTCATTCCTCTCTGGCTTCACAGGCCCCTTGCTGTGCCCATCTCAACCTGTGAGGCTAGGGGTTCATCTGTGTCCTTCACCTTGACAGACAACTATTGCCACTATGACCCAAACAGGAGGACAGTGGACCTAGTGGGGCAGCACACATAAGAGGTCCAGAAGGCAGCAGTGGCGGCTCAGACCTCAGCAGGGAAGGCCAAGCGGGGGCAGAGTCAGGGTAGGAAGGAGAGGACACGGGTGGCTTCAGAAACGTTCTCAGCAGATGAGGGTGCGATGGAGGACCTGGCCCTGAAGGAGTGTGAGAGACAAGAGGAAACACCCAAGCCCCGACCCCTCTCAGGTTGCAGAGGAGATGGGAGCTGTGGCCTCCAGCGATACAAGCCTTCAGAAAATGTCTTCTTTGCTTTTCTCTCCAAAGACCTTGTCCGGTGATCGTGGGGGCATCTCGAAGAATAAATAGTGTGGCTGAGGACGCAGGGTTAAGATGCCAGGGGTGGGCCCATGTGGCCTGCCAACATGGCAAACTCCCGACCAGGTCTGAGAGTCTTGGAGGCGGTGGGGATGAGAATGCCACAGTGAAGGGAAGAAGCCGAGAGCTCACGGCAATCACAGACACATGAAAGGAGCAGAAGAAATTGAGCTCCCACGTGACTGGGCCTCCTGAGCGCGGAGGCAGGCCCCCACCCCCAGCCAACCAACACACACAGAGTTTTCGTTTTATTTATTTATTATTTTTTGGCCGCACCGCACGGCTTGTGGGATCCCAGTTCCCCGACCTGGGATCAAACACGTGCCCCCCCCCCCAAATGAGAGCATGGAATCCTCACTACGGGACTGCCAGGGAAGCCCCTACAGTTTACGTCAGCAGTCAGGAGGCTCAGCCCCTCCTCCCAGCTCAACCAGGGGCCCCAGCCTGTCTCCAACCTCCTGCCGTGGCAGCCACTGTCCACGGGCGAAGCCCAGTGTTCAGGCCTCTGAGCCCAGCCCTATCCTAGTGGGTCTGGGCTGTGCCAGGTGTGGGATGCAGGGCCCAAGACTCAGTCTGCCAGGAGCTTCCCTCGGCCAGCCCGGGGTTAGGTACCAAGAACGTCCCCAGGAAACAGGGTGGAGACCGAGGGAGGTCCCTGGCAAGGCAGGTACCAGCAGTGGAGGGTTTAGCCCTCCAGACGGTGCTGAGAGGAAATGGAGAGCCCTTTGGGGTGGGGGAGGGGCAGTGGCAGGATCCCGAATACACCAGAAAGGCCCTGGAGGCTGCAGGCTGGGGAGGGGGCTGGAGGGGAGCCCGGACCCAGGCCCTGGTGGAGGCAGTAGGAACAATGGGTGGGACCAGGCAAAGTGCCTTCAGACTTAGAAGAAAAGAAACATCCAGATAGACATCAAGGACTGTCATTGAGGGGGTAGAGGTGGGGGGGAGGAATAATTGCAACTTTAATTTGCTTTTATATTTAAAAGATAACGAACCTCCTACTAGACCTGTGGCCTGAGGAAACCATGTGGGGAGGAGGAGACCTAAACTGAAATAACAATCTTAACTGCACAACCACCAATGTCGCTTCTCCAGGGTCCCTGCACCTGGGTCACGTACCGGGCCCTTGGATTAATTTTCAAAAGTTAAAAAACCCAAATATGTGGAACCTAGAAAAGTGGTACAGATGAACCGGTTTGCAGGGCAGAAATAGAGACACAGATGTAGAGAACAAATGTATGGACACCAAGGGGGGAAAGTGATGGGGGGGCGCGGGGAGGGATGAATTGGGAGATTGGGATTGACATATATACACTAATATGTATAAAATAGATAACTAATAAGAACCTGCTGTATAAAAAATAAATAAAATAAAATTCAGAAATTCAAACAAACAAAAAAAAACCCCCAAGAAACAGAAAACAGTAGAGTACACACCGGAGCACTCACATTCTCAAATTAGCAAATATTCTTGTTTGGTCCTTTTTATTTCTCCTGTTTTTAGTACACTAAAAATATTTTTTTCAACTAAAAACCTTTTTTTTTTTTTTTTTAAGTAAAGCTTGTAGGTGAAGGGGAAAACCCCTGGAGGTGTCACACCTAGGCAATTCTGTCCTTATGGCCTCTTGTTCCATCCCGGTTTAATGCATCCCCTGAGGCCAGATTAAAATGTTTGTTTTAATCAATGTTCTAATCCCGTCCCCTCCCATCCATCATTGCTCCTTGGTGCCCTGGGGCTGGGAGTTCCTGGCACCCTGGCACAGGGGCCCAGTACAGCCTTTCCTACTTTTTTTTTTTTCTTAAACTCCTTTTTTTAAAAATTTACTTATTTTTGGCTGTGTTGGGTCTTCGTTGCTGTGCGCAGGTTTTTCTCTAGTTGCCGCGAGCAAGGGCTGCTCTTCGTTGCAGTCCGCGGGCTTCTCATTGCGGTGGCTTCTCTTTGTTGAGGAGCACAGGTTCTAGGCGCGCAGGCTTCAGTAGTTGTGGCACACGGGCTCAGTAGTTGTGGCGCATGGGCTTAGTTGCTCTGTGGCATGTGGGATCTTCCCGGAGCAGGGCTCAAACCCGTGTCCCCTGCATTGGCAGGCGGATTCTTCACCACTGTGCCACCAGGGAAGTCCGCCTTTCCTACTTCTGAACACCAAACTCTCTGATAGAATTCTCCCATCTCAAGTGCACATATGATCCAATCATTTTTAGTAGATCTACCATTTTCTGTAACACTTAGCATCCTCCTGTTTTAGAACATTTCTGTCATTCCCAATGAGATCCTCTGCCCATCTACTGCGAGTCTCTGTTCCCACCCTGTCTCAGGCAGCTGCAAATCTAATGTCTCTATAGATTTGCCTGTGCTGGACATTTCATAGCAATGAAACCGCACAACATGAGGTCTCCATCACTTTGCCTCAGGCTGGTGTGCCAGCCACCCAGATGTTGTGAATTTTGTCTGGTTGGATTGTTCCTTGTTTTCCATTCAGGAGCTGTGCCCTTGGCTTCAGGTCTGAAAAGCACTTGCCTGCCGAGGTGGGTGACTAATGCAGAAACCTCCCAGGCCTGCTCTTCCAGGCTGTCTTCCTGCTGGGTCCATGGTGGCTGAGGCCCACCCAGACCTGGTCCCCTCCACTCTGCCCTCTTAGTGTTTAAGACACGGATTAACTCTTCTCTCTCTCTCTCTTTTTTTTAAATTTATATATTTTGGCTGCACCAGGTCTTAGTTGCGGCATGCAGGCTTCTTAGTTGCGGCACGCGTGCAGGATCTAGTTCCCCGACCAGGGATCAAACCCCAGCCCCCTGCATTGGGAGCGTGGAGTCCTACCCACTGGACCACCTGGGAAGCTCTAACTCTTTTTATTTTATTTTATTTTTATTTTATTTTTCTTGAAGTATAGTTGATTTACAATGTTGTGTTAATTTCTGCTGTTCAGCACAGTGATTTAGCTATACATATATATATATACAATTGTTTTTCATATTCTTTTCCATTACCGTTTATCACAGGACATTGAATATAGTTCCCTGTGCTATACAGTAGGACCTTGTTTCTTATCCATCCAATATATACTAGTGTGCATCTGCTAATCCCAAACTCCCAATCCATTCCTCCCCCACCCTCCCTTCCCCTTGGCAACTGCAAGTCTGTTTTCTATGTCTGTGAGTCTGTTTCTGTTCCGTAGATAGGTTCATTTGTGTCATATTTTAGATTCCACATATAAGTGAAATCATATGGTACTTGTCTTTGTCTGGCTTAGTCCACTTAGTATGATAATCTCTAGGTCCATACATGTTGCTGCAAATGACATAATTTCATTATTTTCTAGGGCTGAGTATTATTCCATTGTATATATGTACCACATCTTTTTAATTTTATTTTTACTTTATATTTTTAAAATTTTATTTATTTATTTATTTATTTTGACTGTGCTGGGTCTTAGTTGCGGCATGTGGACTTCTTAGTTGTGGCATGCGTGTGGGATCTAGTTCCCTGACCAGGGATCGAACCTGGGACTGCTGCATTGGGAGCACAGAGTCTTGCCCACGGGACCACCAGAGAAGTCCCTGTACCACATCTTCTTTATCCATTCATCTGTTGATGGACATTTAGGTTGTTTCCATGTCTTGGCTATTGCAAATAGTGATGCTGTGAACACTGGGGTGAATGTATCTTTTTTTTTCTTTTTTCTTTTTGGCTGTGCTGTGAGGCATGTGGGATCTTAGTTCCCTGATTGGGGATTGAACCTGTGTCCCCTGCATTGGAAAGCGGAGTCTTAACCACTGGACCGCCAGGGAAGTCCCTGCGTGTATCTTTTTTTTTAAATAAATTTATTTATTTATTTTTGGCTGTGTTGGGTCTTCGTTTCTGTGCGAGGGCTTTCTCTAGTTGCGGCGAGCGGGGGCCACTTTTCATCGCGGTGCGCGGGCCTTTCACTGTCGCGGCCTCTCTTGTTGCGGGGCACAGGCTCCAGATGCGCAGGCTCAGTAGTTGTGGCTCACGGGCCCAGCTCCTCCGCGGCACGTGGGATCTTCCCAGACCAGGGCTCGAACCCGTGTCCCCTGCATTGGCAGGCAGATTCTCAACCACTGCACCACCAGGGAAGCCCGCGTGTATCTTTTTGAATTATAGTTTTTTTAAAAAAATTTATTTATTTTTGGCTGCGTTGGGTCTTCTTTGCTGCGCACGGGCTTTCTCTAGTTGCGGTGAGCGGGGGCTACTCTTCGTTGCAGTGCGCAGGCTTCTCATTGCGGTGGCTTCTCTTGTTGCGGAGCATGGGCTCTAGGCACACGGGCTCAGTAGTTGTGGCTCGTGGTCTCTAGAGCGCAGGCTCAGTAGTTGTGGCGCATGGGCTTAGTTGCTCCGTGGCATGTGGGATCTTTCCGGACCAGGGATCGAACCTGTGTCCCCTGCATTGGCAGGCGGATTCTTATCCACTGCGCCATCAGGGAAGCCCTGAATTATAGTTTTATCCAGATATATGCCCAGGAGTGAGATTGCTGGATCATATGGCAACTTTATTTTTAGTTTTTTAAGGAACCCCCATACTGTTTTCCATAGTGACTGTATCAATTTACATTCCCACCAACAGTGTAGGAGCGTTCATTTTTCTCCACACTCTCTCCAGCATTTATTATTTGTTGACTTTTTAATGATGGCCACTCTGACGAGTGTGAGGTGGTACCTCACTGTAGTTTTCATTTGCAGTCCTCTAATCATTAGCGATGTTGAGCATCTTTTCATGTGCCTGTTGGCCATCCTTATGTCTTCTTTGGTTAATTCTTTTAACCTCAGGATTCATCTTTTAAAAACAAGGAGGTTTCCTAGATGCCTGTCTTTGGAAGCTTCCTTAACTCCTTAGCATGTCTGGTCCACATCCCCACGTCACCAGCTCTCCGCAAACAGGCCCTGATGGCTGGCTTGTCCCTGCCCAGGACCCAATCAGGATAGCTCAGGTCCTTTGCTCCCTATTGATCTGGAAGCCTCACCTCTCCTTTTAAAATTAAGGTGATCCACATAACACAAAAATTAACCATTTTAAAGTGAACAATTCAGTGGATTTTATTTTTTGTTTGTTTGTCTGTTTGTTTGTTTTTTGGCTGTGCCACGTGGCATGCGAACTTCCCCAACCAGGGATCAATCCTGTGCCCCCTGCATTGGAAGCATGGAGTCCTAACCGCTGGACCGCCAGGGAAGTCATCTGTGGATTTTAGTATAGTTGCAATGTGGTGTAACCACCACCTCCATTTAGTTCCAAAACATTTTCCTCACTCCAGTAGCTCCTCATTTTCCCCTCCCTCCAGCCCCTGGCAATGAATAATCTGTACTGTATGTCTCTATGAATTTGCATATTCTGGATATTTCATAAAAATAGAATCATACAATATGTGGTCCTTTGTGTCTGAGTTTTTCACTTAGCATAATGTTTTCAAGGTTCATATATGTTGTAGCACATACCAGTGCTTTGTTCTTTTTTATGGCTAAGACTCCATTGTATGGAAATACCACATTTATTTTTCCGTTCATCAATTGGTGGACCTTTGGGTTGTTTCCACCTTTGGCTGCTGTGAACAGTCCTGTACCAGGATTTGTTTGAACACCTTTTTCAATTCCTTTGGATACATCCCTAGGAGTAAATTGCTAGATCAAAAAGTTAAATCTATCTTTAGCCATTTGAGGAACTGCCAAACTTTTTTCCAGGATGGCTGCACTATTTTACGTTCCCACCAGCAATGTAGGACGGTTCCAGTTTCTCCACATCCCTGCCAACACTTGTTTTTTTTGAAGCCATCCTAAGCGGGTGTGAATCAGTACTTCACTGTGGTTTGGTTCGCATTTCCCTAATGACTAGTGACGCGGAATGTCTTCTCATGTGCGTATCGTCCAGGCCATTTGTATATCTTCTTTGGACCTCCCCTCCTTTTTCAACAGTTGTATTGAAGTAGAATTTATACGCCATAACGTACACCCATAGCGGGTACCCTTCAAAGATTTGTAGTAAATTAGTATTCATATCGTGCAGCCATCGCCGCTGTTCAGTTTTAGAGCATTTCCCTCCACCTTAAGACTTCGTGTGGTCCGTGTCCATTTCTGCTCCAGCCCCAGCGGCAACTGCTCCAACGTCTGGCTAGAGACACAGCCCCTCAGTGAGGACTGGGCGGGGACAGTGGACCCTGGCTTCTAGCAGGACACGCCCCATCCAGATGGCCTCTCTCCCTCCCCCCAACATCCCCTTTAGCTCCCACGGATGGAAAATTAGATCTAAAGACTCGCTGGGCTTTGGGCCAAATATTGTTGGCTAGAACCCCTCACAGGGAGTGTTAGATGGGCACCATTGCATCCCATGCAGGACCTCGGTGCTGCTGACCCTAACAAGGGTGCAGTGACAGCCTGACTCTGCTCACTCGTGTGTCCCCACCCCCAGATGTCCACATTGACACCCCACCCTCCATTCACCTCATAACGTGTACACCAGATAGTCCTAGCCGGCTCAGGAATCTCATTACCGCTTGGGAAGTGATGTTTTCCAAACTCTAGCATTTAATTATCTCATCAAGGACTGGGGCCATGTGTTCCGCTGAAATACAGGTTCCTTTGGGGAGGCAGAATCGGTGCTGAATTCTCAGAGTGAGGAGCTGCCTTAAAAGCAGCACCATGGGGACTTCCCTGGTGGTGCAGTGGTTAGGAATCCGCCTGCCAATGCAGGGGACACGGGTTCAAGCCCTGGTCCGGGAGGATCCCACATGCCGCGGAGCAACTAAGCCCGTGTGCCACAATTACTGAGCCCACGTGCCACAACTACTGAAGCCTGCGCGTCTAGACCCGTGCTCTGCAACAAGAGAAGCCACTGCAATGAGAAGCCTGCGCACCGCAACAAAGAGTAGCCCCCGCTCGCCGCAACTAGAGAAAGCCCGCGCGCAGCAGCAAAGACCCAACGCAGCCAAAAATAAATAAATATATTAAAAACGAAAAAAAAAAGCAGCACCATGTGGTGAGAGATGGGCTTATTTTTCGACTCTTCCTTTTGAGAACCCTTAACTCATGGATAGGGTGGATTCATTGTGTGTCAGTCAATGACAGTCATTGTTTTTTCTTTTTTAAAATTTATTTTATTTATTTATTTATTTTTGGCTGAGTTGGATCTTTGTTGCTGCATGTGCGCTCTCTCTAGTTGCGGTGAGCGGGGGCTACTCTCCGTTGCGGTGCACGGGCTTCTCACTGCAGTGGCTTCTCTTGTTGCGGAGCACAGGCTCTAGGCGTTTGGGCTTCAGTAGTTGTGGCGCTTGGGCTCAGTAGTTATGGCTCGTGGGCTCCAGAAGGTGGGCTCATTAGTTGTGGTGCACGGGCTTAGTTGCTCTGCAGCATGTGCGATCTTCCCGAACCAGGGAACGAACCTGTGTCCCCTGCATTGGCAGGCGGATTATCAACCACGGCGCCACCAGGGAAGCCCAGGCACTGTTTTTTCTGATGCTTGAGTCGTATCATCATGTATGGCTTCTGTGTCCTTTTAACAGGTTTCTGTCGTGCTCCTGGGGCTCACCTGAGGCTCCCCCTGGAATGCTTTCTCCCAGGAGCCCTGGTCCCTAACTGCAGGGAAAGGGCTGAAACTCTGGGCTCTGGTTGTCTCCTGTCCTTTCCCTTCCTGCCCTCCCTGGGGGCCAGAGATTCCCTAGAACTGGGTTGAAGTCATGCAGGCTGTGCGGCCCTGGATGACACCTTCTACTCTCTGGGGACCAGTTTTCCCATCCGTGAAATGTGGGCTGCAATAGGCAGAAAGGTGGCCCCAAAGACATACACATCCTAATCCTCAGAACCCGGAAGTGTTACCTTATCAGGAAAGAGAATCTTGGCAATTGTGATTAAGGATCTGCAAACGGGGAAATCATTCTGTGTTATTTGGGTGGGCTCTAAACGTAAATTCACATGCATCCTTACAAGAGCGGCAGAGGGAAATTTGTCAACTGTCTTAGTTGGGCTTGGCTGCCATAACAAAATACTATAGACTAGGTGACTCAAAGGACAGAAATTTACTTCTCACAATTCTGGAGGCTGGGAAGTCCAAGATCAAGGTTCCGGCAAGGTATGTTTCATTCTGAAGCCCCTTCTCTTGGCTTGGAGAAGCCTGCTGTATTGCTGTACGCTCACGTGACCTCTTCTTTGTGACCACAGCAAACTCTCTGGTGTCTCCCCCTCTTTTTTAAAAATTTATTTATTTTTGGCTGCACCATGCGGCTTGCAGGATCTCAGTCCCCCGACTAGGAGTTGAACCCTGGCCACAGCAGTGGAAGCCCGGAATCCTAACCACTAGGACACCAGGGAACTCCCCGGTGCCTCTTCTTAATAGGACACTAATCCCATTATTAGAGCTCCTCTCTCATGACATCATCTAACCCTAATTACTTCCCAAAGGCTCCATGACCAAATACTATCACATTGTGTTTTGGGGTGGACACACTTCCGTCCATAGAAGGACACACAGAGGAAAAGGCAGTATGAAGTTGGAACAGAGAGAGATTTGAAGATGTGGACCTTGAAGACTGATGTGATGCAGCCACAAGCCTAGGTACCCCTGGAGCCACCAGAAACTAGAAGAGGTGAGGAAGGATTCACCCCTAGAGGCTTCAGAGGAAGTGTGGCCCTAACACTTAGATTTCAGAATTTTGGCCTCCAGAACTGTGAATTAAATTTTTTAAAATATAAATTTATTTATTTATTTATTTATTTTTGGCTGCATTGGGTCTTTGTTGCTGCACGCGGGCAATCTCTAGTTGCACCGAGCAGGGGCTACTCTTTGTCATGGTGTGAGGGCATCTCATTGTGGTGGCTTCTCTTTGTTGAGGAGCACAGGCTCTAGGCGCGCGGGCTTCAGTAGTTGCGGCCCGCGGGCTCAGTAGTTGTGGCGCATGTGCTTAGTTGCTCCACAGCATGTGGGATCTTCCCGGACCAGGGCTCGAACCCGTGTCCCCTGTGTTCGCACACGGATTCTCAACCACTGCACCACCAGGGAAGTCCCTAAAGTTTTGTTTTAAGGTACCAAGTTTGTGGTAATGTGTTACAGTAGCCACAGGAAACTAATGGAGGAACCATAGTTGTTTAATTAAATTAATTAATTAATTAATTTTATTTATTTATTTTCGACTGCGCCAGGCATCTTGCGGGATCAACCAGGGATCAAACCCGTGCCCCTTGCAGTGGAAGCGCAGAGTTCTAACCACTGGACCACGAGGGCACTCCCGAACCATAGTTACTTTAAAGTGTGATTTTAGGGGATCTAGTGCCTTCTCTGCCTGGCCGGCATGGATGCTTATCTTCTGCTTTCCAGCTCCTACCATCCATTCCCTACCTAGAACACTTACAATGGGCGTCCGATCCTGCCATATTCCAAAACCTTCTGTTAGCTCCTTACGGTGAAAGAAAAGCCCAGCCAAAAGCCATGAATGGGGAGTTCCCTGGTGGTCCGGTGGTTGGGACTCGGCACTTTCACTGCTGTGGCCCAGGTTCAGTCTCTGGTTGGTCCTGCAAGCCGCCTGGCGACGGAAAAAAAAAAAGCCACTTACGGTGCTGTTGCAGCCCTACTGTGCTTGCAGCACAAGCAGGATGGAGACCCAAGTGCCGCCAAGAGGAGAACATGTAAACAAACTGTAGGATATTTGCAGGTACGGAGGGAATCAAGGCCACACACAGCCACGTGAATGTGAACGCGGGGAAGAAGGCGTGTGAACACACGGTGTGGACATGCAAACTGTGTGTGGTTCCATACGTATACCAGGAAAGCCTGTCCGGGGTGGGAGAAGTCAGGATGGTGGCAGCTGCGAGGGGCGTGGAAGGCTTCTGAGAGCCAGAGACATTCTGTGTTTTGCTATCAGAGCTGGTTACCAAGGGTGCTCACTGTACGTACACTGTGTAGGCTTTTCTCTATATATCATAAGCCTCCATCAAAAGGTTTAAAAGTCCATAGAAACAGAAAGCAGAGTAGTCACTGCTAGGGGCCGGTGGAAGCAGGAATGGGGGTTAAGTGCTGATGGATGCTGGGTTTCCTTTTGGGGTGATGAAAATGTTCTGGAATTAGATGAACTGGTGGTTGCACAGCATTGTGAATTTATGAAATGCCACTGAACTTACACTTCAAAATAGCTAAATTGATGGATTTGATATTACGTGAGTTTTAACACAATTTTAAAAAAAGCTTAAAAAGTAATAGAACTCAAACCTTATCTTGTAGCCTACAAAACTGGCCGGGTAGAGACAGTCATCACCTTCATGCATTTGTTTGTCCTTTTACTCACTGACTGAGTGCCCACTGCGGAGCAGGCCCCGAGCAAGACATGGCAGACGCAGCAGTGACGTAAACAGTTTGGAGCTCACTTCCTTGTGATTCTCTCTAGTTGAAATGTGAAGGAAGAGAAGGAGCCAGCCCAGAAAGGGAGGTGGGAAGAACGTTCTGGGTAGAAGGAACGGCAAGTGCAAAGGCTGTGAGGTGGGAACAACAGGTCAGCCTGTATGGCTGGAGCCAAGCGGTGAGGTCAGAGGTCAGAAGGGACAGACTCACCAAAATCTGATTTTTATGTGTGTGCTAAAATACACATAAAATTGCCATTTCAGGGACTTCCCTGGTGGCGCAGTGGTTAAAAATCCTCCTGCCAATGCAGGGGACACGGGTTCAAGCCCTGGTCCAGGAAGATCCCACATGCCTCGGAGCAACTAAGCCCGTGTGCCACAACTCCTGACCCTGCGCTCTAGAACCAGCGAGCCACAACTACTGAGCCTGCGAGCCACAACTACTGAAGCCCGCGTGCCTAGAGCCCGTGCTCTGCAATAAGAGAAGCCACCGCAATGAGAAGCCCGCTCGCCGCAACTAGAGAAAGTCCGTGTGCAGCAACGAAGACCCAACGCAGCCAAAAAAATTTTTTTTAAAAATTGCCATTTCAACGCTTTGTAAGTATACAATTCAGTGGCATTAAGTACATTCATGATGTTGTGCAACTATCACAACTGCCTAGTTCCCAAATGAAACCTGTGAAGACGGAGAAAGAGATCAGAGTGATGCAGCTACAAGGCTTCCCCAGGAAGTGGCTTTGGGGGTGACACCTGAAGGTCAGAGGGAGAATCGGGAGCAAGCGCGGAGTTTGGGAAGTGAAGCGGCAGTAAGGATGGCTGTCTGCAGGCGGGTGCCTGCAAGGGGTGGTGGTCTGGCTGGCACCTCCTACACATTGCTTCACCCCTTGAGCCCTGTCCGCAAAGCCAGGATATAGGCAGTTTCCAGTGGTCCAGGATTCGAAAGGGTGAGAAGCCGTGAAGGGTGGACAAGGAACACAAGGGATGAGAGTATAAGATGACACTGGCCCACTGGGAGGCAGAGTCAAGATGTGCCCATGTCCTGCCACTCACCTCTGGACGGGCTGGCTCCTTGGAGAGGGCCTCTGAGGGAGGGTTCTGGCCTGGCCTTGCCCTCCTGTATGCCCACTCTGGCTCGGCCAGTCCCAGGATGCTCCCTTGCGCTTCCCTGAGTTTGCCTGAGCCTGATTTCCAGGTGAACCTGCCCGCACGGATGCTGTTCCGGAACAGTTGCCAGGGTCTAGTGAAGGGACCATACCAGGGGGAACTGGAGGGCCCAACGCATCCCCAGCAAGCTGTCCAGCAACCTCTAGGCATCTCCCACCACTCTTCCTGTCACTCCTCCCGGTGTGCCTGCCTGCCTCCGGGCCTTTGCACTTGTTTCTCCCTGAACGGTTCTTCCCCCAGGTGTTTGGGGGCAGCCCCGAGGCAAGTCCACTCCTACACTCTTTACCATCACCTACTTATTGTGACTGTCTGGCCCTCGACACCCCCGCGTCTGCCCGGGCGGGGGTGGGGGGGCAGAGTAGGTATGGATCATCTCTACCCCACCCAACCCGGTGATTTTGGGGCCCAGCGCAGAGAGCGGGAGGGGGCGTGGAAAGTACTCAACAAATATCACTAATGGATTCCGCACCTCAACCTGGGCGCTGCCAGCCACCAACTTTCCTTCCCAATTCTCGGAGGAAGGAGGCGAGGGTCTGCAGCCCAGGCCTCGTGGGGAGGGGCTGAGCCGGGGCGGGCCAGTCAGTGGGGGGAGGGGCCTCGCGCGGACCGGGCGGGGTGGGCGCTCCGGCGGCAGAAGGGGCGGCAGAAGGGGCGGGGCGGGGCGGGGCGGGGCCCGGATTTGGGGGCCGCACTCGAGCTGGAACAAAGGCAGGCGCAGAGACAATAGGCCCGAGTTTCCCCCAGGCCCTGCGGCAACAGGAGCAGCGTCGGACGCACTTCCACCACCGCCACCTACACCGCGTGTGGGCGCCTAGGGGAGCTGGGGGGGCGGGAGGCTGCGCCCCGCTCCCCTGAAGCTTTTGCGCGGTCGAGCCCGCGGGAGGCGGAGTAGGGCCTGGGGGCTGGACGTGCCGGCCCTCCAGATTCTCTGCATCCTCTCAAAGCTGCCGCCCAAGGCTCCCCCTGGAGTGGCAACCGCAGGACCGAGGAGCCCTGCACGGGGACGAAGGCCCACCCCAGGCAGAGGCTCCAAGGCACCCATGCCTCAAGTATTCTCCGTGCTTAGTGACTTCAGACAGGATCCCCTCCCACAGGCCCCGCTCCCACCTCCGACGGGATCCCCTCTCACTGATCTTGCTTTCCTCCCCGTCAGGACCCCTCCTCCGCCAGCTCTAGCCTTAGGCCCTGCTTCCCTCCTTCTCAGCTCAGACAGGACTCCTCTCTCCCCATGGACCATGCCCCTCCCCCAGGATTCTCCTCACAGACTCTGCTTCTCCCTCAGACAGGATTCCCACAAAAAGACCGTGTTTCTCTCGAATAGGATTCCTCCTCCAGGCCTAGCTTCCCCCATCTGACAGAATTCTCACCAGACACTCTACGTCCTTCCTCAGACGGGAACACCCTCCCCGCACGCAGATGCTGCTCCCCACTGAGGCAGGCTTCCCCTCCCTACAGATCCTGCCTCCGCCCACAGATGGATTGCCCCACGCAGACCCTGCTTCCCCCTCAGAATTTCCCCACTGTTGCGGTTCAGTCCGCCCGCTTGAAGAGCATCAAGGCCAGCGCAGTGGCGGGCTAAAAGATGGCAAGGGGCGCTTGCAGGGCCAGGCGGGATTTCAGTCTCGGTGTTCTGAGCCCCGTGGGATCTATTTAATTTAGTCAGGTTTCAGTGTTTCTCATGTTAAACAATAAAAAGGTTAAAACCCCAAAGTCAGAGTCCCGGTTTAGAAGAGTACTTCCTCCACGGGATGGGGACCCTTCGCCCCTCTCCCTGGGCCCAGCATCTTCCCGAGGTCTCGGCCCCGCCCCCTCTAGGGAACGCTTGTCGACGCAGCAACTGGAGACCTCCCCAGGAGGCCAAAGGGGCGGGGATCGAGGTGGAAGAACGGACTGCCGGGGCGCGTGCGGAGTAAGCGGCCTGGAGCAGTGACTACAATAACGGGCGCGAGCCCGGCCGGTGGACCAGGCTGCGGCGACGGCGACGCAGAAACCCCGCCCCTGCCGCACGAGCGGCGCTGCGGGTGGTGGAGGGGGGGTGGGAGGAGCCCGCTCAGGCGCGTGCGTACTCATGGCCTCCCCCGCCGCGGCCCGCCCCGGCCCCGCCCCCGGGCGCGAGGCGCCCAGTGCGCGTGCGCGACGGCGTCGGCGCCAGTTATTTCTGTCCCGCCCCCGAACCGCGGCTCTTTCTGCGAGCGGGCGCGCGGTCGAGCGGTTGTGTGCGTGCCGCGTGGCGCTGGTCTCGGTCGCCGCTGAGAAGGAAGCGCGGGCGGCGGCGGAGGCAGGAGAGCGGGCAGCGGCCGGCCGGGCCTCGGCAGCGCCCCGCGCGCAGCGGGCGGCGACCTAGGCGGCGCGTGGTGGCGCTAGGCCTCGCGGCAGCAGCGGCCCAGCCGTTGGCGGCGAGCGCGTCTGCGCCTGCGCGGCGGGCCCCGCGCCCCTCCTCCCCCCGTGGGCGCCCCCGGCGGCGTGTGAATGGCGGCCTCGGCGGCGGCGGCCTCAGCGGCGGCGGCGGCCGCCTCCGGCAGCCCGGGCCCGGGCGAGGGCTCGGCGGGCGCCGAGAAGCGCGCCGCCGCCTCCTCGGCCACGGCCTCGGCTTCGGCCTCGGCGGCGGCGTCCGCATCGGCGTCGTCGCCCGCGGGGGGCGGCGGCGAGGCGCTGGAACTGCTGGAGCACTGCGGCGTGTGCCGGGAGCGCCTGCGGCCCGAGAGGGAACCGCGCCTGCTACCCTGCCTGCACTCGGCCTGCAGCGCCTGCCTCGGGCCCGCGGCGCCTGCCGCCGCCAACAGCTCGGGGGACGGAGGTGCGGCGGGCGACAGCGCTGGTGAGTGCGGTGGGGCCGGGGGCGGCCCCTCCCCCACCTCGCAGCCTTTGATCCCGACGAGGCTCGGGGGCTGGGGGTCTGTTCCCAGCGTGACGAGGGCGGGGGTCGCCTGGGCGAGAGGATGGGGACCCGAAGAGTGGCCGGAACGGGTGTGGGCAGTGGGCTGTGGGCCGGGCACTGAGATGGGGCGACTGTTTAAAGTTCGGTAAAAGAAGGGTTTGGTTCTTTCTCCAGGAGGGGAGGGTCGGATCGGCTCGGCAGGGGATGGAGGTTGGGACCCAGTGGGGGGAGATGCGCTCACCATGCGATGGTGTTGTTTCTTCGTGTTCTTCGTAGTGGTGGACTGTCCCGTATGTAAGCAGCAGTGTTTCTCCAAAGATATTGTGGAGAATTACTTCATGCGCGACAGTGGCAGCAAGGCTGCCACCGATTCCCAGGATGCGAATCAGGTATGTCTTGCCCAAGCAACCCCCAGGAGGTCTCTGGCCATGAGTAGGGGTCATTAGCCCAGAGTGTGGTGCCAGCTCCAGGCTTTACTCTCCCCGTAGTGGAAGGCTTAGGGCAGGTTGTCTAGGCTAAGTAAAGACCCCACCTTTCTTCATGTCGTATTTCTGGTTGTAAGTGCAGATTTGTTTGGTGGTTGTGTCTCTTCTGACTCTCCCTTTGCCCAGCAGTGCTGCACTAGCTGTGAGGATAACGCCCCAGCCACCAGCTACTGTGTGGAGTGCTCTGAGCCGCTGTGTGAGACGTGCGTAGAGGCGCACCAGCGGGTGAAGTACACCAAGGACCACACTGTGCGTTCCACTGGTATGCAGCGTGCAGGGGCTGCCCTGGCCGTTCTCCTGTACATGCCTTCAGTTGCTTACGATGGTAGTTGCAGATGGGGGAAGGGTCTCAGGGAGTTTCTCTACGGGGTACCAACTGAAGGGCCTGAGGGCAGAACTCAAAAAGGGGGAGGCGGGGCTCTGGTGGGCAGTCTCTGCAGGTTCAGTGGCAGGGGAAAAGCCACAGGCGGGGGGGGGGGGGGGGGGGGCGGAGTTCACAGGGGATCTCATGGTGCCGCAGGGGGCGTATAGAGAGCTTGAGGAAGCTCATCAGGGAACCCTCCTAGGCAGGGGATAGGCCTCCAGTGGTAGAGAGATCGGCATGTATGGATAGGGAAATGCAGGGTGTTTGGGGAATGATGTGAGGGACCTCCTGGACCAGAGGTTCCCTGGCCCCTGTTTTAAGCCTCTGTAGGGGAAAGTGAGGTCTTTGGGCCTTGTGTCTTAAACAAGCTGGTAGGGTTATCAGACTATCACTGACCAGTGAGTGCTGGAAGTGTTCTTATCATTGGTCACAGATATTTCACAGCCTAGCTTGGTATTTCTAGACTCTTCTGTGAATGTGCTGGAAGTGCTATGGAGAGGGGCTTGCGCTTGGTTTTTGGCCCAGAACTCCCCATGAGTGGCGTTTTGGTAGTCACGCTGTGGCTCCGCCAGCCCAGAGGACAGTTTTGGTGGGAAAAGTTGGGTGGAGGTGGTTCCTGTGGGGCATGAGGAGCCAGGAGAGAAGGGCAGGGGTCTCAAGGGGGTCCTGGGTTCCAGGCAGAGGTCAGGGTGCAAGAGGAGGCAATATTTAGTGGAGCTGAGGCTCGGCTTATTTGTATCTAGATGTTCCTATGTCTCACGCTGGGCTGGTGTAGTAACGAGACCTGACAGGGATCGGGGAGGAGAGAATGATGGATGTTCCCGGTTTTCTAGTGGCAACAGCCTCTGGGGAGGAGTGGGGGGTCACCGTGGTGTATTAGTCTTTGGGGGGTGTTGCTCTGAGCAGTAGAACCCTTTTCCCAGCACAGGGGCCTGACACCTCTCTGAGGGTCCTGGTCTGATACTGCATCTCTCCAGCCTGAGAAGGCTTTGCAGGTTCCCCCGTGGGTTGTTAAGATGGTGTGGTCTCCTTTTATCAGAGAAGAGGGGAGGTCACCAGGCATGGCTTATGAGGAAAATGTGCCTGACGGCCTCTTTAAGCCCTGATTTGCTTTTTGTCTGAGCCGGAAAGCAAATGTTGTGTGTGCTGGGATGCCACAGTAGCCAGAATCTCCTCCCCTGCTCTACAGAATCTTCTGTGAGTGGAGGAGAAAGGGAGCCCAGTGGCGGGTGGGGGCAGGGGTTCAGAAGTGGAGGAGCTTTCTTAGAGAGTGTTCACCTGGAGGAAGTTTCAGTAGGGGGAACAGCGGGGAGGTCTCTCCTGGCACAGGCCGTCAGTCTTAACGCTTTAAGTTGTCACTTCCAGAAGCTGAAAGGAGAGGGGTGTGGTTCTCTTGGTCAGGCTGAGGGCAGAGGGTTTTGAGAGCAAGGGTCTCGGCTCTTCCCTGTCCGCTGCTGTAGGCCCTCTGGGTTCTTCCGGCAGATAGCCCAGGGTTGCAGGACAGGCAGGAAGTGAGGCCCCGATCTCTGTCTGCTCCTCGAGTTGGAGATGGTGAGGATGAGCTCCCGCTTCATAGATCCCATTCCCCAGGACCAGCCAAGTCGAGGGACGGTGAGCGCACGGTGTATTGCAACGTGCACAAGCACGAGCCCCTTGTGCTGTTTTGCGAGAGTTGCGACACCCTCACCTGCCGGGACTGCCAGCTCAACGCCCACAAGGACCACCAGTGAGTCCTGAGGCTTGGTGGGTGGGTGCTGCCTGTTCCCGTGCTGGGCGCCCGGGCCCACCTCTATCTGCCCTCAGGTACCAGTTCCTGGAGGACGCTGTGAGGAACCAGCGCAAGCTCCTGGCCTCACTGGTGAAGCGCCTCGGGGACAAGCACGCGACATTGCAGAAGAACACCAAGGAGGTTCGCAGCTCGTAAGTGTGGATGCCCGTGCTGTGCCGGGGCAGGGTGGGGGGCAGTGGCCCCGGGTGAGCACCTGCCTGAGTGGCCCTCACCTCACCCACTCTGCCACCCAGGATCCGCCAAGTGTCTGACGTACAGAAGCGCGTGCAGGTGGACGTTAAGATGGCCATCCTGCAGATCATGAAGGAACTGAACAAGCGGGGCCGTGTGCTGGTTAATGACGCCCAGGTACCACCTGCGTGGTCCTTCTCTGTTGGCAGCTCACTCTGCCTCTAGTGGAATCGTCCTGGGGTTCGGCGCCCTCTGCTGGCTGCTGATGCCTCCCTGGGTGGGGAGAGGTTCTAGGGCTCTCTGTCCTCCCTGACGCCATCTGCCCTCCACCTGCAGAAGGTGACTGAGGGGCAGCAGGAGCGCCTGGAGCGCCAGCACTGGACCATGACCAAGATCCAGAAGCACCAGGAGCACATCCTGCGCTTTGCCTCATGGGCTCTGGAAAGCGACAACAACACTGCGCTGCTACTCTCCAAGAAGCTGGTGTGTGCTGGTGGGCACCCAGGTGGTGGGTTCCAGGTAGGCGCCTCCCAAGACCCTGGAGCCCTGTTCACTGCCCGTGTGCTCACGTACCGCCCACCCCCAGATCTACTTCCAGCTGCACCGGGCCCTCAAGATGATCGTGGACCCCGTGGAGCCCCACGGTGAGATGAAGTTCCAGTGGGACCTCAATGCCTGGACCAAGAGCGCGGAGGCCTTTGGTGGGTTTTTGTCTTTCTCTTGCTGCACCCTGCCATCCCAGGCACTGCACTTTCTTGTACTGTTTTACTTCTTTACTGCAGGCAAGATCGTGGCAGAACGTCCTGGCACCAACTCCACAGGCCCTGCACCCATGGCACCTCCTCGGGCTCCAGGGCCTTTGAGCAAGCAGGGCTCTGGCAGTAGCCAGGTGAGCCAGGGAGGGGACCATAGTGGGAGGAAAGAGGCACGGGGTCCTATGGGATGCCTGTCCACTGAGGTCCACTTGCTCTGCCCACAGCCCATGGAGGTGCAGGAAGGCTATGGCTTCGGGTCAGGTGAGTGATTCTGCCCCCGCAGTAGGTGGGAGAGCTGTGGTGCCCTATGTCCACCCCAACCTGTTTTCTGTGTTCCGAGCAGATGACCCTTACTCGAGTGCAGAGCCCCACGTGTCAGGGGTGAAGCGGTGAGTGTGGCTGCCCTTTGGTGGTTATAGGGACAGGGTGGCCGTAGGGGCGGGGCGCTCACACCAAGCCACGCCCACAGGTCCCGCTCAAGTGATGGCGAGGTGAGTGGCCTCATGCGTAAGGTGCCACGGGTGAGCCTCGAACGCCTGGACTTGGATCTCACGGCTGACAGCCAGCCCCCAGTCTTCAAGGTCTTCCCAGGCAGCACCACTGAGGATTACAACCTCATCGTCATTGAGCGAGGTGCTGCAGCTGTTGCTGCTGGACAGCCTGGGACTGCGCCCCCCGGGGCCCCTGGCGCCCCGCCCCTTCCTGGCATGGCCATCGTCAAGGTGAGCCTGCCCAAGTGACTGTGGCTGGGAAATGAAGATCTACTGCCCAGGCCGGCACCCCACTGAACACCCCTCACCTCCTCGCAGGAGGAAGAAACAGAGGCTGCCATTGGAGCCCCGCCTGCTGCCACTGAGGGCCCCGAGACCAAACCTGTGTTGATGGCCCTGGCGGAGGGCCCCGGCGCCGAGGGCCCCCGCCTGGCTTCACCCAGTGGCAGCACCAGCTCAGGCCTGGAGGTGGTGGCTCCAGAGGGCACCTCAGCCCCAGCTGGTGGCCCAGGTGCCCTGGATGACAGTGCTACCATCTGCCGTGTCTGCCAGAAGCCAGGTGACCTGGTCATGTGCAACCAGTGCGAATTCTGCTTCCACCTGGACTGCCACCTGCCTGCCCTGCAGGATGTGCCAGGGTGCGAGGCTGTGCGGGGTCTGTGGGGCGGAGGGCTGGGCCAGGTCCCGTGCAGCCCCTCACGGTCTGTTCCCTCCAGGGAGGAGTGGAGCTGCTCTCTCTGCCACGTGCTACCCGACCTGAAGGAGGAGGATGGCAGCCTAAACCTGGACGGGGGTGACAGCACTGGTGTGGTGGCCAAGCTCTCGCCAGCCAACCAGCAGGTGAGGGTGGGGCCCACTCCCTTGGTTTGGCCAGCAGCACCCCAAGTCCCCTATGACTCTGACGTTCACGTAATGCCTGCAGAAGTGTGAGCGCGTCCTGCTGGCCCTCTTCTGCCATGAGCCCTGCCGGCCCCTGCACCAGCTGGCTACTGACTCCACCTTCTCCCTGGTGAGTTCTGGGACTTGGGAGGGTGGGAGGTGCAGGGGCTGTTTGGCCTCACCTTCAGCCTGTGGCCTCTGCTTGAAGGATCAGCCCGGCGGCACCCTGGACTTGACGCTGATTCGAGCCCGTCTGCAGGAGAAGTTGTCACCCCCCTACAGCTCCCCCCAGGAGTTTGCCCAGGATGTGGGCCGCATGTTCAAGCAGTTCAACAAGCTGACAGAGGTGAGCCGGTTGGGGTGGGGATGGGTTGGGGAGGGGAGGCTGGGGGAGGCTGGGGGCAGAGAGGTGGGCGACCTGGGGCCCATCCACTGTAATTTGCCCGGCAGGACAAGGCCGACGTGCAGTCCATCATTGGCCTGCAGCGCTTCTTTGAGACTCGCATGAATGAAGCCTTTGGTGACACCAAGTTCTCCGCTGTTCTGGTGGAGCCCCCGCCGCTGAGCCTGCCTGGTGCTGCCCTGAGCGCCCAGGACCTGTCCAGTGGCCCTGGTGATGGCCCCTGAGGCTGGGTGGCCCCCGAGCCGCTCCAGCCTGGCTCTGTTCTCTGTTCTGTCCTGTCACCCCTCTTCTCTCTCCTCTTCTCCCTCGGTGGCCTGGTTCCCACTCCGTGGTGGCCCATACCCCAGCCCCTCACAATATGGTTTTTACTTCTGTGGATTTAATAAAAACTTCACCCGTTACTCAGGCCTTAGTTGGTGGGGGCAGTGGTTCTGGGGGCCTGGTCTCTGGCTGTTACCCATCCCTCACCAAACCCTGTTGGGCCAGCTGGGGGTGGGGCACTGGTCTCCGGCCACCCGGGTGTCCAGGGAGTGGGGAGCAGCGTCCCTCCTGGGTCCTTTGCGATCTGGTGAGTGTCTGGTGGGTAGGAGGGTCACCCGGTAGGTAGGCAGACCCAGGCTACGCTGTGGGCAGGCAGGGTGAACCCCCAGGTAGGTGCTGCATGGCAGCTCATTCTCCCCGAGAGCTTCTGGAGTGGGTTGGAACCGTTTCTCACAAGCAGCTCGTCACAGTGAGCTGGGTGGGCTGGGCTAAGCGGAGTTGGGCACTGTGTCCCTGGGGGACAGGCCTGGGCTGCTGGGGTGCTACCGGGATGTCTGGGGAGCCGGCCTTCCTGGGGGTGCTGGGCCAGTGTTCGCTGCTCATCTTCACGTCCCAAGCCCTGAAGACGGGGGTGGGCTTGGTCTGTCCACTCCCGCCAAAACGAGAAAACAACTCCAGCCCTCTGTCTCACACCTCAACTAATCTGGCACACGTTACCAAGCCCTGCCTGAGCAACTCCTGTCAGCCACGTCGCCGGACTCCCTAACCCAGCCTGGCTCACATCAGGCCACTCACACAGGCCCAAGACTAGTGGCCAACTTTTATTGCAGAAGGTACAATGAAAATGCTGGGCCCTCCGCTGGCTCCCTAGGGTGGCACGGGGCGGGGGGTGCAGTCAGTCCCTTCGAAGGTTCTTGAGCCGCTCCTCCAGGTCTGCATCTGCATCGACTAGGGCGGAGGCGGCAGCCTCTGCTTTCTTCCCACTGGCAGCCACACTGAGGGAGCCTCCGGTGGACGGGAGGTCTGCAGAGAAGGGGGGTTAGGAAGAGAGCCCCTGCAGAAAGGAGTAATGCTGGGAGAGGGAGGGTCTGCGCGGTGGCCGAGCTGCGTGCAGGACAGGGCCCAGGGTCTGGACACTCACTTGACAGCTCGTCCGTCAGGCTCAACCCCAGCTCATCCAGGACCTGGGCTACAACAGCGTCACTACGTAGAAAAAAGAACTATGAGGGCCAGGTGACCGGAGGGCCAGGCATCCGTCCCCACCCCCCTGCCTCCTGTCTCCAAACCTCTCCTCTTCATCGTCCTCGTCACCCATGGCATCGTCAATGGCATCGTTCATCATCTCCTCCTTCATGTCCATAATCTCTGCCTGCCGCTCAAACTCCATCATGATCTTCTGGATCTGGGGCAACTTCAGCTGGAAGTGGGAGGAGGGTGAGTCTGGCCCCTGAGGTTAGCAGGGGTAGGGAGGGGGATCGGGAGAGGCGCACCTGTCTGTTCATGGTGCCCATGGCCTTGGTGACGCCCTTCATGGCTTGTGCCATTGAGTTGTTAGACTTGAGTGTCTGGATCTTGAGGGACACAGCCTGGATGTTGGCCCGCATCAACACAAACTTTCGCACGTACCGCCTTGTGCGCACCAGGTCTCTTGCCATGATACGCACAGCGTCCTGAGAAGTGGACAGAGATGGCAGGGAGCCAGCCTTGGGAGTGTGCCCACTGCCACTCCACCATGCCCACTGAGGCGTTCAGGGGCCCCTATGTGCCTGCTCCCAGCGGTGACTGTTCCCTCGCCCTCAGGCCTCTTGGGTCACCACTGCAGACTCCTCCGCAGGCTTCTCACCTCGGATCCAGAAATGAGAGGAAGAAAGGTGGGGCCGCCCTTCAGGGGTCCTTGTCTATAGAGTCAACACCCATTCCTGAATTCCCCTCCTGGCCAAAGAATGAGTGTCTCCCTCCGCCTCACACAGGCCCTCACCTCAAGAACAGAATCCTGATTCACACACAAACACATCCAAACCTCACCTTTTCACTTCCTCCCCAGAGCTCTTCCTTGCTTTGCCCATCCCAGGAAATGGCACCTGCTCAACCCAGCTGCTCAGGCCAAAACTCTGTCACCCATCAAAGGTGCTGCTCCCCAGCGGTTCAGGCTGTGCCCATCTCTGCTCACCGGCCCCCAGGGCCAGTGCATCCCATGCCACGTGGGCTCCCACTGTGGCCCACGATTCCAAGTGGTCTGGCCCACATCCACTCCTCTGAGCTCACCCATCACTCCCTCATGGAGCATCTGCTGTTCTACCTGACACACCTGCCACTTGGATCTTCACGGGCTCACTCTCCGTTACTCAACGTTCGCCTCTGATACCACCTCCACAGAGGCACTTTTGGACCCTGAAACTAGGGAAAGCCCCACTCAACCCTGCATTTCCCTAGAAGCACCTCCCTGTTGGTGCTCAGCCTGTCCAGTTTGCTGCAGCTCCGGTGTCTGAACAAGCAACAGCACTGGCCCTGTGTCCCAGGCTGTGCCAAATCGAGCTTACCATTTGGCCCTGCTTGGCCATTTTCTTGATGTCTGCAATGATTTTCTTCTCCTGGGTCTCTAGCTTCTGTCGCTCACGGTCCAGCTCTCGCATGGCGCGGTTCAGGGCGCGCTGGTTCTGCCGCAGCAGCTCCTCCGGCGTCTTCCGGCGCCCAAACAGCAGGTCCATGGCCGCAGGAGCCCACCGGTAGGACTGGGGCAAGTGTGAAGCCTTACTGCAGAGTGGTGTGAGGCCCAAAACGAGGGCATGAGGCAGAGCTGGGGTCACACTGTGTATGGGCAGGGACAGATGGGGGCTCCCAAAATGGAAAGGGCTGAGCAGGGAGAAAAGGCGTGAATGGAAGGCCAAAAGAGTGGAGTCTGGAACTCGGGTAGCCCCAGGGACGTGCGTCGGGACAACGTGCCCACCCCAAACCCTCCTCCATCACAGTGCCCCCACAGAGGTTCAAGGCTTCCACCTCCTCCTGCAGACCCTGCGATGAGGCCCTAGCGTGTGCGGTGGAGATGAGACTGAGAGACTGAGACTGGAGATGGCCGTGGGTGGGCGGATGGGGGGTAGGGGGCACTTGGAACCCTGAGCGCCAAGGACAGGGCACTTGAGAGGGTCCCTGACAGGAGGAGGTGGAGGCCGCGAGTGCTAGAAACAGGGTGGATGAGGGGGGGGGGAGGCTCTGAAGCTGACAGCGTATGGATGGAATTCGGTTTGGGGCGGGGGTCCTAAACGCTGAGGGAATCTGGGTGCGGAGAATAAGGTTGGGGGGCGTTGCGGACTCCTGTACAGAGGGAGGGATGCTAAGTGTTGGGGTGCCTTGTTCACGCAGGAAAGCCTGTGGGACCATTCGGGGTGTTGAGCACCGAAGGCAAGACAGCATGGGGTCCCCTGATGATAAGGCCGGGTCCCAGGGAGGGGCGAGGCCCTCGTACGCCGCCGCCCACGCGCCAACCCAGGGCCCGCGCCCCAGTAGGGGCCACTCACCGGAGTTGCGACAGGGACTCGCTTCCGTTTCCGGGTCACGCTCTTCTCGCTGGGAGCCCCGGAGCGCCCACCAACGACAGCCCCTCGGTTCTGTCGCCTCGGCGGTCGCCGCCGTTTCCGGATTAAACCACCCGACGTCACACGTCCCGCCGGCGCCCGGAATGCTGGGCGGGGACAAGAGCGCGCGTGCGCACGCGCCGGAGACCAGGCCGGCCCCAGGCGCATGCGCACCAGCTTCCGTTTCCCTGCCGCAGACTCGGTGTTCTACAGGTTCAAGTCCAGCCTAAGGGAGCCGAGCCACGGCCGGAGTCCTGGTCCTTGCGGAGTTGGCGCCCTTCCGGGCGCCTTCCGCGCAGCCACCCGGAGGCCCTGCACCCCACCACGTCATCCACTGTAGGGTCCAGCTCATCTCAGGGACCCAGAACTCTCGCTGATGTTTCTGGACCTCAGGCACCCGGTGGCACCAGGCAGCGTTCTCCTCGTCAGGCCCTCCCATGGCAGAAGGGGGCAGAACAGGAGATGGTGCGGACTTCCTTGGATGTTGGCTTACTGGCCAGGAAGCCTGTGGTTACTGGATCCTGCCCCTCCCTTGTTCCGGAGTGGGATTCATCCCCCCCAGCCCGAGGCCTGGGGCTTGGTCCCCTCACCACTCCCAGGGCTGCCCCAGGCACTGGGCAGCCTGCTGACGCGGGGGCGGGAGGGGGGGCCCTAATGCCACCTGTGAGCACACAACTCCCACCACGCTTGCTGCAGGAGCCCTGGTGGACATCACCTGCCCCTCCCACTCCACAAAAGGAAGAGGCAGAGGCCATGCAGTAACATTCCCCTTTAATAGCCTGGCGGGACCTCCAGTGGTGCAGGGGTGGGGTGCCGGGTGCCCAGCCACCCTTGGCCTCCCACCCCAGAGCCCAGATTAGGGGGGCTGGATAGCACCCAGCGTGGGGCTAGACAAGCCAATTCATTTCCCATCGCTGAGCAGGTCGGGGGAGGCAGCGCCGACCTCAATCACATGGTGGTTTAAAAAAAAAACAACTAGGAGCGGGTGGCAGGGAGGGGTGGCAGGTCAGGGCATGGGATTCCCCCACCGGCTGCCCCATGCCCCCCCCACCTGTGGCCCCCAATAAATATTTGCAGGGGACGCCGGGGCTGGTGGCCCTGGCAGGGGTGGGTATGCGCCGACCCTATTTCAGGCAGCGCTCGAAGTAGGTGGAGCCGATATAGCCACCCCGCATGGAGCGCTGCACGTTCTGCTCAAACAGCCTCCGGTTGTTCTGCAGGACCTCGGCGGCTTCCTTGTTCAGTGGGTCTTCAGGGTTGGGCTCCTGTGGCCGGTATGGGTGGGCGTCAACAAGCCCAAGGGGCAGAAGGCCAACCTCCCCCAGCCCCAGCGCCCCTGCCCCTACTCACCAAGAAGAGATACTGCAGGCCATAAATTATGGAGTTTATCGTAAGGACTGGCTTCCAGTCCTCTCTGTGGGCAGAGAACATCGTGATCAAGGGCTGGTGAGTGGGCAGCCGCCACAGGCCCTGCTGGGACCGGACAGGTCAGGCCCAGGGCACGGGACAGTGCGGATGGGAGAAGCTAGCGGGAGGGTGCAGAGAAGGACAGACCATGGAGAAAGCCAAGGTCAAGCCACGAGGAAGAAAACGTGGAGATGAAGAGACAGAGGAACACACACCACAAGGGGTAAGGAATGGACAGAGACAGGTGTAGTGCAAGGCCACGAAGGGCGCCTGGCAGGCAGGGCTGGGGAGAGCTGTGGAGGGCTCGTGCCCTCACCTGAGGATGTTGAGGCAGACGTTGCCCTCGAGGTCAATGTTGGGGTGATAAACCATCGTCTCACACTTCACCTTGGGGGGGTCATGCGGGTAACCCTGGCCCACCTGGCTCCAGGAAAACAGAGGGGAGGTGGATAGGTGCCCCAGCAGTGCCTGGCCGGGGCCTCACCTGTCGCTTCCTCAGCCCAGGGAGCCACCCCGGCCCACCGAGACTCACCTTAAAACTGAACACAAACTTCCCGCTCTTGTAGAAGCCCTGTGAAGGAAGAAAAGAGGAGTTGGGATCCCATCCAGCAAGGCCTGGCAGGGGAACCAGGTCTCCCTACTTGAGGTGGGGCCACCCGCCGTGCCTGGGAGTCCAGCTGAGTGTGCCCTCACCTCATCAGGACAGATAACCAGCTTGAAGTTGAGGAGGTCGTCTGGATCTGAGAAGCTGATGTCACACGTCTTGGGCAGATTCAGCTCGTTTATGTCTGCGTTTTCACGCAGAAAAGGGAAACAGAGAGAAAGGAAGAGGGAGAGAGAGGAGGGTGCTCAGAGCAGGTGCAGGTGCCAGCAGAGCCTCCGTAGCCTCCTCCAGGACCCCGGCTCTGGCCTGGGCAGTGGACCACACCCCCAACCCTCTCCCTGCTCCCCAGTCTCCAGGCAGGCTCTTCTGGGTCTACAGAACACCACAAACACGCATGTTCAATTGTGACTGTGCTTGAGCTCCTGGCCCAGGGTAAGTTCCAACTCTTCTGAATCCACAGCCCTAAGTCGCAGCACCCAACAGCTGGGTCCCCCCCAACCCAGCTCCTAAATGCCCCCACTCCCATGTGCCCTCCAAGAGCCTCTGACTACCCCAAACCCAGGATCCCTGGCCATAACCCCCACCTTCTAGAGGAGTCCCCAATTATCTGCCCAAACTCAAAGACCTTATTCCCCCTCCACACCCTAAATCATCCCCCCAGCAATCCCTGGTCCCCACGATCCATATACTCCTCTTTCTGCCTGTCATCCCAAACCCAGGTTCCCATCTGACCCCCAGATCTGTGAGTTTCCCAGCCCTCCTACCTTACACTGTTCTGACTATAAGATTTCCAGCATCTCCAGCATCATGGTCTAAACCCAACCCTACTCCTATCTCTAATCTCTGGCACCCACTGTCCCTCCTTCCTCCTCCTGTCACCCTAAACCCCAAATTGCCATGTGACGCCTCCCCCCCCAGACCCACGAAACCCAGGCCCCAGAACGTACTTCACCACGCCTGACTCTGATTCCCACTGACCCCAGCATAATACACTAAATCTCCCACTCGGATCCTCAATCCTTGGCCCCCACTATCCATATCTCCTCCGCCTTTCACCCAGGTTCCCGTCTGACCCCCCCCAGACTCTCGAGTTCCCGGTCCCCCCACTACACTGCCACTCTCAGATTCTCAGTCCCTAATATCAGACATCTGGCTTTCCAAATACCTTCAGTGCCCCATTCTCGGCCCCGCATCTCTGACCACTTCAGTGACTATTACTCCACCCCTGATCCCTCAATCCCCAGGCCCTGATCTCCGATCCCCACATCCGCGGCCCCCCCATTTCTGACACCTCTGACCCCTGGCGACCGCATTACCCCAAGCCAGGCCCTGACCTCCGACCTCCACCCCCATCCCGACTCCTTACCCTTCTGGATCCGCAGCTGCGCCGCCGATGCCTTCTTGCTGCTGCCCTTGGTGCCGCCCGCCGACTCCTCCTCCTTCTTCTGCTGCTTCAGCGAGAACAGCTTGATCATCCTGCCGCCGCCGCCGCTGCCGCCCCTGCGGGGCCCGGGACCCCGGCCACCCGGCCCCCCGCCGCCGCCGCCCTTGCCGCCTCCGCCACTCGGACCCGCCGCCGCGGCCTCTTTGGCTGCTGCCGCCGCCCGCCCGGCCTGCCGCGCCGCTCCGCGCCCACCGCGCGGCCCGCGTCGGCTCCCGTAGTCGGCTCCGGCCTGGCCCGGCGCCTCGGGCTCGCTCGGCGGCGCTCGGGCCCACTCGGCTGTTCTCGTGTCCGCTCGGCCCCGCCCCCACCCGCCGCTCCCTCCTCCCCCTCGCCCGCTCCGGTGTCCTCAGGCCCAGCTGCGGCTGCGGAAGCGGGGTCCTTAGGCCGCGCCACTAGCCCGTTCACTCGCTCCCTTCCCGAGGGGGTTGCGGCTCGGGTCGGAAGAGGGAGGCGGGGGCTGCGGTGGCGACGGCCGTGTACTGGAGGAGGCTCGGCTTCCGCGGCAGCAGCGGCTTCGGCGCGGAGGTCCGCAACGGCCTCTGGCGCCCCACCGCTTCGGATGTTTCCGCCGCCTGCCCGCTTCGGCTCTTTCCGCCCGGCCTGCGCTGTGCGCCTGCGCAGCCGCCGACGCCACCGCCCCGCGTTGCTCCGCGATGGGACTTGGGGATCGGGCTCCTTCGGCTAGGCTCGGGTATTTCCGTTCGGGCAGGCCGGGCCGGGCCGGTCACTTCCGGGGACGCCCGCGGGTCCAGAGAGGGGGGCGGTGTTGCCGCCATCTTTAAGTGGGGCAGATGCGGGCAGCTCCGCTTGCGGTCCAGCCATTCCCACTTGCACTCGAGCAGACGGCGGCGTAGGCGGGCCAAACGAAGTACTTGGCCCCGGGGGTCACAGACTGAGGCTGGGTCAGGTCAGAGCCTGAGCAAGGCCGGGGCGTTGCCTAGAGGGTGCGTGGTCCAGCACTTTCGGTATCCCATCGCAAACCCAGAGAACCCTCTCGCAGAGAGTCTGGTTGAGGTTAACTAACAAATAAAACGTGTATTGTGTCAGAGGGTAGTAAGCACCGTGGAGGTTTACACGGGCTGACACACTTCGGAAGCGGAACGTGGGGAGGGGCCGCGCTCTGCGCGGGTCTACAGTTCCAGCGGAGGTGCCCTACGACCTTCCGCCGGCTGCGCGTGAGATGTGGGCGGGGCCAATCTCCCCTCCAATCACGGCTCAGCGTGCCCCGGGGTGGGCGGGAGGAAGCGGCGCGGAGCGGTTGTGCGATTTCAGGCTGTCACCAAGGGAGCCGTCAGGCGGTGAGCAGCGCCGCGAGGGCTGGTTGGGGCGGGGGGCCGGGCCCGTGGGGCGGCGGGGGCTCTGTCTCTCAGCCTGCCCGCGTCCGAATGAGGCTCCTGCCGCACGTCCCATCCAGTCGCTGAGGCGACGTGCCGCCATCATACGGCCCACCAAGGGAGAAGTAGTCCCGGCGGCCCAGTTGGGCCCGCGCTGGGGGTGGGCAGGCTCAGTCCATGGCCTCCTCTTGGCGAACGACCCCGGCCCCATCCTCACCCCAGGGAGTCGGCTCTACCCCTTCGGGTCTTGATTTGGCGTCCATCCCGGCCCCAGCCTCCTCAGAGGCCCTGCCCGGGTGCCCTCGGCGTCTTTGGGCTCCGTGGACTGGTCCCAGTGGTGTCTGTGCAGCCGCTCCCCCTTTCGCCCCTTTCCATTCTCTTTCCACCATCCCAGACGCCCCTCTTCAGCCCTCTAGTTGTCCTAGCCTCACACTCCCAGCTTCGTTGACTCCCTTGAGAGCTGAGCGCTGGAGAGGCGCCGGGGTGAGGATGGGAGAGCAGAAGCTGCAAACGGCTCAGGTTTGGGGCTGACAAGATTGCAACCGTCCCAGCATTCTCAGGCTTCAGACATGGCTGGTTCTGGGACCCAGAGGGCTCTTCCAGACTCAGTTTCCCTCTCCCTCTCCGTTCTTCTCATCCGCTCTGCTCTTGCTGATTATTTATTTTTGTACAGGACGTGAGGGTTGATGACCATACTGCGGTTTCCAGCCAAAGTCTCAGGGGTGGTTTCTATTGGTCAGCCTGGTTCATGTGCCCATCCCCAGGCCAGTTGCTGAGGCCCTTCCGCTAAGGGCCCATCTGGGGATGGGGAATTGGTTCCCTGGAGAGGACTAGCCAAAGCTCGACTCGCGTGATCTCTGATCTTGTGGCTTCCCCACCGTCCAGTGGGGGAAGACTTGACCATGCAACAGAATGCTAGGCAAAGGGGGCCATGGTTTCTGGACCAGGGAGGAGAGAATGGCCTAACTGAGGCAGGGGGCTGGGTTGGAAGTGGTGCAGCTAAGCTGTATATTCCTTGTCACCTTCGTGGCCACTCAAGTGGCAGAGAGGCACAGGTGGTTTTGGTGGCAAAGGTGCCTGTGGCCCTTGGGCCTGCAGCCTCTTAGGATGCAACCTAGGGCTTAGCACATGCAGAGGTCCTGAGGGAAGCTGGGGCCAGTGCCTTGGAGGGACTGGGCAGAACGTGGCGGGTGAGTTGTGAGGGTGGAAGTGCACGTAGGGTTGTTAGCGTAGCCTCTGGGAGCTGACACTGGGAAGAAAGGGTCTGTTTGGGGAACGAGGGAGCGGGAGTAGGCAGGGAAGAGAGGCTGAGTGCTGTGGGCCTCCAGGCTGGAGATGGACGGCTGGGATCAGAACAGTGCTGGGGCGTGGAGAGAAGTGGATAGATTCGGGAGGCTAGGCTTCTGGTGAGAATAATTGGATGGACGTGGCATGGGGAGGCTGGGCTTGGGAGTGAAGAGTATGGGCTCAGGTACAGGCTGGCTGGGCACTGTTGTAGCTTTCTTAGATGACCAGTGCTTTGGTATTCCTCTCCTGGGTGCCTCATATGGCTCTGGCCAAGTGGGGCGAGGTGGTCATTCTGTCCAATCCCTCAGCCCTGATGATAGTATGGTAACACTTGGTTCTCGACCTGCAGCCACATGACTGGATTGCAGAGGTGTGCCTGGCCAGCTGCAGAAATGACCTTTCATGGGTGGCCCTCACATAGCTGTTCATGTTGATTTCTTCTCAGAGGGCTGTTTTGGCAGGTGGGTCCATGGACTTCTCAAGGCTTCGGGTGTGGGGCCCTGGCCGGATGTCTCCATGCTTTTCATGTTTACTGTAATTTTTCCTGTGTGAAATTTCATGTTTTTATGTAGTTGTATCTGCACAGATTTCCCTTCATGATTAACACGAAGATGATCGAAGATGAGAGCTTTCTTGTTTTCTTTGTTTCAGATGATAAAAATCATACAAGTTGTAAAAAAAAGAAAAAGAAAAAAAAAAAAGCCATGTTACAGGATTTATAAAGTTCCGGCAACATTCCTCTAACCTGAGACCACTGGCTACCTCAGTGTTCATTCATATGCCTTCTCTGATCTGATTCTCCCAACCCCTCCCTGCCTTCCTCTCCCCTCTGATTCTACAGATCCCAGACCAGGTTTCCTAGAATCCCCTTTGTGATCAGAGAGAACCGTGAGTGCTGTCAGAGGGTCCGGGGACGCCCCACCCCTGACTGTGCCACACAGGAGTGCCCCTGCATGGGGGGGTTGCTGACTTTGCCAGACGTAGTAGATGCCAGAGTGGCTCTGGTCTTGGCTGGGGCTAGACTAGCGGGGAGGTGGGGAAAAGAGAGGGATAGGGGAGGGGAGGAAGGGGGGCTGAGGCAGGGAGCATGCCTTCTCTAGCATGTCTGTAGGAAGCCTCTGGCCCAGGCTGGCTTGTCTTTCCCTGATACCAGGGCCCAAGTCTTGAAGGGATCAGGGTGACTCAGTGGCAGGGGCAAGTCCAGCTGCACTTCTGGAAGAAGCTTGGACATACAGGCCTAGAAGGGCTGTTCTGGAACCCTCTAGGCCAAGGGCAGGCTGACACCCTCCTGGAGTGGGGTTTAAGTCCCAAGCCAGACCCTGCTGCATGAAGATGCCCTCTTTGGAGCTGCCTTTCTCCATTGTCTCTGGCACTTAACAGCACCCATGGGTGGAGTGGGGGACTGTGTCAGGGCCTGAGCAGTAGGATGGAAGGGGAAGATGGGGCAAAAGAAGCAATGGCACCGGAAGAGGCTGGAGGGTTCCAGAGACGCCCGCCCTCAAGTCTGCAGGACACGGAAGTGGAACTGGCAGTATCTGTCCATCTTCAGGAAAGCTGCTGCCGGCTGTGCTTCCTGCGACTCGTTACTGAACACACTCACGATAGAGCCCTCCCAGCGTGCGGGAGCCCTTAGGGGCTGTGCGTGGGGCCGGGGAGGGAGGAGAACGGCGCGTGATGGGCGCGTGATGGGAACGATACTAGAGGGCTGGGGAAATGGCCTGGGGCTTGCAGCCGCCTGCGGGTCGCGGACTGGCTGGAGTCTGCGGGGAACAGAGGAAAGTCTCGCAAGAATATGGATTCCCAGGTAAAGCCTTGTAGCTTTCACACCTAAGAAGTGGCTCCCTAGGTTTAAAGTTTCATAAACACATTCTCAGGCCGGCTCTGGCTTGCTGGACACCAGCCTGATACTTCAGCACCTGATGATGTTGGCTGGCTGGGGAGAACTCTGCCAGTCCAGGTCCTCATCTGGCAGCTGGCTGGGCCGGCAGATGTGTGGGTCGAAGGGAACATGGGCAAATAGTACAGGAGCCGTGGTGCAAGGGGGGCACCCCACAGATATGGCCAGGCTCTGCTAGGGGCCACATCTGCAGGGGGCTCTGGCTCTTACAGGAATCATGTGGTTGCAAAGAAAGTGGTGGACCTGTGGGGTGGGCAGAGAGGGACCCAGGCAGGTGGGGAGGAACTGAATTGGTGCAGACCCAGACGCAGGTTCCGTGTACTGTTTATTGAGCACCTACTGGGCACCGGGCCCTAAGAGGGCTGGCTTGTACCCACGTGATCACAGGCCTCACAGCATCCCCGAGAGGTAGGTGTTCTGCAGCAGCGCCCCCCCACCCCCGCACGGAGGACCGAGGTGAGGGCGGAGACGGGGGTGCAGCGCGCGCTGGCTACTCTGCACTGTGGACGCGCTGATGCTGGATGAGCTTGGTGCTCTGGTGGAAGCAGCGGCCGCAGTCCTGGCAGGCGAAGGGCTTCTCGCGCCGGTGGGTGCGCAGATGCTGCGTGAGCGTGGGCCGCTGGCGAAAGGCTTTGCCGCACTCGGGGCATGCGTACGGCCGCTCGCCCGTGTGGATGCGCCGGTGCTGCGTGAGGTTGGCGTGCTGCCGGAAGCTCTGGCCGCAGTCCGGGCAGGCGAAGGGCCGCTCGCCTGTGTGGATGCGCTGGTGCTCGGTGAGCCGCGAGACTTGCGTGAAGCCCAGGCCACACTCGCTGCAGTGGTAGGGCTTCTCGCCGGTGTGCGTCCGCTGATGGCGAGTGAGCTTCAGACGCTGGCTGAAGCGCTGGCCGCACTCAGGGCAGGCGAAGGGCTTTTCCCCCGTGTGCACGCGCAGGTGCTGCGTGAGCGTGGGCCGCTGGCGGAAGGCCTTGCCGCACTCCACGCAGGCGAAGGGCCGCTCGCCCGTGTGGATGCGCCGGTGCTGCGTGAGGTTGGAGCGCTGCCGGAAGCTCTGGCCGCACTCAGCGCAGGCGAAGGGCCGCTCGCCGCTGTGCACGCGCCGGTGCTGCAGCAGCACCGAACGGCGGCCGAAGCGCTCGCCGCACTCCACGCAGCCGAAAGACTTGTCGCCCGTGTGCACCGCCTGGTGCTCCAGCAGCACGGCGCGCCGCGCGAAGCTCTCGCGGCACTCGCTGCACGGGAAGGGGCCTGGGGGCTCCGGCGCGCCAGGAGGCGCGGGGGGTGCCGCGCCGGGGCCCGGGGGGTCGCCGTGGATGCGCTGGTGCTGCAGCA
Source organism: Balaenoptera borealis (assembly GCF_965194805.1). Taxonomy (NCBI): domain Eukaryota; kingdom Metazoa; phylum Chordata; class Mammalia; order Artiodactyla; family Balaenopteridae; genus Balaenoptera; species Balaenoptera borealis. Next base: position 69,497,611 of record NC_138878.1, read on the forward strand.
GGTTGGAGCGCTGCCGGAAGCTCTGGCCGCACTCGGCGCAGCGGAAGGGCTGCTCGCCCGTGTGCACGCGCCGGTGCTCCTCCAGGCGCGCGCTGCGTACGAAGCCTTGGCCGCAGTCGCCGCACACGAACGGCCGCTCCTCGGTGTGGGTGAGCTGGTGGCGCAGCAGGTGCGAGCTGCGGCTGAAGCTGCGGCCGCATTCGCCGCACACGAACGGCCGCTCGCCCGTGTGTATCTTCTGGTGCCTTAGCAGGTTGCTGCGCTGGCTGAACACCTTCCCGCACACGTCGCAGCGGCCACCTCGCACGGCTCCGGCGCCTGTGCTGGGGCGACCTCGACCCCGGCTCCGGCCCCTGGGGGCACGCCAGCGAGCGGCGGCCAGCCCGGGGCCCACGCCCTGGCGGGGATCGTACGTGGGGTCCTGCTCACCTCCCGGGTCGCTGGAGAGCACCAGCGCGTGTGAGAAGCCACCTTCGAGGGAGGGTGACTCGAGTCGGCCCGTGAGGCTGGCCACGCCGAGGTCCCAGGGGAGGTGGACGTGGGGGCTCACAGTGTCTGGGCCAGCAGAGATGCTGTCCATCTGGAGTGTAAACCCTGCATTGCAGAAGGGGATCCACTCATTCATGACAGAGAACCCACTTGTGCCCAGAGCCACTCCAGCCCTGCGGAAACGGTGCGAACTAGAGCGACCTGAAACTGACCAAGGAGGCAGACAGAAGTGACGTGGGCAGGGGCAGGGGTTGTACCTGTGCAGGCTTCCCTAAGGAGGTGACAATGGGACAGACCCTTCAGGAGGTGGAAGACTGAAAAGCTGGGGACAAGCTTTCCAGGTCTGACTTAAGTTTGTAAAAACCACCTTTCTGGAAGGGCTGTAGGGCAAAGGTGGGGCAGGTGGCCCTTGCACTGTCCGGGTGGATGATGATGGTTTCCACAAAGGCAGAGCTGTGGGTGGGTCTGAGGGAGGCTGGAAGTGGAGCCAACAGGAAGGGAATAGGGCAGGGGGTAGAGGCAGGGAATGCAGGCAACCAGGACTTTTGTCTGCCGTGCCTTCCTTGAGATGCCCACGGGACTCCCGAGGGTCAGAGGCCACACGCAGGCTGTGGGGCACAGGAGTTGGGCCCAGTCTGCCGGGAAACGTGAACATGGCTGCTGTGGCATGTACATGGCCTATGGAGTCCTGGGCCTGCATGTGATCAGACAGGGGTGGGTGTCTGCGGGTAAAAGGAGCAGGTTCCAGCCACGCTGTGAGCACTCCATCATTAGATGCTGGGGGAGGCAGGCGATGTGAGCACAGGCAACGGAGAAGAAGGAAGTTAAAGCAAGGAGACTGGGAGACTAGCAAGGGCTTCAGTAGGTGACAGAAGACCTATCAGCTGCCAAAGAAAACTCAGAAAAACTATACTGTGTCAAAGGAAATCATCTGTGCACAGCAAAAACCCTCCGAGTCAAAAGACGAATGACAAACTGAGAACTCTCCAGAGGCAAGAGACTAATTAACCAAAGTAAGGTGCGCCAATCAATCAACAAGAAAGACGGACAACCTGACAAACGGGAAAGGGCAGGAAAAGGAAAGGAAATGTCACTGATGCTTAAATTCTGTAAAATATGCTCAGTCCCCTCCTAGTAAGCGAAGTGCGTATTAGGGCCGTACTCGTTACCGGTTCCACACCCTAACTCCAGGAACCCAAGCATTTGTGTGCACCGCTGGCGAGCATCAACAGAAGCCAGTGTGGCAAAGTGCATCAAAGCGTCCAATTTCCCACCCTCTGATCCAACAGTTCCACGTCTAGGTGCTTCTCCACCAGTTGTGTCCCCCTGTGTGAAATGACCGGTGTAGGAGGTTTCTCAGTTCTCACTGAAAAGTAACCCAAAGGAATGTCAGTAGGGGCCTGTGTGGATAAACGGGTGTGTCCACGGTGAGCCCCAGTGGGCTCTATGCAGCTGTCCAAAGAGGAGAGCGCTCGTTGCTGTGTGTTCAAGTGGGAAGATGCGTGAAAAACGTCAGGCGTGGAACAGGGGGAAGATTAAGCATCCACGTGTGTTTTAAAAGCGGGCAATGAGTATGCACCTGAATTTGTGTTTGTTCTTCTACGCAGAGAATCTTTCTGGAAGTACACACAAAAAACCGGTGATGTTGGCTGTTGGGGTGCAGGACCATGTGATACAGGAGAGGGGCATTCCACTGTATACTCCCTTGTGCTTTCTGAATTTTCTAACACGTGAATGTCCTAGCAATTCAAAATGTTCTCCTGATAAAAGCACTGGCTGCACAGAAGATGTTCGGTTGAGGGCAAGGGGAGCAGCCAGGAGACCTTATGGGGATACCAAGGCGGCTGAGGTGAGCTGTGGTTGACTGTGGAAGAGTACAGCCTGAGGAGAGAATGGGACTGCAGAGAAAGAACCTGCCGAGGAGCCTGGGGTGGAACTGCCGGTGTGGCTGGAGAGAGCAGAGAGACCGGGGGGCTGTGGGCTGAGAGAAGCAGGTCCAGGCTGGAGCGTCAGCTACACAGCATGAGCCAAGCCTGGCCAGCCAGCTGAAGACAAACAGCAGAAGGGGCATGTATCAGATGCTACTCTCTCAGCTTCAACATGCACAACTGACAGACGGAACACAAGAAAAGAGCTTTCAAAATACCTGGGGCAGCTCCAAAGCAAGAAAGGACGGTGAGATTCAGGAATCCAGAGCCTGGTGCACCATGCTGTATGGTGCCGAGGCTGTGGACACTGAGGACGAGAGCCAGGCTCTGTCATGAAGTTGGGGGTTGAGGACACAGCCTGGGTGAGCCCTGTGCACCCGCGGACCTTTTGCTTTCAGTGAGGCTGCAGAGGTATCTCCATTGAATGGCTAGGGGCCCAGACGAGCCTTCCAGTTCAGAGTTATGCTGGACCCTGTGGCAGTCCCTCACCCAGGATGACGCTTAGGGCAGGGACAAAGAAGAAGCCCCCAGAGCTGTGAAGGGCAGGCTGTCAGCAGTGCACCCAGTGGGAGCATTCACACCCAAGGAAACTGAGCTAACTAACAAGGCCAGAAATAACATAAGGTACTTGCAAATTCTCAAAGGATGGATCAGTATCCACAAAACAAGGACGTTATGAAAAAAGAATGAGTTTGGATCCTTATTGATAAAAAACAGCAAATGGGGACTTCTGGGTAGTAATGGTATCTATTTAAATTTGTTTCATTGTGAAACAACATTAAAAACCACCATAAAGGTTTTGTTTTGTTTTTACAAGGCATAAAGTCCACAGAGATGAAGAGAAGAAGAGAGGAAACAAACAAATCCCTGATATTTTCTACTCTGGAAAGCAAAATGGGCAAATGGTAACTGTGCAGCAGACTGGAGAAGGCGAATAGTAAGTCAGCAGTGGGGAAGACTGAAAGAAATCAACCCGTTTTACCCCAGAGGTTGAAAAGTTCAGGAGTTGGAGGTACCAGGTACCTCTGGCCAGGCAGGTGAAGGGGCAGGGGCACCAGGCGGGCTGGGGAAGCTGTTTCAGAAGCTGAAGCCGAAGCTGGGCAGGGCTACTGCAGGGAACAGCCCTGGGTCTGTCTGCACAGAATTCTGAGGAAGCAGTGGGCAGTGCTGTAGCTCTGACTTCTGGACCTCCTCTCCCATCCTGGCAAAGGGCTGGGTTGAGGGCGGGAGAGGACCCTGAGGGAGTCAAGGGAGTTAAGGGAAGTCACATTGGGCGCTGCAACGCTAGCCTCTCTCCCCGGATGCTGGCAAGAGGCTAGGAGTGCCTTCTTAGAACACTCAGAGGGGAGAACTGAAGATCCTCACAGCAGGGGTGCCTTCAAGCAGCCCAGCCAGACTGCCCTACGACTGCTTCAGTGGCATCCACTCATGCTCCACCCACCCACTCACGTTTCCCAAGAAGTGAGTCTCCTTGGGGAGTGAACCCCTCACCCTCCCCTCCCAGCCCCGATTTGTTGTCCTGGCCGATAAGACCCTCACCCATCTGCTCAGAGCTGCCAGAGGGACCAGAGACCACACTGGAAGAAGAAAGCTTAAAAAACAAGTTATTGTTATCCTCAGAGAAATAAGGAAAGATGTTACAACTGTAAGAATAACAGAAGGTGGTTAAAAAAATGAATGTTCAGGGAAAGAAGACACTCCTGGAAATTAAAACTCTGCTAGCAGATATGCAAATCTCAAAGGAGGGTCTGGAGGCTATAACTGAAGACATTTTCCGGAAAATAGAGCAGAAAGAAAGGGATGGGGAAATCGCAGTGGAGAGAACATTGGAGGATCTGTCCTAGAGTCCAATAACAAAGTAACAGGCATTCCAGAAACAAGAGAACAGAACAATGGAGGGGAAGGAAATCAAAGAAACAATGCAAGCCAGTTTCCCACAATTGAGAAATGTGAATTTCAAATTGAAAGGGCTCACCAACAGTGGTGATAAAAAATGTTTTGACCCAGTTTCACAGCAATTAAAAAAAAATGTTTTGAGACAGAGTTAATAAAAAGAATTCTTCAGCCAAAATTCAGTGTAATACAAATGTGTTTCAGATATGGAACATAGCTCAGAACTTTACTTCCCACACCAGAGTTCACAGGAAGGTTCACCAGAACAAGGGGGTGGGACTTCCCTGGTGGCACAGTGGTTAAGAATCCGCCTGCCAATGCAGGGGACACGGGTTTGATCCCTGGTCCGGGAAGATCCCACATGCTGCGGAGCAACGATGCTCGTGTGCCACAACTACTCAGCCTGCGCTCTAGAGCCCGCGAACCACAACTACTGAGCCCGCGTGCTACAACTACTGAAGCCCGTGTGCCTAGAGCCTGTGCTCCGCAACAAGAGAAGCCGCTGCAACGAGAAGCCCGCGCACTGCAACGAAGAGCAGCCCCCGCTCATCGCAACTAGAGAAAGCCCGCGTGCAGAAACGAAGACCCAACGCAGCCAAAAAAAATAAATAAATAATGAATAACAAGGGAGTAAACCAACAAAGAGAAGGGGTCCAGGGAACAGGGAGGACAAGGAGGCAGGGAGCCTGGCCGACGGCAGACCGTCGTAGGCTGTGTGGCTGAGGGGGACAGCACAGGGCATCTGGCCTGAGAGCAGGGCACCGCTCTGTCTTGCCCAGGCCCCACCCTGTGTCAAGGTCCCCCCTGTCTGCCCACCCTGTCTACTAACCTGCTGTCCCTCTCTGCCCCGCCCCCCAATCAGTGGGATGCAAGCCCAGAACCCGGGGGCCATCCAGGGTGCCGGGGCTGGGAGCGGACGTGGGGAACACAAGTCCTGCTCTCAGGAGGTTTTATTGGGGGCGGGGAGCAGCAGCTGGAGGGGCCATGAGGTTAGTGGGGGGCTTGGCTCTCGCGGGTAGGAGATGCTAAAGCAGGTTGAACGCTGCAGGCGATGGAGGAGCTCGGGGAATGCCGGAGTAAGGGGGCCACCTGAGCAGGGCCAGGAGTGGGATGGTCAGGGGTGGTGCTGCCCGTGCGGAGGGCCCCATATTACTCACCTGGGGAGAAGATGCTCCCAGCTTCCTCCTGCCACAGGGCCTCAGGGTGCTCCGTCCATGAGGACCCCTCAGGCCCAGCCTCACTATGGGGAGAGGCCTGGTCCAGCGCCACGCCACAGCCCTGAAACCACAGTGGTCACTGCTCGCCTGTGTCTGGCTAGGCCCAGGGAGGGACCTACCCAACCCCCACCCACTGAGGCTCCCAGAGCAGGGGCTCACCTGGGCCTCCTCAGGTAGGACAGTGGAAGTGGCCTCCTGGGGGTTGGTTAGAGGCCCAGAGTCCAGAAGCTCTGGAGAGGAAGGGTGGGGTCAGGCGGCTCCAGGGGCCCCCCACCCTGATGCCCTCCTCAGTGGTGTGCCAGGTGCTGGGGTCCAGGTGAGGTGAGACCTGGGTGTAGACTTGGGGCTGGGCATGTCAGGGGGGCTCTAAGGGTCCACACAGGAATGGCAGAGAGTGTGGGTGGGCATGTCTGGCACCTGCCTGGGAGGCGTATGAGAGAAGGGAATGCTCCCCAGCACTTTGGGGTCCTTCCTCAGCTGTGCCCACCCATACTCCAGCCTTCTGTCTGCTCTCGAGCAATCGGCTAATGTCCCCCAGTGGATCTCCTCAGGGAGAGAACCCCACATGCCTCCCACACCAGGAAACCCCAATAGCCAGCTCCATGCCAGTTGAGAACACGGAAGGAACCACAGTGGTGACAGTCAGGCTTGGCATGCGAGGGATAATGACGGCCACTGGCTGGGCGGGATGTGGGGACCACCAATGCATGGGCACGTTGCCTACCCTCACCTGGATCCTCTGTAACCCCAGGCTCCTCTTTCACCCGTAGGCCCAGCGACGACTCCTGTGTGGCCCCATGGGGCATCTCAAGCCCAGGTTCTGGAGCCCGAGGTGTGACTTGAGGGAGGGGCTGGAAGTCGGAGGGCTCCGTCTTCTCCGATAGCACCTCCTGGCCTTGCACCTGGACTGTGACCTGGGGAGGTGCCCCTGCCATCAGGAGCTCAGGTCGGGAGTTCACGGGCATCCACCCTATCTTGGGACCCCAGGGGTCCCGACTGACTAGGTCCTCTAAGGACCCATGTCCACCAGGGACTGAGCAAGGCGTGAAGGGACCACCTGCAGTTGCTCGCCTGCTGCTGACACCCACCCTCTCTCCCCACCCTGCATCCCTTGTCCATGCCTCTGGGTGATGGAGGGATGGGCCAGTGAGGCTGGCCCTGGAACCCCGTCTGCCCTCACACAGGGTCTGCCGCAGGTGACCACTTCCAAACCACAAGGGACCAGTGTCTGGCTGAGCATGGCACCGCCCAGGAAGAGGCAGAGATGCATACTGTTCCAGCCCCGACCCCAGGGCCACTGACTCACCCATCTCCGGGGCCCTCCTGGCTCCCGGCGCAGGCCCTCGACCAGGGCAGCGGCCTCCTCAGGGCTGCCCGGCTGCTGTCCCCGCACACGGGCCTGGATCTCGGCGGGCAGCGCGCCCAGGAACTGCTCCAGCACCAGCAGCTCCAGCACCTGCTCCTTGGAGTGCACCTCGGGCCGCAGCCACTGGCGGCACAGCTCCCGCAGCCGGGCCAGCGCCTCGCGGGGACCCACTGCCTCCTCATAGCGGAAGTGCCGGAAACGCTGTCGTGCAGCCTCTGGGCCGGGATCCCATGGGGCGGCTTCACCCTCCTCCTCAGACTCCTCCAGCTTCACCGTGATGGGCCCCTCATCTTCTGGGGGTGCGTGGCCCGGGAAGCCCAGAGCCGTGGGCCTCATTGGAAAGAGCAGACTGGGGCTCTGAGGCCAGCGTCTCCCCCTGGGGGAGGAAGGGGGTGAGGCGGCTGCGATGAGGACAGCGGTGACGATGCGCTTTGAGAGCCTACTGGATGCTGCGCTGTTGAATCCCGAGACCCGCCAAGTGGAAGGAGGATGAGGAAACGGAGGCACGGAGGCCGTCCCGTGCCAAGGACCTGTGGGGCTGGTGAGCCCTCGGTGAGCCTCTCTAGCCGGGCCTGTGCAGGGTCTCTGGTAGCCCCCTATTCCTGGGCTGCTTCTTAGGCCCAGAAGGCACCTCGTCTCTCCCCCAAAGCCCACGCTTCTTCTACACGCACCACCTAACCCCTGCTCTGCATCCCTCTCCCTACCAGGTGAATGCCACCTACAACATCCACTGCCTGGGCATCTGCACCACTACCACCCCTCCCCCCACCAACGCCAGTCTATCACTGCAGCGTCCACTCTCTCGCCTTGTCTCTCAGACCACTCCCCTCCCAGCGCGGTTTCACAGCGCAGCCTGACTGCACCTGCCCCACCCCACACCTGTGCAAGGTCACCTGTATGGCCCAGCACCCAGACACCATTGTCCCCCCATTCAACCCCATTCTCTGAGCCCGACTTATCACAACACGCAATGCCCCACTATCTCCTCCGTTTCCTGATTTAGGTGGCACTAGGAGGTAACGGGGTAGTTTTCAGAGGGGAGCTACAAAGGTGCCGAGACCACTGGACTGCAAGGAAAGTCGGAGATTCTGCCCAGCCTATTTGCCACGTAACCTCGGCATGTCGCTGTGCCACTGTGAACCTCCATTTCCCCCACCCCCACCACACTTGCGCTGCTCCTTCTGCAGCTGGAGGTACAGTGCGACCTTTGTGGAGAGATCTGAGTTTATTAAGGAAGTGGATTCGATTTCGAGGGCCGCCTGATCCCGTGGGTCTAACCTTCGCTCCTCAAGGTTCCAAGTCAACCTGAAACCCCAGGAGACAGTTGGGCCTCCGTAATCGGGCCGGCCCTGCGGAGCTCCCTGAACTACATTTACCAGAAGCCTGGGCGGGCACCTTCTGCTTTAGGGAGCCGGGGCAGGTCCGGATGCCGCCATGGCAACTGGGGGCGGGGACTCCAGATCCTGTCGCCGTGGCAACGCGCAGTGATTGACGAGCCTCGCGCGACAGCGCTGGGCCCGGCCACGGGGGGCACCCAGGCCCCTGTCCTGCGCTCCCGATCCCGCTGGGCCGCCGCCCCCGTCCCCGCCCGAACCTTCCCGGTTGAGGGGCCCCCGCCCTCACCTCCGCGCTCAGCGGGCCGCTCCGCGCTCCTGAGCATGCGCACTCGCCGACCTGCCCTCCCCGGCCGGACTATGTCTCCCAGAATGCTCTACGCACCAGCCCGAGCGCCGCCTTGCCCGTCCCCCACCCTCGCCTCAGTTTCCACCCTCCTCCCGCTGTGCCCCGGGGCAGCGTTGTTCGCAACGATCGGGTCACACTCCGGGCCGCGTCTTCCCGCGCTCCCAGCCTCAAATCCAGGCGTCCAGGCGCCCGTCGACGCGAGCAAGCTTCTCAGGGGGCAACGGGCGGCCGCACCACCTTCCCAACCGCGCATGCCTCCACCAAGTCTCCCTGAATTCTCTACGGGCTTCGCGGATTAGCAGGGTTCTGCACCAATCAGGGCCCTCGCTAGGACGCCGTCAGCCACCGTCTCCATGGCAACCCCCTGCGGAGACCCGGCCACCCGTTCCACCGCCCTCAGGACCGCAAGCGAGCCTCTCCCACTTTCGCCTTGGAGAGAGGCTCGGCCGGCTCCTGTCCGGGAGGAGGTCAGCCAGTCCTCCGCGCGCGTGCGCGGCGCGATGACAGTTTTTTTTTTTTTTTTTTTGTGCTCGCGGGCGGTAGGCGGGCCCGGGCGTCTCCATGGTAACCAGTGGGCCGTGCAGGCGGTTTCCAGGGCAACCCTGGATACCGGCCGGCGTCTGAAAGAGGATGGGAGAGGTAGGGTGAGGGTAGAGATGCGGAGCGAGAGAGACAGGACAGACAGACACAGACTCGGGGGCGGGGAGAGTTGTGAGGAGAGACAGTGAAAGTAAGTGAACAGACACGGACAGAGACACGGGCAGGACAGAAAGAGACCTAGGTCAGAGAGTCAGGGCTGGGCAGACATGTGTGTCAGAACAGTTAACAAGAGGGAGAGCGATCAGGGCGGGATGGAGATGAAAGGAGAGACAAAGATTTACAGCGACAAGACATGCAGCTCGAGATTCAAGGGACAGACAAGGATCAGGAGTACAGAAGCAAGAGGGGAGAAAGGGACAGAAATTAGAGATACAGTAAAGTGGATCGAGAGTTTTCAAAGACTCAGAGAAGGGTGACAGCAAGAAGAGAGAAAGACGGAGCGGGAGGGACACATGTTAAGAAAACTTATCCAAAACTTGCCATTAAGAGAAAAAAAGATGACTAGAAGAGCTAGCACCATCTCTACCAAGCCTGCTTCAGGCCATCTGATTCCCTAAGTGAAGCAACTTTTTTTGAAGTTAACTGCTTTTGATCAGAGTCCAGATACTGTGACGTTAGATGCTAACGAGTAAAAGGTTGATAGGTTGTAAATGCCTTCTGTCCAGTAGAGAAGGGTACCCCAAGTTTTTTGTCACCCAGTAGGACACTAAGCAGAACACTAAGATGCCTGCCCACTGCCCCATGGGGCACTACCGATCCGACTTGGCGCTTTTATTTCACTGTTCGTTCTTTCACCCTTTCTGTTGTTCCTTCTCTCTCATCTTCCCAGAACCACCTATGTCACCTGCTAGTTCCCACCGGAGGTAAACAGATATTTGACACGTGCTCACGGAGTTTGTCTTTAGCTGTTTCGAAAATTATATTTTGACAGTCTAAAGGGAACCATTTCTCCAGAATGGGGGACAGACAGGGAGAAAGAGAAAACAGTGAGACAGACACAGGAAAGGAAAAGACGTAGCGAGGATGGTGGGAAAGAAAGAGACCAGGTCCGGGCGCGGAGGCTCCGGTGGGCCTCGCAGTGAGCTGGACCCTGACTTGTCCCGCGTGGGGAACACGAGCCTCAGCTGGGCCTGGGGGTGACCCTCGGGGCGGCTGGTCCAGTCATGGCAGACTGCTGGAGGTCACAACCAAAGAAATTCTCTGATTACTGCAGGTGCTGGATTGCGACAATAGGTCTAGTGTTGAACTTCATGAAAGAGGAAAGAATCATAAGGAAAATGTGGCAAAGAGGATCAGTGAGATTAAATCGAAGAGGCTGGATAGGGCAAAGGAAGAAGAGAAGGCATCAAAGGAGTTTGCTGCAATGGAGGCAGCTGCCCTGAAAGAATACCAAAAAGATTTGAAAAGCCTTGGCTTAGAGTCAGAAACTTCAGAGCCAAGCATATCACCAGTAACCAGCACTATCCCACCCGCCTCTGCATCAAATCAGCAAAAGAAAAAAAGAAAAAAAAAGACCCTTCAAAGAGCAGATGGGTAGAAGGCATAACCTCTGAGGGTTACCATTACCATTATGATCTTATCACAGGAGCATCTCAGTGGGAGAAACCTGAAGGATTTCAAGGAAACTTTAAAAAGACGGCAGTGAGGACTGTTTGGGTAGAAGGTTTAAGTGAAGATGGTTATACCTATTATTATAATACAGAAACAGGGGAATCCAGATGGGGAAAACCTGATGATTTCATTCCACACTCTGGCGATCTGCATTCTAGTAAAGTCAATGAAAAGTCACTTGGTACCCAAGAAGAGTCCAAATCATCAGATTCACGTTGTGATTCTGATGTGGAACACCAAGCAGAAAAAAGGGGGGGGGGGAATGGGACTTCCCTGGTGGCGCGGTGGTTAAGAATCCGCCTGCCAATGCAGGGGACACGGGTTCGAGTCCTGGTCCAGGAAGATCCCACATGCTGCGTAGCAACCAAGCCCGTGCGCCACAACTACTGAGCCTGCACTCTAGAGCCCGCGAACCACAACTACTGAGCCCGCGTGCCGCAACTACTGAAGCCCGCGCGCCTAGAGCCCGTGCTCTGCAACAAGAGAAGCCACCGCAATGAGAAGCCCGCGCACAGCAACGAAGAGCAGACCCCGCTCGCCGCAACTAGAGAAAGCCGCGCGCAGCAACGAAGACCCATCGCAGCCAAAAATAAATAAATAAAAGAAAAAGGGGGGGGGGGAAGGAGAGGTCTCTACAGAAATGCAAAAGCTAAAAGTAAAGTTTAAAGAAAAAAAAATAGTGATAAAGGAACTGAATCGGAAACACAGAAAGAAAAAAATGCCCAAGGGTATTCATCAGGTCCAAATGAAGAAAAATCCAAAGCTCATAAAAAATCAGACCCATATGGAGGGACTTCGCTGGTAGTTCAGTGGTTAAGACTCTGTGCTCCCAATGTAGGGGTCCAGGTTCTATCCCAGGGAACTAGATCCCCTATGCCAAAACTAAGACCTGGCATAGCCAAAATAAAAGTAATAATAATAAAGAAAACTCCTCTGTGTTTGTTTTACATTACTTAATGCTAAAATTTTAGACTTATTCTAAATGTATTTTATGTGAATTTAAAATAACTCTTTTTTCATGTGAAATTGATTTTTGTTCCTAAAATGGAAGCCTACCACGTTGCATTGTAATACAGTGTATTATGTTCAGTGTCTAAAAATTGGTAATTACATCATAATATAAGATGCTATGTATCTGTTATTTAAAACATGGAAAAGTAAGGCCTTTATTCAATTCTTACTCGTATGAATATACTTGTACTGCACTGAAAATGCATTACTTTTTTTTTTTAATATTTATTTATTTATTTGGTCTCACCGGGTCTTAGTTGCGGCAGGCAGGCTCCTTAGTTGTGGCATGCGAGCTCTTAGTTGCAGCATGCATGTGGGATCTAGTTCCCTGACCAGGGATCGAACGCAGGCCCCCTGCATTGGGAGCACGGAGTCTTATCCACTGCGCCACGAGGGGAGTCCCAAAAATGCATTACTTTTGCACACTGATATTATTCAAGAAATAAGAATTAGACCATGTAAGAGAAGATTCACAACCTGTGATAATTCAGTTCTGAGGATCCTGTCAGAAGGCTGATGTAGAAAGTGTATGCATATTGGCTTACCTTACTCAATTTAAGGTCAAGGGCCAAGAACCGGGCCTGCAGCTCAGGTCATGCTTAATATGGAATGAAAACTGGACCAAAGATGTATCTGCCTGGCTCAGTGTAAGGCGACAACCATTGCTTAAGCATTTTCACCTTGAGCCAGGCACTATGGTAGGAACTGGAGATGTAAAGGTGAACAAGACATATCTCTGTTCTTCATGGCTTCTCATTCTGACGGAGTCCTTTTTTCCCTAGTCATGCGCTCTGTGTAGAGGCCTTACATATACTGGAAAATATTTTTTAGGGTTTATTTAAAACTATGTAGATGAAGTCTTGAACAAAAATAGTAAGTTCTCTGACTTCAGTAAAATGTTTTGGTGTTCCTTTAGAGAAATTGGAAAGTTCCCATTTCCTGGTTAAATTTCTTAAAAAGTGGAATTTTCTTATTTAATCCATTTGAAGTAGGTACCTTCCCTTTATTATTCCAAATTCTTAAAATTATATTTTTTTGTAAATTGTACAGTAGTTAACATTTGGTAGTAAATATTTGTCTTTTTAAGGTTACTAGTGTACATGTAAGAAAATTATAGGTTATTAAAAACTTTATGAAAGAAGAAAAAAAAAAAGAAAGAAAAGAAAGAGACCGAAAGTAGACGGCAGGAAAGACAGGAGAGAGAAATTAATAGGCGAGAAATCCGGCCTTGGGCAGAGGCGGCCTTGGGCGCCCCCGGCTGGACTCTGTGCTCGGCGGCCTCGTCGCTGAACTACGTTTCCCGGTAGGCCCTGGGCGACTGGACGCAGCACCTAGCGCGCCGTCGGGGGCGGGGCCCACGCTGCCTCCTCCAATCCAGGCCGTCGGCCGGCAACCTCCGCCTCCGCCGACAAGATGGAGGCTGGCCTCGGCCGCCGCCAGGAAGCGGCACCTGAGGCCGGAGATGGGGAGGGGTCGCAGCTCAGTCGGCCCACTTGAGGAAGCCGGCCCACATCGCGGTCCGGAGGTGAGAGGGGTCGGGCGCGCGGGAGCCCGCGCTCCGGGGGGAAGGGGCCGAGGCGCCTATACCCTTGGTTCCCGTTGGGGGAAGGGAACGGACGCGCGCGAGGGGGCCAATCGGGGCCTCCGGCGGCCCCGCGGCCTTCTGGGAAATGTAGTCTGGCGCCTTCCCCGTCGGAGGGCTTGGGGACTTTCTAGAGCGGGAGGGAGAGAATGAATGAATTTAATTTAAAATTGTTGGTGAGGGACTTACCTGGTGGTGCAGTGGTTGGGAATCGAGCCTTGGTTGGGGAAGATCCCACATGCCGCGGAGCAGTTAAGCCCGTGCGCCACAACTACTGAGCCCGCGTGCCACAACTACTGAAGCCCGCGTGCCTAGAGCCCATGCTCCTCAACAAAGAGAAGCCACCGCAGTGAGAAGACCGCGCACCTCAACGAAGAGTAGCCCCCACTCGCTGCAACTAGAGAAAGCCCGTGCACAGTTACGAAGACCCAACGCTGCCAAAAATAAATAAATAAATAAATTTATTAAAAAGAAAAAAATTGTGGGTGAGCAGGCGAAGGCAGGGATGTGGAGACAGAGGGATGGGCGCGTGAGTGGTTCGGAATTTGGGGCCTCCTTCCAGGCAGGAAGCCTTCCCCATGCCCACCTCCCCTTTAAGCCAGGTGCAGCCCATGTGTCCCTGAAGTTACTCTTCCTCAGTGCCATGGACACTCCCAAAACACAAAGAGCTGTCAGGCACTGTCCTTGTTTTTCACACGCATTCCTTCAAAAAAAACTTTTACTGTTCTGATCAGGTGCTACTTTCACATGGTTTGAAATGCAAAAGGGACAAAGTGAGAAGCCTGCCTCCATCACTATACTTCATTAAATAATTCAGTCAGCAAGTGACTGTTGGATGCCTCCAAAGTGCCAGGCTCTCTTCCTGGGCCTGGAGACCCAACAGAGTGCTCAGTAGGTACAGCTCCTGCCCTCAGGCAACGTGTGATGGATGCATAATAAAATATAGGTGGGGAGGGCCTCTCTGGTTAGGTTACATTTGAGCAGAGACGTGCAGAAGAGGGAATAAGCCATGCAGATTACAGGGAAGGGCCCCCACTGTGGGCCAAAGAACCACAGTAGCAAAGGCCCCTGGGTCGGGAGTGCCCTTAGTCTGCCCTGAGGATGTGGTCAGGAGTACGCAAAGGACAAAGGAGGCCCTTGACAAAGCTGGTGATGACTGTGGCTTTGACTTAGAGATGTGGGAGGCCTGGGAGGGCTCTGAGCAGAGGAGCCACTGTTTTGTTTGTTTGCTTTTTTTTTTTTTTTTTTTTTTTTTTGCCGTGCCGTGCGGCTTGCTGGGATCTTAGTTCCCTGACCAGGGATTGAACCTGTGCCCCCTGACACAGCCCGGAGTCCTAACCGCTGGACCGCCAGGGAATTCCCCCCTGACTTGGCTCTTACTGAATCATTCTGACTGCTGTGTGGAGAACCACCTTCCTCCTCTATCCCCAAGTACTCCACGGTGGTGGCAAGAATTAAGGAGGTTACCTTCTGTGTTAGTTTCCTGTGATTGCTTTACCATATTACTACAGACTTAGTGGTTTATTTATTTTTAAATTAATTAATTAGTTTATTTTTGGCTGCGTTGGGTCTTCGTTGCTGCGTGCGGGCTTTCTCTTGTTGTGGCAAGCGGGGGCTACCCTTCGTTTCGGTGTGCGGACTTCTCATTGCGGTGGCTTCTCTTGTTGCGTAGCACGGGCTCTAGGCGCGCGGGCTCAGTAGTTGTGGCTCACGGGCTCTAGAGCGCAGGCTCAGTAGTTGTGGCGCATGGGCTTAGTTGCTCCGGGGCATGTGGGATCTTCCCGGACCAGGGCTCGAACCCGTGTCCCCTGCATTGGCAGGCGGATTCTTAACCACTGCGCCACCAGGGAAGTCCCGACTTAGTGGTTTAAAACAACACAAATTTATTATCTTAGAGTCTTGGAGGTCCGAAATCTGAAATGGGGCTCCTGGGCTAAAATCAAGGTATTGGCAGGGCTGGTTCCTTCTGGAAGCTCTAGGCTTCAGTGGTCACATTGCCTTCTGACTGAGTGAAATCTTCTGTGTCCTCTTACAAGGATTCCTCTGATTACGTTTAGGGCCCACTGTGATAATCCAGGATAATCTCCGCCTCTCAAGATTATTAACTTAATCACACCTGCAGTGTCCCTTTTGCCCTGAAAGGTGAACTTATCATAGGCTCCTGGGATTGGGATGTGCATGTGGGTGTGGTTAGGAGCTGTCATTCAGTCTCCCACACTGATGTTTCATGTCTCTGGATGGCATGGAGATGCTTCTACTCATCAGTGTCTGAGAGATGGGTCAGGATTTCTAGACTCTCTTTGCATCTCCTTGTGGTTGCAAGAGGTTTTCTGGGGGAAGAACAAAGTCTCCCCGCAGAAATTTTTTGGTCTCATAAGCTAAAACTAAATGAAACGCTCCTCTACATGCAGAGTGTGCTGGGAAGTGCGTATGCAGTGTCTTTAGCGTTAGGGAGAGAAGGGACTGGGCCTGCCTCTGAGGCAGTGGTCAGCAGGGCTGGGGGCCTTAGGTCAGAGCATGGGAAGGCCAGGCAGTGGTCCAGGCTCTCATGTACTCGCACATTAATGCCCACGTGTTCTCCTCTTCAGGCAGAGGCGGGCGTGGCAGGAGAGGCCCAGAGGCCATTGTGGGCACGGCAGTAGCTACCGCGGACGGGCAGTGGGGAGAGAGCTTGTTGAGGTGCATGGCTCGGGGAAGCGGCATGAAGACAACCCCCCACCCGCAGGTGCTGGGGAAGGCGCCCCTTGGGATCGGCCTCCGCCACAGTGCCAAGCGGGACCGGAAGTCCATCACCCTGCATGTGAAGTTGGAGGTGCTCCGGCGGTTTGAGGAGGGTGAGAAGCTGACGCAGATCGCCCGGGCCCTGGGGCTGGCCACCTCCACTGTTGCCTCGATCCGCGTGAACAAGGACAAGATCCGGGCCAGTTCTCAGGCAGCCACGCCCGTCAGCACCACCCAGCTGACCCGCTGCCGGGGTGTGCTGATGGGCCGCATGGAACGCCTCCTGAGCCTGTGGATCGAGGAGCAGAGGCGGCAGAACCTGCCCGTCAGCACGCTTCTCATCCAGGACAAGGCGCGCCGGCTCTTCGCCCAGCTGCAGCGCGAGCAGGGCAGCGGCGCCCAGGCCGAGACGTTCGGGGCCAGCAACGGCTGGTTCGCCCGGTTCAAGGTGCGCCACAATGTGCTGTTGACGGGTGAGCCGGCTGTGGCCGACGCCCAGGCTGCCGCACGCTACCCGCCGGTGCTGCGCACCGTCCTGGACGAGGGCTGCTACTCACCGCGGCAGGTCTTCAACGTGGACGAGACGGGCCTGTTCTGGAAGCGGCTGCCTGAGCGCATGCTTCTGGCGCTGGAGGGGACAGCGGGGCCTGGGCCCAAGGCCTCTAAGGACCACCTGACCCTGCTGCTTGGTGGAAACGCGGCTGGTGACTTCAAGCTGAAGCCCCTGCTGGTGTACCCCTCGGAGAACCCGCGCGCCCTCAGGGGCTGCTCCAAGGCCAGCCTGCCTGTGGTCTGGCGCTCCAACCGCAAGGATTGGTTGACACCTAGCATCTTCCAGGAGTGGTTTACCGGCTGCTTCTGCCCAGCCGTGGAAAGCTACTGTGCCAGCCATGGCCTCCCACACCGCGCCCTGCTGCTGCTGGACAGCGCACCCTGCCACCCCGTCCACTTGGGTGGCCTCTCAGCCCACGTGCGTGTTGAGTTCCTGCCCAAGAACACGTCAGCCCTGATCCAGCCCATGAACCAGGGTGTCATTGCCGCCTTCAAGGCCCATTATCTGCACCGCACGCTCAGCCAGCTGGTCCAGGAGACGGCGGGTACAGACCGGCCCTCCGTGCGGGAGTTCTGGCGCAGCTATACTGTCATGACCGCTGTAGACAACATCGCTAAGGCCTGGGCAGAGCTGCAGCCTGCCACCATGAACAGTGCCTGGAGGAAGCTCTGGCCCGAGTGCGTGCCCGCTGGTGCCCCCGAGCACAATGTCGTACCCCAGCTCCGTCACAGCATTTTGACACTAGCCAGCCACGCAGGCCTCGGGGATGTGGCCGAGGCCGACGTTGCACACCTGCTGCAGGCCCGTGGGGAGCCCTCGCCCCGCAGCACCCCCCGGGAGGTGGAGGTCGGGGATGTCAGTGGCTCTGGGCTGCCCTGTGAGGCGGGGAAAGGCCTGGCCTCCAGAAGCCCAGAGTCAGATCTCATGGAGGCCATGGTGGGTGTGGAGACCGAGGAAGCAAGTGTGGGTGCACTGCGCCCTGAGCACCTGGCCCAGGCGCTGTCCCACTTCGCTGCTGGCCTGCGAGTCCTCACAGAGAACGATCCCAACCGGGAACGCAGCCTGCGGGTGTCCCGGGGTGTCCACTGTGCCCTCACCCACCTCCGAGAGCTGCAGCGGGAAAGGAGGCGACAGGCTCGGGCAGTCGCGGGGCCTCAAGAGGCCCCATGATGGTGGCAACAAAGGAGTTGGCAGAAAGCCTGCACTCACCCCAGGTGGGGCCCACAGCGGGTGGGCAAGTGGCCAAGGGCACAAACCCTGAAGGACAGACCTCTTTGGCTGTCCTGTGTGATTTAGGGCTTGGGCCTGACCTCAGATGAGCTTTGTCTGATGATGTGTTGTTTCTGGAGGGTAGACACTGCCACTTCCCACCCATGGTTCTCATACCTCATGCACTGCCATCTTTGTACAGTGGCACACAGAGCGTCAGGCTTGGGGAACAAGAGGGTGGTGTTCTCTGATTGGCAGATGAGCTGCGGGACCCAGGAGTGCCCATCCGTGTCAGAGACATACCCTGTAGAACAGCAGTTGCCAAGCACAGCCCACCAGGGTAGCCTTCCTTGTGGTGAGGGGCCAGGGTTGAGACAAGCCTCTCCTATTTGCCAACCCTGACCTGCCCGTGCACCGTTGTGACTCTTCCTAGCCAACTCTAGATGGGGGTTTCCTACTCTCCTTGCTCACCTTCCGTGCCATCCTCACTCCTTCTGGCTTCCACGGCTTGTGTTGTCTGAGGTTTCTGGTACCTTCCCTGTGCCCGAGCCTATGGGCGTGTGTGGCTTTCCTTGGTTTGGAGATGTTTTCTTCCCTGGGTTTCTGTGCCGTGGTTGTCTTGGCTTCCCCCCAGCCTCTGAGGCTGAGCCTTCTGTCACTTCGATGGTCTCCCAGATCTAGAGCTCTTTGGAAAATCTCAGCCATTCTTGAGGGCTCAGTGGCCACCTCAGGGTCAGCTCCCAGCACACTGGCTGCAGCCCAGCCTCTCCCCAAGGTTAGAAACATGGCTCCGATTCCAATGGATTGACTCCTTGGATGGTCTTGTTATCTCCCGTCATTCCAGCTTGTTCTCCTGTCCCCCTAGATTGTAACAGCAAGCGCACTGGGGTATCCACTAGACTCTGTAGACATGCCACATGGGCCACCAAAACCCAGAGTCATCAAGGGAAGGAGTTCTTGTACTCCAGCTAGGTGAGCCACAGGTGGTGAGACAGGGCTGTCTGGCCTCCTGGACTCCTTTCGACTCAGGTACCTGCATGTGTCCGTGAACGTGTGCGCGCGACACACACACGCATGCTAAGAGTAAAGCTGGGAGAAAGGATTCCTTCTACCTCTGTCCCAGCTAACACTTGCAGTGCTGGGCCTGCTGTCAATACGTAAAAGGGGCCGGAGGCCAGGGAGGGGCTCCAGGGTCCAGCCTTCCTGGGAGAAAGGTCAGATGAGGTCCCTTGTTTGCTTTCTTGGGGAGCGTGGCAAAAGGGATGGCAAGGAGAAGTAGAAGAGCTTTTCTTAGGAGCCTGGTGACTGACTGGATTAATAAACTGCACAAATTATGAGCACTTGTAATGTGCTAGGTGTTGGGGAGACCAGGGTGGGAGAGACTGGCTTCAGGAGCTGCCGGTCCAAAGGCTGTTACATTCTGTGTGACGACGGCTATGACGGGCGACTTGTGAGGGACCCAAACCTAGCTGGGGTCAGAGGAGAGAACATGATAGGGAAGGCTTTCTGGGGAGGTGCTGCCCCAGCTTATGGAAACCGGTCATTTTAAAATGCCAGGCATCAGAGAGGGGCCTGTTTTAGGCGGCCCAGCACGGTGTGGCTGGTGAAGCCCCGAGGACGGGGAAGCAGGAGCAGCCCCGACGGAGGCGGAGTGCGGCACAGCAGCTGAAAGAGGCAGGTGACCAGGTGGGAGGAAATGCCACATCGGCCGGGCGGCAGGAGTAGAGAGGCAGCTGAGGGGCAACCTGGCACAGTCGGACGGAAAGCGAGGGGATCTGAGGTCGCACAGGCAGGGCGTGGCGGAGACGACGCACGGATGGGCCCATCTAGCTCCACAGCTCTTTACCTCGGAACCCGGGACACAGCCAGGACCTCAGGGAAAGCGCCGCGGAGCGTCGGCAGTCGCACCACTGGCGCCCCCTTGCAGGCCCCTGAAGAACTCCATTTCCCGGCGGCGCCGAGCGCTGGTGCTCGCTGCCTTCTGGGAAATGTAGTGTCTACAGGTCCCGTGGGCTGTTGCTCTGGCGGGCCAAGGACTACATTTCCCAGAGGGCCTCGCGGGACAGGGCCGGGCTTGCGTACGTTCCACTTCCGGGCGCCGGACGTCGCCAAAGAGTTGCAGAAGTATATTGTTACCTCCCCCTCACCTCCGGGCGCTAGCCTGTCGTGGGGAGGTGGGTGGTTGCTAGGGAAAGGAGGGAAGGGGCGGGGTGGGCACAAGGCACCGGAAGTAGTCCTTGGGGCGGACGGAAGCTCGTGGTCCTGGGGCCCCAGGGTGGTTGTTCTTTGTTCCTGCAAGGTGTTGTTTGACGCCGTCCGCGTGGCTTCCGGGGGCGGTGAGTCTGGGCGCGACGCGGTAGAGGCGTCGGAAAAGCCCGGGGTAGCGTGTGTAGCTGGCCAGAGGGCAGCAGGAGAAGGGGGACGTTGGAACACTAGCCGCTTTCCGAGGACTCCGGCGAGTCCGCGGGGAAGGGCGGCGCGTGGGCTGCTGGGACATGGAGTCCGGCGGGGCTGGGCCTGCCCCGGAAGTGATTCTGGCCCGAGCTGGGCTCTCGCCATGCCTCGGGGGTCGGTGCACGTGCACCCGCGCTAGTCCCTTTCTCGGCGGAATTCCTGGGCTTCTGTCCACCTTTCCACCCAGCTCCCCCTAAACTTCTCACCTCCCCTGGAAAGCCTTCCTGGATTTCTGCAGCTCAGACCACCTCTTTGCTCCTGCTGCACCTGCGTGCGTGCCTGTATAAAGTGAGAGTGCGGGCGGGGTGGGGGGACGGTCCCCGCATAGGGGGATTAAATCCAGATCCTTCCCTGGCCGAAGGCTGTACAAGTTCGCCCAGGCCACACAGCCTTCGCATTTGCTGATTCCGCTGCGCAGACCGTCCTCCACTCTAGCTGTCATCTCAGGGTACTTGGGGGAGAGAGCCGGGGGTTGGGGGCTGTTGGATGGGGCGGCCTGGTTCAGGGGAGCCCTGACCAATGCTTTAAAGACGTGCATTGGCATTGAAAATGATTTGTGTTCTTTTTTCTTAAGTATTTATTTATATATTTTTCTTTTTGGCTGTGTGGGTCTCAGTTGCGGCACGCGGGATCTTCATTGCGGCGCGTGGGCTTCTCTCTACTTGCGCGCGGGCTTCTCTCTAGTTGCGGCTCGCATGCTCAGTAGTTGTGGCGCGCAGGCTTAATTGTCCCGCGGCATGTGGGATCTTAGTTCCCAGACGGGGCATTGAACCCACACCCCTTGCATTGGAAGGCAGATTCTTAACCACCGGACCATCAGGGAAAAAGTCCCAATCTGTGTTCTTTTCTGAAGTTGCAGTGGTAGTAAATGGCTGTTGGCAGAAAAATTCAGATGCTCTGCAGACATTACAAAAGAAAAAGCAGATGTCCTACTCCAGTTTCTTTCTCCAGAATTGCCAGCTGAGGCGTTGCTGGTTTTCAGGATCCTTTTCTGAACACTTGTAGCAGTAGCTCCTGTTTTTTGTTTTGAAATTTTAACATTAGTGGGATCGTGTCAAGTGAGGAGGACCACAGCTTACTTTCTTGTTTAGCACTGTAGCGTGGACGTCTCTCTCACTGTCCATTGTTGACCTTGACTAGTTGAGTTGGGCCGAGCCTCTCAGGCCTCATAGGATTGTGCCATGAGGGAAGGAAGTCTTTCCAGTGTAGGAACCAGCTCTTGCTCTCCCCGTGCGGCTGCACTGCAGCGGTCCCCACTACCATCTTGGTCTTCCAGCCTGTTCCCCACATCACTCTTTCTAGTGCCCCACAGACTGCATCCTTCGCTTGCACAGAGCCTCCCTGGGATTGGACCCTCCCTGGGCACGGACCCTCCCTGGGCACTGAGTTTCTGCTAGTTCCCGCCAGCACCTCTGCTTGGCTGCTGATGGGATTCTCTCTGCCACTGAGACACTGGACATGTCCACGCCCCATCCCCAGGAGCAGCCCTCCTACCGGCCCAGTCTGGCCTGAACTCCTGAAGGCTTCCCTGCAGGAAGCGCTCCCTCACTGTCCTAACCAGATTCCCAGTGTGAGGCATCCTCTTGAGGGCACAGATAGGGAGGTCGAGGCTGGAGGTGTCCCCCTGCCAGGTTGTCAGCTGGCCAGGTGTGGGGACAGATTCCGCCACAGCAAGTGACCTTGCAGGGTGTGAGTCGGTGGAGGGGTGTGGGTGGTCCATGGCCCTGACTGGGTGTGTGTGTGTCCCAGGAAGACGGTGTGTGTGGCCTGAGTGAAGGCAGAGAGGCCAGCTTCCCCAGGTTTCGCCATGGCAGCCGACCCAGCACCCATCGGTCAGGAAGAGCTCGTGATCATCAAGATGGAGGAGGATGAGGCCGCCCTGTGGGATCCTGAACCGTTCTTCAAGCCTCAGCCCCAGACCCTGTTGCCTGGGCTTGGTAGGGACCCCCGGCAGTGCTTCCGGAGCTTCCGCTACGAGGAGGCGGCGGGGCCCCGCGAGGCGCTGGCCCGGCTGCGCGAGCTGTGCCGCCAGTGGCTGCGGCCCGAGGTGCACTCCAAGGAGCAGATGCTGGAGCTGCTGGTGCTGGAGCAGTTCCTGAGCGCGCTGCCGCCTGACACCCGGGTCTGGGTGGAGTCCCAGTGCCCCGAGAGTGGCGAGGAGGCTGTGGCGCTCGTGGAGGACCTCGCTCAGATGTTGCAGGAGACTGGTGAGCCGCGGGGGAGTGGGCTTGGGGGCAGGGAAAGTGCAGGGGGACACAGCCCATGACGCCGGGTCCTGAGTGCCTGCCCGCGCTGCCCAGGCCCTGTGTCCTCATCTCTGGGAAGAAGACTCAGAAGCTGTGGCATGTTTGGAGACTTTCCTAGACTCTGAGCCTCCCAGAGGTGTGAGCCTGGGGTTGGCTTAGCACTTCCCCTGCTCAGGTGCACTGGCCTTCTTTCTCTTCCTTTTCTCCTTCCTGGCAAGGTCACGGAGTGCATGCCATGTGCCAGGCCCTGTGGGTACAGCAGGGGAGGGAGAGAGGCAAGGTCCTTGGCCTGTTGGAGCCCAGTCTGGTTTGAGAGTTGGACAGTGAGACCTCCAATCACAAGTAGGGTGTCCTTCTTTCTCTAGAGGGGGTGGACGCAAGAGGAGGTGGGCACGGAGGTCGGCCCGGCCAGGGGTGGCTTTGCAGTTCGTGCTGTGTGACGTCGTCACCTTGGACGTGTGCTTGCGCACCTGTGAGGAGGTGACAGCCGTGCAGCAGGGAGGAGAGATGGTTGGTTACCGCCTCGGTCCGCCCTGGCATGTGTTTACTTGTTTACTCGTGTATTTGTGCAGTTCTTTTTGCCTGCTTGGCCCCTTGTATCGAGGGGTGGAAACCGTAGCACTTAAACAAGCAAACAAAAAGCCAGCTTTATTAGGCTCTAACCCACATAATCAAAAAATTGTACACTTTGTGGGTTTTAGTACAGTCACAGGTTTGTATAACCATCACCCGTGTCTAATGTCATCACCTTCAAATAAACTCCGTGCCCGTCAGCAGCCACTCCCCATTCTTCCCTCTCCCAGTGCCTTGGCAGCCAGGAACCTGCTTTGTGTCTCTGTACACTTTCTTATTCTGGACGTTTTATTAAATGGAATCATACATGGCTTTTTATGGCGGGCTTCTTTGATCGACTCTGATGTTTCCCGCGTTCATCCGCAGTGCAGTATGTTAGTGCCTCACGCGTTTTTATGCCTGGTCGTATTCCATTGTGTGGTTATAGCACATTCTGTTCATTCGTTTATCTGTTATGGCTATTTGGGTTGTTTGTACCTTTTGGCTGTTACAATTAATGCTGACGTGAACTTACGTATACTTTATTCTCTTGGCTATATACCTAGGAGTGGAATTGCTAAATCACATGGTAACTCTGGCCTTTTGAGGAACTGCTAACGCACCACTTGTTTTAAGAGAGGGGATTTAATGGAGAGAGTGTAACCTAGGCATTGAAGGAGTGAAAAAGTACAAAAAGAACTCTAAGGTGTCATGGCGGTAGGAGCTGCAGGGAGCTGTGTCCGCCCCGGGAAGAGGTCGGAATTCTGACAGTTAGAGACTCAGAGGAGGGGCTGGGAGGTGGGGCTGCTGCTGGATGGTGCTGGGGTCTCCCAGGGGGACAGGATGAAGCCGGTTCTGCACATGTTGCAAAAGTTGCTGCTAAGGAAAACCTTGCTAATGCAGGACTGGTTTTCACCCAGGCATGAACGTGAGGTGCAGGTGAGACACCTTGTACGCATGGGTCCACCGTCCTCCCAGGGTGTCTGGCTGTCGTGCTGGGCTGTCCTCTGAGCCATGGGCAGCGTTTGTCGTCTTAGGGGACTGTTCCCTGGTACCGGTTCCCAGCTTCCCACTGAACGGATGCTTAGGTGATGCACGCTAATCTCTATTAAAAGAGATTTTTGCATCGTAAGAGTGTGGACGTTGGCAAAGCAGCCTGCTGGCTCTGCACGGACTCAGGCCTGGTGCTCCCGAGGGTCCTGTGGGGCATGCATGGTTATGTCCACTCAGCCCTGAAGCCGCACGATCTCACGTTTACACGAAAACTCCTGCCTTTGCTGCGTACCCTTACCTGCTCTCAGCCTGTTGCTGGCCCCTTCGATGCCCCCACATGGGAGAGGGTAGGGGCTGGCCCTGGCTTTCTCTGGGTGGTTTTGGAGGTGACTGCTCTGATGCTATCAGGGAGACCAGAATGATGTCCCAAGCTCTTCCTTGGCTGTCGCTGTTGCTGTGTGTTCAGGGGTCCCCAAGACCCCCCTTAGCCTCAAGTGATTTGCTAGGAGTCACAGAATTCAACAAGGCTATTATATTCGTGGTTGTAGTTTATTACAGTGAAAGGATACAGATTAAAGTCAACAGTGGAAAAAGGTGTCTAGTCTGGGAGATACCAGGCACGAGTTTCCGGGTGTCCTTTCCTGTGGGAGTCGTGTGGGTCATGCTTAATTCCCCCAGCAGTGATGTGCAACGACACGCACAGGATGCTGCCACTGGGGGGCTCGCCTGCAGTGACGTCCAGGATTTTTACTGGGGGTCAGTCACCGAGGTATGGAACATGACTGACCTTAGTTACTCAGCCTGAACTCCCCCCAGAGGTCAGACCTGTACAGTGTGGCCCAGGGTTACTCCCATGTCACATCGTTAGCATGAACTATCTGTGTGACCCAAGAACTTAGGTAAACAAAGATGTTCTCATCAGGCAGAATCTTCCTAGGGCTTAGAGGTCCCCTCCCAGGATCAGGTCAAGGGCCAGACTTTCGTTTGGAGTGTGGAGGGTTTGGACAGCTCAGGCCTGCTAAGTCAGCCCTTTACTGACCACCCAGCTGCAGCTGAAGGAAGCTTCTAATGACTATTTCCTTGGTGTTTCAGTGACTTGGGTTTCAGGGGCCTTGGGTGTGCTCTGGAGGTACGTATGTGTGTGTGCATTGGAAGGGGCTGCCTGTCCGCCAGGGTAGGGTGTTGTGTGTGAATCAGAGGGCAGGCGGTGTCTCACCTGGCTCAGAGTTCCCGGCCAGTGGGACATGTTGACCTCCGGATTGAGTAATGGGCCTGGGTGCCTCACCCCTTTGTCCCCAGGGTGGGCCTGCAGACACTAACACTGCTGTTTCCCCTCAGCACTGGCCCAGGCCCCTCCCGAGGACCAACGGTTTGGAGACCTGGCAGAGCCGGCCAAGCCCTTCACGGATGGAGCTCAGGTGAGCTGTGAGTCCTCCAAAGTCAGAGATGCCACATCCTGCGGGACCCTGCCCGCCCCCCCTCCCCACCTTCTTCACCCCAGGCTGTGGAGGGTCACATTCAGCAGCTGTGCCCAGCCCCCACCCCCACCGCCCCTCGCCCTCAGGCTGGGCTCAGGACCTGCCCTGCACCCTCTCCCAGCTCCTGGGTCTGAGGATGGGGCCTCCCCAGGCTCACACCATTTGAATACAGAGTACAGTAAGTCCCCTACACACAAACCTCCAAGTTATGAACTTTCAAAGATGCGAACATGCGTTCGCATGTCCAATCACGTAAGTTAGTTCACGTGTCTGGCGTACATTGTCATGTGCGTGCATCCTCTACAAGTGGTTGTGTTTTTGTGTACTTTGCAGTACTGTATAGAGTACAGTAGTACAGTATCTTTATTTCAAGCCCAGGATGTCCGGAAGCAAGCGTAAAAGCAGCGGTGATGTAGCTGGTACTGCTAAGAAGCGCCACGCAATAACGATGGAAACAAAAGTGAAAATAATTGAGAGAGTGGAGCGAGGCGAAAAGATGGTAGACGTCGCTCATTCTTATAACCTGAATCGTTCAACCATCGGCTCAATCGTAAAGAACAAGGACAAGATCATGGAACATGTGAAGTCTGCTATGCCGATGACGTCGACAATAATAACGAAGAAGCGTGGAAAAGTGATGGAGGAGATGGAGAAACTTCTCAGTGTGTGGATGCAGGATCAGCGTCAGCGTCGAGTCCCACTCAGCTTAATGCTGATTCAAGAGAAAGCTAAGAGCCTTTATGAAGACTTGAAGAAGAAACACGGCGAAGAATCAGAGGGCAAATCTTTTAATGCCAGCCGTAGCTGGGTTCACCGGTTCAAGGCTAGAGCCAAACTTCACAATGTAAAAGTAAGTGACAAGGCAGCGAGTACAGATACAATAGCTGCCCGGGAATTTCCTGAAACACTTCGAGAAATTATTGATGAAGGCGCGTATTTACCCGAGCAGGTGTTTAATGTGGACGAGACAGGACTGTACTGGAAGAGGATGCCAGACCGAAGTTACATCAGTAAGGAGGAAAAGTTGATGCCAGGCTATAAAGCATCAAAGGATAGGCTCACGCTGTTGTTTGGTGGCAATGCTTCTGGGGATATGAAGCTGAAGCCTCTCTTAGTTTATCATTCAGAGAACCCAAGAGCCCTTAAAAACATAGCCAAGGGCTCTCTTCCTGTTGTGTGGAAGAGTAACCCCAAAGCCTGGGTTACACAGGCCATTTTCCAGGACTGGTTTTTCCACCACTTTATCCCGGAGGTAGAGAAATATTGTTTGGAGAAGGAGGTCCCATTCAACATTCTTTTGCTGCTTGACAATGCTCCGGGCCACCCCCCATTCATGGATGACTTTCATCCCAACGTCAAAGTAGTGCATCTGCCACTGAATACTACGGCGCTCATCCAACCTATGGACCAGGGAGTTATAGCGACTTTCAAGAAATATTACTTACGTCACACTTTTCGTCAGGCAGTAAAGGCGAGTGATGAATCAGGAACAACCTTGCGACAATTTTGGAAGGACTATAACATCTACAAGGCCATAAAGAACATTGACTTTGCCTGGAGTGAGGTTACGGCCGTCACCATGAATGGGGTTTGGAGGAACCTTTGCCCGAAGTTTGTTCACGATTTTCGTGGATTTGAGAAGGTGGACGAGGAGTCTAAAGAGGTCTTCAGCAACTTAGTGACCCTCAGCGAGAAGCTGGAGCTAGATCTGCAAGAGGACGACTTCATTGAACTCCTTGCTGTGCAACACGAGGAGCTGACTAATGAAGACCTGATGGAATTGGAGGCCCAGAGAAAGGACGAAGAGGGGCAGGAGGAAGAAGAAGTAACTGAAGAACCGAAGAGATTCACGACGCAGGAAATGGCACGGGGGTTTTCTTTATTTGAGGAGGCACTGGTAGTTTTTGAGGCACAGGACCCGAATGTAGAGCGGTACACAAAGGTGGCAGCAGCTGTTCAGAATGCAATCCAGTGCTACCGTGTCATCTATGACGAGAAAAAAAGAGCTACCACCCAGACATCACTGGATCGTTTTTACAAGAGGGTAGATAGAATTAAATCCAGCAAGGAACCAGAACCTGTGCCGTCAACGTCAGGCGTGAGTGAAATTGCAACTTGCCCTCCGTCTCCTATTGCTGACGATCCTTCAGCTCTACCATCTCCCACCTCCTCTTCCTCCTCCAGTCAGTAACTCTTCCTGCCTGTTCCCTCAATGCCAGCCCCTGGGTGCCAGCTATTGTACTGTACTACGGTACTTTTCAAGGTACTGTACTGTAAGATTAAAAATGTTTTCTTTATTTTTTGTGTGTGTTTGTTTTTTATGTATTATTTGTGTGAAAAGTATTCCAGTACAGTACTGTATAGCCGATTGTGTAATTTGGGTACCTAGGCTAACGTCGTTGGACTTACGAACACATTGGACTTACAAACGTGCTCTCGGAACGGAACTCGTTCGTACGTAGGGGACTTACTGTAGTTGCAGTCTCTCTTGCACAGAGATAGAAATACAGCAGTCGTTATTTATCCTCCCATTTTAAAGAAAATTTTAAAATGTATATAAAACATGTATGTGCATTATAAAGTAATTCAAACCTTCAGAAAAGCACATAAAGTTGAAACCCCACAGCCAGTCTTCCTCTCTGGAGATGGCCACTGCCACCCACCGTACATCCTTCCTCTTTCCTCTACACAACGTGAAGTTCACACACATGGGCGTGTGTGTGAACGGGGCACACAGACATTTCCAAAGGAAGCCCCATTAACGCTCTGCACCCCACTGATTTCACTGCGTCTCGTGTTGAGGTCCCTTCCAGTGGCACAGGCAGTTCCAGCCTTTCTTTTTAGTGGCTCTCTTGGAGTCATGTGCCCAGCCCTGCTAGGGCACGTGGGCCGCTGTCGGTTTCTCATCCCAGAACACACACCCTCATCTTGGCTGCTGCCCCTGGGCCTGCCTGTCCTCTGGACGGCCTCAAGACACAGGGACCAAAGCTTATCTCTGTGTCACGGGGCGCCTGCATGTCTTTGATCCTGGTGGGTAACCCAGGGGGCTTCCCCAGGAGGACAGAGGGACTTGCTCACACATGGGAAGGAGGGCAGACCAGCTAAGGAGCATGGCTGGGGTCTCCTGCCAGGTGAGGGGGGAGAGTGGACCACACCCTGGCCTTTCCCACCCTTGACTGCCATTCCTGGGTCTTCCTGAGACACTGCGAGGCCTGGGAACGCCTGCGGTGGCCCTGCCTAGATCTGCCCAAGTCCGGCTCAGCCGGTGTCCTGCCGGCAACTCTCAGAGAACACCCAGGGCTGCTTTACTGTCAGACTCCCATCACCAGTCGAGAGTGTAGAGCTGGGCTCTGAGAGCTGCTGCTCCTGGAAGAAACAAGGTGCTTGGCCCACCGCCCTATGGAAGGACACCGGGAAGTGGGTCTCCTTGGCCACCTCGGGGCCCCAAGGCGGGAGGCAGGCCTGCTCCTTGCCTGCTTCTCCGGGAGCCCGTCTGGGTAATTGAACCCTGCACAAGTATTTCCTCCATTAAAAAAACCAAAAACAGGAACTCCCCTGGTGGTCCAGTGGTTAGCACCCCGCTCTTCCACGGCAGGGGGCACGGGTCCGATCCCTGGTTGGAGAACTAGGATCCCCCATGCCGCACACAGAACAACACACAGAAACAAAAACCTTGAGTCCTGACACCCTTAATTACATTGCTCAAGGTCTTGCGAGCTCCGGGCTATGAAGCGTGTTGGCTCCAATTGGACAGCTTGTTCCCCTCCTTTCCCCGGCTGCCACCAAGCTCTGAGCTGAGGCTTATACACTGTGGCTGCCCGTTCCTGGGCCCAGCTGTGACGTGCTGGTAATTTCTGCTTTCTGTATTTGGTCTGACAACAGTCTGTGGTGTATTACGCCACCCTGGATGCTTCAGGAGGCCGGCGAGTAGGTGACTTGGGATGGTGGTGTCAGCGGGGGGGCTCCCTCGGAAAGTGGTAGTGGGTTTTCAGAGGCTTGCTGCAATCCTGAGGGTGAAGTTTATTTAGTCCACGGGGCCAGAATTCATCGAGTGGCCGGATGTGGCCCCGAATCTCCCACCTAAAGAGACTAGTCAGTGACTTCTAAGGGTTTTACCCAGGCCGATCGGCACTTCCCACCGATAAACGTTGTCTCCCCATTTTACAGCGGGTCAGGGCTGGGGCGGCAGCGGCCCTGAAATCAGCGGGCACAGGGCGGGAACATAAATATTCTCTTGTGGTGTCCGGAGAGAGTGATGCGGGCCCGAAGCCCCCCCTGAAGAGGCCGCCGAGGGCGGGCCAGCGCCGAAGTGCCAAGCGGGACCGTAAGGCCATCAACCTGCAGGTGAAGCTGGAGGTACTGCGGCGCTTCGAAGCCGGAGAGAAGCTCAGCCGAATCGGGAGGGCACTAGGGCTCTCCACCTCCACTGTGGCCACCATTCGTGACAACAAGGACAAGATCCGAGCGAGTTCCCAGGCGGCCACCCCGCACGCGGCCTCTAAGCTGACGCGCAGCCGCAGCCTGGTGATGGAGAACATGGAGCGGCTGCTGAGCGCGTGGATCGAGGAGCAGACCCGGCGCGCCGTGCCGGTCAGCGTGGTGCTCGTCCAGGAGAAGGCGCGCAGCCTGTTTGAGGAGCTCAAGCGGGCGCAGGGGGAGGGCGCCGAGGCCGAGACTTTCGGCGCCAGCCGCGGCTGGTTCGCGCGCTTCAAGGCGCGGCACGGGCTGCGCAGCCTCGGGGCCGGGGGCGAGGCGGCGCGCGCAGACGCACAGGCTGCGCGCCGGTATCCGGTGCTGCTGCGGCGGGTGATCGAGGAGGGCGGCTACACGGCCCGGCAGGTGTTCAACGTGGACGAGACCCGGCTCTTCTGGAGGCGGCTGCCGGGCAGGACGGTCCCTTCCACGGCGGAGAAGCCAGGCCCCGGGTTCACAGCCGCCCAAGATCTCCTGACCCTGCTGCTCGGCAGCAACGCCGCCGGCGACTTCAAGCTGAAGCCGCTGCTGGTGTACCCCTCGGAGAACCCGCGCGCCCTCCGGGGCTTCTCCAAGCCCAACCTGCCCGTGCTGTGGCGCTCGCACAGGAAGGCCTGGGTCACTGTGAGCCTCTTCCAGGAGTGGTTCGTGCACTTCTTCTGCCCCGCCGTGGAGAGGTACTGCGCCCGGCACGGGCTCCCGTATAAAGCTCTGCTCGTCCTGGACAGCACTCCCGGCCGCCCCGGGAACCTGGACGACCTCTCCGACCACGTGCGCGTGGAGTACCTGCCCAAGGACACCACGGCCCTCATCCAGCCCATGACCCAGGACGTGGTCGCCACGTTCAAGGCCTGCTACCTGCGGAGGGTCTTCCGCCTCTTGGCGGCGAGGGCGGGAGGCGCCGGCGAGCGGTCAGTGGCCCCGGACTTCTGGCGGGACTACAGCATCCTGGACGCTGTGCACAACATCTCCGAGTCCTGGGAGGAGGTTCCGCCCGCGACGTTGAACCGGGGTTGGAGGAAGCTGTGGCCCGAGTGCCTCCAGCACGACGCCAGCCCCCGACCCGGGGAGGCCCTCCCGCAGATCCAGCGGGACGTCGTGGCGCTGGCGCACGGCTTGGGTTTCGGGGAGGTGGCAGAGGCGGATGTGGCTGAGCTGCTGCAGAGCCAGGGCGCAGACCTGTCCAACGAGGAGCTGGTGGGGCTGGAGCAGGAGCGGGCAGCCGGGGAGGAGGGGGAGGACAGCTGGACGGCCTCCCGCCAGCTCACGGCCAGGCACCTGGCCAAGGCCCTAGCACATTTCGATGCTGGCCTGCAGATCGTCAGGGACGACGACCCCAACCTGGAGCGCAGCCTCCGCGTCTGCCGGGGCGTGAACAACGTGATCAGCTGCTATCGGGAGCTCTTCAAGGAGAAGAGAGGCCCCAAATAGTGTGTGTTGAGGGGGAGGCGGTGTTGGGAGTTCTGAGGCCTCCGGACTTTGTTGGGGAGAGGGGGTCCTCCCTCCCCATCTTTCACATGGAAGTGACACTGGTCTGCATGTTTCCATTTCATTATATTAATCCCTCAAATGTTTTTCTGTCAGCAAATAATTTAGTGTCTCAAGTGAACTTCTCAAATATATGGTTTTAGAAGCCTTGATGAATTCTCAAGTGACTTTATTGCATCCTGGGCCCTTTTGGAGCGGTGCATCCTCGGTTTCCTAGTGGAAGCCCACGAGGAAACCGGCGTCACTGGGTAGCACCCCTGGCACGGTATTCCTGCCACCTTGCTCACTGCACTGAGCTCTCCCTGTATTCAGAGCTGGGGGGCTCACGGAGCTGAGAGGGGTTCAGAGAGGGGTTCTGCTTGTTTTCTGGCCCGCTCACCTTTCAGCTGGGCTTCAGGACCTGCAGGTGGCAAAGGCTGACCCCAGATGAGCACCCAGAGAGACTCAGGGATCCAGAGAGTGGGCCTGGGTGGGAGGAGTGTCCGGCCACACACCTCCCATCGCTGTTCTCCCGGGACACTGGATGCGTCTTGTCATCCTGTTCTGTCCTCTGAAATGATGCTGTGCCCCTGCTGACTGGCCGGGGGGAGGGGGGGGCGGGAGGAGAGACTACAGCCCGTTGTGGGTGAGCTGGTGAGGCAGCACACTCACCAGGCTCCCCGGCCCCGGCGCGGGCGTCCTCACGGCTGCAGGCACCCCTGCAGGCCTGCTGCTAATTCTCCCTCTTCTTGTCTCTCTCCTCTGGTGCTCCCTCTCTCCACCAGTTTCCGTTTGACTCCTGCCATGCCCCTTTGACTCTTCTTCCCGTGGACACGGGCTCATTCCAGGCAGTGGTGGCATTTGGAGACAAGGCCCCGGATGCCATGTGCACACGATGCCCCACAGAAGGAGGGGTAAGGATGTGGGTTTTGGGGTAGGGTTGGCCTTACTGCAGGACACACGGGTCCTCAGGTGAGTGGTGCCTGTCTCCAGCCAAGGGGCCCTGTTAGAGGAAGCCTTCCCTGAGCCTGCCTTCCTCCTGCAGGAGGTAGGGGGCAGGGGGGTGGGCGGGCTAGCCCGGGAGATTGGTTGGGGGCTAAATTTGGCCTGAAGGTTTTGCTGGGGAGGCCAGGGGCCCTCACATCTCCCATCTGCTGTCCATACACCCCTGTGTACACCTGGCTGAGGTATGCCCAGAGCCGACCTCTGATCACATGCACAAAGCAAGCACTCCCTGCTGGCTGGACCTCTTGCATCCGAGCAGGTAACTCTTCTGCCCCAACTCTTGGGCCATCGTGGGTACCCGCAGCTCTAGGCTCTCCTGGGGGTGGCCACTGTGGGTATACCTGACCAGGGATGCTGGTCTGCTCCTCCTGCTTGGCTGTCTGCACCATTCAGTGTAGAATCAGAGCCAGAGGAGAGACTGACTTTAAAGGACACTTTTGGGCATATTAATCACGTAAGGCTGTACACGGGTCTTCTCTTCCTGGCTGGGGTCTGGCTGGACACGGGGTGTTTTCCAGCGGTGCTGGGCGCGGAACCGGGCCCCGGGCGCCGGGGGCGGAGCAGGGTTCGGGGGCTGGGGGCGGAGGCGGGCCCCCGAGCGCTGGGGGGGAGGCGGGCCCCGGGCGCTGGGGGAGGAGCGGGGTTCGGGCGCTGGGGGAGGAGCGGGGTTCGGGCGCTGGGGGCGGAGCCGGGCCCCGGGCGCTGGGGGCGGAGCCGGGCCCTGGGCGCTGGGGGAGGAGCGGGGTTCGGGCTCTGGGGGAGGAGCAGGGTTCGGGCGCTGGGGGCGGAGCCGGGCCCCGGGCACAGGAGGCGGAGCCGGGCCCCGGGGCGCTGGGGCCCTTCGGGTCCGGGCCAACAAAGAACAGCCCGGATACCCACGCCCACGGCTGGGCCTGCTGGTCTCTCCGTCCTTCTGTCGGACACAGTGTTCACGTTCCCCTGCTGCCCCGGCTGGCCTATCTCCTGTCGGGTGGTAAGCTCTTCGTCCCAACCGCCGTCACCCGGCTCCACACCCCTCCTCCAGCCTCAGGCATGACCCAGGACCTCCCTGGGCTTCTCCCGCCTGCCCCCCTTGGTCGGTGTCCTCAGTCCACCTGTGCTGACAGGTGAGGGTTTCCTCCAGACGCTCCCAAACGCTTCACCCCAACATCCTCCCCGGGGTCGGCCCCATGTCCTGTCGGGTTGTTCCCCTGTCACCAAGCCCCAGCTACGTGGCAAGGGCAGGCATCGGGCTTGCAGCAGGCACCGCTGTGCGTCCTGCTGTACACACAGGCATGGCCCTGCCCCAGGATGCAGGAGAGGCAGCCCTAGCTCAGGATACGGGGAGACGACTGACTGACTACAGGGCGGCCGTCAGCTCTCGGCTCACCGGGCAAGAGCAGCCGGGTTCTCGCTCCTTGGACCCTTTCTCACCTGTGACCCGGCTTTGTTCCCACCCCCGTTGTCCCTCCATTGGCCTCGCTCTTCTGAGCAGAGCAGGACAGTGTGGTCAGCGGTCACAGGCTGAGGCACAGGGACACTGGCTGACCCGCGTGCACCCATGCTGACCCCACGGAACGGGCACTGCACCAGGGCCTGGGCGCTGTGGGTTCACCTGCCCACAGAGAGGCCGGGCCTCTGTTCTGGCTCCAGAGGTCACCTTGAGTCTGACGGGAGTGTCCGTGCTCCGTGGGTCTCGCTCCAGGCTGGTCTGTGCTGATGGCGTGATGCACGGTGGGGCTTCCTGAGTCGCCCCCGGGGACTGGAGGCCGAGGTCCGGCACATGGTGGTCCTCATGTCGACATGACCGACCCCAAAAAATCCTGCACCTCAGGATTCAGGTGGGCTTCCCTGAGTGGCCACACCCAAGGGACCCCCGACGCTGCTCCTGACCTCTGCCCTCGGCTGATTTTAATCTACATCCTACGCAACTCTGTGCCAGCTGCAAAGAGAGGGAGCTTGTTCATACACCCCTCCCAGCGCATGGGGCTCTCGTGGACAGACCCCTCCTAGGATATAGAGCTCACCTGAGCAGGTACCCAGCAGCCCATGGGGCTCTCGTGGTCAGGCCCCTCCCCGGGTATGGAGCTCCCCTGGGCAGGCACCCAGCAGGGCTGGGCACACAGGAACCGTGCACATAGCCCTCATTGCAGAGCACCCCCAGCCCACCTGTTGGTCAGAGCTGACCCTGAGCACCTCAGAGCAGGACCTGAACTAACAAACAGCAGCTCCGACAGGTCTGTGACCCTGGGCTTCACTCTGTGCGGCCTCCCTCGACCGGGTCTTCCAGAGGCTTCCACTGCAGCCGGGGCACCAGGCCTCTGTCTCCACCCACCACCCCTCCTCTCCCTGACTCTTGGGTTCTTCTCATTGGGAGAGGGTCTTCTTGAAATTGTCTCCCACTCGTGGGCCAGATAAAATGATTAGAAAACAAGCCAGATTGCAGCCCCATGTCTGTCCTGACCCTCAGGGTACCTGTTCCTTGGACCTGGCCGGTGCAGCAAGGCCCATTTTCTGCAACTCTGAGCCCCTGAGGGGCGAGGATTGGCTGACCTAGACGGCCTGACCCGGCCGGCCAGCCCTCCCCAGGTGTGCCTGGGCTGAGGGCTATATAAACACCGCCTCCAGGCAGCAAGAGCCCCTGCAGCTGTGCCTGATGCCATATTCTCTGCCCTGTCAGCAGTCTCGGGGCTGGGCTGGTGGGAGGGAGTAGGGCCCACGGCTCTATGGGTGGCCCGGTGTGAGTGGGGCTCTGCTGGACCTTCCGCAGGAGTTCTCAAGCTGCCATCTGCTAAAGAAGAGGATGTGTCACCAGTACCTGCTGTTGGAATTTCTCCCCGGGCAGAGGTGAGGAAGGAAAAAAGCAGTGGGGGCCGGGACGGGAGGGGTACCTCAGGCAGGGAAATGGAAAGCTTCCAGAAGAGGGCCCGGGGCCAGGACCATCCTTCCTGGCCTGCAGGCACTAAGTCGGCCTGCGTGCTCTCGCTGGTGTGGCTCCACGGCCCTTCCTCTAGGCTTTCAAGTCTTTGCACACGTTCAGATGTTTTTCCTGGGAAGGGTGGGAAAAGTTCAGCAGCAGCTGGCCTGGGGCTCAGCTCACATTTACTCAGAGACGCCTTGGCATGGTCCCCCAGCTTTGCAATGAGGACGGTCCTTGTGTGGGGGCTGCTGGCTGCATGGGAGACGGTTCCCCACCTCTGACCAACTTCAGAATTGTTTACCACTGGAGCAAGTGCCCTGATAGGGTTTTCCTCTGTGTAACTAGTGGGTTCTTAATGAGCAACGTGAACGGTGACATCAGAAGTCCTGAATCAGGATGGAAATACTTATCCCCAACAGGTACAGGCGTAAAAACCTGGGGAAGCCGTGTGCAGCCGGCACCCTTAGGGATGGGCTTCCGACTGACCCCTCAACATTCTGGTGTCCAGCCACTGCTTTAGGATTTCTGGGGCCCAATGCTGACTCTAAGGGTTCTGCAATCCAGCCTCTGTCGGCCTTTAATGAGACCCGCACTTCCAGGATCCTACAGAGCAGGGTCTGTGTGACCGTTCTGTGGCTTCTGTAACAAATGACCACAAGCTGGGTGGTTTAAAACAACAGGAATTCATCCTCCCCCAGTCCTGGAGACCAGACATCTGAGATCAAGGTGTTGCAGGACGGAAGTCTCTCCAGCGGCTCCAGGATAGGGTTCTTCCTGCCTTTTCCAGCTTCTGGGGGCTCCAGGCGTTCCCCAGGCTCGTGGCTGCATCCCTCCCGTCTCTGCCTCTGTCTTCACGTGGCTTCTCCTCTGTGTCTGTGTCTCTCCTCTTTTGTCTCTCATAAGGACTCTCTCAATTGGATTGAGGGTCACCCTAACCCAAGATGACCTCACCTCGAGATCCTTAACTACATATACAAAGACCCTTTTCCCAGATATGGTCCTGTTTACATGTTCTGGGGAGACATCTTTTGGGGCCAGCATTCAACCCATTACCTGTGTATAAAATAACCCTCATTTTAGGAGATTACCAAGGTCCCATATAGACTGGCACATACAGCAGCCATGTGGGTGGGGGTCTGGGGAGAATGAGGACCCTGGAATCACCTGGAAAGGATGAAGGCCTGGCTTCATTAGGTGAGCTCTTCCACCATGGGGCCCGTGGAAACAGCCACTCCACTCAGTCCGTGGAAAGGGAGCCAGTGCCGAGTCCAGAAATGGTTATATTGCAAAGCTGGCTCTTCTGGGATTTCATCATCAGTAGCATCATGTAACAGATAACTATGGGCTTGGGGGAATCGCTTTCTGGCACATGATGACAGCACTGTCACTTTAGGCTCATCAAGCCTAGAATAGGAATGTTTGAAGGAGAAGAGTTTGGGAGATGGCCAAGCTTGGTTGTCAAGGAAACTGAACAGGTTTGTCAAGGTTGTCAAGGAAACTTCTCAAACTGAAGGCAGGGCTGGGAGAGCTGAACTCCAGGGATTTTTTTTTTTTTAAATTTTTATTTATTTATTTATTTTTAATTTATGGCTATGTTGGGTCTTCGTTTCTGTGCGAGGGCTTTCTCTAGTTGTGGCAAGTGGGAGCCACTCTTCATCGCTGTGCGCGGGCCTCTCACTATCGCGGCCTCTCTTGTTGCGGAGCACAGGCTCCAGACACGCAGGCTCAGTAATTGTGGCTCACGGGCCCAGCTGCTCCGCGGCATGTGGGATCTTCCCAGACCAGGGCTCGAACTCGTGTCCCCTGCATTAGCAGGCAGATTCTCAACCACTGCGCCACCAGGGAAGCCCTCCAGGGATCTTTTAAAGGGGCTGCTCTGAAGCACCATCACCTGAGAGGTGGTCTCAGCGTGAGCTGGGGTTTGAGAAAAGTGTGATGAGATTAAGCCTGACTTTCTGTGACAGCTGGGGAGGGGTTTGTAAAGCACCTTGACTTTTTTTTTTTTTAAAGTCTTTATTGAATTTGTTACAATATTGCTTCTGTTTCGTGTTTTGGTTTTTGGCCGCAAGGCATGTGGGATCTTAGCTTCCCAACCAGGGATCGAACCTGGACCCACTGCATTGGAAGGCGAAGTCTTAACCACTGGACCACCAGGGAAGTCCCAGCACCTTGGCTTTTAAGGCAAAGGTTTGTTGCTGGAACAAAGTGTCTCCAAAAAATGGGCTGAAGCTCAAGCTGTCTCTGTCCCCTTCTTGTGAGAGTCCAGGGCAGGTGGGTGTCAGGTCCCAGGCTCTGTCCCCCTTGTTTCTCCTCCCTGCTTCCAGGTGAGGGCTCCAACCAGCAGGGTGGGGTGACCAGGTGGGCATCATGCCCTCTGTCCTAGGATGCAGGCTGGGCAAGGCCCTCACCACCTCCACCCCTTCCCCTTGGTAACACGAGACACTATGCCCCAGCTGTAAGGGGTGGGAAGCCTGGGAGGTGCAGGGTAGCCGCGAACAGGAAAAAGGGAAATGGGTTCTGATGGGCAGCTGCGCGGCTCTCCTGTGAGGGTCGCCCAGACGCCAGCGCACAGACTCTGGGTCCTGTGAAGCTTCGATGCTTTGTGGTTCTGGAAATCCTATAGGAGACGGTCCACAGCAGGTGAAGCTAATGCTCTCAGTGGAGGTGGTGAAGCCAAAGATCCGCAGTTCAGACTGAAGGTGCCGATGTGGGCGTACATACAGGACAAAACCATCTCGTGTGAATGGATTTCAGGCACGTTTAACACGAATGCAGTCGTGTTAATGCCTGGCATCTTCTTCCTCTCCTCAGGGACCCCCTCCTCAGTTCCTGAGGATCCTGTAACTCCCGTACAGGGGGATGGAGAGTGGGCTCTGTCCAGTCAGAGTACGCTGCGTGTGAGTCTGCTCAGGACCGACGTAACAAATACCACAGACTGGATAGCTTGAATAACAGACCTATCTCCCAGTCCTGGATGCTGTCTGAGATCAAGGTGTGTGCAGGCTGGCTTCTCCTGAGGCCTCTCTCCTTGGTGCTTAGACAGCCGTCTTCTCCCCAGGTCCTCACGTGGTCTCCCCCTGTGCCTATCTGTGTCCTAATCTCTTCTTGTAGGACCTCAATCCTATTGGATTAGGATCCACCCTAGTGACCTCATTTTTACCTTGATCACCTCTTTAAAAATCCCATCTCCAAATACAGCCACATCCTGGGGTCCTGGGGGTTAGGGATTCAGCATGTGAATTTGGGGGGAGGTGGCTGAGCCTATCCCATCCTCCTTAGGAACAAGGTGTGCCTCGGTCCTTCCTTCCCTCAAGTCACACGAGGTGATGTAGTGGCTCAGGGAGAGGCCACTCGTGCAGAGTCTGTGTCCCAGCTGGGGAGCCCTTCTCTGCTCTCTCTGATCAGGCAGTGGCCGTGCCAGTCCCCTCCTGAGGCGAGCGGTTCTGGGGTTTCCTGCCGTGTCGCCTGGCCTGCTGAGGTGCTCATTGTCAGGGAACCCAGGAGCCAGCAGCCTCGTGGGGGTGCCGGGGACTCTCAGGGCCTTGGCAGATGTCTCTCCCAACAGATACCCTAGCGAAAGTGGGGAAACATTTGGGGGATTACAGGTGGAGGAGAATCCACAGTCTTATTTATGCTTCAGAAAGACCACGTTGGGGTGGGATGTGAGGTGCACCATGGGGGCAGGAAGCTTTGTCAGGGCCTGATGGAGGAACCAGGCACAAGATCGGGCTTGGGCCAGGGCTGTGGGTATAGAGGGGAATTAGTGTGGGAACTGGCCACAGACTCTGGAAAAGGAGCTGACAGTCACTGGGGAACAAGGAGAGTGGGAGCCTGGGAGGCCCCTGTGTTACCGAACCTCTTGGGTCCACTTGCCCGAGTGCAGTAAAGCCAATCTACTGACACCGGGGTGTGGTGAAGGAAAGTGCAGCTTTAACTGCAAAAGCGCCAATGCAAGGAGGACAGGTGTCTTGTGCTCTAAAACCCCAAACTCCCTGGAGGATTTCAGCAAAACAATTTTAAAGGCCAGTTTAAGGAGGGGGGGTCGCAGGGTATGTGATTAGCTGGTGCACAATTCTCTGGTTGATGGTGAGGTAACAGGCGGTTAACACTCTAAATTCTTAGGCACCAGAAGCTCCGGGGCTACCTGTTCATGATCATCAAGTAGTTGATTTCTTCCGTTTGGTGGTGGTTTCAGCATCTGTAAAACAACTCAGGAAGCGTGCATCAGATATACTGTTATCCAGGTACTTCAGAGAGGAGCTCCAGCAGAGGATGTGGGGGAGGGGTCTGTCCTGGGAAGGCCCCGTAGGGTCCTGCTCGGTTACACCCGGTGCCTGGGCTCAGCAACCAGGGAAGGTGGGGCTGCTCCTGGGTGTGGGGAGCTGCAGGATCCCGGTCCTCTGAGGGGCCTGTTAGCCCCCAAGGTGAGATGGGGGTGCAGTGACTGGACAGAGGCGTCTGGCCTGCGAGAGGGGTCCAGGCTGGAAATGTCACGGGAATCATCGCAGGGAGGGAGAGGAAAGGCCAATGGGGGCAGGTAGGTCACAGCAGACTATGTGCAGGTGACTGCGGTCCTGTTGGAAGCAACTCAGAGCCAGAAAGGAGTGGCCGTCAGGGGCTCAGCTCCATTCTCTTGTTCCTTTGTAAAACCGCTGTGTCAGAGTTTGAGACACTGCCAGGCGACGTGTGGGGCCAGTGCTGCCATGGCTTCATCAAAGGGGCCCAGGGGGAACGCAGAACCACTGCAGACCCCGCCCATGTCCTCATTGGGAATGAATCCCATCGGGGCTCCTGGGCTCACAGACTTGAGGGAACCTCTGTCCTCAGGACTGGTCTTCCTCCTTCCTCTCACCTGCTGGTCAGAGGCCCAGGAACCCCCAACCTGGCTCCACCCCCAGGGCCTGGATTCTGGGACAGCTTCGGGGTAAGCAAGACCCTCATGTTCCTTTATCTGCCTGGGGGTGAGAATGTCTTAAACGCTGCAGTTGACTGATTATGGAGGGCTGAGTGTTTGCAGCAGGTATGGGTGGAAAGATGGGGCGTGAAGTTCCTATGTCTGCAGGGTCTTCCCAGCGTGAAGATCTGTGTGTTTCCCCCGACCAGTCAACATCCTCCCAGGAAGCCCAAATCCAGGATTACGAGGGCAGAGGCTCTCCCCTTGCTTATGTGTAACTTCCCACTCCCACAGCAAGGAGCCTGGCTCCCACCATCTGCCATTTATGTATGCATTGCTCCTTTCCAGGTTACATGTGCAGAGGTTTCAGCATTGTTAGCTACTACACCCTAGAAAGAACTTCATAAAATAAAGCTCTCTGTTCATGTACGGTCCATTTTGCCTTTAGTCTACAGATTCCATTCATTTCCAAAGGTAACTTAGATCAGCAGATTTTACCCCATCCCCTTCAGTGAGTGTTTTCCATATATTTCTTTTTTTAAAAAAAAATTAATTTATTTATTTTTGGCTGCGTTGGGTCTTTGCTGCACACGAGCTTTCTCTAGTTGTGGCGAGTGGGGGCTACTCTTTGTTGCGGTGCGTGGGCTTCTCATTGCGGTGGCTTCTCTTGTTGCAGAGCATGGGCTCTAGGCATGTGGGCTTCAGTAGTTGTGGCTCTCAGGCTCTAGAGTGCAGGCTCAGTAGTTGTGGCTCGCGGCCTCAGTAGTTGTGGCACAGGGGCTTAGTTGCTCTGGGGCATGTGGGATCTTCCCGGACCAGGGCTCGAACCTGTGTCCCCTGCATTGGCAGGTGGATTCCTAACCATTGAGCCACAAGGGAAGTCCCTGGATAGCCTCTTTTGATGGACAAAAGTTTGTAATTTTGAGGAACTCCAGTTTATCTATTTTTTTCTATCATTGCGTGTGTCTTAGTGTCAGATCTAAGAAACTATTGCTAAATGCAAGGTCATGAATCCCTTGGTTTATTCCAGAGTACTGTCATCGCTCGGTATCCACTGGGCTAGTGTTTAGGTCTGGGGTTTGAATCAGTGTTACGGTTTAGGGGTCAGGGTCAGGGGTCAGGGTTGGAGAGTCAGGGTAGAGGGTCTAGGGGTCTGGGGTTAGGGTGTTAAGGTTAGAGGTTAGGGTTCTTTAGGGTTAGGGTTAGGTTTAAGCATAACTGGCCCCCATTGCGATTCCTTTCTCCTCTCTGAGGTCTCCAGGATGGATAGGATTTGCCCAGGGTCACACATGAGTCAGGGAGGTGAGCTGGACCACTGTTTTTCTACCCCCCAGTCCTGGGCACTGAGAGAAGAATGAAATGTCTGTACTGTCTCTGAGTGTTTCACATTGAACTCGATGTCAGTCGTGGGTTGTGGAGGGTGTCAGGAGCCATGCATGGTTGCTTCCTGCCCTCCCATCTGGGAAAGGTGGTGCTGGCCCTGCTCTGCCTGGGCAGCCCCAGTTCCAGCAGAGTGCCCAGAGAGGAGGGCGCTCAGTGGACATGTGTGGATTAATGCAGGACTGGGTGTAGCAACCTGCCATCCCCCTGCCTACTTGAGGGCTGGTGGGGCCCTCCTGGGACTGCAGGCATCCTTTGTCCCATCTGAGTGGGTAGCAATAGACAATCAAGTCTCGGGCAGGACAGTCCTTGGCCTCTGACCATTCAGGCAGGCATCTGTGGTCCTCTAGCTCAGTTCAGCCTGGGCCCTGTCAAGACCCCATGGGCAATTAGTGAGCTGACCATGCTGCTGAGCAATGGAACAGCTACCTGGGCACTGTAGACGTTCCTATGAGATGTTTCAACTACCAACATCCACGTGGCTGAGAAAAGGGCCTCCTCTTCGCAGCCTTCACAGCCTCGTAGCCTGCCAAGAGAGGTAATAACCCTCTAAATATTTGAGTGTGTCCCTGACACAACAACCATACAGGAGACCATGGCCCTTCAATCCTTTGTCTTTTTAGTTGTTAGAAATTTTGACATTCATATTCATTAAGAATAAAAGTTATGGGAGTAACTGGGCCTCCCAATGAGAGGTTCACACTGACACTGCATTGTCTTGGAGAGCCATATGCATCTATGTGGCCTCTGGAAAGCCTGCCAATTATGGGTTCCATGGCATGGAATAATTCTTGAGCCTCCCATTACTTCATTGCACAAGAGTTTCCTTACCACCCTAGCATTTGGTTTCTTCCCTTAGTAAAGGAGAGAGAAGAAACTGGAAAAGGAGCAGTATTGTTTTTCAGGGATGGGTAATTAATATGGCCAGGGAGATGGCATAACTCAAGGGCTCCCACCTCTCAGGGGCAGGAATGAGGTCTGTGTGTCTTCTGAGGGCACATGGGCTGTTCTGGGCCAGCCTCTGAGATGTGAGGACCTGATGCCCAAGGAAAGAGACTTGAGTTTACCACCACCAATGATCCTGCCTCTTCAGCAAGTGAAAGAACTTCTTGCAGTCTTGGGAGGACAGTAAGAGCACTGGATGAGTAGCTGCAGCCTCTGACCTTGAGTGAACCCCTTTCTTCCTTTTGTGTCAGATTCTGTGCTGTGCAGTGAGCTGTCATTGACTTAGAATCTGCTGCTTTCTGCCAGCCAGCATCTGTTCTTAGGCCCAAGTGCCTCAGTTTTCCTTTGGGAATTACATCTCACCTGTTTCCAGTCCAAACACTTGCAGAAGGATAAGCACATGTTCCACCCAGCTCGAAGATGGGTTTACAGCCCACATCTAGCCAGTCCCATTTTCCATCTTCTGGTGATGGGTCAAGGATGAGAATGCAACCCAAGCCAGATCAAAGGCATTTAAACCCACGACTTTCTTGGAATCCAAGAAAAAGAGAAACTCTTTCTGGGAAAATGGATGGTGAGTGGTTGTCAGCCTAGAATAGCTGTTGGCCCAAGGGCAGTGAGCGAGCCTGTGCCTGTGAATGGGGTCCCCCAAAGGCACTGAGCAGGACAAAGGTTTGGAGAGAAGCAAGGTCACACTGAGATAGTGTGAGCCACTGGACCTGGCAGGTCCAAACCCATTCTTCAACTTGCCACTTGCAAGTATTAATTTATTTCTACCCTTACAATAAATACTAATTTATTTTACTTCAGTAAGTGTTTCCAGTTGCTGGGAATAAAAAAAGTCCTAGTTGACACATCCGAATCAATAATCCCTGATCCATCCTCAGGTGTCCTCACTGGGTAGGCATGGCTGGGGAAGATGAAGACACTGGGTGGGGTCAGATACTAGGGGAGCTGCCAAACAGCTCTGTCCCTGTTCCTTCCATGTCCTGGGAGAGGGAAACCCTG
Source organism: Balaenoptera borealis (assembly GCF_965194805.1). Lineage (NCBI taxonomy): Eukaryota > Metazoa > Chordata > Mammalia > Artiodactyla > Balaenopteridae > Balaenoptera > Balaenoptera borealis. The sequence continues at coordinate 69,541,268 of NC_138878.1, forward strand.
GAACAGTGATAGGATAACCCATAAGGGAAGAGGTTCCTCAGTGGTTAATTGGTCTTTTTGTATTTTCCTTAATTTAGGGTCCATTTTGGTAATGTGTTTTTACAAAGAAATCACCTGTTTCCTCTAGATTTCTAGTTTGTTACAATAGGTTTTTCTTATTTGACTTTTAATTTTTCCCGTCTGATTATCTACAGAATCATCACAAACAATGAACAAATATTGATACTTTATTATTAACTGAAGTCCATAGCCATGTTCCCTTTGTTATACCTTTCCTAGTTCCAGGATCACAAATGACATGTGATCTTCATGATCTCGGGTGCCTCGGCCTGCAGCGGCTTGAAGCAGGGTTTTGGTTCGCGGCCAGTGATTGAGGTCGGGTCGCTGCGGTGAGAGCACCGAATCCCGGCCACTAGACCAGCGGTCAGTGACGAGGTCCTGGCCCTACAGCTTCGCAGAAAAGAATTCCCACAAAGACGGAAAGTATTGAAACAAGTCAAGTATTTATTAGGAAAAAAAAAAGAGTAGAGTACGTGTGGATAGACACACAGGGCGGTCTGAGAGAGAGTTGTGCCCTAGAGGCAGTTTGAATCACTTTTATGGGACATTCTTCCATGTTTCCTTTGGGCAATCATTTTGATTTGCCTGGTTCAGAGTCTGGATTTGCTGTATCTCGGGATCTTCCCATGCGTGCACGTGCATCTCTTAGCCAAGATGGATTCTACCGAAGAGGCCTATGGGTAGACTTGGCCCCTTAGCATCGGTCCCCTTTTGACCTCCAAGGAGCCTTTCTGTGCATGTAGTCTGGGAGGTCTCCTGACTTGGAGAATGAGGAAGATGTGGTCTCTTATCTTCTATCTGGGCAGGACCCAGCCTCCTCTCTCAATTGTCTGTTATTCCCATCTCGGAGTATTGGTTCACAGGGAACGAACTCAAACCGTTTGCCCTGGGGGGCCCATCTGTCTCCTGCCTCAGTCATGTCTGTTTAGTCTCTTCTGGGCTTTGACAGTTGCTCAGACTCTCCTTGTTTCCATGACCTTGACAGTGTGGAGGAGGACTGGTCAGGTATTTTATAGACTGCTGGGCACTGGGATTTGCTTGGTGTTTTGGTCGTGATTAGACTTGGCTTTGAAAAAGCAGACCACAGAGGTGAAGTGCTTCCTCTTCACTGTATATCAAGAGCACAGGCTCTCAAGGGAACTTCTCACTGATATTCTCAACTTTGGTCACCTAGCTGAGGTAGTGTTTGTCAAGTGTTCCCACAGTGAAGTTAATTTTTTAGAATTTATTTTATTTTAAAATTTATTTTATTTATTTGGTTGTGCCAGGTCTTAGCTGCGACAGGCGGGCTCCTTAGTTGAGGCTCGCTGGCTCCTTAGTTGTAGCATACAAACTCTTAGTTGCAGTGTGCATGTGGGATCTAGTTCCCTGAGCAGGGTTCGAACCCAGGCCCCCTGCATTGGGAGCATGGAGTCTTAACCACTGCGCCACCAGGGAAGTCCCATGAAGTTAATTTTTCCCCATGTCCATCCTGTGTGTCTTATTTAGGAGGAAGTCATAATGCAGAACCCACACTTGAGGAGAGAGGGGTTAGTTTCACATACTTGATGGACAGCTGAGTGTCTATATGAATTGTTTAGAAGCTTTCTGTGTAGGAGATTTCTATTTAACACCATTCATCAAAAACTATGTGATTTATTTTTACCAGTGTGGATCCATGAATAATTATTGTAAACTTTTGGTTATAATCCAGCACTACATTATTAGACTCCTTAGTTCATTCTTGCTTTGGCTGTTGAGAGCTTTTTCCATTTGCTCCTGTTTTCATTTTACATAATTTTTCTTTTTTTAAAAATTATTTATTTTTGTCTGCGTTGGGTCTTCATTGCTGCTGCACGCAGGCTTTCTCTAATTGCGGCGAGCGGGGGCTGCTCTTCGTTGTGGTGCACAGGCTTCTCACTGAGGTGGCTTCTCTTGTTGTGGAGCACGGGCTCTAGGTGCATGGGCTTCAGTAGTTGTGGCATGCAGGCTCAGTATTTGTGGCACACGGGCTTTGTTGCTCCGCGGCATGTGGGATCTTCCCAGACCAGGGCTCGAACCTGTGTCCCCTGCATTGGCAGGTGGATTCTTAACCATTGTGCCACCAGGGAAGTCCCTTACATAATTTTTCTTTTGTGGGGTTTTTTTTCTTTTGGAATTTGTTTACTTTCTGATATTTTAAGATTATCCTGCTTCACATATTTACTGTTTCAGCCCTAGTATCAGACCTTTCTTCAAAGAGCCCTTGTTCCTTTTATTAGAGAATGATATTAAAAATGTACTTGTGGTAGCTAAATATGCTCAGCTGACAATGCTTGGAAGTATATGCACGTATCCCAGCCTATGCATATACACATAATTACACACAGTTCCACATGGAAATTTTTATATCTCTGTTAGGCAAAAGATAGTTTATACTGATGTCTCCAACCTGATCTGTTATGACATGGATGTCGTAACCTTCTCCCTTTGTTTGTAACTTCCCACTCCAGTGCTAAGAAACCTGGCTTCCACCATTTGTCATTTATTGAATTCAGTGCTTGTTCCATTCGATGACTCATGTAGTAGTTTCAGTACTGTTAGCTACTACCCACCATGGGAAAGAACTTCTGAGTCCACTGTGTATGTATGGAGCATTTTGCCTTTGGCCTACAGATTCTGTTCATTTCCAAAGTTAATTTAGGTCAGCCCATTTTGTCCCACCACCAACAATGAGTTTTTTCATACATTTCTAAATCAGTTAGATTCTTTGTTACATTCTGTATTCCAATCTTTGACACTTCCATATCCTAAGTAACTAAATTTGAATAGATTATAATTTACTCATTGGGTTGTAAAAATCTGTGAGTGTAGACAGATGCATAGTGGCAGGTGTTAATTGCTCTAACGTATCATATGGACTATTTCAACCACATATTCCATAAACTGTTTCCAAAACATGTCTGTTTTGCCTTTTCTAGAATATCATATAAATGAGGTCGTACAGTGTGTAGCACTTCAGACTGGATTCTTTCACTTAGCAATGTAAGTGTTAGATGCATCTTTTTTTTTTTTGCATGGGTTGATGGTCCATTCCTTTATATCTCTGAATACTATTGCATTGCATGTATGTGAGAGGAAAAATAATTTTCCCTCTACTCTTCTCTGTTCTTCATTGAGATCCCCCTTGTAATGAAAGGGAGATGAGCTGGAGAAAAATAATCAGAAGTTTAATATATACCATGCTTACCTCCTTGTATACTTGAAAGATACCCAGGAAAACTGAGTCACTCCCTGAAATGGCCCAAGCCATTACCTTAAATGCTATCTTCAGCTGATAACAAAAGAAAGATGTTAGGGAATGGAGGAAACCATTTAAGGGAGGTTATTAGGCAAAGCACAGTAAACAAGGGCTATCGTTGTTATGCAGATTTATATCCAGGCCTATTTCACTGACAAGATTTTCTTAATATTTAGTCATTCAATTCCTGGTCCGGAGAGGGACACACCCTTACAAATGGAGATATCCTTAACAAATGTAAATTTACTTCATAAAAGGAAATTTTCTACTTGGTTTTCAAAGATTTTCCTGGGTCTGCTGTTTTTTAAATTAATCAGTCCAAAATAATCCTTTTGTCAAAGGGACATATTTTGGGGTGGTGTGTTCTGCTCCCCTTGACATGTTTGTGCCATAATTTGTTTATGAATTCACCTACAGAAGGACATCCTGATATCTTTACGTTTTTAGCCATTATGAATAGAGCTGCTGTGCATAATAACTTGATGCTAGTTTTTGTTTTTTAATACATAAATTAATTAATTAATTAATTAATTAATTAATTAATTTATGGCTGCGTTGGGTCTTCCTTTCTGTGCATGGGCTTTCTCTAGTTGTGGCGAGCGGGGGCTACTCTTCGTTTCGGTGCGCAGGCTTCTCATTGCGGTGGTTTCTCTTTTTGTGGAGCACGGGCTCTAGGTGCGTGGGCTTCAGTCGTTGGGACACACGGGCTCTGGAGCGCAGGCTTCAGTAGTTGTGGTATGCAGGCTCAGTAGTTGTGGTTCACGGGCTTAGTTGCTCCGTAGCATGTGGGATCTTCCTGGATCAGGGATCAAACCTGTGTCCCCTGCATTGGCAGGCGGATTCTTAACCACTGCACCACCAGGGAAGTCCATATGCTAGTTTTGGTTTGAACACAGTTTTTCAAAGCAGTTGTCTAAATACAAGAGGTGTGCTTCTTGGATCCTAAGGGGTGAGACTGTTTAGATTTGGAAAAAAACTGCCGAACTGTCTTCCGAAGTTGGTTGTACATGCATTCCACCAGCATCACGAGTATATTCTTGTATGCTCATTTAGTGTCTGTATATCTTCTTTGTCCAGGTGTGCGTTTCAATCTTTACCAGTCTTCATGGGGTTGTTTGGTATAATTTGAGTACAAATCCTTTATCAGATATGTCTTCATAAAGATTCTCGGTAAAATAGAAGTAGAATGGAGTTTTCTCAAGTTGATAACAAAAATCTACAAAAACTATAACTTCACATTATGCGTAATGGTAACAAACATGAAACTTTCCCACTAAGTTCAGTTAAAATTCAAGGATGTGGACCTCCGTCGTGGCACAGTGGTTAAGAATCCGGCTGCCAATGCAAGGGACATGGGTTCGAGCCCTGGTCCAGGAAGAACCCACATGCCACGGAGCAACTAAGCCCGTGTGCCACAACTACTGAAGCCTGTGTGCCTAGAGCCTGTGCTCCACAAGAGAAGCCACTGCAAGGAGAAGACTGTGCTCTACAACAAAGAGTAGCCCCTGCTCGCCGCAACTAGAGAAAGCCCGCGCCCAGGAGCAAAGACCCAACGCAGCCAGAAATAAATAAATAAAATAATAATAAAATAAAATTCACTTTACAAGGATGTCTCCTTCCATCATTCCTTTTCAGTATTTTACTGAAAGTCCTTTCTCACGCAATAAGCCAAGAAGAGTAATAAAATAAATACAGATTGGGTAGGAAAAAAAATAAAAGCAGCCCAGTTAACAAGTGGACCAACAAAATTTACAAACACCTCACCAGAGAAAACAGACACTTTGCATGTAAGTATATGGAAGAATAATCCAGATTAAATGCTGCCATTAAAATGCAAATTTAAAATGCAATGATATACCACTACATTAGCCTTAGAATGGCCAGAATGTGGAACAATGACAACAACAAATGCTGCAGAGCAATAGGAATTCTCGTTCGTTGCTGGTGGAAATGAAAAATAATAGAGCTTCTTTGGAAGTGAGATTGACACTTTCTACAATATTGAACATGCTCTTATTATACAATCCAGCAGGTGTTCTCATGGATATATGCTGAAAGGAATTAAAAACATTTGTCCATACAAAAACCAGCATATGGGTATTTTTAGCATCTTTATTCAATATTGCCAAAATGTGAATGAAACCAACGTGCCCTTCAGTAGATGAATGGAAAAGTATACTCTAGGGTATTCTGGGAATGGAATAATTTTCAGCACTGAGAAAGTAACCTATCAAGCCATAAAAATATATGGAAATATGGGAAATTCTTTTTTTCTCTTTTGAAGTATAAGTGACTTAAAATACTGTTTCTGTTGTACAGCATAGTTTTTTTGTTTGGTTTTCTTTTTGCAGATTACATTCTGTGATGCTCCAAGGACAAAGGACGACCCTGCCTGAAAAAGTTTCAGCCTTTCACCCCCTACCGGACTCTTTAATTGCCCTCTCTGCCATGTTGCGATGGTTATGAAATTCCTGAGCCCACCTGGGTGACGGGACCTGTCCCAAATAAGGAAAGGAATCTGCCCTGTCCCACTTTCACACTATAGAAGGAAGGTATATGTGCCTCGACCAATCAGTAAATGAAATTTTCACCTTGGACCATTCCTTTGTTTTCTGGCTGTAAAAACTGATCAATAGCACATGTTCAGGCTCAACTCTCCCAGACTGCTAGGAAGTCGGCCTGCTGTTCTGGCAACGACCCTTCCCTCTAACAAATTCTACCTTCTTTACATTCTGCCTTATGTCTGGAAATTCTTTTCCAACTGGCGTTTGGACCATGATACATTCTATTATAGGTTATTACAAGATACTGAATAAAATTCACTGTGCTATATAGTAAATCCTTGTTGCTTATCTATGTTATGTGTAATAGTTTCTGTATGTTAATTTCATACCCTAATTTGTCCCTCTTCCCCTCCCTTTCCCCTTTGGTAACCATAAGTTTGTTTTCTATGTCTGTGAGTCTACTTCTGTTTTGTATATAAATTTATGTATTATTTTTTTAGATTTCACCTATAAGTGATCATATAGCGTTTGTCTTCCTCTTATTTCTTTCATTAAGCATACTGTTCTCTAGATCCATTCATGTTGCTTTTTAAAAAAAATTAATTAATTTATGGTTGAGTTAGGCCTTTGTTGCTGCACACGGGCTTTCTCTAGTTGTGGTGAGCAGGGGCTACTCTTCCATGTGGTGTGCGGGCTTATCATTGCGGTGGCTCCTCTTGTTGCAGAGCATGGGCTCTAGGCGCATGGGCTTCAGTAGTTGTGGCTCGTGGGCTCAGTAGTTGTGGCACGTGGACTGTAGAGTGCAGGCTCAGTAGTTGTGGCACACTGGCGTAGTTGCTCTGTGGCATGTGGGATCTTCCCAGACCAAGGCTTGAACCTGTGTCCCCTGCATTGGCAGGCGGGTTCTTAACCACTGCGCCACCAGGCAAGCCCAAGGTTCCTTTTAGAAAAAACTTCTCAGCATTAAGGTGATGGTGACTTGGTCCAGATCAAATGTCTTGGTGGCAAGCTGGGGGAAAATCATAGGAGAAGATCCCAGGCCTGTTGTCTGTCAGCTTGGGAATGATGTTTGAGCAGTGGCCAATGTGCTTGAGTGCAGGTTGTGAGGAAATAATGATATCCGCATCCTGTCCTCTTTCTGGTCCACAAGTTGAGAGCAAAGAGCTCAGTACAGAGCTCTTGATGTAAGGCTGTGCAGGGCAGATGGCCCACATATCAGGTGTCTTGAGTGGTGGATGACCTGTGACAACAAGTTCTTGACAAATTTTTTAGTGACTGTGTGGACAGTAATTGATTTGGAAAGATGCTGTGGGAGAAGACACCACAAATATACAGTATATTCGAATTGCCTCTCAATCAAGAGAAAAAATAGAAGCAGCAAATAAAAATATTTGGAACCTATGAAATCAAATTTCACTGAAAAAGAAATAAAAACAATCAATTTACATATGAAGAGGCACCCAACCTCAATGATGGTCGGGGAAAATAAATGACAGTGCCAATATAATCGTTTTTGTTCTCCATTATATTGAAAAAGTGCCTTTGTAGCATCTCTTGTCATCATCAGTGGAAAAAAGCCCTTTGATGTACTCTTCCAGGGAGTATACATGACTAATATCCCTTTTGAGGCAGTTTGTCTCCTCTTTTGCTTCTTCAGGATCTGGGCTTTAGGGGTTCTGTGGGGCTGATATTTGTGTAATGACCTTGATATTTTCTGTGTCCTTGGGCCTCTGGTCAGTCTCCTTCAGGCATTGATAATTTGATTTCCTGGAGTAGAAGAAAAAAGGCAAACAAATCATATAGAGGTTGAATCAAGAGGGCAGAACAGAAGAACGTGGAGTTCACTCCTCTCACAAATACATAAAAAATACATACATGTGGAACAATCCTCACAGAATACCTACTGAATGCCAGCAGAAGATCGCAGACACCCAGACGTGCAAGAAAGATCTCCACGTAATGAGATAGGATGAAAGAAAAAAAGAAGCAGCAGCAGCAGCAGCAGCAGCTCCCTCCTGGGAGGGAGCTGTGAAAGAGGACAGTTTCCCTCACCCTGGGAAGCCCCTTCACCAGTGGGGACGTGCGCTGGGAGAGAAACAGAGCTGCAGAGGCTTGGAGGAGAGTGCAGCAGTCAGTTTGCAGCAGACAAAACAGAGACCTGCACAGAGGACCTGTGTTCCCTCGCTGCAGTCCTCAGCCCAAGACGTGTGCCTGCTGGAGTGTGTGGGTTTTGGGTGCTGAAACTTGGGCTTCAGAGGACAGACCGAGGGATTGGGCTGGGTTTGGCCACACGCAGACAGCCCGAAGGGGCTGGAGTGTGGTATGTGCCCAACCCGGGGTGTATGCGGAAGAAGACCAGGCTGGCCATAGAAGCAAAACATCATTGTTGAGGGGCAGGTGAAGGGAGGGGCAGGTCCACCACAGCAGCCTCTTTCTTGGTCCCACCTCTACGACAACCTCTGGGAGCACACAAGCGCCAGCAGGTTGCCCACACGTGGAGGTGGGGCTGAAATCAGAGTGGATCCCCAGGTACTGCCTGACTTAGGAAGCAGGGCTGATACCTGAGCCCTCTCCCCATGGCTGTGCAATTTGCAGATTTATGCCACTGCCACTGGCTTTATAAACTCAGTGCCTGTGGGACATCCGAGTGGACAGTGGGCACTCCCGTGGCTGGGATGGGTCCAGCCTTAGTAGCTGTGGGCTTCGTGGGCACTGGCACATGAAGGCTGGGCTGGGCTGGGGTCTAGTCTGCTTCCATAGCTGCCACAGTGGGTCCATTTGTGGGACTACTGTGGTCCTGGAACCTGACATCAGTGGATTAGCACCTACGGATCTGTGCTGGTGGCTTTGTGAACACTGTGCCTAAGGGACACCAGGGCTGATTGCCTGCATTCCCACAGTTGAGGCGGGGCTGAGGGCAGTGCCAACAACAGTGTACTTTGTGAGCCCACACTGTGGGTGACAGGTGGCAATGCAGAGCACACTTCCTGGTGGACAGCTCCAGCAGAGGAATGCTCAGTGACTCCCCTCCCATTGGGAGTGCTCCAATCCAGCCTACCTCATTATGCTCTCTAATCCAGCACAGAAACACACCTGGGGCCTTCTATTCCAACAACTAGGGAGCAGACCCTGCCCCCGAGAGAGCTGTGTCAACCACAGAGCAAAGAGGAGGCCCCGTTCAACATCCAGTGCAAGCTCTGGTCACCACATATGCCTTCTGATAGTCTTCCAAAAGATCGAAGAGAAAGGAAGCCTCCCAAAGACATTCTATGAAGCCACTATCACCCTGATACCAAAATCAGACAAAGACACCACCAAAAAAGAAAATGACAGGCCAAAACCTTTGATGAATATAGAACCTAAAATTCTCAACAAAATGTTGGCAAACTGAACCCAACAACACATAAAAAAGATCATACACCATGAACGTGTTGAATTTATCCTAGGGTCACAAGGATGTTTCAACATATGCACATCAATCAGTGTGATACACCACATCAACAACAAAAAAGACAGAAATGACATGATCATCTCAATAGATTCAGAAAAAGCATTTGACAAATTTCACCATCCATTATGATAAAAACTCTTATGAAAGTGGGTATAGAGGGAACATATCTTAACATACTAAAAGCTATTTATGACAAACCCACAGCCAATATGATACTTAATGGTGAAAAGCACTTAGCGTTCTCACTAAAATCTGGAACAAGACAAGGATGCCCAGTCTCACCACTTCTATTCAACATAATATTGGAAGTCTAGCCAAGGCAATCAGACAAGAAAAAGAAAGAAAATATATCCAAATTGGAAGGGAAGAGGTAAAATTTTCATTATATGCAGATGACATGGTACGATATATAGAACCTAAAGACTCCACACACAAACTACTAGAACTGATAAACAGATTCAGCAAGGTAGCAGGATACAAGATTAAAATACAGAAACTGGTTCCATGTCTTTATATTAACAATGAAATAGCAGAAACAGAATGGAAAAAAAAATCCCTTTTAAAATTGCATCCAAAAAAATTAAATACTTGGGAATAAACGTGACCAAGGTTGTGAGAGACTTATAAGCTGAGAACTATAAAACATTAATAAAGGAAAGTGAAGAGGATTCAAAGAAATGGAAGGATATCCTATGCTCTTGGATTGGAAGAAATATTATTAAAATGGCCATTGGACCCAAAGCAATCTACAGATTTAATGCCATCCCTATCAATTTACCCATGATATTTTTCACAGAACTAGAACAAAGAATCGTAAAATTTATATGGAACCATAAACAACCCAGAATTGCCAAAGCAATCCTGAGGAAAAAGAACAAAGCAGGAGACATAATGCTTCCAGACTTCAGAGAATACTACAAAGCTACAGTAATCAAAACAGCATGAGATTCGCACAGAAACAGACATATGGATCGCTGAAACAGACTAGAGAGCCCAGAAATAAACCCACACACCAATGGTCAATTAATCTTCGACAAAGGAGGCAAGAATATACAATGGGAAAAAAGACAGTCTCTTCAGCATGTGGTATTGGGAATGTTGGAGAGGCACAGGTAAACCACTGAAGTTAGAAAATACCCTCACACCATGCAAAAAAATAAGCTCAAAATGGCTGAAAGAGTTAAATATAACACATGACACCATAAAACTTGTAGAAGGGAACATAGGCAAAACATTCTCTGTCATAAGTTGTGCCAATGTTTTTGTAGATCATTCTCCCAAGGCAATGGAAATAAAAGAAAAATAAACAGGTGGGACCTTTACAAACTTAAAAGCTTTTGCACAACAAAGGAAACCATAAAGAAAATGAAAAGACAAACTATGAAATGGGAGCAACTATTTGCAAATGATGCAACCTACAAGGGCTTCCAAAATATACAAACAGCTCATACAACTGAATCACAAAAAAACCCAACCCAATCAAAAAAATGGGCAGAAGACCTAACTAGACATTTCTCCAAAGAAGACATGCAGATGGCCAATAGGCACATGAAAAGATACTCACCATTGCTAATTATTAGAGAAATGCAAATCAAAACTACAGTGTGGTATCACCTTAAACTGGTCAGAATGGCCATCATTTAAAAGTCTACAAATAAATGCTGGAGAGGGTGTGGAGAAAAGGGAATGCTTCTACACTGTTGGTGAGAATGTAAATTGGTGCAGTCACTATAGAAAACAGTAGGAAGGTTCCTCAAAAAAATAAAAATAGAGTTGCCGTATGATCCAGCAACCCCTCTCCTGGGCTTATATCCAGACAAAAGTATAATTCAAAAAGATGGACCGCTTGGTGGGAGGGCTACATACTCTGGTGGGACAATCCTTCACCCCAGCACCAGTGCCTGCAACCTTTGCTCCTTCACCTACTCCTGCTGTGGTCAGCAGTGGTCTGAATAACCAACGTGAACTCTCTATGGGGATAGTCATGGCATCTGGTGGATATGGGGCTCCTAAGGCTGTCTGGCTGCCTGCAGTAAAGGCTAAAGGCTTGGAGATTTCAGGAACATTGACTCACTGCCAAGGGCACATCTATATGGAAATGAACTTCATAAAGAAAGCTCTGTAGCACATGATAGACTTGGCAATTCAGTTTAACAAGAATAACTTTGGTGTCATCCCCAGCACTCCTCTGGCCATCCCTACACCACTGATATCAAACCAGAGCATTGATATCTCCCTGCCTCTCCACACCTTGGACCCAGTCATGAAGATAGAACCTCTGAACAACCTGCAGGTAGCTGTGAAAAACAATAGTGATGTCTTCTACTTCAGCTGCCTCATCCCACTCAATATGTTTTTTGAAGATGAAACGCCAGGTCTTCCTTGCAACATGGAAGGATATTCCCAATGAAAATGAACTTCAGTTTCAGATTAAGGAAAGTCATTTAAATGCTGACACTGTTTCCAACAAATTGCAAAACAACAACGTTTATACTATTGCCAAGAGGAATGTGGAAGGACAGGACATTCTGTACCAATCCCTGACTAACTAATGGCATTTGGGTTTTGGCTCAGCTCCATAGCCAGCCAGAAACCCTAAATTACACACTGTCACCGAAGTGTAGAGCTAGCTCCTGAAGCCTTCCAGTACATCTATCAGGTCTACGACAGTGTTTTGAAAAACTAATAGACTGGTCCGGTGCCCTCAGGCCATCCTGTGATTGGTGCAAGCCAAGAAATCTTAACCAGAAGAAACTGTATTGCCGTGTGGAATCTGAACCTAAACACACCGATGCCACCCGCTAAGGTAGTGACGGGTCTGACCTGTGCTAATGTTAGGGCACAACCTTTTGGATAGTTTTAGCTATCCGACACTTGAGCATTTGTAGCCACAGCTTCAATCACTTCCCACCTCTTGCCACCGGCTGCTGTCTGTCCTTACTTGTGGGCTTCTCCATCCTGTGCCAGTGGTTGGCATTTTTGACTGTAGTTTGATATTTTGTAATTGAGAGCTTGCTTCAAAAGCAGCAAAAGACAAAATATATTAAAGCAAGGAAAAGTGTCCCTGAAAGAAAAATAAGGTTATTTGTTGTGTTTTTTCTACTCAATTGTTTGAGCATTATTATACATATTAGAGAGGATTTTCAAATATTTTCCCCATTTTGTAGGTACACTCTGCTCACTGTAAATTGTTTCCTTTGCTGTTCAAAGCTTTATAGTTTAATGCAATCTGTTTTTCAATTTTTTTTTTTTGCTTTTGCTGCCTGTGCTTTTGTGGTCACATCTAAAAATACAATGCCCATTGCAGTGTCAAGAAATGTTTTCCCCCGTATATCTTCTCCTAGTAACTTTACAGTTTTGGATCTTCTATTTAATTCTCTAAACCAGTTTGAATTAGTTTTTGTATACAGTGTGAGATTCAAGTCTAATTTCTTCCTTATGCTTGTGAATATTCAGTTTCCCAAGAATTTACTGAAGAGAAGATACTTTTCTCATTGTATATTCCTGGCACTTTTGTCAAAGATCAATTGATTGTAAATATGTGGATTTATTTCTGAGGTCTCTATTTCGTTCCATTGTTCTATATGTCTGTTTTTGTACTGTGACCATACTGCTTTGATTAGTATGCTTTGTAGTATAGTTTGAAATTATGAAGCGTGATGCCTTCAGCTTTACTCTTTGTGCTCAAGATTGCTTTGGACATTTGGATAGTATGGACATTTTTAACAATGTTCATTTATTCAATCTAGTAATATGGGCGATTGTTCCATTTATTTGTGTCTTCTTCACATTCTTTCATCAATATTTTATAGTTTGCTGTGTACAGCTCTTTTACATTCTTGGTTAACTTTACTCCTAAATATTTTATTCTTTTCGGTGCTATTGTAAATGGGACTTTTTTTTTAACCTTTTCTGATAGTTTCTGTTGTTAGTATACAGAACCACAAGTGATTTTTATATGTTGATTTTGTGTCATGCTGCTTACTCGTTTTATTTATTAGTTTGAACAGTTTTTTGGAAGTGGCATTTTTAGGTTTTTGTAGATATAAAAACATGTCATCTGCAAACAGAAAATTTAGGTTTACCTTTATGACTTGGATTTACTTTATTTTTCTTGCCTACTTGCTCTGGTTAGGAATTCCAGTACTACTTTGAATAGAAGGGGCAAGAATTGGTAACCTTGTCTTGGCTGAAACTTAGGAGAAACACTTTTGGGACTGTTAGCTTTGGGCTTGTCATATGATTTTTAATGTGTTGAGGTATATTCCTTCTGTAACTAATTTCTTGACAATCTTTATCATGAAAGGAAGTTGGATTTTGTCAAATAATGTTCATGTATCTATTAATATGATATTTTCCCTTTATTCTCTTAATGTAATATATCACATTTTAAAAAAAAATTTATTTATTTATTTATTTATCCTTGGCTGTGTTGGGTCTTCGTTTCTGTGTGAGGGCTTTCTCTAGTTGCAGCGAGTGGGGGCTACTCTCCATTGCGGTGCACGGGCCTCTCACTGTCGCGGCCTCTCCCGTTGCGGAGCACAGGCTCCAGATGCGCAGGCTCAGTAGTTGTGGCTCACGCCCTTAGTTGCTCCGCGGCATGTGGGATCTTCCCAGACCAGGGCTCGAACCCGTGTCCCCTGCATTGGCAGGCAGACTCCCAACCACTGCGCCACCAGGGAAGCCCTATCACATTTATTGATTTGCATACATTGAGCCATCCTTGCATACAGGCATAAATCCCACCTAATCATGGTGAAGGAATCCCTTCAATGTGCTGCTGAATTTAGTTTGCCAGTATTTTGAGTATATTTCATCTACGTTATTCAGGAATGTTGATCTCTACTTTTCTCATCGTGCCCTTGTCTGTTTTTCTTAAAATTTATTTATTTATTTTTGGCTGTGTTGGGTCTTCGTTGCTGCACGCAGGCTTTTCTCCAGTTGCGGCGAGCGGGGGCTACTCTTCGTTGCGGTGCGTGGGCTCCTCATTGCGGTGGCTTCTCTTGTTGCGGAGCACAGGCTCTAGGCGCGAGGGCTTAGTAGCTGTGGTGCACAGGCTTAGTTGCTCCGCGGCATGTGGGATCTTCCCGGAACAGGGATTGAACCCGTGTCCCCTGTATTGGCAGGCGGATTCTTAACCACTGCGCCACCAGGGAAGCCCCCTTCTACTGTTTTTGTAGTCTCTATTACTTTATTTTTAATTTTTATTGGAGTATAGTTGATGTACAATGTTGTGTTCAGTAAAGTGAATCAGTTATATGCATATCCACTCTTTTTTAGATTCTTTTCCTATATAGATCACTACAGAGTATTGAGTAGAGTTCCCTGTGCTAGACAGTAGGTCCTTCTATTACTTTTATAACTGCTCTAATCCTTATTATTTATTTCATTCTGCTAATATTGGGCTTAGTTTGTTCTTTTCCTAGTTCCTTTAATTGTAAAGTTAGGTTCTTTAATTGAGGTTTTTTTCAGAGACAAAAGGTTTTATTACTTATGGCACAGCAAGCATGAGCATAATATTGTATTGGTTCTCCTTCCCCACACCCCAGTTCCCACTGGGATGACAGAGAGGGATCCAGTTGAGTGCTACGTATGGACTCGGTTGTGTTACACTGAGGAACACTGAGTTTGAGGACTCCACTGCTTTTAAAATGAGAGGTTAGCAGGTTCCTGTTTGTCTGAGGGAGACACATTAGCTCATTCCTCAAGGCTGTTCATTATAAACACACTCCCAAGAAATGGCTCAGGTGAAATGCTGTCAGGGCATGCATTCTTTTTCTTTCTTTCTTTTTTTTTTAATTGAAGAATAGTTGGCATATAATATTACATTAGTTTCAGATGTACAACATAATGATTCAGCATTTAATTATACTACAAAACGATCACCTTGATGAGTCTAGTAACCATCTGTCCCCTTCCACAGTTACTGCAATATCATGAACCATATTCTTTATTCTGTATATTAAATTCTTGTCAATTTTTATCATATATCTGGAATTTTGTACTTCTTATACCCCTTCACCTGTCTTGTCCAAGACCCACTCACCTCCCCTTTTGCAATCACAAATTTGTTCACTGTGTCTGTAAGACTGGTTTTGTTGTGTTTGTTTTGTTTTTAGATTACACATGTAAGTGAGATCATGTGGTATTTGTCTTTCTCTATGTGACTTACTTCACTGAGCATAATACTCTCTAGGTCCATCCATGTTGTCAAAAATGACAAGATTTTATCTTTTTATGGCTGAGTAATATATAATATATAACTGTATATGTACATTTATATACACATATATACATATATGTATCTGTATATGAATATATATCTACATATGTGTATAGATACATGTATATATATGTGTATGTGTATGTGCGTTGTGTATATTCATATGTATGTATGTGTATACATGTATGTGTGTGTGTGTGTATATATATATATATATATATATCACTTTTTTATCCATTTGTCTATCATTGAACATTTAGGTTTCTACCATATATTGGTTATTGTAAGTTATGTTGCAATGAAAACAGGGGTGCATGTATCTCTTTAAATTAGTTTTTTGCTTTGTTTTGTTTTCTTTGGATAAATAACCATACGTGGAATTTCTAACTCATATGGTAGTTTTATTTTTTTATGTTTTCAGAACCCTCTGTAATGTTTTCAGTAGTGGCTGCACTGACTTACATCCTTAGCCACAGTACAGGTGAGTGCTCTTTTCTCCACATCCTCAGCAACACTTATTAATTGTTGTCATTTTGATGATAGCCATTCTGACACCAGTAAGGTGATCTCTTTTTGTCGTTTTGATTTGCATTTCCCTCCTGATGATTAGTGCTGTTGAGCATGTTTCCATGTGCCTTTTAGCCGTCTTTTTGTTTGTTTGTTTTGTTTTTGGCAAAATGTGTATTCAGATCCTCTATCCAATTGTTTTTATTTTTGAAAATTATAGTTTATTTACAATACTATATCAGTCTCAGGTGATCGGGGATTTTTTACAGATTACACTTGACTAAAAGTTTTTACAAGAGAATGGCTATAATTCCCTGTCCTATACAATATATCTTTGTTGCTTATCTATTTTATACATAGTAGTTTGTACCTCTTAATCCCATACCCCTAATTTGCCCCCCCCCCTTACCTCTCCCCACTGGTAACCACTAGTTTGTTTACAGATCTGTGAGTCTGTTTCTGTTTTACATATATATTCGTTTGTATTATTGTTAGATTCCACATATAAATGATATCACACAATATTTGTCTTTCTCTGACTTACTTCATTAAGCATAATATTCTCGAGTCCATCCACAATGCTGCAAATGGCAGAATTTCATTCTTTCTATGGTGGTGTAATATCCCATTGTACATATATACTATATCTTCTTTATCCATTTGTCTGTTCATGGGCATTTTGGTTGCTTTCGTATCTTGGCCATTGTCAATAGTGCTGCTATACACATTGGGGTTTATGTATCTTTTGGAATTATTGTTTTCATTTCTTTCCTAGATAGGTACCCAGGAGAGTTATTGATGGATCATATGGTAGTTCTATTTTTACCTTTTTGAGAAACCTCCATCCTATTTTCCATAGTGCCTGCAGCAATTTACAATCCTACCCACAGTGTACAAGGGTTCACTTTTCTCCACATCCTCTCCATAATTTGGTATCTATAGACATTTTGATGAGGGTTATTTTGACAGGTGTGGGGTTGATATCTCATGGTTGTTTTGAATTGAACTTCTCTAATAATTAGTGATGTTGAGCACCTTTGCATCTGCCTTTTAGCCATCTGTATCTTCTTTGGAAAGATGTCTATTCATGTCTTCTGACCATTATTGATTGTGTTGTTCATTTTTTTTGTGTGTGATATTGAGTTGTATGAACCATTTATATATTTTAGATATTAACCTTTTGTCAGTCATATCATTTACAAATATTTTCTTACACTTTGCACTTTGAATTTTGATTTTGTTGATGGTTTTCATGGCTGTGCAAAAGCTCTTAAACTTTATTTAGCTTCCATTTGTTTATTTTTGCTTTTATTTCTTTTGCCTTAGAGGCCAGATCCCCAAAAAATATCGCTACAATTTATGTCAAGGAGTGTTCTGCCTATGTTCTCTCCTAGGAGTTTTAGGGTTTGATGTATCACCTTTAGGTCCTTAATCCATTTTGAATTTTGTGTCTGGTGTGAGGAAATGTTCTAAATTCATTATTTTACATGTAGCCTTCCAGCTTTCCCAACACCACTTATTGAAGAGACTGTCTTTTCTCCATTGTATATTCTTGCCTCCTTGGTGGTAGATTTATTCACCATAAGTGTGTGGGTTCCTTTCTGGGCTCTCTATTCTATTCCCTTGATCTATGTGTCTGTTTTTGTGATTATTGTAGTCAGGGAGCATGCTATCTCCAGCTTTGGTCTTTTTTTCTCAGGATTGCTTTGGCAGTGTGGGTATTTTGTGGTTCTATATTTATTTGGCGATTATTTGTTCTGTTTGTGAACAATGTCATGGGTATTTTGATAGGGATTGCTTTAAATCTGTAGGTTGCTTTGAGTAATAGGGCTATTTTAAAAAGATTAATTCTTCCGATCCAAGAGCATGGGATATCTTTTCATTTATTTGTGTCATCTTCAATTTCCTTCATCAATGTCTTATAATTTTTAATATATAAATCTTTCACCTCTGTGGTTAAATTTATTTCCAGGTATTTTATTATTTTTGGTACAATTGTAAATTTTTTTTCTTAATTTCTCTGATTGTTATTAGTGCAGAGAAAAATAACAGATTTCTGTATATTAATTGCATATACTTCAATGAAAATAAAGACAAAAATTAACAAACGGGACCTAATTAAACTTAAAAACTTTTTTGCCCAGCAAAGGAAACCATAAACAAGACGAAAAGATAACACTCACAATGGGAGAAAATATTTGCAAATGAAGCAACTGACAAAGGATTAATCTCCAAAATATACAAACAGCTCATGTAGCTCAATATCAAAAAAAAAATAACCCAATCAAAAAATGGGTGGAAAACCTAAATAGGCATTTCTCCAAAGAAGACTTACAGATGGCCAACAGGCACATGAAAAGATGCTCAACACCATTAATTATTAGGGAAATACAAATCAAAACTACAATGAGGTATCACCTCACACTGGTCAGAATGGCCATCATCAAAAAAATCTACAGGGCTTCCCTGGTGGTGCAGTGGTTAAGAATCCGCCTGCCAATGCAGGGGACACGGGTTTGAGCCCTGGTCTGGGAAGATCCCACATGCTGTGGAGCAACTAAGCCCGTGCGCCACAACTACTGAGCCTGTGCTCTAGCGCCTGCGAGCCACGACTACTGAGCCTGCATGCCACAACTACTGAAGCCCATGCACCTAGAGCCCATGCTCCACAACAAGAGAAGCCACCACAATGAGAATCTCGTGCACCAAAACGAAGAGTAGCCCCCACTCGCTGCAACTAGAGAAAAGCCCGCGTGCAGCAACGAAGACCCAAAGCAGCCAAAAAAAAATCTACGAACAATAAATGCTGGAGAGGGTGTGGAGAAAAGGGAACCCTCTTGCACTGTTGGTGGGAATATAAATGGATACAGCCACTATGGAGAACAGTATGGAGGTTCCTTAAAAAACTAAGAATAGAGCTACGTTATGATACAGCAATCCCACTACTGAGCATGTACCCAGAGAAAACCATAATTCAAAAAGACACATGCACCCCAATATTCACTGTGACACTATTTACAATAGCCAGGACATTGAAGCAACCTAAATGTCCATCAATGGAGTAATGGATAAAGAAGATGTGGTACATATATACAATGGAATATTACTCAACTATAAAAAGGAACGAAATTGGGTTATTTGTAGAGACGTGGATGGACCTAGAGAGAGTCATACAGAGAGAAGTAAGTCAGAAAGAGAAAAACAAATATCGTATATTAACACACATATGTGGAATCTAGAAAAATGCTATAGATGATCTAATTTGCAAAGCAGAAATAGAGACACAGATGTAGAGAACAAACATATGGACACCAAGGGGGGAAAAGGGGGGATGGGAGAAATTGGGAGATTGGGATTGACAGATATACCCTATTGATACTATGTATAAAATAGATAACTAATGAGAACCTACTGTATAGCACAGGGAACTCTACTCAGTGCTCTGTGGTGACCTAAATGGGAAGGAAATCCAAAAAAGAGGGGATATATGTATACGTATAGGTGCTTCACTTTGCTGTATAGTAGAAACTAACACAACATTGTAAAGCAACTATACTCCAAAAAAGTTAATTAAAAAAAGAAAAAAATTGTGTATACTTCAAATTTACTGAGTTTATTTATGCTAATAATTTGTTGGTGAGATCTTTAGGGTTTTCTCTACATATTATCATGTCATCTGCAAACAGTGACAGTTTTACTTCCTTTACAAGTTAGATCCTATTTTGTATTTTTATTTTTGTCTTTTGGCTGTGGCTACAACTATTAATCCTGTGTTGAATAAAAGTGGTGAGAGTAGGCGTCCTTGTCTTGTTCATGTTCTTAGAGGAGATGCTTTCTGCTTTTCACAATTAACTATGGTGTTAGGTCTCCTTTTGTCATATATACCCTTTATTCATTCATTCATTCATTCATTCATTCAAGCCACACAGCATAGCATGGGGGACCCTAGTTCCCTGACCAGGGATTGAACCCACACCCCCTGCAGTGGAATCGCAAATTCCCAACGACTGGACTGCCAGGGAAGTCCCTGTCCTTTATTATAAAAAGGTATGTTGCCTCTATACCCACCTTGTTGAGAGTTTTTATCATAATTCAAATGTTGAATTTTGTCGAATTTTGCCAAATCCTTTGCTGGAGGTATGAAGTTGATCATATGATTTTATCCTTTTTTCTGCTAATCTGGTGTGTCACTTAATTGATCTGCATAGACTGAGTCATTCCTGCATTGCTGAGATGATCCATTTGATCATGGTGTATGGTTCTTTTAGTGTATTGTTGAATTCAGTTTACTAATATTTTGTTGAGGGTTTTTGCATCTATGTTCATCAGGGATATTGGCCTGTAATTTACCTTTTTTGGTAGTGTGTTTATCTGGTTTTCATATATAGGTGATGCTGGCCTCAGAAAATAAGTTTGGAAGCACTCCTTCATCAATTGTTTGGAATAGCTTGAGAAAGATGTTAACTGTCCTTTAAATGTGTGGTAGAATTTATTAGTAAAGCCACCTGGTCCTGGGCATTTATTTATTGGGAGTTTTTTGATTATTGATTGATTTCATTTCTAGTAATTGATCTGTTTAGATTTTTTATTTATTGCTAACTCAGTCTTGGAAGATTTATGTTTTTAGGAATTTATCCACTTCTTCTAGGTTGTCCCATTTGTTGGTGTATAATTGTTTGTCGTAATCTGTTAGGATACTTTGTATTTCTGTGGTGTCTGTTGTAACTTCATCTCTCATTTCTGGTTTATTTGGGCCCTCTCTTTTTAAAAAAACATACTACTATTGTCTTTTATTCTTTACAGAAGCTTAAGTCTTTGATCTACTACCCTTACTCTATGTATACTTTTTGCAGTGAGATTTTTACTTTTGTTTGTTTTCTTCTTCCTATCAATAATTAGTGAGACTTCTTTTAAGCTTAAGTAAATTCCTTCAACATTGCTTATAAGGCTGCTTTATTAGGGATGAACTCTTTTGGCTTTTGCTAGTCTGGGAAACTCCTGATCTCCCCTTCAATTCTTTTTTTTTCCATAAATTTATTTATTTATTTATTTTTGGCTGCATTGGGTCTTTTTTTTTTTTTTTTTGAAATTCACGGTCTTTTATTTATTTATTTATTTATGACTGTGTTGGGTCTTCGCTTCTGTGTGAGGGCTTTCTCCAGTTGCGGCAAGCGGGGACCACTCTTCATCGCGGTGCGCGGGCCTCCCACCATCGCGGCCTCTCTTGTTGCGGAGCACAGGCTCCAGACGCGCAGGCTCAGTAACTGTGGCTCACGGGCCCAGCCGCTCTGCGGCACGTGGGATCTTCCCAGACCAGGGCTCGAACCCGTGTCCCCTGCATTGGCAGGCAGATTCCCAACCACTGCGCCACCAGGGAAGCCCTGGGTCTTCATTGTTGCACGCAGGCTTTCTCTAGTTGCAGCGAGCAGGGGCTACTCTTCATTGCGGTGTGTGGGCTTCTCATTGCGGTGGCTTCTCTTGTTGTGGAGCACGGGCTCTAGGGGCGTGGGCTTCAGTAGTTGTGGCTCACGGGCTCTAGAGTACAAGCTCAGTAGTTGTGGCACACGGGCGTAGTTGCTCCGCGGCATGTGAGATCTTCCCGGACCAGGGTTTGAACCCGTGTCCCCTGCATTGGCAGGCAGATTCTCAACCGCTGCACCACCAGGGAAGCCCTCTCCTTCAATTCTGAATCATAATCTTGCTGGTAGAGTATTCTTGTTGTAGGCTTTTTCCTTTTAGCGCATTGAATATATCCTGTCATTCCTTCCTAGTCTGCAAAGTCTGCTGAAAAGTCAGCTGACAGTCTTATGGGAATACCTTGAACATAACTAGATGCTTTTATTTCACTGCTTCTATGATCCTTCTTTACCTTAAATTTATGGCACTTTAAAATATGTCTTGGTGTGGACCTGTCTGTCTTCATCTTGTTTGGGACTCTGTGTTTCCTGGACCTGGATGTGTGTTTCCTTCCCCAGGTTAGGAAAGTTATCAGTTACTATATCCTCTAATATGTTCTCTGCCTCTTTCTCTCTTCTCCTCTTTCTGGGACCCCTGTAATGCTCATGTGAATATTCTTGATGTTGTCTCAGAGGTCCCTTTACCTATAGTCTTTTTTTTTTTAAATTTATTTATTTATTTATGGCTGTGTTGGGTCTTCGTTTCTGTGCGAGGGCTTTTCTCTAGTTGCGGCGAGCGGGGGCCACTCTTCATCGCGGTGTGCGGGCCTCTCACTATCGCGGCCTCTCGTTGCGGAGCACAGGCTCCAGACGCACAGGCTCAGTAGGTGTGGCTCACGGGCCTAGTTGCTCCGCGGCATGTGGGATCTTCCCAGACCAGGGCTCGAACCCGTGTCCCCTGCATTGGCAGGCAGATTCTCAACCACTGCGCCACCAGGGAAGCCCCTACCTATAGTCTTAATTCTTTTTTCTTTGTGCTATTCAGCTTGGGTGGTTTTCACTACTCTGTTTTCCATTTCACTGATCTGTTCTTCTGTATCATATAATATATAATATAATGTTGCTTCCCTCGTGTGTGTGTGTGTGTGTTTTAATCTCATTTATTGTATTTTTCAGCTGTTTGGTTCTTTTTGACATCTTATTACTCTTTGTTGAAATCCTCACTATGTCCATCTATTCTTCTCCTGACTTGGGTGAGCATCTTTATAATCATTACTGTGAACAATTTTTTTATCGGCTAGAATGTTATCCCTGTTTTATTCAGTTCTTTGTCTGATGTTGTGTCTTGTTACTTCATTTGTAACATATTCCTCTATTTCCTTGTGTTTCCTAATTCTCTTTGTAGGTTCAGGTTGTTACATTCCCGGGTCTCGGAGAAGTGGCCTTACATAGGAGATGACTGATATGGCCCCCCCAGCACATTGTCCTCTGGCCAGCAGAGACACATGCTCCAGGGATGTCCCTTGTGTGGGATGCACACACCTTCCTCTTATGGCAGGGCCAACTACTGTGGACAAGCTGGTAGGCGGTGTTGGACCCTGGCATAAATGACTGTGAGGCCCTGCAGTATGGAATTGCCGTGGGTGTGCTGGTAACCAAGGCAGCCCTCCGTTACGGGTGGCTGTGTGGTGCTCCGGGTGCACAGGCGGACAGGGTAGGCCCCCAGTGTGTCTGGTTGTGAGGCCTTGTGGTGCAGGAATGCTATGGGCATGGTGGTAGATGGACAGGCCCCTGATTCTAATCAGTTCCAGGGAAGACTCTAAAATGTTGCTTGCCAATGTCTCAGTTCCTAGCGGGAGTTCCAGCTGCCTCTTGCCTTTCCAAGAAACTCTCTGAGATTAGCAAGTGGGTCTGACCCAGGTGTCTTTCACACTGCTGGCTCTGCACAGGGACTGAGAACGTGTGAGATGTGTGTGTGCCCTGTGAGAGCAAAGTCTCAGTTTTCTTTAACCTCCAGCTTTCCTGAAAGTAAGCCCTGCAGGTTTTCAAAGCCAGACCTGCTGTGTTCTTTTCTTCCCAGTGCAGGAACCCTGGGCTGAGCAGCCTGATGCAGAGCTCAGACCCTTCCCTCCGTGTGGAGGACCTATGCAATTGTGGTATCTTCCAGCTGTGGGTCACTGTGCTCGAGGTGTGGGTTCCAACTAGACTGTGTTTCCAGTCCTCCCACTTGCCTTGTGGTTTCTCCTTCCTTATATCTTTAGTTGTGGAAAACCTTCCCTGCTAGTCTTCAGGTCATTCTCAGAGATAATTTCCGTGTAAGTTGTTGTAATTTGGGTGTGTCCATGGCAGGAGGGGAGCTCAGTATCTTCCTACTCTTTCATCTTAATCCCCTCTCAAGAATTCTTTTAAAATAATGCATTTATTACTGTAAACATAACTCTTTGAATTGCATTGTTTTT
The DNA here is from genome assembly GCF_965194805.1 of Balaenoptera borealis. Classification (NCBI taxonomy): domain Eukaryota; kingdom Metazoa; phylum Chordata; class Mammalia; order Artiodactyla; family Balaenopteridae; genus Balaenoptera; species Balaenoptera borealis. The sequence continues at coordinate 69,565,127 of NC_138878.1, forward strand.
CCTGTATTCCATAAATTTAGGTACTTTGTGTTTCTAAATTTGTTTGCTTTAAGATTTTTAAAAAAATTTCCCTTTTGATTTATTCCTGTATGCATTGGCTATTCAGGAGCTTATTGTTCAATTTCTAAGTGTTCTTGAATTTTCAATTATTCTTTTTAATATTGAATTTCAGTTTCATACCATTGTGTTTGGAAATGATCCTTGATATGATTTCAATATTCTTGGATTTTTGAAGACTTGTTTTGTGGCTTAACATAGGATCTACCCTAGGAAATGTTCTATGTGTACTTAAGAAGAATGGAAATTTTGCTGCTGTTGAGTGGAATGTACTGTATATGTCTGTTAGGTTCATTTGATATCAAGTGTGTGTTCAAGTTCAATGTTTCCTGATTGATATTCTGTCCAAATGATCTATACAGTGTTGGAAGTTGGGTATTGATGTTTCTTACCGTTATTTTATTTCTGAACATTTTCCCCTTCATGTGGGTTAATATTTTCTTTATATGTTGAGAGACTCCAGTGCTAGATACATACATATTTATAATTGTCATAATTTCTTGATGAATTAATCCCTTTATCATTATATGATAACTGTCTTTCCTTTGAGAGGTTTGACTTCAAGTCTTTTTTGCCTGATAATATACTAGTCAGGCAAGTATGATTTTTATAGAGTATTTTTTTCCCCAATCATTAAATTTTATGCTATATATGGATTTAAAGTTAACATGAATCTCTCTCTCTTTTTTTTTAAAGGAATTCCTTTTTTTAATTTTTTAATGTTTTTAAAAATTATTTATTTATTTATTTATTTATTTATTTATGGCTGTGTTGGGTCTTCATTTCTGTGCAAGGGCTTTCTCTAGTTGTGGCAAGCGGGGGACACTCTTCATCGCGGTGTGTGGGCCTCTCACTATCAAGGCCTCTCTTGTTGCGGAGCACAGGTTCCAGACGCGCAGGCTCAGTAGTTGTGGCTCACGGGCCTAGTTGCTCCGCGGCATGTGGGATCTTCCCAGACCAGGGCTCGAACCCGTGTCCCCTGCATTGGCAGGCAGATTCTCAACCACTGCACCACCAAGGAAGCCCCATGAATCTCTTGTATACAGTATATAATTGAACTTTCTTTAATCCATTCAGCCACCCTATGGATTATTTAAATTGAAGTATAGTTGATTTACAATATTACATTAGTCTCAGTGGTACAACATATGGATTTAATATTTTTATAGATCATGCTCCATTTAAAGTTATTACAAAATAATGGCTATATTTCCCTGTGTTGTACTATATATCCTTGTTTGTTTAGTTCATACATAGGGGTATTGGATTTAGAGAAACAAACTACTGTCTTTCCCTCCCCCCTTCACTCACCCCACCAATAACCACTAATTTGTTCTCTGTGAGTCTATTTCTATTTTGTTATATACATTCCTTTCTTGCATTTTTAAGATTCCACAGAGAAGTGAGAACATAGAGTATTTGTCTTTCTCTAACTTATTTCAGGAGGTATAAATATTCTAGGCCTATCCACGTTGTTGCAAGTCACAGAATTTGATCCTTTTTAGTGGCTGAGTAATAGTCTATTGTGTATAGATACCACATCTTCTTTACCTACTCATCTGTTGATGGATACTTAGTTTGCTTCCATATGTTGGCAATTGTAAATAATGCTGCTGTGAACACTGGGATGCATGTATCTTGTCAAATTGGTGTCTTCATTTTCTTTGGACATATACCAAGTGGTGGAATTGTTGGCTAATATGATAGTTCTACTTTTAGTGTTTTTCAGGACCTCCATATTGTTTTCATAGTGGGTGTACCAATTTACAATCCCGTCAACAGTGTACTAGGATTCCCTTCTCTCCATGTCATGAACAACATTTCATATTTGTAGACTTTGGAATAATAGCCATGTTGAGAAGTGTGACGTGATGTCTCATTGTGGGTTTTTTTTGTGGGTCATTCATTAAATTTAATTTACAAAAGAAGGTGATAGGCTGGATGTGATCTCCAGGTTGAGTTTGCTAATGCCTGGTATAGGCTAATTTGAGGAGAATTAATACCTTTACAATGTTATTTATTGCTTAATTTTTTCAGGTTGACATTTAATGATCGGTAACCGATTAAAAAATTTTTCTCCATAAAGGATATCTGAAGTCTGTCAGTTTGTTTCTGTTTTATAAATTAGTTCATTTCTATCATTTTTTAGACTCCACTGTAAGTGATATCATAGGATATTTGTCTTTTTCTATCTGACTTACTTCACTTAGAATGAAATAATGCCATTTGCAGCAACAGGGATGGACCTAGAGATGATCATGCTTTTTCATTTCTGCATAATAACTGATCGTGTACATGTACCACTTCTTTATCCATTCATCTGTTGATGGACATTTTGGTTGCTTCCATGTCTTCACTATTGTAAATAGTGCTGCAGTGCATGTTTGGGTTTGGGTGCATTTGTCTTTTTGAATTCTGGTTTTCTGCAGATGTATGCCCAGAAGCAGGACTGCTGGATGATATGGTAGCTCTATTTTTACTTTTTAAAGGCATCTCCATACTGTGGTTTATAGTGGCTGTTACCAGATTACATCCCACCAACAGCATAGGAGGGTTCCCTTTTCTCCATGTCCTCTCCAGCATTTATGGTTTGTAGACTTTTTGATGATGGCCATTCTGACTGTGCGAGGTGATACCTTGTTGTAGTTTTGATTTGCATGTGTCTAATAATTCGAGATGTTGAGCATCTTTGCATGTGTTTGTTTTAAACACTGTGAGAAAAAGTTACAGTTGACATTGGCTTTTTGAAAGTCTGACTATTTTGAATTTTTGTTCAATAACTACCACAGGACATTTGTTAAGGGCAGGTGTCATTTACACCCTGGCAGTCCTTGTGAATATTAAGTGCCCATAAGCACATGTTTTAAAGTTGCTGTTGTGGAAATGGGCACAAGCGGTAGGATTTCATTCATGCCCCTCTCTGGTTACTTGGGTAACCACAGCCACTGTGAAAGACAGGCTCCTGGATTGTAAATTAGTGTGGACTGTGCCAGAACAAACACCCAAAATCTTGTGTTTTGTTACTTCTTGTTTTTTTTAAATTTAATTTTTCTTTTTTATTGGAGAAAAGTTGATTTAAAATATTGTGTTTCTGGTAGGCATACAGAATCTTGTTCAGTTATGTATATTCATATGTCTATTCATCTTCAGATTCTTTTCCCATATAGATTATTAGAGAGTGTTGAGTAGACTTCCCTTTGTTATATAGTAGGTCCTTGTTGATTATCTATTTTACATGTATTAGTGTGTAAATGATTTTCGCAACCTCCTGATTTATTCCTTCCCCTCACCTTTCTCATTGGGTAACCATAAGTTTGTCTTCTAAGTCTGTGAGTCTGTTTCTCTCTCTTTTATTTTATTTTTTTGGCTGCACTGCAAGGCATGTGGGATATTAGTTCTCCCAACACCAGAGATCGAACCCACGCCCCCTGCAGTGGAAGCTCGGATTCATTGAACCACCAGGAAAGTTCCTGTTTCTCTCTTGTAAATTAGTTCATTGGTATCAATTTTTAAATTTCACCTATAAGTGGTGTCATATGATATTTGACTTTCTCTTTCTGACTTACTTCACTTAGTATGATTATCTCTAGGTCCATCCATGATGCTGCAAACAGCATTCTTTCATTCTTTTTCATTTCTGAGTAATATTTCACTGTGAACATGTACCACTTCTTTATCCATCCATGCGCTGATGGATATTTTGGTTGCTTCCATGTCTTAGACATTGTAAATTGTGCTGCGGTGCACATTGGGCGCATGTGTGTTTTCCAATTCTGGTTTTCTCTTGTTATATGCCCAGGAGTGGGATTGCTGGATCATATGGTAGCTCTAATTTTACCTTGTAAAGGCACCTCCATACTGTTATTTATAGTGGCTGTTACCACCTTAGATCCCAACAGCAGCATAGGAGGGTTCCCTTTTCTCTACAACCTCTCAAGCATTTATTGTTTGTAGACTTTTTGATAATGGCTATTCTGACTCACGTGAAGTGATCCCCCATTGTAGTTTTGATATCCATGCTGCTAATAATACACGAATTAGAGCATCTTTTCAAGTGCTTTTCTTTTAAACAGTGTAAAATTTACCTATTGAAATAGGACCTTGAAAGTCTGTTTCTTTTGAATTTTTTTTTGCTTACCTACCCCTGGACATTCCCTGATTGCAGGTGTCATTTACAGCCCTACGGTCCTTGTGAATATTAAGTACCCATAAGCTTTGGTTTTAACGTTGTAGTTGCAGGAAAGGGCAACAAGGCAGCGGAAGTTATTCATACCCATCTTGATTGCTAGGGAAAACAAAGCCTTAGTGGAACTCCTGTTCCTAGGTTGTAAATTAGAGTGGAAAGTGCCAGGACAAATACCCAAAAGCTTGTGTCACATTACTTCTTGTTTAATTTAATTTTTATTTCTTATCAGGATAAATTTGATTACAATGTTGTGTTTGTTCTAGGTGTACAGAATCTGGTTTATTCATACGTATACATATATCTAATCAGGTTTAGATTCTTTGCCATGTTGGTCATTACAGAGCATTGAGTAGACCTCCCTTGGCATCCAATAGGTCCTTCTTGATTATATATTTTATATGTATTATTAAATGTATGTTAACCTAACATCCTAATTTTTCCATTCCTTTCACCTTTTTCTAAGTCTGTATGGGTCTTTCTCTGGGGAAATATGTTCATGGGTATCAATTTTTAGATAACACCAGTAAATGATATCATCGGATATTTGTCTTTCTCTTTCCGACTTACTTTACGTAGTATGATTATCTCTAGGCTCATCTGTGGTGCTGCAGAAGGCATTGTTTCATCTTTTCCATGGCTAATATTCCGTTGTGTACATGGACCACTTCTTTTTTGTCCATTCATCTGTAGCTGGACATTTTGGTTGCATCCATGTCTGGCTATTGTAAATAGCGCTGCAGTGCACGTTTGGGTGCCTGTGTCTTTCTGAATTCTGGTTTTCTCGGGCTATAGGCCCATTAGTGGTTCAGCAGGATCATATGGTAGCTCAACTGTTACCTTTAAAAGGCACCTTCATTCTATTCTGATTAGTGGCTGTTACCAGTTTACATCCCAGCAACAGCATAGGAGGGTACCCACTCTCGGAAACTTATTCAGCATTTATTGTTTGCAGACATTTTTTTCTGATGGCCATTCAGACTAGTGTAACGTGATACCTTTTTGTAGTTTAAATGTGCATGTCTCCGATAATTCTTGATGTTGAACATTTTTTCATGTCCTTTTTAAAAACAAAAAACAAAAAACAGTGTGAGCAAATTTACCTCTTGAAATTGTCTTCTCGAGAGTTTGCCCTGTTTTGAATATTAATGTCCATTCCTGACCTCAGGACATTTTTTGAGGGCAGGTATCATTTAAAGCCCTGCATTCCCTGTGAATATTAAGTGACCATTAACACTGGGTTTAAAGCTGCTGTTGCGGGAAATGGCCACAAGGTGGCAGCATTTCTCCATTCCCAAATCTGGTTACTAGGGCAACAGAGCCCTTCCTTGAAGTCGTGTTCCTCGGTTGTAAATTAGAATGGAATGTGCCAGGAAAAACCCCCATAAGTTTATATCTCATTACTTGTTGTTCGTTGTTTTAATTTAATTTTTTAAATCGGAGTAATGAGTAGAATATTGTTTGTTCTGGGTGTACACAATCCGGTCCATTTTTACATTATATATATCCATGTACAGATCCACTTCCCATGTGAATTATTACAGAGCGTTCAGTAGACCTCCCTTGGTATATGGTCGGTCTTTTTGATATATATATTTAATATGTATTTGTATAGGTATGGAAACCCTCATCTTAATTTATCCATTCCTCCAACCTTTCCTTTTAGATAACCATAGGTTGTTTTCTAAGTCTGGGAATGTCTTTCTCTGTGCAAATATGTTCATTTGTGTCAGTTGTTAGATAACACTTCTAAGTGATATCACAGGATATTGTTTTTTGCTTTCTGACTTACCTCATGTTCTGTGATTATCTCTAGGCTCATATATGGTGCTGCAAAGAGCAGTGTTTCATTCTTTTCCATGGCGAATATTCCATTGTGTACATGGACCACTTCTTCTATTCCATTCGTCTGTTGATGGACATTTTGGTTGCTTCCATGTCTTGGCTATTGTGAATATGGCTGCAGTGCAGCTTTGCCAGCCTGTGTCTTCTCGATTCTGGTCTTCTCAGGTGATAGGCCCAGCGGTGGGTCTGCTGAATCCAATGGTAGCTCAATTTTTACTTTTAAACGTAACTCCTTCCTGTTCTTATTATTGGCTGTTACCATTTTACATCTCACCAGCAGCCAGAGGGTACACAGTTCTCTAAAACCCCTTCAGCATTTATTGTTTGTAGACTTTTTGCTGATGGTCATTCGACTGGTGTGAGTTGAAACCTTTTTGTTAATTAGATTTGCATGAGTCTAATAATTCCTGATGTTGAGCTTTTATCCATTTTCCTTTTTTTTTTAAAGAGTGAGTGAAACTTACCTTTTCATACTATCTTCTTGAAAAATTTGCTCTGTTTTGAGTTTTTTTTTGGCCATTCCCTACCTCTGGACATTTTTTGAGGGCAGGTGTCATCTACAGCCCTGAGTCCTTGTGAATATTAAGTGACCATTAGCTGTGGGTTTAAAGCCGCTCTTGCAGGAAACGGCCACAAGGCGGCAGCATTTCTACATTTCCAATTCTGGGTATTTGGACAACAGAGCCTTCCTGGAAATCGTGTTAGTAGGCTGCAACTTAGAGTGGAATGTGCCAGGGCAAACCCCCAAGAGCTTATATCTCCTTACTTCCTGTTTGTTTTTTAAATTTAATTTTTATTTTTGATCAGAGCAAATTGGCTAAAAATGTGTTTTTTCTAGGTTTACAGAATCTGGTTCATTATATCTATGTGTCTATCTATTCATCTTTGGATCCTTTCCCATGTAGGTTATTACAGAGTGTTGAGTAGACCTCCCTTGGTATTCCATAGGTCTTTGGTGATTATATATTTCATATGTATTAGTATACATCTGTCAACCCCCATATCCTACTTTATCCATTCCTCACACCTTTCCATTTGGTTAACCATAATTTTGTTTTCTTAATCCATGAGTGTCCTTCTCTTGGAAATAAGTTCATGGGTTATCAATATTTAGGTAACATCTATAAATGATATCATAGGATATCTGTCTTTCGGTTTCTTTCTTACTTCAAGATGTGTGATTATCTCTAGGTCCTTCTATGGTGGTGCAAACAGCACTGTTTCATTCTTTTCCATGGCTAATATTCCAATGTCTTCATGGACCACTTCTGCTTTGTGTATTGATCTGTTGATGGACATTTTGGTTGCTTCCAAGTCTTGGTTATGGTAAATATTGCTGCAGTGCAGGATTGCCAGCCTGTGTCTTTTTGATTCTGGTCTTCTCAGGTGATAGGCCCAGCAGTGGGCCTACCAGATCCTATGGTAGCCCAATTTTTACATGTAAACGCACCTCCACTCTGTTCTCACTACTGGCTGTTACCAGTTTACATCCCACCAGCATCTAGAGGGTACACAGTTCTCTAAAACCCCGTCAGCATTTATTGTTTGTAGACTTTTTTGCTGATGATCTGACTGTTGTGAGGTGAAGGTTTTGTAGATTGGATTTGCATGTCTTTATTAATTCCTGATGTTGAGTATCGTTCCACGCCTTTCTTTTGTTAAACAAAAAAAAAAGAAAAAGAGAAAAAAAGAAAAGAAAAGAAAGAATGTGAGTACAATATACCTCTTGAAATTGTCCTCTTGAAAGGTTGACCTCTTTTGAATTTTTGGGTCGATTTTCGACCCCAGGATTTTTTTTGAGGGCAGGTGTCATTTACAGCCCTGAGTCCTTGTGAATATCAAGTTGACCACTATCTGTGGGTTTAAAGCTGCTCTTGCAGGAAACGGCCACAGGGAGGCAGCATTTCTACATTCCACACTGGTTACTAGGGAAACAGAACCTTCCTGGAAGTCATGTTCCTAGGTTGTAAATTAGAATGGAATGTGCGAGGAAAAACCCGGATAAGTTTATGTCTCATTATTTTTTGTTCTTTTTTTAATTTAATGTTTGGTTTTTTTTTAAAAAAGAAATTCATGTTCTTTTATTTATTTATTTATTTATTTATTTATTTATTTATTTATTTATGACTATGTTGGGTCTTCGTTTCTGTGCGAGGGCTTTCTCTAGTTGCGGCAAGCGGGGACCACTCCTCATCGTGGTGCGCGGGCCTCTCACCATCGCGGCCCCTCTTGTTGCGGAGCACAGGCTCCAGACGCGCAGGCTCAGCAATTGTGGCTCACGCGCCCAGTTGCTCCGTGGCACGTGGGATCTTCCCAGACCAGGGCTCGAACCCGTGTCCCCTGCACTGGCAGGCAGACTCCCAACCACTGCGCCACCAGGGAAGCCCTAATGTTTGGTTTTTATCAGAGCAAATTTGATTACAATGTTTTGTTTGTTCTAAGTGTGCAAGATGTGGTTCTTTTACACATATACATATATCTATTCATCTTCACATCCATTTCCCATGTAGGCTTTGACACAATATTGAGTAGTCTTCTCTTGGTATTCCGTAGGTCTTTGGTGATTATATATTTCCCATGTGTTTGTATAATTCTGTTAACCCCAATATCCTAATTTATACAATCCTCACACCTTTCCATTTGGTTAACCATAATTTTGTTTAATGAATCTGTGATTGCCTTTCTCTGTGGAAATATCTCCATTGGTATGAATTTTTAGGTAACACCTATAAGTGATATCATAGGATATGTGTCTTTTGGTTTCTGACTTACTTCAAGTTGTGTGATTACCTCTAGATTCATCTGTGGTGCTGCAAATGGTATTGTTTCATTTTTTTCTTTGGCTAATATTCCATCTGTACATGTACCAGTTTTTATTTGTCCATTCATCTGTTGATGAACTTTTTGATTGCTTCCATGTCTTGGCTATTATAAAAAAGGTGCAGTGTAGTTTTGCCTGCCTGTGTCTTTCCAATTCTGTCTTCTTAGGTTATAGGCCAAGGAGTGGGCCTGCTGGATCCTATGGTAGCTGAATGTTTACCTTTTAAAGGCACCTCCTTTCTGTTTTCATTAGTGGCTCTTAACAGTTTTCGTCTCAATTAAAGTTGAGGGTATGCCTTTCGCCACAACCCCTTCAGCATTTATTGTTTGTCGTGTTTTTGCTGATGGTCATTCTGACTGGTGTGAGCCGATACGTTTTTGTGGATGGATTTGCATGCATTTTATAATTCCTCATATTGTGCTTTTAGCCATGTCTTTTTTTTTTAAAGTGACTACAAGTTACCTATTCAAATTCTTTTCTTGCAGTATGTGCCACAATTTGAATTTTTTTGGCCATTACATCTCTCAAGACATTGTGAGGGCAGATGTCATTTACAGCCCTGCACTCCTTGTGAATATGAAGTGACCATTTTACAGCTGCTGTTGCGGGTAATGGCCACAGGGCGGCAGCATTTCTACATTCCCTAATCGGGTTACTAGGGAAAGAGAACCTTCCTGGAAATCATGTTCCTCGGTTGTAAATTAGAGTGGAATATGCCCGGATAAACCCTCAAAAGCTTATGTCACCTTACATATGTTTGTTTTTTAAATTTAATTTATATTTTTTATTGGAGTAATATGACAAAGTGTACATGGACCACTTCTTTGTGCAGTCATCTGTTGATGGACATTTTGGTTGCCTCCATGTCTTGGCTATTTTAATAAGGCTGCAGTGCAGTTTTGCTTATTTAGGAGGTTTTTATATATGCTTGATATGACTTCTTCTCTGTTTCTGTCTCTCCTTCTCTTTCTTTAGATGATTGTCAGTTTTTAATGTTAATAACATCTAATTTGTTATTTTCTTCTTTATTTATTTACTTATTTAGTCTTATTTCTATTTATTTATGTAGTCTTCTTATCTGTAGCAGAGCACATTATTTATTCTAAACCACAAAGATGTTTTAGTTTCTTCAATAAATCTAATTATTAAGCTTTAAATTTAACTTTCTAAACTAAATATGTTGTATCATAGCGAGTATTAATTTTTCTATGACAGCTGAAAGGTTACATTTATTCAGAAAATGTTGTATTCAGCTTTCTTTTCATTTGCTCCTACCTCTCATTGATTCACAGAGGTAAACATCACTTCATCCATGGATCTGACTTTTCTCTGATGTCTCATGGTCATTCTCACCAATCTTCTTGCCTCCTGAAATCTTTAGCAATCCCATTATTCCACAAAAGCAAAAACCTTCCTTGGGCCTTTTTCCTCAGAAGATTGATTATTCCCACATTTTAAATGGGAGATTGCAGTAAGTTAGGAGAAAATGCCACAAGGGTCTCTCATTTTTTTTCTCACATCTTGTATCAGCCTCTGCTTGCACTCTCTGTTCAAAGATTTGTGTACAACACATTGATGGAAGATGCCAGTTGTTTCTCTCCTTGGGGCAAAAGACAGATTAATTACCTGACAAATAAAATAAAGACAGTGTCTTGCTCTGTTCAAATGTTGGACAGGATTGCTTGCATCCTACTTTAAAAGTTTCAGGTGACTGAAGCTTAAGATTCCTAAGCTTTAATCCATACTTGCACCATGCACAGCACCCAACAGGAGTGCTTTAGATAACCCCATGAGACTTCTGTGTGCAAGTGGAACAGATAAAAATAGAAAACTATTGCTGTCTGTTTGTGTCATAAAAATGATGTTTTGTCTCATTTAAAATATTTTTTTCTAAAATCCTGAAACGTGTCAGGCTAAAATATTGGAATTTCAAATATGGTAAAAATCTAAGACGCTTCTAATTTCTTTCCAGTATTGGTGATGATGGGGTGCCGTCAGAGATATGACTTCATTAAACAGAATAGGTAAGATTCCTTCATAGGCCTGATTGGGGTATATGAAAATAATCCCTGGAAAAATTTGGACATTCTCTAGTTCTCCAGTATTGGGTAAGATGGTAGTAAGGGCCCTTTATTGTCCTATATGTGAATGCAGATCAATTGTGAGAGGTGGGGATAAAAAGAGCATCTTAAATATCCTTTATATTTGTTTGTTGTACTACTAGTAGAAAGAGGAAGGGTCAACATGTCACCATGGTTGATACAGCAAATAAGCTGCTTGAAACTACACAGAAATGTACTTGCTTGTATTTTCTGTGCAGTTACCCTCTCTTTGGGTGTGCCCTGATACCTCCCTCAACTTATGTACCAACACCAGCAGCATTAAGCAGAAATCCAAAGAAATCTATTCTTTGGAATTATGAGGAAGGGAAGAGTCGAAAATTTTATAGCATGCTCTATACAAGTACACACGTCACCATCCTTATCTATGTCATGCCATGCATGGAGGGTCAGTAGGTTCAGGGGGTTCTGGAAGCACCAAGTTCTGTGGGGTTCATCACGGGTGCATTCATGGGCAGGAAAAGAGAAGGGCCTTATCTTGCTCACTTTCTCAGTGCTAGTAGCTAATAAAGAAGAGGGCAGCAGACATCTTAGAGAGAAGAGCCAACATTAAATGAAATGTCCTAATTACTCTAGGCAACCTCTCATGATAGCCTCCCATAGCTCCTCGAATCCCTATATACTTGCACAAGGGATAGTGTAATATTACTGGAGCATGTGACTCCAGATTAACATTATTGTTGTTGAAAAAAATAAAAACAGGTTCAAGTGACAGGGTTTGAAAAGGGTTCACAGTGGGCGGGAAACTACTGTAACAATGTAGACAGGACCCTTTGGATGGATTCATCATGTTTTTATTTTTATTTTTTTTTGCTGCTTCAGAATCTGTAGTAGAGATTGGTGTGTTCCATGATGCAGTCCCGCTTCTTATAAGTTTTAGGTGGAATACCCCATTAGGAAGAAGTGCACGTAAGGCAGGTTAGTGAGTCAAACTCCTCTGCCCTCTGTCAGCAGTGGGTGCAAAGGCATTTAGACCAAGTGCTTTCATCCTTTGATGTGCAAAGTTTTCACTATATGAATGATGTTTTGTTTGTTTGCAGGTCAGGAGCCTTGGTCTCAATATCCCTGTTTAAAAAGTGTTATCACATGTCTGCCAGAAAGAATTGCTGATGACATTGGAAAAATTTGAGAGTTATCCTTAACAATTAAGGGTTTTTCAGCAACATGGATGGAACTAGAGATTGTTATACTGAGTGAAGCAAGTCAGACACAGAAAGACAGATATCATATGATATTGCTTATATGCGGAATCTAAAAAAAAGGTACAAAAGAACTTATTTACAAAACAGAAATAGAGTCATGGATATAGAAAACAAACTTATGGTTACCAGGGGATAAGTGGGGGAGGGATAAATTGGGAGAATGGGACTGACATATACACACTAATATATATAAAATAGATAAGTATTGATATGGACCTGCTGTATAGCACAGGGAACTCTACTCAGTGCTCTGTACTGGCTTATATGGGAAAAGAATCTTAAAAAAAAGCAAGGGTTTGAGGATTATGTAATAATATATATATGTGCAAAACCTTTAACATGAAAGGAAGAATCATTTAACTCTGTGGTCCCTGTTATGGTGTAAACATATTGTACCTCTAATTTTCAAATTTTGAATCCCAGCTCCCATGTTGATGGTATTAGGAGGTGGGGCTTTTGGGAGGTGATTAAGTCATGAGGCCAGAGACCTCAAGCATGGGATTAGTGACCTAATAAAAGTAGCAAGAGAAGATCTTATGCCCATTACATCATTTCATTGCAGAGCCAGAAAACCCACATTATGAACCAGAAATTGGTCCCTCACCAGACAGTAAGGCAGCTGGCAACTTGTCCCTTTTTAAAATTAATTAATTAATTAATTGATTAATTTTTTGGCTGCGTTGGGTCTTAGGTGCGGTGCATGGGCTTCTTATTGCGGTGGCTTTTCTGGTTGTGGAGCACGGGCTTTAGGCGTGCCAGCTTCAATAGTTGTGGCACGCAGGCTCAGTAGTTGTGGCTTGCGAGCTGTAGAGTGCAGGCTCAGTATTTGTGGCGCACTGGCTTAGTTACTCCACGGCATGTGGGATCTTCCCGGATCAGGGCTCGAACCAGAGTCCCCTGCATTGGCTGGCGGTTTCTTAGCAACTGCGCCAACAGGGAAGCCCTAAATGTATGACTCTGTTTCTGTTTTGTAATTTAGTTCATGTGTAGCCATTTTTAGATTCCACCTATAAGTGATATCTTATGATAAGTCTCTTTTTCTGTCTGACTTATTTCACTTAGAATGATTGTACCTAAGTCCACCCGAGTTGCTTCAACTGGCCTTATTTCATTGATTTCATGGCTGAGTGATATTTCATTGTACATAAGTACAACATCTGCTTTATCCATGTTTTCCTTCCAAGGACATTTAGGTTGTACCAACTCGAGGCTCTTGTAAAGAGAGCAGCACTAAACGTTGTGGTGCCTGTGTCCTGCGGATTTTTGTTTTTCCGAAGATGTATGCTGAGGAGTGGAAGTGCCGTATGCTCTGTACATCTGTTTTATAGATTTTTTGGGAAACACAATACACTTCTCTAGAGTGGCCTTTGGCAATTTACATTCCCACCATCAACGTAGAGGGCTCCCATTTCTCCACGCCCTGTCCTGAATTTCTGGGTTTTACACTTTGTGAGAATGGCCCTTCTGACTGACGCGAAGTGATACCTGCTTGTAGTGTTGATTTGCATTGCCCGCCTGTTTGGTAGGCCAGAAAGGGCATATGTGTTTTTCCTTAGTATATTCAGGAAAAACGCATATGCCCTTTTGGCAAACTGCATCATTGGCGAATTCAGCCGCTTTTCATGTGCTTTAATGACGAGTCCAATCTACCTCTTGAAATACCTTTGCTGCAGTTCTGTCTTGCTTTGAAGTCCTTTTTGATGACTTACCTCAAGAGATTTTTCAACAATAGGTATCATTTACAAGCCTGCAGGTTTGTGAATTGCAGTGCCCCGGAGCTCCATTTTTCAACTTGCTTTTTTGGGAACTGGCCACAAAACAGCAGGGTTGCTTCAAGCCCTATTCTGGTTCTGGAGGCAAGCTGAGCCTTTGGTCAATTCGTCTTCCTGATTGGAAATTAGAGTGACAAGTGCCTGTGCAAACACCTAGGGCTTGTCTCTCATTGGTTCCACCCCTTCCTCTTCATCCTCCAGACAAATTCCCAACTGTGCGAAAGAGGGTTTGAAGGTGCTGACTTCCCCAAGTGGGGAGATTGTTAGGAAGGAGGCTGGAGGTGGGAACCCGAGCACCAGGAGACGAGGAGATGAGGAGATGAGGTGCCTTTTCCAAACTCTTCCCAATCACACGGTGTACCATCCTCTGCATGTCCCATGCATGTTTTAGCTGTAGGAAGATTCCCCTGCACCTGGAGATTTGGGACCCATAAAATGGGGACCAGGCAGTATTACTCTAAAGGGGCTGCATTCTCTGGCCTATCCTCACCAATCCTGTCAGCCCCACGAGTGTCCAGCCTTAGGTCCCATCCAGCTGTGGGTCTAGATGTGGTCAATCCAGGTTGCATCGCAGCCCCTGATCAAATTTTGTAAGAATTCCTCTCTCTCTCCCTGTCTTTTTTTTTTAAATTTATTTTTATAATGGGGTGTAGCTGATTTTCATTGCTGTGTTTCTTGCTTCTATACATCCACTTGATGCACTTACAGAGAGATATCAATAAATTCTTTTTCAGTTTCTACTAGTCAGATATATTCTTTTCCTGTGAATAGAGTGTGCTGAGTCCAGTTCTTTGAGCAATGAGTAGGTCTTGTCGATTCCAGTATTGGTTTATGGAACGGTATCTGTGCCAATTTCAACCTCCTGGTTTCTGCCTCACCCCACTGCACCTTTCCCCTTAAGCAACCATAAGTGTGTTCTGTAAATGTGTGACTGTGTTCTGTTTTGTAATTCAGTTCATATGTGGCGATTTTTAGATTCCCCCTATAAGTGACATCTTATGATAATATTCATTTTGTCTGACTTATTTCACTCTCAGTGACCGTAGTTAAGTCCCGAGTTGCTGCAACTGGCCTTATTTCATTGATTTCAGGGCTGAGCAATGTTCCATTGTACATAAGTACTAAATCTTCTTTATCCAGTTTTTCCTTCCAAGGACATTTAAGTTGTACCCAGGTCGAGGCTCTTGTAAACAGAGCAGCAGTAAACGTTGGGGTGCCTGTGTCCTGTCGAGTTTTGGTTTTTCCAAGATATACGCCCATAAGTGGAAGTGCCGTATGCTCTGTAGCTCTGTTTTTTAGATGTTTTAGGAAACACCATACACTTCTCCAGAGTGGCCGTTGGTAATTTACATTCCCCCCATCAGTGTAACAGGGCTTCCTTTTCTCCACGCCCTGTCCTGCATTTGTGGATTTTACCCTTTGTGAGGATGGCCCTTCTCACGGCTTCGAAGTGATACCTCTTTGTAGTGTTGATTTGCATTGTCCGCTTTTTTGTTTGGCAAAAAATGGCACATGCGTTTTTCCTGAATATATTCCAAACCCTATTTGGCCAACTGCATCCTTGGCGAAGTTCAGCCGCTTTTCATGTGCTTTAAGGGCGAGGCCAATCCACCTATTGAAATCCCTTTCCTGAAATTCTGCCTTGCTTTCAAATCCTTTTCGTTGACTTACCTCAAGATATTTTTCGACGATAGGTATCATTTACAACCCTGCAGATTTGTGAATTGTAGCGCCCCTGAGCTCCATTTTTTAACTTGCTTTTTGGGGAACTGGCCACAAAACAGCAGGATTGCTTCAAGCCCTATTCTGGTTCCAGGGGCAAGCTGAGCCTTTGGTCAATTCCTCTTCCTAATTGGAATTTAGAGTGGCATGTGCCTGTCCAAACACCTAGGCCTTGTCTCTCATTGTTTCCCCCCATTCCTCTTCATCCTCCAGACAAATTCCAAAGTGTGCGAAACAGGATATTGAAGGTGCTGATTCCCCAAGTGGGGAGATTGTTAGGAAAGAGGCTGGAGGTGGGAACCCGAGCACCAGGAGATGAGGAGATGAGGTGCCTTTTCCAAACTCTTCCCGAACCAACGGTGTACCATCCTCTGTGTGTCCCATGCATGTTTTTGCTGTAGGAAGGGTCCCATGCACCTGGTGATTTGTGATCCATGGAATGGGGACCAGGCAGTATTACTCTAAAGGGGCTGCATTCTCTGGCCTATCCTCACCAATCCTGTCAGCCCCACGAGTGTCCAGCCTTAGGGCCCATCCACCTGTGGGTCTAGATGTGGTCAATCCAGGTTGCATCACAGCCCCTGAACCAATTTTGTAATAATTTCTCTCTGTGTCTTTTTTTGGAATTTATTTTTATAATGAGGTATAGGTAATTTTCAATGCTTTGTTTCTTGCTGCTCTACATCCACTTGATTCAGTTACAGAAAGACATCATAAATTCTTTTTCAGATTCTTACCAGTCGTATATATTCTTTTCTGGTGACTAGAGTGTGCTGAGTCCAGTTCTTTGAGCTATAGAGTAGGTCTTGTCGATTACCTATTTGGTCTTTGGAACGTATCTGTGCTAATTTCAACCCTCTGGTTTATGCCTCACCTCACCCGACCTTTCCACTTTAGCAGTCATAAGTGGAATGTGTGACTAAATGTGTGACTCTGTTTCTGTTTTGTAATTTAGGTCATGTGTAGCCATTTTTAGATTCCACCTATAAGTGATATCTTATGTTAAGTGTCTTTTTGTGTCTGACTTATGTCACTTAGAATGATCGTACCTAAGTCCACCTGAGTTGTTGCAACTGGCCTTATTTCATTCATTTCATGGCTGAGTAATATTCCATTGCACATAAGTACCATATCTTCTTTATCCAGTTTTTCCTTCCAAGGACATTTATAGTGTTTCCAAGTTGAGGCTCCTGCAAAAGGGCTGCACTAATAGTTGAAGTGCCTGTGTCCTATGGATTTATGGTTATCCTGAGATATACACCCAGGAGTGGAAGTGCCATATGCTCTGTAGCTCTATTTTTTAAAAAATTAATTAAATTTTTTTGCCTGTGTTGGGTCTTTGTTATTGCACACGGGGTTTCTCTAGTTACAGCAAGTTGGGGCTACTCTTCGTTGAAATGCATGGCTTCTCATTGCAGTGGCTTCTCTTCTTGTGGAGCACGGGCTCTAGGCGTCGGGCTTCAGTAGTTGTGGCACACGGGCTCAGTAGTTGTGGCTCACGGGCTCTAGAGCACAGGCTCAGTAGTTGTGGTACACAGGCTTAGTTGCTCCGTGGCATGTGTTATCTTTCCGGACCAGGGCTCAAACCCATGTCCTCTGCATTGGCAGTTGGATTCTTAACCACTGAGCCACCAGGGAAGTCCCTGTAGCTCTATTTTTTAGAATTTTTAGGAAACATCATACCCTTCTCCAGCGTGGCTGTTAGCAATTGACATTCCCACCATCAGCGTAGCAAGGTTCCCTTTTCTCCACATCCTCTCCTCCATTTCTTGTTTTTACACTTTGTGAGGATGGCCATTCTGACTGGGGCAAAGCGATACATCTTTGTAGTGTTGATTTGTATTTCCCGCATGTTTGGTTGGCACAAGGGCGTATGGATTTACACCTGTATGCACTTTTTGGCCAACTGAATCATAGGCAATGTTGAGCAGCTTTCATGTGCTTTAACGGCGAGTCCAATTACCTCTTGCAATCCGGTTCCGGCAATTCTGCTTTGTTTTCAAGTCCTTTTCAGTTACTTACCCCAAGCCATTTTTCCACGATAGTTGTCATTTACAACCCTCCAGGCGTTGTGGATTGCAGTGCCCCTGAGCAACTGTCTTCAACTTGTTTCTGGAACCGGCCACAAAGTGGCAGGATTGCTTCAAGCCCCATTCTGGTTACAGGGGCAGCCTGAGCCTTTGGGAAATTCCTCTTCTTGATTGGAAATTAGAGTGGCATGTGCTGTCCAAGCACGTAGAGCTTGTTTCTCATTCCTTTCCCCCCTTCCCCTTCATCCTCCGGACAAATTCCAAGCCTTGCACGACTGGTTGTTGAGGGTGCTGACTTCCCCAGGTGGGGAGACTCTAAGGAAAGAGGCTGGAGCAGGGAACCCTCCCCCAGGACATGTAGAGATAAGGTGACTTTTCCAGACTCTTCCCTCCCATCTGGCCCCCCATCCTCTGGGGTTCTGTCCGGACACCGCGGGGTTTCCAGCGGTGCGGGGTCTCTGGCGCCACCCTGCAGGGAGCAGCCCTCCTACCCGCGCCTGCAGCGCCGCCTGCTGGTCTCTTCGTCCTCCCATCAGGCACAGTCTCCCACCTTCCCCGCTGCCTCGAATGATCTGTCTCCTCACTGTCCTGTGATAAGCCCCTCCTCCCCACCGCCATCACGCCCAGCTCCATACCCCTCGTCCAGCCTCAGGGATGACCCAGGACTGGGCTCCCCGCCTGCCCACCCTTGGTCTGTGTCCTCAATCCCCCTGTGCAGACAGGTGAGGATCCCCTGCAGAGGCTCCCAAACGCTTCACCCCTCCATCCTCCCCGGGGTCAGCCCATGTCCTGTCGGGATGTTCCACCCTCACCAAGCCCCCAGGTACATGGCAAGGGCAGGCATCAGGCCTGCTGCGTGCACTGCTGTACGTCCTGCTGTATACACAGGCATGACCCTGCCCCAGGGTGCAGGAGAGGCAGCCTTACCTCGGGACATGGGGAGAGGGGCTGCCCACAGGGCGGACGTCAGCTCTCGGCTCACCAGGCAAGGGCAGCCGGGTTCGTGCTCCTTGGACCCTTTCTCACCCAGCAGGACCATGACCCGGCTTTGTTCCCACCCCCATTGTCCCTCCATTGGCCATGCTCTTGTGAGCAGAGCAGGACAGTGTGGTCAGTGGTTACAGGCTGAGACACACAGACACTTGCTGACCCATGTGCACCCATGCTGACCACACGGAACGGGCACTACACCAGGGCCTGTGCAGTGTGGGTTCACCTGCCCACAGAGAGGCCGGGCCTCTGTTCTGGCTCCAGAGGTCACCTTGAGTCTGACGGGAGTGTCCGTGCTCCGTGGGCCTCGCTCCAGCCTGGTCTGTGCTGACGGCGTGATACACGGTGGGGCTTCCTGAGTCGCCCCCGGGGGCTGGAGACCAAGGTCAGGCACATGGTGGTCCCCACATTGACGTGACAGACCCCAATAAACCCTGCACTTCAGGACTCAGGTGGGATTCCCTGGGCTGCCACAGCTGAGGAAGCTGGATCCTGCTCATCCCCTCTGCACTCGCTGATTTTAACTTTCATCCTTCACCATAATAAACCCTGGGTATAACAGCTTTAGGGAATTCTGGGAGCCTCCAAGAAAAAAGAAGCCGGGAAGGGGGTCTCTGGGTCCCTGACTCTGCAGTTGGGGTCAGAAGTCGGTGGGGAGGATCTTGGGGCCCTGGAATCTGAAGGGCCTCTACCAGGGGAGGGTAGGAGACCCCGGGTGGAAGTTAAGCTGAGTCCAAGGCCCTCCTGCGTAGGAGGCATCCTAGCCCCGGGGATCCTGAAGAGGCCGGCTCCCTCCTCCCCTCCGCCCCCAGGCTTGGTCCCTGCTCTTGAGAAATTCCCTAGGGTGGGGTCCTGGTGCTGGAGGTGCCCCGATGCTGTGGCCTCCTGAGCCTCCACGGAGGATAACGGGAGTGGGGGAAGACTTGTTCACAGAAAGGGAGCTTCTGCCGGAACAAAGCCTGGGTCTGCTGCCCCCGACCCCAGGTGCACTGGGGCAGGAACGTGAGAGCGAGGCTCCGTCCCCTCCCGAGACACCCAGGACACATGGGCGCTGGGCGCTGGACTCCCACACAATATTAAAATCTCCCACGTAGGGGAGACGTGGGAGCCCCCAGGAGCTGGAAGAGGCAGGCAGGACCCTCCCCTGGAGCCTCCGGAGGGAGCGCGGCCCTGGGACACCTTGACCTCAGACGTCTGTCCTCCAGGACTGAGAGAGGACAGGTTTCTGTTGCTCTGAGCCTCCATTTGTGGTCGTTTGTCACAGCTGCCCCAGGAAGCTAATGCAGCTGGTGAGCAGCTCCCTGCCCTGATCTAAACCCTCCCTCCTGTGTATCCCTACTGCGTGCTGTGACCCATCTCAGCTGTGAGCACACAAGCCACAAGCATATGCTGGGTCCTGTGAGCCTCCCAGCCAGTCCCTGAAGGTGAGGGCGGCCCTGCAGACCCCAGCCCTTTCCTCCACGTCTAGTAGGTGGAAGACCCACTTCTCCTTGCCATTCCAGAAGCGGTTCTGGGGCTGTTCTGGGAGGGCTTCTGGGGTTATGCAGGATGAGCCCCTGTTGCTATGTCCCCACTTCCCCACAAGAACGTCCAGAGCAAGCTGTTTGCCCTGTTGCCTGAATGCCCCCCCCCCACCAGTTTTCTCAGGAAATAATCAAGGGGTTCTGTAGCAGCGTCTGCGGGCAGCTCTGCATCTGGGCACACGTTCACATCTTCTGTGTAAACACCGAGAACATTCCCTGACACGTGCCCCCAGCTGACCACCTCCGCATGCCGACCACAGGCCCCAGTGCGGGCGTCAGACTGACCGCCCGTCTCAGCCTCCTCCTCTTGTTGTCAGAGCTGCTCCAGGCCCTGCTCAGAACCCGTGGACCCACCTTTCACAGGGCTGTCCTCCACCCCCAACTTCAGCAGAGTTCACCTAAGTATTTAAGTTAAGGGGTCCAGAGATAAGAAAGGAAGCTACAAACAAACAGATGGAACCAGCTGGGACCAAGATGGCAACGAATGTGACCTCCAACAGACCCTGAGTCTCCTCACAGGTTGAATTTACTATATCAGCATATTAAGTGACACACCTACCGGTGGCCATGACTGGACATGAAGGACCAAAACCGGGTGAAAGGAGGTGGTACCCCACTCACTTGGGAAAAGCCCCGCCCCTTCCCCAGAAGGCCTCTTCATCCCCGTCATTAGCCGCACTCCTCCTCCCTTTGTCTTTACTCTTTAAAATTAAACCACTCTCTCCAGGAGGCTGAGAAGTTGATCTGTGAACTTAGTTCCCGCTTCTCCATTCTTTGGCCACTGAACAGAGCCTGTGCTGTGGTGGTCTCAGCTTTGGTTTTGTTATTTGCCTACTTGAACCCACATGGAAAAAGGAAACCTTCCCCGCTGAGGCAGAGCGCCTCGCCAGGCTAGGGCCCGAGCAGGGTCCATGTGATTTCACTTGGTAACAGTCTGTAAGGGGACCGTGGTCTCTGCCCATGGGGTGGGGGGAGGGAACACCTAGAGCCACAGCACCGGCTCCATGGACGGCATGGCCCCTCGTGGGCCTGGACTGTGTGCTGTCGTCCCCCCACGCCTGACACCCCCTGACAGTCATGACGCGGTGACACTGGCTGCTGGGCGTCCAGTCAGGAGGGACCAGAGGCAGCACCTGGGGCCAGATCAGACGTGCCTTTTCACGGGCAGGGGACATAGGAGATATTAGGACTTTGTGTGTAGAAAACAAACCAAGCGGCTAGAAGGTGATCTGAGCTGTGGACGTGAAACCCACGTGCGAGGTGAGAGCTCCCACTGGACACTGGCTCAGAAGCTTCCGCACAGGGGATGACCACACCAGTGCTTCCCGCCCGACCCCTCCAGGCCTCCCTGGTGGGCACGGCTGGACCTGCGCTCCTCAGGCTCCCAGACCCGGCACCTGAAGGGCTGATGCTGGCAGGGCCTGGGGACGCGAGTGGTCACCCCACCAACGCTGCTTGGCTCCTCCTCCCCAGTGACCAGGGGAGGGAAGCCCCGTGGAGTCTGAGGCCTGGCACAGGCAAAGCTCGCACACCCCCTCCTCGGGACCCCCGGTCCCACCCTGCTTCCTCAGCCCACCGTCTGCCCCTCCCAGTGCCTGCGTCCCACCGACCCACATTCCTGGTGTGGACGTCCACGTACACAAGCTGCTCCGTGTCCTCTTCCCACATGGGACACCCCCATCCCTGCTTCTCCCTAATGACGGCCTGGACCTCACCTGTTCTGGGCAGGAAGAGGGCCGAGGAGGAGGCCGGCCTCTCCCATCTGCCTCCTGGGGGCCCAGACACAGGGCTCTGGGGCTGCTGGGCCTTGAGTTCTGGACGCTTCCAGGTGTGGGATGAACCTGCCACTGCCCACTGGAGCTGCTCCTTCCGAGATTCAGGAAACCGGGGGACCCACCAAACGGAGCCCATCCCCAGGCTCTGCTGCAAGTCTGCTCGGATTTGCTCTCCTGATCCTGAAGACAGACCTGCGGGAAACAGGACCTGCGATTTCCATACTGACGGTGTTCTGTGGAATTTCCACTAGACCCCTTTCTACCCTGTTCTGAGCAAATTACTAGTCAGTCCACGCTACCATCACCCCACGAGCAGACCAGGAAGCTGAGGCTCCGAGAGGCCAAGTAATCCAGCCGGAAGCACAGGTGTGGGACCACGGAGTGGGGTCTGCACCCGCCACCCGCCCAGGGGGACTGCCCACTCCCCGCAGCTTCCACACCTGTTCCCTTCGCCCCCCTCCCGGGGCCAGCTCACAGAGCCTCCTCTTGGGGGGATTCACTCACCTTCTTCTAACAGGATCCGTCTCACTATCCTGTTCTGGGATCACCCGGAAGGCTTGTCACTCTGAAGCAGGTTCAGCCTCACGTCACCAGGGCAGCTTTCCTGGATCACACTCACCACCTGCACGTCCACTCCCAGCTGAGACCCAGAAAAGCCCCCTCGGCCCCGAGCCCCATGGCTCTGCCTGGGCTTCCACCCCCTCCTGGATGGTCCATCCCTCTCATGTCCCCTGCAGGGTCACCAGGAGCTCCCACCTGCCCCAGACAGGCTGTCTGCTCTGTCCTGGGGAGGCCTCCATGGTGTCAGGTGGAAGACACAAGAGGTACCCGTGAGGCCTGCCTCACGCATCACAGTGGCCAGCACCCGCCTACTGACCTCATCGCTCTAGATGGACAGGGGTTCAGGGGGTCCGTGGCATCTCCTGGTTCTCATTTCATCCCAGCACTGCCCACAGGGAAGTTGCTAAGCAACTCTGTGCTGGCTGCACAGAGAGAACGCTCATACACACGCCCCCCTCCCAGCACACGGGGCTCTCGTGGTCAGGCCCCTCCCAGGATATGGAGCTCACCTGAGCAGGTACCCAGCAGCCCCCGGGGCTCTTGTGGTCAGGCTCCTCCTAGGATATGGAGCTCACCTGGGCAGGTACCCAGCAGCCCATGGGGCTCTCGTGGTCGGGCCCCTCCCAGGGTATGGAGCTCACCTGGGCAGGTACCCAGCAGCCCCCGGGGCTCTCGTGGTCAGGCCCCTCCCAGGATATGGAGTTCACCTGAGCAGGCACCCAGCAGCCCATGGGGCTCTCGTGGTCGGGCCCCTCCCTGGGTATGGAGCTCACCTGGGCAGGCACCCGGCAGGGCTGGGCACGCAGGAACCGTGCACATAGCCCTCATTGCAGAGCACCCCCAGCCCACCTGTCGCTCAGAGCTGACACAGAGCACCTCAGAGCAGGACCTGAACTAACAAACAGCAGCTCCGACAGGTCTGTGACCCTAGGCTTCACTCTGTGCGGCCTCCCTCTGCCTGGTCTTCCAGGGGCTTCCACTGCAGCTGGGGCACCAGGCCTCTGTCTCCACCCACCACCCCTCCTCTCTCTGACTCCTGGGTTCCTCTCATTAGGAGAGGGTCTCCTTGAAGTTGTCTCCCACTCATGGACCAGACAAAATGATTAGAAAACAAGCAGAGTTGCAGCCCCGTGTCTATCCTGACTCTCAGGACCCCACACCTGTTCCTTAGACCTGGCTGGTGCAGCAAGGCCCATTTTCTGCAACTGTGAACCCCTCAGGGGCGAGGATTGGCTGACCTGGGTAGCCTGACACGGCCGGCCAGCCCTCCCCAGGTGTGCCTGGGTTGAGGTCTATATAAATACTCCTCCAGGCAGCAAGAGACCCTGCAGTTGTGCCTGACGCCATGTTCTCTGCCCTGTCAGCAGTCTCGGGGCTGGGCTGGTGGGAGGGAGTAGGGCCCACAGATCTGTGGGTGACCCGGTGTGAGTGGGGCTCTGCTGGACTTTCTGCAGGAGTTGCCAGTCTGCTACCTGCGGAAGAAGAGGATGTGTCACCCATACCTGTCGTTGGAATTTCTCCCCGGGCAGAGGTGAGGAAGGAAAAAAGCAGTGGGGGCTGGGACAGGAGGGGTACCTCAGGCAGGGAAATGGAAAGCTTCCAGAAGAGCGCCCGGGGCCAGGACCATCCTGGCTGGCCTGCAGGCACTAAGTCGGCCTGCGTGCTGTCGCTGGTGTGACTCCAAGCCCCTTCCTCTAGGCTTTAAAGTCTTTGTACATATTCAGGTGTTTTATCTGGGAAGGGTGGGAAAAGTTCAGGAGCAGCTGGTCGGGGGCTCAGCTCACGTTTACTCAGAGACGCCTCCTCACAGTCCCCCAGCTTTGCAATGAGGACGGTCCTTGTGTGGGGGCTGCTGGCTGCATGGGAGACGGTTCCCCACCTGTGACCAACTTCAGAATTGTTTACCACTGGAGCAAGTGTCCTGATAGGGTTTTCATCTGTGTAACTAGTGGGTTCTTAATTAGCAACGTGAAGGGTGACATCAGAAGTCCTGAATCAGGATGGAAATACTTATCCCCAACAGGTACAGGCGTAAAAACCTGGGGAGGCCGTGTGCAGCCGGCATCCTTAGGGATGGGCTTCCGACTGACCGCTCAACATTCTGGTGTCCAGCCTCTGCTTTAGGATTTCTGGGGCCCAGTGCTGACTCTCAGGGCTCTGCAATCCAGCCTCTGTCGGCCTTTAGTGAGACCTGCACTTCCAGGATCCTACAGAGCAGGGTCTGTGTGACCGTTCTGTGGTTTGTGTAACAAATGACCACAAGCTGGGTGGTTTAAAACAACAGGAATTCATCCTCCCCCAGTCCTGGAGACCAGACATCTGAGATCAAGGTGTTGCAGGACGGAAGTCTCTCCAAAGCCTCCAGGATAGGGTTCTTCCTGCCTTTTCCGGCTTCTGGGGGCTCCAGGCATCCCCAGGCTCGCGGCTGCATCCCTCCCGTCTCTGCCTCTGTCTTCACGTGGCTTCTCCTCTGTGTCTGAGTCTCTCCTGTTTTGTCTCTCATAAGGACTCTCTCAGTTGGATTGAGGGTCACCCTAACCCAAGATGACCTCACCTCGAGATCGTTAACTACATATACGAAGACCCTTTTCCCAGATATGGTCTTGTTCACGTGTTCTGGGGAGACATATCTTTTGGGGCCAGCATTCAACCCATTACCTGTGTATAAAATAACCCTCATTTTAGGAGATTACCAAGGTCCTGTATAGACTGGCACAGACAGCAGCCATGTGGGTGGGGGTCTGGGGAGAATGAGGACCCTGGAATCACCTGGAAAGGCTGAAGTCCTGGCTGCATGAGGTGAGCTCTTCCACCACGGGATCCATGGAAACAGCCACTCCACTCTGTGGAAAGGGACCCAGTGCCGAGTCCAGAAATGGTTATATTGCAAAGCTGGCTCTTCTGGGATTTCATCATCAATAGCATCATGTAACCAATAACTACGGGCTTGGAGGAGTCACTCTCTGGCACATGATGACAGCACTGTCACTTTAGGCTCATGAAGCCTAGAATAGGTATGTTTGAAGGAGAAGAGTTTGGGAGATGGCGAAGCTTGGTTGTCAAGGAAACTGAGCAGGTTTGTCAAGGTTGTCAAGGAAACTTCTCCCTTAAATTGAAGGCAGGACTGGGAGAGCTGAACTCCAGGGATCTTTTAAAGGGGCTGCTCTGAGGCACCATCACCTGAGAGGTGGTCTCAGTGTGAGCTGGGGTTTGAGAAAAGTGTGATGAGATTAAGCCTGACTTTCTGTGACAGCTGGGGAGGAGTTTGTAAAGCACCTTGGCTTTTAAGGCAGAAGTTTGTTGCTGGAACAAAGTGTCTCCCCCAGAAATTGACTGAAGCTCAAGCTGTCTCTGTCCCCTTCTTGTGAGAGTCCAGGGCAGGTGGGTGTCAGGTCCCAGGCTCTGTCCCCCTTGTTTCTCCTCCCTGCTTCCAGGTGAGGGCTCCAACCAGCAGGGTGGGGTGACCAGGTGGGCATCATGCCCTCCGTCCTAGGATGCAGGCTGGTCAAGGCCCTCACCACTTCCACCCCTTCCCCTTGGTAACACGAGACACTGTGCCCCAGCTGGAAGGGGTGGGAAGGCTGGGAGGTGCAGGGTAGCCGTGAACAGGAAAAAGGGAAATGGGTCCTGATGGGCAGCTGCGCGGCCCTGCTGTGGGGGTCGCCCAGACGCTAGCGCACAGACTCTGAAGCTTCGATGCTTTGTGGTTCTGGAAATCCTATAGGAGACGGTCCACAGCAGGTGAAGCTAATGCTCTCAGTGGAGGTGGTGAAGCCAAAGATCCGCAGTTCAGACTGAAGGTGCCGATGTGGGCGTACATACAGGACAAAACCATCTCGTGTGAATGGATTTCAGGCACGTTTAACACGAATGCAGTCGTGTTAATGCCTGGCATCTTCTTCCTCTCCTCAGGGACCCCCTCCTCAGTTCCTGAGGATCCTGTAACTCCCGTACAGGGGGATGGAGAGTGGGCTCTGTCCAGTCAGAGTACGCTGCGTGTGAGTCTGCTCAGGACCGACGTAACAAATACCACAGACTGGACAGCTTGAATAACAGACCTATCTCCCAGTCCTGGATGCTGTCTGAGATCAAGGTGTGTGCAGGCTGGCTTCTCCTGAGGCCTCTCTCCTTGGTGCTTAGACAGCCGTCTTCTCCCCAGGTCCTCACGTGGTCTCCCCCTGTGCCTATCTGTGTCCTAATCTCTTCTTGTAGGACCTCAATCCTATTGGATTAGGATCCACCCTAGTGACCTCATTTTTACCTTGATCACCTCTTTAAAAATCCCATCTCCAAATACAGCCACATCCTGGGGTCCTGGGGGTTAGGGATTCAGCATGTGAATTTGGGGGGAGGTGGCTGAGCCTATCCCATCCTCCTTAGGAACAAGGTGTGCCTCGGTCCTTCCTTCCCTCAAGTCACACGAGGTGATGTAGTGGCTCAGGGAGAGGCCACTCGTGCAGAGTCTGTGTCCCAGCTGGGGAGCCCTTCTCTGCTCTCTCTGATCAGGCAGTGGCCGTGCCAGTCCCCTCCTGAGGCGAGCGGTTCTGGGGTTTCCTGCCGTGTCGCCTGGCCTGCTGAGGTGCTCATTGTCAGGGAACCCAGGAGCCAGCAGCCTCGTGGGGGTGCCGGGGACTCTCAGGGCCTTGGCAGATGTCTCTCCCAACAGATACCCTAGCGAAAGTGGGGAAACATTTGGGGGATTACAGGTGGGAGAGAGTCACAGTCTCGTTTATGCTTCAGAAAGACCACGTTGGGGTGGGATGTGAGGTGCACCGTGCGGGCAGGGAGTTTTGCCAGGGCCTGATGGAGGAACCAGGCATAAGATCGGGCTTGGGCCAGGGCTGTGGGCGTAGAGGTGAATTAGTGTGGGAACTGGCCACAGACTTGTCGAAATCTCGGCTTCCTTGTGCACCGAGGCCGAACAGAAATACGGAGACAGGGATTTTGGAGGAAGAGAGAGATGGCTTTATTCTTCTGCCAGGCAGCAGGGAAGACACAGCGGGGTAGCGCCTCAAGAACTGGGCCCGCCCTCCTTGAGAATCAGGGAAGATTTTATACGTGGGGCTCTCGTAGTCTGGGGTATAGGATGAGGATCGAAGTAGTGAAGGTCTTGCATTCCTCCTTTCCTTTGCATTATTTCAAAACAGTCATAGCTGGCATCAGGCCGCCCGGTAATTGGGGTCCAGCAGTCTGGTAATTGCATCCATTTGCCTCTGGTTTATCGCCGGTGACCTTGTTTCTGAAATGAAAAACTATAGGGGGGGATTTGTTATGAGGGGCATATAGAATGTAAGTGCTGGACATAATAAGGTTAGGGAGTGAGAGGCAGGGGATGTAACTCACACAGAGTTAGGGGTGATGGGTGCTGAATGTAAATTACATAGTGTCAGGGAGTGAGGTTAGCTTTGTAAAGTACAAATCTAGTTACTACAAATGAGTGACAAAGTAAAACAAGGAGTGATGAACTCTTTCAGGCCAGGTTATGTTTCTTCTCTAGCCTGTTCGCTGTTCCCTTTGTTTTCCTTGTTCTCAGGGGAGGGAAAACTTCATTTCTATTTTGGCTGCAACAAGACTCTGGAGGAGCAGATGACAGTCAGTGGGGCACAAGGAGAGTGGGAGCCTGGGAGACTCCAGTGTTACTGAACAAAACTTGGGTCCGCTTGCCCGAGTGCAGTAAAGCCATTCTACTGACACTGGGTGTGGTGAAGGAAAGTGCAGCTTTAATTATACAAGTGCCAATACAAGGAGAACAGGAGGCTTGTGCTCTAAATCCCCGAACTCCCTGAAGGATTTCAGCACAGCAATGTTAAAGGCCAGGTGAAGGAGGGGGGTCGCAGGGTATGTGATCAGCTGGTGCACAGTTCTCTGGTTGATGGTGAGGTAACAGGCGGTTAACACTCTAAATTCTTAGGCACCAGAAGCTCCGGGGCTACCTGTTCAAGATCATCAGGTAGTTGATTTCTTCCGTTTGGTGGTGGTTTTAGCATCTGTAAAACAACTCAGGAAGCGTGCATCAGATGCTGTTATCCAGGTACTTCAGAGAGGAGCTACAGCAGAGGATGTGGGGGAGGGGTCTGTCCTGGGAAGGCCCCGTAGGGTCCTACTCGGTTACACCCGGTGCCTGGGCTCGGCAACCTGGGAAGGTGGGGCTGCTCCTGGGTGTGGGGAGCTGCAGGATCCCGGTCCCCTGAGGGCCCTGTTAGCCCCCAAGGTGAGATGGGGGTGCAGTGACTGGACAGAGGCGTCTGGCCTGGGAGAGGGGTCCAGGCTGGAAATGTCACGGGAATCATCGCAGGGAGGGAGAGGAAAGGCCAATGGGGGCAGGTAGGTCACAGCAGACTATGTGCAGGTGACTGCGGTCCTGTTGGAAGCAACTCAGAGCCAGAAAGGAGTGGCCGTCAGGGGCTCAGCTCCATTCTCTTGTTCCTTTGTAAAACCGCTGTGTCAGAGTTTGAGACACTGCCAGTAGATGTCTGGGCCCAGTGCTGCCATGGCTTCATCAAAGGGGCCCAGGGGGAACACAGAACCACTGCAGACCCCGCCCATGTCCTCAGTGGGAATGAATCCCATCGGGGCTCCTGGGCTCACAGACTTGAGGGAACCTCTGTCCTCAGGACTGGTCTTCCTCCTTCCTCTCACCTGCTGGTCAGAGGCCCAGGAACCCCCAACCTGGCTCCACCCCCAGGGCCTGGATTCTGGGACAACTTAGGGGTAAGCAAGACCCTCATGCTCCTTTATCTGCCTGGGGGCGAGAATGTCTTAAATGCTGCAGTTGACTGATTATGGAGGGCTGAGTGTTTCCAGCAGGTATGGGTGGAAAGATGGGGCGTGAAGTTCCTATGTCTGCAGGGTCTTCCCAGCGTGAAGATCTGTGTGTTTCCCCCGGCCCGTCAACATCCTCCCAGGAAGCCCAGATCCAGGATTACGAGGGCAGAGGCTCTCCCCTTGCTTATGTGTAACTTCCCACTCCCACAGCAAGGAGCCTGGCTCCCACCATCTGCCATTTATGTATGCATTGCTCCTTTCCAGGTTACATGTGCAGAGTTTTCAGAATTGTTAGCTACTACACCCTGGAAAGAACTTCGTAAAATAAAGCCCACTGTATATGTACGGTCCATTTTGCCTTTAATCTACAGATTCCATTCATTTCCAAAGGTAACTTAGGTCAGCACCTTTTATCCCATCCCCTACAGTGAGTTGTTTCCATATATTTCTAATACAGTTAGACTCTGTCACATTATGTATTCCATCCTGCAACACTCTTACATTCTAAATAACTAAATTTGAATAGATTATGATTGACCCCTTGGGCTATACACATCTGTGGGTTTAGACAAATGCATAGTGACAGGTATCCATCCTAGAGTGTCACATGGAATACTTCAAACGCCCCACCCCATGATCTGCTTATCATCTGTGTAGCTTTGCCTTTCCCAGAATGTCACCAATGGGGTCATACTGTGTGCAGCCTCCTCAGCCTGGATGCTTTCACGTAGCAGTATATACTGAGGATTTATCCATGTCTTTCCATAGGCTGATGGTGCATTCCTTTCTGCTGAGTAGTATTCCACTGCATGTGTATGGGTGGAAAAACAATTTTCCCTCTACTTTTCTAGGTTCTTGGTTGAGGCCCCCCTGCTCCTGAAATAAAAGACAGATTACCAGGAGAAAAGCAGAAGTTTAATTACATGTATACCTTCTGAATACAGAGGGGATAGTAAGGAAAACTGAGTCACTCCCTGAAATGACCAAAACCATCCCCTTAAATACCGTCTTCAGCTAAAAAGAGAAGAAAGATGCTGGAGAAGAGGGGAAGGCCAGTTATGGCAGGTTATCCTGCAAAGCACAGTAAACAAGGGTATGAGTGTTTGCACATTTAAGTCAGGACTTCTCCATTGAAAAGAGTTACTTATTTAATTATCCTTCTATTTTTGGTGCAAAGAGGGACATACCCTTATAAATGGAGATTTCTCTACTGTAAATGTCCTTCATAAAACTGCAATCTCAGTTTTCTGAGATTTAAAAAAAAATAAATTTATTATTTTATTTTTGGTTGTATTGGGTCTTCGTTGCTGCGTGCAGGCTTTTCTCTGGTTGTGGCGAACAGGGCTGTGGTGGCTTTTCTTGTCGCGGAGCACAGGCTCTAGGCATGCGGGCTTCAGTGGTTGTGGCACGTGGGCTCAGTAGTTGTCGCTCGCGGGCTCTAGAGTACAGGCTCAGTAGTTGTGGCTCACAGGCTTAGTTGCTCTGTGGCATGTGGGATCTTCCCAGACCAGGGATCAAACCCGTGTCCCCTGCATCAGCAGGCGGACTCTTAACCACTGAGCCTCCAGGGAAGCCCCCCCCCTTTTTTTTAAAGCAGACAAATTATCCTTATGTCAGAGAGACATATTTTGGGGTGGCATATTCTACTCGCCTTGACATGGATGTACCCCAATTTGCTTATGCATTCATCTTTTGAAGGATATCCTGATTTTTTCAAGTTTTTAGCCATTAGGAAAGTGCTGCTGTGCATAATTGCATCCTTGTTTGCATTTGGACATAGATTTTCAAAGCAGTTGCCTGAATACTGGAAGCATGATTGTTGGATCCCAACGTGAGACTTGTTTAGCTTTGGAAAAAACTGCCAAATTGTGTTACAAAGTGGCTGCACATGCATCCCCCCAGCTACGAGGGAGAGCTCCTGTTGTTCCTCACCCTCTAGCATTTGTTATTGTTATATTTTTGGAGTTCAGCAGTGCTAATAGGTGTGCTGTGATATCTCATGATTTTAATTTGTAATTCCCTAATGGTATATGATGTTGAGCTTGTTTCTGCATGATTTTTAACATCTGTATATCTTTTTTTGGCGGGATGCCTGTTCAGATCATGCTGTTCACGTTCATGCTGAGAGGAGCCCTGTCTCCTCAGGACCCACTGGGGCTTTGGCTTCTGGGACACGCGGGTTGCGTCCACGCTGACGGCCGGGCTTCAGGACAAGCTGGGGTCGAGTCCACACTAACAGAAGCCTAGTCTCCTCAGGACCCCCTGAGGCTTCAGCTTTGGGACACTGTGGGGTCCAGTTCATGCTGACAGGAGCCTGGTCTCCTCAGGATCTGCCGGGAGGTGACACCACTGAGGGAAAAGGTGAGGAATTGTGGGAGAAGGTTCCTGTGCGTGGCTGGCCACTGAGGGTGTCTGTCTTCAGAGGACCCAGGAGAGGAAGGGCTTGATGTGGAAAACTGGGTTTTTGGCCGCTTTTGTGTGTGGTGTAGACAGAGTGCAGTGTTGTTCTTTGGTGAGTGGCGTCTGGTTTTCCCAGCACCGTTTATTTCCTTTCCCTGGTGTATGTTCTTGGCTCCTTGCTTGTGAATTAACTGATCACATACCTGTAGGTTGGTTCCTGGGCTCTCTGCTCTGTTCCTCTGGCCTGTGCGCCTGTTTTTGTGCCAAGTCCATGCTTTTTTGGGAATGTAGCTTCATAATGAAGTGTGAAGTCAGGGAGCGAGATGCCTCCAGCCCATTCTCCTTCCTCAGGGTGGCTTTGGCTCTTCTGGGTCCTTTGTGGTTCCACACACATCTTAAGATTGTTTGCTCTGTTTCTATGGAAAATGTCTTTGGACTTTTGGTAGGGATTGTGTTGAATGTGTACATTAATTTGGCTAGAATGCATATTTTTTAAAATTAAAAAAAAAAATTTTGGGCCACACCATGTGGCATGCAGGATGCGGGATCTTAGTTCCCCAGCCAGGGATCGAACCTGCGCCCCCTGCAGTGGGAGCGCAGAGTCCCAACCCCTGGATGGCCAGGGAAGTTCCACCTTAGAATGCATATTTTCACACTATTCTTTTTACCCATGAGCACGGGGTATCTTTCCCTTTATTTTTGTCTGTTCAGTTTCCTTTATCAGTGTCTTCCAGTTTTCAGTGTGCAGGTCCTTCACGTCCTTGGTTAAATTTACTCCTAGTTATCTTTTTGGATGCAATTGTAAGTGGGATTTTTTAAAAAAATTCTTTTTCTGATGGTTCATTATCAGTGTATAGAATCACAAATGATTTTTGTGCATTGATTTTTCTTTCTTTTGTATCCTGCAGCTTTACTGAATTCATTTTTTAGTTGTAACAGTCTTTTGGTGGTTGAATGTGGAAAACTAGAATTCAGAAATCCCACTGTTTCAACTACATCTAGGTCATCCACAGCACCCAAGACATAGTGGCTCCCAATATAATCTTCCCACGGTGCCTCTTGTAGTATGTGGACTCCTACGAGGGTGATTGGCATCACCACTGTGGGTGAGCTGGATCTAGGTAGAGCTTGGCCTCTATAACAAAGTTTGATGTCAGTATTTCTGGCGTGGTATGACATGGTTGTTTGATAAGCACTTTATTTTCTAGTAAATTTCAAGTGTATAAAAAACTTCAAATAGCAGTATCAAGTTTTCCACATTCACAAAATACTCCAGTTTGTTTTACCCTGTGAGGGTGGGAGGGCCACTCTCCCAGGGAACAAACACATAACCCCAAAATGGGGAATAATTATGGTTTCCACATTATAATCCTATCCCCAGACCTGCTTCAACTTTCACCAGCTGCCCCAGCTTTGTGGAAACGTATTTTTCCATTCGAATCCAGTTTTCTTTTCTTGGAACCATCACTGGGGCTTTTCCTCACTTTAAAAACCTTGCTGGATTTAAAGTGTACAAGATGAGCATGATCTGGGTGGTTTTTCTGTATGGCTTCTTTCACTTAGGAGGTTTTCAATGTTTATCCACATTGTAACATTGATCATTATTTCATTCATTTTTTCCATTGTGATTAAAAACACATAACATTTACCACTTAAACCATTTTTTAAAGCTTTTTAAAAAAAATTATTTTATTTTTTGGCTGTGTCGGGTGTTTGTTGCTGTGTGCAGGCTTTCTCTAGTTGCGGCGAGTGGGGACTACTCAGTTGCTGTGTGCAGGCTTCTCATTGTGGTGGCTTCTCTTGCGGAGCATGGGCTCTAGAGTGCAGGCTCAGTAGTTGTGGCGCATGGGCTTAGTTGCTCCACGGCATGCGGGATCTTCCAGGACCAGCGCTTGAACCCGTGTCCCCTGCATTGGCAGGCGGATTCTTAACCACTGTGCCACGAGGGAAGACCCATTTAAACCATTTTTAAGTGTACAGTGCTATGGCGTTAACTACATTCACATTGTTGTAAAAATATCCTCACCATCCATCTCCAGAACTTTATTTTCCCCATGTGAAACCATAGCCATTAAACACTAACTCACCTCAACCTCTGGCAACCTTATTCT
Organism: Balaenoptera borealis; assembly: GCF_965194805.1. Classification (NCBI taxonomy): domain Eukaryota; kingdom Metazoa; phylum Chordata; class Mammalia; order Artiodactyla; family Balaenopteridae; genus Balaenoptera; species Balaenoptera borealis. The sequence goes on from NC_138878.1 coordinate 69,599,004, forward strand.
ACTTTGTCTTTGAATTTGACTTATCTGGATACCTCATACTAGTGGAATCATAGAACGTTTGTCCTTTCTGTGTCTGGCTTGTTTCACTTAGCATAATAACTTCAAGGTTCATCACATTGTAGCATGTGTAAGAATTACCTTAGTTTTAAAGGTTGAGTCCATTGTGTATATACTACACTGTACTTATCCATTCATCTGTTGAAGGATGTGTTGTGTTGCTTCCACCTTTTGGCTATTGTGAATAATGTTGCTATGAATATGGGGTACAGATATCTGTTCCAGTCCTTGCTTTCTAATATTTTGGGTGTACACCCTGGAGTGGAATCAAGGGATCATACATTTTCCATGTTTTTGAGGAGCCACCATACAGTTTTCCACAGCGACTGTATAATTTTACTTTATTCCTTTATATGACAGAATAATGCAGCTTATGGGTCTACCTTATTTTGCTTATCTATTTACCTGCTGATGGACATTTAAATCTTTTCTACCTTGGGCTACTGTGAACAGTGCTGCTATGAATAATTGGTGAACAAGTTTTTGTTTGAACACCTGTTTTCAATTTTTTGGGTATATGTCTAGGAGTGGAGTTGTTGAACCACATGGTAATTATATTTTATATTTTTGAGTAAATGCTAAAGTTTTGTACACATAGACTGCACCATTGTACATCTCCACAAGTAACTTTTAAGGGTTCTAATTTCTCTACATTGTTGCCAACATTTGTTATTTTTATTTATATATTTAAAAATTTATTTAAAAATTTATTTTTATTCTAGTGTGTGTGAAGGGGCATCACATCGTGGCTTTAATTTGCATTTTCATCATGACTACTGATGTTTGACATCTTTTCATGTCCTTGTTGACCATTTGTATGTCTTGCCTGAAGAGCAGTCCATGCAAGCCATTTGTCTGTTTCAAAAATTTTATTGTTTGTCTTTTTGTTGATGAGTTGTAAAAGTCCTGGGTATATTCTAGGTGAAGAGTCTTATCAGATATACAACGTGCCAATATTGTCTTCCATTCTGTGGGCCGTCTTTTTACTTTCTGGATAGCCTCTTTTGATGCACAAAGGTTTGTAATTTTGAGGAAATCCAATTTGTCTATTTTTTCCTTTCATTTCTTATGCTTTACTGTCAAATCTAAGAAACCATTGCTAAATTCATGGTCAAGAAGATTTAATTCCTTGGTTTATTTGAGAGTTCATACAGTCATTCCTCGGTACCCACTAGGCCAGGCTTTAGGTCTTGGGTTGAGTCAGTGTGAGGGTTCAGGGGCCATGGTTTAGGGTTATGGGTCATTGTTGGAGAGTCATGGTAGAGGGTTGTGGTTAAAGGGTCAGGGTCGGGGATTAGAGTTTAGGGGTCAGGGGCGAGGGTCTAGGGGTCTGGGGCTAGGGTTGTTAGGGGGTTAAAGTTAGAAGTTAGGGTTCTTAGGGTAAAGGTTAGAGTTATGTTTAAGCACAATTGGCCCTCATTGCCCTCCCCTCTCCTCTCTGAAGCCTCCAGAATGGATAGGACTTGCCCAGGGTCAGACAGGAGTCAGGGAGCTGAGGTCAATAACTGTTTTTCTGGCCTCCCTTCCCTCAGTCCTGGGCTCTGAGAGAAGAATGAAATGTCTGTTCTTGTCTCGGACTGTTTCTTACCCAACTCAACCTCTGTCAAGGATTGGGGAGGGTGTCAGAAGTCATGCATGGTTTCCTTCTGCCCTCCCACCTGGGAACGGTGATGCTGGCCCTACTCTGCCTGGGCAGCCCCAGGTTCCAGCACAGCCCAGACAGCAGGGCACTCAGTGGACATGTGTGGATTTATACAGGACTGGGTGCAGTGACCTGCCAGCCCCCAGATGTTGCCTTCTTAAGGGCTGGTGGAGCCCTCCTGACACTGGAGGCATCCTTTGTCCCATCTGAGTGGGCATGAATAGATGATCAGGTCTCAGGCAGGACAGCCCTTGACCTCTGACTATCCAGGCAGGCATCTGTGGTCCTCTAGCTCAGTCCAGCCTGGGTATTGCCAGGCCCTCATGTATAGTTACAGAGCTGACCGTGATGCTGGGCAATTCAACAGCTACCTAGGCAGTGTAGACATTCCTTTGAGAAGTTTCAACTACCAACATCCATGTGGTTGAGAAAAAGGCCTCCCCCTCACAGCCTCATAGGCTGCCAAGAGAAGTAATAATCCTCTAAACATTGGAATGTGTCCCTGACACAACAACCATACAGGAGACCGTGGCCCTGCAATCCTTTGTCCTTTCAGTCGTTAGAAACTTTTGACATTCATATTCATTAAGAATCAAAGATATGGGAGCACCTGGACCTCACAATGGGAGGTTCACACTGAGACTGCATTGTCTTGGAGAGCCATATGCATCCATGTGGCCTCTGGAAAGCCTGCCAATTATGGGTTCCATGGCTTGGAATAATTCTTGAGCCTCCCATTACTTCATTGCACAAGAGTTTCCTTACCACCCTAGCATTTGGTTTCTTCACTTAGTAAATGAGAGAGAAGAAACTGGAAGATGAGCAGTATTGTTTTTCAGGGATGGGCAATTAATATGGCCAGGGAGATGGCATAACTCAAGGGCTCCCACCTCTCAGGGGCAGGAATGAGGTCTGTGTGTCTTCTGAGGGCACATGGGCTGTTCTGGGCCAGCCTCTGAGATGTGAGGACCTGATGCCCAAGGAAAGAGACTTGAGTTTACCACCACCAATGATCCTGCCTCTTCAGCAAGTGAAAGAACTTCTTGCAGTCTTGGGAGGACAGTAAGAGCACTGGATGAGTAGCTGCAGCCTCTGACCTTGAGTGAACCCCTTTCTTCCTTTTGTGTCAGATTCTGTGCTGTGCAGTGAGCTGTCATTGACTTAGAATCTGCTGCTTTCTGCCAGCCAGCATCTGTTCTTAGGCCCAAGTGCCTCAGTTTTCCTTTGGGAATTACATCTCACCTGCTTCCAGTCCAAACACTTGCAGAAGGATAAGCACATGTTCCACCCAGCTCGAAGATGGGTTTACAGCCCACATCTAGCCAGTCCCATTTTCCATCTTCTGGTGATGGATCAAGGATGAGAATGCAATCCAAGCCAGATCAAAGGCATTTAAAACCATGACTTTCTTGGAACCCAAGAAAAGGAGAAACTCTTTCTGGGAAAATGGATGGTGAGTGGTTGTCAGCCTAGAATTGCTGTTGGCCCAAGGGCAATGAGAGAGCCTGTGCCTGTGAATGGGGTCCCCCAAAGGCACTGAGCAGGACAAAGTTTTGGAGAGAAGCAAGGTCACACTGAGATAGTGTGAGCCACTGGACCTGGCAGGTCCAAACCCATTCTTTAACTTGCCACTTTCAAGTATTAATTTATTTCTACCCTTACAATAAATACTAACTTATTTTACTTCAGTAAGTGTGTCCAGTCGTTGGGAAAAGAAAAATTCGTAGTTGATACATCTGAATCAATAATCCCTGATCCTTCCTCAGGTGTCCTCACTGGGTAGGCATGGCTGGGGGAGATGAAGATTCTGGGTGGGACCAGATATTAGTGGAGCTGCCAAACAGCTCTGCCCCTGTTCCTTCTCTGTCCCGGGAGAGGGAAACCCTGGAACAGTGATAGGATAACCAGTATGGGGAAGAGGTTCCTCAGTGATTAATTAGTCTTTTTGTATTTTCCTTAATTTAGTGTTCATGTTGGTAATGTGTTTTTACAAAGAAATCACCCGTTTCTTCTAGATTTCCAGTTTGTTACAGTAGGTTTCTCTTATTTAACGTTTAATTTTTCCTGACTAATTTTCTACAGAATCATGACAAATAATGAACAAATATTGATACTCTATTATTAACCGAAGTCCCTATTCATGTTCCCTTTGTTATACCTTTCCTTGTTCCAGGATCTCAAAGGACATGGGGTCATCATATCTATTTAGTCTCTTCTGGGCTTTGACAGTTGCTCAGACTCTCCTTGTTTCCATGACCTTGACAGTGTGGAGGAGGACTGGTCAGGTATTTTATAGACTGCCGGGCACTGGGATTTGCTTGGTGTTTTTTTTGTGGTTAGACTTGGCTTTGAAAAAGCAGATCACAGAGGTGAAGTGCTTCCTCTTCACTGTATGTCAAGAGGACAGGCTCTCAAGGGAACTTCTCACTTATATTCTCAGCTTTGGTCACCTAGCTGAGGTAGTGTTTGTCAAGTGTTCCCACAGTGAAGTTAATTTTTTCCCATGTCCATCCTGTGTGTCTTATTTAGGAGGAAGTCATAATGCAGAACCCACACTTGAGGAGAGAGGGGTTAGCTTCACATCCTTGATGGACAGCTGAATGGCTATATAAATTGTTTAGAAGCTTTCTGCATAGGAGATTTCTATTTAACACCGTTCATCAAAAACTATGTAATTTATTTTTACCAGTTTGGGCACGTGAGTAATTATTGTAAACTTTTGGTTATAATCCAGCGCTACATTATAAGACTGCTTAGTTAATTCTTGCTTTGGCTGTTGAGAGCTTTTTCCATTTGCTCCTGTTTTCATTTTACATAATTTCTCTTTTGTGGGTTTAAAAAATTTTTGGTACTTCTTTACTTTCTGATATTTTAAGATTATCCTGCTTCATATATTTACTGTCTCAGTCCTAGTATCAGCCCTTTCTTCAAAGAGCCCTTGTTCCTTTTATTAGAGAATGGTATTAAAAACGTACATATGGGAGCTAAATATGCTCAGCTGACAGTGCATGGAAATATATGCATGTATCCCAGCCTATGCATACACACATAATTATAAAGATTTCCATGTGGAACTATGTGCAGGCTAAAGATAGTTTATACTGATATCTCCAACCAGATCTGTTATGACATGGATATTGTAACCTTCTCCCTTTGTTTGACTGTAACATCCCACTCCAGTGGTAAGAAACCTGGCTTCCACCATTTGTCATTTATTAAATTCAGTGCATGTTTCATTCAATTACTGATATAGTAGTTTCAGTAGTATTAGCTAATACCCCTCATGGAAAGAACATAGAGTCCACTGTGTCTGTATGACACATTTTGTCTTTGGCCTACAGATTCTGTACACTTCCAAAGTTAACTTAGGTCAACCCATTTGTCCCACTACCAACAGTGAGTTTTTTCATACATTTCTGAATCAGATTTTTTGTTACATTCTGTATTCCAGTCTTTGACACTCCCATATCCTAAGCAGCTAAGTTTGAATAGACTGTAATTTACTTGTTGGGTTGTAAAAATCTGTGGGTATAGACAAATGCATAGTGACAGGTATTCACCACTAAAGTATCATATGGACTATTTCAACCACATATTCTATACATTGTTTACCATGTCAGTTTTGCCTTTTCTAGAATGTCATATAAATGAGGCCATACAGTGTGCAGCACTTCAGACTGGATTCTTTCACTTAGCAATGTAAGTTAGATGTATCTATTTTTTTTTTGCACGGGTTGATGGTCCATTCCTTTATATCTCTGAATACTATTGCATTGCATGTATATTAGAGGAAAAATAATTTTCCCTCTACCCTTCTATGTTCTTTATTGAGATCTCCCTTGTAATGAAAAAGAGAAGAACTAGAGAAAACAATCAGAAGTTTAATATATACCATGCATACCTCCTGTATACTTGAAAGATACCCAGGAAAACGGAGTCACTCCCTGAATTGGCCCAAGCCGTTACCTTAAATGCTATCTTCTGCTGAGAACAAAAGAAAGATGTTAGGGAATGGAAGAAGCCATTTAAAGGAGGTTATTAGGCAAAGCACAGTAAACAAGGGTATGGTTGTTACACAGATTTACATCCAGGCCTATTTCATTGACAAGGTTTTTTTATAAAAAACATTTATTTATTTGGCTGTGCCAGGTCTTAGTTGCGGCCTGTGGAATCTTTAGTTGCGGCATGTGGGCTCTTAGTTGCAGCATGCGGGATCTAGTTCCATGACCAGGAGTTGAACCCTGGTCCCCTGCATTGGGAGCATGGAGCCTTAGCCACTGGACCAGCAGGGAAGTCCCAACAAGCTTTTCTTGATATTTAGTCATCATTCAATTCCTGGTCCAGAGAGGGACAAACCCTTACAAATGGAGATATCCTTAATAAATGTAAATTTACCTCATAAAAGGGCATTTTCTACTTGGCTTTGAAAGATTCTCCTGGGTCTGCTGTTTCTTATTAATCAGTCCAAAATAATCCTTTTGTCAAATGGGCATATTTTGGGGTGGTGTATTCTGCTCTCCTTGACATGTATGTGCCCTAATTTGCTTATGAATTCACCAACAGAAGGACATCCTGATATCTTTAAGTTTTTAGCCATTATGAATAGAGCTGCTGTGCATTACTTGATGCTAGTTTGGGTTTGAACACAGTTTTTTAAAGCAGTTGTCTAAATACAGGAGGTACACTTCTTGGATCCTAAGGTGAGACTTTTTAGATTTGGAAAAAATTGCCAAACTGTCTTCCAAAGTTGGTTGTACATGCATTCCACCAGCATCTTGAGTATATTCTTGTATGCTTATTTACTGCCTGTTTATCTTCTTGGGCCAGGTGTGTGTTTCAATCTTTACCAAATTTTAATGGCGTTGGCATAATTTGAGTACAAATCCTTTATCAGATATGTGCTTTGGAAATAGTTTCTTGCAGTTTGTGGTTTGTCTTCCGGTTTTTCTGAATAAGGTCACCAGACCCAAAGTCATGTAGATTATCTTTTTTTTTCTAGGATTTTTTATAGTTTGGTAATTTAAATTTGTCTATGGGCAATTTTGAGTGAATTTTGGTTTAAGTTGTAAAGTTTGTGTCTAAATTCATTTCATTACATATGGTTTGTAATTAATTGCTCCTTAACCATCTTTTGAGAAGATACAGTGAGATACTTGGCTCCATTTCAGTTTGGATTTCCAAACTTAGTATATACAGCAGAACTGCCTTCCGGATGAGGCCTCTGGGTTTGTGAGTGCGGCGCTCCCGGCACTTCTCTGACGTCCCACAGGGGGCGCCGAACCCACCTGTCTGACCCTGGGGGCACAGGTGCACCCTGCCCACAGACTTTGCTCTGTGACAAGCAGACAGGAGCTTTGTCTCCTGTCAGGGCTTAGGCTTCTGGACCATGAGGCATTGTCCACACTGACAGCAGCTGGGTTTTCTTAGGAACCACTGGTGAGGAGACTCCACAAGAGGAAAAAACGAGCAAGTGTGGAGAATCTTCCTGTGCAGCTGACTGCTGGGTGGGTGGGGTGCTTCTTCAGGGGACTCAGGAGAGAAAGGGTTTAATGTGGAATACTGTGCACTTTTAGTTAGTTTTATGCGCAGTGTAGATGGTGACCAGTGTCGTTCTTTGGGGTCTGGTGTCTAGTTTTCCTGGCACTGTTTGTTGATGGCTTTGGATAGAATAAACATTTTAATAATTGTAATTTTTCTGATGCATGAGCATGGAATATTGTTTTCTATTGTGTCTTCAATTTCTTTATCAGTGCTTTATAGTTTTCTGAGTATAGGTCTTTCATGCCCTTGGTTAAATTTATTCCTAAATAGTTTGTTCTTTTTGATGGAATTGTAAATGGGATTGTTTTCTTAATTTTTCTTGTTGGTGTTCATTATTAGTGTATAGAAACAAAACTGATTTGTGTATATTGATTCCATATTTTGCAACTTTACTGAATTTATTTTTTAACATATTTTTTTGAAGTAATGTGAAAAATTGCAATACTAAAATCTCACAGTTCCTACTGCACCCCAGGTAATCCACAGGACCCAAGACATGGTAGCTACTAATATACTCTTCCCACGGTGCCTCTTAATACCATGTGGACTCCTACAAGGGAAATAAGTATCACAACTTTGGTTGAACTTGGTCTGGGTAAGTCTTGGCCTCTATAACAAAATTTGATGTCTGTCTTGTCTGATTTTCTGGCATGATACTGACACGGTTGTCTAGAAAAGTAATTTACTTACCAGTAATTTAAAATGTACAGAAAAGTTTCAGTAATGGCCAAAAGTACTCACATTTGCCACCTCACACAAAATGCTCAGTGTGCTTTGCCCAAGGAACCAGCACATAACCCCTAAATGAGGAAATCCTGATGTCTACATTATAATTTAATACTCAGCCCCACTTCAACTTTCACCTGCTGTCCCAACTGTATGAAAATGTCTTTTTCCATCCTGATCCAGTTTTCTTTTTCTGGAACCATTACTAAGTTTCCCCCTCATTTGGACAGCCTTGATGGATTTGAAGCAGACAAGATGAGCATGGGATCTAGGTTGCCTTTTCTGTATGGCTTTTTTTCACTAAGAATGTTTTTAATGTTCATTTTTGTAACAAATATCAGCACTACACTTTTTTTCATTGTCATTAAAAATACAAAACATGACTTTAACATTTAATTCTTTTTACGTATACAGTTTTGTGGTATTAACTACCTTCATATAGTTGCACAAACAAGTTAACTAACATGTGTACCTCCTGTGTGCATGGGAGATACCCAGGAAATTGAGTAACACCCTGAAACAGCCCAAGACATCACCTTAAATACCGTCTTCATCTAACAGGAAAAAAAGGAAGGCTATAGTTGTTTCTGTCTACATTCATTTGATTGTATATGGTTTCCAATTGATGTTGTATAACTAGTTGTGGAGAAGTCATGGGATAGTTGGCTTCATTGCAGTTTGAATTTCCAAATTTAGTGCATTCTGCAGGCTTGACACAAGGTTTACAAACTTCATATTTGATCAGGACATCCCATGGTGTAACTGGTATTAATGGTTTGTTCAACAATTAAAGTTCTGTGTGATATGAATTCATCCTGGAGTAATCCAGGTTAGTTTCTGTTATACATTTGTCCCAGGATGAAAGGACAAGAGAAATAAGGCCTAATTTATAAAAGTGCCTTCAAACTAATTGATACTGAAGTATAGTTGACTTACAATGTTGTGTTAATTTCTGCTGTACAGCAAAGTGATTCATATATATATATATACATATTTTTCATATGTTTTTCCATTATGGTTTATTACAGTGTATTGAATATAGTTCCCTGTGCTGTACAGTAAGACCTTGTTTATCCATCCTATATATAATAGTTTGCATCTACTAATCCCAAACACCCAATCCATCCCTCTCCCCTGTCTTCCCCTTGACAACCACAAGTCTGTTTTCTATATTTGTGAGTCGGTTTTTGTTCTGTAGATAGGTTCATTTGGGTCTCATTTTATAATCCACATATAAGTGATATCATATGGTATTTGTCGTTCTCTGTCTGCCTTACTTCACTTTGTATGATAATCTCTAGGTCCTTCCATGTAGCTGCAGATGGCATTATTTCATTCTGTTTTATGGCTAAGTAATATTCCATTGTATATATGTATCACATCTTCTATATCCATTCATCTGTTGAGGGACATTCAGGTTGCTTCCATGTCTTGGCTATTGTGAATAGTGCTGCTGTGAATACTGGGGTGCATGTATCTTTTCGAATTATAGTTTTGTCTGGATATGTGCCCAGGAGTGGGATTGCTGGTTCATATGGTAATTCTATTTTTAGTTTTTGAGGAACCTCCATACTGTTTTCCATAGTGGCTGCATCAATTTACATTCCCACCAGTAGTGTAGGAGGGTTCCCTTTTCTCCACACCCCCTCCAGCATTTATTTATAGACATTTTAATGATGGCCATTCTGACCACTATGAGGTGATAACTCACTGTAGTTTGGATTTGCATTCTCTAATAACTAGCGATGTGGAGCATCTTTTCATGTGCCTATTGGCCATCTGTATGTCTTTGGAGAAATGTCTATTTAGACCTTCTGCTTATTTTTTGATTTTTTTTCTTTTTTGAGTTGTATGAGCTGTTTGTATATTTTAGAATTAGGCCCTTGTTGGTCGCATCATTTGCATGTATTTTTTCCCAAACAGTTAGCACAGGTTCTGGAACGACTGGATACCCACATGCAGAAGAATAAACTTGGATCCTTACCTCCCCTCACCCCGTATACAAAAATCAACGCAAAATGGACCAAAGGCCTAGATGCAAGAACCAAAATTATAAAACTCGTAGAAGAAAACATGAGAGTAAATCTTCATGACCTTGGATTTAGTCATGATTTCTTAGATCTACCAAAAGCACAAACAACAAAAGACAAAATAGATGAATTGGACTTCCTCAAAATGAAAAACAGTTGTGTATAAAAGGAGCAAGGAATAAGATAATCCACCATGCAAAATGGCACAAGATGTTTGTAAACCATGTATCTGATAAAGGACTGTAGCCCACCAGCCAAGCCCCCGGTGGTCCAGTGGAGTGTCTGTGCGGCCCCTCCCGTCCTCGGTGATCAGGGGATCTCAGGCCCCACAGCACCCGAGGGGTGGACACTGGTCATCCTCTGCACCCTCAAGGAGTGAGCGCTGAATGGTCTTGAGCCCAGATGCACTCCCATTACTGCCCTCAAAGGCTGAAGCCTTCAGCATGCCTCTAGAAGGACACAGAGTATTTGCAAGTCTTTGAGAACCAAGAGAACCATCTTCACTTTTCTGAAAAGGGCATCTTATTATTTCACAGCATGACCATTTTCAATCTGGCTCTCGGGGTGCCCTCCCACCTTCTTTATTTCTTTGAAAGTGGCCATGGTTGTTTGGCTGTTCCCAATCCCCATACCAGGTGACAAGGCCAGTGGGACCAGCTCCTGGTGGTCCTTAGGTTCGTTGAAGATTAACCCAGAGTCTCAGCCTGAGATTGAACGTGGATGCCCCTGCTTCTCCCCATCACCAATTCTCATCTCCTCCCCTCTCTCTTTTCCTCTTGCTTTTCAGTCTCAGATTTACCTGATGGTCACCACTCACAGTTCCCGCAGAGCCCAGAGATTTCTCCTTGAAGGAAAGGTTCTGGAAAATCAGAGGGATAAATAAAGAATGCAGCTGATTCCCGCCTTGTGCTGACACCCAAGAAGATGAGGAGAGTGAGTGTTTTCTCATTAGAATTTTAAATCCTCCAAGTAATAGATCATTGGGGGGGCATCCTGTGTCTTCCTGCTCATTCTAATAATGTCATTCCTGAATTTTAATGTGGTAAATAATTTAAATCATAAATATGCTGAGGGGGAGATCCATTTAAAAAATGTTAGAGGTAACTCCAAGGGATTTACAACAAACAAGGACACAGAACCCTGTGTCCAGACGCTGGCTGAGAGATTCCTACCCTGAGCCGCAGTCCCCTGGAGGGCGGAGTGGCCATGACTCTCCTCCCACAGGTGAGCCTACACAGGCACATCCCACGTGGGACCACTGCATCGCAGAACCTTAGAGTGGCCAATGGCAGGCAGCTGGCTAGAGATGCGGACAAGAGAAAACTGCCCAGCAGCCTGGGACAACCCCGGGGTGAGGCCTTAGGAAGGGCCAGTGTCAGAGCCTCAGAGATAACTTGAAGAGACAGTTCAGGCTGTTAGGGACATCATCAGAGATGTACTTAGGGACATACTCAGGGCCTTAGTTATGGATAGGATCGGGGCATTATTTAATGACAGCTTAGACTATAAGGGACAGCGTCAGGGCCTAAGTTAGAGATAACGTGAGAGCCTTAGTTAGACACAATTCAGGCTGTTACTTAGGGATATCTTCAGAGCCTTAGAGCCAGCATCATGGCCATAATTAGAACAAGTGTCAGGGTGTTAGTTAGGGCCAAATCTAGGGTGTTAGTTAGGGAAAGAGTCCGGTCATTAGTTACAGACAGTGTCAGGGTTTTAGGTAGGGACAGTGGCAAGTCCTTAGTTAAGAAGAGTGTCAGGGCCTCACTTAGGGGCAGCGTCAGGATGTTAGTTAGGGAGAGTCAGGACATTAGAATGTCAGGTTCTGAGGTAGAGACAGCATCAGGGCCTTAGTTAGGGACGGCGTCAGAGACTTACCTAGGGACATATTCAGGGCCTTAGTTATGGACAGGATCAGGGTGATACTGAGGAACACCTAAAGGTACTAGGGACATCTTCAGGGCCTCAATTAGGGATAGCATCAGGGTGTTAGTTAGGGAAAGAGTCAGGTCATTAGTCACAGACAGTTTTAGCGCCTCAGGTAGAATCGGCATCAAGGCCTTAGTTAGGAAGAGCATCAGGGCCTCAGTTAGGTTCAGCATCAGGACGTTAGTTAGGGCCAGCAACAGGGCCTTAGTTAGGGACAGTGTTGTCAGGCCCTCAGAGATAACTTGAGGGCCTTAGTAAGAGACAGGTTAGGCCGTTAGTTAGGGACACTTCAGAGACATTCTTAGGGATATATTCAGGGCCTTAGTAATAGAATCAGGGTGTTATTTTGTCACCGCTTAGGCACTAAGGGGCAGCATCAAAGCCTAAGTTAGGGAGGGTGTCAGCGTCTTGGGGATAGTGTTAGGGACTTTGTAAGTTATAACTTAGGCCATTAGCTAGGGACAGTGTCAGGGACTTATTAAGGGCAGTGTCAGAGACTTAATGAGGGACATCTTCAGGGGCTTAGTTATGGACAGGATCAGGTCCATACTTGGGACCAGTGTCAGGCCGTTATTTAGGGGCAGTGTCAGGGCCTTGTGTAGAGACAGCGTCAAGGCCCTTAGTTAGGAAGAGGGTCAGGGCCTTAGGACAGGGTCAGAGACGTACTTAGGCACATATTCAGGACCTTAGTAATGGACAGGATCAGGACCACAGTGAGGGACATCTAAGTCTATTAGGGACATCATCAGGGCCTTAGATAGGGTCAGCATCAGGGCCGTAGTTAGGACCAGTGTCAGGGTGTTATTTAGGGACAAAATTAGGATGTTAGTTAAGGAAAAAGTCAGGAAATTAGTTACAGACAGTGTCAGCTTCTCAGGTAGAGACTTCAGGGTCTTAGTGAGAGCATCAGCATCTCAGGTAGGAACTGCATCAGGCCATTACTTAAAGACAGTGTCAAGGCCTTAATTAGGGAGAGTGTCAGGGCCTCAGAGAAAACTTGAGGACCTTAGTAAGAGACACTTCAGGCTGTTCGTTAGGGACATCATCAGGGCATAAGTTATGGACAGGGTCAGGGTATTAGTGAAAGAGAGCTCAGGCAATTAGGCCTACTGTCAGGGCCTTAGTTAGGGGCAGCGTCAGGGAGTAGTTGCGGAAAGAGTGAGGCCATTAGGTAAAGACAGACTCAGGGCCTTAGTTAGAGACAGCGTCAAGTTCTTTGTTAGGGACACTGTCATGGCCTCAGTTAAAGATAACTTGAGGGTCTTAGAGATAGTGTCAGGGACTTAGTTATGGACATCTTTAGGGCTTCAGTTAGAGGTAACTTGAGGGCCTTAGTAAGAGACATTTTAGGTCATTAGTGACATCATCAGGACCTTAGTGCCATCTTCAGTACATCATTTATGGGCCTCATCAGGGCATTAATGAGGGACAGCTCATGTTATTAGGGACCGTGTCAGGGCTTTAGTTAGGGACTGTGTCAGGGCCTTTGTTAGGGAAAGAGTGAGGCCATTAGTTAAAGACAGAATCAGGGCCTTAGTTAGAGACAGCCTCAGTCCTTAGTTAGGGAGAGTGTCAGGGCCTCAGTTAAAGATAAGCTGAGGGCCTTTGCTAAGGACATCCTCAGGGCCTCAGGAACAGCATAAGGACCTTAATTAAGGTCAGTGTCAAGGCTTTAGTTAGAGACAGTTCAGGCCAATAGTTAGGGACATAATCAGGGCCTTTGTTAGGGACAGCCTCAGTCCTTAGAGACAGCATCAGGACCTTAGTTAGGGGGAGAGAGAAATTCATATTTAGGGAAAGCTCATGCCATTCTAGACAGCTCAGGGCCATAGTTAGTGTCAGGGTCAGGGCCTCGTAGTGAAATCGAGCAGGGCCCTGTGGGGCTCCTGGGCACGAAAGCCTTTCCCGTGTCTCCTGTTTCCTGTTTGTTGGGAATAGACTCCAGGTTCCATAACCTTCCCTGAGTTCCAAAGGGCAGATTCGAACAGTTGCTAATCAGGGAAGGGAGGGGATGCAGATACAAGGGAGGAACCATCAAGAAACAGTAGTGCAGCCTTGGGGCAGGATCCTGGTTCTGCCTCAAGGGATGTACGTAAGAGTATCTTTGGGCTCTTTACCAAACTACAACCCCCACAAAATAGAAGATTTTAGTGTTCTTCATTCCAGAGAAGCTCATCAAGAGACCATCTGAGGCCAGATTAAAGGGAGTTAAGGCCCTGTACACACACTAATCCTTAGGAGAAACTGTGTCCTTAAACCATTGCTGTAAAACTCCTCACCAGATCCTCGTGCATTGGGACGCATGGTTTTTGAGGGCACGAGTTTTCTGTGTCCCCCTTTGGCTGCCAAAGCAGTAAAGCTATTCTTTTCTACTTCCTCCAATCCTCTCTCTCTCAGATTCGATTCGGCACTGGTGCACAGAGGTCGAGTTTTCGACATCAAATTTAGTACCCAGTGTGGGGCTGACTTGGGGATGGCCCCTGTGGGTCCCCTGACTTGATTGGACACTGAGATTTTCTCCATGCCAGCCTCTTTCGAGAGAGTGTAGGGTTGGAGAATTCCTTTAGAGGCCAGACCACGTGGGACCCTTGCCTGGAAAGGCCGAGCCCCAGTCATCCCAGCAGTTGGAACTCTGGGGCAGGAGTAGATGGTGGAAGAGGGACCACCCTAGCAGCTGCTGAGGCCATCCTTGCCTTGAGGACATTCCTCTCTTCCTCCGTCCTGGACTGCCCCGAATGTCCTACTCCAAGAGATTATTTTGGGGAACCAGAAAAATAGCATTTGGGATGTTGCAACACCTCAGTCAGCGTGTGGTAACTCCCCTGGTATGCACTCTGAGGTCCTTTTAGCCCTGTACATTTGGGGGAACCTTGGTTCCCATTTAGGTGACTTTTCATTCCAGGAAATCTCATTTGGAAGGTGCATCACTTGAACAGAGGTCACAAGCTAAGTTGAGACTTGGAAGCTGATTTGAGTCTTGTGCTGTTTGGTTTTTGGTTTCTGTTTAGTTTTTGGTTCCTTTGGTTTGAGGCTTCCATTGGTGGTGCGGATTTTGTTTTATTCTTAGTCTGCGTGTGAGTGTTCTATGGTTCAAACATAAGAAGTGCTGCTTCTTCAGTTCCATCTGATAGCCAGTGGGCAAAATCCTGGCAGACTGGTCAACCTATAGTTGTAAACCTAAGACTAAGAAAAGAATGAAATTCTATTGTAATTTTGTCTGGCCAATGTATGGATACATTCTTGAAAAATGAGGAAAGAGGTGGTCTTTGAAAGGTAGCCTAAATGACTATACTATCCTTCAGCTAGAGTTGTTTTGTCACAGGAAGAGAAAGACAAAAGAAGTTCCATATGTTCAAGCATTTTTGAAGCTACATAATAAACAAAGTGAGCAGCTAGGTAACAGGCTGATGGTACAAAGAGAAAAGAAAGTCACTTTGTACTAGACCTGGCTGTGTCTGAATGCGGAAAAAAATAAGGGGCAAAGTAAGATGGGTACAGAAGGTGATGAAAATTTGTGAAAAGAGAACACTGAGGAAAGAGTTGTGCATGACCAGGATTTTCTAAGCTGGATTTTGTTGGAAGTGGGTTAGGGCAAGCCTGGATTTGGTTTCTCCCTCCAAAGTTTTCTTGGAATGCTGCTTTTGATTGTGGACAGCTTGTGAGTTCCTTTGCCTGTGTCTGTGATCTGTATTTTTGTTTGAAATCTCTTTACTTTTGTTCAGTGAGTAAGTGTTGTTTGGCCAATTTTAACAGTACTTTTGATCTCCAGCTAACTTTGAGATGCTTTAGAAGGCCCTTGAGCCATCTCAGAGAGAACTGTTTGATTAGTATGTTAAATTACATGGAATTCCTAAAAATCTAGTATGTCCTGGTAAAATGTTATCAGTCATAATTCTAGTTATTTTTAAATGTTGCATGTAAGAGCAATCATTGTTTCTTTTGTCATTTACATTGTGATCAAATGTTTAACAGTGACCTTTTAAGTCTTTATGTGATTTATAGATAGTTATTGTTGTGCTCTAACACATTGCAAAAGTGCTCCATCTTCAAGAAGATCTATGTGAAGGACATTTTGGCAAACACAGGTCTCTGATAAATTTCATATCATAATGCCAAACTGGGTAAGAAATGAAATATCTTTTTTTTTTTTTTAAGATTTTTAGAAATTTCATGTAATGTCTGAAACATTTATATTAACATATTTCCATACATATTTCCATACAAATACAAATATAAGATTTTTAGAAATTTCATATAATGTCTGAAACATTTATATTAACATATTTCCATACAAATACAAATATAAGATTTTTAGAAATTTCATGTAATGTCTGAAACATTTATATTAACATATTTCCATACAAATAACCCAATGAAAGTTTAGTATTAGTTGTTTTGTTTGTTTGTTTTTTTATACTGCAGGTTCTTATTAGGCATCAATTTGATACACATCAGTGTATACATGTCAATCCCAATCTCCCAATTCAGCACACCACCATCCCCACCCCACTGCAGTTTTCCCCCCTTGGTGTCCATATGTCCATTCTCTACATCTGTGTCTCAACTTCTGCCCTGCAAACCGGCTCATCTGTACCATTTTTCTAGGTTCCACATACATGCATTAATATACGATATTTGTTTTTCTCTTTCTGACTTACTTCACTCTGTATGACAGTCTCTAGATCCATCCACTTCTCCACAAATGACTCAATTTTGTTCCTTTTTATGGCTGAGTAATATTCCATTGTATATATGTACCACATCTTCTTTATGCATTCGTCTGTTGATGGGCATTTAGGTTGCTTCCATGACCTGGCTATTGTAAATACTGTTGCAATGAACATTTGGGTGCATGTGTCTTTTTGAATTACGGTTTTCTCTGGGTATACGCCCAGTAGTGGGATTGCTGGGTCATATGGTAATTCTATTTTTAGTTTTTTAAGGAACCTCCATATTGTTCTCCATAGTGGCTGTATCAATTTACATTCCCACCAACAGTGCAAGAGGGTTCCCTTTTCTCCACACCCTCTCCAGCATTTGTTGTTTGTAGATTTTCTGATGATGCCCATTCTAACAGGAGTGAGGTGATACCTCATTGTAGTTTTGATTTGCATTTCTCTAATAATTAGTGATGTTGAACATCTTTTCATGTGCTTTGTGGCCGTCTGTATGTCTTCTTTGGAGAAATGTCTATTTAGGTCTTCTGCCCATTTTTGGATTGGGGTGTTTGTTTCTTTAATATTGAGCTGAATGAGCTGTTTATATATTTTGGAGATTAATCCTTTGTCCGTTGATTCGTTTGCAAATATTTTCTCCCATTCTGAGGGTTGTCTTTTCGTCTTGTTTATGGTTTCCTTTGCTGTGCAAAAGCTTTGAAGTTTCATTAGGTCCCATTTGTTTATTTTTGTTTTTATTTCCATTACTCTAGGAGGTGGATCAAAAAAGATCTTGCTGTGATTTATGTCAAAGAGTGTTCTTCCTATGTTTTCCTCTAAGAGTTTTATAGTGTCCAGTCTTATATTTAGGTCTCTAATCCATTTTGAGTTTATTTTTGTGTATGGTGTTAGGGAGTATTCTAATTCCATTCTTTTACATGTAGCTGTCCAGTTTTCCCAGCACCACTTATTGAAGAGACTGTCTTTTCTCCATTGTATATCTTTGCCTCCTTTGTCATAGATTAGTTGACCATAGGTGCGTGGGTTAATCTCTGGGCTTTCTATCTTTTTCCATTGATCTATGTTTCTGTTTTAGTGCCAGTACCATATTGTCTTGATTACTGTAGCTTTGTAGTAGAGTCTGAAGTCAGGGAGTCTGATTCCTCCAGCTCCATTTTCTTTGCCTCCTTTTTCATAAATTAGTTGACCATAGGTGCGTGGGTTAATCTCTTGGCTTTCTATCTTGTTCCATTAATCTATGTTTCTGTTTTAGTGCTAGTACCATATTGTCTTGATTACTGTAGCTTTGTAGTATAGTCTGAAGTCAGGGAGTCTGATTCCTCCAGCTCCATTTTTTTTGCCTCAAGACTGCTTTGGCTATTTGGGGTCTTTTGTGTCTCCATACAAATTTTAAGATGATTTGTTCTAGCTCCATAAAAAATGCCATTGGTAATTTGATAGGGATTGCATTGAATCTGTAGATTGCTTTGGGTAGTATATTCATTTTCACAATGTTGATTCTTCCAATCCAAGAACATGATATATCTCTCCATCTGTTGGTATCATCTTTAATTTCTTTCATCAGTGTCTTATACTTTTCTGCATACAGGTCTTTTGTCTCCCTAGGTAGGTTTATTCCTAGGTATTTTATTCTTTTTGTTGCAATGGTAAATGGGAGTGTTTCCATAATTTCTCTTTCAGATTTTTCATCATTAGTGTATAGGAATGCAAGAGATTTCTGTGCATTAATTTTGTATCCTGCAACTTTACCATATTCATTAATTAGCTCTAGCAGTTTTCTGGTGGCAGTTTTAGGATTCTCTATGTATAGTATCATGTCATCCGCAAACAGTGACAGTTTTACTTCTTCTTTTCCAATTTGTATTCCTTTTATTTCTTTTTCTTCTCTGATTGCCGTGGCTAGGACTTCCAGAACTATGTTGAATAATAGTGGTGAGAGTGGACATCCTTGTCTCGTTCCTGATCTTAGAGGAAATGCTTTCAGTTTTTCACCATTGAGAATGATGTTTGCTGTGGGTTTGTCATATATGGCCTTTATTATGTTGAGGTAGGTTCCCTCTATGCCCACTTTCTGGAGAGTTTTTATCATAAATGGGTGTTGAATTTTGTCAAAAGCTTTTTCTGCATCTATTGAGATGATCATATGGTTTTTATTCTTCAATTTGTTAATATGGTGTATCACATTGATTGATTTGCATATATTGAAGAATCCTTGCATCCCTGGGATAAATCCCACTTGATCGTGGTGTATGATCCTTTTAATGTGTTGTTGGATTCTGTTTGCTAGTATTTTGTTGAGGATTTTTGCATCTATATTCATCAGTGATATTGGTCTGTAATTTTCTTTTTTTGTAGTGTCTTTGTCTGGTTTTGGTATCAGGGTGATGGTGGCATCATAGAATGAGTTTGGGAGTGTTCCTTCCTCTGCAATTTTTTGGAAGAGTTTGAGAAGGATGGGTGTTAGCTCTTCTCTAAATGTTTGATAGAATTCACCTGTGAAGCCATCTGGTCCTGGACTTTTGTTTGTTGGAAGATTTTTAATCACAGTTTCAATTTCATTACTTGTGATTGGTCTGTTCATATTTTCTGTTTCTTCCTGGTTCAGTCTTGGTAGGTTATACCTTTCTAAAAATTTGTCCATTTCTTCCAGGTTGTCCATTTTATTGGCATAAAGTTGCTTGTAGTAGTCTCTTAGGATGCGTTGTATTTCTGCGGTGTCTTTTGTAACTTCTCCTTTTTCATTTCTGAAATTATTGATTTGAGTCCTTTCCCTCTTTTTCTTGATGAGTCTGGCTAATGGCTTATCAATTTTGTTTATCTTTTCAAAGAACCAACTTTTAGTTTTATTGATCTTTGCTATTGTTTTCTTTGTTTCTATTTCATTTATTTCTGCTCTGATCTTTATGATTTCTTTCCTTCTGCTAACTTTGGGTTTTGTTTGTTCTTCTTTCTCTAGTTTCTTTAGGTGTAAGGTTAGATTGTTTACTTGAGATTTTTCTTGTTTCTTTAGGTAGGCTTGTATAGCTATAAACTTCCCTCTTAGAACTGCTTTCGCTGCATCCCATAGGTTTTGGGTCGTCGTGTTTTCATTGTCATTTGTCTCTAGGTATTTTTTTATTTCCTCTTTGATTTCTTCAGTGATCTCTTGGTTATTTAGTAACGTATTGTTAAGCCTCCATGTGTTTGTCTTTTTTACGTTTTTTGCCCTGTAATTCATTTCTAATCTCATAGTGTTGTGGTCAGAAAAGATGCTTGATATGATTTCAATTTTCTTAAATTTACTGAGGCTTGATTTGTGACCCAAGATGTGATCTATCCTGGAGAATGTTCCATGCGCACTTGAGAAGAACGTGTAATCTGCTGTTTTTGGATGGAATGTCCTATATATATCAATTAAATCTATCTGGTCTATTGTGTCATTTAAAGCTTCTGTTTCCTTATTTATTTTCATTTTGGATGATCTGTCCATTGGTGTAAGTGAGGTGTTAAAGTCCCCCACTATGATTGTGTTACTGTCAATTTCCTCTTTTATAGCTGTTAGCAGTTGCCTTATGTATTGAGGTGCTCCTATGTTGGGTGCATATATATTTATAATTGTTATATCTTCTTCTTGGATTGATCCCTTGATCATTATGTAGTGTCCTTCCTTGTCTCTTGAAACATTCTTTATTTTAAAGTCTATTTTATCTGATATGAGTATAGCTACTCCAGCTTTCTTTTGATTTCCATTTGCATGGAATATCTTTTTCCATCCCCTCACTTTCAGTCTGTATGTGTCCCTAGGTCTAAAGTGGGTCTCTTGTAGACAGCATATATATGGGTCTTGTTTTAGTATCCATTCAGCCAGTCTGTGTCTTTTGGTGGGAGCATTTAATCCATTCACGTTTAAGGTAATTATCGATATGTATGTTCCTATGACCATTTTCTTAATTGTTTTGGGTTTGTTTTTGTAGGTCCTTTTCTTCTCTTGTGTTTCCCACTTAGAGAAGTTCCTTTAGCATTTGTTGTAGAGCGGGTTTGGTGGTGCTGAATTCTCTTAGCTTTTGCTTGTCTGTAAAGCTTTTGATTTCTCCATCAAATCTAAATGAGATCCTTGCCGGGTAGAGTAATCTTGGTTGTAGGTTCTTCCCTTTCATCACTTTAAGTATATCATGCCACTCCCTTCTGGCTTGCAGAGTTTCTGCTGAGAAATCAGCTGTTAACCTTATGGGAGTTCCCTTGTATGTTATTTGTCGTTTTTCCCTTGCTGCTTTCAATAATTTTTCTTTGTCTTTAATTTTTGCCACTTTGATTACTATGTGTCTCGGTGTGTTTCTCCTTGGGTTTATCCTGTATGGGACTCTCTGCGCTTCCTGGACTTGGGTGGCTATTTCCTTTCCCATGTTAGGGAAGTTTTCAACTATAATCTCTTCAAATATTTTCTCTGTTCCTTTCTCTCTCTCTTCACCTTCTGGGACCCGTATAATGCGAATGTTGTTGCGTTTAATGTTGTCCCAGAGGTCTCTTAGGCTGTCTTCATTTCTTTTCATTCTTTTTTCTTTAGTCTGTTCCGCAGCAGTGAATTCCACCATTCTGTCTTCCAGGTCACTTATCCGTTCTTCTGCCTCAGTTATTCTGCTATTGATTCCTTCTAGTGTAGTTTTCATTTCAGTTATTGTATTGGTCATCTCTGTTTGTTTGTTCTTTAATTCTTCTAGGTCTTTGTTAATCATTTCTTGGATCTTCTCAATCTTTGCCTCTATTCTTATTCCGAGGTCCTGGATCATCTTCACTATCATTATTCTGAATTCTTTTTCTGGAAGGTTCCCTATCTCCACTTCATTTAATTGTTTTTCTGGGGTTTGTACTTGTTCCTTCATCTGGTACAGAGCCCTCTGCCTTTTCATCTTGTCTATCTTCCTGTAACTGTGGTTTATGGTCCACAGGCTGCAGAATTGTAGTTTTTCTTGCTTCTGCTGTCGGCCCTCTGGTGGTTGAGGCTATCTAAGAGGCTTGATGAAGCAGTCAAGGGTAGCTTAGGGTACGGGTTCGGGTACGGGTTTGGGTACGGCGTAGGGTATGGGTTAGGGTGAGGGTTAGTGTTAGGGTTAGGGCTCGGTTTAGGGTACGGGTTAGGATTGGGTACGTGTTAGTGTTAGGGTACGGGTTAGGGTTAGGGTATGCATTAGGGTTAGGGGAGTTATTAAATCTATCCCACTCTCTAGATACCCCTTAGCACATAAAGGAATATTATTTGGGGGTGCAGCCAAGGAGAAGAGTTTAGACACTAGGATAAGATAAGGAACACACCCATTATAAAGAAATCACATTAGGATTCTCTTTTTAAGCTGTTCCTTAAAACACTAGTGCTTAGGAAATCTATTGGAGGCAGAAGCAGTCAAGGGTAGCCTAGGGTTAGGGTTAGGCTTAGGGTTAGGGTTAGGGTATGGCTTAGGGTATGGGTTCGGGGAGGGGTTCGGGTACGGCGTAGGGTATGGGTTAGGGTTAGGGTTAGTGTTAGGGTTAGGGCTCGGTTTAGGGTACGGGTTAGGATTAGAGTACGTGTTAGGGTTAGGGTAGGTGTTAGGGTTAGGGTACGCGTTAGGGTTAGGGTAGTTATTAAACCTATCCCACTCTCTAGATACCCCTTAGCACGTAAAGGAATATTATTTGGGGGTCCAGCCATGGAGAAGAGTTTAGACACTAGGATAAGATAAGGAACACACCCATTATAAAGAAATCACATTAGGATTCTCTTTTTTTTTTTTAAAGATCTTTTTTTTGTTTTGTTTTGTTTTTAATTTTATAGCTACTTTATTTATTTATTTATTTATTTATTTTTGGCTGTGCTGGGTCTTCGGTTCGTGCGAGGGCTTTCTCTAGTTGCGGCAAGCGGGGGCCACTCTTTCATCGTGGTGCAGGGACCGCTCTTCATCGCGGTGCGCGGGCCTTTCACTATCGCTGCCCCTCCCGTTGCAGGGCACAGGCTCCAGACGCGCAGGATCAGCTGTTGTGGCTCACGGGGCCAGCTGCTCCGTGGCATGTGGGATCGTCCCAGACAAGGGCTCGAACACGTGTCCCCTGCATTAGCAGGCAGATTCTCAACCACTGCGCCACCAGGGAAGCCCTAGGATTCTCTTTTTAAGCTGTTTGTTAAAACACTAGTGCTTAGGAAATCTATTGGAGGCAGAAGCAGTCAAGGGTAGCCTAGGGTTAGGGTTAGGGTTAGGGTGAGCGTTAGGGTTAGGGTACGGCTTAGGGTCCGGGTCCGGGGAGGGGTTCGGGTACGGCGTAGGGTATGGGTTAGGGTTAGGGTTAGGGTTAGTGTTAGGGTTAGGGCTCAGTTTAGGGTACGGGTTAGGATTAGGGTACGTGTTAGGGTTAGGGTAGGGGTTAGGGTTAGGGTACGCGTTAGGGTTAGGGTAGTTATTAAACCTATCTCACTCTCTAGATACCCCTTAGCACGTAAAGGAATATTATTTGGGGGTCCAGCCATGGAGAAGAGTTTAGACACTAGGATAAGATAAGGAACACACCCATTATAAAGAAATCACATTAGGATTCTCTTTTTAAGCTGTTCCTTAAAACATTAGTGCTTAGGAAATCTATTGGAGGCATAAGCAGTCAAGGGTAGCCTAGGGTTAGGGTTAGGGTGAGGGTTAGGTTTAGGGTAGGGCCTAGGGTACAGGTTCGGGGAGGGTTTCGGGTACGCCGTAGGGTATGGGTTAGGGTTAGGGTTAGGGTTAGGGCTCGGTTTAGGGTACGGGTTAGGATTAGGGTACGTGTTAGGTTTAGGGTAGGGGTTAGGGTTAGGGTACGCATTAGGGTTAGGGTAGTTATTAAACCTATCCCACTCTCTAGATACCCCTTAGCACGTAAAGGAATATTATTTGGGGGTCCAGCCATGGAGAAGAGTTTAGACACTAGGATAAGATAAAGAACACACCCATTATAAAGAAATCACATTAGGATTCTCTTTTTAAGCTGTTCCTTAAAACACTAGTGCTTAGGAAATCTATTGGAGGCAGAAGCAGTCAAGGGTAGCCTAGGGTTAGGGTTAGGCTTAGGGTTAGGGTTAGGGTACGGCTTAGGGTACGGGTTCAGGGAGGGTTTCGGGTACGGCGTAGGGTATGGGTTAGGGTTAGGGTTAGGGTTAGTGTTAGGGTTAGGGCTCGGTTTAGGGTACGGGTTAGGATTAGGGTACGTGTTAGGGTTAGGGTAGGGGTTAGGGTTAGGGTACGCGTTAGGGTTAGGGTAGTTATTAAACCTATCCCACTCTCTACATACCCCTTAGCACGTAAAGGAATATTATTTGGGGGTCCAGCCATGGAGAAGAGTTTAGACACTAGGATAAGATAAGGAACACACCCATTATAAAGAAATCACATTAGGATTCTCTTTTTAAGCTGTTTCTTAAAACACTAGTGCTTAGGAAATCTATTGGAGGCAGAAGCAGTGAAGAGTAGCCTAGGGTTAGGGTTAGGCTTAGGGTTAGGATTACGGTACGGCTTAGGGTACGGGTTCGGGGAGGGGTTCGTGTACGGCGTAGGGTATGGGTTAGGGTTAGGTTTAGGGTTAGTGTTAGGGTTAGGGCTCGGTTTAGGGTACGGGTTAGGATTAGGGTACGTGTTAGGGTTAGGGTAGGGGTTAGGGTTAGGGTACGCGTTAGGGTTAGGGTAGTTATTAAACCTATCCCACTCTCTAGATACCCCTTAGCACGTAAAGGAATATTAGGTGGGGGTCCAGCCATGGAGAAGAGTTTAGACACTAGGATAAGATAAGGAACACACCCATTATAAAGAAATCACATTAGGATTCTCTTTTTAAGCTGTTCCTTAAAACATTAGTGCTTAGGAAATCTATTGGAGGCAGAAGCAGTCAAGGGTAGCCTAGGGTTAGGGTTAGGGTGAGGGTTAGGTTTAGGGTAGGGCCTAGGGTACGGGTTCAGGGAGGGGTTCTTGTACGACGTAGGGTATGTGTTAGGGTTAGGGTTAGTGTTAGGGTTAGGGCTCGGTTTAGGGTTCGGTTTAGGATTAGGGTACGTGTTAGGGTTAGGGTAAGGGTTAGGGTTAGGGTACGCGTTAGGGTTAGGGTAGTTATTAAACCTATCCCACTCTCTAGATACCCCTTAGCACGTAAAGGAATATTATTTGGGGGTCCAGCCATGGAGAAGAGTTTAGACACTAGGATAAGATAAGGAACACACCCATTATAAAGAAATCACATTAGGATTCTCTTTTTAAGCTGTTCCTTAAACACTAGTGCCAGAGTGGCTGTTGGCAATTTACATCCCGCCCATCAGTGTAGCAAGGCTCCCATTTCTCCATGGCCTGTCCTGTATTTCTGGTTTTGACACTTTTTTCAGCATGGCCCTTTTGACCGATGGGAAGCGAGACTTCTTTGTAGCGCTGATTTGCCTTTCCAGGTTTCTTGGTTGGCCAAAAAGGGCATCATTGTCAACGTTTTGCCGCTTTTCATGTGCTTTAAAGGCGATTCGAATCTACCTCCTGAAATCTGTTTCCTGCAATTCTGCCTTGATTTCAAATCCTCTTCTTTGCCTTCCCTTAATATATTTGTGGACGAGAGTTATCATTTATAACTCTGCAGGTCTGTGAATTGCAGTGCCCTGAACCTGCATTTTACAACTCGCTTTTTTGGGAGCTGGCCGCAAAAGCACAGGATGGCTTCAGGCCCTGTTCTGGTTCCGGGGGGCAGGCTTAGCCTGTGGTTAATTCTTCTTCTTGATGGGAAAATAGAGTGACCTGTGCCTGTCCCAACACCAAGAGCTAGTCTCTCATTGGTTCCCCGTCTTCCCGTTCATCCTCAGGACAAATTGCAACCTGTACGGAACAGGAGGTTAAAGGTGCTGATGCTCCAAGTAGGGAGATTGCTAGTAAAGTGGCTGGAATGGCGAACCCGGGCACAAGGAGATGAGAAATGAGGTGAGTTTTAGAAACCTTTCCCCATCACACGGTATACCATCTTCTGGGTTTCTCATGCATGTTTTTGATGTAGGAAGATGCTCTTGAACCTGGAGATTTGGGACCCATGAGATGGGTACCACGCAGTATTACTTTAAAGGGTCTGCATTTGCTCACCCAACCTCACCAAACCTCTCAGCCCCAAGAGTGTCCACCCTTATGTCTCATCCAGCTGTGGGTCTAGATATGGTCAATCCAGGTTGCATCACAGCCCCTGAACGCATTGTGTAAGAATTTCTCTCTCTTTCACTGTCTTTCTTTCATGGGTTTTTCAAAGTAATTTATTTTTATAATGGGGTTTAGCTGCTTTTCACTGCTGTGTTTATGCCGCTTTACACCCACTTGACACACTAACAGAGAGATATCAATACATAGGCTTTAAGATTATTACTAGTCAGATATATTCTTGTGCGGTGAATAGGGCATGTTGAGTCCAGTTCTCTGAGCAAGGAGTAGGTCTAGACTATTACATATTGGGTTTATGGAACGGTATCTGAGCTAATTTGAAACCCTTGTTTTATGTATCACCCCACCTCACCTTTCCCGTTAAGCAGCCATAGTGTGTTTTCTGCATGTGTGACTCTGTTCTGTTTTGTAATTCAGTTCAAGTGTAACGGTTTTTACATTCCCTCTATCAGTGATACCTTATGAGAAGTGTCCTTTTCTGTGTGACTTATTTCACTTAGAATCGTCATACCTAAATCCACTCATCATGCTGCTACTAGCCTTATGACATTGATTTCATGGCTGAGTGATATTCCATTGCACATAAGGACCACAACTTCTTTATCCATTTTTCTCTTTCCTGGGATATTGAAGGTGGAATGAAGTGGAGGTCCTTGTCAACAGAGCAGCCCTAAACTTTGGGGTGCTTGTGTCTTGCTGATTTTTCATTTTCCCAATTTATACCCCCATGCGTGGAAGTGCCCTATGCTCTCTAAGCTGTGTTTTTTAGATGTTTCAGGACTCACCGTACACTTCTCCAGAGTGGCTGTTCGCAATTTACATCCCGCCCATCAGTGTAGCAAGGCTCCCATTTCTCCATGGCCTGTCCTGCATTTCTGGTTTTGACACTTTTTTCAGCATGGCCCTTTTGACCGATGGGAAGCGAGACTTCTTTGTAGCGCTGATTTGCCTTTCCAGGTTGCTTGGTTGGCCAAAAAGGGCGTATGCGTTTTTTCCTGAATATATTCAGGAAAAAACGCATACGCCCTTTTTGGCCAAGGGCATCATTGTCAACGTTTTGCTGCTTTTCATGTGCTTTAAAGGCGATTCGAATCTACCTTCTGCAATCTGTTTCCTGCAATTCTGCCTTGATTTCAAATCCTCTTGTTTGCCTTCTCTCAATATATTTGTGGAGGAGAGTTATCATTTATAACTCTGCAGGTCTGTGAATTGCAGTGCCCTGAACCTGCATTTTACAGCTCGCTTTTTTGGAAGCTGGCCGCAAAAGCAGAAGATGGCTTCAGGCCCTGTTCTGGTTCCGAGGGGCAGGATGAGCCTGTGGTTAATTCTTCTTCCTGATGGGAAAATAGAGTGACCTGTGCCTGTCCCAACACCAAGAGCTAGTCTCTCATTGGTTCCCCGTCTTTCCGTTCATCCTCAGGACAAATTGCAACCTGTACGGAACAGGAGGTTAAAGGTGCTGATGCTCCAAGTAGGGAGATTGCTAGTAAAGCGGCTGGAATGGCGAAGCCGGGCACAAGGAGATGAGAAATGAGGTGCGTTTTAGAAACCTTTCCCCATCACATGGTGTACCATCTTCTGGGTTTCTCATGCATGTTTTCGATGTAGCAAGATACCCTTGAACCTGGAGATTTGGGACCCATGCGATGGGTACCACGCAGTATTACTTTCAAGGGTCTGTGTTTGCTCACCCAACCTCACCAAACCTCTCAGCCCCAAGAGTGTCCACCCTTATGTCTCATCCAGCTGTGGGTCTAGATATGGTCAATCCAGGTTGCATCACAGCCCCTGAACGCATTGTGTAAGAATTTCTCTCTCTTTCACTGTCTTTGTTTCATGGGTTTTTCAAAGTAATTTATTTTTATAATGGGGTTTAGCTGCTTTTCACTGCTGTGTTTATGCCGCTTTACACCCACTTGACACACTAACAGAGAGATATCAATACATAGGTTTTAAGATTATTACTAGTCAGATATATTCTTGTGCGGTGAATAGGGCGTGTTGAGTCCAGTTCTCTGAGCAAGGAGTAGGTCTTGTCTATTACATATTGGGTTTATGGAACGGTATCTGAGCTAATTTGAAACCCTTGTTTCATGTATCACCCCACCTCACTTTTCCCGTTAAGTAGCCATAGTGTGTTTTCTGCATGTGTGACTCTGTTCTGTTTTGTAATTCAGTTCAAGTGTAACGGTTTTTACATTCCCTCTATCAGTGATGCCTTATGAGAAGTGTCCTTTTCTGTGTGACTTATTTCACTTAGAATCGTCGTACCTAAATCCACTTATCATGCTGCTACTAGCCTTATGACATTGATTTCCTGGCTGAGTGATATTCCATTGTACATAAGGACCACAACTTCTTTATCCATATTTCTCTTTCCTGGGATATTTAAGGTGGAATGAAGTGGAGGTCGTTGACAACAGAGCAGCCCTAAACTTTGGGGTGCTTGTGTCTTGCTGATTTTTCATTTTCCCAATTTATACCCCCATGAGTGGAAGTGCCCTATGCTCTCTAAGCTGTGTTTTTTAGATGTTTCAGGTCTCACCGTACACTTCTCCAGAGTGGCTGTTGGCAATTTACATCCCGCCCATCAGTGTAGCAAGGCTCCCATTTCTCCATGGCCTGTCCTGAATTTCTGGTTTTGACACTTTTTACAGCATGGCCTTTTTCACCGATGGAAAGTGAGACTTCTTTGTAGCGCTGATTTGCCTTTCCAGGTTGCTTGGTTGGCCAAAAAGGGCGTATGCGTTTTTTCCTGAATATATTCAGGAAAAAACGCATACGCCGTTTTTGGCCAAGGGCATCATTGTCAACGTTTTGCTGCTTTTCATGTGCTTTAAAGGCGATTCGAATCTACCTCCTGAAATCTGTTTCCTGCAATTCTGCCTTGATTTCAAATCCTCTTCTTTGCCTTCCCTTAATATATTTGTGGACGAGAGTTATCATTTATAACTCTGCAGGTCTGTGAATTGCAGTGCCCTGAACCTGCATTTTACAACTCGCTTTTTTGGGAGCTGGCCGCAAAAGCACAGGATGGCTTCAGGCCCTGTTCTGGTTCCGGGGGGCAGGCTTAGCCTGTGGTTAATTCTTCTTCCTGATGGGAAAATAGAGTGACCTGTGCCTGTCCCAACACCAAGAGCTAGTCTCTCATTGGTTCCCCGTCTTCCCGTTCATCCTCAGGACAAATTGCAACCTGTACGGAACAGGAGGTTAAAGGTGCTGATGCTCCAAGTAGGGAGATTGCTAGTAAAGTGGCTGGAATGGCGAACCCGGGCACAAGGAGATGAGAAATGAGGTGAGTTTTAGAAACCTTTCCCCATCACACGGTATACCATCTTCTGGGTTTCTCATGCATGTTTTTGATGTAGGAAGATGCTCTTGAACCTGGAGATTTGGGACCCATGGGATGGGTACCACGCAGTATTACTTTAAAGGGTCTGCGTTTGCTCACCCAACCTCCCCAAACCTCTCAGCCCCAAGAGTGTCCACCCTTATGTCTCATCCAGCTGTGGGTCTAGATATGGTCAATCCAGGTTGCATCACAGCCCCTGAACGCATTGTGTAAGAATTTCTCTCTCTTTCACTGTCTTTGTTTCATGGGTTTTTCAAAGTAATTTATTTTTATAATGGGGTTTAGCTGCTTTTCACTGCTGTGTTTATGCCGCTTTACACCCACTTGACACACTAACAGAGAGATATCAATACATAGGCTTTAAGATTATTACTAGTCAGATATATTCTTGTGCGGTGAATAGGGCGTGTTGAGTCCAGTTCTCTGAGCAAGGAGTAGGTCTAGTCTATTACATATTGGGTTTATGGAACGGTATCTGAGCTAATTTGAAACCCTTGTTTTATGTATCACCCCACCTCACCTTTCCCGTTAAGCAGCCATAGTGTGTTTTCTGCATGTGTGACTCTGTTCTGTTTTGTAATTCAGTTCAAGTGTAACGGTTTTTACATTCCCTCTATCAGTGATACCTTATGAGAAGTGTCCTTTTCTGTGTGACTTATTTCACTTAGAATCGTCATACCTAAATCCACTCATCATGCTGCTACTAGCCTTATGACATTGATTTCATGGCTGAGTGATATTCCATTGCACATAAGGACCACAACTTCTTTATCCATTTTTCTCTTTCCTGGGATATTGAAGGTGGAATGAAGTGGAGGTCCTTGTCAACAGAGCAGCCCTAAACTTTGGGGTGCTTGTGTCTTGCTGATTTTTCATTTTCCCAATTTATACCCCCATGCGTGGAAGTGCCCTATGCTCTCTAAGCTGTGTTTTTTAGATGTTTCAGGACTCACCGTACACTTCTCCAGAGTGGCTGTTCGCAATTTACATCCCGCCCATCAGTGTAGCAAGGCTCCCATTTCTCCATGGCCTGTCCTGCATTTCTGGTTTTGACACTTTTTTCAGCATGGCCCTTTTGACCGATGGGAAGCGAGACTTCTTTGTAGCGCTGATTTGCCTTTCCAGGTTGCTTGGTTGGCCAAAAAGGGCGTATGCGTTTTTTCCTGAATATATTCAGGAAAAAACGCATACGCCCTTTTTGGCCAAGGGCATCATTGTCAACGTTTTGCTGCTTTTCATGTGCTTTAAAGGCGATTCGAATCTACCTTCTGCAATCTGTTTCCTGCAATTCTGCCTTGATTTCAAATCCTCTTGTTTGCCTTCTCTCAATATATTTGTGGAGGAGAGTTATCATTTATAACTCTGCAGGTCTGTGAATTGCAGTGCCCTGAACCTGCATTTTACAGCTCGCTTTTTTGGAAGCTGGCCGCAAAAGCAGAAGATGGCTTCAGGCCCTGTTCTGGTTCCGAGGGGCAGGATGAGCCTGTGGTTAATTCTTCTTCCTGATGGGAAAATAGAGTGACCTGTGCCTGTCCCAACACCAAGAGCTAGTCTCTCATTGGTTCCCCGTCTTCCCGTTCATCCTCAGGACAAATTGCAACCTGTACGGAACAGGAGGTTAAAGGTGCTGATGCTCCAAGTAGGGAGATTGCTAGTAAAGCGGCTGGAATGGCGAACCCGGGCACAAGGAGATGAGAAATGAGGTGCGTTTTAGAAACCTTTCCCCATCACATGGTGTACCATCTTCTGGGTTTCTCATGCATGTTTTCGATGTAGCAAGATACCCTTGAACCTGGAGATTTGGGACCCATGCGATGGGTACCACGCAGTATTACTTTAAAGGGTCTGCGTTTGCTCACCCAACCTCACCAAACCTCTCAGCCCCAAGAGTGTCCACCCTTATGTCTCATCCAGCTGTGGGTCTAGATATGGTCAATCCAGGTTGCATCACAGCCCCTGAACGCATTGTGTAAGAATTTCTCTCTCTTTCACTGTCTTTGTTTCATGGGTTTTTCAAAGTAATTTATTTTTATAATGGGGTTTAGCTGCTTTTCACTGCTGTGTTTATGCCGCTTTACACCCACTTGACACACTAACAGAGAGATATCAATACATAGGTTTTAAGATTATTACTAGTCAGATATATTCTTGTGCGGTGAATAGGGCGTGTTGA
The DNA here is from genome assembly GCF_965194805.1 of Balaenoptera borealis. Taxonomy (NCBI): domain Eukaryota; kingdom Metazoa; phylum Chordata; class Mammalia; order Artiodactyla; family Balaenopteridae; genus Balaenoptera; species Balaenoptera borealis. Next base: position 69,630,273 of record NC_138878.1, read on the forward strand.
GTCCAGTTCTCTGAGCAAGGAGTAGGTCTTGTCTATTACATATTGGGTTTATGGAACGGTATCTGAGCTAATTTGAAACCCTTGTTTCATGTATCACCTCACCTCACTTTTCCCGTTAAGTAGCCATAGTGTGTTTTCTGCATGTGTGACTCTGTTCTGTTTTGTAATTCAGTTCAAGTGTAACGGTTTTTACATTCCCTCTATCAGTGATACCTTATGAGAAGTGTCCTTTTCTGTGTGACTTATTTCACTTAGAATCGTCGTACCTAAATCCACTTATCATGCTGCTACTAGCCTTATGACATTGATTTCCTGGCTGAGTGATATTCCATTGTACATAAGGACCACAACTTCTTTATCCATATTTCTCTTTCCTGGGATATTTAAGGTGGAATGAAGTGGAGGTCGTTGACAACAGAGCAGCCCTAAACTTTGGGGTGCTTGTGTCTTGCTGATTTTTCATTTTCCCAATTTATACCCCCATGAGTGGAAGTGCCCTATGCTCTCTAAGCTGTGTTTTTTAGATGTTTCAGGTCTCACCGTACACTTCTCCGGAGTGGCTGTTGGCAATTTACATCCCGCCCATCAGTGTAGCAAGGCTCCCATTTCTCCATGGCCTGTCCTGAATTTCTGGTTTTGACACTTTTTACAGCATGGCCTTTTTCACCGATGGAAAGTGAGACTTCTTTGTAGCGCTGATTTGCCTTTCCAGGTTGCTTGGTTGGCCAAAAAGGGCGTATGCGTTTTTTCCTGAATATATTCAGGAAAAAACGCATACGCCGTTTTTGGCCAAGGGCATCATTGTCAACGTTTTGCTGCTTTTCATGTGCTTTAAAGGCGATTCGAATCTACCTCCTGAAATCTGTTTCCTGCAATTCTGCCTTGATTTCAAATCCTCTTGTTTGCCTTCCCTCAATATATTTGTGGACGAGAGTTATCATTTATAACTCTGCATGTTTGTGAATTGCAGTGCCCTGAACCTCCATTTTACAACTCGCGTTTTTGGGAGCTGGCCGGAAAAGCACAGGATGGCTTCAGGCCCTGTTCTGGTTCCGGGGGGCAGGCTGAGCCTGTAGTTAATTCTTCTTCCTGATGGGAAAATAGAGTGACCTGTGCCTGTCCCAACACCAAGAGCTAGTCTCTCATTGGTTCCCCGTCTTCCCGTTCATCCTCAGGACAAATTGCAACCTGTACGGAACAGGAGGTTAAAGGTGCTGATGCTCCAAGTAGGGAGATTGCTAGTAAAGCAGCTGGAATGGCGATCCCGGGCATAAGGAGATGAGAAATGAGGTGCGTTTTAGAAACCTTTCCCCATCACACGGTGTACCATCTTCTGGGTTTCTCATGCATGTTTTCAATGTAGGAAGATGCTCCTGAACTTGGAGATTTGGGACCCATGCGATGGGTACCATGCAGTATTACTTTAAAGGGTCTGTGTTTACTCACTCAACCTCACCAGACCTCTCAGCCCCAAGAGTGTCCACCCTTATGTCTCATCCAGCTGTGGGTCTAGATATGGTCAATCCAGGTTGCATCACAGCCCCTGAACGCATTGTGTAAGAATTTCTCTCTCTTTCACTGTCTTTGTTTCATGGGTTTTTCAAAGTAATTTATTTTTATAATGGGGTTTAGCTGCTTTTCACTGCTGTGTTTATGCCTCTTTACACCCACTTGACACACTAACAGAGAGATATCAATACATATGTTTTAAGATTATTACTAGTCAGATATATTCTTGTGCGGTGAAGAGGGCGTGTTGAGTCCAGTTCTCTGAGCAAGGTGTAGGTCTTGTCTATTACATATTGTGTTTATGGAACGGTATCTGAAGTAATTTGAAACCCTTGTTTTATGTATCACCCCATCTCACCTTTCCCGTTAAGCAGCCATAGTGTGTTTTCTGCATGTGTGACTCTGTTCTGTTTTGTAATTCAGTTCAAGTGTAATGGTTTTTACATTCCCTGTATAAGTGATACCTTATGAGAAGTGTCCTTTTCTGTGTGACTTATTTCACTTAGAATCGTTGTACCTTAATCCACTCATCATGCTGCTACGAGCCTTATGACATTGATTTCATGGCTGAGTGATATTCCATTGTACATAAGGACCACAACTTCTTTATCCATTTTTCTCTTTCCTGGGATATTTAAGGTGGAATGAAGTGGAGGTCCTGGTCAACACAGCAGCCCTAAACTTTGGGGTGCTTGTGTTTTGCTGATTTTTAATTTTCCCATTTTATACCCCCATGAATGGAAGTGCCCTATGCTCTCTAAGCTGTGTTTTTTAGATGTTTCAGGACTCACCGTACACTTCTCCAGAGTGGCTGTTCGCAATTTACATCCCGCCCATCAGTGTAGCAAGGCTCCCATTTCTCCATGGCCTGTCCTGCATTTCTGGTTTTGACAGTTTTTTCAGCATGGCCCTTTTGACCGATGGGAAGCGAGACTTCTTTGTAGCGCTGATTTGCCTTTCCAGGTTTCTTGGTTGGCCAAAAAGGGCATCATTGTCAACGTTTTGCCGCTTTTCATGTGCTTTAAAGGCGATTCGAATCTACCTCCTGAAATCTGTTTCCTGCAATTCTGCCTTGATTTCAAATCCTCTTCTTTGCCTTCCCTTAATATATTTGTGGACGAGAGTTATCATTTATAACTCTGCAGGTCTGTGAATTGCAGTGCCCTGAACCTGCATTTTACAACTCGCTTTTTTGGGAGCTGGCCGCAAAAGCACAGGATGGCTTCAGGCCCTGTTCTGGTTCCGGGGGGCAGGCTTAGCCTGTGGTTAATTCTTCTTCCTGATGGGAAAATAGAGTGACCTGTGCCTGTCCCAACACCAAGAGCTAGTCTCTCATTGGTTCCCCGTCTTCCCGTTCATCCTCAGGACAAATTGCAACCTGTACGGAACAGGAGGTTAAAGGTGCTGATGCTCCAAGTAGGGAGATTGCTAGTAAAGTGGCTGGAATGGCGAAGCCGGGCACAAGGAGATGAGAAATGAGGTGAGTTTTAGAAACCTTTCCCCATCACACGGTATACCATCTTCTGGGTTTCTCATGCATGTTTTCGATGTAGGAAGATGCCCTTGAACCTGGAGATTTGGGACCCATGGGATGGGTACCACGCAGTATTACTTTAAAGGGTCTGCGTTTGCTCACCCAACCTCACCAAACCTCTCAGCCCCAAGAGTGTCCACCCTTATGTCTCATCCAGCTGTGGGTCTAGATATGGTCAATCCAGGTTGCATCACAGCCCCTGAACGCATTGTGTAAGAATTTCTCTCTCTTTCACTGTCTTTGTTTCATGGGTTTTTCAAAGTAATTTATTTTTATAATGGGGTTTAGCTGCTTTTCACTGCTGTGTTTATGCCGCTTTACACCCACTTGACACACTAACAGAGAGATATCAATACATAGGCTTTAAGATTATTACTAGTCAGATATATTCTTGTGCGGTGAATAGGGCGTGTTGAGTCCAGTTCTCTGAGCAAGGAGTAGGTCTTGTCTATTACATATTGGGTTTATGGAACGGTATCTGAGCTAATTTGAAACCCTTGTTTTATGTATCACCCCACCTCACCTTTCCCGTTAAGCAGCCATAGTGTGTTTTCTGCATGTGTGACACTGTTCTGTTTTGTAATTCAGTTCAAGTGTAACGGTTTTTACATTCCCTCTATCAGTGATACCTTATGAGAAGTGTCCTTTTCTGTGTGACTTATTTCACTTAGAATCGTCATACCTAAATCCACTCATCATGCTGCTACTAGCCTTATGACATTGATTTCATGGCTGAGTGATATTCCATTGCACATAAGGACCACAACTTCTTTATCCATTTTTCTCTTTCCTGGGATATTGAAGGTGGAATGAAGTGGAGGTCCTTGTCAACAGAGCAGCCCTAAACTTTGGGGTGCTTGTGTCTTGCTGATTTTTCATTTTCCCAATTTATACCCCCATGCGTGGAAGTGCCCTATGCTCTCTAAGCTGTGTTTTTTAGATGTTTCAGGACTCACCGTACACTTCTCCAGAGTGGCTGTTCGCAATTTACATCCCGCCCATCAGTGTAGCAAGGCTCCCATTTCTCCATGGCCTGTCCTGCATTTCTGGTTTTGACACTTTTTTCAGCATGGCCCTTTTGACCGATGGGAAGCGAGACTTCTTTGTAGCGCTGATTTGCCTTTCCAGGTTGCTTGGTTGGCCAAAAAGGGCGTATGCGTTTTTTCCTGAATATATTCAGGAAAAAACGCATACGCCCTTTTTGGCCAAGGGCATCATTGTCAACGTTTTGCCGCTTTTCATGTGCTTTAAAGGCGATTCGAATCTACCTCCTGAAATCTGTTTCCTGCAATTCTGCCTTGATTTCAAATCCTCTTCTTTGCCTTCCCTCAATATATTTGTGGATGAGAGTTATCATTTATAACTCTGCAGGTCTGTGAATTGCAGTGCCCTGAACCTGCATTTTACAACTCGCTTTTTTGGAAGCTGGCCGCAAAAGCAGAAGATGGCTTCAGGCCCTGTTCTGGTTCCGAGGGGCAGGATGAGCCTGTGGTTAATTCTTCTTCCTGATGGGAAAATAGAGTGACCTGTGCCTGTCCCAACACCAAGAGCTAGTCTCTCATTGGTTCCGGGTCTTCCCATTCATCCTCAGGACAAATTGCAACCTGTACGGAACAGGAGGTTAAAGGTGCTGATGCTCCAAGTAGGGAGATTGCTAGTAAAGTGGCTGGAATGGCGAACCCGGGCACAAGGAGATGAGAAATGAGGTGCGTTTTAGAAACCTTTCCCCATCACATGGTGTACCATCTTCTGGGTTTCTCATGCATGTTTTCGATGTAGCAAGATACCCTTGAACCTGGAGATTTGGGACCCATGCGATGGGTACCACGCAGTATTACTTTAAAGGGTCTGTGTTTGCTCACCCAACCTCACCAAACCTCTCAGCCCCAAGAGTGTCCACCCTTATGTCTCATCCAGCTGTGGGTCTAGATATGGTCAATCCAGGTTGCATCACAGCCCCTGAACGCATTGTGTAAGAATTTCTCTCTCTTTCACTGTCTTTGTTTCATGGGTTTTTCAAAGTAATTTATTTTTATAATGGGGTTTAGCTGCTTTTCACTGCTGTGTTTATGCCGCTTTACACCCACTTGACACACTAACAGAGAGATATCAATACATAGGTTTTAAGATTATTACTAGTCAGATATATTCTTGTGCGGTGAATAGGGCGTGTTGAGTCCAGTTCTCTAAGCAAGGAGTAGGTCTTGTCTCTTACATATTGGGTTTATGGAACGGTATCTGAGCTAATTTGAAACCCTTGTTTTATGTATCACCCCACCTCACTTTTCCCGTTAAGTAGCCATAGTGTGTTTTCTGCATGTGTGACTCTGTTCTGTTTTGTAATTCAGTTCAAGTGTAACGGTTTTTACATTCCCTCTATCAGTGATACCTTATGAGAAGTGTCCTTTTCTGTGTGACTTATTTCACTTAGAATCGTCGTACCTAAATCCACTTATCATGCTGCTACTAACCTTATGACATTGATTTCATGGCTGAGTGATATTCCATTGTACATAAGGACCACAACTTCTTTATCCATATTTCTCTTTCCTGGGATATTTAAGGTGGAATGAAGTGGAGGTCGTTGACAACAGAGCAGCCCTAAACTTTGGGGTGCTTGTGTCTTGCTGATTTTTCATTTTCCCAATTTATACCCCCATGAGTGGAAGTGCCCTATGCTCTCTAAGCTGTGTTTTTTAGATGTTTCAGGTCTCACCGTACACTTCTCCAGAGTGGCTGTTGGCAATTTACATCCCGCCCATCAGTGTAGCAAGGCTCCCATTTCTCCATGGCCTGTCCTGAATTTCTGGTTTTGACACTTTTTACAGCATGGCCTTTTTCACCGATGGAAAGTGAGACTTCTTTGTAGCGCTGATTTGCCTTTCCAGGTTGCTTGGTTGGCCAAAAAGGGCGTATGCGTTTTTTCCTGAATATATTCAGGAAAAAACGCATACGCCGTTTTTGGCCAAGGGCATCATTGTCAACGTTTTGCTGCTTTTCATGTGCTTTAAAGGCGATTCGAATCTACCTCCTGAAATCTGTTTCCTGCAATTCTGCCTTGATTTCAAATCCTCTTGTTTGCCTTCCCTCAATATATTTGTGGACGAGAGTTATCATTTATAACTCTGCATGTTTGTGAATTGCAGTGCCCTGAACCTCCATTTTACAACTCGCGTTTTTGGGAGCTGGTCGGAAAAGCACAGGATGGCTTCAGGCCCTGTTCTGGTTCCGGGGGGCAGGCTGAGCCTGTAGTTAATTCTTCTTCCTGATGGGAAAATAGAGTGACCTGTGCCTGTCCCAACACCAAGAGCTAGTCTCTCATTGGTTCCCCGTCTTCCCGTTCATCCTCAGGACAAATTGCAACCTGTACGGAACAGGAGGTTAAAGGTGCTGATGCTCCAAGTAGGGAGATTGCTAGTAAAGCAGCTGGAATGGCGATCCCGGGCATAAGGAGATGAGAAATGAGGTGCGTTTTAGAAACCTTTCCCCATCACACGGTGTACCATCTTCTGGGTTTCTCATGCATGTTTTCAATGTAGGAAGATGCTCCTGAACTTGGAGATTTGGGACCCATGCGATGGGTACCATGCAGTATTACTTTAAAGGGTCTGTGTTTACTCACTCAACCTCACCAGACCTCTCAGCCCCAAGAGTGTCCACCCTTATGTCTCATCCAGCTGTGGGTCTAGATATGGTCAATCCAGGTTGCATCACAGCCCCTGAACGCATTGTGTAAGAATTTCTCTCTCTTTCACTGTCTTTGTTTCATGGGTTTTTCAAAGTAATTTATTTTTATAATGGGGTTTAGCTGCTTTTCACTGCTGTGTTTATGCCTCTTTACACCCACTTGACACACTAACAGAGAGATATCAATACATAGGTTTTAAGATTATTACTAGTCAGATATACTCTTGTGCGGTGAAGAGGGCGTGTTGAGTCCAGTTCTCTGAGCAAGGTGTAGGTCTTGTCTATTACATATTGTGTTCATGGAACGGTATCTGAAGTAATTTGAAACCCTTGTTTTATGTATCACCCCATCTCACCTTTCCCGTTAAGCAGCCATAGTGTGTTTTCTGCATGTGTGACTCTGTTCTGTTTTGTAATTCAGTTCAAGTGTAATGGTTTTTACATTCCCTGTATAAGTGATACCTTATGAGAAGTGTCCTTTTCTGTGTGACTTATTTCACTTAGAATCGTTGTACCTTAATCCACTCATCATGCTGCTACGAGCTTTATGACATTGATTTCATGGCTGAGTGATATTCCATTGTACATAAGGACCACAACTTCTTTATCCATTTTTCTCTTTCCTGGGATATTTAAGGTGGAATGAAGTGGAGGTCCTGGTCAACAGAGCAGCCCTAAACTTTGGGGTGCTTGTGTTTTGCTGATTTTTAATTTTCCCATTTTATACCCCCATGAATGGAAGTGCCCTATGCTCTCTAAGCTGTGTTTTTTAGATGTTTCAGGACTCACCGTACACTTCTCCAGAGTGGCTGTTGGCAATTTTCATCCCGCCCATCAGTGTAGCAAGGCTCCCATTTCTCCATGGCCTGTCCTGCATTTCTGGTTTTGACAGTTTTTTCAGCATGGCCCTTTTGACCGATGGGAAGCGAGACTTCTTTGTAGCGCTGATTTGCCTTTCCAGGTTTCTTGGTTGGCCAAAAAGGGCATCATTGTCAACGTTTTGCCGCTTTTCATGTGCTTTAAAGGCGATTCGAATCTACCTCCTGAAATCTGTTTCCTGCAATTCTGCCTTGATTTCAAATCCTCTTCTTTGCCTTCCCTTAATATATTTGTGGACGAGAGTTATCATTTATAACTCTGCAGGTCTGTGAATTGCAGTGCCCTGAACCTGCATTTTACAACTCGCTTTTTTGGGAGCTGGCCGCAAAAGCACAGGATGGCTTCAGGCCCTGTTCTGGTTCCGGGGGGCAGGCTTAGCCTGTGGTTAATTCTTCTTCCTGATGGGAAAATAGAGTGACCTGTGCCTGTCCCAACACCAAGAGCTAGTCTCTCATTGGTTCCCCGTCTTCCCGTTCATCCTCAGGACAAATTGCAACCTGTACGGAACAGGAGGTTAAAGGTGCTGATGCTCCAAGTAGGGAGATTGCTAGTAAAGTGGCTGGAATGGCGAACCCGGGCACAAGGAGATGAGAAATGAGGTGAGTTTTAGAAACCTTTCCCCATCACACGGTATACCATCTTCTGGGTTTCTCATGCATGTTTTCGATGTAGGAAGATGCCCTTGAACCTGGAGATTTGGGACCCATGGGATGGGTACCACGCAGTATTACTTTAAAGGGTCTGCGTTTGCTCACCCAACCTCACCAAACCTCTCAGCCCCAAGAGTGTCCACCCTTATGTCTCATCCAGCTGTGGGTCTAGATATGGTCAATCCAGGTTGCATCACAGCCCCTGAACGCATTGTGTAAGAATTTCTCTCTCTATCACTGTCTTTGTTTCATGGGTTTTTCAAAGTAATTTATTTTTATAATGGGGTTTAGCTGCTTTTCACTGCTGTGTTTATGCCGCTTTACACCCACTTGACACACTAACAGAGAGATATCAATACATAGGCTTTAAGATTATTACTAGTCAGATATATTCTTGTGCGGTGAATAGGGCGTGTTGAGTCCAGTTCTCTGAGCAAGGAGTAGGTCTTGTCTATTACATATTGGGTTTATGGAACGGTATCTGAGCTAATTTGAAACCCTTGTTTTATGTATCACCCCACCTCACCTTTCCCGTTAAGCAGCCATAGTGTGTTTTCTGCATGTGTGACACTGTTCTGTTTTGTAATTCAGTTCAAGTGTAACGGTTTTTACATTCCCTCTATCAGTGATACCTTATGAGAAGTGTCCTTTTCTGTGTGACTTATTTCACTTAGAATCGTCATACCTAAATCCACTCATCATGCTGCTACTAGCCTTATGACATTGATTTCATGGCTGAGTGATATTCCATTGCACATAAGGACCACAACTTCTTTATCCATTTTTCTCTTTCCTGGGATATTGAAGGTGGAATGAAGTGGAGGTCCTTGTCAACAGAGCAGCCCTAAACTTTGGGGTGCTTGTGTCTTGCTGATTTTTCATTTTCCCAATTTATACCCCCATGCGTGGAAGTGCCCTATGCTCTCTAAGCTGTGTTTTTTAGATGTTTCAGGACTCACCGTACACTTCTCCAGAGTGGCTGTTGGCAATTTTCATCCCGCCCATCAGTGTAGCAAGGCTCCCATTTCTCCATGGCCTGTCCTGCATTTCTGGTTTTGACAGTTTTTTCAGCATGGCCCTTTTGACCGATGGGAAGCGAGACTTCTTTGTAGCGCTGATTTGCCTTTCCAGGTTTCTTGGTTGGCCAAAAAGGGCATCATTGTCAACGTTTTGCCGCTTTTCATGTGCTTTAAAGGCGATTCGAATCTACCTCCTGAAATCTGTTTCCTGCAATTCTGCCTTGATTTCAAATCCTCTTCTTTGCCTTCCCTTAATATATTTGTGGACGAGAGTTATCATTTATAACTCTGCAGGTCTGTGAATTGCAGTGCCCTGAACCTGCATTTTACAACTCGCTTTTTTGGGAGCTGGCCGCAAAAGCACAGGATGGCTTCAGGCCCTGTTCTGGTTCCGGGGGGCAGGCTTAGCCTGTGGTTAATTCTTCTTCCTGATGGGAAAATAGAGTGACCTGTGCCTGTCCCAACACCAAGAGCTAGTCTCTCATTGGTTCCCCGTCTTCCCGTTCATCCTCAGGACAAATTGCAACCTGTACGGAACAGGAGGTTAAAGGTGCTGATGCTCCAAGTAGGGAGATTGCTAGTAAAGTGGCTGGAATGGCGAAGCCGGGCACAAGGAGATGAGAAATGAGGTGAGTTTTAGAAACCTTTCCCCATCACACGGTATACCATCTTCTGGGTTTCTCATGCATGTTTTCGATGTAGGAAGATGCCCTTGAACCTGGAGATTTGGGACCCATGGGATGGGTACCACGCAGTATTACTTTAAAGGGTCTGCGTTTGCTCACCCAACCTCACCAAACCTCTCAGCCCCAAGAGTGTCCACCCTTATGTCTCATCCAGCTGTGGGTCTAGATATGGTCAATCCAGGTTGCATCACAGCCCCTGAACGCATTGTGTAAGAATTTCTCTCTCTTTCACTGTCTTTGTTTCATGGGTTTTTCAAAGTAATTTATTTTTATAATGGGGTTTAGCTGCTTTTCACTGCTGTGTTTATGCCGCTTTACACCCACTTGACACACTAACAGAGAGATATCAATACATAGGCTTTAAGATTATTACTAGTCAGATATATTCTTGTGCGGTGAATAGGGCGTGTTGAGTCCAGTTCTCTGAGCAAGGAGTAGGTCTTGTCTATTACATATTGGGTTTATGGAATGGTATCTGAGCTAATTTGAAACCCTTGTTTTATGTATCACCCCACCTCACCTTTCCCGTTAAGCAGCCATAGTGTGTTTTCTGCATGTGTGACACTGTTCTGTTTTGTAATTCAGTTCAAGTGTAACGGTTTTTACATTCCCTCTATCAGTGATACCTTATGAGAAGTGTCCTTTTCTGTGTGACTTATTTCACTTAGAATCGTCATACCTAAATCCACTCATCATGCTGCTACTAGCCTTATGACATTGATTTCATGGCTGAGTGATATTCCATTGCACATAAGGACCACAACTTCTTTATCCATTTTTCTCTTTCCTGGGATATTGAAGGTGGAATGAAGTGGAGGTCCTTGTCAACAGAGCAGCCCTAAACTTTGGGGTGCTTGTGTCTTGCTGATTTTTCATTTTCCCAATTTATACCCCCATGCGTGGAAGTGCCCTATGCTCTCTAAGCTATGTTTTTTAGATGTTTCAGGACTCACCGTACACTTCTCCAGAGTGGCTGTTCGCAATTTACATCCCGCCCATCAGTGTAGCAAGGCTCCCATTTCTCCATGGCCTGTCCTGCATTTCTGGTTTTGACACTTTTTTCAGCATGGCCCTTTTGACCGATGGGAAGCGAGACTTCTTTGTAGCGCTGATTTGCCTTTCCAGGTTGCTTGGTTGGCCAAAAAGGGCGTATGCGTTTTTTCCTGAATATATTCAGGAAAAAACGCATACGCCCTTTTTGGCCAAGGGCATCATTGTCAACGTTTTGCCGCTTTTCATGTGCTTTAAAGGCGATTCGAATCTACCTCCTGAAATCTGTTTCCTGCAATTCTGCCTTGATTTCAAATCCTCTTCTTTGCCTTCCCTCAATATATTTGGGGACGAGAGTTATCATTTATAACTCTGCAGGTCTGTGAATTGCAGTGCCCTGAACCTGCATTTTACAACTCGCTTTTTTGGGAGCTGGCCGCAAAAGCACAGGATGGCTTCAGGCCCTGTTCTGGTTCCGGGGGGCAGGCTTAGCCTGTGGTTAATTCTTCTTCCTGATGGGAAAATAGAGTGACCTGTGCCTGTCCCAACACCAAGAGCTAGTCTCTCATTGGTTCCCCGTCTTCCCGTTCATCCTCAGGACAAATTGCAACCTGTACGGAACAGGAGGTTAAAGGTGCTGATGCTCCAAGTAGGGAGATTGCTAGTAAAGTGGCTGGAATGGCGAACCCGGGCACAAGGAGATGAGAAATGAGGTGAGTTTTAGAAACCTTTCCCCATCACACGGTATACCATCTTCTGGGTTTCTCATGCATGTTTTCGATGTAGGAAGATGCCCTTGAACCTGGAGATTTGGGACCCATGGGATGGGTACCACGCAGTATTACTTTAAAGGGTCTGCGTTTGCTCACCCAACCTCACCAAACCTCTCAGCCCCAAGAGTGTCCACCCTTATGTCTCATCCAGCTGTGGGTCTAGATATGGTCAATCCAGGTTGCATCACAGCCCCTGAACGCATTGTGTAAGAATTTCTCTCTCTATCACTGTCTTTGTTTCATGGGTTTTTCAAAGTAATTTATTTTTATAATGGGGTTTAGCTGCTTTTCACTGCTGTGTTTATGCCGCTTTACACCCACTTGACACACTAACAGAGAGATATCAATACATAGGCTTTAAGATTATTACTAGTCAGATATATTCTTGTGCGGTGAATAGGGCGTGTTGAGTCCAGTTCTCTGAGCAAGGAGTAGGTCTTGTCTATTACATATTGGGTTTATGGAACGGTATCTGAGCTAATTTGAAACCCTTGTTTTATGTATCACCCCACCTCACCTTTCCCGTTAAGCAGCCATAGTGTGTTTTCTGCATGTGTGACACTGTTCTGTTTTGTAATTCAGTTCAAGTGTAACGGTTTTTACATTCCCTCTATCAGTGATACCTTATGAGAAGTGTCCTTTTCTGTGTGACTTATTTCACTTAGAATCGTCATACCTAAATCCACTCATCATGCTGCTACTAGCCTTATGACATTGATTTCATGGCTGAGTGATATTCCATTGTACATAAGGACCACAACTTCTTTATCCATTTTTCTCTTTCCTGGGATATTGAAGGTGGAATGAAGTGGAGGTCCTTGTCAACAGAGCAGCCCTAAACTTTGGGGTGCTTGTGTCTTGCTGATTTTTCATTTTCCCAATTTATACCCCCATGCGTGGAAGTGCCCTATGCTCTCTAAGCTGTGTTTTTTAGATGTTTCAGGACTCACCGTACACTTCTCCAGAGTGGCTGTTCGCAATTTACATCCCGCCCATCAGTGTAGCAAGGCTCCCATTTCTCCATGGCCTGTCCTGCATTTCTGGTTTTGACACTTTTTTCAGCATGGCCCTTTTGACCGATGGGAAGCGAGACTTCTTTGTAGCGCTGATTTGCCTTTCCAGGTTGCTTGGTTGGCCAAAAAGGGCGTATGCGTTTTTTCCTGAATATATTCAGGAAAAAACGCATACGCCCTTTTTGGCCAAGGGCATCATTGTCAATGTTTTGCCGCTTTTCATGTGCTTTAAAGGCGATTCGAATCTACCTCCTGAAATCTGTTTCCTGCAATTCTGCCTTGATTTCAAATCCTCTTCTTTGCCTTCCCTCAATATATTTGTGGATGAGAGTTATCATTTATAACTCTGCAGGTCTGTGAATTGCAGTGCCCTGAACCTGCATTTTACAACTCGCTTTTTTGGAAGCTGGCCGCAAAACAGAAGATGGCTTCAGGCCCTGTTCTGGTTCCGAGGGGCAGGATGAGCCTGTGGTTAATTCTTCTGCCTGATGGGAAAATAGAGTGACCTGTGCCTGTCCCAACACCAAGAGCTAGTCTCTCATTGGTTCCCCGTCTTCCCGTTCATCCTCAGGACAAATTGCAACCTGTACGGAACAGGAGGTTAAAGGTGCTGATGCTCCAAGTAGGGAGATTGCTAGTAAAGCGGCTGGAATGGCGAAGCCGGGCACAAGGAGATGAGAAATGAGGTGCGTTTTAGAAACCTTTCCCCATCACATGGTGTACCATCTTCTGGGTTTCTCATGCATGTTTTCGATGTAGCAAGATACCCTTGAACCTGGAGATTTGGGACCCATGCGATGGGTACCACGCAGTATTACTTTAAAGGGTCTGTGTTTGCTCACCCAACCTCACCAAACCTCTCAGCCCCAAGAGTGTCCACCCTTATGACTCATCCAGCTGTGGGTCTAGATATGGTCAATCCAGGTTGCATCACAGCCCCTGAACGCATTGTGTAAGAATTTCTCTCTCTTTCACTGTCTTTGTTTCATGGGTTTTTCAAAGTAATTTATTTTTATAATGGGGTTTAGCTGCTTTTCACTGCTGTGTTTATGCCGCTTTACACCCACTTGACACACTAACAGAGAGATATCAATACATAGGTTTTAAGATTATTACTAGTCAGATATATTCTTGTGCGGTGAATAGGGCGTGTTGAGTCCAGTTCTCTGAGCAAGGAGTAGGTCTTGTCTCTTACATATTGGGTTTATGGAACGGTATCTGAGCTAATTTGAAACCCTTGTTTTATGTATCACCCCACCTCACTTTTCCCGTTAAGTAGCCATAGTGTGTTTTCTGCATGTGTGACTCTGTTCTGTTTTGTAATTCAGTTCAAGTGTAACGGTTTTTACATTCCCTCTATCAGTGATACCTTATGAGAAGTGTCCTTTTCTATGTGACTTATTTCACTTAGAATCGTCGTACCTAAATCCACTTATCATGCTGCTACTAACCTTATGACATTGATTTCATGGCTGAGTGATATTCCATTGTACATAAGGACCACAACTTCTTTATCCATATTTCTCTTTCCTGGGATATTTAAGGTGGAATGAAGTGGAGGTCGTTGACAACAGAGCAGCCCTAAACTTTGGGGTGCTTGTGTCTTGCTGATTTTTCATTTTCCCAATTTATACCCCCATGAGTGGAAGTGCCCTATGCTCTCTAAGCTGTGTTTTTTAGATGTTTCAGGTCTCACCGTACACTTCTCCAGAGTGGCTGTTGGCAATTTACATCCCGCCCATCAGTGTAGCAAGGCTCCCATTTCTCCATGGCCTGTCCTGAATTTCTGGTTTTGACACTTTTTACAGCATGGCCTTTTTCACCGATGGAAAGTGAGACTTCTTTGTAGCGCTGATTTGCCTTTCCAGGTTGCTTGGTTGGCCAAAAAGGGCGTATGCGTTTTTTCCTGAATATATTCAGGAAAAAACGCATACGCCGTTTTTGGCCAAGGGCATCATTGTCAACGTTTTGCTGCTTTTCATGTGCTTTAAAGGCGATTCGAATCTACCTCCTGAAATCTGTTTCCTGCAATTCTGCCTTGATTTCAAATCCTCTTGTTTGCCTTCCCTCAATATATTTGTGGACGAGAGTTATCATTTATAACTCTGCATGTTTGTGAATTGCAGTGCCCTGAACCTCCATTTTACAACTCGCGTTTTTGGGAGCTGGCCGGAAAAGCACAGGATGGCTTCAGGCCCTGTTCTGGTTCCGGGGGGCAGGCTGAGCCTGTAGTTAATTCTTCTTCCTGATGGGAAAATAGAGTGACCTGTGCCTGTCCCAACACCAAGAGCTAGTCTCTCATTGGTTCCCCGTCTTCCCGTTCATCCTCAGGACAAATTGCAACCTGTACGGAACAGGAGGTTAAAGGTGCTGATGCTCCAAGTAGGGAGATTGCTAGTAAAGCGGCTGGAATGGCGAAGCCGGGCACAAGGAGATGAGAAATGAGGTGCGTTTTAGAAACCTTTCCCCATCACACGGTATACCATCTTCTGGGTTTCTCATGCATGTTTTCGATGTAGCAAGATACCCTTGAACCTGGAGATTTGGGACCCATGCGATGGGTACCACGCAGTATTACTTTAAAGGGTCTGTGTTTGCTCACCCAACCTCACCAAACCTCTCAGCCCCAAGAGTGTCCACCCTTATGTCTCATCCAGCTGTGGGTCTAGATATGGTCAATCCAGGTTGCATCACAGCCCCTGAACGCATTGTGTAAGAATTTCTCTCTCTTTCACTGTCTTTGTTTCATGGGTTTTTCAAAGTAATTTATTTTTATAATGGGGTTTAGCTGCTTTTCACTGCTGTGTTTATGCCGCTTTACACCCACTTGACACACTAACAGAGAGATATCAATACATAGGTTTTAAGATTATTACTAGTCAGATATATTCTTGTGCGGTGAATAGGGCGTGTTGAGTCCAGTTCTCTGAGCAAGGAGTAGGTCTTGTCTATTACATATTGGGTTTATGGAACGGTATCTGAGCTAATTTGAAACCCTTGTTTCATGTATCACCTCACCTCACTTTTCCCGTTAAGTAGCCATAGTGTGTTTTCTGCATGTGTGACTCTGTTCTGTTTTGTAATTCAGTTCAAGTGTAACGGTTTTTACATTCCCTCTATCAGTGATACCTTATGAGAAGTGTCCTTTTCTGTGTGACTTATTTCACTTAGAATCGTCGTACCTAAATCCACTTATCATGCTGCTACTAGCCTTATGACATTGATTTCCTGGCTGAGTGATATTCCATTGTACATAAGGACCACAACTTCTTTATCCATATTTCTCTTTCCTGGGATATTTAAGGTGGAATGAAGTGGAGGTCGTTGACAACAGAGCAGCCCTAAACTTTGGGGTGCTTGTGTCTTGCTGATTTTTCATTTTCCCAATTTATACCCCCATGAGTGGAAGTGCCCTATGCTCTCTAAGCTGTGTTTTTTAGATGTTTCAGGTCTCACCGTACACTTCTCCGGAGTGGCTGTTGGCAATTTACATCCCGCCCATCAGTGTAGCAAGGCTCCCATTTCTCCATGGCCTGTCCTGAATTTCTGGTTTTGACACTTTTTACAGCATGGCCTTTTTCACCGATGGAAAGTGAGACTTCTTTGTAGCGCTGATTTGCCTTTCCAGGTTGCTTGGTTGGCCAAAAAGGGCGTATGCGTTTTTTCCTGAATATATTCAGGAAAAAACGCATACGCCGTTTTTGGCCAAGGGCATCATTGTCAACGTTTTGCTGCTTTTCATGTGCTTTAAAGGCGATTCGAATCTACCTCCTGAAATCTGTTTCCTGCAATTCTGCCTTGATTTCAAATCCTCTTCTTTGCCTTCCCTCAATATATTTGTGGACGAGAGTTATCATTTATAACTCTGCATGTTTGTGAATTGCAGTGCCCTGAACCTCCATTTTACAACTCGCGTTTTTGGGAGCTGGCCGGAAAAGCACAGGATGGCTTCAGGCCCTGTTCTGGTTCCGGGGGGCAGGCTGAGCCTGTAGTTAATTCTTCTTCCTGATGGGAAAATAGAGTGACCTGTGCCTGTCCCAACACCAAGAGCTAGTCTCTCATTGGTTCCCCGTCTTCCCGTTCATCCTCAGGACAAATTGCAACCTGTACGGAACAGGAGGTTAAAGGTGCTGATGCTCCAAGTAGGGAGATTGCTAGTAAAGCAGCTGGAATGGCGATCCCGGGCATAAGGAGATGAGAAATGAGGTGCGTTTTAGAAACCTTTCCCCATCACACGGTGTACCATCTTCTGGGTTTCTCATGCATGTTTTCAATGTAGGAAGATGCTCCTGAACTTGGAGATTTGGGACCCATGCGATGGGTACCATGCAGTATTACTTTAAAGGGTCTGTGTTTACTCACTCAACCTCACCAGACCTCTCAGCCCCAAGAGTGTCCACCCTTATGTCTCATCCAGCTGTGGGTCTAGATATGGTCAATCCAGGTTGCATCACAGCCCCTGAACGCATTGTGTAAGAATTTCTCTCTCTTTCACTGTCTTTGTTTCATGGGTTTTTCAAAGTAATTTATTTTTATAATGGGGTTTAGCTGCTTTTCACTGCTGTGTTTATGCCTCTTTACACCCACTTGACACACTAACAGAGAGATATCAATACATATGTTTTAAGATTATTACTAGTCAGATATATTCTTGTGCGGTGAAGAGGGCGTGTTGAGTCCAGTTCTCTGAGCAAGGTGTAGGTCTTGTCTATTACATATTGTGTTTATGGAACGGTATCTGAAGTAATTTGAAACCCTTGTTTTATGTATCACCCCATCTCACCTTTCCCGTTAAGCAGCCATAGTGTGTTTTCTGCATGTGTGACTCTGTTCTGTTTTGTAATTCAGTTCAAGTGTAATGGTTTTTACATTCCCTGTATAAGTGATACCTTATGAGAAGTGTCCTTTTCTGTGTGACTTATTTCACTTAGAATCGTTGTACCTTAATCCACTCATCATGCTGCTACGAGCCTTATGACATTGATTTCATGGCTGAGTGATATTCCATTGTACATAAGGACCACAACTTCTTTATCCATTTTTCTCTTTCCTGGGATATTTAAGGTGGAATGAAGTGGAGGTCCTGGTCAACACAGCAGCCCTAAACTTTGGGGTGCTTGTGTTTTGCTGATTTTTAATTTTCCCATTTTATACCCCCATGAATGGAAGTGCCCTATGCTCTCTAAGCTGTGTTTTTTAGATGTTTCAGGACTCACCGTACACTTCTCCAGAGTGGCTGTTCGCAATTTACATCCCGCCCATCAGTGTAGCAAGGCTCCCATTTCTCCATGGCCTGTCCTGCATTTCTGGTTTTGACACTTTTTTCAGCATGGCCCTTTTGACCGATGGGAAGCGAGACTTCTTTGTAGCGCTGATTTGCCTTTCCAGGTTGCTTGGTTGGCCAAAAAGGGCGTATGCGTTTTTTCCTGAATATATTCAGGAAAAAACGCATACGCCCTTTTTGGCCAAGGGCATCATTGTCAACGTTTTGCCGCTTTTCATGTGCTTTAAAGGCGATTCGAATCTACCTCCTGAAATCTGTTTCCTGCAATTCTGCCTTGATTTCAAATCCTCTTCTTTGCCTTCCCTCAATATATTTGTGGATGAGAGTTATCATTTATAACTCTGCAGGTCTGTGAATTGCAGTGCCCTGAACCTGCATTTTACAACTCGCTTTTTTGGAAGCTGGCCGCAAAAGCAGAAGATGGCTTCAGGCCCTGTTCTGGTTCCGAGGGGCAGGATGAGCCTGTGGTTAATTCTTCTTCCTGATGGGAAAATAGAGTGACCTGTGCCTGTCCCAACACCAAGAGCTAGTCTCTCATTGGTTCCCCGTCTTCCCGTTCATCCTCAGGACAAATTGCAACCTGTACGGAACAGGAGGTTAAAGGTGCTGATGCTCCAAGTAGGGAGATTGCTAGTAAAGTGGCTGGAATGGCGAACCCGGGCACAAGGAGATGAGAAATGAGGTGCGTTTTAGAAACCTTTCCCCATCACATGGTGTACCATCTTCTGGGTTTCTCATGCATGTTTTCGATGTAGCAAGATACCCTTGAACCTGGAGATTTGGGACCCATGCGATGGGTACCACGCAGTATTACTTTAAAGGGTCTGTGTTTGCTCACCCAACCTCACCAAACCTCTCAGCCCCAAGAGTGTCCACCCTTATGTCTCATCCAGCTGTGGGTCTAGATATGGTCAATCCAGGTTGCATCACAGCCCCTGAACGCATTGTGTAAGAATTTCTCTCTCTTTCACTGTCTTTGTTTCATGGGTTTTTCAAAGTAATTTATTTTTATAATGGGGTTTAGCTGCTTTTCACTGCTGTGTTTATGCCGCTTTACACCCACTTGACACACTAACAGAGAGATATCAATACATAGGTTTTAAGATTATTACTAGTCAGATATATTCTTGTGCGGTGAATAGGGCGTGTTGAGTCCAGTTCTCTAAGCAAGGAGTAGGTCTTGTCTCTTACATATTGGGTTTATGGAACGGTATCTGAGCTAATTTGAAACCCTTGTTTTATGTATCACCCCACCTCACTTTTCCCGTTAAGTAGCCATAGTGTGTTTTCTGCATGTGTGACTCTGTTCTGTTTTGTAATTCAGTTCAAGTGTAACGGTTTTTACATTCCCTCTATCAGTGATACCTTATGAGAAGTGTCCTTTTCTGTGTGACTTATTTCACTTAGAATCGTCGTACCTAAATCCACTTATCATGCTGCTACTAACCTTATGACATTGATTTCATGGCTGAGTGATATTCCATTGTACATAAGGACCACAACTTCTTTATCCATATTTCTCTTTCCTGGGATATTTAAGGTGGAATGAAGTGGAGGTCGTTGACAACAGAGCAGCCCTAAACTTTGGGGTGCTTGTGTCTTGCTGATTTTTCATTTTCCCAATTTATACCCCCATGAGTGGAAGTGCCCTATGCTCTCTAAGCTGTGTTTTTTAGATGTTTCAGGTCTCACCGTACACTTCTCCAGAGTGGCTGTTGGCAATTTACATCCCGCCCATCAGTGTAGCAAGGCTCCCATTTCTCCATGGCCTGTCCTGAATTTCTGGTTTTGACACTTTTTACAGCATGGCCTTTTTCACCGATGGAAAGTGAGACTTCTTTGTAGCGCTGATTTGCCTTTCCAGGTTGCTTGGTTGGCCAAAAAGGGCGTATGCGTTTTTTCCTGAATATATTCAGGAAAAAACGCATACGCCGTTTTTGGCCAAGGGCATCATTGTCAACGTTTTGCTGCTTTTCATGTGCTTTAAAGGCGATTCGAATCTACCTCCTGAAATCTGTTTCCTGCAATTCTGCCTTGATTTCAAATCCTCTTGTTTGCCTTCCCTCAATATATTTGTGGACGAGAGTTATCATTTATAACTCTGCATGTTTGTGAATTGCAGTGCCCTGAACCTCCATTTTACAACTCGCGTTTTTGGGAGCTGGTCGGAAAAGCACAGGATGGCTTCAGGCCCTGTTCTGGTTCCGGGGGGCAGGCTGAGCCTGTAGTTAATTCTTCTTCCTGATGGGAAAATAGAGTGACCTGTGCCTGTCCCAACACCAAGAGCTAGTCTCTCATTGGTTCCCCGTCTTCCCGTTCATCCTCAGGACAAATTGCAACCTGTACGGAACAGGAGGTTAAAGGTGCTGATGCTCCAAGTAGGGAGATTGCTAGTAAAGCAGCTGGAATGGCGATCCCGGGCATAAGGAGATGAGAAATGAGGTGCGTTTTAGAAACCTTTCCCCATCACACGGTGTACCATCTTCTGGGTTTCTCATGCATGTTTTCAATGTAGGAAGATGCTCCTGAACTTGGAGATTTGGGACCCATGCGATGGGTACCATGCAGTATTACTTTAAAGGGTCTGTGTTTACTCACTCAACCTCACCAGACCTCTCAGCCCCAAGAGTGTCCACCCTTATGTCTCATCCAGCTGTGGGTCTAGATATGGTCAATCCAGGTTGCATCACAGCCCCTGAACGCATTGTGTAAGAATTTCTCTCTCTTTCACTGTCTTTGTTTCATGGGTTTTTCAAAGTAATTTATTTTTATAATGGGGTTTAGCTGCTTTTCACTGCTGTGTTTATGCCTCTTTACACCCACTTGACACACTAACAGAGAGATATCAATACATATGTTTTAAGATTATTACTAGTCAGATATACTCTTGTGCGGTGAAGAGGGCGTGTTGAGTCCAGTTCTCTGAGCAAGGTGTAGGTCTTGTCTATTACATATTGTGTTTATGGAACGGTATCTGAAGTAATTTGAAACCCTTGTTTTATGTATCACCCCATCTCACCTTTCCCGTTAAGCAGCCATAGTGTGTTTTCTGCATGTGTGACTCTGTTCTGTTTTGTAATTCAGTTCAAGTGTAATGGTTTTTACATTCCCTGTATAAGTGATACCTTATGAGAAGTGTCCTTTTCTGTGTGACTTATTTCACTTAGAATCGTTGTACCTTAATCCACTCATCATGCTGCTACGAGCTTTATGACATTGATTTCATGGCTGAGTGATATTCCATTGTACATAAGGACCACAACTTCTTTATCCATTTTTCTCTTTCCTGGGATATTTAAGGTGGAATGAAGTGGAGGTCCTGGTCAACAGAGCAGCCCTAAACTTTGGGGTGCTTGTGTTTTGCTGATTTTTAATTTTCCCATTTTATACCCCCATGAATGGAAGTGCCCTATGCTCTCTAAGCTGTGTTTTTTAGATGTTTCAGGACTCACCGTACACTTCTCCAGAGTGGCTGTTGGCAATTTTCATCCCGCCCATCAGTGTAGCAAGGCTCCCATTTCTCCATGGCCTGTCCTGCATTTCTGGTTTTGACAGTTTTTTCAGCATGGCCCTTTTGACCGATGGGAAGCGAGACTTCTTTGTAGCGCTGATTTGCCTTTCCAGGTTTCTTGGTTGGCCAAAAAGGGCATCATTGTCAACGTTTTGCCGCTTTTCATGTGCTTTAAAGGCGATTCGAATCTACCTCCTGAAATCTGTTTCCTGCAATTCTGCCTTGATTTCAAATCCTCTTCTTTGCCTTCCCTTAATATATTTGTGGACGAGAGTTATCATTTATAACTCTGCAGGTCTGTGAATTGCAGTGCCCTGAACCTGCATTTTACAACTCGCTTTTTTGGGAGCTGGCCGCAAAAGCACAGGATGGCTTCAGGCCCTGTTCTGGTTCCGGGGGGCAGGCTTAGCCTGTGGTTAATTCTTCTTCCTGATGGGAAAATAGAGTGACCTGTGCCTGTCCCAACACCAAGAGCTAGTCTCTCATTGGTTCCCCGTCTTCCCGTTCATCCTCAGGACAAATTGCAACCTGTACGGAACAGGAGGTTAAAGGTGCTGATGCTCCAAGTAGGGAGATTGCTAGTAAAGTGGCTGGAATGGCGAACCCGGGCACAAGGAGATGAGAAATGAGGTGAGTTTTAGAAACCTTTCCCCATCACACGGTATACCATCTTCTGGGTTTCTCATGCATGTTTTCGATGTAGGAAGATGCCCTTGAACCTGGAGATTTGGGACCCATGGGATGGGTACCACGCAGTATTACTTTAAAGGGTCTGCGTTTGCTCACCCAACCTCACCAAACCTCTCAGCCCCAAGAGTGTCCACCCTTATGTCTCATCCAGCTGTGGGTCTAGATATGGTCAATCCAGGTTGCATCACAGCCCCTGAACGCATTGTGTAAGAATTTCTCTCTCTATCACTGTCTTTGTTTCATGGGTTTTTCAAAGTAATTTATTTTTATAATGGGGTTTAGCTGCTTTTCACTGCTGTGTTTATGCCGCTTTACACCCACTTGACACACTAACAGAGAGATATCAATACATAGGCTTTAAGATTATTACTAGTCAGATATATTCTTGTGCGGTGAATAGGGCGTGTTGAGTCCAGTTCTCTGAGCAAGGAGTAGGTCTTGTCTATTACATATTGGGTTTATGGAACGGTATCTGAGCTAATTTGAAACCCTTGTTTTATGTATCACCCCACCTCACCTTTCCCGTTAAGCAGCCATAGTGTGTTTTCTGCATGTGTGACACTGTTCTGTTTTGTAATTCAGTTCAAGTGTAACGGTTTTTACATTCCCTCTATCAGTGATACCTTATGAGAAGTGTCCTTTTCTGTGTGACTTATTTCACTTAGAATCGTCATACCTAAATCCACTCATCATGCTGCTACTAGCCTTATGACATTGATTTCATGGCTGAGTGATATTCCATTGCACATAAGGACCACAACTTCTTTATCCATTTTTCTCTTTCCTGGGATATTGAAGGTGGAATGAAGTGGAGGTCCTTGTCAACAGAGCAGCCCTAAACTTTGGGGTGCTTGTGTCTTGCTGATTTTTCATTTTCCCAATTTATACCCCCATGCGTGGAAGTGCCCTATGCTCTCTAAGCTGTGTTTTTTAGATGTTTCAGGACTCACCGTACACTTCTCCAGAGTGGCTGTTGGCAATTTTCATCCCGCCCATCAGTGTAGCAAGGCTCCCATTTCTCCATGGCCTGTCCTGCATTTCTGGTTTTGACAGTTTTTTCAGCATGGCCCTTTTGACCGATGGGAAGCGAGACTTCTTTGTAGCGCTGATTTGCCTTTCCAGGTTTCTTGGTTGGCCAAAAAGGGCATCATTGTCAACGTTTTGCCGCTTTTCATGTGCTTTAAAGGCGATTCGAATCTACCTCCTGAAATCTGTTTCCTGCAATTCTGCCTTGATTTCAAATCCTCTTCTTTGCCTTCCCTTAATATATTTGTGGACGAGAGTTATCATTTATAACTCTGCAGGTCTGTGAATTGCAGTGCCCTGAACCTGCATTTTACAACTCGCTTTTTTGGGAGCTGGCCGCAAAAGCACAGGATGGCTTCAGGCCCTGTTCTGGTTCCGGGGGGCAGGCTTAGCCTGTGGTTAATTCTTCTTCCTGATGGGAAAATAGAGTGACCTGTGCCTGTCCCAACACCAAGAGCTAGTCTCTCATTGGTTCCCCGTCTTCCCGTTCATCCTCAGGACAAATTGCAACCTGTACGGAACAGGAGGTTAAAGGTGCTGATGCTCCAAGTAGGGAGATTGCTAGTAAAGTGGCTGGAATGGCGAAGCCAGGCACAAGGAGATGAGAAATGAGGTGAGTTTTAGAAACCTTTCCCCATCACACGGTATACCATCTTCTGGGTTTCTCATGCATGTTTTCGATGTAGGAAGATGCCCTTGAACCTGGAGATTTGGGACCCATGGGATGGGTACCACGCAGTATTACTTTAAAGGGTCTGCGTTTGCTCACCCAACCTCACCAAACCTCTCAGCCCCAAGAGTGTCCACCCTTATGTCTCATCCAGCTGTGGGTCTAGATATGGTCAATCCAGGTTGCATCACAGCCCCTGAACGCATTGTGTAAGAATTTCTCTCTCTATCACTGTCTTTGTTTCATGGGTTTTTCAAAGTAATTTATTTTTATAATGGGGTTTAGCTGCTTTTCACTGCTGTGTTTATGCCGCTTTACACCCACTTGACACACTAACAGAGAGATATCAATACATAGGCTTTAAGATTATTACTAGTCAGATATATTCTTGTGCGGTGAATAGGGCGTGTTGAGTCCAGTTCTCTGAGCAAGGAGTAGGTCTTGTCTATTACATATTGGGTTTATGGAACGGTATCTGAGCTAATTTGAAACCCTTGTTTTATGTATCACCCCACCTCACCTTTCCCGTTAAGCAGCCATAGTGTGTTTTCTGCATGTGTGACACTGTTCTGTTTTGTAATTCAGTTCAAGTGTAACGGTTTTTACATTCCCTCTATCAGTGATACCTTATGAGAAGTGTCCTTTTCTGTGTGACTTATTTCACTTAGAATCGTCATACCTAAATCCACTCATCATGCTGCTACTAGCCTTATGACATTGATTTCATGGCTGAGTGATATTCCATTGCACATAAGGACCACAACTTCTTTATCCATTTTTCTCTTTCCTGGGATATTGAAGGTGGAATGAAGTGGAGGTCCTTGTCAACAGAGCAGCCCTAAACTTTGGGGTGCTTGTGTCTTGCTGATTTTTCATTTTCCCAATTTATACCCCCATGCGTGGAAGTGCCCTATGCTCTCTAAGCTGTGTTTTTTAGATGTTTCAGGACTCACCGTACACTTCTCCAGAGTGGCTGTTCGCAATTTACATCCCGCCCATCAGTGTAGCAAGGCTCCCATTTCTCCATGGCCTGTCCTGCATTTCTGGTTTTGACACTTTTTTCAGCATGGCCCTTTTGACCGATGGGAAGCGAGACTTCTTTGTAGCGCTGATTTGCCTTTCCAGGTTGCTTGGTTGGCCAAAAAGGGCGTATGCGTTTTTTCCTGAATATATTCAGGAAAAAACGCATACGCCCTTTTTGGCCAAGGGCATCATTGTCAACGTTTTGCCGCTTTTCATGTGCTTTAAAGGCGATTCGAATCTACCTCCTGAAATCTGTTTCCTGCAATTCTGCCTTGATTTCAAATCCTCTTCTTTGCCTTCCCTCAATATATTTGGGGACGAGAGTTATCATTTATAACTCTGCAGGTCTGTGAATTGCAGTGCCCTGAACCTGCATTTTACAACTCGCTTTTTTGGGAGCTGGCCGCAAAAGCACAGGATGGCTTCAGGCCCTGTTCTGGTTCCGGGGGGCAGGCTTAGCCTGTGGTTAATTCTTCTTCCTGATGGGAAAATAGAGTGACCTGTGCCTGTCCCAACACCAAGAGCTAGTCTCTCATTGGTTCCCCGTCTTCCCGTTCATCCTCAGGACAAATTGCAACCTGTACGGAACAGGAGGTTAAAGGTGCTGATGCTCCAAGTAGGGAGATTGCTAGTAAAGTGGCTGGAATGGCGAACCCGGGCACAAGGAGATGAGAAATGAGGTGAGTTTTAGAAACCTTTCCCCATCACACGGTATACCATCTTCTGGGTTTCTCATGCATGTTTTCGATGTAGGAAGATGCCCTTGAACCTGGAGATTTGGGACCCATGGGATGGGTACCACGCAGTATTACTTTAAAGGGTCTGCGTTTGCTCACCCAACCTCACCAAACCTCTCAGCCCCAAGAGTGTCCACCCTTATGTCTCATCCAGCTGTGGGTCTAGATATGGTCAATCCAGGTTGCATCACAGCCCCTGAACGCATTGTGTAAGAATTTCTCTCTCTATCACTGTCTTTGTTTCATGGGTTTTTCAAAGTAATTTATTTTTATAATGGGGTTTAGCTGCTTTTCACTGCTGTGTTTATGCCGCTTTACACCCACTTGACACACTAACAGAGAGATATCAATACATAGGCTTTAAGATTATTACTAGTCAGATATATTCTTGTGCGGTGAATAGGGCGTGTTGAGTCCAGTTCTCTGAGCAAGGAGTAGGTCTTGTCTATTACATATTGGGTTTATGGAACGGTATCTGAGCTAATTTGAAACCCTTGTTTTATGTATCACCCCACCTCACCTTTCCCGTTAAGCAGCCATAGTGTGTTTTCTGCATGTGTGACACTGTTCTGTTTTGTAATTCAGTTCAAGTGTAACGGTTTTTACATTCCCTCTATCAGTGATACCTTATGAGAAGTGTCCTTTTCTGTGTGACTTATTTCACTTAGAATCGTCATACCTAAATCCACTCATCATGCTGCTACTAGCCTTATGACATTGATTTCATGGCTGAGTGATATTCCATTGTACATAAGGACCACAACTTCTTTATCCATTTTTCTCTTTCCTGGGATATTGAAGGTGGAATGAAGTGGAGGTCCTTGTCAACAGAGCAGCCCTAAACTTTGGGGTGCTTGTGTCTTGCTGATTTTTCATTTTCCCAATTTATACCCCCATGAGTGGAAGTGCCCTATGCTCTCTAAGCTGTGTTTTTTAGATGTTTCAGGTCTCACCGTACACTTCTCCGGAGTGGCTGTTGGCAATTTACATCCCGCCCATCAGTGTAGCAAGGCTCCCATTTCTCCATGGCCTGTCCTGAATTTCTGGTTTTGACACTTTTTACAGCATGGCCTTTTTCACCGATGGAAAGTGAGACTTCTTTGTAGCGCTGATTTGCCTTTCCAGGTTGCTTGGTTGGCCAAAAAGGGCGTATGCGTTTTTTCCTGAATATATTCAGGAAAAAACGCATACGCCGTTTTTGGCCAAGGGCATCATTGTCAACGTTTTGCTGCTTTTCATGTGCTTTAAAGGCGATTCGAATCTACCTCCTGAAATCTGTTTCCTGCAATTCTGCCTTGATTTCAAATCCTCTTCTTTGCCTTCCCTCAATATATTTGTGGACGAGAGTTATCATTTATAACTCTGCATGTTTGTGAATTGCAGTGCCCTGAACCTCCATTTTACAACTCGCGTTTTTGGGAGCTGGCCGGAAAAGCACAGGATGGCTTCAGGCCCTGTTCTGGTTCCGGGGGGCAGGCTGAGCCTGTAGTTAATTCTTCTTCCTGATGGGAAAATAGAGTGACCTGTGCCTGTCCCAACACCAAGAGCTAGTCTCTCATTGGTTCCCCGTCTTCCCGTTCATCCTCAGGACAAATTGCAACCTGTACGGAACAGGAGGTTAAAGGTGCTGATGCTCCAAGTAGGGAGATTGCTAGTAAAGCAGCTGGAATGGCGATCCCGGGCATAAGGAGATGAGAAATGAGGTGCGTTTTAGAAACCTTTCCCCATCACACGGTGTACCATCTTCTGGGTTTCTCATGCATGTTTTCAATGTAGGAAGATGCTCCTGAACTTGGAGATTTGGGACCCATGCGATGGGTACCATGCAGTATTACTTTAAAGGGTCTGTGTTTACTCACTCAACCTCACCAGACCTCTCAGCCCCAAGAGTGTCCACCCTTATGTCTCATCCAGCTGTGGGTCTAGATATGGTCAATCCAGGTTGCATCACAGCCCCTGAACGCATTGTGTAAGAATTTCTCTCTCTTTCACTGTCTTTGTTTCATGGGTTTTTCAAAGTAATTTATTTTTATAATGGGGTTTAGCTGCTTTTCACTGCTGTGTTTATGCCTCTTTACACCCACTTGACACACTAACAGAGAGATATCAATACATATGTTTTAAGATTATTACTAGTCAGATATATTCTTGTGCGGTGAAGAGGGCGTGTTGAGTCCAGTTCTCTGAGCAAGGTGTAGGTCTTGTCTATTACATATTGTGTTTATGGAACGGTATCTGAAGTAATTTGAAACCCTTGTTTTATGTATCACCCCATCTCACCTTTCCCGTTAAGCAGCCATAGTGTGTTTTCTGCATGTGTGACTCTGTTCTGTTTTGTAATTCAGTTCAAGTGTAATGGTTTTTACATTCCCTGTATAAGTGATACCTTATGAGAAGTGTCCTTTTCTGTGTGACTTATTTCACTTAGAATCGTTGTACCTTAATCCACTCATCATGCTGCTACGAGCCTTATGACATTGATTTCATGGCTGAGTGATATTCCATTGTACATAAGGACCACAACTTCTTTATCCATTTTTCTCTTTCCTGGGATATTTAAGGTGGAATGAAGTGGAGGTCCTGGTCAACAGAGCAGCCCTAAACTTTGGGGTGCTTGTGTTTTGCTGATTTTTAATTTTCCCATTTTATACCCCCATGAATGGAAGTGCCCTATGCTCTCTAAGCTGTGTTTTTTAGATGTTTCAGGACTCACCGTACACTTCTCCAGAGTGGCTGTTCGCAATTTACATCCCGCCCATCAGTGTAGCAAGGCTCCCATTTCTCCATGGCCTGTCCTGCATTTCTGGTTTTGACAGTTTTTTCAGCATGGCCCTTTTGACCGATGGGAAGCGAGACTTCTTTGTAGCGCTGATTTGCCTTTCCAGGTTTCTTGGTTGGCCAAAAAGGGCATCATTGTCAACGTTTTGCCGCTTTTCATGTGCTTTAAAGGCGATTCGAATCTACCTCCTGAAATCTGTTTCCTGCAATTCTGCCTTGATTTCAAATCCTCTTCTTTGCCTTCCCTTAATATATTTGTGGACGAGAGTTATCATTTATAACTCTGCAGGTCTGTGAATTGCAGTGCCCTGAACCTGCATTTTACAACTCGCTTTTTTGGGAGCTGGCCGCAAAAGCACAGGATGGCTTCAGGCCCTGTTCTGGTTCCGGGGGGCAGGCTTAGCCTGTGGTTAATTCTTCTTCCTGATGGGAAAATAGAGTGACCTGTGCCTGTCCCAACACCAAGAGCTAGTCTCTCATTGGTTCCCCGTCTTCCCGTTCATCCTCAGGACAAATTGCAACCTGTACGGAACAGGAGGTTAAAGGTGCTGATGCTCCAAGTAGGGAGATTGCTAGTAAAGTGGCTGGAATGGCGAACCCGGGCACAAGGAGATGAGAAATGAGGTGAGTTTTAGAAACCTTTCCCCATCACACGGTATACCATCTTCTGGGTTTCTCATGCATGTTTTCGATGTAGGAAGATGCCCTTGAACCTGGAGATTTGGGACCCATGGGATGGGTACCACGCAGTATTACTTTAAAGGGTCTGCGTTTGCTCACCCAACCTCACCAAACCTCTCAGCCCCAAGAGTGTCCACCCTTATGTCTCATCCAGCTGTGGGTCTAGATATGGTCAATCCAGGTTGCATCACAGCCCCTGAACGCATTGTGTAAGAATTTCTCTCTCTTTCACTGTCTTTGTTTCATGGGTTTTTCAAAGTAATTTATTTTTATAATGGGGTTTAGCTGCTTTTCACTGCTGTGTTTATGCCGCTTTACACCCACTTGACACACTAACAGAGAGATATCAATACATAGGCTTTAAGATTATTACTAGTCAGATATATTCTTGTGCGGTGAATAGGGCGTGTTGAGTCCAGTTCTCTGAGCAAGGAGTAGGTCTTGTCTATTACATATTGGGTTTATGGAACGGTATCTGAGCTAATTTGAAACCCTTGTTTTATGTATCACCCCACCTCACCTTTCCCGTTAAGCAGCCATAGTGTGTTTTCTGCATGTGTGACACTGTTCTGTTTTGTAATTCAGTTCAAGTGTAACGGTTTTTACATTCCCTCTATCAGTGATACCTTATGAGAAGTGTCCTTTTCTGTGTGACTTATTTCACTTAGAATCGTCATACCTAAATCCACTCATCATGCTGCTACTAGCCTTATGACATTGATTTCATGGCTGAGTGATATTCCATTGCACATAAGGACCACAACTTCTTTATCCATTTTTCTCTTTCCTGGGATATTGAAGGTGGAATGAAGTGGAGGTCCTTGTCAACAGAGCAGCCCTAAACTTTGGGGTGCTTGTGTCTTGCTGATTTTTCATTTTCCCAATTTATACCCCCATGCGTGGAAGTGCCCTATGCTCTCTAAGCTGTGTTTTTTAGATGTTTCAGGACTCACCGTACACTTCTCCAGAGTGGCTGTTCGCAATTTACATCCCGCCCATCAGTGTAGCAAGGCTCCCATTTCTCCATGGCCTGTCCTGCATTTCTGGTTTTGACACTTTTTTCAGCATGGCCCTTTTGACCGATGGGAAGCGAGACTTCTTTGTAGCGCTGATTTGCCTTTCCAGGTTGCTTGGTTGGCCAAAAAGGGCGTATGCGTTTTTTCCTGAATATATTCAGGAAAAAACGCATACGCCCTTTTTGGCCAAGGGCATCATTGTCAACGTTTTGCCGCTTTTCATGTGCTTTAAAGGCGATTCGAATCTACCTCCTGAAATCTGTTTCCTGCAATTCTGCCTTGATTTCAAATCCTCTTCTTTGCCTTCCCTCAATATATTTGTGGATGAGAGTTATCATTTATAACTCTGCAGGTCTGTGAATTGCAGTGCCCTGAACCTGCATTTTACAACTCGCTTTTTTGGAAGCTGGCCGCAAAAGCAGTAGATGGCTTCAGGCCCTGTTCTGGTTCCGAGGGGCAGGATGAGCCTGTGGTTAATTCTTCTTCCTGATGGGAAAATAGAGTGACCTGTGCCTGTCCCAACACCAAGAGCTAGTCTCTCATTGGTTCCCCGTCTTCCCGTTCATCCTCAGGACAAATTGCAACCTGTACGGAACAGGAGGTTAAAGGTGCTGATGCTCCAAGTAGGGAGATTGCTAGTAAAGTGGCTGGAATGGCGAACCCGGGCACAAGGAGATGAGAAATGAGGTGCGTTTTAGAAACCTTTCCCCATCACATGGTGTACCATCTTCTGGGTTTCTCATGCATGTTTTCGATGTAGCAAGATACCCTTGAACCTGGAGATTTGGGACCCATGCGATGGGTACCACGCAGTATTACTTTAAAGGGTCTGTGTTTGCTCACCCAACCTCACCAAACCTCTCAGCCCCAAGAGTGTCCACCCTTATGTCTCATCCAGCTGTGGGTCTAGATATGGTCAATCCAGGTTGCATCACAGCCCCTGAACGCATTGTGTAAGAATTTCTCTCTCTTTCACTGTCTTTGTTTCATGGGTTTTTCAAAGTAATTTATTTTTATAATGGGGTTTAGCTGCTTTTCACTGCTGTGTTTATGCCGCTTTACACCCACTTGACACACTAACAGAGAGATATCAATACATAGGTTTTAAGATTATTACTAGTCAGATATATTCTTGTGCGGTGAATAGGGCGTGTTGAGTCCAGTTCTCTAAGCAAGGAGTAGGTCTTGTCTCTTACATATTGGGTTTATGGAACGGTATCTGAGCTAATTTGAAACCCTTGTTTTATGTATCACCCCACCTCACTTTTCCCGTTAAGTAGCCATAGTGTGTTTTCTGCATGTGTGACTCTGTTCTGTTTTGTAATTCAGTTCAAGTGTAACGGTTTTTACATTCCCTCTATCAGTGATACCTTATGAGAAGTGTCCTTTTCTGTGTGACTTATTTCACTTAGAATCGTCGTACCTAAATCCACTTATCATGCTGCTACTAACCTTATGACATTGATTTCATGGCTGAGTGATATTCCATTGTACATAAGGACCACAACTTCTTTATCCATATTTCTCTTTCCTGGGATATTTAAGGTGGAATGAAGTGGAGGTCGTTGACAACAGAGCAGCCCTAAACTTTGGGGTGCTTGTGTCTTGCTGATTTTTCATTTTCCCAATTTATACCCCCATGAGTGGAAGTGCCCTATGCTCTCTAAGCTGTGTTTTTTAGATGTTTCAGGTCTCACCGTACACTTCTCCAGAGTGGCTGTTGGCAATTTACATCCCGCCCATCAGTGTAGCAAGGCTCCCATTTCTCCATGGCCTGTCCTGAATTTCTGGTTTTGACACTTTTTACAGCATGGCCTTTTTCACCGATGGAAAGTGAGACTTCTTTGTAGCGCTGATTTGCCTTTCCAGGTTGCTTGGTTGGCCAAAAAGGGCGTATGCGTTTTTTCCTGAATATATTCAGGAAAAAACGCATACGCCGTTTTTGGCCAAGGGCATCATTGTCAACGTTTTGCTGCTTTTCATGTGCTTTAAAGGCGATTCGAATCTACCTCCTGAAATCTGTTTCCTGCAATTCTGCCTTGATTTCAAATCCTCTTGTTTGCCTTCCCTCAATATATTTGTGGACGAGAGTTATCATTTATAACTCTGCATGTTTGTGAATTGCAGTGCCCTGAACCTCCATTTTACAACTCGCGTTTTTGGGAGCTGGTCGGAAAAGCACAGGATGGCTTCAGGCCCTGTTCTGGTTCCGGGGGGCAGGCTGAGCCTGTAGTTAATTCTTCTTCCTGATGGGAAAATAGAGTGACCTGTGCCTGTCCCAACACCAAGAGCTAGTCTCTCATTGGTTCCCCGTCTTCCCGTTCATCCTCAGGACAAATTGCAACCTGTACGGAACAGGAGGTTAAAGGTGATGATGCTCCAAGGAGGGAGATTGCTAGTAAAGCAGCTGGAATGGCGATCCCGGGCATAAGGAGATGAGAAATGAGGTGCGTTTTAGAAACCTTTCCCCATCACACGGTGTACCATCTTCTGGGTTTCTCATGCATGTTTTCAATGTAGGAAGATGCTCCTGAACTTGGAGATTTGGGACCCATGCGATGGGTACCATGCAGTATTACTTTAAAGGGTCTGTGTTTACTCACTCAACCTCACCAGACCTCTCAGCCCCAAGAGTGTCCACCCTTATGTCTCATCCAGCTGTGGGTCTAGATATGGTCAATCCAGGTTGCATCACAGCCCCTGAACGCATTGTGTAAGAATTTCTCTCTCTTTCACTGTCTTTGTTTCATGGGTTTTTCAAAGTAATTTATTTTTATAATGGGGTTTAGCTGCTTTTCACTGCTGTGTTTATGCCTCTTTACACCCACTTGACACACTAACAGAGAGATATCAATACATATGTTTTAAGATTATTACTAGTCAGATATACTCTTGTGCGGTGAAGAGGGCGTGTTGAGTCCAGTTCTCTGAGCAAGGTGTAGGTCTTGTCTATTACATATTGTGTTTATGGAACGGTATCTGAAGTAATTTGAAACCCTTGTTTTATGTATCACCCCATCTCACCTTTCCCGTTAAGCAGCCATAGTGTGTTTTCTGCATGTGTGACTCTGTTCTGTTTTGTAATTCAGTTCAAGTGTAATGGTTTTTACATTCCCTGTATAAGTGATACCTTATGAGAAGTGTCCTTTTCTGTGTGACTTATTTCACTTAGAATCGTTGTACCTTAATCCACTCATCATGCTGCTACGAGCTTTATGACATTGATTTCATGGCTGAGTGATATTCCATTGTACATAAGGACCACAACTTCTTTATCCATTTTTCTCTTTCCTGGGATATTTAAGGTGGAATGAAGTGGAGGTCCTGGTCAACAGAGCAGCCCTAAACTTTGGGGTGCTTGTGTTTTGCTGATTTTTAATTTTCCCATTTTATACCCCCATGAATGGAAGTGCCCTATGCTCTCTAAGCTGTGTTTTTTAGATGTTTCAGGACTCACCGTACACTTCTCCAGAGTGGCTGTTGGCAATTTTCATCCCGCCCATCAGTGTAGCAAGGCTCCCATTTCTCCATGGCCTGTCCTGCATTTCTGGTTTTGACAGTTTTTTCAGCATGGCCCTTTTGACCGATGGGAAGCGAGACTTCTTTGTAGCGCTGATTTGCCTTTCCAGGTTTCTTGGTTGGCCAAAAAGGGCATCATTGTCAACGTTTTGCCGCTTTTCATGTGCTTTAAAGGCGATTCGAATCTACCTCCTGAAATCTGTTTCCTGCAATTCTGCCTTGATTTCAAATCCTCTTCTTTGCCTTCCCTTAATATATTTGTGGACGAGAGTTATCATTTATAACTCTGCAGGTCTGTGAATTGCAGTGCCCTGAACCTGCATTTTACAACTCGCTTTTTTGGGAGCTGGCCGCAAAAGCACAGGATGGCTTCAGGCCCTGTTCTGGTTCCGGGGGGCAGGCTTAGCCTGTGGTTAATTCTTCTTCCTGATGGGAAAATAGAGTGACCTGTGCCTGTCCCAACACCAAGAGCTAGTCTCTCATTGGTTCCCCGTCTTCCCGTTCATCCTCAGGACAAATTGCAACCTGTACGGAACAGGAGGTTAAAGGTGCTGATGCTCCAAGTAGGGAGATTGCTAGTAAAGTGGCTGGAATGGCGAACCCGGGCACAAGGAGATGAGAAATGAGGTGAGTTTTAGAAACCTTTCCCCATCACACGGTATACCATCTTCTGGGTTTCTCATGCATGTTTTCGATGTAGGAAGATGCCCTTGAACCTGGAGATTTGGGACCCATGGGATGGGTACCACGCAGTATTACTTTAAAGGGTCTGCGTTTGCTCACCCAACCTCACCAAACCTCTCAGCCCCAAGAGTGTCCACCCTTATGTCTCATCCAGCTGTGGGTCTAGATATGGTCAATCCAGGTTGCATCACAGCCCCTGAACGCATTGTGTAAGAATTTCTCTCTCTATCACTGTCTTTGTTTCATGGGTTTTTCAAAGTAATTTATTTTTATAATGGGGTTTAGCTGCTTTTCACTGCTGTGTTTATGCCGCTTTACACCCACTTGACACACTAACAGAGAGATATCAATACATAGGCTTTAAGATTATTACTAGTCAGATATATTCTTGTGCGGTGAATAGGGCGTGTTGAGTCCAGTTCTCTGAGCAAGGAGTAGGTCTTGTCTATTACATATTGGGTTTATGGAACGGTATCTGAGCTAATTTGAAACCCTTGTTTTATGTATCACCCCACCTCACCTTTCCCGTTAAGCAGCCATAGTGTGTTTTCTGCATGTGTGACACTGTTCTGTTTTGTAATTCAGTTCAAGTGTAACGGTTTTTACATTCCCTCTATCAGTGATACCTTATGAGAAGTGTCCTTTTCTGTGTGACTTATTTCACTTAGAATCGTCATACCTAAATCCACTCATCATGCTGCTACTAGCCTTATGACATTGATTTCATGGCTGAGTGATATTCCATTGCACATAAGGACCACAACTTCTTTATCCATTTTTCTCTTTCCTGGGATATTGAAGGTGGAATGAAGTGGAGGTCCTTGTCAACAGAGCAGCCCTAAACTTTGGGGTGCTTGTGTCTTGCTGATTTTTCATTTTCCCAATTTATACCCCCATGCGTGGAAGTGCCCTATGCTCTCTAAGCTGTGTTTTTTAGATGTTTCAGGACTCACCGTACACTTCTCCAGAGTGGCTGTTGGCAATTTTCATCCCGCCCATCAGTGTAGCAAGGCTCCCATTTCTCCATGGCCTGTCCTGCATTTCTGGTTTTGACAGTTTTTTCAGCATGGCCCTTTTGACCGATGGGAAGCGAGACTTCTTTGTAGCGCTGATTTGCCTTTCCAGGTTTCTTGGTTGGCCAAAAAGGGCATCATTGTCAACGTTTTGCCGCTTTTCATGTGCTTTAAAGGCGATTCGAATCTACCTCCTGAAATCTGTTTCCTGCAATTCTGCCTTGATTTCAAATCCTCTTCTTTGCCTTCCCTTAATATATTTGTGGACGAGAGTTATCATTTATAACTCTGCAGGTCTGTGAATTGCAGTGCCCTGAACCTGCATTTTACAACTCGCTTTTTTGGGAGCTGGCCGCAAAAGCACAGGATGGCTTCAGGCCCTGTTCTGGTTCCGGGGGGCAGGCTTAGCCTGTGGTTAATTCTTCTTCCTGATGGGAAAATAGAGTGACCTGTGCCTGTCCCAACACCAAGAGCTAGTCTCTCATTGGTTCCCCGTCTTCCCGTTCATCCTCAGGACAAATTGCAACCTGTACGGAACAGGAGGTTAAAGGTGCTGATGCTCCAAGTAGGGAGATTGCTAGTAAAGTGGCTGGAATGGCGAAGCCGGGCACAAGGAGATGAGAAATGAGGTGAGTTTTAGAAACCTTTCCCCATCACACGGTATACCATCTTCTGGGTTTCTCATGCATGTTTTCGATGTAGGAAGATGCCCTTGAACCTGGAGATTTGGGACCCATGGGATGGGTACCACGCAGTATTACTTTAAAGGGTCTGCGTTTGCTCACCCAACCTCACCAAACCTCTCAGCCCCAAGAGTGTCCACCCTTATGTCTCATCCAGCTGTGGGTCTAGATATGGTCAATCCAGGTTGCATCACAGCCCCTGAACGCATTGTGTAAGAATTTCTCTCTCTATCACTGTCTTTGTTTCATGGGTTTTTCAAAGTAATTTATTTTTATAATGGGGTTTAGCTGCTTTTCACTGCTGTGTTTATGCCGCTTTACACCCACTTGACACACTAACAGAGAGATATCAATACATAGGCTTTAAGATTATTACTAGTCAGATATATTCTTGTGCGGTGAATAGGGCGTGTTGAGTCCAGTTCTCTGAGCAAGGAGTAGGTCTTGTCTATTACATATTGGGTTTATGGAACGGTATCTGAGCTAATTTGAAACCCTTGTTTTATGTATCACCCCACCTCACCTTTCCCGTTAAGCAGCCATAGTGTGTTTTCTGCATGTGTGACACTGTTCTGTTTTGTAATTCAGTTCAAGTGTAACGGTTTTTACATTCCCTCTATCAGTGATACCTTATGAGAAGTGTCCTTTTCTGTGTGACTTATTTCACTTAGAATCGTCATACCTAAATCCACTCATCATGCTGCTACTAGCCTTATGACATTGATTTCATGGCTGAGTGATATTCCATTGCACATAAGGACCACAACTTCTTTATCCATTTTTCTCTTTCCTGGGATATTGAAGGTGGAATGAAGTGGAGGTCCTTGTCAACAGAGCAGCCCTAAACTTTGGGGTGCTTGTGTCTTGCTGATTTTTCATTTTCCCAATTTATACCCCCATGCGTGGAAGTGCCCTATGCTCTCTAAGCTATGTTTTTTAGATGTTTCAGGACTCACCGTACACTTCTCCAGAGTGGCTGTTCGCAATTTACATCCCGCCCATCAGTGTAGCAAGGCTCCCATTTCTCCATGGCCTGTCCTGCATTTCTGGTTTTGACACTTTTTTCAGCATGGCCCTTTTGACCGATGGGAAGCGAGACTTCTTTGTAGCGCTGATTTGCCTTTCCAGGTTGCTTGGTTGGCCAAAAAGGGCGTATGCGTTTTTTCCTGAATATATTCAGGAAAAAACGCATACGCCCTTTTTGGCCAAGGGCATCATTGTCAACGTTTTGCCGCTTTTCATGTGCTTTAAAGGCGATTCGAATCTACCTCCTGAAATCTGTTTCCTGCAATTCTGCCTTGATTTCAAATCCTCTTCTTTGCCTTCCCTCAATATATTTGGGGACGAGAGTTATCATTTATAACTCTGCAGGTCTGTGAATTGCAGTGCCCTGAACCTGCATTTTACAACTCGCTTTTTTGGGAGCTGGCCGCAAAAGCACAGGATGGCTTCAGGCCCTGTTCTGGTTCCGGGGGGCAGGCTTAGCCTGTGGTTAATTCTTCTTCCTGATGGGAAAATAGAGTGACCTGTGCCTGTCCCAACACCAAGAGCTAGTCTCTCATTGGTTCCCCGTCTTCCCGTTCATCCTCAGGACAAATTGCAACCTGTACGGAACAGGAGGTTAAAGGTGCTGATGCTCCAAGTAGGGAGATTGCTAGTAAAGTGGCTGGAATGGCGAACCCGGGCACAAGGAGATGAGAAATGAGGTGAGTTTTAGAAACCTTTCCCCATCACACGGTATACCATCTTCTGGGTTTCTCATGCATGTTTTCGATGTAGGAAGATGCCCTTGAACCTGGAGATTTGGGACCCATGCGATGGGTACCACGCAGTATTACTTTAAAGGGTCTGCGTTTGCTCACCCAACCTCACCAAACCTCTCAGCCCCAAGAGTGTCCACCCTTATGTCTCATCCAGCTGTGGGTCTAGATATGGTCAATCCAGGTTGCATCACAGCCCCTGAACGCATTGTGTAAGAATTTCTCTCTCTATCACTGTCTTTGTTTCATGGGTTTTTCAAAGTAATTTATTTTTATAATGGGGTTTAGCTGCTTTTCACTGCTGTGTTTATGCCGCTTTACACCCACTTGACACACTAACAGAGAGATATCAATACATAGGCTTTAAGATTATTACTAGTCAGATATATTCTTGTGCGGTGAATAGGGCGTGTTGAGTCCAGTTCTCTGAGCAAGGAGTAGGTCTTGTCTATTACATATTGGGTTTATGGAACGGTATCTGAGCTAATTTGAAACCCTTGTTTTATGTATCACCCCACCTCACCTTTCCCGTTAAGCAGCCATAGTGTGTTTTCTGCATGTGTGACACTGTTCTGTTTTGTAATTCAGTTCAAGTGTAACGGTTTTTACATTCCCTCTATCAGTGATACCTTATGAGAAGTGTCCTTTTCTGTGTGACTTATTTCACTTAGAATCGTCATACCTAAATCCACTCATCATGCTGCTACTAGCCTTATGACATTGATTTCATGGCTGAGTGATATTCCATTGTACATAAGGACCACAACTTCTTTATCCATTTTTCTCTTTCCTGGGATATTGAAGGTGGAATGAAGTGGAGGTCCTTGTCAACAGAGCAGCCCTAAACTTTGGGGTGCTTGTGTCTTGCTGATTTTTCATTTTCCCAATTTATACCCCCATGCGTGGAAGTGCCCTATGCTCTCTAAGCTGTGTTTTTTAGATGTTTCAGGACTCACCGTACACTTCTCCAGAGTGGCTGTTCGCAATTTACATCCCGCCCATCAGTGTAGCAAGGCTCCCATTTCTCCATGGCCTGTCCTGCATTTTTGGTTTTGACACTTTTTTCAGCATGGCCCTTTTGACCGATGGGAAGCGAGACTTCTTTGTAGCGCTGATTTGCCTTTCCAGGTTGCTTGGTTGGCCAAAAAGGGCGTATGCGTTTTTTCCTGAATATATTCAGGAAAAAACGCATACGCCGTTTTTGGCCAAGGGCATCATTGTCAACGTTTTGCTGCTTTTCATGTGCTTTAAAGGCGATTCGAATCTACCTCCTGAAATCTGTTTCCTGCAATTCTGCCTTGATTTCAAATCCTCTTGTTTGCCTTCCCTCAATATATTTGTGGACGAGAGTTATCATTTATAACTCTGCATGTTTGTGAATTGCAGTGCCCTGAACCTCCATTTTACAACTCGCGTTTTTGGGAGCTGGCCGGAAAAGCACAGGATGGCTTCAGGCCCTGTTCTGGTTCCGGGGGGCAGGCTGAGTCTGTAGTTAATTCTTCTTCCTGATGGGAAAATAGAGTGACCTGTGCCTGTCCCAACACCAAGAGCTAGTCTCTCATTGGTTCCCCGTCTTCCCGTTCATCCTCAGGACAAATTGCAACCTGTACGGAACAGGAGGTTAAAGGTGCTGATGCTCCAAGTAGGGAGATTGCTAGTAAAGCAGCTGGAATGGCGATCCCGGGCATAAGGAGATGAGAAATGAGGTGCGTTTTAGAAACCTTTCCCCATCACACGGTGTACCATCTTCTGGGTTTCTCATGCATGTTTTCAATGTAGGAAGATGCTCCTGAACTTGGAGATTTGGGACCCATGCGATGGGTACCATGCAGTATTACTTTAAAGGGTCTGTGTTTACTCACTCAACCTCACCAGACCTCTCAGCCCCAAGAGTGTCCACCCTTATGTCTCATCCAGCTGTGGGTCTAGATATGGTCAATCCAGGTTGCATCACAGCCCCTGAACGCATTGTGTAAGAATTTCTCTCTCTTTCACTGTCTTTGTTTCATGGGTTTTTCAAAGTAATTTACTTTTATAATGGGGTTTAGCTGCTTTTCACTGCTGTGTTTATGCCTCTTTACACCCACTTGACACACTAACAGAGAGATATCAATACATATGTTTTAAGATTATTACTAGTCAGATATATTCTTGTGCGGTGAAGAGGGCGTGTTGAGTCCAGTTCTCTGAGCAAGGTGTAGGTCTTGTCTATTACATATTGTGTTTATGGAACGGTATCTGAAGTAATTTGAAACCCTTGTTTTATGTATCACCCCATCTCACCTTTCCCGTTAAGCAGCCATAGTGTGTTTTCTGCATGTGTGACTCTGTTCTGTTTTGTAATTCAGTTCAAGTGTAATGGTTTTTACATTCCCTGTATAAGTGATACCTTATGAGAAGTGTCCTTTTCTGTGTGACTTATTTCACTTAGAATCGTTGTACCTTAATCCACTCATCATGCTGCTACGAGCTTTATGACATTGATTTCATGGCTGAGTGATATTCCATTGTACATAAGGACCACAACTTCTTTATCCATTTTTCTCTTTCCTGGGATATTTAAGGTGGAATGAAGTGGAGGTCCTGGTCAACAGAGCAGCCCTAAACTTTGGGGTGCTTGTGTTTTGCTGATTTTTAATTTTCCCATTTTATACCCCCATGAATGGAAGTGCCCTATGCTCTCTAAGCTGTGTTTTTTAGATGTTTCAGGACTCACCGTACACTTCTCCAGAGTGGCTGTTGGCAATTTTCATCCCGCCCATCAGTGTAGCAAGGCTCCCATTTCTCCATGGCCTGTCCTGCATTTCTGGTTTTGACAGTTTTTTCAGCATGGCCCTTTTGACCGATGGGAAGCGAGACTTCTTTGTAGCGCTGATTTGCCTTTCCAGGTTGCTTGGTTGGCCAAAAAGGGCGTATGCGTTTTTTCCTGAATATATTCAGGAAAAAACGCATACGCCCTTTTTGGCCAAGGGCATCATTGTCAACGTTTTGCTGCTTTTCATGTGCTTTAAAGGCGATTCGAATCTACCTTCTGCAATCTGTTTCCTGCAATTCTGCCTGGATTTCAAATCGTCTTGTTTGCCTTCTCTCAATATATTTGTGGAGGAGAGTTATCATTTATAACTCTGCAGGTCTGTGAATTGCAGTGCCCTGAACCTGCATTTTACAACTCGCTTTTTTGGAAGCTGGCCGCAAAAGCAGAAGATGGCTTCAGGCCCTGTTCTGGTTCCGAGGGGCAGGATGAGCCTGTGGTTAATTCTTCTTCCTGATGGGAAAATAGAGTGACCTGTGCCTGTCCCAACACCAAGAGCTAGTCTCTCATTGGTTCCCCGTCTTCCCGTTCATCCTCAGGACAAATTGCAACCTGTACGGAACAGGAGGTTAAAGGTGCTGATGCTCCAAGTAGGGAGATTGCTAGTAAAGCGGCTGGAATGGCGAAGCCGGGCACAAGGAGATGAGAAATGAGGTGCGTTTTAGAAACCTTTCCCCATCACACGGTGTACCATCCTCTGGGTTTCTCATGCATGTTTTCAATGTAGGAAGATGCTCCTGAACTTGGAGATTTGGGACCCATGCGATGGGTACCATGCAGTATTACTTTAAAGGGTCTGTGTTTACTCACTCAACCTCACCAGACCTCTCAGCCCCAAGAGTGTCCACCCTTATGTCTCATCCAGCTGTGGGTCTAGATATGGTC
The DNA here is from genome assembly GCF_965194805.1 of Balaenoptera borealis. Classification (NCBI taxonomy): domain Eukaryota; kingdom Metazoa; phylum Chordata; class Mammalia; order Artiodactyla; family Balaenopteridae; genus Balaenoptera; species Balaenoptera borealis. The sequence goes on from NC_138878.1 coordinate 69,671,785, forward strand.
AATCCAGGTTGCATCACAGCCCCTGAACGCATTGTGTAAGAATTTCTCTCTCTTTCACTGTCTTTGTTTCATGGGTTTTTCAAAGTAATTTATTTTTATAATGGGGTTTAGCTGCTTTTCACTGCTGTGTTTATGCCTCTTTACACCCACTTGACACACTAACAGAGAGATATCAATACATAGGCTTTAAGATTATTACTAGTCAGATATATTCTTGTGCGGTGAATAGGGCGTGTTGAGTCCAGTTCTCTGAGCAAGGAGTAGGTCTTGTCTCTTACATATTGGGTTTATGGAACGGTATCTGAGCTAATTTGAAACCCTTGTTTTATGTATCACCCCACCTCACTTTTCCCGTTAAGTAGCCATAGTGTGTTTTCTGCATGTGTGACTCTGTTCTGTTTTGTAATTCAGTTCAAGTGTAACGGTTTTTACATTCCCTCTATCAGTGATACCTTATGAGAAGTGTCCTTTTCTGTGTGACTTATTTCACTTAGAATCGTCGTACCTAAATCCACTTATCATGCTGCTACTAACCTTATGACATTGATTTCATGGCTGAGTGATATTCCATTGCACATAAGGACCACAACTTCTTTATCCATTTTTCTCTTTCCTGGGATATTGAAGGTGGAATGAAGTGGAGGTCCTTGTCAACAGAGCAGCCCTAAACTTTGGGGTGCTTGTGTCTTGCTGATTTTTCATTTTCCCAATTTATACCCCCATGCGTGGAAGTGCCCGATGCTCTCTAAGCTGTGTTTTTTAGATGTTTCAGGACTCACCGTACACTTCTCCAGAGTGGCTGTTCGCAATTTACATCCCGCCCATCAGTGTAGCAAGGCTCCCATTTCTCCATGGCCTGTCCTGCATTTCTGGTTTTGACACTTTTTTCAGCATGGCCCTTTTGACCGATGGGAAGCGAGACTTCTTTGTAGCGCTGATTTGCCTTTCCAGGTTGCTTGGTTGGCCAAAAAGGGCGTATGCGTTTTTTCCTGAATATATTCAGGAAAAAACGCATACGCCCTTTTTGGCCAAGGGCATCATTGTCAACGTTTTGCCGCTTTTCATGTGCTTTAAAGGCGATTCGAATCTACCTCCTGAAATCTGTTTCCTGCAATTCTGCCTTGATTTCAAATCCTCTTGTTTGCCTTCCCTCAATATATTTGTGGATGAGAGTTATCATTTATAACTCTGCAGGTCTGTGAATTGCAGTGCCCTGAACCTGCATTTTACAACTCGCTTTTTTGGGAGCTGGCCGCAAAAAGACAGGATGGCTTCAGGCCCTGTTCTGGTTCCGGGGAGCAGGCTGAGACTGTGGTTAATTCTTCTTCCTGATGGGAAAATAGAGTGACCTGTGCCTGTCCCAACACCAAGAGCTAGTCTCTCATTGGTTCCCCGTCTTCCCGTTCATCCTCAGCACAAATTGCAACCTGTACGGAACAGGAGGTTAAAGGTGCTGATGCTCCAAGTAGGGAGATTGCTAGTAAAGTGGCTGGAATGGCGAACCCGGGCACAAGGAGATGAGAAATGAGGTGACTTTTAGAAACCTTTCCCCATCACACGGTATACCATCTTCTGGGTTTCTCATGCATGTTTTCGATGTAGGAAGATGCCCTTGAACCTGGAGATTTGGGACCCATGCGATGGGTACCACGCAGTATTACTTTAAAGGGTCTGCGTTTGCTCACCCAACCTCACCAAACCTCTCAGCCCCAAGAGTGTCCACCCTTATGTCTCATCCAGCTGTGGGTCTAGATATGGTCAATCCAGGTTGCATCACAGCCCCTGAACGCATTGTGTAAGAATTTCTCTCTCTTTCACTGTCTTTGTTTCATGGGTTTTTCAAAGTAATTTATTTTTATAATGGGGTTTAGCTGCTTTTCACTGCTGTGTTTATGCCGCTTTACACCCACTTGACACACTAACAGAGAGATATCAATACATAGGTTTTAAGATTATTACTAGTCAGATATATTCTTGTGCGGTGAATAGGGCGTGTTGAGTCCAGTTCTCTGAGTAAGGAGTAGGTCTTGTCTATTACATATTGGGTTTATGGAACGGTATCTGAGCTAATTTGAAACCCTTGTTTTATGTATCACCCCACCTCACCTTTCCCGTTAAGCAGCCATAGTGTGTTTTCTGCATGTGTGACACTGTTCTGTTTTGTAATTCAGTTCAAGTGTAACGGCTTGTACATTCCCTCTGTCAGTGATACCTTATGAGAAGTGTCCTTTTCTGTGTGACTTATTTCACTTAGAATCGTCGTACCTAAATCCACTCATCTTGCTGCTACTAGCCTTATGACATTGATTTCATGGCTGAGTGATATTCCATTGTACATAAGGACCACAACTTCTTTATCCATTTTTCTCTTTCCTGGGATATTGAAGGTGGAAGGAAGTGGAGGTCCTTGTCAACAGAGCAGCCCTAAACTTTGGGGTGCTTGTGTTTTGCTGATTTTTAATTTTCCCATTTTAAACCCCCATGAGTGAAAGTGCCCTATGCTCTCTAAGCTGTGTTTTTTAGATGTTTCAGGACTCACCGTTCACTTCTCCAGAGTGGCTGTTGGCAATTTACATCCCGCCCATCAGTGTAACAAGGCTCCCATTTCTCCATGGCCAGTCCTGCATTTCTGGTTTTGACACTTTTTTCAGCATGGCCCTTTTGACCGATGGGAAGCGAGACTTCTTTGTAGCGCTGATTTGCCTTTCCAGGTTGCTTGGTTGGCCAAAAAGGGCGTATGCGTTTTTTCCTGAATATATTCAGGAAAAAACGCATACGCCCTTTTTGGCCAAGGGCATCATTGTCAACGTTTTGCTGCTTTTCATGTGCTTTAAAGGCGATTCGAATCTACCTTCTGCAATCTGTTTCCTGCAATTCTGCCTTGATTTCAAATCCTCTTGTTTGCCTTCTCTCAATATATTTGTGGAGGAGAGTTATCATTTATAACTCTGCAGGTCTGTGAATTGCAGTGCCCTGAACCTGCATTTTACAACTCGCTTTTTTGGAAGCTGGCCGCAAAAGCAGAAGATGGCTTCAGGCCCTGTTCTGGTTCCGAGGGGCAGGATGAGCCTGTGGTTAATTCTTCTTCCTGATGGGAAAATAGAGTGACCTGTGCCTGTCCCAACACCAAGAGCTAGTCTCTCATTGGTTCCCCGTCTTCCCGTTCATCCTCAGGACAAATTGCAACCTGTACGGAACAGGAGGTTAAAGGTGCTGATGCTCCAAGTAGGGAGATTGCTAGTAAAGCGGCTGGAATGGCGAAGCCGGGCACAAGGAGATGAGAAATGAGGTGCGTTTTAGAAACCTTTCCCCATCACATGGTGTACCATCTTCTGGGTTTCTCATGCATGTTTTCGATGTAGCAAGATACCCTTGAACCTGGAGATTTGGGACCCATGCGATGGGTACCACGCAGTATTACTTTAAAGGGTCTGTGTTTGCTCACCCAACCTCACCAAACCTCTCAGCCCCAAGAGTGTCCACCCTTATGTCTCATCCAGCTGTGGGTCTAGATATGGTCAATCCAGGTTGCATCACAGCCCCTGAACGCATTGTGTAAGAATTTCTCTCTCTTTCACTGTCTTTGTTTCATGGGTTTTTCAAAGTAATTTACTTTTATAATGGGGTTTAGCTGCTTTTCACTGCTGTGTTTATGCCGCTTTACACCCACTTGACACACTAACAGAGAGATATCAATACATAGGTTTTAAGATTATTACTAGTCAGATATATTCTTGTGCGGTGAATAGGGCGTGTTGAGTCCAGTTCTCTGAGCAAGGAGTAGGTCTTGTCTATTACATATTGGGTCAATGGAACGGTATCTGAGCTAATTTGAAACCCTTGTTTTATGTATCACCCCACCTCACTTTTCCCGTTAAGTAGCCATAGTGTGTTTTCTGCATGTGTGACTCTGTTCTGTTTTGTAATTCAGTTCAAGTGTAACGGTTTTTACATTCCCTCTATCAGTGATACCTTATGAGAAGTGTCCTTTTCTGTGTGACTTATTTCACTTAGAATCGTCGTACCTAAATCCACTTATCATGCTGCTACTAGCCTTATGACATTGATTTCATGGCTGAGTGATATTCCATTGTACATAAGGACCACAACTTCTTTATCCATTTTTCTCTTTCCTGGGATATTTAAGGTGGAATGAAGTGGAGGTCGTTGACAACAGAGCAGCCCTAAACTTTGGGGTGCTTGTGTCTTGCTGATTTTTCATTTTCCCAATTTATACCCCCATGAGTGGAAGTGCCCTATGCTCTCTAAGCTGTGTTTTTTAGATGTTTCAGGTCTCACCGTACACTTCTCCAGAGTGGCTGTTGGCAATTTACATCCCGCCCATCAGTGTAGCAAGGCTCCCATTTCTCCATGGCCTGTCCTGAATTTCTGGTTTTGACACTTTTTACAGCATGGCCTTTTTCACCGATGGAAAGTGAGACTTCTTTGTAGCGCTGATTTGCCTTTCCAGGTTGCTTGGTTGGCCAAAAAGGGCGTATGCTTTTTTTCCTGAATATATTCAGGAAAAAACGCATACGCCGTTTTTGGCCAAGGGCATCATTGTCAACGTTTTGCTGCTTTTCATGTGCTTTAAAGGCGATTCGAATCTACCTCCTGAAATCTGTTTCCTGCAATTCTGCCTTGATTTCAAATCCTCTTCTTTGCCTTCCCTCAATATATTTGTGGACGAGAGTTATCATTTATAACTCTGCATGTTTGTGAATTGCAGTGCCCTGAACCTCCATTTTACAACTCGCGTTTTTGGGAGCTGGCCGGAAAAGCACAGGATGGCTTCAGGCCCTGTTCTGGTTCCGGGGGGCAGGCTGAGCCTGTAGTTAATTCTTCTTCCTGATGGGAAAATAGAGTGACCTGTGCCTGTCCCAACACCAAGAGCTAGTCTCTCATTGGTTCCCCGTCTTCCCGTTCATCCTCAGGACAAATTGCAACCTGTACGGAACAGGAGGTTAAAGGTGCTGATGCTCCAAGTAGGGAGATTGCTAGTAAAGCAGCTGGAATGGCGATCCCGGGCATAAGGAGATGAGAAATGAGGTGCGTTTTAGAAACCTTTCCCCATCACACGGTGTACCATCTTCTGGGTTTCTCATGCATGTTTTCAATGTAGGAAGATGCTCCTGAACTTGGAGATTTGGGACCCATGCGATGGGTACCATGCAGTATTACTTTAAAGGGTCTGTGTTTACTCACTCAACCTCACCAGACCTCTCAGCCCCAAGAGTGTCCACCCTTATGTCTCATCCAGCTGTGGGTCTAGATATGGTCAATCCAGGTTGCATCACAGCCCCTGAACGCATTGTGTAAGAATTTCTCTCTCTTTCACTGTCTTTGTTTCATGGGTTTTTCAAAGTAATTTATTTTTATAATGGGGTTTAGCTGCTTTTCACTGCTGTGTTTATGCCTCTTTACACCCACTTGACACACTAACAGAGAGATATCAATACATATGTTTTAAGATTATTACTAGTCAGATATATTCTTGTGCGGTGAAGAGGGCGTGTTGAGTCCAGTTCTCTGAGCAAGGTGTAGGTCTTGTCTATTACATATTGTGTTTATGGAACGGTATCTGAAGTAATTTGAAACCCTTGTTTTATGTATCACCCCATCTCACCTTTCCCGTTAAGCAGCCATAGTGTGTTTTCTGCATGTGTGACTCTGTTCTGTTTTGTAATTCAGTTCAAGTGTAATGGTTTTTACATTCCCTGTATAAGTGATACCTTATGAGAAGTGTCCTTTTCTGTGTGACTTATTTCACTTAGAATCGTTGTACCTTAATCCACTCATCATGCTGCTACGAGCCTTATGACATTGATTTCATGGCTGAGTGATATTCCATTGCACATAAGGACCACAACTTCTTTATCCATTTTTCTCTTTCCTGGGATATTGAAGGTGGAATGAAGTGGAGGTCCTTGTCAACAGAGCAGCCCTAAACATTGGGGTGCTTGTGTCTTGCTGATTTTTCATTTTCCCAATTTATACCCCCATGCGTGGAAGTGCCCTATGCTCTCTAAGCTGTGTTTTTTAGATGTTTCAGGACTCACCGTACACTTCTCCAGAGTGGCTGTTGGCAATTTACATCCCGCCCATCAGTGTAGCAAGGCTCCCATTTCTCCATGGCCAGTCCTGCATTTCTGGTTTTGACACTTTTTTCAGCCTGGCCCTTTTGACCGATGGGAAGCGAGACTTCTTTGTAGCGCTGATTTGCCTTTCCAGGTTGCTTGGTTGGCCAAAAAGGGCGTATGCGTTTTTTCCTGAATATATTCAGGAAAAAACGCATACGCCCTTTTTGGCCAAGGGCATCATTGTCAACGTTTTGCTGCTTTTCATGTGCTTTAAAGGCGATTCGAATCTACCTTCTGCAATCTGTTTCCTGCAATTCTGCCTTGATTTCAAATCCTCTTGTTTGCCTTCTCTCAATATATTTGTGGATGAGAGTTATCATTTATAACTCTGCAGGTCTGTGAATTGCAGTGCCCTGAACCTGCATTTTACAACTCGCTTTTTTGGGAGCTGGCCGCAAAAGCACAGGATGGCTTCAGGCCCTGTTCTGGTTCCGGGGAGCAGGCTGAGACTGTGGTTAATTCTTCTTCCTGATGGGAAAATAGAGTGACCTGTGCCTGTCCCAACACCAAGAGCTAGTCTCTCATTGGTTCCCCGTCTTCCCGTTCATCCTCAGCACAAATTGCAACCTGTACGGAACAGGAGGTTAAAGGTGCTGATGCTCCAAGTAGGGAGATTGCTAGTAAAGTGGCTGGAATGGCGAACCCGGGCACAAGGAGATGAGAAATGAGGTGAGTTTTAGAAACCTTTCCCCATCACACGGTATACCATCTTCTGGGTTTCTCATGCATGTTTTCGATGTAGGAAGATGCCCTTGAACCTGGAGATTTGGGACCCATGCGATGGGTACCACGCAGTATTACTTTAAAGGGTCTGCGTTTGCTCACCCAACCTCACCAAACCTCTCAGCCCCAAGAGTGTCCACCCTTATGTCTCATCCAGCTGTGGGTCTAGATATGGTCAATCCAGGTTGCATCACAGCCCCTGAACGCATTGTGTAAGAATTTCTCTCTCTATCACTGTCTTTGTTTCATGGGTTTTTCAAAGTAATTTATTTTTATAATGGGGTTTAGCTGCTTTTCACTGCTGTGTTTATGCCGCTTTACACCCACTTGACACACTAACAGAGAGATATCAATACATAGGCTTTAAGATTATTACTAGTCAGATATATTCTTGTGCGGTGAATAGGGCGTGTTGAGTCCAGTTCTCTGAGCAAGGAGTAGGTCTTGTCTATTACATATTGGGTTTATGGAACGGTATCTGAGCTAATTTGAAACCCTTGTTTTATGTATCACCCCACCTCACCTTTCCCGTTAAGCAGCCATAGTGTGTTTTCTGCATGTGTGACACTGTTCTGTTTTGTAATTCAGTTCAAGTGTAACGGTTTTTACATTCCCTCTATCAGTGATACCTTATGAGAAGTGTCCTTTTCTGTGTGACTTATTTCACTTAGAATCGTCATACCTAAATCCACTCATCATGCTGCTACTAGCCTTATGACATTGATTTCATGGCTGAGTGATATTCCATTGTACATAAGGACCACAACTTCTTTATCCATTTTTCTCTTTCCTGGGATATTGAAGGTGGAATGAAGTGGAGGTCCTTGTCAACAGAGCAGCCCTAAACTTTGGGGTGCTTGTGTCTTGCTGATTTTTCATTTTCCCAATTTATACCCCCATGCGTGGAAGTGCCCTATGCTCTCTAAGCTGTGTTTTTTAGATGTTTCAGGACTCACCGTACACTTCTCCAGAGTGGCTGTTCGCAATTTACATCCCGCCCATCAGTGTAGCAAGGCTCCCATTTCTCCATGGCCTGTCCTGCATTTCTGGTTTTGACACTTTTTTCAGCATGGCCCTTTTGACCGATGGGAAGCGAGACTTCTTTGTAGCGCTGATTTGCCTTTCCAGGTTGCTTGGTTGGCCAAAAAGGGCGTATGCGTTTTTTCCTGAATATATTCAGGAAAAAACGCATACGCCGTTTTTGGCCAAGGGCATCATTGTCAACGTTTTGCTGCTTTTCATGTGCTTTAAAGGCGATTCGAATCTACCTCCTGAAATCTGTTTCCTGCAATTCTGCCTTGATTTCAAATCCTCTTGTTTGCCTTCCCTCAATATATTTGTGGACGAGAGTTATCATTTATAACTCTGCATGTTTGTGAATTGCAGTGCCCTGAACCTCCATTTTACAACTCGCGTTTTTGGGAGCTGGCCGGAAAAGCACAGGATGGCTTCAGGCCCTGTTCTGGTTCCGGGGGGCAGGCTGAGTCTGTAGTTAATTCTTCTTCCTGATGGGAAAATAGAGTGACCTGTGCCTGTCCCAACACCAAGAGCTAGTCTCTCATTGGTTCCCCGTCTTCCCGTTCATCCTCAGGACAAATTGCAACCTGTACGGAACAGGAGGTTAAAGGTGCTGATGCTCCAAGTAGGGAGATTGCTAGTAAAGCAGCTGGAATGGCGATCCCGGGCATAAGGAGATGAGAAATGAGGTGCGTTTTAGAAACCTTTCCCCATCACACGGTGTACCATCTTCTGGGTTTCTCATGCATGTTTTCAATGTAGGAAGATGCTCCTGAACTTGGAGATTTGGGACCCATGCGATGGGTACCATGCAGTATTACTTTAAAGGGTCTGTGTTTACTCACTCAACCTCACCAGACCTCTCAGCCCCAAGAGTGTCCACCCTTATGTCTCATCCAGCTGTGGGTCTAGATATGGTCAATCCAGGTTGCATCACAGCCCCTGAACGCATTGTGTAAGAATTTCTCTCTCTTTCACTGTCTTTGTTTCATGGGTTTTTCAAAGTAATTTACTTTTATAATGGGGTTTAGCTGCTTTTCACTGCTGTGTTTATGCCTCTTTACACCCACTTGACACACTAACAGAGAGATATCAATACATATGTTTTAAGATTATTACTAGTCAGATATATTCTTGTGCGGTGAAGAGGGCGTGTTGAGTCCAGTTCTCTGAGCAAGGTGTAGGTCTTGTCTATTACATATTGGGTTTATGGAACGGTATCTGAAGTAATTTGAAACCCTTGTTTTATGTATCACCCCATCTCACCTTTCCCGTTAAGCAGCCATAGTGTGTTTTCTGCATGTGTGACTCTGTTCTGTTTTGTAATTCAGTTCAAGTGTAATGGTTTTTACATTCCCTGTATAAGTGATACCTTATGAGAAGTGTCCTTTTCTGTGTGACTTATTTCACTTAGAATCGTTGTACCTTAATCCACTCATCATGCTGCTACGAGCTTTATGACATTGATTTCATGGCTGAGTGATATTCCATTGTACATAAGGACCACAACTTCTTTATCCATTTTTCTCTTTCCTGGGATATTTAAGGTGGAATGAAGTGGAGGTCCTGGTCAACAGAGCAGCCCTAAACTTTGGGGTGCTTGTGTTTTGCTGATTTTTAATTTTCCCATTTTATACCCCCATGAATGGAAGTGCCCTATGCTCTCTAAGCTGTGTTTTTTAGATGTTTCAGGACTCACCGTACACTTCTCCAGAGTGGCTGTTGGCAATTTTCATCCCGCCCATCAGTGTAGCAAGGCTCCCATTTCTCCATGGCCTGTCCTGCATTTCTGGTTTTGACAGTTTTTTCAGCATGGCCCTTTTGACCGATGGGAAGCGAGACTTCTTTGTAGCGCTGATTTGCCTTTCCAGGTTGCTTGGTTGGCCAAAAAGGGCGTATGCGTTTTTTCCTGAATATATTCAGGAAAAAACGCATACGCCCTTTTTGGCCAAGGGCATCATTGTCAACGTTTTGCTGCTTTTCATGTGCTTTAAAGGCGATTCGAATCTACCTTCTGCAATCTGTTTCCTGCAATTCTGCCTGGATTTCAAATCGTCTTGTTTGCCTTCTCTCAATATATTTGTGGAGGAGAGTTATCATTTATAACTCTGCAGGTCTGTGAATTGCAGTGCCCTGAACCTGCATTTTACAACTCGCTTTTTTGGAAGCTGGCCGCAAAAGCAGAAGATGGCTTCAGGCCCTGTTCTGGTTCCGAGGGGCAGGATGAGCCTGTGGTTAATTCTTCTTCCTGATGGGAAAATAGAGTGACCTGTGCCTGTCCCAACACCAAGAGCTAGTCTCTCATTGGTTCCCCGTCTTCCCGTTCATCCTCAGGACAAATTGCAACCTGTACGGAACAGGAGGTTAAAGGTGCTGATGCTCCAAGTAGGGAGATTGCTAGTAAAGCGGCTGGAATGGCGAAGCCGGGCACAAGGAGATGAGAAATGAGGTGCGTTTTAGAAACCTTTCCCCATCACACGGTGTACCATCCTCTGGGTTTCTCATGCATGTTTTCAATGTAGGAAGATGCTCCTGAACTTGGAGATTTGGGACCCATGCGATGGGTACCATGCAGTATTACTTTAAAGGGTCTGTGTTTACTCACTCAACCTCACCAGACCTCTCAGCCCCAAGAGTGTCCACCCTTATGTCTCATCCAGCTGTGGGTCTAGATATGGTCAATCCAGGTTGCATCACAGCCCCTGAACGCATTGTGTAAGAATTTCTCTCTCTTTCACTGTCTTTGTTTCATGGGTTTTTCAAAGTAATTTATTTTTATAATGGGGTTTAGCTGCTTTTCACTGCTGTGTTTATGCCTCTTTACACCCACTTGACACACTAACAGAGAGATATCAATACATAGGCTTTAAGATTATTACTAGTCAGATATATTCTTGTGCGGTGAATAGGGCGTGTTGAGTCCAGTTCTCTGAGCAAGGAGTAGGTCTTGTCTCTTACATATTGGGTTTATGGAACGGTATCTGAGCTAATTTGAAACCCTTGTTTTATGTATCACCCCACCTCACTTTTCCCGTTAAGTAGCCATAGTGTGTTTTCTGCATGTGTGACTCTGTTCTGTTTTGTAATTCAGTTCAAGTGTAACGGTTTTTACATTCCCTCTATCAGTGATACCTTATGAGAAGTGTCCTTTTCTGTGTGACTTATTTCACTTAGAATCGTCGTACCTAAATCCACTTATCATGCTGCTACTAACCTTATGACATTGATTTCATGGCTGAGTGATATTCCATTGCACATAAGGACCACAACTTCTTTATCCATTTTTCTCTTTCCTGGGATATTGAAGGTGGAATGAAGTGGAGGTCCTTGTCAACAGAGCAGCCCTAAACTTTGGGGTGCTTGTGTCTTGCTGATTTTTCATTTTCCCAATTTATACCCCCATGCGTGGAAGTGCCCGATGCTCTCTAAGCTGTGTTTTTTAGATGTTTCAGGACTCACCGTACACTTCTCCAGAGTGGCTGTTCGCAATTTACATCCCGCCCATCAGTGTAGCAAGGCTCCCATTTCTCCATGGCCTGTCCTGCATTTCTGGTTTTGACACTTTTTTCAGCATGGCCCTTTTGACCGATGGGAAGCGAGACTTCTTTGTAGCGCTGATTTGCCTTTCCAGGTTGCTTGGTTGGCCAAAAAGGGCGTATGCGTTTTTTCCTGAATATATTCAGGAAAAAACGCATACGCCCTTTTTGGCCAAGGGCATCATTGTCAACGTTTTGCCGCTTTTCATGTGCTTTAAAGGCGATTCGAATCTACCTCCTGAAATCTGTTTCCTGCAATTCTGCCTTGATTTCAAATCCTCTTGTTTGCCTTCCCTCAATATATTTGTGGATGAGAGTTATCATTTATAACTCTGCAGGTCTGTGAATTGCAGTGCCCTGAACCTGCATTTTACAACTCGCTTTTTTGGGAGCTGGCCGCAAAAAGACAGGATGGCTTCAGGCCCTGTTCTGGTTCCGGGGAGCAGGCTGAGACTGTGGTTAATTCTTCTTCCTGATGGGAAAATAGAGTGACCTGTGCCTGTCCCAACACCAAGAGCTAGTCTCTCATTGGTTCCCCGTCTTCCCGTTCATCCTCAGCACAAATTGCAACCTGTACGGAACAGGAGGTTAAAGGTGCTGATGCTCCAAGTAGGGAGATTGCTAGTAAAGTGGCTGGAATGGCGAACCCGGGCACAAGGAGATGAGAAATGAGGTGACTTTTAGAAACCTTTCCCCATCACACGGTATACCATCTTCTGGGTTTCTCATGCATGTTTTCGATGTAGGAAGATGCCCTTGAACCTGGAGATTTGGGACCCATGCGATGGGTACCACGCAGTATTACTTTAAAGGGTCTGCGTTTGCTCACCCAACCTCACCAAACCTCTCAGCCCCAAGAGTGTCCACCCTTATGTCTCATCCAGCTGTGGGTCTAGATATGGTCAATCCAGGTTGCATCACAGCCCCTGAACGCATTGTGTAAGAATTTCTCTCTCTTTCACTGTCTTTGTTTCATGGGTTTTTCAAAGTAATTTATTTTTATAATGGGGTTTAGCTGCTTTTCACTGCTGTGTTTATGCCGCTTTACACCCACTTGACACACTAACAGAGAGATATCAATACATAGGTTTTAAGATTATTACTAGTCAGATATATTCTTGTGCGGTGAATAGGGCGTGTTGAGTCCAGTTCTCTGAGTAAGGAGTAGGTCTTGTCTATTACATATTGGGTTTATGGAACGGTATCTGAGCTAATTTGAAACCCTTGTTTTATGTATCACCCCACCTCACCTTTCCCGTTAAGCAGCCATAGTGTGTTTTCTGCATGTGTGACACTGTTCTGTTTTGTAATTCAGTTCAAGTGTAACGGCTTGTACATTCCCTCTGTCAGTGATACCTTATGAGAAGTGTCCTTTTCTGTGTGACTTATTTCACTTAGAATCGTCGTACCTAAATCCACTCATCTTGCTGCTACTAGCCTTATGACATTGATTTCATGGCTGAGTGATATTCCATTGTACATAAGGACCACAACTTCTTTATCCATTTTTCTCTTTCCTGGGATATTGAAGGTGGAAGGAAGTGGAGGTCCTTGTCAACAGAGCAGCCCTAAACTTTGGGGTGCTTGTGTTTTGCTGATTTTTAATTTTCCCATTTTAAACCCCCATGAGTGAAAGTGCCCTATGCTCTCTAAGCTGTGTTTTTTAGATGTTTCAGGACTCACCGTTCACTTCTCCAGAGTGGCTGTTGGCAATTTACATCCCGCCCATCAGTGTAACAAGGCTCCCATTTCTCCATGGCCAGTCCTGCATTTCTGGTTTTGACACTTTTTTCAGCATGGCCCTTTTGACCGATGGGAAGCGAGACTTCTTTGTAGCGCTGATTTGCCTTTCCAGGTTGCTTGGTTGGCCAAAAAGGGCGTATGCGTTTTTTCCTGAATATATTCAGGAAAAAACGCATACGCCCTTTTTGGCCAAGGGCATCATTGTCAACGTTTTGCTGCTTTTCATGTGCTTTAAAGGCGATTCGAATCTACCTTCTGCAATCTGTTTCCTGCAATTCTGCCTTGATTTCAAATCCTCTTGTTTTTCTTCTCTCAATATATTTGTGGAGGAGAGTTATCATTTATAACTCTGCAGGTCTGTGAATTGCAGTGCCCTGAACCTGCATTTTACAACTCGCTTTTTTGGAAGCTGGCCGCAAAAGCAGAAGATGGCTTCAGGCCCTGTTCTGGTTCCGAGGGGCAGGATGAGCCTGTGGTTAATTCTTCTTCCTGATGGGAAAATAGAGTGACCTGTGCCTGTCCCAACACCAAGAGCTAGTCTCTCATTGGTTCCCCGTCTTCCCGTTCATCCTCAGGACAAATTGCAACCTGTACGGAACAGGAGGTTAAAGGTGCTGATGCTCCAAGTAGGGAGATTGCTAGTAAAGCGGCTGGAATGGCGAAGCCGGGCACAAGGAGATGAGAAATGAGGTGCGTTTTAGAAACCTTTCCCCATCACATGGTGTACCATCTTCTGGGTTTCTCATGCATGTTTTCGATGTAGCAAGATACCCTTGAACCTGGAGATTTGGGACCCATGCGATGGGTACCACGCAGTATTACTTTAAAGGGTCTGTGTTTGCTCACCCAACCTCACCAAACCTCTCAGCCCCAAGAGTGTCCACCCTTATGTCTCATCCAGCTGTGGGTCTAGATATGGTCAATCCAGGTTGCATCACAGCCCCTGAACGCATTGTGTAAGAATTTCTCTCTCTTTCACTGTCTTTGTTTCATGGGTTTTTCAAAGTAATTTACTTTTATAATGGGGTTTAGCTGCTTTTCACTGCTGTGTTTATGCCGCTTTACACCCACTTGACACACTAACAGAGAGATATCAATACATAGGTTTTAAGATTATTACTAGTCAGATATATTCTTGTGCGGTGAATAGGGCGTGTTGAGTCCAGTTCTCTGAGCAAGGAGTAGGTCTTGTCTATTACATATTGGGTCAATGGAACGGTATCTGAGCTAATTTGAAACCCTTGTTTTATGTATCACCCCACCTCACTTTTCCCGTTAAGTAGCCATAGTGTGTTTTCTGCATGTGTGACTCTGTTCTGTTTTGTAATTCAGTTCAAGTGTAACGGTTTTTACATTCCCTCTATCAGTGATACCTTATGAGAAGTGTCCTTTTCTGTGTGACTTATTTCACTTAGAATCGTCGTACCTAAATCCACTTATCATGCTGCTACTAGCCTTATGACATTGATTTCATGGCTGAGTGATATTCCATTGTACATAAGGACCACAACTTCTTTATCCATTTTTCTCTTTCCTGGGATATTTAAGGTGGAATGAAGTGGAGGTCGTTGACAACAGAGCAGCCCTAAACTTTGGGGTGCTTGTGTCTTGCTGATTTTTCATTTTCCCAATTTATACCCCCATGAGTGGAAGTGCCCTATGCTCTCTAAGCTGTGTTTTTTAGATGTTTCAGGTCTCACCGTACACTTCTCCAGAGTGGCTGTTGGCAATTTACATCCCGCCCATCAGTGTAGCAAGGCTCCCATTTCTCCATGGCCTGTCCTGAATTTCTGGTTTTGACACTTTTTACAGCATGGCCTTTTTCACCGATGGAAAGTGAGACTTCTTTGTAGCGCTGATTTGCCTTTCCAGGTTGCTTGGTTGGCCAAAAAGGGCGTATGCTTTTTTTCCTGAATATATTCAGGAAAAAACGCATACGCCGTTTTTGGCCAAGGGCATCATTGTCAACGTTTTGCTGCTTTTCATGTGCTTTAAAGGCGATTCGAATCTACCTCCTGAAATCTGTTTCCTGCAATTCTGCCTTGATTTCAAATCCTCTTCTTTGCCTTCCCTCAATATATTTGTGGACGAGAGTTATCATTTATAACTCTGCATGTTTGTGAATTGCAGTGCCCTGAACCTCCATTTTACAACTCGCGTTTTTGGGAGCTGGCCGGAAAAGCACAGGATGGCTTCAGGCCCTGTTCTGGTTCCGGGGGGCAGGCTGAGCCTGTAGTTAATTCTTCTTCCTGATGGGAAAATAGAGTGACCTGTGCCTGTCCCAACACCAAGAGCTAGTCTCTCATTGGTTCCCCGTCTTCCCGTTCATCCTCAGGACAAATTGCAACCTGTACGGAACAGGAGGTTAAAGGTGCTGATGCTCCAAGTAGGGAGATTGCTAGTAAAGCAGCTGGAATGGCGATCCCGGGCATAAGGAGATGAGAAATGAGGTGCGTTTTAGAAACCTTTCCCCATCACACGGTGTACCATCTTCTGGGTTTCTCATGCATGTTTTCAATGTAGGAAGATGCTCCTGAACTTGGAGATTTGGGACCCATGCGATGGGTACCATGCAGTATTACTTTAAAGGGTCTGTGTTTACTCACTCAACCTCACCAGACCTCTCAGCCCCAAGAGTGTCCACCCTTATGTCTCATCCAGCTGTGGGTCTAGATATGGTCAATCCAGGTTGCATCACAGCCCCTGAACGCATTGTGTAAGAATTTCTCTCTCTTTCACTGTCTTTGTTTCATGGGTTTTTCAAAGTAATTTATTTTTATAATGGGGTTTAGCTGCTTTTCACTGCTGTGTTTATGCCTCTTTACACCCACTTGACACACTAACAGAGAGATATCAATACATATGTTTTAAGATTATTACTAGTCAGATATATTCTTGTGCGGTGAAGAGGGCGTGTTGAGTCCAGTTCTCTGAGCAAGGTGTAGGTCTTGTCTATTACATATTGTGTTTATGGAACGGTATCTGAAGTAATTTGAAACCCTTGTTTTATGTATCACCCCATCTCACCTTTCCCGTTAAGCAGCCATAGTGTGTTTTCTGCATGTGTGACTCTGTTCTGTTTTGTAATTCAGTTCAAGTGTAATGGTTTTTACATTCCCTGTATAAGTGATACCTTATGAGAAGTGTCCTTTTCTGTGTGACTTATTTCACTTAGAATCGTTGTACCTTAATCCACTCATCATGCTGCTACGAGCCTTATGACATTGATTTCATGGCTGAGTGATATTCCATTGCACATAAGGACCACAACTTCTTTATCCATTTTTCTCTTTCCTGGGATATTGAAGGTGGAATGAAGTGGAGGTCCTTGTCAACAGAGCAGCCCTAAACATTGGGGTGCTTGTGTCTTGCTGATTTTTCATTTTCCCAATTTATACCCCCATGCGTGGAAGTGCCCTATGCTCTCTAAGCTGTGTTTTTTAGATGTTTCAGGACTCACCGTTCACTTCTCCAGAGTGGCTGTTGGCAATTTACATCCCGCCCATCAGTGTAGCAAGGCTCCCATTTCTCCATGGCCAGTCCTGCATTTCTGGTTTTGACACTTTTTTCAGCCTGGCCCTTTTGACCGATGGGAAGCGAGACTTCTTTGTAGCGCTGATTTGCCTTTCCAGGTTGCTTGGTTGGCCAAAAAGGGCGTATGCGTTTTTTCCTGAATATATTCAGGAAAAAACGCATACGCCCTTTTTGGCCAAGGGCATCATTGTCAACGTTTTGCTGCTTTTCATGTGCTTTAAAGGCGATTCGAATCTACCTTCTGCAATCTGTTTCCTGCAATTCTGCCTTGATTTCAAATCCTCTTGTTTGCCTTCTCTCAATATATTTGTGGATGAGAGTTATCATTTATAACTCTGCAGGTCTGTGAATTGCAGTGCCCTGAACCTGCATTTTACAACTCGCTTTTTTGGGAGCTGGCCGCAAAAGCACAGGATGGCTTCAGGCCCTGTTCTGGTTCCGGGGAGCAGGCTGAGACTGTGGTTAATTCTTCTTCCTGATGGGAAAATAGAGTGACCTGTGCCTGTCCCAACACCAAGAGCTAGTCTCTCATTGGTTCCCCGTCTTCCCGTTCATCCTCAGGACAAATTGCAACCTGTACGGAACAGGAGGTTAAAGGTGCTGATGCTCCAAGTAGGGAGATTGCTAGTAAAGTGGCTGGAATGGCGAACCCGGGCACAAGGAGATGAGAAATGAGGTGAGTTTTAGAAACCTTTCCCCATCACACGGTATACCATCTTCTGGGTTTCTCATGCATGTTTTCGATGTAGGAAGATGCCCTTGAACCTGGAGATTTGGGACCCATGGGATGGGTACCACGCAGTATTACTTTAAAGGGTCTGCGTTTGCTCACCCAACCTCACCAAACCTCTCAGCCCCAAGAGTGTCCACCCTTATGTCTCATCCAGCTGTGGGTCTAGATATGGTCAATCCAGGTTGCATCACAGCCCCTGAACGCATTGTGTAAGAATTTCTCTCTCTTTCACTGTCTTTGTTTCATGGGTTTTTCAAAGTAATTTATTTTTATAATGGGGTTTAGCTGCTTTTCACTGCTGTGTTTATGCCGCTTTACACCCACTTGACACACTAACAGAGAGATATCAATACATAGGTTTTAAGATTATTACTAGTCAGATATATTCTTGTGCGGTGAATAGGGCGTGTTGAGTCCAGTTCTCTGAGTAAGGAGTAGGTCTTGTCTATTACATATTGGGTTTATGGAACGGTATCTGAGCTAATTTGAAACCCTTGTTTTATGTATCACCCCACCTCACCTTTCCCGTTAAGCAGCCATAGTGTGTTTTCTGCATGTGTGACACTGTTCTGTTTTGTAATTCAGTTCAAGTGTAACGGCTTGTACATTCCCTCTGTCAGTGATACCTTATGAGAAGTGTCCTTTTCTGTGTGACTTATTTCACTTAGAATCGTCGTACCTAAATCCACTCATCTTGCTGCTACTAGCCTTATGACATTGATTTCATGGCTGAGTGATATTCCATTGTACATAAGGACCACAACTTCTTTATCCATTTTTCTCTTTCCTGGGATATTGAAGGTGGAAGGAAGTGGAGGTCCTTGTCAACAGAGCAGCCCTAAACTTTGGGGTGCTTGTGTTTTGCTGATTTTTAATTTTCCCATTTTAAACCCCCATGAGTGAAAGTGCCCTATGCTCTCTAAGCTGTGTTTTTTAGATGTTTCAGGACTCACCGTTCACTTCTCCAGAGTGGCTGTTGGCAATTTACATCCCGCCCATCAGTGTAACAAGGCTCCCATTTCTCCATGGCCAGTCCTGCATTTCTGGTTTTGACACTTTTTTCAGCATGGCCCTTTTGACCGATGGGAAGCGAGACTTCTTTGTAGCGCTGATTTGCCTTTCCAGGTTGCTTGGTTGGCCAAAAAGGGCGTATGCGTTTTTTCCTGAATATATTCAGGAAAAAACGCATACGCCCTTTTTGGCCAAGGGCATCATTGTCAACGTTTTGCTGCTTTTCATGTGCTTTAAAGGCGATTCGAATCTACCTTCTGCAATCTGTTTCCTGCAATTCTGCCTTGATTTCAAATCCTCTTGTTTTTCTTCTCTCAATATATTTGTGGAGGAGAGTTATCATTTATAACTCTGCAGGTCTGTGAATTGCAGTGCCCTGAACCTGCATTTTACAACTCGCTTTTTTGGAAGCTGGCCGCAAAAGCAGAAGATGGCTTCAGGCCCTGTTCTGGTTCCGAGGGGCAGGATGAGCCTGTGGTTAATTCTTCTTCCTGATGGGAAAATAGAGTGACCTGTGCCTGTCCCAACACCAAGAGCTAGTCTCTCATTGGTTCCCCGTCTTCCCGTTCATCCTCAGGACAAATTGCAACCTGTACGGAACAGGAGGTTAAAGGTGCTGATGCTCCAAGTAGGGAGATTGCTAGTAAAGCGGCTGGAATGGCGAAGCCGGGCACAAGGAGATGAGAAATGAGGTGCGTTTTAGAAACCTTTCCCCATCACATGGTGTACCATCTTCTGGGTTTCTCATGCATGTTTTCGATGTAGCAAGATACCCTTGAACCTGGAGATTTGGGACCCATGCGATGGGTACCACGCAGTATTACTTTAAAGGGTCTGTGTTTGCTCACCCAACCTCACCAAACCTCTCAGCCCCAAGAGTGTCCACCCTTATGTCTCATCCAGCTGTGGGTCTAGATATGGTCAATCCAGGTTGCATCACAGCCCCTGAACGCATTGTGTAAGAATTTCTCTCTCTTTCACTGTCTTTGTTTCATGGGTTTTTCAAAGTAATTTACTTTTATAATGGGGTTTAGCTGCTTTTCACTGCTGTGTTTATGCCGCTTTACACCCACTTGACACACTAACAGAGAGATATCAATACATAGGTTTTAAGATTATTACTAGTCAGATATATTCTTGTGCGGTGAATAGGGCGTGTTGAGTCCAGTTCTCTGAGCAAGGAGTAGGTCTTGTCTATTACATATTGGGTCAATGGAACGGTATCTGAGCTAATTTGAAACCCTTGTTTTATGTATCACCCCACCTCACTTTTCCCGTTAAGTAGCCATAGTGTGTTTTCTGCATGTGTGACTCTGTTCTGTTTTGTAATTCAGTTCAAGTGTAACGGTTTTTACATTCCCTCTATCAGTGATACCTTATGAGAAGTGTCCTTTTCTGTGTGACTTATTTCACTTAGAATCGTCGTACCTAAATCCACTTATCATGCTGCTACTAGCCTTATGACATTGATTTCATGGCTGAGTGATATTCCATTGTACATAAGGACCACAACTTCTTTATCCATTTTTCTCTTTCCTGGGATATTTAAGGTGGAATGAAGTGGAGGTCGTTGACAACAGAGCAGCCCTAAACTTTGGGGTGCTTGTGTCTTGCTGATTTTTCATTTTCCCAATTTATACCCCCATGAGTGGAAGTGCCCTATGCTCTCTAAGCTGTGTTTTTTAGATGTTTCAGGTCTCACCGTACACTTCTCCAGAGTGGCTGTTGGCAATTTACATCCCGCCCATCAGTGTAGCAAGGCTCCCATTTCTCCATGGCCTGTCCTGAATTTCTGGTTTTGACACTTTTTACAGCATGGCCTTTTTCACCGATGGAAAGTGAGACTTCTTTGTAGCGCTGATTTGCCTTTCCAGGTTGCTTGGTTGGCCAAAAAGGGCGTATGCTTTTTTTCCTGAATATATTCAGGAAAAAACGCATACGCCGTTTTTGGCCAAGGGCATCATTGTCAACGTTTTGCTGCTTTTCATGTGCTTTAAAGGCGATTCGAATCTACCTCCTGAAATCTGTTTCCTGCAATTCTGCCTTGATTTCAAATCCTCTTCTTTGCCTTCCCTCAATATATTTGTGGACGAGAGTTATCATTTATAACTCTGCATGTTTGTGAATTGCAGTGCCCTGAACCTCCATTTTACAACTCGCGTTTTTGGGAGCTGGCCGGAAAAGCACAGGATGGCTTCAGGCCCTGTTCTGGTTCCGGGGGGCAGGCTGAGCCTGTAGTTAATTCTTCTTCCTGATGGGAAAATAGAGTGACCTGTGCCTGTCCCAACACCAAGAGCTAGTCTCTCATTGGTTCCCCGTCTTCCCGTTCATCCTCAGGACAAATTGCAACCTGTACGGAACAGGAGGTTAAAGGTGCTGATGCTCCAAGTAGGGAGATTGCTAGTAAAGCAGCTGGAATGGCGATCCCGGGCATAAGGAGATGAGAAATGAGGTGCGTTTTAGAAACCTTTCCCCATCACACGGTGTACCATCTTCTGGGTTTCTCATGCATGTTTTCAATGTAGGAAGATGCTCCTGAACTTGGAGATTTGGGACCCATGCGATGGGTACCATGCAGTATTACTTTAAAGGGTCTGTGTTTACTCACTCAACCTCACCAGACCTCTCAGCCCCAAGAGTGTCCACCCTTATGTCTCATCCAGCTGTGGGTCTAGATATGGTCAATCCAGGTTGCATCACAGCCCCTGAACGCATTGTGTAAGAATTTCTCTCTCTTTCACTGTCTTTGTTTCATGGGTTTTTCAAAGTAATTTATTTTTATAATGGGGTTTAGCTGCTTTTCACTGCTGTGTTTATGCCTCTTTACACCCACTTGACACACTAACAGAGAGATATCAATACATATGTTTTAAGATTATTACTAGTCAGATATATTCTTGTGCGGTGAAGAGGGCGTGTTGAGTCCAGTTCTCTGAGCAAGGTGTAGGTCTTGTCTATTACATATTGTGTTTATGGAACGGTATCTGAAGTAATTTGAAACCCTTGTTTTATGTATCACCCCATCTCACCTTTCCCGTTAAGCAGCCATAGTGTGTTTTCTGCATGTGTGACTCTGTTCTGTTTTGTAATTCAGTTCAAGTGTAATGGTTTTTACATTCCCTGTATAAGTGATACCTTATGAGAAGTGTCCTTTTCTGTGTGACTTATTTCACTTAGAAT
Source organism: Balaenoptera borealis (assembly GCF_965194805.1). Classification (NCBI taxonomy): domain Eukaryota; kingdom Metazoa; phylum Chordata; class Mammalia; order Artiodactyla; family Balaenopteridae; genus Balaenoptera; species Balaenoptera borealis. Next base: position 69,693,402 of record NC_138878.1, read on the forward strand.
CGTTGTACCTTAATCCACTCATCATGCTGCTACGAGCCTTATGACATTGATTTCATGGCTGAGTGATATTCCATTGCACATAAGGACCACAACTTCTTTATCCATTTTTCTCTTTCCTGGGATATTGAAGGTGGAATGAAGTGGAGGTCCTTGTCAACAGAGCAGCCCTAAACATTGGGGTGCTTGTGTCTTGCTGATTTTTCATTTTCCCAATTTATACCCCCATGCGTGGAAGTGCCCTATGCTCTCTAAGCTGTGTTTTTTAGATGTTTCAGGACTCACCGTTCACTTCTCCAGAGTGGCTGTTGGCAATTTACATCCCGCCCATCAGTGTAGCAAGGCTCCCATTTCTCCATGGCCAGTCCTGCATTTCTGGTTTTGACACTTTTTTCAGCCTGGCCCTTTTGACCGATGGGAAGCGAGACTTCTTTGTAGCGCTGATTTGCCTTTCCAGGTTGCTTGGTTGGCCAAAAAGGGCGTATGCGTTTTTTCCTGAATATATTCAGGAAAAAACGCATACGCCCTTTTTGGCCAAGGGCATCATTGTCAACGTTTTGCTGCTTTTCATGTGCTTTAAAGGCGATTCGAATCTACCTTCTGCAATCTGTTTCCTGCAATTCTGCCTTGATTTCAAATCCTCTTGTTTGCCTTCTCTCAATATATTTGTGGATGAGAGTTATCATTTATAACTCTGCAGGTCTGTGAATTGCAGTGCCCTGAACCTGCATTTTACAACTCGCTTTTTTGGGAGCTGGCCGCAAAAGCACAGGATGGCTTCAGGCCCTGTTCTGGTTCCGGGGAGCAGGCTGAGACTGTGGTTAATTCTTCTTCCTGATGGGAAAATAGAGTGACCTGTGCCTGTCCCAACACCAAGAGCTAGTCTCTCATTGGTTCCCCGTCTTCCCGTTCATCCTCAGGACAAATTGCAACCTGTACGGAACAGGAGGTTAAAGGTGCTGATGCTCCAAGTAGGGAGATTGCTAGTAAAGTGGCTGGAATGGCGAACCCGGGCACAAGGAGATGAGAAATGAGGTGAGTTTTAGAAACCTTTCCCCATCACACGGTATACCATCTTCTGGGTTTCTCATGCATGTTTTCGATGTAGGAAGATGCCCTTGAACCTGGAGATTTGGGACCCATGGGATGGGTACCACGCAGTATTACTTTAAAGGGTCTGCGTTTGCTCACCCAACCTCACCAAACCTCTCAGCCCCAAGAGTGTCCACCCTTATGTCTCATCCAGCTGTGGGTCTAGATATGGTCAATCCAGGTTGCATCACAGCCCCTGAACGCATTGTGTAAGAATTTCTCTCTCTTTCACTGTCTTTGTTTCATGGGTTTTTCAAAGTAATTTATTTTTATAATGGGGTTTAGCTGCTTTTCACTGCTGTGTTTATGCCGCTTTACACCCACTTGACACACTAACAGAGAGATATCAATACATAGGTTTTAAGATTATTACTAGTCAGATATATTCTTGTGCGGTGAATAGGGCGTGTTGAGTCCAGTTCTCTGAGTAAGGAGTAGGTCTTGTCTATTACATATTGGGTTTATGGAACGGTATCTGAGCTAATTTGAAACCCTTGTTTTCTGTATCACCCCACCTCACCTTTCCCGTTAAGCAGCCATAGTGTGTTTTCTGCATGTGTGACACTGTTCTCTTTTGTAATTCAGTTCAAGTGTAACGGTTTTTACATTCCCTCTCTCAGTGATACCTTATGAGAAGTGTCCTTTTCTGTGTGACTTATTTCACTTAGAATCGTCGTACCTAAATCCACTCATCTTGCTGCTACTAGCCTTATGACATTGATTTCATGGCTGAGTGATATTCCATTGTACATAAGGACCACAACTTCTTTATCCATTTTTCTCTTTCCTGGGATATTGAAGGTGGAAGGAAGTGGAGGTCCTTGTCAACAGAGCAGCCCTAAACTTTGGGGTGCTTGTGTTTTGCTGATTTTTAATTTTCCCATTTTAAACCCCCATGAGTGAAAGTGCCCTATGCTCTCTAAGCTGTGTTTTTTAGATGTTTCAGGACTCACCGTTCACTTCTCCAGAGTGGCTGTTGGCAATTTACATCCCGCCCATCAGTGTAACAAGGCTCCCATTTCTCCATGGCCAGTCCTGCATTTCTTGTTTTGACACTTTTTTCAGCATGGCCCTTTTGACCGATGGGAAGCGAGACTTCTTGTAGCGCTGATTTGCCTTTCCAGGTTGCTTGGTTGGCCAAAAAGGGCGTATGCGTTTTTTCCTGAATATATTCAGGAAAAAACGCATACGCCCTTTTTGGCCAAGGGCATCATTGTCAACGTTTTGCTGCTTTTCATGTGCTTTAAAGGCGATTCGAATCTACCTCCTGCAATCTGTTTCCTGCAATTCTGCCTTGATTTCAAATCCTCTTGTTTGCCTTCTCTCAATATATTTGTGGAGGAGAGTTATCATTTATAACTCTGCAGGTCTGTGAATTGCAGTGCCCTGAACCTGCATTTTACAACTCGCTTTTTTGGAAGCTGGCCGCAAAAGCAGAAGATGGCTTCAGGCCCTGTTCTGGTTCCGAGGGGCAGGATGAGCCTGTGGTTAATTCTTCTTCCTGATGGGAAAATAGAGTGACCTGTGCCTGTCCCAACACCAAGAGCTAGTCTCTCATTGGTTCCCCGTCTTCCCGTTCATCCTCAGGACAAATTGCAACCTGTACGGAACAGGAGGTTAAAGGTGCTGATGCTCCAAGTAGGGAGATTGCTAGTAAAGTGGCTGGAATGGCGAACCCGGGCACAAGGAGATGAGAAATGAGGTGAGTTTTAGAAACCTTTCCCCATCACACGGTATACCATCTTCTGGGTTTCTCATGCATGTTTTCGATGTAGGAAGATGCCCTTGAACCTGGAGATTTGGGACCCATGGGATGGGTACCACGCAGTATTACTTTAAAGGGTCTGCGTTTGCTCACCCAACCTCACCAAACCTCTCAGCCCCAAGAGTGTCCACCCTTATGTCTCATCCAGCTGTGGGTCTAGATATGGTCAATCCAGGTTGCATCACAGCCCCTGAACGCATTGTGTAAGAATTTCTCTCTCTTTCACTGTCTTTGTTTCATGGGTTTTTCAAAGTAATTTATTTTTATAATGGGGTTTAGCTGCTTTTCACTGCTGTGTTTATGCCGCTTTACACCCACTTGACACACTAACAGAGAGATATCAATACATAGGTTTTAAGATTATTACTAGTCAGATATATTCTTGTGCGGTGAATAGGGCGTGTTGAGTCCAGTTCTCTGAGTAAGGAGTAGGTCTTGTCTATTACATATTGGGTTTATGGAACGGTATCTGAGCTAATTTGAAACCCTTGTTTTCTGTATCACCCCACCTCACCTTTCCCGTTAAGCAGCCATAGTGTGTTTTCTGCATGTGTGACACTGTTCTCTTTTGTAATTCAGTTCAAGTGTAACGGTTTTTACATTCCCTCTCTCAGTGATACCTTATGAGAAGTGTCCTTTTCTGTGTGACTTATTTCACTTAGAATCGTCGTACCTAAATCCACTCATCTTGCTGCTACTAGCCTTATGACATTGATTTCATGGCTGAGTGATATTCCATTGTACATAAGGACCACAACTTCTTTATCCATTTTTCTCTTTCCTGGGATATTGAAGGTGGAAGGAAGTGGAGGTCCTTGTCAACAGAGCAGCCCTAAACTTTGGGGTGCTTGTGTTTTGCTGATTTTTAATTTTCCCATTTTAAACCCCCATGAGTGAAAGTGCCCTATGCTCTCTAAGCTGTGTTTTTTAGATGTTTCAGGACTCACCGTTCACTTCTCCAGAGTGGCTGTTGGCAATTTACATCCCGCCCATCAGTGTAACAAGGCTCCCATTTCTCCATGGCCAGTCCTGCATTTCTTGTTTTGACACTTTTTTCAGCATGGCCCTTTTGACCGATGGGAAGCGAGACTTCTTGTAGCGCTGATTTGCCTTTCCAGGTTGCTTGGTTGGCCAAAAAGGGCGTATGCGTTTTTTCCTGAATATATTCAGGAAAAAACGCATACGCCCTTTTTGGCCAAGGGCATCATTGTCAACGTTTTGCTGCTTTTCATGTGCTTTAAAGGCGATTCGAATCTACCTCCTGCAATCTGTTTCCTGCAATTCTGCCTTGATTTCAAATCCTCTTGTTTGCCTTCTCTCAATATATTTGTGGAGGAGAGTTATCATTTATAACTCTGCAGGTCTGTGAATTGCAGTGCCCTGAACCTGCATTTTACAACTCGCTTTTTTGGAAGCTGGCCGCAAAAGCAGAAGATGGCTTCAGGCCCTGTTCTGGTTCCGAGGGGCAGGATGAGCCTGTGGTTAATTCTTCTTCCTGATGGGAAAATAGAGTGACCTGTGCCTGTCCCAACACCAAGAGCTAGTCTCTCATTGGTTCCCCGTCTTCCCGTTCATCCTCAGGACAAATTGCAACCTGTACGGAACAGGAGGTTAAAGGTGCTGATGCTCCAAGTAGGGAGATTGCTAGTAAAGCGGCTGGAATGGCGAAGCCGGGCACAAGGAGATGAGAAATGAGGTGCGTTTTAGAAACCTTTCCCCATCACATGGTGTACCATCTTCTGGGTTTCTCATGCATGTTTTCGATGTAGCAAGATACCCTTGAACCTGGAGATTTGGGACCCATGCGATGGGTACCACGCAGTATTACTTTAAAGGGTCTGTGTTTGCTCACCCAACCTCACCAAACCTCTCAGCCCCAAGAGTGTCCACCCTTATGTCTCATCCAGCTGTGGGTCTAGATATGGTCAATCCAGGTTGCATCACAGCCCCTGAACGCATTGTGTAAGAATTTCTCTCTCTTTCACTGTCTTTGTTTCATGGGTTTTTCAAAGTAATTTATTTTTATAATGGGGTTTAGCTGCTTTTCACTGCTGTGTTTATGCCGCTTTACACCCACTTGACACACTAACAGAGAGATATCAATACATAGGTTTTAAGATTATTACTAGTCAGATATATTCTTGTGCGGTGAATAGGGCGTGTTGAGTCCAGTTCTCTGAGCAAGGAGTAGGTCTTGTCTATTACATATTGGGTTTATGGAACGGTATCTGAGCTAATTTGAAACCCTTGTTTTATGTATCACCCCACCTCACTTTTCCCGTTAAGTAGCCATAGTGTGTTTTCTGCATGTGTGACTCTGTTCTGTTTTGTAATTCAGTTCAAGTGTAACGGTTTTTACATTCCCTCTATCAGTGATACCTTATGAGAAGTGTCCTTTTCTGTGTGACTTATTTCACTTAGAATCGTCGTACCTAAATCCACTTATCATGCTGCTACTAGCCTTATGACATTGATTTCCTGGCTGAGTGATATTCCATTGTACATAAGGACCACAACTTCTTTATCCATATTTCTCTTTCCTGGGATATTTAAGGTGGAATGAAGTGGAGGTCGTTGACAACAGAGCAGCCCTAAACTTTGGGGTGCTTGTGTCTTGCTGATTTTTCATTTTCCCAATTTATACCCCCATGAGTGGAAGTGCCCTATGCTCTCTAAGCTGTGTTTTTTAGATGTTTCAGGTCTCACCGTACACTTCTCCAGAGTGGCTGTTGGCAATTTACATCCCGCCCATCAGTGTAGCAAGGCTCCCATTTCTCCATGGCCTGTCCTGAATTTCTGGTTTTGACACTTTTTACAGCATGGCCTTTTTCACCGATGGAAAGTGAGACTTCTTTGTAGCGCTGATTTGCCTTTCCAGGTTGCTTGGTTGGCCAAAAAGGGCGTATGCGTTTTTTCCTGAATATATTCAGGAAAAAACGCATACGCCGTTTTTGGCCAAGGGCATCATTGTCAACGTTTTGCTGCTTTTCATGTGCTTTAAAGGCGATTCGAATCTACCTCCTGAAATCTGTTTCCTGCAATTCTGCCTTGATTTCAAATCCTCTTCTTTGCCTTCCCTCAATATATTTGTGGACGAGAGTTATCATTTATAACTCTGCAGGTTTGTGAATTGCAGTGCCCTGAACCTCCATTTTACAACTCGCGTTTTTGGGAGCTGGCCGGAAAAGCACAGGATGGCTTCAGGCCCTGTTCTGGTTCCGGGGGGCAGGCTGAGCCTGTAGTTAATTCTTCTTCCTGATGGGAAAATAGAGTGACCTGTGCCTGTCCCAACACCAAGAGCTAGTCTGTCATTGGTTCCCCGTCTTCCCGTTCATCCTCAGGACAAATTGCAACCTGTACGGAACAGGAGGTTAAAGGTGCTGATGCTCCAAGTAGGGAGATTGCTAGTAAAGCAGCTGGAATGGCGATCCCGGGCATAAGGAGATGAGAAATGAGGTGCGTTTTAGAAACCTTTCCCCATCACACGGTGTACCATCTTCTGGGTTTCTCATGCATGTTTTCAATGTAGGAAGATGCTCCTGAACTTAGAGATTTGGGACCCATGCGATGGGTACCATGCAGTATTACTTTAAAGGGTCTGTGTTTACTCACTCAACCTCACCAGACCTCTCAGCCCCAAGAGTGTCCACCCTTATGTCTCATCCAGCTGTGGGTCTAGATATGGTCAATCCAGGTTGCATCACAGCCCCTGAACGCATTGTGTAAGAATTTCTCTCTCTTTCACTGTCTTTGTTTCATGGGTTTTTCAAAGTAATTTATTTTTATAATGGGGTTTAGCTGCTTTTCACTGCTGTGTTTATGCCTCTTTACACCCACTTGACACACTAACAGAGAGATATCAATACATATGTTTTAAGATTATTACTAGTCAGATATATTCTTGTGCGGTGAATAGGGCGTGTTGAGTCCAGTTCTCTGAGCAAGGAGTAGGTCTTGTCTATTACATATTGGGTTTATGGAACGGTATCTGAGCTAATTTGAAACCCTTGTTTTATGTATCACCCCACCTCACCTTTCCCGTTAAGCAGCCATAGTGTGTTTTCTGCATGTGTGACACTGTTCTGTTTTGTAATTCAGTTCAAGTGTAACGGTTTTTACATTCCCTCTATCAGTGATACCTTATGAGAAGTGTCCTTTTCTGTGTGACTTATTTCACTTAGAATCGTCATACCTAAATCCACTCATCATGCTGCTACTAGCCTTATGACATTGATTTCATGGCTGAGTGATATTCCATTGTACATAAGGACCACAACTTCTTTATCCATTTTTCTCTTTCCTGGGATATTGAAGGTGGAATGAAGTGGAGGTCCTTGTCAACAGAGCAGCCCTAAACTTTGGGGTGCTTGTGTCTTGCTGATTTTTCATTTTCCCAATTTATACCCCCATGCGTGGAAGTGCCCTATGCTCTCTAAGCTGTGTTTTTTAGATGTTTCAGGACTCACCGTACACTTCTCCAGAGTGGCTGTTCGCAATTTACATCCCGCCCATCAGTGTAGCAAGGCTCCCATTTCTCCATGGCCTGTCCTGCATTTCTGGTTTTGACACTTTTTTCAGCATGGCCCTTTTGACCGATGGGAAGCGAGACTTCTTTGTAGCGCTGATTTGCCTTTCCAGGTTGCTTGGTTGGCCAAAAAGGGCGTATGCGTTTTTTCCTGAATATATTCAGGAAAAAACGCATACGCCGTTTTTGGCCAAGGGCATCATTGTCAACGTTTTGCTGCTTTTCATGTGCTTTAAAGGCGATTCGAATCTACCTCCTGAAATCTGTTTCCTGCAATTCTGCCTTGATTTCAAATCCTCTTGTTTGCCTTCCCTCAATATATTTGTGGACGAGAGTTATCATTTATAACTCTGCATGTTTGTGAATTGCAGTGCCCTGAACCTCCATTTTACAACTCGCGTTTTTGGGAGCTGGCCGGAAAAGCACAGGATGGCTTCAGGCCCTGTTCTGGTTCCGGGGGGCAGGCTGAGTCTGTAGTTAATTCTTCTTCCTGATGGGAAAATAGAGTGACCTGTGCCTGTCCCAACACCAAGAGCTAGTCTCTCATTGGTTCCCCGTCTTCCCGTTCATCCTCAGGACAAATTGCAACCTGTACGGAACAGGAGGTTAAAGGTGCTGATGCTCCAAGTAGGGAGATTGCTAGTAAAGCAGCTGGAATGGCGATCCCGGGCATAAGGAGATGAGAAATGAGGTGCGTTTTAGAAACCTTTCCCCATCACACGGTGTACCATCTTCTGGGTTTCTCATGCATGTTTTCAATGTAGGAAGATGCTCCTGAACTTGGAGATTTGGGACCCATGCGATGGGTACCATGCAGTATTACTTTAAAGGGTCTGTGTTTACTCACTCAACCTCACCAGACCTCTCAGCCCCAAGAGTGTCCACCCTTATGTCTCATCCAGCTGTGGGTCTAGATATGGTCAATCCAGGTTGCATCACAGCCCCTGAACGCATTGTGTAAGAATTTCTCTCTCTTTCACTGTCTTTGTTTCATGGGTTTTTCAAAGTAATTTATTTTTATAATGGGGTTTAGCTGCTTTTCACTGCTGTGTTTATGCCTCTTTACACCCACTTGACACACTAACAGAGAGATATCAATACATATGTTTTAAGATTATTACTAGTCAGATATATTCTTGTGCGGTGAAGAGGGCGTGTTGAGTCCAGTTCTCTGAGCAAGGTGTAGGTCTTGTCTATTACATATTGTGTTTATGGAACGGTATCTGAAGTAATTTGAAACCCTTGTTTTATGTATCACCCCATCTCACCTTTCCCGTTAAGCAGCCATAGTGTGTTTTCTGCATGTGTGACTCTGTTCTGTTTTGTAATTCAGTTCAAGTGTAATGGTTTTTACATTCCCTGTATAAGTGATACCTTATGAGAAGTGTCCTTTTCTGTGTGACTTATTTCACTTAGAATCGTTGTACCTTAATCCACTCATCATGCTGCTACGAGCTTTATGACATTGATTTCATGGCTGAGTGATATTCCATTGTACATAAGGACCACAACTTCTTTATCCATTTTTCTCTTTCCTGGGATATTTAAGGTGGAATGAAGTGGAGGTCCTGGTCAACAGAGCAGCCCTAAACTTTGGGGTGCTTGTGTTTTGCTGATTTTTAATTTTCCCATTTTATACCCCCATGAATGGAAGTGCCCTATGCTCTCTAAGCTGTGTTTTTTAGATGTTTCAGGACTCACCGTACACTTCTCCAGAGTGGCTGTTGGCAATTTTCATCCCGCCCATCAGTGTAGCAAGGCTCCCATTTCTCCATGGCCTGTCCTGCATTTCTGGTTTTGACAGTTTTTTCAGCATGGCCCTTTTGACCGATGGGAAGCGAGACTTCTTTGTAGCGCTGATTTGCCTTTCCAGGTTGCTTGGTTGGCCAAAAAGGGCGTATGCGTTTTTTCCTGAATATATTCAGGAAAAAACGCATACGCCCTTTTTGGCCAAGGGCATCATTGTCAACGTTTTGCTGCTTTTCATGTGCTTTAAAGGCGATTCGAATCTACCTTCTGCAATCTGTTTCCTGCAATTCTGCCTGGATTTCAAATCGTCTTGTTTGCCTTCTCTCAATATATTTGTGGAGGAGAGTTATCATTTATAACTCTGCAGGTCTGTGAATTGCAGTGCCCTGAACCTGCATTTTACAACTCGCTTTTTTGGAAGCTGGCCGCAAAAGCAGAAGATGGCTTCAGGCCCTGTTCTGGTTCCGAGGGGCAGGATGAGCCTGTGGTTAATTCTTCTTCCTGATGGGAAAATAGAGTGACCTGTGCCTGTCCCAACACCAAGAGCTAGTCTCTCATTGGTTCCCCGTCTTCCCGTTCATCCTCAGGACAAATTGCAACCTGTACGGAACAGGAGGTTAAAGGTGCTGATGCTCCAAGTAGGGAGATTGCTAGTAAAGCGGCTGGAATGGCGAAGCCGGGCACAAGGAGATGAGAAATGAGGTGCGTTTTAGAAACCTTTCCCCATCACACGGTGTACCATCCTCTGGGTTTCTCATGCATGTTTTCAATGTAGGAAGATGCTCCTGAACTTGGAGATTTGGGACCCATGCGATGGGTACCATGCAGTATTACTTTAAAGGGTCTGTGTTTACTCACTCAACCTCACCAGACCTCTCAGCCCCAAGAGTGTCCACCCTTATGTCTCATCCAGCTGTGGGTCTAGATATGGTCAATCCAGGTTGCATCACAGCCCCTGAACGCATTGTGTAAGAATTTCTCTCTCTTTCACTGTCTTTGTTTCATGGGTTTTTCAAAGTAATTTATTTTTATAATGGGGTTTAGCTGCTTTTCACTGCTGTGTTTATGCCTCTTTACACCCACTTGACACACTAACAGAGAGATATCAATACATAGGCTTTAAGATTATTACTAGTCAGATATATTCTTGTGCGGTGAATAGGGCGTGTTGAGTCCAGTTCTCTGAGCAAGGAGTAGGTCTTGTCTCTTACATATTGGGTTTATGGAACGGTATCTGAGCTAATTTGAAACCCTTGTTTTATGTATCACCCCACCTCACTTTTCCCGTTAAGTAGCCATAGTGTGTTTTCTGCATGTGTGACTCTGTTCTGTTTTGTAATTCAGTTCAAGTGTAACGGTTTTTACATTCCCTCTATCAGTGATACCTTATGAGAAGTGTCCTTTTCTGTGTGACTTATTTCACTTAGAATCGTCGTACCTAAATCCACTTATCATGCTGCTACTAACCTTATGACATTGATTTCATGGCTGAGTGATATTCCATTGCACATAAGGACCACAACTTCTTTATCCATTTTTCTCTTTCCTGGGATATTGAAGGTGGAATGAAGTGGAGGTCCTTGTCAACAGAGCAGCCCTAAACTTTGGGGTGCTTGTGTCTTGCTGATTTTTCATTTTCCCAATTTATACCCCCATGCGTGGAAGTGCCCGATGCTCTCTAAGCTGTGTTTTTTAGATGTTTCAGGACTCACCGTACACTTCTCCAGAGTGGCTGTTCGCAATTTACATCCCGCCCATCAGTGTAGCAAGGCTCCCATTTCTCCATGGCCTGTCCTGCATTTCTGGTTTTGACACTTTTTTCAGCATGGCCCTTTTGACCGATGGGAAGCGAGACTTCTTTGTAGCGCTGATTTGCCTTTCCAGGTTGCTTGGTTGGCCAAAAAGGGCGTATGCGTTTTTTCCTGAATATATTCAGGAAAAAACGCATACGCCCTTTTTGGCCAAGGGCATCATTGTCAACGTTTTGCCGCTTTTCATGTGCTTTAAAGGCGATTCGAATCTACCTCCTGAAATCTGTTTCCTGCAATTCTGCCTTGATTTCAAATCCTCTTGTTTGCCTTCCCTCAATATATTTGTGGATGAGAGTTATCATTTATAACTCTGCAGGTCTGTGAATTGCAGTGCCCTGAACCTGCATTTTACAACTCGCTTTTTTGGGAGCTGGCCGCAAAAAGACAGGATGGCTTCAGGCCCTGTTCTGGTTCCGGGGAGCAGGCTGAGACTGTGGTTAATTCTTCTTCCTGATGGGAAAATAGAGTGACCTGTGCCTGTCCCAACACCAAGAGCTAGTCTCTCATTGGTTCCCCGTCTTCCCGTTCATCCTCAGCACAAATTGCAACCTGTACGGAACAGGAGGTTAAAGGTGCTGATGCTCCAAGTAGGGAGATTGCTAGTAAAGTGGCTGGAATGGCGAACCCGGGCACAAGGAGATGAGAAATGAGGTGACTTTTAGAAACCTTTCCCCATCACACGGTATACCATCTTCTGGGTTTCTCATGCATGTTTTCGATGTAGGAAGATGCCCTTGAACCTGGAGATTTGGGACCCATGCGATGGGTACCACGCAGTATTACTTTAAAGGGTCTGCGTTTGCTCACCCAACCTCACCAAACCTCTCAGCCCCAAGAGTGTCCACCCTTATGTCTCATCCAGCTGTGGGTCTAGATATGGTCAATCCAGGTTGCATCACAGCCCCTGAACGCATTGTGTAAGAATTTCTCTCTCTTTCACTGTCTTTGTTTCATGGGTTTTTCAAAGTAATTTATTTTTATAATGGGGTTTAGCTGCTTTTCACTGCTGTGTTTATGCCGCTTTACACCCACTTGACACACTAACAGAGAGATATCAATACATAGGTTTTAAGATTATTACTAGTCAGATATATTCTTGTGCGGTGAATAGGGCGTGTTGAGTCCAGTTCTCTGAGTAAGGAGTAGGTCTTGTCTATTACATATTGGGTTTATGGAACGGTATCTGAGCTAATTTGAAACCCTTGTTTTATGTATCACCCCACCTCACCTTTCCCGTTAAGCAGCCATAGTGTGTTTTCTGCATGTGTGACACTGTTCTGTTTTGTAATTCAGTTCAAGTGTAACGGCTTGTACATTCCCTCTGTCAGTGATACCTTATGAGAAGTGTCCTTTTCTGTGTGACTTATTTCACTTAGAATCGTCGTACCTAAATCCACTCATCTTGCTGCTACTAGCCTTATGACATTGATTTCATGGCTGAGTGATATTCCATTGTACATAAGGACCACAACTTCTTTATCCATTTTTCTCTTTCCTGGGATATTGAAGGTGGAAGGAAGTGGAGGTCCTTGTCAACAGAGCAGCCCTAAACTTTGGGGTGCTTGTGTTTTGCTGATTTTTAATTTTCCCATTTTAAACCCCCATGAGTGAAAGTGCCCTATGCTCTCTAAGCTGTGTTTTTTAGATGTTTCAGGACTCACCGTTCACTTCTCCAGAGTGGCTGTTGGCAATTTACATCCCGCCCATCAGTGTAACAAGGCTCCCATTTCTCCATGGCCAGTCCTGCATTTCTGGTTTTGACACTTTTTTCAGCATGGCCCTTTTGACCGATGGGAAGCGAGACTTCTTTGTAGCGCTGATTTGCCTTTCCAGGTTGCTTGGTTGGCCAAAAAGGGCGTATGCGTTTTTTCCTGAATATATTCAGGAAAAAACGCATACGCCCTTTTTGGCCAAGGGCATCATTGTCAACGTTTTGCTGCTTTTCATGTGCTTTAAAGGCGATTCGAATCTACCTTCTGCAATCTGTTTCCTGCAATTCTGCCTTGATTTCAAATCCTCTTGTTTTTCTTCTCTCAATATATTTGTGGAGGAGAGTTATCATTTATAACTCTGCAGGTCTGTGAATTGCAGTGCCCTGAACCTGCATTTTACAACTCGCTTTTTTGGAAGCTGGCCGCAAAAGCAGAAGATGGCTTCAGGCCCTGTTCTGGTTCCGAGGGGCAGGATGAGCCTGTGGTTAATTCTTCTTCCTGATGGGAAAATAGAGTGACCTGTGCCTGTCCCAACACCAAGAGCTAGTCTCTCATTGGTTCCCCGTCTTCCCGTTCATCCTCAGGACAAATTGCAACCTGTACGGAACAGGAGGTTAAAGGTGCTGATGCTCCAAGTAGGGAGATTGCTAGTAAAGCGGCTGGAATGGCGAAGCCGGGCACAAGGAGATGAGAAATGAGGTGCGTTTTAGAAACCTTTCCCCATCACATGGTGTACCATCTTCTGGGTTTCTCATGCATGTTTTCGATGTAGCAAGATACCCTTGAACCTGGAGATTTGGGACCCATGCGATGGGTACCACGCAGTATTACTTTAAAGGGTCTGTGTTTGCTCACCCAACCTCACCAAACCTCTCAGCCCCAAGAGTGTCCACCCTTATGTCTCATCCAGCTGTGGGTCTAGATATGGTCAATCCAGGTTGCATCACAGCCCCTGAACGCATTGTGTAAGAATTTCTCTCTCTTTCACTGTCTTTGTTTCATGGGTTTTTCAAAGTAATTTACTTTTATAATGGGGTTTAGCTGCTTTTCACTGCTGTGTTTATGCCGCTTTACACCCACTTGACACACTAACAGAGAGATATCAATACATAGGTTTTAAGATTATTACTAGTCAGATATATTCTTGTGCGGTGAATAGGGCGTGTTGAGTCCAGTTCTCTGAGCAAGGAGTAGGTCTTGTCTATTACATATTGGGTCAATGGAACGGTATCTGAGCTAATTTGAAACCCTTGTTTTATGTATCACCCCACCTCACTTTTCCCGTTAAGTAGCCATAGTGTGTTTTCTGCATGTGTGACTCTGTTCTGTTTTGTAATTCAGTTCAAGTGTAACGGTTTTTACATTCCCTCTATCAGTGATACCTTATGAGAAGTGTCCTTTTCTGTGTGACTTATTTCACTTAGAATCGTCGTACCTAAATCCACTTATCATGCTGCTACTAGCCTTATGACATTGATTTCATGGCTGAGTGATATTCCATTGTACATAAGGACCACAACTTCTTTATCCATTTTTCTCTTTCCTGGGATATTTAAGGTGGAATGAAGTGGAGGTCGTTGACAACAGAGCAGCCCTAAACTTTGGGGTGCTTGTGTCTTGCTGATTTTTCATTTTCCCAATTTATACCCCCATGAGTGGAAGTGCCCTATGCTCTCTAAGCTGTGTTTTTTAGATGTTTCAGGTCTCACCGTACACTTCTCCAGAGTGGCTGTTGGCAATTTACATCCCGCCCATCAGTGTAGCAAGGCTCCCATTTCTCCATGGCCTGTCCTGAATTTCTGGTTTTGACACTTTTTACAGCATGGCCTTTTTCACCGATGGAAAGTGAGACTTCTTTGTAGCGCTGATTTGCCTTTCCAGGTTGCTTGGTTGGCCAAAAAGGGCGTATGCTTTTTTTCCTGAATATATTCAGGAAAAAACGCATACGCCGTTTTTGGCCAAGGGCATCATTGTCAACGTTTTGCTGCTTTTCATGTGCTTTAAAGGCGATTCGAATCTACCTCCTGAAATCTGTTTCCTGCAATTCTGCCTTGATTTCAAATCCTCTTCTTTGCCTTCCCTCAATATATTTGTGGACGAGAGTTATCATTTATAACTCTGCATGTTTGTGAATTGCAGTGCCCTGAACCTCCATTTTACAACTCGCGTTTTTGGGAGCTGGCCGGAAAAGCACAGGATGGCTTCAGGCCCTGTTCTGGTTCCGGGGGGCAGGCTGAGCCTGTAGTTAATTCTTCTTCCTGATGGGAAAATAGAGTGACCTGTGCCTGTCCCAACACCAAGAGCTAGTCTCTCATTGGTTCCCCGTCTTCCCGTTCATCCTCAGGACAAATTGCAACCTGTACGGAACAGGAGGTTAAAGGTGCTGATGCTCCAAGTAGGGAGATTGCTAGTAAAGCAGCTGGAATGGCGATCCCGGGCATAAGGAGATGAGAAATGAGGTGCGTTTTAGAAACCTTTCCCCATCACACGGTGTACCATCTTCTGGGTTTCTCATGCATGTTTTCAATGTAGGAAGATGCTCCTGAACTTGGAGATTTGGGACCCATGCGATGGGTACCATGCAGTATTACTTTAAAGGGTCTGTGTTTACTCACTCAACCTCACCAGACCTCTCAGCCCCAAGAGTGTCCACCCTTATGTCTCATCCAGCTGTGGGTCTAGATATGGTCAATCCAGGTTGCATCACAGCCCCTGAACGCATTGTGTAAGAATTTCTCTCTCTTTCACTGTCTTTGTTTCATGGGTTTTTCAAAGTAATTTATTTTTATAATGGGGTTTAGCTGCTTTTCACTGCTGTGTTTATGCCTCTTTACACCCACTTGACACACTAACAGAGAGATATCAATACATATGTTTTAAGATTATTACTAGTCAGATATATTCTTGTGCGGTGAAGAGGGCGTGTTGAGTCCAGTTCTCTGAGCAAGGTGTAGGTCTTGTCTATTACATATTGTGTTTATGGAACGGTATCTGAAGTAATTTGAAACCCTTGTTTTATGTATCACCCCATCTCACCTTTCCCGTTAAGCAGCCATAGTGTGTTTTCTGCATGTGTGACTCTGTTCTGTTTTGTAATTCAGTTCAAGTGTAATGGTTTTTACATTCCCTGTATAAGTGATACCTTATGAGAAGTGTCCTTTTCTGTGTGACTTATTTCACTTAGAATCGTTGTACCTTAATCCACTCATCATGCTGCTACGAGCCTTATGACATTGATTTCATGGCTGAGTGATATTCCATTGCACATAAGGACCACAACTTCTTTATCCATTTTTCTCTTTCCTGGGATATTGAAGGTGGAATGAAGTGGAGGTCCTTGTCAACAGAGCAGCCCTAAACATTGGGGTGCTTGTGTCTTGCTGATTTTTCATTTTCCCAATTTATACCCCCATGCGTGGAAGTGCCCTATGCTCTCTAAGCTGTGTTTTTTAGATGTTTCAGGACTCACCGTTCACTTCTCCAGAGTGGCTGTTGGCAATTTACATCCCGCCCATCAGTGTAGCAAGGCTCCCATTTCTCCATGGCCAGTCCTGCATTTCTGGTTTTGACACTTTTTTCAGCCTGGCCCTTTTGACCGATGGGAAGCGAGACTTCTTTGTAGCGCTGATTTGCCTTTCCAGGTTGCTTGGTTGGCCAAAAAGGGCGTATGCGTTTTTTCCTGAATATATTCAGGAAAAAACGCATACGCCCTTTTTGGCCAAGGGCATCATTGTCAACGTTTTGCTGCTTTTCATGTGCTTTAAAGGCGATTCGAATCTACCTTCTGCAATCTGTTTCCTGCAATTCTGCCTTGATTTCAAATCCTCTTGTTTGCCTTCTCTCAATATATTTGTGGATGAGAGTTATCATTTATAACTCTGCAGGTCTGTGAATTGCAGTGCCCTGAACCTGCATTTTACAACTCGCTTTTTTGGGAGCTGGCCGCAAAAGCACAGGATGGCTTCAGGCCCTGTTCTGGTTCCGGGGAGCAGGCTGAGACTGTGGTTAATTCTTCTTCCTGATGGGAAAATAGAGTGACCTGTGCCTGTCCCAACACCAAGAGCTAGTCTCTCATTGGTTCCCCGTCTTCCCGTTCATCCTCAGCACAAATTGCAACCTGTACGGAACAGGAGGTTAAAGGTGCTGATGCTCCAAGTAGGGAGATTGCTAGTAAAGTGGCTGGAATGGCGAACCCGGGCACAAGGAGATGAGAAATGAGGTGACTTTTAGAAACCTTTCCCCATCACACGGTATACCATCTTCTGGGTTTCTCATGCATGTTTTCGATGTAGGAAGATGCCCTTGAACCTGGAGATTTGGGACCCATGGGATGGGTACCACGCAGTATTACTTTAAAGGGTCTGCGTTTGCTCACCCAACCTCACCAAACCTCTCAGCCCCAAGAGTGTCCACCCTTATGTCTCATCCAGCTGTGGGTCTAGATATGGTCAATCCAGGTTGCATCACAGCCCCTGAACGCATTGTGTAAGAATTTCTCTCTCTTTCACTGTCTTTGTTTCATGGGTTTTTCAAAGTAATTTATTTTTATAATGGGGTTTAGCTGCTTTTCACTGCTGTGTTTATGCCGCTTTACACCCACTTGACACACTAACAGAGAGATATCAATACATAGGTTTTAAGATTATTACTAGTCAGATATATTCTTGTGCGGTGAATAGGGCGTGTTGAGTCCAGTTCTCTGAGTAAGGAGTAGGTCTTGTCTATTACATATTGGGTTTATGGAACGGTATCTGAGCTAATTTGAAACCCTTGTTTTCTGTATCACCCCACCTCACCTTTCCCGTTAAGCAGCCATAGTGTGTTTTCTGCATGTGTGACACTGTTCTCTTTTGTAATTCAGTTCAAGTGTAACGGTTTTTACATTCCCTCTCTCAGTGATACCTTATGAGAAGTGTCCTTTTCTGTGTGACTTATTTCACTTAGAATCGTCGTACCTAAATCCACTCATCTTGCTGCTACTAGCCTTATGACATTGATTTCATGGCTGAGTGATATTCCATTGTACATAAGGACCACAACTTCTTTATCCATTTTTCTCTTTCCTGGGATATTGAAGGTGGAAGGAAGTGGAGGTCCTTGTCAACAGAGCAGCCCTAAACTTTGGGGTGCTTGTGTTTTGCTGATTTTTAATTTTCCCATTTTAAACCCCCATGAGTGAAAGTGCCCTATGCTCTCTAAGCTGTGTTTTTTAGATGTTTCAGGACTCACCGTTCACTTCTCCAGAGTGGCTGTTGGCAATTTACATCCCGCCCATCAGTGTAACAAGGCTCCCATTTCTCCATGGCCAGTCCTGCATTTCTTGTTTTGACACTTTTTTCAGCATGGCCCTTTTGACCGATGGGAAGCGAGACTTCTTGTAGCGCTGATTTGCCTTTCCAGGTTGCTTGGTTGGCCAAAAAGGGCGTATGCGTTTTTTCCTGAATATATTCAGGAAAAAACGCATACGCCCTTTTTGGCCAAGGGCATCATTGTCAACGTTTTGCTGCTTTTCATGTGCTTTAAAGGCGATTCGAATCTACCTCCTGCAATCTGTTTCCTGCAATTCTGCCTTGATTTCAAATCCTCTTGTTTGCCTTCTCTCAATATATTTGTGGAGGAGAGTTATCATTTATAACTCTGCAGGTCTGTGAATTGCAGTGCCCTGAACCTGCATTTTACAACTCGCTTTTTTGGAAGCTGGCCGCAAAAGCAGAAGATGGCTTCAGGCCCTGTTCTGGTTCCGAGGGGCAGGATGAGCCTGTGGTTAATTCTTCTTCCTGATGGGAAAATAGAGTGACCTGTGCCTGTCCCAACACCAAGAGCTAGTCTCTCATTGGTTCCCCGTCTTCCCGTTCATCCTCAGGACAAATTGCAACCTGTACGGAACAGGAGGTTAAAGGTGCTGATGCTCCAAGTAGGGAGATTGCTAGTAAAGCGGCTGGAATGGCGAAGCCGGGCACAAGGAGATGAGAAATGAGGTGCGTTTTAGAAACCTTTCCCCATCACATGGTGTACCATCTTCTGGGTTTCTCATGCATGTTTTCGATGTAGCAAGATACCCTTGAACCTGGAGATTTGGGACCCATGCGATGGGTACCACGCAGTATTACTTTAAAGGGTCTGTGTTTGCTCACCCAACCTCACCAAACCTCTCAGCCCCAAGAGTGTCCACCCTTATGTCTCATCCAGCTGTGGGTCTAGATATGGTCAATCCAGGTTGCATCACAGCCCCTGAACGCATTGTGTAAGAATTTCTCTCTCTTTCACTGTCTTTGTTTCATGGGTTTTTCAAAGTAATTTATTTTTATAATGGGGTTTAGCTGCTTTTCACTGCTGTGTTTATGCCGCTTTACACCCACTTGACACACTAACAGAGAGATATCAATACATAGGTTTTAAGATTATTACTAGTCAGATATATTCTTGTGCGGTGAATAGGGCGTGTTGAGTCCAGTTCTCTGAGCAAGGAGTAGGTCTTGTCTATTACATATTGGGTTTATGGAACGGTATCTGAGCTAATTTGAAACCCTTGTTTTATGTATCACCCCACCTCACTTTTCCCGTTAAGTAGCCATAGTGTGTTTTCTGCATGTGTGACTCTGTTCTGTTTTGTAATTCAGTTCAAGTGTAACGGTTTTTACATTCCCTCTATCAGTGATACCTTATGAGAAGTGTCCTTTTCTGTGTGACTTATTTCACTTAGAATCGTCGTACCTAAATCCACTTATCATGCTGCTACTAGCCTTATGACATTGATTTCCTGGCTGAGTGATATTCCATTGTACATAAGGACCACAACTTCTTTATCCATATTTCTCTTTCCTGGGATATTTAAGGTGGAATGAAGTGGAGGTCGTTGACAACAGAGCAGCCCTAAACTTTGGGGTGCTTGTGTCTTGCTGATTTTTCATTTTCCCAATTTATACCCCCATGAGTGGAAGTGCCCTATGCTCTCTAAGCTGTGTTTTTTAGATGTTTCAGGTCTCACCGTACACTTCTCCAGAGTGGCTGTTGGCAATTTACATCCCGCCCATCAGTGTAGCAAGGCTCCCATTTCTCCATGGCCTGTCCTGAATTTCTGGTTTTGACACTTTTTACAGCATGGCCTTTTTCACCGATGGAAAGTGAGACTTCTTTGTAGCGCTGATTTGCCTTTCCAGGTTGCTTGGTTGGCCAAAAAGGGCGTATGCGTTTTTTCCTGAATATATTCAGGAAAAAACGCATACGCCGTTTTTGGCCAAGGGCATCATTGTCAACGTTTTGCTGCTTTTCATGTGCTTTAAAGGCGATTCGAATCTACCTCCTGAAATCTGTTTCCTGCAATTCTGCCTTGATTTCAAATCCTCTTCTTTGCCTTCCCTCAATATATTTGTGGACGAGAGTTATCATTTATAACTCTGCAGGTTTGTGAATTGCAGTGCCCTGAACCTCCATTTTACAACTCGCGTTTTTGGGAGCTGGCCGGAAAAGCACAGGATGGCTTCAGGCCCTGTTCTGGTTCCGGGGGGCAGGCTGAGCCTGTAGTTAATTCTTCTTCCTGATGGGAAAATAGAGTGACCTGTGCCTGTCCCAACACCAAGAGCTAGTCTGTCATTGGTTCCCCGTCTTCCCGTTCATCCTCAGGACAAATTGCAACCTGTACGGAACAGGAGGTTAAAGGTGCTGATGCTCCAAGTAGGGAGATTGCTAGTAAAGCAGCTGGAATGGCGATCCCGGGCATAAGGAGATGAGAAATGAGGTGCGTTTTAGAAACCTTTCCCCATCACACGGTGTACCATCTTCTGGGTTTCTCATGCATGTTTTCAATGTAGGAAGATGCTCCTGAACTTAGAGATTTGGGACCCATGCGATGGGTACCATGGAGTATTACTTTAAAGGGTCTGTGTTTACTCACTCAACCTCACCAGACCTCTCAGCCCCAAGAGTGTCCACCCTTATGTCTCATCCAGCTGTGGGTCTAGATATGGTCAATCCAGGTTGCATCACAGCCCCTGAACGCATTGTGTAAGAATTTCTCTCTCTTTCACTGTCTTTGTTTCATGGGTTTTTCAAAGTAATTTATTTTTATAATGGGGTTTAGCTGCTTTTCACTGCTGTGTTTATGCCTCTTTACACCCACTTGACACACTAACAGAGAGATATCAATACATATGTTTTAAGATTATTACTAGTCAGATATATTCTTGTGCGGTGAAGAGGGCGTGTTGAGTCCAGTTCTCTGAGCAAGGTGTAGGTCTTGTCTATTACATATTGTGTTTATGGAACGGTATCTGAAGTAATTTGAAACCCTTGTTTTATGTATCACCCCATCTCACCTTTCCCGTTAAGCAGCCATAGTGTGTTTTCTGCATGTGTGACTCTGTTCTGTTTTGTAATTCAGTTCAAGTGTAATGGTTTTTACATTCCCTGTATAAGTGATACCTTATGAGAAGTGTCCTTTTCTGTGTGACTTATTTCACTTAGAATCGTTGTACCTTAATCCACTCATCATGCTGCTACGAGCCTTATGACATTGATTTCATGGCTGAGTGATATTCCATTGTACATAAGGACCACAACTTCTTTATCCATTTTTCTCTTTCCTGGGATATTTAAGGTGGAATGAAGTGGAGGTCCTGGTCAACAGAGCAGCCCTAAACTTTGGGGTGCTTGTGTTTTGCTGATTTTTAATTTTCCCATTTTATACCCCCATGAATGGAAGTGCCCTATGCTCTCTAAGCTGTGTTTTTTAGATGTTTCAGGACTCACCGTACACTTCTCCAGAGTGGCTGTTGGCAATTTTCATCCCGCCCATCAGTGTAGCAAGGCTCCCATTTCTCCATGGCCTGTCCTGCATTTCTGGTTTTGACAGTTTTTTCAGCATGGCCCTTTTGACCGATGGGAAGCGAGACTTCTTTGTAGCGCTGATTTGCCTTTCCAGGTTTCTTGGTTGGCCAAAAAGGGCATCATTGTCAACGTTTTGCCGCTTTTCATGTGCTTTAAAAGCGATTCGAATCTACCTCCTGAAATCTGTTTCCTGCAATTCTGCCTTGATTTCAAATCCTCTTCTTTGCCTTCCCTTAATATATTTGTGGACGAGAGTTATCATTTATAACTCTGCAGGTCTGTGAATTGCAGTGCCCTGAACCTGCATTTTACAACTCGCTTTTTTGGGAGCTGGCCGCAAAAGCACAGGATGGCTTCAGGCCCTGTTCTGGTTCCGGGGGGCAGGCTTAGCCTGTGGTTAATTCTTCTTCCTGATGGGAAAATAGAGTGACCTGTGCCTGTCCCAACACCAAGAGCTAGTCTCTCATTGGTTCCCCGTCTTCCCGTTCATCCTCAGGACAAATTGCAACCTGTACGGAACAGGAGGTTAAAGGTGCTGATGCTCCAAGTAGGGAGATTGCTAGTAAAGTGGCTGGAATGGCGAACCCGGGCACAAGGAGATGAGAAATGAGGTGAGTTTTAGAAACCTTTCCCCATCACACGGTATACCATCTTCTGGGTTTCTCATGCATGTTTTCGATGTAGGAAGATGCCCTTGAACCTGGAGATTTGGGACCCATGGGATGGGTACCACGCAGTATTACTTTAAAGGGTCTGTGTTTACGCACTCAACCTCACCAGACCTCTCAGCCCCAAGAGTGTCCACCCTTATGTCTCATCCAGCTGTGGGTCTAGATATGGTCAATCCAGGTTGCATCACAGCCCCTGAACGCATTGTGTAAGAATTTCTCTCTCTTTCACTGTCTTTGTTTCATGGGTTTTTCAAAGTAATTTATTTTTATAATGGGGTTTAGCTGCTTTTCACTGCTGTGTTTATGCCGCTTTACACCCACTTGACACACTAACAGAGAGATATCAATACATAGACTTTAAGATTATTACTAGTCAGATATATTTTTGTGCGGTGAATAGGGCGTGTTGAGTCCAGTTCTCTGAGCAAGGAGTAGGTCTTGTCTATTACATATTGGGTTTATGGAACGGTATCTGAGCTAATTTGAAACCCTTGTTTTATGTATCACCCCACCTCACCTTTCCCGTTAAGCAGCCATAGTGTGTTTTCTGCATGTGTGACACTGTTCTGTTTTGTAATTCAGTTCAAGTGTAACGGCTTGTACATTCCCTCTGTCAGTGATACCTTATGAGAAGTGTCCTTTTCTGTGTGACTTATTTCACTTAGAATCGTCGTACCTAAATCCACTCATCTTGCTGCTACTAGCCTTATGACATTGATTTCATGGCTGAGTGATATTCCATTGTACATAAGGACCACAACTTCTTTATCCATTTTTCTCTTTCCTGGGATATTGAAGGTGGAAGGAAGTGGAGGTCCTTGTCAACAGAGCAGCCCTAAACTTTGGGGTGCTTGTGTTTTGCTGATTTTTAATTTTCCCATTTTAAACCCCCATGAGTGAAAGTGCCCTATGCTCTCTAAGCTGTGTTTTTTAGATATTTCAGGACTCACCGTTCACTTCTCCAGAGTGGCTGTTGGCAATTTACATCCCGCCCATCAGTGTAACAAGGCTCCCATTTCTCCATGGCCTGTCCTGCATTTCTTGTTTTGACACTTTTTTCAGCATGGCCCTTTTGACCGATGGGAAGCGAGACTTCTTTGTAGCGCTGATTTGCCTTTCCAGGTTGCTTGGTTGGCCAAAAAGGGCGTATGCGTTTTTTCCTGAATATATTCAGGAAAAAACGCATACGCCCTTTTTGGCCAAGGGCATCATTGTCAACGTTTTGCTGCTTTTCATGTGCTTTAAAGGCGATTCGAATCTACCTCCTGCAATCTGTTTCCTGCAATTCTGCCTTGATTTCTAATCCTCTTGTTTGCTTTCTCTCAATATATTTGTGGAGGAGAGTTATCATTTATAACTCTGCAGGTCTGTGAATTGCAGTGCCCTGAACCTGCATTTTACAGCTCGCTTTTTTGGAAGCTGGCCGCAAAAGCAGAAGATGGCTTCAGGCCCTGTTCTGGTTCCGGGGAGCAGGCTGAGACTGTGGTTAATTCTTCTTCCTGATGGGAAAATAGAGTGACCTGTGCCTGTCCCAACACCAAGAGCTAGTCTCTCATTGGTTCCCCGTCTTCCCGTTCATCCTCAGCACAAATTGCAACCTGTACGGAACAGGAGGTTAAAGGTGCTGATGTTCCAAGTAGGGAGATTGCTAGTAAAGTGGCTGGAATGGCGAACCCGGGCACAAGGAGATGAGAAATGAGGTGACTTTTAGAAACCTTTCCCCATCACACGGTATACCATCTTCTGGGTTTCTCATGCATGTTTTCGATGTAGGAAGATGCCCTTGAACCTGGAGATTTGGGACCCATGCGATGGGTACCACGCAGTATTACTTTAAAGGGTCTGCGTTTGCTCACCCAACCTCACCAAACCTCTCAGCCCCAAGAGTGTCCACCCTTATGTCTCATCCAGCTGTGGGTCTAGATATGGTCAATCCAGGTTGCATCACAGCCCCTGAACGCATTGTGTAAGAATTTCTCTCTCTTTCACTGTCTTTGTTTCATGGGTTTTTCAAAGTAATTTATTTTTATAATGGGGTTTAGCTGCTTTTCACTGCTGTGTTTATGCCGCTTTACACCCACTTGACACACTAACAGAGAGATATCAATACATAGGTTTTAAGATTATTACTAGTCAGATATATTCTTGTGCGGTGAATAGGGCGTGTTGAGTCCAGTTCTCTGAGTAAGGAGTAGGTCTTGTCTATTACATATTGGGTTTATGGAACGGTATCTGAGCTAATTTGAAACCCTTGTTTTATGTATCACCCCACCTCACCTTTCCCGTTAAGCAGCCATAGTGTGTTTTCTGCATGTGTGACACTGTTCTGTTTTGTAATTCAGTTCAAGTGTAACGGCTTGTACATTCCCTCTGTCAGTGATACCTTATGAGAAGTGTCCTTTTCTGTGTGACTTATTTCACTTAGAATCGTCGTACCTAAATCCACTCATCTTGCTGCTACTAGCCTTATGACATTGATTTCATGGCTGAGTGATATTCCATTGTACATAAGGACCACAACTTCTTTATCCATTTTTCTCTTTCCTGGGATATTGAAGGTGGAAGGAAGTGGAGGTCCTTGTCAACAGAGCAGCCCTAAACTTTGGGGTGCTTGTGTTTTGCTGATTTTTAATTTTCCCATTTTAAACCCCCATGAGTGAAAGTGCCCTATGCTCTCTAAGCTGTGTTTTTTAGATGTTTCAGGACTCACCGTTCACTTCTCCAGAGTGGCTGTTGGCAATTTACATCCTGCCCATCAGTGTAACAAGGCTCCCATTTCTCCATGGCCAGTCCTGCATTTCTGGTTTTGACACTTTTTTCAGCATGGCCCTTTTGACCGATGGGAAGCGAGACTTCTTTGTAGCGCTGATTTGCCTTTCCAGGTTGCTTGGTTGGCCAAAAAGGGCGTATGCGTTTTTTCCTGAATATATTCAGGAAAAAACGCATACGCCCTTTTTGGCCAAGGGCATCATTGTCAACGTTTTGCTGCTTTTCATGTGCTTTAAAGGCGATTCGAATCTACCTTCTGCAATCTGTTTCCTGCAATTCTGCCTTGATTTCAAATCCTCTTGTTTGCCTTCTCTCAATATATTTGTGGAGGAGAGTTATCATTTATAACTCTGCAGGTTTGTGAATTGCAGTGCCCTGAACCTGCATTTTACAACTCGCTTTTTTGGAAGCTGGCCGCAAAAGCAGAAGATGGCTTCAGGCCCTGTTCTGGTTCCGAGGGGCAGGATGAGCCTGTGGTTAATTCTTCTTCCTGATGGGAAAATAGAGTGACCTGTGCCTGTCCCAACACCAAGAGCTAGTCTCTCATTGGTTCCCCGTCTTCCCGTTCATCCTCAGGACAAATTGCAACCTGTACGGAACAGGAGGTTAAAGGTGCTGATGCTCCAAGTAGGGAGATTGCTAGTAAAGCGGCTGGAATGGTGAAGCCGGGCACAAGGAGATGAGAAATGAGGTGCGTTTTAGAAACCTTTCCCCATCACATGGTGTACCATCTTCTGGGTTTCTCATGCATGTTTTCGATGTAGCAAGATACCCTTGAACCTGGAGATTTGGGACCCATGCGATGGGTACCACGCAGTATTACTTTAAAGGGTCTGTGTTTGCTCACCCAACCTCACCAAACCTCTCAGCCCCAAGAGTGTCCACCCTTATGTCTCATCCAGCTGTGGGTCTAGATATGGTCAATCCAGGTTGCATCACAGCCCCTGAACGCATTGTGTAAGAATTTCTCTCTCTTTCACTGTCTTTGTTTCATGGGTTTTTCAAAGTAATTTACTTTTATAATGGGGTTTAGCTGCTTTTCACTGCTGTGTTTATGCCGCTTTACACCCACTTGACACACTAACAGAGAGATATCAATACATAGGTTTTAAGATTATTACTAGTCAGATATATTCTTGTGCGGTGAATAGGGCGTGTTGAGTCCAGTTCTCTGAGCAAGGAGTAGGTCTTGTCTATTACATATTGGGTCAATGGAACGGTATCTGAGCTAATTTGAAACCCTTGTTTTATGTATCACCCCACCTCACTTTTCCCGTTAAGTAGCCATAGTGTGTTTTCTGCATGTGTGACTCTGTTCTGTTTTGTAATTCAGTTCAAGTGTAACGGTTTTTACATTCCCTCTATCAGTGATACCTTATGAGAAGTGTCCTTTTCTGTGTGACTTATTTCACTTAGAATCGTCGTACCTAAATCCACTTATCATGCTGCTACTAGCCTTATGACATTGATTTCATGGCTGAGTGATATTCCATTGTACATAAGGACCACAACTTCTTTATCCATTTTTCTCTTTCCTGGGATATTTAAGGTGGAATGAAGTGGAGGTCGTTGACAACAGAGCAGCCCTAAACTTTGGGGTGCTTGTGTCTTGCTGATTTTTCATTTTCCCAATTTATACCCCCATGAGTGGAAGTGCCCTATGCTCTCTAAGCTGTGTTTTTTAGATGTTTCAGGTCTCACCGTACACTTCTCCAGAGTGGCTGTTGGCAATTTACATCCCGCCCATCAGTGTAGCAAGGCTCCCATTTCTCCATGGCCTGTCCTGAATTTCTGGTTTTGACACTTTTTACAGCATGGCCTTTTTCACCGATGGAAAGTGAGACTTCTTTGTAGCGCTGATTTGCTTTTCCAGGTTTCTTGGTTGGCCAAAAAGGGCATCATTGTCAACGTTTTGCTGCTTTTCATGTGCTTTAAAGGCGATTCGAATCTACCTCCTGAAATCTGTTTCCTGCAATTCTGCCTTGATTTCAAATCCTCTTCTTTGCCTTCCCTCAATATATTTGTGGACGAGAGTTATCATTTATAACTCTGCATGTTTGTGAATTGCAGTGCCCTGAACCTCCATTTTACAACTCGCGTTTTTGGGAGCTGGCCGGAAAAGCACAGGATGGCTTCAGGCCCTGTTCTGGTTCCGGGGGGCAGGCTGAGCCTGTAGTTAATTCTTCTTCCTGATGGGAAAATAGAGTGACCTGTGCCTGTCCCAACACCAAGAGCTAGTCTGTCATTGGTTCCCCGTCTTCCCGTTCATCCTCAGGACAAATTGCAACCTGTACGGAACAGGAGGTTAAAGGTGCTGATGCTCCAAGTAGGGAGATTGCTAGTAAAGCAGCTGGAATGGCGATCCCGGGCATAAGGAGATGAGAAATGAGGTGCGTTTTAGAAACCTTTCCCCATCACACGGTGTACCATCTTCTGGGTTTCTCATGCATGTTTTCAATGTAGGAAGATGCTCCTGAACTTAGAGATTTGGGACCCATGCGATGGGTACCATGCAGTATTACTTTAAAGGGTCTGTGTTTACTCACTCAACCTCACCAGACCTCTCAGCCCCAAGAGTGTCCACCCTTATGTCTCATCCAGCTGTGGGTCTAGATATGGTCAATCCAGGTTGCATCACAGCCCCTGAACGCATTGTGTAAGAATTTCTCTCTCTTTCACTGTCTTTGTTTCATGGGTTTTTCAAAGTAATTTATTTTTATAATGGGGTTTAGCTGCTTTTCACTGCTGTGTTTATGCCTCTTTACACCCACTTGACACACTAACAGAGAGATATCAATACATATGTTTTAAGATTATTACTAGTCAGATATATTCTTGTGCGGTGAAGAGGGCGTGTTGAGTCCAGTTCTCTGAGCAAGGTGTAGGTCTTGTCTATTACATATTGTGTTTATGGAACGGTATCTGAAGTAATTTGAAACCCTTGTTTTATGTATCACCCCATCTCACCTTTCCCGTTAAGCAGCCATAGTGTGTTTTCTGCATGTGTGACTCTGTTCTGTTTTGTAATTCAGTTCAAGTGTAATGGTTTTTACATTCCCTGTATAAGTGATACCTTATGAGAAGTGTCCTTTTCTGTGTGACTTATTTCACTTAGAATCGTTGTACCTTAATCCACTCATCATGCTGCTACGAGCCTTATGACATTGATTTCATGGCTGAGTGATATTCCATTGCACATACGGACCACAACTTCTTTATCCATTTTTCTCTTTCCTGGGATATTTAAGGTGGAATGAAGTGGAGGTCCTTGTCAACAGAGCAGCCCTAAACATTGGGGTGCTTGTGTCTTGCTGATTTTTCATTTTCCCAATTTATACCCCCATGCGTGGAAGTGCCCTATGCTCTCTAAGCTGTGTTTTTTAGATGTTTCAGGACTCACCGTTCACTTCTCCAGAGTGGCTGTTGGCAATTTACATCCCGCCCATCAGTGTAGCAAGGCTCCCATTTCTCCATGGCCAGTCCTGCATTTCTGGTTTTGACACTTTTTTCAGCCTGGCCCTTTTGACCGATGGGAAGCGAGACTTCTTTGTAGCGCTGATTTGCCTTTCCAGGTTGCTTGGTTGGCCAAAAAGGGCGTATGCGTTTTTTCCTGAATATATTCAGGAAAAAACGCATACGCCCTTTTTGGCCAAGGGCATCATTGTCAACGTTTTGCTGCTTTTCATGTGCTTTAAAGGCGATTCGAATCTACCTTCTGCAATCTGTTTCCTGCAATTCTGCCTTGATTTCAAATCCTCTTGTTTGCCTTCTCTCAATATATTTGTGGATGAGAGTTATCATTTATAACTCTGCAGGTCTGTGAATTGCAGTGCCCTGAACCTGCATTTTACAACTCGCTTTTTTGGGAGCTGGCCGCAAAAGCACAGGATGGCTTCAGGCCCTGTTCTGGTTCCGGGGAGCAGGCTGAGACTGTGGTTAATTCTTCTTCCTGATGGGAAAATAGAGTGACCTGTGCCTGTCCCAACACCAAGAGCTAGTCTCTCATTGGTTCCCCGTCTTCCCGTTCATCCTCAGCACAAATTGCAACCTGTACGGAACAGGAGGTTAAAGGTGCTGATGCTCCAAGTAGGGAGATTGCTAGTAAAGTGGCTGGAATGGCGAAGCCGGGCACAAGGAGATGAGAAATGAGGTGAGTTTTAGAAACCTTTCCCCATCACACGGTATACCATCTTCTGGGTTTCTCATGCATGTTTTCGATGTAGGAAGATGCCCTTGAACCTGGAGATTTGGGACCCATGGGATGGGTACCACGCAGTATTACTTTAAAGGGTCTGCGTTTGCTCACCCAACCTCACCAAACCTCTCAGCCCCAAGAGTGTCCACCCTTATGTCTCATCCAGCTGTGGGTCTAGATATGGTCAATCCAGGTTGCATCACAGCCCCTGAACGCATTGTGTAAGAATTTCTCTCTCTTTCACTGTCTTTGTTTCATGGGTTTTTCAAAGTAATTTATTTTTATAATGGGGTTTAGCTGCTTTTCACTGCTGTGTTTATGCCGCTTTACACCCACTTGACACACTAACAGAGAGATATCAATACATAGGTTTTAAGATTATTACTAGTCAGATATATTCTTGTGCGGTGAATAGGGCGTGTTGAGTCCAGTTCTCTGAGTAAGGAGTAGGTCTTGTCTATTACATATTGGGTTTATGGAACGGTATCTGAGCTAATTTGAAACCCTTGTTTTCTGTATCACCCCACCTCACCTTTCCCGTTAAGCAGCCATAGTGTGTTTTCTGCATGTGTGACACTGTTCTGTTTTGTAATTCAGTTCAAGTGTAACGGCTTGTACATTCCCTCTGTCAGTGATACCTTATGAGAAGTGTCCTTTTCTGTGTGACTTATTTCACTTAGAATCGTCGTACCTAAATCCACTCATCTTGCTGCTACTAGCCTTATGACATTGATTTCATGGCTGAGTGATATTCCATTGTACATAAGGACCACAACTTCTTTATCCATTTTTCTCTTTCCTGGGATATTGAAGGTGGCATGAAGTGGAGGTCCTTGTCAACAGAGCAGCCCTAAACTTTGGGGTGCTTGTGTTTTGCTGATTTTTAATTTTCCCATTTTATACCCCCATGAATGGAAGTGCCCTATGCTCTCTAAGCTGTGTTTTTTAGATGTTTCAGGACTCAACGTACACTTCTCCAGAGTGGCTGTTGGCAATTTTCATCCCGCCCATCAGTGTAGCAAGGCTCCCATTTCTCCATGGCCTGTCCTGCATTTCTGGTTTTGACAGTTTTTTCAGCATGGCCCTTTTGACCGATGGGAAGTGAGACTTCTTGGTAGCGCTGATTTGCCTTTCCAGGTTTCTTGGTTGGCCAAAAAGGGCATCATTGTCAACGTTTTGACGCTTTTCATGTGCTTTAAAGGCGATTCGAATCTACCTCCTGAAATCTGTTTCCTGCAATTCTGCCTTGATTTCAAATCCTCTTCTTTGCCTTCCCTTAATATATTTGTGGACGAGAGTTATCATTTATAACTCTGCAGGTCTGTGAATTGCAGTGCCCTGAACCTGCATTTTACAACTCGCTTTTTTGGGAGCTGGCCGCAAAAGCACAGGATGGCTTCAGGCCCTGTTCTGGTTCCGGGGGGCAGGCTTAGCCTGTGGTTAATTCTTCTTCCTGATGGGAAAATAGAGTGACCTGTGCCTGTCCCAACATCAAGAGCTAGTCTCTCATTGGTTCCCCATCTTCCCGTTCATCCTCAGGACAAATTGCCACCTGCACGGAACAGGAGGTTAAAGGTGCTGATGCTCCAAGTAGGGAGATTGCTAGTAAAGTGGCTGGAATGGGGAACCCGGGCACAAGGAGATGAGAAATGAGGTGAGTTTTAGAAACCTTTCCCCATCACACGGTGTACCATCTTCTGGGTTTCTCATGCATGTTTTCGATGTAGGAAGATGCCCTTGAACCTGGAGATTTGGGACCCATGCGATGGGTACCACGCAGTATTACTTTAAAGGGTCTGTGTTTGCTCACCCAACCTCACCAAACCTCTCAGCCCCAAGAGTGTCCACCCTTATGTCTCATCCAGCTGTGGGTCTAGATATGGTCAATCCAGGTTGCATCACAGCCCCTGAACGCATTGTGTAAGAATTTCTCTCTCTTTCACTGTCTTGGTTTCATGGGTTTTTCAAAGTAATTTATTTTTATAATGGGGTTTAGCTGCTTTTCACGGCTGTGTTTATGCCGCTTTACACCCACTTGACACACTAACTGAGAGATATCAATACATAGGTTTTAAGATTATTACTAGTCAGATATATTCTTGTGCCGTGAATAGGGCGTGTTGAGTCCAGTTCTCTGAGCAAGGAGTAGGTCTTGTCTACTACATATTGGGTTTATGGAACGGTATCTGAGCTAATTTGATACCCTTGTTTTATGTATCACCCCACCTCACCTTTCCCGTTAAGCAGCCATAGTGTGTTTTCTGCATGTGTGACTCTGTTCTGTTTTGTAATTCAGTTCAAGTGTAACGGTTTTTACATTCCCTCTATAAGTGATACCTTATGAGAAGTGTCCTTTTCTGTGTGACTTATTTCACTTAGAATCGTCGTACCTAAATCCACTCATCATGCTGCTACTAACATTATGACATTGCTTTCATGGCTGAGTGATATTCCATTGTACATAAGGACCACAACTTCTTTATCCATTTTTCTCTTTCCTGGGATATTTAAGGTGGAATGAAGTGGAGGTCCTTGTCAACAGAGCAGCCCTCAACTTTGGGGTGCTTGTGTCTTGCTGATTTTTCATTTTCCCAATTTATACCCCCATGAGTGGAAGTGCCCTATGCTCTCTAAGCTGTGTTTTTCAGATGTTTCAGGACACACCGTACACTTCTCCAGAGTGGCTGTTGGCAATTTACATCCCGCCCATCACTTTAGCAAGGCTCCCATTTCTCCATGGCCTGTCCTGCATTTCTGGTTTTGACACTTTTTTCAGCATGGCCCTTTTGACCGATGGGAAGTGAGACTTCTCTGTAGCGCTGATTTGCCTTTCCAGGTTGCTTGGTTGGCCAAAAAGGGCGTATGCGTTTTTCCTGAATATATTCAGGAAAAAACGCATACGCCCTTTTTGGCCAAGGGCATCATTGTCAACGTTTTGCCGCTTTTCATGTGCTTTAAAGGCGATTCGTATCTACCTCCTGAAATCTGTTTCGTGCAATTCTGCCTTGATTTCAAATCCTCTTCTTTGCCTTCCCTCAATATATTTGTGGACGAGAGTTATCATTTATAACTCTGCAGGTTTGTGAATTGCAGTGCCCTGAACCTCCATTTTACAACTCGCTTTTTTGGGAGCTGGCCGCAAAAGCGCAGGATGGCTTCAGGCCCTGTTCTGGTTCCGGGGGGCAGGCTGAGCCTGTGGTTAATTCTTCTTCCTGATGGGAAAATAGAGTGACCTGTGCCTGTCCCGACACCAAGAGCTAGTCTCTCGTTGGTTCCCCGTCTTCCCGTTCATCCTCAGGACAAATTGCAACCAATACGGAACAGGAGGTTAAAGGTGCTGATGCTCCAAGTAGGGAGATTGCTAGTAAAGCGGCTGGAATGGCGAACCCGGGCACAAGGAGATGAGAAATGAGGTGCGTTTTAGAAACCTTTCCCCATCACACGGTGTACCATCTTCTGGGTTTCTCATGCATCTTTTCGATGTAGGAAGATGCCCTTGAAGCTGGAGATTTGGGACCCATGCGATGGGTACCACGCAGTATTACTTTAAAGGGTCTGCGTTTGCTCACCCAACCTCACCAAACCTCTCAGCCCCAAGAGTGTCCACCCTTATGTCTCATCCAGCTGTGGGTCTAGATATGGTCAATCCAGGTTGCATCACAGCCCCTGAACTCATTGAGTAAGAATTTCTATCTCTTTCACTGTCGTTGTTTCATGGGTTTTTCAAAGTAATTTATTTTCATAATGGGGTTTAGCTGCTTTTCACGGCTGTGTTTATGCCGCTTTACACCCACTTGACACACTAACAGAGAGATATCAATACATAGGTTTTAAGATTATTACTAGTCAGATATATTCTTGTGCTGTGAATAGGGCGTGTTGAGTCCAGTTCTCTGAGCAAGGAGTAGGTCTTGTCTATTACATATTGGGTTTATGGAACGGTATCTGAGCTAATTTGATACCCTTGTTTTATGTATCACCCCACCTCACCTTTCCCGTTAAGCAGCCATAGTGTGTTTTCTGCATGTGTGACTCTGTTCTGTTTTGTAATTCAGTTCAAGTGTAACGGTTTTTACATTCCCTCTATAAGTGATACCTTATGAGAAGTGTCCTTTTCTGTGTGACTTATTTCACTTAGAATCGTCGTACCTAAATCCACTCATCATGCTGCTACTAACATTATGACATTGATTTCATGGCTGAGTGATATTCCATTGTACATAAGGACCACAACTTCTTTATCCATTTTTCTCTCTCCTGGGATATTTAAGGTGGAATGAAGTGGAGGTCCTTGTCAACAGAGCAGCCCTCAACTTTGGGGTGCTTGTGTCTTGCTGATTTTTCATTTTCCCAATTTATACCCCCATGAGTGGAAGTGCCCTATGCTCTCTAAGCTGTGTTTTTCAGATGTTTCAGGACACACCGTACACTTCTCCAGAGTGGCTGTTGGCAATTTACATCCCACCCATCACTTTAGCAAGGCTCCCATTTTTCCATGGCCTGTCCTGCATTTCTGGTTTTGACACTTTTTTCAGCATGGCCCTTTTGACCGATGGGAAGTGAGACTTCTCTGTAGCGCTGATTTGCCTTTCCAGGTTGCTTGGTTGGCCAAAAAGGGCGTATGCGTTTTTTCCTGAATATATTCAGGAAAAAACGCATACGCCGTTTTTGGCCAAGGGCATCATTGTCAACATTTTGCCGCTTTTCATGTGTTTTAAATTCGATTCGAATCTACCTCCTGAAATCTGTTTCCTGCAATTCTGCCTTGATTTCAAATCCTCTTCTTTGCCTTCCCTCAATATATTTGTGGACGAGAGGTATCATTTATAACTCTGCAGGTTTGTGAATTGCAGTGCCCTGAACCTCCATTTTACAACTCGCTTTTTTGGGAGCTGGCCGCAAAACCGCAGGATGGCTTCAGGCCCTGTTCTGGTTCCGGGGGGCAGGCTGAGCCTGTGGTTAATTCTTCTTCCTGATGGGAAAATAGAGTGACCTGTTCCTGTCCCAACACCAGGAGCTAGTCTCTCGTTGGTTCCCCGTCTTCCCGTTCATCCTCAGGACAAATTGCAACCTGTACGGAACAGGAGGTTAAAGGTGCTGATGCTCCAAGTAGGGAGATTGCTAGTAAAGTGGCTGGAATGGCGAACCCGGGCACAAGGAGATGAGAAATGAGGTGCGTTTTAGAAACCTTTCCCCATCACACGGTGTACCATCTTCTGGGTTTCTCATGCATGTTTTCGATGTAGGAAGATGCCCTTGAAGCTGGAGATTTGGGACCCATGCGATGGGTACCACGCAGTATTACTTTAAAGGGTCTGCGTTTGCTCACCCAACCTCACCAAACCTCTCAGCCCCAAGAGTGTCCACCCTTATGTCTCATCCAGCTGTGGGTCTAGATATGGTCAATCCAGGTTGCATCACAGCCCCTGAACTCATTGTGTAAGAATTTCTATCTCTTTCACTGTCGTTGTTTCATGGGTTTTTCAAAGTAATTTATTTTCATAATGGGGTTTAGCTGCTTTTCACGGCTGTGTTTATGCCGCTTTACACCCACTTGACACACTAACAGAGAGATATCAATACATAGGTTTTAAGATTATTACTACTCAGATATATTCTTGTGCTGTGAATAGGGCGTGTTGAGTCCAGTTCTCTGAGCAAGGAGTAGGTCTTGTCTATTACATATTGGGTTTATGGAACGGTATCTGAGCTAATTTGATACCCTTGTTTTATGTATCACCCCACCTCACCTTTCCCGTTAAGCAGCCATAGTGTGTTTTCTGCATGTGTGACTCTGTTCTGTTTTGTAATTCAGTTCAAGTGTAACGGTTTTTACATTCCCTCTATAAGTGATACCTTATGAGAAGTGTCCTTTTCTGTGTGACTTATTTCACTTAGAATCGTCGTACCTAAATCCACTCATCATGCTGCTACTAACATTATGACATTGATTTCATGGCTGAGTGATATTCCATTGTACATAAGGACCACAACTTCTTTATCCATTTTTCTCTTTCCTGGGATATTTAAGGTGGAATGAAGTGGAGGTCCTTGTCAACAGAGCAGCCCTCAACTTTGGGGTGCTTGTGTCTTGCTGATTTTTCATTTTCCCAATTTATACCCCCATGAGTGGAAGTGCCCTATGCTCTCTAAACTGTGTTTTTCAGATGTTTCAGGACACACCGTACACTTCTCCAGAGTGGCTGTTGGCAATTTACATCCCACCCATCACTTTAGCAAGGCTCCCATTTCTCCATGGCCTGTCCTGCATTTCTGGTTTTGACACTTTTTTCAGCATGGCCCTTTTGACCGATGGGAAGTGAGACTTCTCTGTAGCGCTGATTTGCCTTTCCAGGTTGCTTGGTTGGCCAAAAAGGGCGTATGCGTTTGTTCCTGAATATATTCAGGAAAAAACGCATACGCCCTTTTCGGCCAAGGGCATCATTGTCAACATTTTGCCGCTTTTCATGTGCTTTAAAGGCGATTCGAATCTACCTCCTGAAATCTGTTTCCTGCAATTCTGCCTTGATTTCAAATCCTCTTCTTTGCCTTCCCTCAATATATTTGTGGACGAGAGGTATCATTTATAACTCTGCAGGTTTGTGAATTGCAGTGCCCTGAACCTCCATTTTACAACTCGCTTTTTTGGGAGCTGGCCGCAAAACCGCAGGATGGCTTCAGGCCCTGTTCTGGTTCCGGGGGGCAGGCTGAGCCTGTGGTTAATTCTTCTTCCTGATGGGAAAATAGAGTGACCTGTTCCTGTCCCAACACCAGGAGCTAGTCTCTCGTTGGTTCCCCGTCTTCCCGTTCATCCTCAGGACAAATTGCAACCTGTACGGAACAGGAGGTTAAAGGTGCTGATGCTCCAAGTAGGGAGATTGCTAGTAAAGTGGCTGGAATGGCGAACCCGGGCACAAGGAGATGAGAAATGAGGTGCGTTTTAGAAACCTTTCCCCATCACACGGTGTACCATCTTCTGGGTTTCTCATGCATGTTTTCGATGTAGGAAGATGCCCTTGAAGCTGGAGATTTGGGACCCATGCGATGGGTACCACGCAGTATTACTTTAAAGGGTCTGCGTTTGCTCACCCAACCTCACCAAACCTCTCAGCCCCAAGAGTGTCCACCCTTATGTCTCATCCAGCTGTGGGTCTAGATATGGTCAATCCAGGTTGCATCACAGCCCCTGAACTCATTGTGTAAGAATTTCTATCTCTTTCACTGTCGTTGTTTCATGGGTTTTTCAAAGTAATTTATTTTCATAATGGGGTTTAGCTGCTTTTCACGGCTGTGTTTATGCCGCTTTACACCCACTTGACACACTAACAGAGAGATATCAATACATAGGTTTTAAGATTATTACTACTCAGATATATTCTTGTGCTGTGAATAGGGCGTGTTGAGTCCAGTTCTCTGAGCAAGGAGTAGGTCTTGTCTATTACATATTGGGTTTATGGAACGGTATCTGAGCTAATTTGATACCCTTGTTTTATGTATCACCCCACCTCACCTTTCCCGTTAAGCAGCCATAGTGTGTTTTCTGCATGTGTGACTCTGTTCTGTTTTGTAATTCAGTTCAAGTGTAACGGTTTTTACATTCCCTCTATAAGTGATACCTTATGAGAAGTGTCCTTTTCTGTGTGACTTATTTCACTTAGAATCGTCGTACCTAAATCCACTCATCATGCTGCTACTAACATTATGACATTGATTTCATGGCTGAGTGATATTCCATTGTACATAAGGACCACAACTTCTTTATCCATTTTTCTCTTTCCTGGGATATTTAAGGTGGAATGAAGTGGAGGTCCTTGTCAACAGAGCAGCCCTCAACTTTGGGGTGCTTGTGTCTTGCTGATTTTTCATTTTCCCAATTTATACCCCCATGAGTGGAAGTGCCCTATGCTCTCTAAACTGTGTTTTTCAGATGTTTCAGGACACACCGTACACTTCTCCAGAGTGGCTGTTGGCAATTTACATCCCACCCATCACTTTAGCAAGGCTCCCATTTCTCCATGGCCTGTCCTGCATTTCTGG
The DNA here is from genome assembly GCF_965194805.1 of Balaenoptera borealis. Taxonomy (NCBI): domain Eukaryota; kingdom Metazoa; phylum Chordata; class Mammalia; order Artiodactyla; family Balaenopteridae; genus Balaenoptera; species Balaenoptera borealis. The sequence goes on from NC_138878.1 coordinate 69,730,551, forward strand.
TTTTGACACTTTTTTCAGCATGGCCCTTTTGACCGATGGGAAGTGAGACTTCTCTGTAGCGCTGATTTGCCTTTCCAGGTTGCTTGGTTGGCCAAAAAGGGCGTATGCGTTTTTTCCTGAATATATTCAGGAAAAAACGCATACGCCCTTTTCGGCCAAGGGCATCATTGTCAACATTTTGCCGCTTTTCATGTGCTTTAAAGGCGATTCGAATCTACCTCCTGAAATCTGTTTCCTGCAATTCTGCCTTGATTTCAAATCCTCTTCTTTGCCTTCCCTCAATATATTTGTGGACGAGAGTTATCATTTATAACTCTGCAGGTTTGTGAATTGCAGTGCCCTGAACCTCCATTTTACAACTCGCTTTTTTGGGAGCTGGCCGCAAAAGCGCAGGATGGCTTCAGGCCCTGTTCTGGTTCCGGGGGGCAGGCTGAGCCTGTGGTTAATTCTTCTTCCTGATGGGAAAATAGAGTGACCTGTGCCTGTCCCAACACCAAGAGCTAGTCTCTCGTTGGTTCCCCATCTTCCCGTTCATCCTCAGGACAAATTGCAACCTGTACGGAACAGGAGGTTAAAGGTGCTGATGCTCCAAGTAGGGAGATTGCTAGTAAAGTGGCTGGAATGGCGAACCGGGCACAAGGAGATGAGAAATGAGGTGCGTTTTAGAAACCTTTCCCCATCACACGGTGTACCATCTTCTGGGTTTCTCATGCATGTTTTCGATGTAGGAAGATGCCCTTGAACCTGGAGATTTGGGACCCATGCGATGGGTACCACGCAGTATTACTTTAAAGGGTCTGCGTTTGCTCACCCAACCTCACCAAACCTCTCAGCCCCAAGAGTGTCCACCCTTATGTCTCATCCAGCTGTGGGTCTAGATATGGTCAATCCAGGTTGCATCACAGCCCCTGAACTCATTGTGTAAGAATTTCTATCTCTTTCACTGTCGTTGTTTCATGGGTTTTTCAAAGTAATTTATTTTCATAATGGGGTTTAGCTGCTTTTCACTGCTGTGTTTATGCCGCTTTACACCCACTTGACACACTAACAGAGAGATATAAATACATAGGTTTTAAGATTATTACTAGTCAGATATATTCTTGTGCGGTGAATAGGGCGTGTTGAGTCCAGTTCTCTGAGCAAGGAGTAGGTCTTGTCTACTACATATTGGGTTTATGGAACGGTATCTGAGCTAATTTGATACCCTTGTTTTATGTATCACCCCACCTCACCTTTCCCGTTAAGCAGCCATAGTGTGTTTTCTGCATGTGTGACTCTGTTTTGTTTTGTAATTCAGTTCAAGTGTAACGGTTTTTACATTCCCTCTCTCAGTGATACCTTATGAGAAGTGTCCTTTTCTGTGTGACTTATTTCACTTAGAATCGTCGTACCTAAATCCACTCATCATGCTGCTACTAACATTATGACATTGATTTCATGGCTGAGTGATATTCCATTGTACATAAGGACCACAACTTCTTTATCCATTTTTCTCTTTCCTGGGATATTTAAGGTGGAATGAAGTGGAGGTCCTTGTCAACAGAGCAGCCCTCAACTTTGGGGTGCTTGTGTCTTGCTGATTTTTCATTTTCCCAATTTATACCCCCATGAGTGGAAGTGCCCTATGCTCTCTAAGCTGTGTTTTTCAGATGTTTCAGGACACACCGTACACTTCTCCAGAGTGGCTGTTGGCAATTTACATCCCGCCCATCAGTGTAGCAAGGCTCCCATTTCTCCATGGCCTGTCCTGCATTTCTGGTTTTGACACTTTTTTCAGCATGGCCCTTTTGACCGATGGGAAGTGAGACTTCTCTGTAGCGCTGATTTGCCTTTCCAGGTTGCTTGGTTGGCCAAAAAGGGCGTATGCGTTTTTTCCTGAATATATTCAGGAAAAAACGCATACGCCCTTTTTGGCCAAGGGCATCATTTTCAACATTTTGCCGCTTTTCATGTGCTTTAAAGGCGATTCGAATCTACCTCCTGAAATCTGTTTCCTGCAATTCTGCCTTGATTTCAAATCCTCTTCTTTGCCTTCCCTTAATATATTTGTGGACGAGAGTTATCATTTATAACTCTGCAGGTCTGTGAATTGCAGTGCCCTGAACCTGCATTTTACAACTCGCTTTTTTGGAAGCTGGCCGCAAAAGCAGAAGATGGCTTCAGGCCCTGTTCTGATTCCGAGGGGCAGGATGAGCCTGTGGTTAATTCTTCTTCCTGATGGGAAAATAGAGTGACCTGTGCCTGTCCCAACACCAAGAGCTAGTCTCTCATTGGTTCCCCGTCTTCCCGTTCATCCTCAGGACAAATTGCAACCTGTACGGAACAGGAGGTTAAAGGTGCTGATGCTCCAAGTAGGGAGATTGCTAGTAAAGCGGCTGGAATGGCGAAGCCGGGCACAAGGAGATGAGAAATGAGGTGCGTTTTAGAAACCTTTCCCCATCACATGGTGTACCATCTTCTGGGTTTCTCATGCATGTTTTCGATGTAGCAAGATACCCTTGAACCTGGAGATTTGGGACCCATGCGATGGGTACCACGCAGTATTACTTTAAAGGGTCTGTGTTTGCTCACCCAACCTCACCAAACCTCTCAGCCCCAAGAGTGTCCACCCTTATGTCTCATCCAGCTGTGGGTCTAGATATGGTCAATCCAGGTTGCATCACAGCCCCTGAACGCATTGTGTAAGAATTTCTCTCTCTTTCACTGTCTTTGTTTCATGGGTTTTTCAAAGTAATTTACTTTTATAATGGGGTTTAGCTGCTTTTCACTGCTGTGTTTATGCCGCTTTACACCCACTTGACACACTAACAGAGAGATATCAATACATAGGTTTTAAGATTATTACTAGTCAGATATATTCTTGTGCGGTGAATAGGGCGTGTTGAGTCCAGTTCTCTGAGCAAGGAGTAGGTCTTGTCTATTACATATTGGGTCAATGGAACGGTATCTGAGCTAATTTGAAACCCTTGTTTTATGTATCACCCCACCTCACTTTTCCCGTTAAGTAGCCATAGTGTGTTTTCTGCATGTGTGACTCTGTTCTGTTTTGTAATTCAGTTCAAGTGTAACGGTTTTTACATTCCCTCTATCAGTGATACCTTATGAGAAGTGTCCTTTTCTGTGTGACTTATTTCACTTAGAATCGTCGTACCTAAATCCACTAATCATGCTGCTACTAGCCTTATGACATTGATTTCATGGCTGAGTGATATTCCATTGTACATAAGGACCACAACTTCTTTATCCATATTTCTCTTTCCTGGGATATTTAAGGTGGAATGAAGTGGAGGTCGTTGACAACAGAGCAGCCCTAAACTTTGGGGTGCTTGTGTCTTGCTGATTTTTCATTTTCCCAATTTATACCCCCATGAGTGGAAGTGCCCTATGCTCTCTAAGCTGTGTTTTTTAGATGTTTCAGGTCTCACCGTACACTTCTCCAGAGTGGCTGTTGGCAATTTACATCCCGCCCATCAGTGTAGCAAGGCTCCCATTTCTCCATGGCCTGTCCTGAATTTCTGGTTTTGACACTTTTTACAGCATGGCCTTTTTCACCGATGGAAAGTGAGACTTCTTTGTAGCGCTGATTTGCCTTTCCAGGTTGCTTGGTTGGCCAAAAAGGGCGTATGCGTTTTTTCCTGAATATATTCAGGAAAAAACGCATACGCCGTTTTTGGCCAAGGGCATCATTGTCAACGTTTTGCTGCTTTTCATGTGCTTTAAAGGCGATTCGAATCTACCTCCTAAAATCTGTTTCCTGCAATTCTGCCTTGATTTCAAATCCTCTTCTTTGCCTTCCCTCAATATATTTGTGGACGAGAGTTATCATTTATAACTCTGCATGTTTGTGAATTGCAGTGCCCTGAACCTCCATTTTATAACTCGCGTTTTTGGGAGCTGGCCAGAAAAGCACAGGATGGCTTCAGGCCCTGTTCTGGTTCCGGGGGGCAGGCTGAGCCTGTAGTTAATTCTTCTTCCTGATGGGAAAATAGAGTGACCTGTGCCTGTCCCAACACCAAGAGCTAGTCTCTCATTGGTTCCCCGTCTTCCCGTTCATCCTCAGGACAAATTGCAACCTGTACGGAACAGGAGGTTAAAGGTGCTGATGCTCCAAGTAGGGAGATTGCTAGTAAAGCAGCTGGAATGGCGATCCCGGGCATAAGGAGATGAGAAATGAGGTGCGTTTTAGAAACCTTTCCCCATCACATGGTGTACCATCTTCTGGGTTTCTCATGCATGTTTTCAATGTAGGAAGATGCTCCTGAACTTGGAGATTTAGGACCCATGCGATGGGTACCATGCAGTATTACTTTAAAGGGTCTGTGTTTACTCACTCAACCTCACCAGACCTCTCAGCCCCAAGAGTGTCCACCCTTATGTCTCATCCAGCTGTGGGTCTAGATATGGTCAATCCAGGTTGCATCACAGCCCCTGAACGCATTGTGTAAGAATTTCTCTCTCTTTCACTGTCTTTGTTTCATGGGTTTTTCAAAGTAATTTATTTTTATAATGGGGTTTAGCTGCTTTTCACTGCTGTGTTTATGCCTCTTTACACCCACTTGACACACTAACAGAGAGATATCAATACATATGTTTTAAGATTATTACTAGTCAGATATATTCTTGTGCGGTGAAGAGGGCGTGTTGAGTCCAGTTCTCTGAGCAAGGTGTAGGTCTTGTCTATTACATATTGTGTTTATGGAACGGTATCTGAAGTAATTTGAAACCCTTGTTTTATGTATCACCCCATCTCACCTTTCCCGTTAAGCAGCCATAGTGTGTTTTCTGCATGTGTGACTCTGTTCTGTTTTGTAATTCAGTTCAAGTGTAATGGTTTTTACATTCCCTGTATAAGTGATACCTTATGAGAAGTGTCCTTTTCTGTGTGACTTATTTCACTTAGAATCGTTGTATCTTAATCCACTCATCATGCTGCTACGAGCCTTATGACATTGATTTCATGGCTGAGTGATATTCCATTGTACATAAGGACCACAACTTCTTTATCCATTTTTCTCTTTCCTGGGATATTTAAGGTGGAATGAAGTGGAGGTCCTGGTCAACAGAGCAGCCCTAAACTTTGGGGTGCTTGTGTTTTGCTGATTTTTAATTTTCCCATTTTATACCCCCATGAATGGAAGTGACCCTATGCTCTCTAAGCTGTGTTTTTTAGATGTTTCAGGACTCACCGTACACTTCTCCAGAGTGGCTGTTGGCAATTTTCATCCCGCCCATCAGTGTAGCAAGGCTCCCATTTCTCCATGGCCTGTCCTGCATTTCTGGTTTTGACAGTTTTTTCAGCATGGCCCTTTTGACCGATGGGAAGCGAGACTTCTTTGTAGCGCTGATTTTTCTTTCCAGGTTTCTTGGTTGGCCAAAAAGGGCATCATTGTCAACGTTTTGCCGCTTTTCATGTGCTTTAAAGGCGATTCGAATCTACCTCCTGAAATCTGTTTCCTGCAATTCTGCCTTGATTTCAAATCCTCTTCTTTGCCTTCCCTTAATATATTTGTGGACGAGAGTTATCATTTATAACTCTGCAGGTCTGTGAATTGCAGTGCCCTGAACCTGCATTTTACAACTCGCTTTTTTGGGAGCTGGCCGCAAAAGCACAGGATGGCTTCAGGCCCTGTTCTGCTTCCGGGGGGCAGGCTTAGCCTGTGGTTAATTCTTCTTCCTGATGGGAAAATAGAGTGACCTGTGCCTGTCCCAACACCAAGAGCTAGTCTCTCATTGGTTCCCCGTCTTCCCGTTCATCCTCAGGACAAATTGCAACCTGTACGGAACAGGAGGTTAAAGGTGCTGATGCTCCAAGTAGGGAGATTGCTAGTAAAGTGGCTGGAATGGCGAAGCCGGGCACAAGGAGATGAGAAATGAGGTGAGTTTTAGAAACCTTTCCCCATCACACGGTATACCATCTTCTGGGTTTCTCATGCATGTTTTCGATGTAGGAAGATGCCCTTGAACCTGGAGATTTGGGACCCATGCGATGGGTACCACGCAGTATTACTTTAAAGGGTCTGCGTTTGCTCACCCAACCTCACCAAACCTCTCAGCCCCAAGAGTGTCCACCCTTATGTCTCATCCAGCTGTGGGTCTAGATATGGTCAATCCAGGTTGCATCACAGCCCCTGAACGCATTGTGTAAGAATTTCTCTCTCTTTCACTGTCTTTGTTTCATGGGTTTTTCAAAGTAATTTATTTTTATAATGGGGTGTAGCTGCTTTTCACTGCTGTGTTTATGCCGCTTTACACCCACTTGACACACTAACAGAGAGATATCAATACATAGGCTTTAAGATTATTACTAGTCAGATATATTCTTGTGCGGTGAATAGGGCGTGTTGAGTCCAGTTCTCTGAGCAAGGAGTAGGTCTTGTCTATTACATATTGGGTTTATGGAACGGTATCTAAGCTAATTTGAAACCCTTGTTTTATGTATCACCCCACCTCACCTTTCCCGTTAAGCAGCCATAGTGTGTTTTCTGCATGTGTGACACTGTTCTGTTTTGTAATTCAGTTCAAGTGTAACGGTTTTTACATTCCCTCTATCAGTGATACCTTATGAGAAGTGTCCTTTTCTGTGTGACTTATTTCACTTAGAATCGTCGTACCTAAATCCACTCATCATGCTGCTACTAGCCTTATGACATTGATTTCATGGCTGAGTGATATTCCATTGCACATAAGGACCACAACTTCTTTATCCATTTTTCTCTTTCCTGGGATATTTAAGGTGGAATGAAGTGGAGGTCCTTGTCAACAGAGCAGCCCTCAACTTTGGGGTGCTTGTGTCTTGCTGATTTTTCATTTTCCCAATTTATACCCTCATGAGTGGAAGTGCCCTATGCTCTCTAAGCTGTGTTTTTCAGATGTTTCAGGACACACTGTACACTTCTCCAGAGTGGCTGTTGGCAATTTACATCCCGCCCATCAGTGTAGCAAGGCTCCCATTTCTCCATGGCCTGTCCTGCATTTCTGGTTTTGACACTTTTTTCAGCATGGCCCTTTTGACCGATGGGAAGTGAGACTTCTCTGTAGCGCTGATTTGCCTTTCCAGGTTGCTTGGTTGGCCAAAAAGGGCGTATGCGTTTTTTCCTGAATATATTCAGGAAAAAACGCATACGCCCTTTTTGGCCAAGGGCATCATTGTCAACATTTTGCCGCTTTTCATGTGCTTTAAAGGCGATTCGAATCTACCTCCTGAAATCTGTTTCCTGCAATTCTGCCTTGATTTCAAATCCTCTTCTTTGCCTTCCCTCAATATATTTGTGGACGAGAGTTATCATTTATAACTCTGCAGGTTTGTGAATTGCAGTGCCCTGAACCTCCATTTTACAACTCGCTTTTTTGGGAGCTGGCCGCAAAAGCGCAGGATGGCTTCAGGCCCTGTTCTGGTTCCGGGGGGCAGGCTGAGCCTGTGGTTAATTCTTCTTCCTGATGGGAAAATAGAGTGACCTGTGCCTGTCCCAACACCAAGAGCTAGTCTCTCGTTGGTTCCCCGTCTTCCCGTTCATCCTCAGGATAAATTGCAACCTGTATGGAACAGGAGGTTAAAGGTGCTGATGCTCCAAGTAGGGAGATTGCTAGTAAAGTGGCTGGAATGGCGAACCCGGGCACAAGGCGATGAGAAATGAGGTGCGTTTTAGAAACCTTTCCCCATCACACGGTGTACCATCTTCTGGGATTCTCATGCATGTTTTCGATGTAGGAAGATGCCCTTGAACCTGGAGATTTGGGACCCATGCGATGGGTACCACGCAGTATTACTTTAAAGGGTCTGCGTTTGCTCACCCAACCTCACCAAACCTCTCAGCCCCAAGAGTGTCCACCCTTATGTCTCATCCAGCTGTGGGTCTAGATATGGTCAATCCAGGTTGCATCACAGCCCCTGAACTCATTGTGTAAGAATTTCTATCTCTTTCACTGTCGTTGTTTCATGGGTTTTTCAAAGTAATTTATTTTCATAATGGGGTTTAGCTGCTTTTCACGGCTGTGTTTATGCCGCTTTACACCCACTTGACACACTAACAGAGAGATATAAATACATAGGTTTTAAGATTATTACTAGTCAGATATATTCTTGTGCGGTGAATAGGGCGTGTTGAGTCCAGTTCTCTGAGCAAGGAGTAGGTCTTGTCTACTACATATTGGGTTTATGGAACGGTATCTGAGCTAATTTGATACCCTTGTTTTATGTATCACCCCACCTCACCTTTCCCGTTAAGCAGCCATAGTGTGTTTTCTGCAAGTGTGACTCTGTTTTGTTTTGTAATTCAGTTCAAGTGTAACGGTTTTTACATTCCCTCTCTCAGTGATACCTTATGAGAAGTGTCCTTTTCTGTGTGACTTATTTCACTTAGAATCGTCGTACCTAAATCCACTCATCATGCTGCTACTAACATTATGACATTGATTTCATGGCTGAGTGATATTCCATTGTACATAAGGACCACAACTTCTTTATCCATTTTTCTCTTTCCTGGGATATTTAAGGTGGAATGAAGTGGAGGTCCTTGTCAACAGAGCAGCCCTCAACTTTGGGGTGCTTGTGTCTTGCTGATTTTTCATTTTCCCAATTTATACCCCCATGAGTGGAAGTGCCCTATGCTCTCTAAGCTGTGTTTTTCAGATGTTTCAGGACACACCGTACACTTCTCCAGAGTGGCTGTTGGCAATTTACATCCCGCCCATCAGTGTAGCAAGGCTCCCATTTCTCCATGGCCTGTCCTGCATTTCTGGTTTTGACACTTTTTTCAGCATGGCCCTTTTGACCGATGGGAAGTGAGACTTCTCTGTAGCGCTGATTTGCCTTTCCAGGTTGCTTGGTTGGCCAAAAAGGGCGTATGCGTTTTTTCCTGAATATATTCAGGAAAAAACGCATACGCCCTTTTTGGCCAAGGGCATCATTTTCAACATTTTGCCGCTTTTCATGTGCTTTAAAGGCGATTCGAATCTACCTCCTGAAATCTGTTTCCTGCAATTCTGCCTTGATTTCAAATCCTCTTCTTTGCCTTCCCTCAATATATTTGTGGACGAGAGTTATCATTTATAACTCTGCAGGTCTGTGAATTGCAGTGCCCTGAACCTGCATTTTACAACTCGCTTTTTTGGAAGCTGGCCGCAAAAGCAGAAGATGGCTTCAGGCCCTGTTCTGGTTCCGAGGGGCAGGATGAGCCTGTGGTTAATTCTTCTTCCTGATGGGAAAATAGAGTGACCTGTGCCTGTCCCAACACCAAGAGCTAGTCTCTCATTGGTTCCCCGTCTTCCCGTTCATCCTCAGGACAAATTGCAATCTGTACGGAACAGGAGGTTAAAGGTGCTGATGCTCCAAGTAGGGAGATTGCTAGTAAAGTGGCTGGAATGGCGAACCCGGGCACAAGGAGATGAGAAATGAGGTGCGTTTTAGAAACCTTTCCCCATCACATGGTGTACCATCTTCTGGGTTTCTCATGCATGTTTTCGATGTAGCAAGATACCCTTGAACCTGGAGATTTGGGACCCATGCGATGGGTACCACGCAGTATTACTTTAAAGGGTCTGTGTTTGCTCACCCAACCTCACCAAACCTCTCAGCCCCAAGAGTGTCCACCCTTATGTCTCATCCAGCTGTGGGTCTAGATATGGTCAATCCAGGTTGCATCACAGCCCCTGAACGCATTGTGTAAGAATTTCTCTCTCTTTCACTGTCTTTGTTTCATGGGTTTTTCAAAGTAATTTACTTTTATAATGGGGTTTAGCTGCTTTTCACTGCTGTGTTTATGCCGCTTTACACCCACTTGACACACTAACAGAGAGATATCAATACATAGGTTTTAAGATTATTACTAGTCAGATATATTCTTGTGCGGTGAATAGGGCGTGTTGAGTCCAGTTCTCTGAGCAAGGAGTAGGTCTTGTCTATTACATATTGGGTCAATGGAACGGTATCTGAGCTAATTTGAAACCCTTGTTTTATGTATCACCCCACCTCACTTTTCCCGTTAAGTAGCCATAGTGTGTTTTCTGCATGTGTGACTCTGTTCTGTTTTGTAATTCAGTTCAAGTGTAACGGTTTTTACATTCCCTCTATCAGTGATACCTTATGAGAAGTGTCCTTTTCTGTGTGACTTATTTCACTTAGAATCGTCGTACCTAAATCCACTAATCATGCTGCTACTAGCCTTATGACATTGATTTCATGGCTGAGTGATATTCCATTGTACATAAGGACCACAACTTCTTTATCCATTTTTCTCTTTCCTGGGATATTGAAGGTGGAATGAAGTGGAGGTCCTTGTCAACAGAGCAGCCCTCAACTTTGGGGTGCTTGTGTCTTGCTGATTTTTCATTTTCCCAATTTATACCCCCATGCGTGGAAGTGCCCTATGCTCTCTAAGCTGTGTTTTTTAGATGTTTCAGGACTCACCGTACACTTCTCCAGAGTGGCTGTTGGCAATTTACATCCCGCCCATCAGTGTAGCAAGGCTCCCATTTCTCCATGGCCTGTCCTGCATTTCTGGTTTTGACACTTTTTTCAGCATGGCCCTTTTGACCGATGGGAAGCGAGACTTCTTTGTAGCGCTGATTTGCCTTTCCAGGTTGCTTGGTTGGCCAAAAAGGGCGTATGCGTTTTTTCCTGAATATATTCAGGAAAAAACGCATACGCCCTTTTTGGCCAAGGGCATCATTGTCAACGTTTTGCCGCTTTTCATGTGCTTTAAAGGCGATTCGAATCTACCTCCTGAAATCTGTTTCCTGCAATTCTGCCTTGATTTCAAATCCTCTTCTTTGCCTTCCCTCAATATATTTGTGGATGAGAGTTATCATTTATAACTCTGCAGGTCTGTGAATTGCAGTGCCCTGAACCTGCATTTTACAACTCGCTTTTTTGGGAGCTGGCCGCAAAAGCACAGGATGGCTTCAGGCCCTGTTCTGGTTCCGGGGAGCAGGCTGAGACTGTGGTTAATTCTTCTTCCTGATGGGAAAATAGAGTGACCTGTGCCTGTCCCAACACCAAGAGCTAGTCTCTCATTGGTTCCCCGTCTTCCCGTTCATCCTCAGCACAAATTGCAACCTGTACGGAACAGGAGGTTAAAGGTGCTGATGCTCCAAGTAGGGAGATTGCTAGTAAAGTGGCTGGAATGGCGAACCCGGGCACAAGGAGATGAGAAATGAGGTGACTTTTAGAAACCTTTCCCCATCACACGGTATACCATCTTCTGGGTTTCTCATGCATGTTTTCGATGTAGGAAGATGCCCTTGAACCTGGAGATTTGGGACCCATGCGATGGGTACCACGCAGTATTAATTTAAAGGGTCTGCGTTTGCTCACCCAACCTCACCAAACCTCTCAGCCCCAAGAGTGTCCACCCTTATGTCTCATCCAGCTGTGGGTCTAGATATGGTCAATCCAGGTTGCATCACAGCCCCTGAACGCATTGTGTAAGAATTTCTCTCTCTTTCACTGTCTTTGTTTCATGGGTTTTTCAAAGTAATTTATTTTTATAATGGGGTTTAGCTGCTTTTCACTGCTGTGTTTATGCCGCTTTACACCCACTTGACACACTAACAGAGAGATATCAATACATAGGCTTTAAGATTATTACTAGTCAGATATATTCTTGTGCGGTGAATAGGGCGTGTTGAGTCCAGTTCTCTGAGTAAGGAGTAGGTCTTGTCTATTACATATTGGGTTTATGGAACGGTATCTGAGCTAATTTGAAACCCTTGTTTTATGTATCACCCCACCTCACCTTTCCCGTTAAGCAGCCATAGTGTGTTTTCTGCATGTGTGACACTGTTCTGTTTTGTAATTCAGTTCAAGTGTAACGGCTTGTACATTTCCTCTGTCAGTGATACCTTATGAGAAGTGTCCTTTTCTGTGTGACTTATTTCACTTAGAATCGTCGTACCTAAATCCACTCATCTTGCTGCTACTAGCCTTATGACATTGATTTCATGGCTGAGTGATATTCCATTGTACATAAGGACCACAACTTCTTTATCCATTTTTCTCTTTCCTGGGATATTGAAGGTGGAAGGAAGTGGAGGTCCTTGTCAACAGAGCAGCCCTAAACTTTGGGGTGCTTGTGTTTTGCTGATTTTTAATTTTCCCATTTTAAACCCCCATGAGTGAAAGTGCCCTATGCTCTCTAAGCTGTGTTTTTTAGATGTTTCAGGACTCACCGTTCACTTCTCCAGAGTGGCTGTTGGCAATTTACATCCCGCCCATCAGTGTAACAAGGCTCCCATTTCTCCATGGCCAGTCCTGCATTTCTGGTTTTGACACTTTTTTCAGCATGGCCCTTTTGACCGATGGGAAGCGAGACTTCTTTGTAGCGCTGATTTGCCTTTCCAGGTTGCTTGGTTGGCCAAAAAGGGCGTATGCGTTTTTTCCTGAATATATTCAGGAAAAAACGCATACGCCCTTTTTGGCCAAGGGCATCATTGTCAACGTTTTGCTGCTTTTCATGTGCTTTAAAGGCGATTCGAATCTACCTTCTGCAATCTGTTTCCTGCAATTCTGCCTTGATTTCAAATCCTCTTGTTTTTCTTCTCTCAATATATTTGTGGAGGAGAGTTATCATTTATAACTCTGCAGGTCTGTGAATTGCAGTGCCCTGAACCTGCATTTTACAACTCGCTTTTTTGGAAGCTGGCCGCAAAAGCAGAAGATGGCTTCAGGCCCTGTTCTGGTTCCGAGGGGCAGGATGAGCCTGTGGTTAATTCTTCTTCCTGATGGGAAAATAGAGTGACCTGTGCCTGTCCCAACACCAAGAGCTAGTCTCTCATTGGTTCCCCGTCTTCCCGTTCATCCTCAGGACAAATTGCAACCTGTACGGAACAGGAGGTTAAAGGTGCTGATGCTCCAAGTAGGGAGATTGCTAGTAAAGCGGCTGGAATGGCGAAGCCGGGCACAAGGAGATGAGAAATGAGGTGCGTTTTAGAAACCTTTCCCCATCACATGGTGTACCATCTTCTGGGTTTCTCATGCATGTTTTCGATGTAGCAAGATACCCTTGAACCTGGAGATTTGGGACCCATGCGATGGGTACCACGCAGTATTACTTTAAAGGGTCTGTGTTTGCTCACCCAACCTCACCAAACCTCTCAGCCCCAAGAGTGTCCACCCTTATGTCTCATCCAGCTGTGGGTCTAGATATGGTCAATCCAGGTTGCATCACAGCCCCTGAACGCATTGTGTAAGAATTTCTCTCTCTTTCACTGTCTTTGTTTCGTGGGTTTTTCAAAGTAATTTACTTTTATAATGGGGTTTAGCTGCTTTTCACTGCTGTGTTTATGCCGCTTTACACCCACTTGACACACTAACAGAGAGATATCAATACATAGGTTTTAAGATTATTACTAGTCAGATATATTCTTGTGCGGTGAATAGGGCGTGTTGAGTCCAGTTCTCTGAGCAAGGAGTAGGTCTTGTCTATTACATATTGGGTCAATGGAACGGTATCTGAGCTAATTTGAAACCCTTGTTTTATGTATCACCCCACCTCACTTTTCCCGTTAAGTAGCCATAGTGTGTTTTCTGCATGTGTGACTCTGTTCTGTTTTGTAATTCAGTTCAAGTGTAACGGTTTTTACATTCCCTCTATCAGTGATACCTTATGAGAAGTGTCCTTTTCTGTGTGACTTATTTCACTTAGAATCGTCGTACCTAAATCCACTTATCATGCTGCTACTAGCCTTATGACATTGATTTCATGGCTGAGTGATATTCCATTGTACATAAGGACCACAACTTCTTTATCCATTTTTCTCTTTCCTGGGATATTTAAGGTGGAATGAAGTGGAGGTCGTTGACAACAGAGCAGCCCTAAACTTTGGGGTGCTTGTGTCTTGCTGATTTTTCATTTTCCCAATTTATACCCCCATGAGTGGAAGTGCCCTATGCTCTCTAAGCTGTGTTTTTTAGATGTTTCAGGTCTCACCGTACACTTCTCCAGAGTGGCTGTTGGCAATTTACATCCCGCCCATCAGTGTAGCAAGGCTCCCATTTCTCCATGGCCTGTCCTGAATTTCTGGTTTTGACACTTTTTACAGCATGGCCTTTTTCACCGATGGAAAGTGAGACTTCTTTGTAGCGCTGATTTGCCTTTCCAGGTTGCTTGGTTGGCCAAAAAGGGCGTATGCGTTTTTTCCTGAATATATTCAGGAAAAAACGCATATGCCGTTTTTGGCCAAGGGCATCATTGTCAACGTTTTGCTGCTTTTCATGTGCTTTAAAGGCGATTCGAATCTACCTCCTGAAATCTGTTTCCTGCAATTCTGCCTTGATTTCAAATCCTCTTCTTTGCCTTCCCTCAATATATTTGTGGACGAGAGTTATCATTTATAACTCTGCATGTTTGTGAATTGCAGTGCCCTGAACCTCCATTTTACAACTCGCGTTTTTGGGAGCTGGCCGGAAAAGCACAGGATGGCTTCAGGCCCTGTTCTGGTTCCGGGGGGCAGGCTGAGCCTGTAGTTAATTCTTCTTCCTGATGGGAAAATAGAGTGACCTGTGCCTGTCCCAACACCAAGAGCTAGTCTCTCATTGGTTCCCCGTCTTCCCGTTCATCCTCAGGACAAATTGCAACCTGTACGGAACAGGAGGTTAAAGGTGCTGATGCTCCAAGTAGGGAGATTGCTAGTAAAGCAGCTGGAATGGCGATCCCGGGCATAAGGAGATGAGAAATGAGGTGCGTTTTAGAAACCTTTCCCCATCACACGGTGTACCATCTTCTGGGTTTCTCATGCATGTTTTCAATGTAGGAAGATGCTCCTGAACTTGGAGATTTGGGACCCATGCGATGGGTACCATGCAGTATTACTTTAAAGGGTCTGTGTTTACTCACTCAACCTCACCAGACCTCTCAGCCCCAAGAGTGTCCACCCTTATGTCTCATCCAGCTGTGGGTCTAGATATGGTCAATCCAGGTTGCATCACAGCCCCTGAACGCATTGTGTAAGAATTTCTCTCTCTTTCACTGTCTTTGTTTCATGGGTTTTTCAAAGTAATTTATTTTTATAATGGGGTTTAGCTGCTTTTCACTGCTGTGTTTATGCCGCTTTACACCCACTTGACACACTAACAGAGAGATATCAATACATAGGTTTTAAGATTATTACTAGTCAGATATATTCTTGTGCGGTGAAGAGGGCGTGTTGAGTCCAGTTCTCTGAGCAAGGTGTAGGTCTTGTCTATTACATATTGTGTTTATGGAACGGTATCTGAAGTAATTTGAAACCCTTGTTTTATGTATCACCCCATCTCACCTTTCCCGTTAAGCAGCCATAGTGTGTTTTCTGCATGTGTGACTCTGTTCTGTTTTGTAATTCAGTTCAAGTGTAATGGTTTTTACATTCCCTGTATAAGTGATACCTTATGAGAAGTGTCCTTTTCTGTGTGACTTATTTCACTTAGAATCGTTGTACCTTAATCCACTCATCATGCTGCTACGAGCCTTATGACATTGATTTCATGGCTGAGTGATATTCCATTGCACATAAGGACCACAACTTCTTTATCCATTTTTCTCTTTCCTGGGATATTGAAGGTGGAATGAAGTGGAGGTCCTTGTCAACAGAGCAGCCCTAAACATTGGGGTGCTTGTGTCTTGCTGATTTTTCATTTTCCCAATTTATACCCCCATGCGTGGAAGTGCCCTATGCTCTCTAAGCTGTGTTTTTTAGATGTTTCAGGACTCACCGTTCACTTCTCCAGAGTGGCTGTTGGCAATTTACATCCCGCCCATCAGTGTAGCAAGGCTCCCATTTCTCCATGGCCAGTCCTGCATTTCTGGTTTTGACACTTTTTTCAGCCTGGCCCTTTTGACCGATGGGAAGCGAGACTTCTTTGTAGCGCTGATTTGCCTTTCCAGGTTGCTTGGTTGGCCAAAAAGGGCGTATGCGTTTTTTCCTGAATATATTCAGGAAAAAACGCATACGCCCTTTTTGGCCAAGGGCATCATTGTCAACGTTTTGCTGCTTTTCATGTGCTTTAAAGGCGATTCGAATCTACCTTCTGCAATCTGTTTCCTGCAATTCTGCCTTGATTTCAAATCCTCTTGTTTGCCTTCTCTCAATATATTTGTGGATGAGAGTTATCATTTATAACTCTGCAGGTCTGTGAATTGCAGTGCCCTGAACCTGCATTTTACAACTCGCTTTTTTGGGAGCTGGCCGCAAAAGCACAGGATGGCTTCAGGCCCTGTTCTGGTTCCGGGGAGCAGGCTGAGACTGTGGTTAATTCTTCTTCCTGATGGGAAAATAGAGTGACCTGTGCCTGTCCCAACACCAAGAGCTAGTCTCTCATTGGTTCCCCGTCTTCCCGTTCATCCTCAGCACAAATTGCAACCTGTACGGAACAGGAGGTTAAAGGTGCTGATGCTCCAAGTAGGGAGATTGCTAGTAAAGTGGCTGGAATGGCGAACCCGGGCACAAGGAGATGAGAAATGAGGTGAGTTTTAGAAACC
Source organism: Balaenoptera borealis (assembly GCF_965194805.1). Classification (NCBI taxonomy): domain Eukaryota; kingdom Metazoa; phylum Chordata; class Mammalia; order Artiodactyla; family Balaenopteridae; genus Balaenoptera; species Balaenoptera borealis. Next base: position 69,747,002 of record NC_138878.1, read on the forward strand.
TTTCCCCATCACACGGTATACCATCTTCTGGGTTTCTCATGCATGTTTTCGATGTAGGAAGATGCCCTTGAACCTGGAGATTTGGGACCCATGGGATGGGTACCACGCAGTATTACTTTAAAGGGTCTGCGTTTGCTCACCCAACCTCACCAAACCTCTCAGCCCCAAGAGTGTCCACCCTTATGTCTCATCCAGCTGTGGGTCTAGATATGGTCAATCCAGGTTGCATCACAGCCCCTGAACGCATTGTGTAAGAATTTCTCTCTCTTTCACTGTCTTTGTTTCATGGGTTTTTCAAAGTAATTTATTTTTATAATGGGGTTTAGCTGCTTTTCACTGCTGTGTTTATGCCGCTTTACACCCACTTGACACACTAACAGAGCGATATCAATACATAGGTTTTAAGATTATTACTAGTCAGATATATTCTTGTGCGGTGAATAGGGCGTGTTGAGTCCAGTTCTCTGAGTAAGGAGTAGGTCTTGTCTATTACATATTGGGTTTATGGAACGGTATCTGAGCTAATTTGAAACCCTTGTTTTCTGTATCACCCCACCTCACCTTTCCCGTTAAGCAGCCATAGTGTGTTTTCTGCATGTGTGACACTGTTCTCTTTTGTAATTCAGTTCAAGTGTAACGGCTTGTACATTCCCTCTGTCAGTGATACCTTATGAGAAGTGTCCTTTTCTGTGTGACTTATTTCACTTAGAATCGTCGTACCTAAATCCACTCATCTTGCTGCTACTAGCCTTATGACATTGATTTCATGGCTGAGTGATATTCCATTGTACATAAGGACCACAACTTCTTTATCCATTTTTCTCTTTCCTGGGATATTGAAGGTGGCATGAAGTGGAGGTCCTTGTCAACAGAGCAGCCCTAAACTTTGGGGTGCTTGTGTTTTGCTGATTTTTAATTTTCCCATTTTAAACCCCCATGAGTGAAAGTGCCCTATGCTCTCTAAGCTGTGTTTTTTAGATGTTTCAGGACTCACCGTTCACTTCTCCAGAGTGGCTGTTGGCAATTTACATCCCGCCCATCAGTGTAACAAGGCTCCCATTTCTCCATGGCCTGTCCTGCATTTCTTGTTTTGACACTTTTTTCAGCATGGCCCTTTTGACCGATGGGAAGCGAGACTTCTTGTAGCGCTGATTTGCCTTTCCAGGTTGCTTGGTTGGCCAAAAAGGGCGTATGCGTTTTTTCCTGAATATATTCAGGAAAAAACGCATACGCCCTTTTTGGCCAAGGGCATCATTGTCAACGTTTTGCTGCTTTTCATGTGCTTTAAAGGCGATTCGAATCTACCTCCTGCAATCTGTTTCCTGCAATTCTGCCTTGATTTCAAATCCTCTTGTTTGCCTTCTCTCAATATATTTGTGGAGGAGAGTTATCATTTATAACTCTGCAGGTCTGTGAATTGCAGTGCCCTGAACCTGCATTTTACAACTCGCTTTTTTGGAAGCTGGCCGCAAAAGCAGAAGATGGCTTCAGCCCCTGTTCTGGTTCCGAGGGGCAGGATGAGCCTGTGGTTAATTCTTCTTCCTGATGGGAAAATAGAGTGACCTGTGCCTGTCCCAACACCAAGAGCTAGTCTCTCATTGGTTCCCCGTCTTCCCGTTCATCCTCAGGACAAATTGCAACCTGTACGGAACAGGAGGTTAAAGGTGCTGATGCTCCAAGTAGGGAGATTGCTAGTAAAGCGGCTGGAATGGCGAAGCCGGGCACAAGGAGATGAGAAATGAGGTGCGTTTTAGAAACCTTTCCCCATCACATGGTGTACCATCTTCTGGGTTTCTCATGCATGTTTTCGATGTAGCAAGATACCCTTGAACCTGGAGATTTGGGACCCATGCGATGGGTACCACGCAGTATTACTTTAAAGGGTCTGCGTTTGCTCACCCAACCTCACCAAACCTCTCAGCCCCAAGAGTGTCCACCCTTATGTCTCATCCAGCTGTGGGTCTAGATATGGTCAATCCAGGTTGCATCACAGCCCCTGAACGCATTGTGTAAGAATTTCTCTCTCTTTCACTGTCTTTGTTTCATGGGTTTTTCAAAGTAATTTATTTTTATAATGGGGTTTAGCTGCTTTTCACTGCTGTGTTTATGCCGCTTTACACCCACTTGACACACTAACAGAGAGATATCAATACATAGGTTTTAAGATTATTACTAGTCAGATATATTCTTGTGCGGTGAATAGGGCGTGTTGAGTCCAGTTCTCTGAGCAAGGAGTAGGTCTTGTCTATTACATATTGGGTTTATGGAACGGTATCTGAGCTAATTTGAAACCCTTGTTTTATGTATCACCCCACCTCACTTTTCCCGTTAAGTAGCCATAGTGTGTTTTCTGCATGTGTGACTCTGTTCTGTTTTGTAATTCAGTTCAAGTGTAACGGTTTTTACATTCCCTCTATCAGTGATACCTTATGAGAAGTGTCCTTTTCTGTGTGACTTATTTCACTTAGAATCGTCGTACCTAAATCCACTTATCATGCTGCTACTAGCCTTATGACATTGATTTCATGGCTGAGTGATATTCCATTGTACATAAGGACCACAACTTCTTTATCCATATTTCTCTTTCCTGGGATATTTAAGGTGGAATGAAGTGGAGGTCGTTGACAACAGAGCAGCCCTAAACTTTGGGGTGCTTGTGTCTTGCTGATTTTTCATTTTCCCAATTTATACCCCCATGAGTGGAAGTGCCCTATGCTCTCTAAGCTGTGTTTTTTAGATGTTTCAGGTCTCACCGTACACTTCTCCAGAGTGGCTGTTGGCAATTTACATCCCGCCCATCAGTGTAGCAAGGCTCCCATTTCTCCATGGCCTGTCCTGAATTTCTGGTTTTGACACTTTTTACAGCATGGCCTTTTTCACCGATGGAAAGTGAGACTTCTTTGTAGCGCTGATTTGCCTTTCCAGGTTGCTTGGTTGGCCAAAAAGGGCGTATGCGTTTTTTCCTGAATATATTCAGGAAAAAACGCATACGCCGTTTTTGGCCAAGGGCATCATTGTCAACGTTTTGCTGCTTTTCATGTGCTTTAAAGGCGATTCGAATCTACCTCCTGAAATCTGTTTCCTGCAATTCTGCCTTGATTTCAAATCCTCTTCTTTGCCTTCCCTCAATATATTTGTGGACGAGAGTTATCATTTATAACTCTGCATGTTTGTGAATTGCAGTGCCCTGAACCTCCATTTTACAACTCGCGTTTTTGGGAGCTGGCCGGAAAAGCACAGGATGGCTTCAGGCCCTGTTCTGGTTCCGGGGGGCAGGCTGAGCCTGTAGTTAATTCTTCTTCCTGATGGGAAAATAGAGTGACCTGTGCCTGTCCCAACACCAAGAGCTAGTCTGTCATTGGTTCCCCGTCTTCCCGTTCATCCTCAGGACAAATTGCAACCTGTACGGAACAGGAGGTTAAAGGTGCTGATGCTCCAAGTAGGGAGATTGCTAGTAAAGCAGCTGGAATGGCGATCCCGGGCATAAGGAGATGAGAAATGAGGTGCGTTTTAGAAACCTTTCCCCATCACACGGTGTACCATCTTCTGGGTTTCTCATGTATGTTTTCAATGTAGGAAGATGCTCCTGAACTTAGAGATTTGGGACCCATGCGATGGGTACCATGCAGTATTACTTTAAAGGGTCTGTGTTTACTCACTCAACCTCACCAGACCTCTCAGCCCCAAGAGTGTCCACCCTTATGTCTCATCCAGCTGTGGGTCTAGATATGGTCAATCCAGGTTGCATCACAGCCCCTGAACGCATTGTGTAAGAATTTCTCTCTCTTTCACTGTCTTTGTTTCATGGGTTTTTCAAAGTAATTTATTTTTATAATGGGGTTTAGCTGCTTTTCACTGCTGTGTTTATGCCTCTTTACACCCACTTGACACACTAACAGAGAGATATCAATACATATGTTTTAAGATTATTACTAGTCAGATATATTCTTGTGCGGTGAAGAGGGCGTGTTGAGTCCAGTTCTCTGAGCAAGGTGTAGGTCTTGTCTATTACATATTGTGTTTATGGAACGGTATCTGAAGTAATTTGAAACCCTTGTTTTATGTATCACCCCATCTCACCTTTCCCGTTAAGCAGCCATAGTGTGTTTTCTGCATGTGTGACTCTGTTCTGTTTTGTAATTCAGTTCAAGTGTAATGGTTTTTACATTCCCTGTATAAGTGATACCTTATGAGAAGTGTCCTTTTCTGTGTGACTTATTTCACTTAGAATCGTTGTACCTTAATCCACTCATCATGCTGCTACGAGCCTTATGACATTGATTTCATGGCTGAGTGATATTCCATTGTACATAAGGACCACAACTTCTTTATCCATTTTTCTCTTTCCTGGGATATTTAAGGTGGAATGAAGTGGAGGTCCTGGTCAACAGAGCAGCCCTAAACTTTGGGGTGCTTGTGTTTTGCTGATTTTTAATTTTCCCATTTTATACCCCCATGAATGGAAGTGCCCTATGCTCTCTAAGCTGTGTTTTTTAGATGTTTCAGGACTCACCGTACACTTCTCCAGAGTGGCTGTTGGCAATTTTCATCCCGCCCATCAGTGTAGCAAGGCTCCCATTTCTCCATGGCCTGTCCTGCATTTCTGGTTTTGACAGTTTTTTCAGCATGGCCCTTTTGACCGATGGGAAGCGAGACTTCTTTGTAGCGCTGATTTGCCTTTCCAGGTTTCTTGGTTGGCCAAAAAGGGCATCATTGTCAACGTTTTGCCGCTTTTCATGTGCTTTAAAGGCGATTCGAATCTACCTCCAGAAATCTGTTTCCTGCAATTCTGCCTTGATTTCAAATCCTCTTCTTTGCCTTCCCTTAATATATTTGTGGACGAGAGTTATCATTTATAACTCTGCAGGTCTGTGAATTGCAGTGCCCTGAACCTGCATTTTACAACTCGCTTTTTTGGGAGCTGGCCGCAAAAGCACAGGATGGCTTCAGGCCCTGTTCTGGTTCCGGGGGGCAGGCTTAGCCTGTGGTTAATTCTTCTTCCTGATGGGAAAATAGAGTGACCTGTGCCTGTCCCAACACCAAGAGCTAGTCTCTCATTGGTTCCCCGTCTTCCCGTTCATCCTCAGGACAAATTGCAACCTGTACGGAACAGGAGGTTAAAGGTGCTGATGCTCCAAGTAGGGAGATTGCTAGTAAAGTGGCTGGAATGGCGAACCCGGGCACAAGGAGATGAGAAATGAGGTGAGTTTTAGAAACCTTTCCCCATCACACGGTATACCATCTTTTGGGTTTCTCATGCATGTTTTCCATGTAGGAAGATGCCCTTGAACCTGGAGATTTGGGACCCATGGGATGGGTACCACGCAGTATTACTTTAAAGGGTCTGCGTTTGCTCACCCAACCTCACCAAACCTCTCAGCCCCAAGAGTGTCCACCCTTATGTCTCATCCAGCTGTGGGTCTAGATATGGTCAATCCAGGTTGCATCACAGCCCCTGAACGCATTGTGTAAGAATTTCTCTCTCTTTCACTGTCTTTGTTTCATGGGTTTTTCAAAGTAATTTATTTTTATAATGGGGTTTAGCTGCTTTTCACTGCTGTGTTTATGCCGCTTTACACCCACTTGACACACTAACAGAGAGATATCAATACATAGGTTTTAAGATTATTACTAGTCAGATATATTCTTGTGCGGTGAATAGGGCGTGTTGAGTCCAGTTCTCTGAGCAAGGAGTAGGTCTTGTCTATTACATATTGGGTTTATGGAACGGTATCTGAGCTAATTTGAAACCCTTGTTTTATGTATCACCCCACCTCACTTTTCCCGTTAAGTAGCCATAGTGTGTTTTCTGCATGTGTGACTCTGTTCTGTTTTGTAATTCAGTTCAAGTGTAACGGTTTTTACATTCCCTCTATCAGTGATACCTTATGAGAAGTGTCCTTTTCTGTGTGACTTATTTCACTTAGAATCGTCGTACCTAAATCCACTTATCATGCTGCTACTAACCTTATGACATTGATTTCATGGCTGAGTGATATTCCATTGTACATAAGGACCACAACTTCTTTATCCATATTTCTCTTTCCTGGGATATTTAAGGTGGAATGAAGTGGAGGTCGTTGACAACAGAGCAGCCCTAAACTTTGGGGTGCTTGTGTCTTGCTGATTTTTCATTTTCCCAATTTATACCCCCATGAGTGGAAGTGCCCTATGCTCTCTAAGCTGTGTTTTTTAGATGTTTCAGGTCTCACCGTACACTTCTCCAGAGTGGCTGTTGGCAATTTACATCCCGCCCATCAGTGTAGCAAGGCTCCCATTTCTCCATGGCCTGTCCTGAATTTCTGGTTTTGACACTTTTTACAGCATGGCCTTTTTCACCGATGGAAAGTGAGACTTCTTTGTAGCGCTGATTTGCCTTTCCAGGTTGCTTGGTTGGCCAAAAAGGGCGTATGCGTTTTTTCCTGAATATATTCAGGAAAAAACGCATACGCCGTTTTTGGCCAAGGGCATCATTGTCAACGTTTTGCTGCTTTTCATGTGCTTTAAAGGCGATTCGAATCTACCTCCTGAAATCTGTTTCCTGCAATTCTGCCTTGATTTCAAATCCTCTTCTTTGCCTTCCCTCAATATATTTGTGGACGAGAGTTATCATTGATAACTCTGCATGTTTGTGAATTGCAGTGCCCTGAACCTCCATTTTACAACTCGCGTTTTTGGGAGCTGGCCGGAAAAGCACAGGATGGCTTCAGGCCCTGTTCTGGTTCCGGGGGGCAGGCTGAGCCTGTAGTTAATTCTTCTTCCTGATGGGAAAATAGAGTGACCTGTGCCTGTCCCAACACCAAGAGCTAGTCTCTCATTGGTTCCCCGTCTTCCCGTTCATCCTCAGGACAAATTGCAACCTGTACGGAACAGGAGGTTAAAGGTGCTGATGCTCCAAGTAGGGAGATTGCTAGTAAAGCAGCTGGAATGGCGATCCCGGGCATAAGGAGATGAGAAATGAGGTGCGTTTTAGAAACCTTTCCCCATCACACGGTGTACCATCTTCTGGGTTTCTCATGCATGTTTTCAATGTAGGAAGATGCTCCTGAACTTAGAGATTTGGGACCCATGCGATGGGTACCATGCAGTATTACTTTAAAGGGTCTGTGTTTACTCACTCAACCTCACCAGACCTCTCAGCCCCAAGAGTGTCCACCCTTATGTCTCATCCAGCTGTGGGTCTAGATATGGTCAATCCAGGTTGCATCACAGCCCCTGAACGCATTGTGTAAGAATTTCTCTCTCTTTCACTGTCTTTGTTTCATGGGTTTTTCAAAGTAATTTATTTTTATAATGGGGTTTAGCTGCTTTTCACTGCTGTGTTTATGCCTCTTTACACCCACTTGACACACTAACAGAGAGATATCAATACATATGTTTTAAGATTATTACTAGTCAGATATATTCTTGTGCGGTGAAGAGGGCGTGTTGAGTCCAGTTCTCTGAGCAAGGTGTAGGTCTTGTCTATTACATATTGTGTTTATGGAACGGTATCTGAAGTAATTTGAAACCCTTGTTTTATGTATCACCCCATCTCACCTTTCCCGTTAAGCAGCCATAGTGTGTTTTCTGCATGTGTGACTCTGTTCTGTTTTGTAATTCAGTTCAAGTGTAATGGTTTTTACATTCCCTGTATAAGTGATACCTTATGAGAAGTGTCCTTTTCTGTGTGACTTATTTCACTTAGAATCGTTGTACCTTAATCCACTCATCATGCTGCTACGAGCCTTATGACATTGATTTCATGGCTGAGTGATATTCCATTGTACATAAGGACCACAACTTCTTTATCCATTTTTCTCTTTCCTGGGATATTTAAGGTGGAATGAAGTGGAGGTCCTGGTCAACAGAGCAGCCCTAAACTTTGGGGTGCTTGTGTTTTGCTGATTTTTAATTTTCCCATTTTATACCCCCATGAATGGAAGTGCCCTATGCTCTCTAAGCTGTGTTTTTTAGATGTTTCAGGACTCACCGTACACTTCTCCAGAGTGGCTGTTGGCAATTTTCATCCCGCCCATCAGTGTAGCAAGGCTCCCATTTCTCCATGGCCTGTCCTGCATTTCTGGTTTTGACAGTTTTTTCAGCATGGCCCTTTTGACCGATGGGAAGCGAGACTTCTTTGTAGCGCTGATTTGCCTTTCCAGGTTTCTTGGTTGGCCAAAAAGGGCATCATTGTCAACGTTTTGCTGCTTTTCATGTGCTTTAAAGGCGATTCGAATCTACCTCCTGAAATCTGTTTCCTGCAATTCTGCCTTGATTTCAAATCCTCTTCTTTGCCTTCCCTTAATATATTTGTGGACGAGAGTTATCATTTATAACTGTGCAGGTCTGTGAATTGCAGTGCCCTGAACCTGCATTTTACAACTCGCTTTTTTGGGAGCTGGCCGCAAAAGCACAGGATGGCTTCAGGCCCTGTTCTGGTTCCGGGGGGCAGGCTTAGCCTGTGGTTAATTCTTCTTCCTGATGGGAAAATAGAGTGACCTGTGCCTGTCCCAACACCAAGAGCTAGTCTCTCATTGGTTCCCCGTCTTCCCGTTCATCCTCAGGACAAATTGCAACCTGTACGGAACAGGAGGTTAAAGGTGCTGATGCTCCAAGTAGGGAGATTGCTAGTAAAGTGGCTGGAATGGCGAACTCGGGCACAAGGAGATGAGAAATGAGGTGAGTTTTAGAAACCTTTCCCCATCACACGGTATACCATCTTTTGGGTTTCTCATGCATGTTTTCGATGTAGGAAGATGCCCTTGAACCTGGAGATTTGGGACCCATGGGATGGGTACCACACAGTATTACTTTAAAGGGTCTGCGTTTGCTCACCCAACCTCACCAAACCTCTCAGCCCCAAGAGTGTCCACCCTTATGTCTCATCCAGCTGTGGGTCTAGATATGGTCAATCCAGGTTGCATCACAGCCCCTGAACGCATTGTGTAAGAATTTCTCTCTCTTTCACTGTCTTTGTTTCATGGGTTTTTCAAAGTAATTTATTTTTATAATGGGGTTTAGCTGCTTTTCACTGCTGTGTTTATGCCGCTTTACACCCACTTGACACACCAACAGAGAGATATCAATACATAGGCTTTAAGATTATTACTAGTCAGATATATTCTTGTGCGGTGAATAGGGCGTGTTGAGTCCAGTTCTCTGAGCAAGGAGTAGGTCTTGTCTATTACATATTGGGTTTATGGAACGGTATCTGAGCTAATTTGAAACCCTTGTTTTATGTATCACCCCACCTCACTTTTCCCGTTAAGTAGCCATAGTGTGTTTTCTGCATGTGTGACTCTGTTCTGTTTTGTAATTCAGTTCAAGTGTAACGGTTTTTACATTCCCTCTATCAGTGATACCTTATGAGAAGTGTCCTTTTCTGTGTGACTTATTTCACTTAGAATCGTCGTACCTAAATCCACTTATCATGCTGCTACTAGCCTTATGACATTGATTTCATGGCTGAGTGATATTCCATTGTACATAAGGACCACAACTTCTTTATCCATATTTCTCTTTCCTGGGATATTTAAGGTGGAATGAAGTGGAGGTCGTTGACAACAGAGCAGCCCTAAACTTTGGGGTGCTTGTGTCTTGCTGATTTTTCATTTTCCCAATTTATACCCCCATGAGTGGAAGTGCCCTATGCTCTCTAAGCTGTGTTTTTTAGATGTTTCAGGTCTCACCGTACACTTCTCCAGAGTGGCTGTTGGCAATTTACATCCCGCCCATCAGTGTAGCAAGGCTCCCATTTCTCCATGGCCTGTCCTGAATTTCTGGTTTTGACACTTTTTACAGCATGGCCTTTTTCACCGATGGAAAGTGAGACTTCTTTGTAGCGCTGATTTGCCTTTCCAGGTTGCTTGGTTGGCCAAAAAGGGCGTATGCGTTTTTTCCTGAATATATTCAGGAAAAAACGCATACGCCGTTTTTGGCCAAGGGCATCATTGTCAACGTTTTGCTGCTTTTCATGTGCTTTAAAGGCGATTCGAATCTACCTCCTGAAATCTGTTTCCTGCAATTCTGCCTTGATTTCAAATCCTCTTCTTTGCCTTCCCTCAATATATTTGTGGACGAGAGTTATCATTTATAACTCTGCAGGTTTGTGAATTGCAGTGCCCTGAACCTCCATTTTACAACTCGCGTTTTTGGGAGCTGGCCGGAAAAGCACAGGATGGCTTCAGGCCCTGTTCTGGTTCCGGGGGGCAGGCTGAGCCTGTAGTTAATTCTTCTTCCTGATGGGAAAATAGAGTGACCTGTGCCTGTCCCAACACCAAGAGCTAGTCTCTCATTGGTTCCCCGTCTTCCCGTTCATCCTCAGGACAAATTGCAACCTGTACGGAACAGGAGGTTAAAGGTGCTGATGCTCCAAGTAGGGAGATTGCTAGTAAAGCAGCTGGAATGGCGATCCCGGGCATAAGGAGATGAGAAATGAGGTGCGTTTTAGAAACCTTTCCCCATCACACGGTGTACCATCTTCTGGGTTTCTCATGCATGTTTTCAATGTAGGAAGATGCTCCTGAACTTGGAGATTTGGGACCCATGCGATGGGTACCATGCAGTATTACTTTAAAGGGTCTGTGTTTACTCACTCAACCTCACCAGACCTCTCAGCCCCAAGAGTGTCCACCCTTATGTCTCATCCAGCTGTGGGTCTAGATATGGTCAATCCAGGTTGCATCACAGCCCCTGAACGCATTGTGTAAGAATTTCTCTCTCTTTCACTGTCTTTGTTTCATGGGTTTTTCAAAGTAATTTATTTTTATAATGGGGTTTAGCTGCTTTTCACTGCTGTGTTTATGCCTCTTTACACCCACTTGACACACTAACAGAGAGATATCAATACATATGTTTTAAGATTATTACTAGTCAGATATATTCTTGTGCGGTGAAGAGGGCGTGTTGAGTCCAGTTCTCTGAGCAAGGTGTAGGTCTTGTCTATTACATATTGTGTTTATGGAACGGTATCTGAAGTAATTTGAAACCCTTGTTTTATGTATCACCCCATCTCACCTTTCCCGTTAAGCAGCCATAGTGTGTTTTCTGCATGTGTGACTCTGTTCTGTTTTGTAATTCAGTTCAAGTGTAATGGTTTTTACATTCCCTGTATAAGTGATACCTTATGAGAAGTGTCCTTTTCTGTGTGACTTATTTCACTTAGAATCGATGTACCTTAATCCACTCATCATGCTGCTACGAGCCTTATGACATTGATTTCATGGCTGAGTGATATTCCATTGTACATAAGGACCACAACTTCTTTATCCATTTTTCTCTTTCCTGGGATATTTAAGGTGGAATGAAGTGGAGGTCCTGGTCAACAGAGCAGCCCTAAACTTTGGGGTGCTTGTGTTGTGCTGATTTTTAATTTTCCCATTTTATACCCCCATGAATGGAAGTGCCCTATGCTCTCTAAGCTGTGTTTTTTAGATGTTTCAGGACTCACCGTACACTTCTCCAGAGTGGCTGTTGGCAATTTTCATCCCGCCCATCAGTGTAGCAAGGCTCCCATTTCTCCATGGCCTGTCCTGCATTTCTGGTTTTGACAGTTTTTTCAGCATGGCCCTTTTGACCGATGGGAAGCGAGACTTCTTTGTAGCGCTGATTTGCCTTTCCAGGTTTCTTGGTTGGCCAAAAAGGGCATCATTGTCAACGTTTTGCCGCTTTTCATGTGCTTTAAAAGCGATTCGAATCTACCTCCTGAAATCTGTTTCCTGCAATTCTGCCTTGATTTCAAATCCTCTTCTTTGCCTTCCCTTAATATATTTGTGGACGAGAGTTATCATTTATAACTCTGCAGGTCTGTGAATTGCAGTGCCCTGAACCTGCATTTTACAACTCGCTTTTTTGGGAGCTGGCCGCAAAAGCACAGGATGGCTTCAGGCCCTGTTCTGGTTCCGGGGGGCAGGCTGAGACTGTGGTTAATTCTTCTTCCTGATGGGAAAATAGAGTGACCTGTGCCTGTCCCAACACCAAGAGCTAGTCTCTCATTGGTTCCCCGTCTTCCCGTTCATCCTCAGGACAAATTGCAACCTGTACGGAACAGGAGGTTAAAGGTGCTGATGCTCCAAGTAGGGAGATTGCTAGTAAAGTGGCTGGAATGGCGAACCCGGGCACAAGGAGATGAGGAATGAGGTGAGTTTTAGAAACCTTTCCCCATCACACGGTATACCATCTTCTGGGTTTCTCATGCATGTTTTCGATGTAGGAAGATGCCCTTGAACCTGGAGATTTGGGACCCATGGGATGGGTACCACGCAGTATTACTTTAAAGGGTCTGTGTTTACGCACTCAACCTCACCAGACCTCTCAGCCCCAAGAGTGTCCACCCTTATGTCTCATCCAGCTGTGGGTCTAGATATGGTCAATCCAGGTTGCATCACAGCCCCTGAACGCATTGTGTAAGAATTTCTCTCTCTTTCACTGTCTTTGTTTCATGGGTTTTTCAAAGTAATTTATTTTTATAATGGGGTTTAGCTGCTTTTCACTGCTGTGTTTATGCCGCTTTACACCCACTTGACACACTAACAGAGAGATATCAATACATAGGTTTTAAGATTATTACTAGTCAGATATATTCTTGTGCGGTGAATAGGGCGTGTTGAGTCCAGTTCTCTGAGCAAGGAGTAGGTCTTGTCTATTACATATTGGGTTTATGGAACGGTATCTGAGCTAATTTGAAACCCTTGTTTTATGTATCACCCCACCTCACCTTTCCCGTTAAGCAGCCATAGTGTGTTTTCTGCATGTGTGACACTGTTCTGTTTTGTAATTCAGTTCAAGTGTAACGGCTTGTACATTCCCTCTGTCAGTGATACCTTATGAGAAGTGTCCTTTTCTGTGTGACTTATTTCACTTAGAATCGTCGTACCTAAATCCACTCATCTTGCTGCTACTAGCCTTATGACATTGATTTCATGGCTGAGTGATATTCCATTGTACATAAGGACCACAACTTCTTTATCCATTTTTCTCTTTCCTGGGATATTGAAGGTGGCATGAAGTGGAGGTCCTTGTCAACAGAGCAGCCCTAAACTTTGGGGTGCTTGTGTTTTGCTGATTTTTAATTTTCCCATTTTAACCCCCCATGAGTGAAAGTGCCCTATGCTCTCTAAGCTGTGTTTTTTAGATGTTTCAGGACTCACCGTTCACTTCTCCAGAGTGGCTGTTGGCAATTTACATCCCGCCCATCAGTGTAACAAGGCTCCCATTTCTCCATGGCCTGTCCTGCATTTCTTGTTTTGACACTTTTTTCAGCATGGCCCTTTTGACCGATGGGAAGCGAGACTTCTTTGTAGCGCTGATTTGCCTTTCCAGGTTGCTTGGTTGGCCAAAAAGGGCGTATGCGTTTTTTCCTGAATATATTCAGGAAAAAACGCATACGCCCTTTTTGGCCAAGGGCATCATTGTCAACGTTTTGCTGCTTTTCATGTGCTTTAAAGGCGATTCGAATCTACCTCCTGCAATCTGTTTCCTGCAATTCTGCCTTGATTTCTAATCCTCTTGTTTGCTTTCTCTCAATATATTTGTGGAGGAGAGTTATCATTTATAACTCTGCAGGTCTGTGAATTGCAGTGCCCTGAACCTGCATTTTACAGCTCGCTTTTTTGGAAGCTGGCCGCAAAAGCAGAAGATGGCTTCAGGCCCTGTTCTGGTTCCGGGGAGCAGGCTGAGACTGTGGTTAATTCTTCTTCCTGATGGGAAAATAGAGTGACCTGTGCCTGTCCCAACACCAAGAGCTAGTCTCTCATTGGTTCCCCGTCTTCCCGTTCATCCTCAGCACAAATTGCAACCTGTACGGAACAGGAGGTTAAAGGTGCTGATGCTCCAAGTAGGGAGATTGCTAGTAAAGTGGCTGGAATGGCGAACCCGGGCACAAGGAGATGAGAAATGAGGTGACTTTTAGAAACCTTTCCCCATCACACGGTATACCATCTTCTGGGTTTCTCATGCATGTTTTCGATGTAGGAAGATGCCCTTGAACCTGGAGATTTGGGACCCATGCGATGGGTACCACGCAGTATTACTTTAAAGGGTCTGCGTTTGCTCACCCAACCTCACCAAACCTCTCAGCCCCAAGAGTGTCCACCCTTATGTCTCATCCAGCTGTGGGTCTAGATATGGTCAATCCAGGTTGCATCACAGCCCCTGAACGCATTGTGTAAGAATTTCTCTCTCTTTCACTGTCTTTGTTTCATGGGTTTTTCAAAGTAATTTATTTTTATAATGGGGTTTAGCTGCTTTTCACTGCTGTGTTTATGCCGCTTTACACCCACTTGACACACTAACAGAGAGATATCAATACATAGGTTTTAAGATTATTACTAGTCAGATATATTCTTGTGCGGTGAATAGGGCGTGTTGAGTCCAGTTCTCTGAGTAAGGAGTAGGTCTTGTCTATTACATATTGGGTTTATGGAACGGTATCTGAGCTAATTTGAAACCCTTGTTTTATGTATCACCCCACCTCACCTTTCCCGTTAAGCAGCCATAGTGTGTTTTCTGCATGTGTGACACTGTTCTGTTTTGTAATTCAGTTCAAGTGTAACGGCTTGTACATTCCCTCTGTCAGTGATACCTTATGAGAAGTGTCCTTTTCTGTGTGACTTATTTCACTTAGAATCGTCGTACCTAAATCCACTCATCTTGCTGCTACTAGCCTTATGACATTGATTTCATGGCTGAGTGATATTCCATTGTACATAAGGACCACAACTTCTTTATCCATTTTTCTCTTTCCTGGGATATTGAAGGTGGAAGGAAGTGGAGGTCCTTGTCAACAGAGCAGCCCTAAACTTTGGGGTGCTTGTGTCTTGCTGATTTTTCATTTTCCCATTTTAAACCCCCATGAGTGAAAGTGCCCTATGCTCTCTAAGCTGTGTTTTTTAGATGTTTCAGGACTCACCGTTCACTTCTCCAGAGTGGCTGTTGGCAATTTACATCCTGCCCATCAGTGTAACAAGGCTCCCATTTCTCCATGGCCAGTCCTGCATTTCTGGTTTTGACACTTTTTTCAGCATGGCCCTTTTGACCGATGGGAAGCGAGACTTCTTTGTAGCGCTGATTTGCCTTTCCAGGTTGCTTGGTTGGCCAAAAAGGGCGTATGCGTTTTTTCCTGAATATATTCAGGAAAAAACGCATACGCCCTTTTTGGCCAAGGGCATCATTGTCAACGTTTTGCTGCTTTTCATGTGCTTTAAAGGCGATTCGAATCTACCTTCTGCAATCTGTTTCCTGCAATTCTGCCTTGATTTCAAATCCTCTTGTTTGCCTTCTCTCAATATATTTGTGGAGGAGAGTTATCATTTATAACTCTGCAGGTCTGTGAATTGCAGTGCCCTGAACCTGCATTTTACAGCTCGCTTTTTTGGAAGCTGGCCGCAAAAGCAGAAGATGGCTTCAGGCCCTGTTCTGGTTCCGGGGAGCAGGCTGAGACTGTGGTTAATTCTTCTTCCTGATGGGAAAATAGAGTGACCTGTGCCTGTCCCAACACCAAGAGCTAGTCTCTCATTGGTTCCCCGTCTTCCCGTTCATCCTCAGCACAAATTGCAACCTGTACGGAACAGGAGGTTAAAGGTGCTGATGCTCCAAGTAGGGAGATTGCTAGTAAAGTGGCTGGAATGGCGAACCCGGGCACAAGGAGATGAGAAATGAGGTGACTTTTAGAAACCTTTCCCCATCACACGGTATACCATCTTCTGGGTTTCTCATGCATGTTTTCGATGTAGGAAGATGCCCTTAAACCTGGAGATTTGGGACCCATGCGATGGGTACCACGCAGTATTACTTTAAAGGGTCTGTGTTTGCTCACCCAACCTCACCAAACCTCTCAGCCCCAAGAGTGTCCACCCTTATGTCTCATCCAGCTGTGGGTCTAGATATGGTCAATCCAGGTTGCATCACAGCCCCTGAACGCATTGTGTAAGAATTTCTCTCTCTTTCACTGTCTTTGTTTCATGGGTTTTTCAAAGTAATTTACTTTTATAATGGGGTTTAGCTGCTTTTCACTGCTGTGTTTATGCCGCTTTACACCCACTTGACACACTAACAGAGAGATATCAATACATAGGTTTTAAGATTATTACTAGTCAGATATATTCTTGTGCGGTGAAGAGGGCGTGTTGAGTCCAGTTCTCTGAGCAAGGTGTAGGTCTTGTCTATTACATATTGTGTTTATGGAACGGTATCTGAAGTAATTTGAAACCCTTGTTTTATGTATCACCCCATCTCACCTTTCCCGTTAAGCAGCCATAGTGTGTTTTCTGCATGTGTGACTCTGTTCTGTTTTGTAATTCAGTTCAAGTGTAATGGTTTTTACATTCCCTGTATAAGTGATACCTTATGAGAAGTGTCCTTTTCTGTGTGACTTATTTCACTTAGAATCGATGTACCTTAATCCACTCATCATGCTGCTACGAGCCTTATGACATTGATTTCATGGCTGAGTGATATTCCATTGTACATAAGGACCACAACTTCTTTATCCATATTTCTCTTTCCTGGGATATTTAAGGTGGAATGAAGTGGAGGTCGTTGACAACAGAGCAGCCCTAAACTTTGGGGTGCTTGTGTCTTGCTGATTTTTCATTTTCCCAATTTATACCCCCATGAGTGGAAGTGCCCTATGCTCTCTAAGCTGTGTTTTTTAGATGTTTCAGGTCTCACCGTACACTTCTCCAGAGTGGCTGTTGGCAATTTACATCCCGCCCATCAGTGTAGCAAGGCTCCCATTTCTCCATGGCCTGTCCTGAATTTCTGGTTTTGACACTTTTTACAGCATGGCCTTTTTCACCGATGGAAAGTGAGACTTCTTTGTAGCGCTGATTTGCCTTTCCAGGTTGCTTGGTTGGCCAAAAAGGGCGTATGCGTTTTTTCCTGAATATATTCAGGAAAAAACGCATACGCCGTTTTTGGCCAAGGGCATCATTGTCAACGTTTTGCTGCTTTTCATGTGCTTTAAAGGCGATTCGAATCTACCTCCTGAAATCTGTTTCCTGCAATTCTGCCTTGATTTCAAATCCTCTTCTTTGCCTTCCCTCAATATATTTGTGGACGAGAGTTATCATTTATAACTCTGCAGGTTTGTGAATTGCAGTGCCCTGAACCTCCATTTTACAACTCGCGTTTTTGGGAGCTGGCCGGAAAAGCACAGGATGGCTTCAGGCCCTGTTCTGGTTCCGGGGGGCAGGCTGAGCCTGTAGTTAATTCTTCTTCCTGATGGGAAAATAGAGTGACCTGTGCCTGTCCCAACACCAAGAGCTAGTCTCTCATTGGTTCCCCGTCTTCCCGTTCATCCTCAGGACAAATTGCAACCTGTACGGAACAGGAGGTTAAAGGTGCTGATGCTCCAAGTAGGGAGATTGCTAGTAAAGCAGCTGGAATGGCGATCCCGGGCATAAGGAGATGAGAAATGAGGTGCGTTTTAGAAACCTTTCCCCATCACACGGTGTACCATCTTCTGGGTTTCTCATGCATGTTTTCAATGTAGGAAGATGCTCCTGAACTTGGAGATTTGGGACCCATGCGATGGGTACCATGCAGTATTACTTTAAAGGGTCTGTGTTTACTCACTCAACCTCACCAGACCTCTCAGCCCCAAGAGTGTCCACCCTTATGTCTCATCCAGCTGTGGGTCTAGATATGGTCAATCCAGGTTGCATCACAGCCCCTGAACGCATTGTGTAAGAATTTCTCTCTCTTTCACTGTCTTTGTTTCATGGGTTTTTCAAAGTAATTTATTTTTATAATGGGGTTTAGCTGCTTTTCACTGCTGTGTTTATGCCTCTTTACACCCACTTGACACACTAACAGAGAGATATCAATACATATGTTTTAAGATTATTACTAGTCAGATATATTCTTGTGCGGTGAAGAGGGCGTGTTGAGTCCAGTTCTCTGAGCAAGGTGTAGGTCTTGTCTATTACATATTGTGTTTATGGAACGGTATCTGAAGTAATTTGAAACCCTTGTTTTATGTATCACCCCATCTCACCTTTCCCGTTAAGCAGCCATAGTGTGTTTTCTGCATGTGTGACTCTGTTCTGTTTTGTAATTCAGTTCAAGTGTAATGGTTTTTACATTCCCTGTATAAGTGATACCTTATGAGAAGTGTCCTTTTCTGTGTGACTTATTTCACTTAGAATCGATGTACCTTAATCCACTCATCATGCTGCTACGAGCCTTATGACATTGATTTCATGGCTGAGTGATATTCCATTGTACATAAGGACCACAACTTCTTTATCCATTTTTCTCTTTCCTGGGATATTTAAGGTGGAATGAAGTGGAGGTCCTGGTCAACAGAGCAGCCCTAAACTTTGGGGTGCTTGTGTTGTGCTGATTTTTAATTTTCCCATTTTATACCCCCATGAATGGAAGTGCCCTATGCTCTCTAAGCTGTGTTTTTTAGATGTTTCAGGACTCACCGTACACTTCTCCAGAGTGGCTGTTGGCAATTTTCATCCCGCCCATCAGTGTAGCAAGGCTCCCATTTCTCCATGGCCTGTCCTGCATTTCTGGTTTTGACAGTTTTTTCAGCATGGCCCTTTTGACCGATGGGAAGCGAGACTTCTTTGTAGCGCTGATTTGCCTTTCCAGGTTTCTTGGTTGGCCAAAAAGGGCATCATTGTCAACGTTTTGCCGCTTTTCATGTGCTTTAAAAGCGATTCGAATCTACCTCCTGAAATCTGTTTCCTGCAATTCTGCCTTGATTTCAAATCCTCTTCTTTGCCTTCCCTTAATATATTTGTGGACGAGAGTTATCATTTATAACTCTGCAGGTCTGTGAATTGCAGTGCCCTGAACCTGCATTTTACAACTCGCTTTTTTGGGAGCTGGCCGCAAAAGCACAGGATGGCTTCAGGCCCTGTTCTGGTTCCGGGGGGCAGGCTGAGACTGTGGTTAATTCTTCTTCCTGATGGGAAAATAGAGTGACCTGTGCCTGTCCCAACACCAAGAGCTAGTCTCTCATTGGTTCCCCGTCTTCCCGTTCATCCTCAGGACAAATTGCAACCTGTACGGAACAGGAGGTTAAAGGTGCTGATGCTCCAAGTAGGGAGATTGCTAGTAAAGTGGCTGGAATGGCGAACCCGGGCACAAGGAGATGAGAAATGAGGTGAGTTTTAGAAACCTTTCCCCATCACACGGTATACCATCTTCTGGGTTTCTCATGCATGTTTTCGATGTAGGAAGATGCCCTTGAACCTGGAGATTTGGGACCCATGGGATGGGTACCACGCAGTATTACTTTAAAGGGTCTGTGTTTACGCACTCAACCTCACCAGACCTCTCAGCCCCAAGAGTGTCCACCCTTATGTCTCATCCAGCTGTGGGTCTAGATATGGTCAATCCAGGTTGCATCACAGCCCCTGAACGCATTGTGTAAGAATTTCTCTCTCTTTCACTGTCTTTGTTTCATGGGTTTTTCAAAGTAATTTATTTTTATAATGGGGTTTAGCTGCTTTTCACTGCTGTGTTTATGCCGCTTTACACCCACTTGACACACTAACAGAGAGATATCAATACATAGACTTTAAGATTATTACTAGTCAGATATATTCTTGTGCGGTGAATAGGGCGTGTTGAGTCCAGTTCTCTGAGCAAGGAGTAGGTCTTGTCTATTACATATTGGGTTTATGGAACGGTATCTGAGCTAATTTGAAACCCTTGTTTTATGTATCACCCCACCTCACCTTTCCCGTTAAGCAGCCATAGTGTGTTTTCTGCATGTGTGACACTGTTCTGTTTTGTAATTCAGTTCAAGTGTAACGGCTTGTACATTCCCTCTGTCAGTGATACCTTATGAGAAGTGTCCTTTTCTGTGTGACTTATTTCACTTAGAATCGTCGTATCTAAATCCACTCATCTTGCTGCTACTAGCCTTATGACATTGATTTCATGGCTGAGTGATATTCCATTGTACATAAGGACCACAACTTCTTTATCCATTTTTCTCTTTCCTGGGATATTGAAGGTGGCATGAAGTGGAGGTCCTTGTCAACAGAGCAGCCCTAAACTTTGGGGTGCTTGTGTTTTGCTGATTTTTAATTTTCCCATTTTAACCCCCCATGAGTGAAAGTGCCCTATGCTCTCTAAGCTGTGTTTTTTAGATGTTTCAGGACTCACCGTTCACTTCTCCAGAGTGGCTGTTGGCAATTTACATCCCGCCCATCAGTGTAACAAGGCTCCCATTTCTCCATGGCCTGTCCTGCATTTCTTGTTTTGACACTTTTTTCAGCATGGCCCTTTTGACCGATGGGAAGCGAGACTTCTTTGTAGCGCTGATTTGCCTTTCCAGGTTGCTTGGTTGGCCAAAAAGGGCGTATGCGTTTTTTCCTGAATATATTCAGGAAAAAACGCATACGCCCTTTTTGGCCAAGGGCATCATTGTCAACGTTTTGCTGCTTTTCATGTGCTTTAAAGGCGATTCGAATCTACCTCCTGCAATCTGTTTCCTGCAATTCTGCCTTGATTTCTAATCCTCTTGTTTGCTTTCTCTCAATATATTTGTGGAGGAGAGTTATCATTTATAACTCTGCAGGTCTGTGAATTGCAGTGCCCTGAACCTGCATTTTACAGCTCGCTTTTTTGGAAGCTGGCCGCAAAAGCAGAAGATGGCTTCAGGCCCTGTTCTGGTTCCGGGGAGCAGGCTGAGACTGTGGTTAATTCTTCTTCCTGATGGGAAAATAGAGTGACCTGTGCCTGTCCCAACACCAAGAGCTAGTCTCTCATTGGTTCCCCGTCTTCCCGTTCATCCTCAGCACAAATTGCAACCTGTACGGAACAGGAGGTTAAAGGTGCTGATGCTCCAAGTAGGGAGATTGCTAGTAAAGTGGCTGGAATGGCGAACCCGGGCACAAGGAGATGAGAAATGAGGTGACTTTTAGAAACCTTTCCCCATCACACGGTATACCATCTTCTGGGTTTCTCATGCATGTTTTCGATGTAGGAAGATGCCCTTGAACCTGGAGATTTGGGACCCATGCGATGGGTACCACGCAGTATTACTTTAAAGGGTCTGCGTTTGCTCACCCAACCTCACCAAACCTCTCAGCCCCAAGAGTGTCCACCCTTATGTCTCATCCAGCTGTGGGTCTAGATATGGTCAATCCAGGTTGCATCACAGCCCCTGAACGCATTGTGTAAGAATTTCTCTCTCTTTCACTGTCTTTGTTTCATGGGTTTTTCAAAGTAATTTATTTTTATAATGGGGTTTAGCTGCTTTTCACTGCTGTGTTTATGCCGCTTTACACCCACTTGACACACTAACAGAGAGATATCAATACATAGGTTTTAAGATTATTACTAGTCAGATATATTCTTGTGCGGTGAATAGGGCGTGTTGAGTCCAGTTCTCTGAGTAAGGAGTAGGTCTTGTCTATTACATATTGGGTTTATGGAACGGTATCTGAGCTAATTTGAAACCCTTGTTTTATGTATCACCCCACCTCACCTTTCCCGTTAAGCAGCCATAGTGTGTTTTCTGCATGTGTGACACTGTTCTGTTTTGTAATTCAGTTCAAGTGTAACGGCTTGTACATTCCCTCTGTCAGTGATACCTTATGAGAAGTGTCCTTTTCTGTGTGACTTATTTCACTTAGAATCGTCGTACCTAAATCCACTCATCTTGCTGCTACTAGCCTTATGACATTGATTTCATGGCTGAGTGATATTCCATTGTACATAAGGACCACAACTTCTTTATCCATTTTTCTCTTTCCTGGGATATTGAAGGTGGAAGGAAGTGGAGGTCCTTGTCAACAGAGCAGCCCTAAACTTTGGGGTGCTTGTGTTTTGCTGATTTTTAATTTTCCCATTTTAAACCCCCATGAGTGAAAGTGCCCTATGCTCTCTAAGCTGTGTTTTTTAGATGTTTCAGGACTCACCGTTCACTTCTCCAGAGTGGCTGTTGGCAATTTACATCCTGCCCATCAGTGTAACAAGGCTCCCATTTCTCCATGGCCAGTCCTGCATTTCTGGTTTTGACACTTTTTTCAGCATGGCCCTTTTGACCGATGGGAAGCGAGACTTCTTTGTAGCGCTGATTTGCCTTTCCAGGTTGCTTGGTTGGCCAAAAAGGGCGTATGCGTTTTTTCCTGAATATATTCAGGAAAAAACGCATACGCCCTTTTTGGCCAAGGGCATCATTGTCAACGTTTTGCTGCTTTTCATGTGCTTTAAAGGCGATTCGAATCTACCTTCTGCAATCTGTTTCCTGCAATTCTGCCTTGATTTCAAATCCTCTTGTTTGCCTTCTCTCAATATATTTGTGGAGGAGAGTTATCATTTATAACTCTGCAGGTCTGTGAATTGCAGTGCCCTGAACCTGCATTTTACAGCTCGCTTTTTTGGAAGCTGGCCGCAAAAGCAGAAGATGGCTTCAGGCCCTGTTCTGGTTCCGGGGAGCAGGCTGAGACTGTGGTTAATTCTTCTTCCTGATGGGAAAATAGAGTGACCTGTGCCTGTCCCAACACCAAGAGCTAGTCTCTCATTGGTTCCCCGTCTTCCCGTTCATCCTCAGCACAAATTGCAACCTGTACGGAACAGGAGGTTAAAGGTGCTGATGCTCCAAGTAGGGAGATTGCTAGTAAAGTGGCTGGAATGGCGAACCCGGGCACAAGGAGATGAGAAATGAGGTGACTTTTAGAAACCTTTCCCCATCACACGGTATACCATCTTCTGGGTTTCTCATGCATGTTTTCGATGTAGGAAGATGCCCTATAAACCTGGAGATTTGGGACCCATGCGATGGGTACCACGCAGTATTACTTTAAAGGGTCTGCGTTTGCTCACCCAACCTCACCAAACCTCTCAGCCCCAAGAGTGTCCACCCTTATGTCTCATCCAGCTGTGGGTCTAGATATGGTCAATCCAGGTTGCATCACAGCCCCTGAACGCATTGTGTAAGAATTTCTCTCTCTTTCACTGTCTTTGTTTCATGGGTTTTTCAAAGTAATTTATTTTTATAATGGGGTTTAGCTGCTTTTCACTGCTGTGTTTATGCCGCTTTACACCCACTTGACACACTAACAGAGAGATATCAATACATAGGTTTTAAGATTATTACTAGTCAGATATATTCTTGTGCGGTGAATAGGGCGTGTTGAGTCCAGTTCTCTGAGTAAGGAGTAGGTCTTGTCTATTACATATTGGGTTTATGGAACGGTATCTGAGCTAATTTGAAACCCTTGTTTTATGTATCACCCCACCTCACCTTTCCCGTTAAGCAGCCATAGTGTGTTTTCTGCATGTGTGACACTGTTCTGTTTTGTAATTCAGTTCAAGTGTAACGGCTTGTACATTCCCTCTGTCAGTGATACCTTATGAGAAGTGTCCTTTTCTGTGTGACTTATTTCACTTAGAATCGTCGTACCTAAATCCACTCATCTTGCTGCTACTAGCCTTATGACATTGATTTCATGGCTGAGTGATATTCCATTGTACATAAGGACCACAACTTCTTTATCCATTTTTCTCTTTCCTGGGATATTTAAGGTGGAATGAAGTGGAGGTCGTTGACAACAGAGCAGCCCTAAACTTTGGGGTGCTTGTGTCTTGCTGATTTTTCATTTTCCCAATTTATACCCCCATGAGTGGAAGTGCCCTATGCTCTCTAAGCTGTGTTTTTTAGATGATTCAGGTCTCACCGTACACTTCTCCAGAGTGGCTGTTGGCAATTTACATCCCGCCCATCAGTGTAGCAAGGCTCCCATTTCTCCATGGCCTGTCCTGAATTTCTGGTTTTGACACTTTTTACAGCATGGCCTTTTTCACCGATGGAAAGTGAGACTTCTTTGTAGCGCTGATTTGCCTTTCCAGGTTGCTTGGTTGGCCAAAAAGGGCGTATGCGTTTTTTCCTGAATATATTCAGGAAAAAACGCATACGCCGTTTTTGGCCAAGGGCATCATTGTCAACGTTTTGCTGCTTTTCATGTGCTTTAAAGGCGATTCGAATCTACCTCCTGAAATCTGTTTCCTGCAATTCTGCCTTGATTTCAAATCCTCTTCTTTGCCTTCCCTCAATATATTTGTGGACGAGAGTTATCATTTATAACTCTGCATGTTTGTGAATTGCAGTGCCCTGAACCTCCATTTTACAACTCGCGTTTTTGGGAGCTGGCCGGAAAAGCACAGGATGGCTTCAGGCCCTGTTCTGGTTCCGGGGGGCAGGCTGAGCCTGTAGTTAATTCTTCTTCCTGATGGGAAAATAGAGTGACCTGTGCCTGTCCCAACACCAAGAGCTAGTCTCTCATTGGTTCCCCGTCTTCCCGTTCATCCTCAGGACAAATTGCAACCTGTACGGAACAGGAGGTTAAAGGTGCTGATGCTCCAAGTAGGGAGATTGCTAGTAAAGCAGCTGGAATGGCGATCCCGGGCATAAGGAGATGAGAAATGAGGTGCGTTTTAGAAACCTTTCCCCATCACACGGTGTACCATCTTCTGGGTTTCTCATGCATGTTTTCAATGTAGGAAGATGCTCCTGAACTTGGAGATTTGGGACCCATGCGATGGGTACCATGCAGTATTACTTTAAAGGGTCTGTGTTTACTCACTCAACCTCACCAGACCTCTCAGCCCCAAGAGTGTCCACCCTTATGTCTCATCCAGCTGTGGGTCTAGATATGGTCAATCCAGGTTGCATCACAGCCCCTGAACGCATTGTGTAAGAATTTCTCTCTCTTTCACTGTCTTTGTTTCATGGGTTTTTCAAAGTAATTTATTTTTATAATGGTGTTTAGCTGCTTTTCACTGCTGTGTTTATGCCTCTTTACACCCACTTGACACACTAACAGAGAGATATCAATACATATGTTTTAAGATTATTACTAGTCAGATATATTCTTGTGCGGTGAAGAGGGCGTGTTGAGTCCAGTTCTCTGAGCAAGGTGTAGGTCTTGTCTATT
Source organism: Balaenoptera borealis (assembly GCF_965194805.1). Classification (NCBI taxonomy): domain Eukaryota; kingdom Metazoa; phylum Chordata; class Mammalia; order Artiodactyla; family Balaenopteridae; genus Balaenoptera; species Balaenoptera borealis. Next base: position 69,771,889 of record NC_138878.1, read on the forward strand.
ACATATTGTGTTTATGGAACGGTATCTGAAGTAATTTGAAACCCTTGTTTTATGTATCACCCCATCTCACCTTTCCCGTTAAGCAGCCATAGTGTGTTTTCTGCATGTGTGACTCTGTTCTGTTTTGTAATTCAGTTCAAGTGTAATGGTTTTTACATTCCCTGTATAAGTGATACCTTATGAGAAGTGTCCTTTTCTGTGTGACTTATTTCACTTAGAATCGTTGTACCTTAATCCACTCATCATGCTGCTACGAGCCTTATGACATTGATTTCATGGCTGAGTGATATTCCATTGCACATAAGGACCACAACTTCTTTATCCATTTTTCTCTTTCCTGGGATATTGAAGGTGGAATGAAGTGGAGGTCCTTGTCAACAGAGCAGCCCTAAACATTGGGGTGCTTGTGTCTTGCTGATTTTTCATTTTCCCAATTTATACCCCCATGCGTGGAAGTGCCCTATGCTCTCTAAGCTGTGTTTTTTAGATGTTTCAGGACTCACCGTTCACTTCTCCAGAGTGGCTGTTGGCAATTTACATCCCGCCCATCAGTGTAGCAAGGCTCCCATTTCTCCATGGCCAGTCCTGCATTTCTGGTTTTGACACTTTTTTCAGCCTGGCCCTTTTGACCGATGGGAAGCGAGACTTCTTTGTAGCGCTGATTTGCCTTTCCAGGTTGCTTGGTTGGCCAAAAAGGGCGTATGCGTTTTTTCCTGAATATATTCAGGAAAAAACGCATACGCCCTTTTTGGCCAAGGGCATCATTGTCAACGTTTTGCTGCTTTTCATGTGCTTTAAAGGCGATTCGAATCTACCTTCTGCAATCTGTTTCCTGCAATTCTGCCTTGATTTCAAATCCTCTTGTTTGCCTTCTCTCAATATATTTGTGGATGAGAGTTATCATTTATAACTCTGCAGGTCTGTGAATTGCAGTGCCCTGAACCTGCATTTTACAACTCGCTTTTTTGGGAGCTGGCCGGAAAAGCACAGGATGGCTTCAGGCCCTGTTCTGGTTCCGGGGAGCAGGCTGAGACTGTGGTTAATTCTTCTTCCTGATGGGAAAATAGAGTGACCTGTGCCTGTCCCGACACCAAGAGCTAGTCTCTCATTGGTTCCCCGTCTTCCCGTTCATCCTCAGCACAAATTGCAACCTGTACGGAACAGGAGGTTAAAGGTGCTGATGCTCCAAGTAGGGAGATTGCTAGTAAAGTGGCTGGAATGGCGAACCCGGGCACAAGGAGATGAGAAATGAGGTGAGTTTTAGAAACCTTTCCCCATCACACGGTATACCATCTTCTGGGTTTCTCATGCATGTTTTCGATGTAGGAAGATGCCCTTGAACCTGGAGATTTGGGACCCATGGGATGGGTACCACGCAGTATTACTTTAAAGGGTCTGCGTTTGCTCACCCAACCTCACCAAACCTCTCAGCCCCAAGAGTGTCCACCCTTATGTCTCATCCAGCTGTGGGTCTAGATATGGTCAATCCAGGTTGCATCACAGCCCCTGAACGCATTGTGTAAGAATTTCTCTCTCTTTCACTGTCTTTGTTTCATGGGTTTTTCAAAGTAATTTATTTTTATAATGGGGTTTATCTGCTTTTCACTGCTGTGTTTATGCCGCTTTACACCCACTTGACACACTAACAGAGAGATATCAATACATAGGTTTTAAGATTATTACTAGTCAGATATATTCTTGTGCGGTGAATAGGGCGTGTTGAGTCCAGTTCTCTGAGTAAGGAGTAGGTCTTGTCTATTACATATTGGGTTTATGGAACGGTATCTGAGCTAATTTGAAACCCTTGTTTTATGTATCACCCCACCTCACCTTTCCCGTTAAGCAGCCATAGTGTGTTTTCTGCATGTGTGACACTGTTCTCTTTTGTAATTCAGTTCAAGTGTAACGGCTTGTACATTCCCTCTGTCAGTGATACCTTATGAGAAGTGTCCTTTTCTGTGTGACTTATTTCACTTAGAATCGTCGTACCTAAATCCACTCATCTTGCTGCTACTAGCCTTATGACATTGATTTCATGGCTGAGTGATATTCCATTGTACATAAGGACCACAACTCCTTTATCCATTTTTCTCTTTCCTGGGATATTGAAGGTGGCATGAAGTGGAGGTCCTTGTCAACAGAGCAGCCCTAAACTTTGGGGTGCTTGTGTTTTGCTGATTTTTAATTTTCCCATTTTAAACCCCCATGAGTGAAAGTGCCCTATGCTCTCTAAGCTGTGTTTTTTAGATGTTTCAGGACTCACCGTTCACTTCTCCAGAGTGGCTGTTGGCAATTTACATCCCGCCCATCAGTGTAACAAGGCTCCCATTTCTCCATGGCCTGTCCTGCATTTCTTGTTTTGACACTTTTTTCAGCATGGCCCTTTTGACCGATGGGAAGCGAGACTTCTTGTAGCGCTGATTTGCCTTTCCAGGTTGCTTGGTTGGCCAAAAAGGGCGTATGCGTTTTTTCCTGAATATATTCAGGAAAAAACGCATACGCCCTTTTTGGCCAAGGGCATCATTGTCAACGTTTTGCTGCTTTTCATGTGCTTTAAAGGCGATTCGAATCTACCTCCTGCAATCTGTTTCCTGCAATTCTGCCTTGATTTCAAATCCTCTTGTTTGCCTTCTCTGAATATATTTGTGGAGGAGAGTTATCATTTATAACTCTGCAGGTCTGTGAATTGCAGTGCCCTGAACCTGCATTTTACAACTCGCTTTTTTGGAAGCTGGCCGCAAAAGCAGAAGATGGCTTCAGCCCCTGTTCTGGTTCCGAGGGGCAGGATGAGCCTGTGGTTAATTCTTCTTCCTGATGGGAAAATAGAGTGACCTGTGCCTGTCCCAACACCAAGAGCTAGTCTCTCATTGGTTCCCCGTCTTCCCGTTCATCCTCAGGACAAATTGCAACCTGTACGGAACAGGAGGTTAAAGGTGCTGATGCTCCAAGTAGGGAGATTGCTAGTAAAGCGGCTGGAATGGCGAAGCCGGGCACAAGGAGATGAGAAATGAGGTGCGTTTTAGAAACCTTTCCCCATCACATGGTGTACCATCTTCTGGGTTTCTCATGCATGTTTTCGATGTAGCAAGATACCCTTGAACCTGGAGATTTGGGACCCATGCGATGGGTACCACGCAGTATTACTTTAAAGGGTCTGTGTTTGCTCACCCAACCTCACCAAACCTCTCAGCCCCAAGAGTGTCCACCCTTATGTCTCATCCAGCTGTGGGTCTAGATATGGTCAATCCAGGTTGCATCACAGCCCCTGAACGCATTGTGTAAGAATTTCTCTCTCTTTCACTGTCTTTGTTTCATGGGTTTTTCAAAGTAATTTATTTTTATAATGGGGTTTAGCTGCTTTTCACTGCTGTGTTTATGCCGCTTTACACCCACTTGACACACTAACAGAGAGATATCAATACATAGGTTTTAAGATTATTACTAGTCAGATATATTCTTGTGCGGTGAATAGGGCGTGTTGAGTCCAGTTCTCTGAGCAAGGAGTAGGTCTTGTCTATTACATATTGGGTCAATGGAACGGTATCTGAGCTAATTTGAAACCCTTGTTTTATGTATCACCCCACCTCACTTTTCCCGTTAAGTAGCCATAGTGTGTTTTCTGCATGTGTGACTCTGTTCTGTTTTGTAATTCAGTTCAAGTGTAACGGTTTTTACATTCCCTCTATCAGTGATACCTTATGAGAAGTGTCCTTTTCTGTGTGACTTATTTCACTTAGAATCGTCGTACCTAAATCCACTTATCATGCTGCTACTAGCCTTATGACATTGATTTCATGGCTGAGTGATATTCCATTGTACATAAGGACCACAACTTCTTTATCCATTTTTCTCTTTCCTGGGATATTTAAGGTGGAATGAAGTGGAGGTCGTTGACAACAGAGCAGCCCTAAACTTTGGGGTGCTTGTGTCTTGCTGATTTTTCATTTTCCCAATTTATACCCCCATGAGTGGAAGTGCCCTATGCTCTCTAAGCTGTGTTTTTTAGATGTTTCAGGTCTCACCGTACACTTCTCCAGAGTGGCTGTTGGCAATTTACATCCCGCCCATCAGTGTAGCAAGGCTCCCATTTCTCCATGGCCTGTCCTGAATTTCTGGTTTTGACACTTTTTACAGCATGGCCTTTTTCACCGATGGAAAGTGAGACTTCTTTGTAGCGCTGATTTGCCTTTCCAGGTTGCTTGGTTGGCCAAAAAGGGCGTATGCGTTTTTTCCTGAATATATTCAGGAAAAAACGCATACGCCGTTTTTGGCCAAGGGCATCATTGTCAACGTTTTGCTGCTTTTCATGTGCTTTAAAGGCGATTCGAATCTACCTCCTGAAATCTGTTTCCTGCAATTCTGCCTTGATTTCAAATCCTCTTCTTTGCCTTCCCTCAATATATTTGTGGACGAGAGTTATCATTTATAACTCTGCAGGTTTGTGAATTGCAGTGCCCTGAACCTCCATTTTACAACTCGCGTTTTTGGGAGCTGGCCGGAAAAGCACAGGATGGCTTCAGGCCCTGTTCTTGTTCTGGGGGGCAGGCTGAGCCTGTAGTTAATTCTTCTTCCTGATGGGAAAATAGAGTGACCTGTGCCTGTCCCAACACCAAGAGCTAGTCTCTCATTGGTTCCCCGTCTTCCCGTTCATCCTCAGGACAAATTGCAACCTGTACGGAACAGGAGGTTAAAGGTGCTGATGCTCCAAGTAGGGAGATTGCTAGTAAAGCAGCTGGAATGGCGATCCCGGGCATAAGGAGATGAGAAATGAGGTGCGTTTTAGAAACCTTTCCCCATCACACGGTGTACCATCTTCTGGGTTTCTCATGCATGTTTTCAATGTAGGAAGATGCTCCTGAACTTGGAGATTTGGGACCCATGCGATGGGTACCATGCAGTATTACTTTAAAGGGTCTGTGTTTACTCACTCAACCTCACCAGACCTCTCAGCCCCAAGAGTGTCCACCCTTATGTCTCATCCAGCTGTGGGTCTAGATATGGTCAATCCAGGTTGCATCACAGCCCCTGAACGCATTGTGTAAGAATTTCTCTCTCTTTCACTGTCTTTGTTTCATGGGTTTTTCAAAGTAATTTATTTTTATAATGGGGTTTAGCTGCTTTTCACTGCTGTGTTTATGCCTCTTTACACCCACTTGACACACTAACAGAGAGATATCAATACATATGTTTTAAGATTATTACTAGTCAGATATATTCTTGTGCGGTGAAGAGGGCGTGTTGAGTCCAGTTCTCTGAGCAAGGTGTAGGTCTTGTCTATTACATATTGTGTTTATGGAACGGTATCTGAAGTAATTTGAAACCCTTGTTTTATGTATCACCCCATCTCACCTTTCCCGTTAAGCAGCCATAGTGTGTTTTCTGCATGTGTGACACTGTTCTCTTTTGTAATTCAGTTCAAGTGTAATGGTTTTTACATTCCCTGTATAAGTGATACCTTATGAGAAGTGTCCTTTTCTGTGTGACTTATTTCACTTAGAATCGATGTACCTTAATCCACTCATCATGCTGCTACGAGCCTTATGACATTGATTTCATGGCTGAGTGATATTCCATTGTACATAAGGACCACAACTTCTTTATCCATTTTTCTCTTTCCTGGGATATTTAAGGTGGAATGAAGTGGAGGTCCTGGTCAACAGAGCAGCCCTAAACTTTGGGGTGCTTGTGTTTTGCTGATTTTTAATTTTCCCATTTTATACCCCCATGAATGGAAGTGCCCTATGCTCTCTAAGCTGTGTTTTTTAGATGTTTCAGGACTCACCGTACACTTCTCCAGAGTGGCTGTTGGCAATTTTCATCCCGCCCATCAGTGTAGCAAGGCTCCCATTTCTCCATGGCCTGTCCTGCATTTCTGGTTTTGACAGTTTTTTCAGCATGGCCCTTTTGACCGATGGGAAGCGAGACTTCTTTGTAGCGCTGATTTGCCTTTCCAGGTTTCTTGGTTGGCCAAAAAGGGCATCATTGTCAACGTTTTGCCGCTTTTCATGTGCTTTAAAAGCGATTCGAATCTACCTCCTGAAATCTGTTTCCTGCAATTCTGCCTTGATTTCAAATCCTCTTCTTTGCCTTCCCTTAATATATTTGTGGACGAGAGTTATCATTTATAACTCTGCAGGTCTGTGAATTGCAGTGCCCTGAACCTGCATTTTACAACTCGCTTTTTTGGGAGCTGGCCGCAAAAGCACAGGATGGCTTCAGGCCCTGTTCTGGTTCCGGGGGGCAGGCTTAGCCTGTGGTTAATTCTTCTTCCTGATGGGAAAATAGAGTGACCTGTGCCTGTCCCAACACCAAGAGCTAGTCTCTCATTGGTTCCCCGTCTTCCCGTTCATCCTCAGGACAAATTGCAACCTGTACGGAACAGGAGGTTAAAGGTGCTGATGCTCCAAGTAGGGAGATTGCTAGTAAAGTGGCTGGAATGGCGAACTCGGGCACAAGGAGATGAGAAATGAGGTGAGTTTTAGAAACCTTTCCCCATCACACGGTATACCATCTTTTGGGTTTCTCATGCATGTTTTCGATGTAGGAAGATGCCCTTGAACCTGGAGATTTGGGACCCATGGGATGGGTACCACGCAGTATTACTTTAAAGGGTCTGCGTTTGCTCACCCAACCTCACCAAACCTCTCAGCCCCAAGAGTGTCCACCCTTATGTCTCATCCAGCTGTGGGTCTAGATATGGTCAATCCAGGTTGCATCACAGCCCCTGAACGCATTGTGTAAGAATTTCTCTCTCTTTCACTGTCTTTGTTTCATGGGTTTTTCAAAGTAATTTATTTTTATAATGGGGTTTAGCTGCTTTTCACTGCTGTGTTTATGCCGCTTTACACCCACTTGACACACCAACAGAGAGATATCAATACATAGGCTTTAAGATTATTACTAGTCAGATATATTCTTGTGCGGTGAATAGGGCGTGTTGAGTCCAGTTCTCTGAGCAAGGAGTAGGTCTTGTCTACTACATATTGGGTTTATGGAACGGTATCTGAGCTAATTTGAAACCCTTGTTTTATGTATCACCCCACCTCACTTTTCCCGTTAAGTAGCCATAGTGTGTTTTCTGCATGTGTGACTCTGTTCTGTTTTGTAATTCAGTTCAAGTGTAACGGTTTTTACATTCCCTCTATCAGTGATACCTTATGAGAAGTGTCCTTTTCTGTGTGACTTATTTCACTTAGAATCGTCGTACCTAAATCCACTTATCATGCTGCTACTAGCCTTATGACATTGATTTCATGGCTGAGTGATATTCCATTGTACATAAGGACCACAACTTCTTTATCCATATTTCTCTTTCCTGGGATATTTAAGGTGGAATGAAGTGGAGGTCGTTGACAACAGAGCAGCCCTAAACTTTGGGGTGCTTGTGTCTTGCTGATTTTTCATTTTCCCAATTTATACCCCCATGAGTGGAAGTGCCCTATGCTCTCTAAGCTGTGTTTTTTAGATGTTTCAGGTCTCACCGTACACTTCTCCAGAGTGGCTGTTGGCAATTTACATCCCGCCCATCAGTGTAGCAAGGCTCCCATTTCTCCATGGCCTGTCCTGAATTTCTGGTTTTGACACTTTTTACAGCATGGCCTTTTTCACCGATGGAAAGTGAGACTTCTTTGTAGCGCTGATTTGCCTTTCCAGGTTGCTTGGTTGGCCAAAAAGGGCGTATGCGTTTTTTCCTGAATATATTCAGGAAAAAACGCATACGCCGTTTTTGGCCAAGGGCATCATTGTCAACGTTTTGCTGCTTTTCATGTGCTTTAAAGGCGATTCGAATCTACCTCCTGAAATCTGTTTCCTGCAATTCTGCCTTGATTTCAAATCCTCTTCTTTGCCTTCCCTCAATATATTTGTGGACGAGAGTTATCATTTATAACTCTGCAGGTTTGTGAATTGCAGTGCCCTGAACCTCCATTTTACAACTCGCGTTTTTGGGAGCTGGCCGGAAAAGCACAGGATGGCTTCAGGCCCTGTTCTGGTTCCGGGGGGCAGGCTGAGCCTGTAGTTAATTCTTCTTCCTGATGGGAAAATAGAGTGACCTGTGCCTGTCCCAACACCAAGAGCTAGTCTCTCATTGGTTCCCCGTCTTCCCGTTCATCCTCAGGACAAATTGCAACCTGTACGGAACAGGAGGTTAAAGGTGCTGATGCTCCAAGTAGGGAGATTGCTAGTAAAGCAGCTGGAATGGCGATCCCGGGCATAAGGAGATGAGAAATGAGGTGCGTTTTAGAAACCTTTCCCCATCACACGGTGTACCATCTTCTGGGTTTCTCATGCATGTTTTCAATGTAGGAAGATGCTCCTGAACTTGGAGATTTGGGACCCATGCGATGGGTACCATGCAGTATTACTTTAAAGGGTCTGTGTTTACTCACTCAACCTCACCAGACCTCTCAGCCCCAAGAGTGTCCACCCTTATGTCTCATCCAGCTGTGGGTCTAGATATGGTCAATCCAGGTTGCATCACAGCCCCTGAACGCATTGTGTAAGAATTTCTCTCTCTTTCACTGTCTTTGTTTCATGGGTTTTTCAAAGTAATTTATTTTTATAATGGGGTTTAGCTGCTTTTCACTGCTGTGTTTATGCCTCTTTACACCCACTTGACACACTAACAGAGAGATATCAATACATATGTTTTAAGATTATTACTAGTCAGATATATTCTTGTGCGGTGAAGAGGGCGTGTTGAGTCCAGTTCTCTGAGCAAGGTGTAGGTCTTGTCTATTACATATTGGGTTTATGGAACGGTATCTGAAGTAATTTGAAACCCTTGTTTTATGTATCACCCCATCTCACCTTTCCCGTTAAGCAGCCATAGTGTGTTTTCTGCATGTGTGACTCTGTTCTGTTTTGTAATTCAGTTCAAGTGTAATGGTTTTTACATTCCCTGTATAAGTGATACCTTATGAGAAGTGTCCTTTTCTGTGTGACTTATTTCACTTAGAATCGATGTACCTTAATCCACTCATCATGCTGCTACGAGCCTTATGACATTGATTTCATGGCTGAGTGATATTCCATTGTACATAAGGACCACAACTTCTTTATCCATTTTTCTCTTTCCTGGGATATTTAAGGTGGAATGAAGTGGAGGTCCTGGTCAACAGAGCAGCCCTAAACTTTGGGGTGCTTGTGTTGTGCTGATTTTTAATTTTCCCATTTTATACCCCCATGAATGGAAGTGCCCTATGCTCTCTAAGCTGTGTTTTTTAGATGTTTCAGGACTCACCGTACACTTCTCCAGAGTGGCTGTTGGCAATTTTCATCCCGCCCATCAGTGTAGCAAGGCTCCCATTTCTCCATGGCCTGTCCTGCATTTCTGGTTTTGACAGTTTTTTCAGCATGGCCCTTTTGACCGATGGGAAGCGAGACTTCTTTGTAGCGCTGATTTGCCTTTCCAGGTTTCTTGGTTGGCCAAAAAGGGCATCATTGTCAACGTTTTGCCGCTTTTCATGTGCTTTAAAAGCGATTCGAATCTACCTCCTGAAATCTGTTTCCTGCAATTCTGCCTTGATTTCAAATCCTCTTCTTTGCCTTCCCTTAATATATTTGTGGACGAGAGTTATCATTTATAACTCTGCAGGTCTGTGAATTGCAGGGCCCTGAACCTGCATTTTACAACTCGCTTTTTTGGGAGCTGGCCGCAAAAGCACAGGATGGCTTCAGGCCCTGTTCTGGTTCCGGGGGGCAGGCTGAGACTGTGGTTAATTCTTCTTCCTGATGGGAAAATAGAGTGACCTGTGCCTGTCCCAACACCAAGAGCTAGTCTCTCATTGGTTCCCCGTCTTCCCGTTCATCCTCAGGACAAATTGCAACCTGTACGGAACAGGAGGTTAAAGGTGCTGATGCTCCAAGTAGGGAGATTGCTAGTAAAGTGGCTGGAATGGCGAACCCGGGCACAAGGAGATGAGAAATGAGGTGAGTTTTAGAAACCTTTCCCCATCACACGGTATACCATCTTCTGGGTTTCTCATGCATGTTTTCGATGTAGGAAGATGCCCTTGAACCTGGAGATTTGGGACCCATGGGATGGGTACCACGCAGTATTACTTTAAAGGGTCTGTGTTTACGCACTCAACCTCACCAGACCTCTCAGCCCCAAGAGTGTCCACCCTTATGTCTCATCCAGCTGTGGGTCTAGATATGGTCAATCCAGGTTGCATCACAGCCCCTGAACGCATTGTGTAAGAATTTCTCTCTCTTTCACTGTCTTTGTTTCATGGGTTTTTCAAAGTAATTTATTTTTATAATGGGGTTTAGCTGCTTTTCACTGCTGTGTTTATGCCGCTTTACACCCACTTGACACACTAACAGAGAGATATCAATACATAGACTTTAAGATTATTACTAGTCAGATATATTCTTGTGCGGTGAATAGGGCGTGTTGAGTCCAGTTCTCTGAGCAAGGAGTAGGTCTTGTCTATTACATATTGGGTTTATGGAACGGTATCTGAGCTAATTTGAAACCCTTGTTTTATGTATCACCCCACCTCACTTTTCCCGTTAAGCAGCCATAGTGTGTTTTCTGCATGTGTGACACTGTTCTGTTTTGTAATTCAGTTCAAGTGTAACGGCTTGTACATTCCCTCTGTCAGTGATACCTTATGAGAAGTGTCCTTTTCTGTGTGACTTATTTCACTTAGAATCGTCGTACCTAAATCCACTCATCTTGCTGCTACTAGCCTTATGACATTGATTTCATGGCTGAGTGATATTCCATTGTACATAAGGACCACAACTTCTTTATCCATTTTTCTCTTTCCTGGGATATTGAAGGTGGCATGAAGTGGAGGTCCTTGTCAACAGAGCAGCCCTAAACTTTGGGGTGCTTGTGTTTTGCTGATTTTTAATTTTCCCATTTTAACCCCCCATGAGTGAAAGTGCCCTATGCTCTCTAAGCTGTGTTTTTTAGATGTTTCAGGACTCACCGTTCACTTCTCCAGAGTGGCTGTTGGCAATTTACATCCCGCCCATCAGTGTAACAAGGCTCCCATTTCTCCATGGCCTGTCCTGCATTTCTTGTTTTGACACTTTTTTCAGCATGGCCCTTTTGACCGATGGGAAGCGAGACTTCTTTGTAGCGCTGATTTGCCTTTCCAGGTTGCTTGGTTGGCCAAAAAGGGCGTATGCGTTTTTTCCTGAATATATTCAGGAAAAAACGCATACGCCCTTTTTGGCCAAGGGCATCATTGTCAACGTTTTGCTGCTTTTCATGTGCTTTAAAGGCGATTCGAATCTACCTCCTGCAATCTGTTTCCTGCAATTCTGCCTTGATTTCTAATCCTCTTGTTTGCTTTCTCTCAATATATTTGTGGAGGAGAGTTATCATTTATAACTCTGCAGGTCTGTGAATTGCAGTGCCCTGAACCTGCATTTTACAGCTCGCTTTTTTGGAAGCTGGCCGCAAAAGCAGAAGATGGCTTCAGGCCCTGTTCTGGTTCCGGGGAGCAGGCTGAGACTGTGGTTAATTCTTCTTCCTGATGGGAAAATAGAGTGACCTGTGCCTGTCCCAACACCAAGAGCTAGTCTCTCATTGGTTCCCCGTCTTCCCGTTCATCCTCAGCACAAATTGCAACCTGTACGGAACAGGAGGTTAAAGGTGCTGATGCTCCAAGTAGGGAGATTGCTAGTAAAGTGGCTGGAATGGCGAACCCGGGCACAAGGAGATGAGAAATGAGGTGACTTTTAGAAACCTTTCCCCATCACACGGTATACCATCTTCTGGGTTTCTCATGCATGTTTTCGATGTAGGAAGATGCCCTTGAACCTGGAGATTTGGGACCCATGCGATGGGTACCACGCAGTATTACTTTAAAGGGTCTGCGTTTGCTCACCCAACCTCACCAAACCTCTCAGCCCCAAGAGTGTCCACCCTTATGTCTCATCCAGCTGTGGGTCTAGATATGGTCAATCCAGGTTGCATCACAGCCCCTGAACGCATTGTGTAAGAATTTCTCTCTCTTTCACTGTCTTTGTTTCATGGGTTTTTCAAAGTAATTTATTTTTATAATGGGGTTTAGCTGCTTTTCACTGCTGTGTTTATGCCGCTTTACACCCACTTGACACACTAACAGAGAGATATCAATACATAGGTTTTAAGATTATTACTAGTCAGATATATTCTTGTGCGGTGAATAGGGCGTGTTGAGTCCAGTTCTCTGAGTAAGGAGTAGGTCTTGTCTATTACATATTGGGTTTATGGAACGGTATCTGAGCTAATTTGAAACCCTTGTTTTATGTATCACCCCACCTCACCTTTCCCGTTAAGCAGCCATAGTGTGTTTTCTGCATGTGTGACACTGTTCTGTTTTGTAATTCAGTTCAAGTGTAACGGCTTGTACATTCCCTCTGTCAGTGATACCTTATGAGAAGTGTCCTTTTCTGTGTGACTTATTTCACTTAGAATCGTCGTACCTAAATCCACTCATCTTGCTGCTACTAGCCTTATGACATTGATTTCATGGCTGAGTGATATTCCATTGTACATAAGGACCACAACTTCTTTATCCATTTTTCTCTTTCCTGGGATATTGAAGGTGGAAGGAAGTGGAGGTCCTTGTCAACAGAGCAGCCCTAAACTTTGGGGTGCTTGTGTTTTGCTGATTTTTAATTTTCCCATTTTAAACCCCCATGAGTGAAAGTGCCCTATGCTCTCTAAGCTGTGTTTTTTAGATGTTTCAGGACTCACCGTTCACTTCTCCAGAGTGGCTGTTGGCAATTTACATCCTGCCCATCAGTGTAACAAGGCTCCCATTTCTCCATGGCCAGTCCTGCATTTCTGGTTTTGACACTTTTTTCAGCATGGCCCTTTTGACCGATGGGAAGCGAGACTTCTTTGTAGCGCTGATTTGCCTTTCCAGGTTGCTTGGTTGGCCAAAAAGGGCGTATGCGTTTTTTCCTGAATATATTCAGGAAAAAACGCATACGCCCTTTTTGGCCAAGGGCATCATTGTCAACGTTTTGCTGCTTTTCATGTGCTTTAAAGGCGATTCGAATCTACCTTCTGCAATCTGTTTCCTGCAATTCTGCCTTGATTTCAAATCCTCTTGTTTGCCTTCTCTCAATATATTTGTGGAGGAGAGTTATCATTTATAACTCTGCAGGTCTGTGAATTGCAGTGCCCTGAACCTGCATTTTACAGCTCGCTTTTTTGGAAGCTGGCCGCAAAAGCAGAAGATGGCTTCAGGCCCTGTTCTGGTTCCGGGGAGCAGGCTGAGACTGTGGTTAATTCTTCTTCCTGATGGGAAAATAGAGTGACCTGTGCCTGTCCCAACACCAAGAGCTAGTCTCTCATTGGTTCCCCGTCTTCCCGTTCATCCTCAGCACAAATTGCAACCTGTACGGAACAGGAGGTTAAAGGTGCTGATGCTCCAAGTAGGGAGATTGCTAGTAAAGTGGCTGGAATGGCGAACCCGGGCACAAGGAGATGAGAAATGAGGTGACTTTTAGAAACCTTTCCCCATCACACGGTATACCATCTTCTGGGTTTCTCATGCATGTTTTCGATGTAGGAAGATGCCCTTAAACCTGGAGATTTGGGACCCATGCGATGGGTACCACGCAGTATTACTTTAAAGGGTCTGCGTTTGCTCACCCAACCTCACCAAACCTCTCAGCCCCAAGAGTGTCCACCCTTATGTCTCATCCAGCTGTGGGTCTAGATATGGTCAATCCAGGTTGCATCACAGCCCCTGAACGCATTGTGTAAGAATTTCTCTCTCTTTCACTGTCTTTGTTTCATGGGTTTTTCAAAGTAATTTATTTTTATAATGGGGTTTAGCTGCTTTTCACTGCTGTGTTTATGCCGCTTTACACCCACTTGACACACTAACAGAGAGATATCAATACATAGGTTTTAAGATTATTACTAGTCAGATATATTCTTGTGCGGTGAATAGGGCGTGTTGAGTCCAGTTCTCTGAGTAAGGAGTAGGTCTTGTCTATTACATATTGGGTTTATGGAACGGTATCTGAGCTAATTTGAAACCCTTGTTTTATGTATCACCCCACCTCACCTTTCCCGTTAAGCAGCCATAGTGTGTTTTCTGCATGTGTGACACTGTTCTCTTTTGTAATTCAGTTCAAGTGTAACGGCTTGTACATTCCCTCTGTCAGTGATACCTTATGAGAAGTGTCCTTTTCTGTGTGACTTATTTCACTTAGAATCGTCGTACCTAAATCCACTCATCTTGCTGCTACTAGCCTTATGACATTGATTTCATGGCTGAGTGATATTCCATTGTACATAAGGACCACAACTCCTTTATCCATTTTTCTCTTTCCTGGGATATTGAAGGTGGCATGAAGTGGAGGTCCTTGTCAACAGAGCAGCCCTAAACTTTGGGGTGCTTGTGTTTTGCTGATTTTTAATTTTCCCATTTTAAACCCCCATGAGTGAAAGTGCCCTATGCTCTCTAAGCTGTGTTTTTTAGATGTTTCAGGACTCACCGTTCACTTCTCCAGAGTGGCTGTTGGCAATTTACATCCCGCCCATCAGTGTAACAAGGCTCCCATTTCTCCATGGCCTGTCCTGCATTTCTTGTTTTGACACTTTTTTCAGCATGGCCCTTTTGACCGATGGGAAGCGAGACTTCTTGTAGCGCTGATTTGCCTTTCCAGGTTGCTTGGTTGGCCAAAAAGGGCGTATGCGTTTTTTCCTGAATATATTCAGGAAAAAACGCATACGCCCTTTTTGGCCAAGGGCATCATTGTCAACGTTTTGCTGCTTTTCATGTGCTTTAAAGGCGATTCGAATCTACCTCCTGCAATCTGTTTCCTGCAATTCTGCCTTGATTTCAAATCCTCTTGTTTGCCTTCTCTGAATATATTTGTGGAGGAGAGTTATCATTTATAACTCTGCAGGTCTGTGAATTGCAGTGCCCTGAACCTGCATTTTACAACTCGCTTTTTTGGAAGCTGGCCGCAAAAGCAGAAGATGGCTTCAGCCCCTGTTCTGGTTCCGAGGGGCAGGATGAGCCTGTGGTTAATTCTTCTTCCTGATGGGAAAATAGAGTGACCTGTGCCTGTCCCAACACCAAGAGCTAGTCTCTCATTGGTTCCCCGTCTTCCCGTTCATCCTCAGGACAAATTGCAACCTGTACGGAACAGGAGGTTAAAGGTGCTGATGCTCCAAGTAGGGAGATTGCTAGTAAAGCGGCTGGAATGGCGAAGCCGGGCACAAGGAGATGAGAAATGAGGTGCGTTTTAGAAACCTTTCCCCATCACATGGTGTACCATCTTCTGGGTTTCTCATGCATGTTTTCGATGTAGCAAGATACCCTTGAACCTGGAGATTTGGGACCCATGCGATGGGTACCACGCAGTATTACTTTAAAGGGTCTGTGTTTGCTCACCCAACCTCACCAAACCTCTCAGCCCCAAGAGTGTCCACCCTTATGTCTCATCCAGCTGTGGGTCTAGATATGGTCAATCCAGGTTGCATCACAGCCCCTGAACGCATTGTGTAAGAATTTCTCTCTCTTTCACTGTCTTTGTTTCATGGGTTTTTCAAAGTAATTTATTTTTATAATGGGGTTTAGCTGCTTTTCACTGCTGTGTTTATGCCGCTTTACACCCACTTGACACACTAACAGAGAGATATCAATACATAGGTTTTAAGATTATTACTAGTCAGATATATTCTTGTGCGGTGAATAGGGCGTGTTGAGTCCAGTTCTCTGAGCAAGGAGTAGGTCTTGTCTATTACATATTGGGTCAATGGAACGGTATCTGAGCTAATTTGAAACCCTTGTTTTATGTATCACCCCACCTCACTTTTCCCGTTAAGTAGCCATAGTGTGTTTTCTGCATGTGTGACTCTGTTCTGTTTTGTAATTCAGTTCAAGTGTAACGGTTTTTACATTCCCTCTATCAGTGATACCTTATGAGAAGTGTCCTTTTCTGTGTGACTTATTTCACTTAGAATCGTCGTACCTAAATCCACTTATCATGCTGCTACTAGCCTTATGACATTGATTTCATGGCTGAGTGATATTCCATTGTACATAAGGACCACAACTTCTTTATCCATTTTTCTCTTTCCTGGGATATTTAAGGTGGAATGAAGTGGAGGTCGTTGACAACAGAGCAGCCCTAAACTTTGGGGTGCTTGTGTCTTGCTGATTTTTCATTTTCCCAATTTATACCCCCATGAGTGGAAGTGCCCTATGCTCTCTAAGCTGTGTTTTTTAGATGTTTCAGGTCTCACCGTACACTTCTCCAGAGTGGCTGTTGGCAATTTACATCCCGCCCATCAGTGTAGCAAGGCTCCCATTTCTCCATGGCCTGTCCTGAATTTCTGGTTTTGACACTTTTTACAGCATGGCCTTTTTCACCGATGGAAAGTGAGACTTCTTTGTAGCGCTGATTTGCCTTTCCAGGTTGCTTGGTTGGCCAAAAAGGGCGTATGCGTTTTTTCCTGAATATATTCAGGAAAAAACGCATACGCCGTTTTTGGCCAAGGG
Source organism: Balaenoptera borealis (assembly GCF_965194805.1). Classification (NCBI taxonomy): domain Eukaryota; kingdom Metazoa; phylum Chordata; class Mammalia; order Artiodactyla; family Balaenopteridae; genus Balaenoptera; species Balaenoptera borealis. The sequence goes on from NC_138878.1 coordinate 69,788,364, forward strand.
CATCATTGTCAACGTTTTGCTGCTTTTCATGTGCTTTAAAGGCGATTCGAATCTACCTCCTGAAATCTGTTTCCTGCAATTCTGCCTTGATTTCAAATCCTCTTCTTTGCCTTCCCTCAATATATTTGTGGACGAGAGTTATCATTTATAACTCTGCAGGTTTGTGAATTGCAGTGCCCTGAACCTCCATTTTACAACTCGCGTTTTTGGGAGCTGGCCGGAAAAGCACAGGATGGCTTCAGGCCCTGTTCTTGTTCTGGGGGGCAGGCTGAGCCTGTAGTTAATTCTTCTTCCTGATGGGAAAATAGAGTGACCTGTGCCTGTCCCAACACCAAGAGCTAGTCTGTCATTGGTTCCCCGTCTTCCCGTTCATCCTCAGGACAAATTGCAACCTGTACGGAACAGGAGGTTAAAGGTGCTGATGCTCCAAGTAGGGAGATTGCTAGTAAAGCAGCTGGAATGGCGATCCCGGGCATAAGGAGATGAGAAATGAGGTGCGTTTTAGAAACCTTTCCCCATCACACGGTGTACCATCTTCTGGGTTTCTCATGCATGTTTTCAATGTAGGAAGATGCTCCTGAACTTGGAGATTTGGGACCCATGCGATGGGTACCATGCAGTATTACTTTAAAGGGTCTGTGTTTACTCACTCAACCTCACCAGACCTCTCAGCCCCAAGAGTGTCCACCCTTATGTCTCATCCAGCTGTGGGTCTAGATATGGTCAATCCAGGTTGCATCACAGCCCCTGAACGCATTGTGTAAGAATTTCTCTCTCTTTCACTGTCTTTGTTTCATGGGTTTTTCAAAGTAATTTATTTTTATAATGGGGTTTAGCTGCTTTTCACTGCTGTGTTTATGCCTCTTTACACCCACTTGACACACTAACAGAGAGATATCAATACATATGTTTTAAGATTATTACTAGTCAGATATATTCTTGTGCGGTGAAGAGGGCGTGTTGAGTCCAGTTCTCTGAGCAAGGTGTAGGTCTTGTCTATTACATATTGTGTTTATGGAACGGTATCTGAAGTAATTTGAAACCCTTGTTTTATGTATCACCCCATCTCACCTTTCCCGTTAAGCAGCCATAGTGTGTTTTCTGCATGTGTGACTCTGTTCTCTTTTGTAATTCAGTTCAAGTGTAATGGTTTTTACATTCCCTGTATAAGTGATACCTTATGAGAAGTGTCCTTTTCTGTGTGACTTATTTCACTTAGAATCGATGTACCTTAATCCACTCATCATGCTGCTACGAGCCTTATGACATTGATTTCATGGCTGAGTGATATTCCATTGTACATAAGGACCACAACTTCTTTATCCATTTTTCTCTTTCCTGGGATATTTAAGGTGGAATGAAGTGGAGGTCCTGGTCAACAGAGCAGCCCTAAACTTTGGGGTGCTTGTGTTTTGCTGATTTTTAATTTTCCCATTTTATACCCCCATGAATGGAAGTGCCCTATGCTCTCTAAGCTGTGTTTTTTAGATGTTTCAGGACTCACCGTACACTTCTCCAGAGTGGCTGTTGGCAATTTTCATCCCGCCCATCAGTGTAGCAAGGCTCCCATTTCTCCATGGCCTGTCCTGCATTTCTGGTTTTGACAGTTTTTTCAGCATGGCCCTTTTGACCGATGGGAAGCGAGACTTCTTTGTAGCGCTGATTTGCCTTTCCAGGTTTCTTGGTTGGCCAAAAAGGGCATCATTGTCAACGTTTTGCCGCTTTTCATGTGCTTTAAAAGCGATTCGAATCTACCTCCTGAAATCTGTTTCCTGCAATTCTGCCTTGATTTCAAATCCTCTTCTTTGCCTTCCCTTAATATATTTGTGGACGAGAGTTATCATTTATAACTCTGCAGGTCTGTGAATTGCAGTGCCCTGAACCTGCATTTTACAACTCGCTTTTTTGGGAGCTGGCCGCAAAAGCACAGGATGGCTTCAGGCCCTGTTCTGGTTCCGGGGGGCAGGCTTAGCCTGTGGTTAATTCTTCTTCCTGATGGGAAAATAGAGTGACCTGTGCCTGTCCCAACACCAAGAGCTAGTCTCTCATTGGTTCCCCGTCTTCCCGTTCATCCTCAGGACAAATTGCAACCTGTACGGAACAGGAGGTTAAAGGTGCTGATGCTCCAAGTAGGGAGATTGCTAGTAAAGTGGCTGGAATGGCGAACTCGGGCACAAGGAGATGAGAAATGAGGTGAGTTTTAGAAACCTTTCCCCATCACACGGTATACCATCTTTTGGGTTTCTCATGCATGTTTTCGATGTAGGAAGATGCCCTTGAACCTGGAGATTTGGGACCCATGGGATGGGTACCACGCAGTATTACTTTAAAGGGTCTGCGTTTGCTCACCCAACCTCACCAAACCTCTCAGCCCCAAGAGTGTCCACCCTTATGTCTCATCCAGCTGTGGGTCTAGATATGGTCAATCCAGGTTGCATCACAGCCCCTGAACGCATTGTGTAAGAATTTCTCTCTCTTTCACTGTCTTTGTTTCATGGGTTTTTCAAAGTAATTTATTTTTATAATGGGGTTTAGCTGCTTTTCACTGCTGTGTTTATGCCGCTTTACACCCACTTGACACACCAACAGAGAGATATCAATACATAGGCTTTAAGATTATTACTAGTCAGATATATTCTTGTGCGGTGAATAGGGCGTGTTGAGTCCAGTTCTCTGAGCAAGGAGTAGGTCTTGTCTACTACATATTGGGTTTATGGAACGGTATCTGAGCTAATTTGAAACCCTTGTTTTATGTATCACCCCACCTCACTTTTCCCGTTAAGTAGCCATAGTGTGTTTTCTGCATGTGTGACTCTGTTCTGTTTTGTAATTCAGTTCAAGTGTAACGGTTTTTACATTCCCTCTATCAGTGATACCTTATGAGAAGTGTCCTTTTCTGTGTGACTTATTTCACTTAGAATCGTCGTACCTAAATCCACTTATCATGCTGCTACTAGCCTTATGACATTGATTTCATGGCTGAGTGATATTCCATTGTACATAAGGACCACAACTTCTTTATCCATATTTCTCTTTCCTGGGATATTTAAGGTGGAATGAAGTGGAGGTCGTTGACAACAGAGCAGCCCTAAACTTTGGGGTGCTTGTGTCTTGCTGATTTTTCATTTTCCCAATTTATACCCCCATGAGTGGAAGTGCCCTATGCTCTCTAAGCTGTGTTTTTTAGATGTTTCAGGTCTCACCGTACACTTCTCCAGAGTGGCTGTTGGCAATTTACATCCCGCCCATCAGTGTAGCAAGGCTCCCATTTCTCCATGGCCTGTCCTGAATTTCTGGTTTTGACACTTTTTACAGCATGGCCTTTTTCACCGATGGAAAGTGAGACTTCTTTGTAGCGCTGATTTGCCTTTCCAGGTTGCTTGGTTGGCCAAAAAGGGCGTATGCGTTTTTTCCTGAATATATTCAGGAAAAAACGCATACGCCGTTTTTGGCCAAGGGCATCATTGTCAACGTTTTGCTGCTTTTCATGTGCTTTAAAGGCGATTCGAATCTACCTCCTGAAATCTGTTTCCTGCAATTCTGCCTTGATTTCAAATCCTCTTCTTTGCCTTCCCTCAATATATTTGTGGACGAGAGTTATCATTTATAACTCTGCAGGTTTGTGAATTGCAGTGCCCTGAACCTCCATTTTACAACTCGCGTTTTTGGGAGCTGGCCGGAAAAGCACAGGATGGCTTCAGGCCCTGTTCTGGTTCCGGGGGGCAGGCTGAGCCTGTAGTTAATTCTTCTTCCTGATGGGAAAATAGAGTGACCTGTGCCTGTCCCAACACCAAGAGCTAGTCTCTCATTGGTTCCCCGTCTTCCCGTTCATCCTCAGGACAAATTGCAACCTGTACGGAACAGGAGGTTAAAGGTGCTGATGCTCCAAGTAGGGAGATTGCTAGTAAAGCAGCTGGAATGGCGATCCCGGGCATAAGGAGATGAGAAATGAGGTGCGTTTTAGAAACCTTTCCCCATCACACGGTGTACCATCTTCTGGGTTTCTCATGCATGTTTTCAATGTAGGAAGATGCTCCTGAACTTGGAGATTTGGGACCCATGCGATGGGTACCATGCAGTATTACTTTAAAGGGTCTGTGTTTACTCACTCAACCTCACCAGACCTCTCAGCCCCAAGAGTGTCCACCCTTATGTCTCATCCAGCTGTGGGTCTAGATATGGTCAATCCAGGTTGCATCACAGCCCCTGAACGCATTGTGTAAGAATTTCTCTCTCTTTCACTGTCTTTGTTTCATGGGTTTTTCAAAGTAATTTATTTTTATAATGGGGTTTAGCTGCTTTTCACTGCTGTGTTTATGCCTCTTTACACCCACTTGACACACTAACAGAGAGATATCAATACATATGTTTTAAGATTATTACTAGTCAGATATATTCTTGTGCGGTGAAGAGGGCGTGTTGAGTCCAGTTCTCTGAGCAAGGTGTAGGTCTTGTCTATTACATATTGGGTTTATGGAACGGTATCTGAAGTAATTTGAAACCCTTGTTTTATGTATCACCCCATCTCACCTTTCCCGTTAAGCAGCCATAGTGTGTTTTCTGCATGTGTGACTCTGTTCTGTTTTGTAATTCAGTTCAAGTGTAATGGTTTTTACATTCCCTGTATAAGTGATACCTTATGAGAAGTGTCCTTTTCTGTGTGACTTATTTCACTTAGAATCGATGTACCTTAATCCACTCATCATGCTGCTACGAGCCTTATGACATTGATTTCATGGCTGAGTGATATTCCATTGTACATAAGGACCACAACTTCTTTATCCATTTTTCTCTTTCCTGGGATATTTAAGGTGGAATGAAGTGGAGGTCCTGGTCAACAGAGCAGCCCTAAACTTTGGGGTGCTTGTGTTGTGCTGATTTTTAATTTTCCCATTTTATACCCCCATGAATGGAAGTGCCCTATGCTCTCTAAGCTGTGTTTTTTAGATGTTTCAGGACTCACCGTACACTTCTCCAGAGTGGCTGTTGGCAATTTTCATCCCGCCCATCAGTGTAGCAAGGCTCCCATTTCTCCATGGCCTGTCCTGCATTTCTGGTTTTGACAGTTTTTTCAGCATGGCCCTTTTGACCGATGGGAAGCGAGACTTCTTTGTAGCGCTGATTTGCCTTTCCAGGTTTCTTGGTTGGCCAAAAAGGGCATCATTGTCAACGTTTTGCCGCTTTTCATGTGCTTTAAAAGCGATTCGAATCTACCTCCTGAAATCTGTTTCCTGCAATTCTGCCTTGATTTCAAATCCTCTTCTTTGCCTTCCCTTAATATATTTGTGGACGAGAGTTATCATTTATAACTCTGCAGGTCTGTGAATTGCAGGGCCCTGAACCTGCATTTTACAACTCGCTTTTTTGGGAGCTGGCCGCAAAAGCACAGGATGGCTTCAGGCCCTGTTCTGGTTCCGGGGGGCAGGCTGAGACTGTGGTTAATTCTTCTTCCTGATGGGAAAATAGAGTGACCTGTGCCTGTCCCAACACCAAGAGCTAGTCTCTCATTGGTTCCCCGTCTTCCCGTTCATCCTCAGGACAAATTGCAACCTGTACGGAACAGGAGGTTAAAGGTGCTGATGCTCCAAGTAGGGAGATTGCTAGTAAAGTGGCTGGAATGGCGAACCCGGGCACAAGGAGATGAGAAATGAGGTGAGTTTTAGAAACCTTTCCCCATCACACGGTATACCATCTTCTGGGTTTCTCATGCATGTTTTCGATGTAGGAAGATGCCCTTGAACCTGGAGATTTGGGACCCATGGGATGGGTACCACGCAGTATTACTTTAAAGGGTCTGTGTTTACGCACTCAACCTCACCAGACCTCTCAGCCCCAAGAGTGTCCACCCTTATGTCTCATCCAGCTGTGGGTCTAGATATGGTCAATCCAGGTTGCATCACAGCCCCTGAACGCATTGTGTAAGAATTTCTCTCTCTTTCACTGTCTTTGTTTCATGGGTTTTTCAAAGTAATTTATTTTTATAATGGGGTTTAGCTGCTTTTCACTGCTGTGTTTATGCCGCTTTACACCCACTTGACACACTAACAGAGAGATATCAATACATAGACTTTAAGATTATTACTAGTCAGATATATTCTTGTGCGGTGAATAGGGCGTGTTGAGTCCAGTTCTCTGAGCAAGGAGTAGGTCTTGTCTATTACATATTGGGTTTATGGAACGGTATCTGAGCTAATTTGAAACCCTTGTTTTATGTATCACCCCACCTCACTTTTCCCGTTAAGCAGCCATAGTGTGTTTTCTGCATGTGTGACACTGTTCTGTTTTGTAATTCAGTTCAAGTGTAACGGCTTGTACATTCCCTCTGTCAGTGATACCTTATGAGAAGTGTCCTTTTCTGTGTGACTTATTTCACTTAGAATCGTCGTACCTAAATCCACTCATCTTGCTGCTACTAGCCTTATGACATTGATTTCATGGCTGAGTGATATTCCATTGTACATAAGGACCACAACTTCTTTATCCATTTTTCTCTTTCCTGGGATATTGAAGGTGGCATGAAGTGGAGGTCCTTGTCAACAGAGCAGCCCTAAACTTTGGGGTGCTTGTGTTTTGCTGATTTTTAATTTTCCCATTTTAACCCCCCATGAGTGAAAGTGCCCTATGCTCTCTAAGCTGTGTTTTTTAGATGTTTCAGGACTCACCGTTCACTTCTCCAGAGTGGCTGTTGGCAATTTACATCCCGCCCATCAGTGTAACAAGGCTCCCATTTCTCCATGGCCTGTCCTGCATTTCTTGTTTTGACACTTTTTTCAGCATGGCCCTTTTGACCGATGGGAAGCGAGACTTCTTTGTAGCGCTGATTTGCCTTTCCAGGTTGCTTGGTTGGCCAAAAAGGGCGTATGCGTTTTTTCCTGAATATATTCAGGAAAAAACGCATACGCCCTTTTTGGCCAAGGGCATCATTGTCAACGTTTTGCTGCTTTTCATGTGCTTTAAAGGCGATTCGAATCTACCTCCTGCAATCTGTTTCCTGCAATTCTGCCTTGATTTCTAATCCTCTTGTTTGCTTTCTCTCAATATATTTGTGGAGGAGAGTTATCATTTATAACTCTGCAGGTCTGTGAATTGCAGTGCCCTGAACCTGCATTTTACAGCTCGCTTTTTTGGAAGCTGGCCGCAAAAGCAGAAGATGGCTTCAGGCCCTGTTCTGGTTCCGGGGAGCAGGCTGAGACTGTGGTTAATTCTTCTTCCTGATGGGAAAATAGAGTGACCTGTGCCTGTCCCAACACCAAGAGCTAGTCTCTCATTGGTTCCCCGTCTTCCCGTTCATCCTCAGCACAAATTGCAACCTGTACGGAACAGGAGGTTAAAGGTGCTGATGCTCCAAGTAGGGAGATTGCTAGTAAAGTGGCTGGAATGGCGAACCCGGGCACAAGGAGATGAGAAATGAGGTGACTTTTAGAAACCTTTCCCCATCACACGGTATACCATCTTCTGGGTTTCTCATGCATGTTTTCGATGTAGGAAGATGCCCTTGAACCTGGAGATTTGGGACCCATGCGATGGGTACCACGCAGTATTACTTTAAAGGGTCTGCGTTTGCTCACCCAACCTCACCAAACCTCTCAGCCCCAAGAGTGTCCACCCTTATGTCTCATCCAGCTGTGGGTCTAGATATGGTCAATCCAGGTTGCATCACAGCCCCTGAACGCATTGTGTAAGAATTTCTCTCTCTTTCACTGTCTTTGTTTCATGGGTTTTTCAAAGTAATTTATTTTTATAATGGGGTTTAGCTGCTTTTCACTGCTGTGTTTATGCCGCTTTACACCCACTTGACACACTAACAGAGAGATATCAATACATAGGTTTTAAGATTATTACTAGTCAGATATATTCTTGTGCGGTGAATAGGGCGTGTTGAGTCCAGTTCTCTGAGTAAGGAGTAGGTCTTGTCTATTACATATTGGGTTTATGGAACGGTATCTGAGCTAATTTGAAACCCTTGTTTTATGTATCACCCCACCTCACCTTTCCCGTTAAGCAGCCATAGTGTGTTTTCTGCATGTGTGACACTGTTCTGTTTTGTAATTCAGTTCAAGTGTAACGGCTTGTACATTCCCTCTGTCAGTGATACCTTATGAGAAGTGTCCTTTTCTGTGTGACTTATTTCACTTAGAATCGTCGTACCTAAATCCACTCATCTTGCTGCTACTAGCCTTATGACATTGATTTCATGGCTGAGTGATATTCCATTGTACATAAGGACCACAACTTCTTTATCCATTTTTCTCTTTCCTGGGATATTGAAGGTGGAAGGAAGTGGAGGTCCTTGTCAACAGAGCAGCCCTAAACTTTGGGGTGCTTGTGTTTTGCTGATTTTTAATTTTCCCATTTTAAACCCCCATGAGTGAAAGTGCCCTATGCTCTCTAAGCTGTGTTTTTTAGATGTTTCAGGACTCACCGTTCACTTCTCCAGAGTGGCTGTTGGCAATTTACATCCTGCCCATCAGTGTAACAAGGCTCCCATTTCTCCATGGCCAGTCCTGCATTTCTGGTTTTGACACTTTTTTCAGCATGGCCCTTTTGACCGATGGGAAGCGAGACTTCTTTGTAGCGCTGATTTGCCTTTCCAGGTTGCTTGGTTGGCCAAAAAGGGCGTATGCGTTTTTTCCTGAATATATTCAGGAAAAAACGCATACGCCCTTTTTGGCCAAGGGCATCATTGTCAACGTTTTGCTGCTTTTCATGTGCTTTAAAGGCGATTCGAATCTACCTTCTGCAATCTGTTTCCTGCAATTCTGCCTTGATTTCAAATCCTCTTGTTTGCCTTCTCTCAATATATTTGTGGAGGAGAGTTATCATTTATAACTCTGCAGGTCTGTGAATTGCAGTGCCCTGAACCTGCATTTTACAGCTCGCTTTTTTGGAAGCTGGCCGCAAAAGCAGAAGATGGCTTCAGGCCCTGTTCTGGTTCCGGGGAGCAGGCTGAGACTGTGGTTAATTCTTCTTCCTGATGGGAAAATAGAGTGACCTGTGCCTGTCCCAACACCAAGAGCTAGTCTCTCATTGGTTCCCCGTCTTCCCGTTCATCCTCAGCACAAATTGCAACCTGTACGGAACAGGAGGTTAAAGGTGCTGATGCTCCAAGTAGGGAGATTGCTAGTAAAGTGGCTGGAATGGCGAACCCGGGCACAAGGAGATGAGAAATGAGGTGACTTTTAGAAACCTTTCCCCATCACACGGTATACCATCTTCTGGGTTTCTCATGCATGTTTTCGATGTAGGAAGATGCCCTTAAACCTGGAGATTTGGGACCCATGCGATGGGTACCACGCAGTATTACTTTAAAGGGTCTGCGTTTGCTCACCCAACCTCACCAAACCTCTCAGCCCCAAGAGTGTCCACCCTTATGTCTCATCCAGCTGTGGGTCTAGATATGGTCAATCCAGGTTGCATCACAGCCCCTGAACGCATTGTGTAAGAATTTCTCTCTCTTTCACTGTCTTTGTTTCATGGGTTTTTCAAAGTAATTTATTTTTATAATGGGGTTTAGCTGCTTTTCACTGCTGTGTTTATGCCGCTTTACACCCACTTGACACACTAACAGAGAGATATCAATACATAGGTTTTAAGATTATTACTAGTCAGATATATTCTTGTGCGGTGAATAGGGCGTGTTGAGTCCAGTTCTCTGAGTAAGGAGTAGGTCTTGTCTATTACATATTGGGTTTATGGAACGGTATCTGAGCTAATTTGAAACCCTTGTTTTATGTATCACCCCACCTCACCTTTCCCGTTAAGCAGCCATAGTGTGTTTTCTGCATGTGTGACACTGTTCTGTTTTGTAATTCAGTTCAAGTGTAACGGCTTGTACATTCCCTCTGTCAGTGATACCTTATGAGAAGTGTCCTTTTCTGTGTGACTTATTTCACTTAGAATCGTCGTACCTAAATCCACTCATCTTGCTGCTACTAGCCTTATGACATTGATTTCATGGCTGAGTGATATTCCATTGTACATAAGGACCACAACTTCTTTATCCATTTTTCTCTTTCCTGGGATATTTAAGGTGGAATGAAGTGGAGGTCGTTGACAACAGAGCAGCCCTAAACTTTGGGGTGCTTGTGTCTTGCTGATTTTTCATTTTCCCAATTTATACCCCCATGAGTGGAAGTGCCCTATGCTCTCTAAGCTGTGTTTTTTAGATGATTCAGGTCTCACCGTACACTTCTCCAGAGTGGCTGTTGGCAATTTACATCCCGCCCATCAGTGTAGCAAGGCTCCCATTTCTCCATGGCCTGTCCTGAATTTCTGGTTTTGACACTTTTTACAGCATGGCCTTTTTCACCGATGGAAAGTGAGACTTCTTTGTAGCGCTGATTTGCCTTTCCAGGTTGCTTGGTTGGCCAAAAAGGGCGTATGCGTTTTTTCCTGAATATATTCAGGAAAAAACGCATACGCCGTTTTTGGCCAAGGGCATCATTGTCAACGTTTTGCTGCTTTTCATGTGCTTTAAAGGCGATTCGAATCTACCTCCTGAAATCTGTTTCCTGCAATTCTGCCTTGATTTCAAATCCTCTTCTTTGCCTTCCCTCAATATATTTGTGGACGAGAGTTATCATTTATAACTCTGCATGTTTGTGAATTGCAGTGCCCTGAACCTCCATTTTACAACTCGCGTTTTTGGGAGCTGGCCGGAAAAGCACAGGATGGCTTCAGGCCCTGTTCTGGTTCCGGGGGGCAGGCTGAGCCTGTAGTTAATTCTTCTTCCTGATGGGAAAATAGAGTGACCTGTGCCTGTCCCAACACCAAGAGCTAGTCTCTCATTGGTTCCCCGTCTTCCCGTTCATCCTCAGGACAAATTGCAACCTGTACGGAACAGGAGGTTAAAGGTGCTGATGCTCCAAGTAGGGAGATTGCTAGTAAAGCAGCTGGAATGGCGATCCCGGGCATAAGGAGATGAGAAATGAGGTGCGTTTTAGAAACCTTTCCCCATCACACGGTGTACCATCTTCTGGGTTTCTCATGCATGTTTTCAATGTAGGAAGATGCTCCTGAACTTGGAGATTTGGGACCCATGCGATGGGTACCATGCAGTATTACTTTAAAGGGTCTGTGTTTACTCACTCAACCTCACCAGACCTCTCAGCCCCAAGAGTGTCCACCCTTATGTCTCATCCAGCTGTGGGTCTAGATATGGTCAATCCAGGTTGCATCACAGCCCCTGAACGCATTGTGTAAGAATTTCTCTCTCTTTCACTGTCTTTGTTTCATGGGTTTTTCAAAGTAATTTATTTTTATAATGGTGTTTAGCTGCTTTTCACTGCTGTGTTTATGCCTCTTTACACCCACTTGACACACTAACAGAGAGATATCAATACATATGTTTTAAGATTATTACTAGTCAGATATATTCTTGTGCGGTGAAGAGGGCGTGTTGAGTCCAGGTCTCTGAGCAAGGTGTAGGTCTTGTCTATTACATATTGTGTTTATGGAACGGTATCTGAAGTAATTTGAAACCCTTGTTTTATGTATCACCCCATCTCACCTTTCCCGTTAAGCAGCCATAGTGTGTTTTCTGCATGTGTGACTCTGTTCTGTTTTGTAATTCAGTTCAAGTGTAATGGTTTTTACATTCCCTGTATAAGTGATACCTTATGAGAAGTGTCCTTTTCTGTGTGACTTATTTCACTTAGAATCGTTGTACCTTAATCCACTCATCATGCTGCTACGAGCCTTATGACATTGATTTCATGGCTGAGTGATATTCCATTGCACATAAGGACCACAACTTCTTTATCCATTTTTCTCTTTCCTGGGATATTGAAGGTGGAATGAAGTGGAGGTCCTTGTCAACAGAGCAGCCCTAAACATTGGGGTGCTTGTGTCTTGCTGATTTTTCATTTTCCCAATTTATACCCCCATGCGTGGAAGTGCCCTATGCTCTCTAAGCTGTGTTTTTTAGATGTTTCAGGACTCACCGTTCACTTCTCCAGAGTGGCTGTTGGCAATTTACATCCCGCCCATCAGTGTAGCAAGGCTCCCATTTCTCCATGGCCAGTCCTGCATTTCTGGTTTTGACACTTTTTTCAGCCTGGCCCTTTTGACCGATGGGAAGCGAGACTTCTTTGTAGCGCTGATTTGCCTTTCCAGGTTGCTTGGTTGGCCAAAAAGGGCGTATGCGTTTTTTCCTGAATATATTCAGGAAAAAACGCATACGCCCTTTTTGGCCAAGGGCATCATTGTCAACGTTTTGCTGCTTTTCATGTGCTTTAAAGGCGATTCGAATCTACCTTCTGCAATCTGTTTCCTGCAATTCTGCCTTGATTTCAAATCCTCTTGTTTGCCTTCTCTCAATATATTTGTGGATGAGAGTTATCATTTATAACTCTGCAGGTCTGTGAATTGCAGTGCCCTGAACCTGCATTTTACAACTCGCTTTTTTGGGAGCTGGCCGGAAAAGCACAGGATGGCTTCAGGCCCTGTTCTGGTTCCGGGGAGCAGGCTGAGACTGTGGTTAATTCTTCTTCCTGATGGGAAAATAGAGTGACCTGTGCCTGTCCCGACACCAAGAGCTAGTCTCTCATTGGTTCCCCGTCTTCCCGTTCATCCTCAGCACAAATTGCAACCTGTACGGAACAGGAGGTTAAAGGTGCTGATGCTCCAAGTAGGGAGATTGCTAGTAAAGTGGCTGGAATGGCGAACCCGGGCACAAGGAGATGAGAAATGAGGTGACTTTTAGAAACCTTTCCCCATCACACGGTATACCATCTTCTGGGTTTCTCATGCATGTTTTCGATGTAGGAAGATGCCCTTGAACCTGGAGATTTGGGACCCATGGGATGGGTACCACGCAGTATTACTTTAAAGGGTCTGCGTTTGCTCACCCAACCTCACCAAACCTCTCAGCCCCAAGAGTGTCCACCCTTATGTCTCATCCAGCTGTGGGTCTAGATATGGTCAATCCAGGTTGCATCACAGCCCCTGAACGCATTGTGTAAGAATTTCTCTCTCTTTCACTGTCTTTGTTTCATGGGTTTTTCAAAGTAATTTATTTTTATAATGGGGTTTAGCTGCTTTTCACTGCTGTGTTTATGCCGCTTTACACCCACTTGACACACTAACAGAGAGATATCAATACATAGGTTTTAAGATTATTACTAGTCAGATATATTCTTGTGCGGTGAATAGGGCGTGTTGAGTCCAGTTCTCTGAGTAAGGAGTAGGTCTTGTCTATTACATATTGGGTTTATGGAACGGTATCTGAGCTAATTTGAAACCCTTGTTTTCTGTATCACCCCACCTCACCTTTCCCGTTAAGCAGCCATAGTGTGTTTTCTGCATGTGTGACACTGTTCTCTTTTGTAATTCAGTTCAAGTGTAACGGCTTGTACATTCCCTCTGTCAGTGATACCTTATGAGAAGTGTCCTTTTCTGTGTGACTTATTTCACTTAGAATCGTCGTACCTAAATCCACTCATCTTGCTGCTACTAGCCTTATGACATTGATTTCATGGCTGAGTGATATTCCATTGTACATAAGGACCACAACTCCTTTATCCATTTTTCTCTTTCCTGGGATATTGAAGGTGGCATGAAGTGGAGGTCCTTGTCAACAGAGCAGCCCTAAACTTTGGGGTGCTTGTGTTTTGCTGATTTTTAATTTTCCCATTTTAAACCCCCATGAGTGAAAGTGCCCTATGCTCTCTAAGCTGTGTTTTTTAGATGTTTCAGGACTCACCGTTCACTTCTCCAGAGTGGCTGTTGGCAATTTACATCCCGCCCATCAGTGTAACAAGGCTCCCATTTCTCCATGGCCTGTCCTGCATTTCTTGTTTTGACACTTTTTTCAGCATGGCCCTTTTGACCGATGGGAAGCGAGACTTCTTGTAGCGCTGATTTGCCTTTCCAGGTTGCTTGGTTGGCCAAAAAGGGCGTATGCGTTTTTTCCTGAATATATTCAGGAAAAAACGCATACGCCCTTTTTGGCCAAGGGCATCATTGTCAACGTTTTGCTGCTTTTCATGTGCTTTAAAGGCGATTCGAATCTACCTCCTGCAATCTGTTTCCTGCAATTCTGCCTTGATTTCAAATCCTCTTGTTTGCCTTCTCTCAATATATTTGTGGAGGAGAGTTATCATTTATAACTCTGCAGGTCTGTGAATTGCAGTGCCCTGAACCTGCATTTTACAACTCGCTTTTTTGGAAGCTGGCCGCAAAAGCAGAAGATGGCTTCAGCCCCTGTTCTGGTTCCGAGGGGCAGGATGAGCCTGTGGTTAATTCTTCTTCCTGATGGGAAAATAGAGTGACCTGTGCCTGTCCCAACACCAAGAGCTAGTCTCTCATTGGTTCCCCGTCTTCCCGTTCATCCTCAGGACAAATTGCAACCTGTACGGAACAGGAGGTTAAAGGTGCTGATGCTCCAAGTAGGGAGATTGCTAGTAAAGCGGCTGGAATGGCGAAGCCGGGCACAAGGAGATGAGAAATGAGGTGCGTTTTAGAAACCTTTCCCCATCACATGGTGTACCATCTTCTGGGTTTCTCATGCATGTTTTCGATGTAGCAAGATACCCTTGAACCTGGAGATTTGGGACCCATGCGATGGGTACCACGCAGTATTACTTTAAAGGGTCTGTGTTTGCTCACCCAACCTCACCAAACCTCTCAGCCCCAAGAGTGTCCACCCTTATGTCTCATCCAGCTGTGGGTCTAGATATGGTCAATCCAGGTTGCATCACAGCCCCTGAACGCATTGTGTAAGAATTTCTCTCTCTTTCACTGTCTTTGTTTCATGGGTTTTTCAAAGTAATTTATTTTTATAATGGGGTTTAGCTGCTTTTCACTGCTGTGTTTATGCCGCTTTACACCCACTTGACACACTAACAGAGAGATATCAATACATAGGTTTTAAGATTATTACTAGTCAGATATATTCTTGTGCGGTGAATAGGGCGTGTTGAGTCCAGTTCTCTGAGCAAGGAGTAGGTCTTGTCTATTACATATTGGGTTTATGGAACGGTATCTGAGCTAATTTGAAACCCTTGTTTTATGTATCACCCCACCTCACTTTTCCCGTTAAGTAGCCATAGTGTGTTTTCTGCATGTGTGACTCTGTTCTGTTTTGTAATTCAGTTCAAGTGTAACGGTTTTTACATTCCCTCTATCAGTGATACCTTATGAGAAGTGTCCTTTTCTGTGTGACTTATTTCACTTAGAATCGTCGTACCTAAATCCACTTATCATGCTGCTACTAGCCTTATGACATTGATTTCATGGCTGAGTGATATTCCATTGTACATAAGGACCACAACTTCTTTATCCATATTTCTCTTTCCTGGGATATTTAAGGTGGAATGAAGTGGAGGTCGTTGACAACAGAGCAGCCCTAAACTTTGGGGTGCTTGTGTCTTGCTGATTTTTCATTTTCCCAATTTATACCCCCATGAGTGGAAGTGCCCTATGCTCTCTAAGCTGTGTTTTTTAGATGTTTCAGGTCTCACCGTACACTTCTCCAGAGTGGCTGTTGGCAATTTACATCCCGCCCATCAGTGTAGCAAGGCTCCCATTTCTCCATGGCCTGTCCTGAATTTCTGGTTTTGACACTTTTTACAGCATGGCCTTTTTTACCGATGGAAAGTGAGACTTCTTTGTAGCGCTGATTTGCCTTTCCAGGTTGCTTGGTTGGCCAAAAAGGGCGTATGCGTTTTTTCCTGAATATATTCAGGAAAAAACGCATACGCCGTTTTTGGCCAAGGGCATCATTGTCAACGTTTTGCTGCTTTTCATGTGCTTTAAAGGCGATTCGAATCTACCTCCTGAAATCTGTTTCCTGCAATTCTGCCTTGATTTCAAATCCTCTTCTTTGCCTTCCCTCAATATATTTGTGGACGAGAGTTATCATTTATAACTCTGCATGTTTGTGAATTGCAGTGCCCTGAACCTCCATTTTACAACTCGCGTTTTTGGGAGCTGGCCGGAAAAGCACAGGATGGCTTCAGGCCCTGTTCTGGTTCCGGGGGGCAGGCTGAGCCTGTAGTTAATTCTTCTTCCTGATGGGAAAATAGAGTGACCTGTGCCTGTCCCAACACCAAGAGCTAGTCTGTCATTGGTTCCCCGTCTTCCCGTTCATCCTCAGGACAAATTGCAACCTGTACGGAACAGGAGGTTAAAGGTGCTGATGCTCCAAGTAGGGAGATTGCTAGTAAAGCAGCTGGAATGGCGATCCCGGGCATAAGGAGATGAGAAATGAGGTGCGTTTTAGAAACCTTTCCCCATCACACGGTGTACCATCTTCTGGGTTTCTCATGCATGTTTTCAATGTAGGAAGATGCTCCTGAACTTAGAGATTTGGGACCCATGCGATGGGTACCATGCAGTATTACTTTAAAGGGTCTGTGTTTACTCACTCAACCTCACCAGACCTCTCAGCCCCAAGAGTGTCCACCCTTATGTCTCATCCAGCTGTGGGTCTAGATATGGTCAATCCAGGTTGCATCACAGCCCCTGAACGCATTGTGTAAGAATTTCTCTCTCTTTCACTGTCATGTTTCATGGGTTTTTCAAAGTAATTTATTTTTATAATGGTGTTTAGCTGCTTTTCACTGCTGTGTTTATGCCTCTTTACACCCACTTGACACACTAACAGAGAGATATCAATACATATGTTTTAAGATTATTACTAGTCAGATATATTCTTGTGCGGTGAAGAGGGCGTGTTGAGTCCAGTTCTCTGAGCAAGGTGTAGGTCTTGTCTATTACATATTGTGTTTATGGAACGGTATCTGAAGTAATTTGAAACCCTTGTTTTATGTATCACCCCATCTCACCTTTCCCGTTAAGCAGCCATAGTGTGTTTTCTGCATGTGTGACTCTGTTCTGTTTTGTAATTCAGTTCAAGTGTAATGGTTTTTACATTCCCTGTATAAGTGATACCTTATGAGAAGTGTCCTTTTCTGTGTGACTTATTTCACTTAGAATCGTTGTACCTTAATCCACTCATCATGCTGCTACGAGCCTTATGACATTGATTTCATGGCTGAGTGATATTCCATTGTACATAAGGACCACAACTTCTTTATCCATTTTTCTCTTTCCTGGGATATTTAAGGTGGAATGAAGTGGAGGTCCTGGTCAACAGAGCAGCCCTAAACTTTGGGGTGCTTGTGTTTTGCTGATTTTTAATTTTCCCATTTTATACCCCCATGAATGGAAGTGCCCTATGCTCTCTAAGCTGTGTTTTTTAGATGTTTCAGGACTCACCGTACACTTCTCCAGAGTGGCTGTTGGCAATTTTCATCCCGCCCATCAGTGTAGCAAGGCTCCCATTTCTCCATGGCCTGTCCTGCATTTCTGGTTTTGACAGTTTTTTCAGCATGGCCCTTTTGACCGATGGGAAGCGAGACTTCTTTGTAGCGCTGATTTGCCTTTCCAGGTTTCTTGGTTGGCCAAAAAGGGCATCATTGTCAACGTTTTGCCGCTTTTCATGTGCTTTAAAGGCGATTCGAATCTACCTCCAGAAATCTGTTTCCTGCAATTCTGCCTTGATTTCAAATCCTCTTCTTTGCCTTCCCTTAATATATTTGTGGACGAGAGTTATCATTTATAACTCTGCAGGTCTGTGAATTGCAGTGCCCTGAACCTGCATTTTACAACTCGCTTTTTTGGGAGCTGGCCGCAAAAGCACAGGATGGCTTCAGGCCCTGTTCTGGTTCCGGGGGGCAGGCTTAGCCTGTGGTTAATTCTTCTTCCTGATGGGAAAATAGAGTGACCTGTGCCTGTCCCAACACCAAGAGCTAGTCTCTCATTGGTTCCCCGTCTTCCCGTTCATCCTCAGGACAAATTGCAACCTGTACGGAACAGGAGGTTAAAGGTGCTGATGCTCCAAGTAGGGAGATTGCTAGTAAAGTGGCTGGAATGGCGAACCCGGGCACAAGGAGATGAGAAATGAGGTGAGTTTTAGAAACCTTTCCCCATCACACGGTATACCATCTTTTGGGTTTCTCATGCATGTTTTCGATGTAGGAAGATGCCCTTGAACCTGGAGATTTGGGACCCATGGGATGGGTACCACGCAGTATTACTTTAAAGGGTCTGCGTTTGCTCACCCAACCTCACCAAACCTCTCAGCCCCAAGAGTGTCCACCCTTATGTCTCATCCAGCTGTGGGTCTAGATATGGTCAATCCAGGTTGCATCACAGCCCCTGAACGCATTGTGTAAGAATTTCTCTCTCTTTCACTGTCTTTGTTTCATGGGTTTTTCAAAGTAATTTATTTTTATAATGGGGTTTAGCTGCTTTTCACTGCTGTGTTTATGCCGCTTTACACCCACTTGACACACCAACAGAGAGATATCAATACATAGGCTTTAAGATTATTACTAGTCAGATATATTCTTGTGCGGTGAATAGGGCGTGTTGAGTCCAGTTCTCTGAGCAAGGAGTAGGTCTTGTCTATTACATATTGGGTTTATGGAACGGTATCTGAGCCAATTTGAAACCCTTGTTTTATGTATCACCCCACCTCACTTTTCCCGTTAAGTAGCCATAGTGTGTTTTCTGCATGTGTGACTCTGTTCTGTTTTGTAATTCAGTTCAAGTGTAACGGTTTTTACATTCCCTCTATCAGTGATACCTTATGAGAAGTGTCCTTTTCTGTGTGACTTATTTCACTTAGAATCGTCGTACCTAAATCCACTTATCATGCTGCTACTAGCCTTATGACATTGATTTCATGGCTGAGTGATATTCCATTGTACATAAGGACCACAACTTCTTTATCCATATTTCTCTTTCCTGGGATATTTAAGGTGGAATGAAGTGGAGGTCGTTGACAACAGAGCAGCCCTAAACTTTGGGGTGCTTGTGTCTTGCTGATTTTTCATTTTCCCAATTTATACCCCCATGAGTGGAAGTGCCCTATGCTCTCTAAGCTGTGTTTTTTAGATGTTTCAGGTCTCACCGTACACTTCTCCAGAGTGGCTGTTGGCAATTTACATCCCGCCCATCAGTGTAGCAAGGCTCCCATTTCTCCATGGCCTGTCCTGAATTTCTGGTTTTGACACTTTTTACAGCATGGCCTTTTTCACCGATGGAAAGTGAGACTTCTTTGTAGCGCTGATTTGCCTTTCCAGGTTGCTTGGTTGGCCAAAAAGGGCGTATGCGTTTTTTCCTGAATATATTCAGGAAAAAACGCATACGCCGTTTTTGGCCAAGGGCATCATTGTCAACGTTTTGCTGCTTTTCATGTGCTTTAAAGGCGATTCGAATCTACCTCCTGAAATCTGTTTCCTGCAATTCTGCCTTGATTTCAAATCCTCTTCTTTGCCTTCCCTCAATATATTTGTGGACGAGAGTTATCATTTATAACTCTGCATGTTTGTGAATTGCAGTGCCCTGAACCTCCATTTTACAACTCGCGTTTTTGGGAGCTGGCCGGAAAAGCACAGGATGGCTTCAGGCCCTGTTCTGGTTCCGGGGGGCAGGCTGAGCCTGTAGTTAATTCTTCTTCCTGATGGGAAAATAGAGTGACCTGTGCCTGTCCCAACACCAAGAGCTAGTCTGTCATTGGTTCCCCGTCTTCCCGTTCATCCTCAGGACAAATTGCAACCTGTACGGAACAGGAGGTTAAAGGTGCTGATGCTCCAAGTAGGGAGATTGCTAGTAAAGCAGCTGGAATGGCGATCCCGGGCATAAGGAGATGAGAAATGAGGTGCGTTTTAGAAACCTTTCCCCATCACACGGTGTACCATCTTCTGGGTTTCTCATGCATGTTTTCAATGTAGGAAGATGCTCCTGAACTTAGAGATTTGGGACCCATGCGATGGGTACCATGCAGTATTACTTTAAAGGGTCTGTGTTTACTCACTCAACCTCACCAGACCTCTCAGCCCCAAGAGTGTCCACCCTTATGTCTCATCCAGCTGTGGGTCTAGATATGGTCAATCCAGGTTGCATCACAGCCCCTGAACGCATTGTGTAAGAATTTCTCTCTCTTTCACTGTCATGTTTCATGGGTTTTTCAAAGTAATTTATTTTTATAATGGTGTTTAGCTGCTTTTCACTGCTGTGTTTATGCCTCTTTACACCCACTTGACACACTAACAGAGAGATATCAATACATATGTTTTAAGATTATTACTAGTCAGATATATTCTTGTGCGGTGAAGAGGGCGTGTTGAGTCCAGTTCTCTGAGCAAGGTGTAGGTCTTGTCTATTACATATTGTGTTTATGGAACGGTATCTGAAGTAATTTGAAACCCTTGTTTTATGTATCACCCCATCTCACCTTTCCCGTTAAGCAGCCATAGTGTGTTTTCTGCATGTGTGACTCTGTTCTGTTTTGTAATTCAGTTCAAGTGTAATGGTTTTTACATTCCCTGTATAAGTGATACCTTATGAGAAGTGTCCTTTTCTGTGTGACTTATTTCACTTAGAATCGTTGTACCTTAATCCACTCATCATGCTGCTACGAGCCTTATGACATTGATTTCATGGCTGAGTGATATTCCATTGTACATAAGGACCACAACTTCTTTATCCATTTTTCTCTTTCCTGGGATATTTAAGGTGGAATGAAGTGGAGGTCCTGGTCAACAGAGCAGCCCTAAACTTTGGGGTGCTTGTGTTTTGCTGATTTTTAATTTTCCCATTTTATACCCCCATGAATGGAAGTGCCCTATGCTCTCTAAGCTGTGTTTTTTAGATGTTTCAGGACTCACCGTACACTTCTCCAGAGTGGCTGTTGGCAATTTTCATCCCGCCCATCAGTGTAGCAAGGCTCCCATTTCTCCATGGCCTGTCCTGCATTTCTGGTTTTGACAGTTTTTTCAGCATGGCCCTTTTGACCGATGGGAAGCGAGACTTCTTTGTAGCGCTGATTTGCCTTTCCAGGTTTCTTGGTTGGCCAAAAAGGGCATCATTGTCAACGTTTTGCCGCTTTTCATGTGCTTTAAAGGCGATTCGAATCTACCTCCAGAAATCTGTTTCCTGCAATTCTGCCTTGATTTCAAATCCTCTTCTTTGCCTTCCCTTAATATATTTGTGGACGAGAGTTATCATTTATAACTCTGCAGGTCTGTGAATTGCAGTGCCCTGAACCTGCATTTTACAACTCGCTTTTTTGGGAGCTGGCCGCAAAAGCACAGGATGGCTTCAGGCCCTGTTCTGGTTCCGGGGGGCAGGCTTAGCCTGTGGTTAATTCTTCTTCCTGATGGGAAAATAGAGTGACCTGTGCCTGTCCCAACACCAAGAGCTAGTCTCTCATTGGTTCCCCGTCTTCCCGTTCATCCTCAGGACAAATTGCAACCTGTACGGAACAGGAGGTTAAAGGTGCTGATGCTCCAAGTAGGGAGATTGCTAGTAAAGTGGCTGGAATGGCGAACCCGGGCACAAGGAGATGAGAAATGAGGTGAGTTTTAGAAACCTTTCCCCATCACACGGTATACCATCTTTTGGGTTTCTCATGCATGTTTTCGATGTAGGAAGATGCCCTTGAACCTGGAGATTTGGGACCCATGGGATGGGTACCACGCAGTATTACTTTAAAGGGTCTGCGTTTGCTCACCCAACCTCACCAAACCTCTCAGCCCCAAGAGTGTCCACCCTTATGTCTCATCCAGCTGTGGGTCTAGATATGGTCAATCCAGGTTGCATCACAGCCCCTGAACGCATTGTGTAAGAATTTCTCTCTCTTTCACTGTCTTTGTTTCATGGGTTTTTCAAAGTAATTTATTTTTATAATGGGGTTTAGCTGCTTTTCACTGCTGTGTTTATGCCGCTTTACACCCACTTGACACACCAACAGAGAGATATCAATACATAGGCTTTAAGATTATTACTAGTCAGATATATTCTTGTGCGGTGAATAGGGCGTGTTGAGTCCAGTTCTCTGAGCAAGGAGTAGGTCTTGTCTATTACATATTGGGTTTATGGAACGGTATCTGAGCCAATTTGAAACCCTTGTTTTATGTATCACCCCACCTCACTTTTCCCGTTAAGTAGCCATAGTGTGTTTTCTGCATGTGTGACTCTGTTCTGTTTTGTAATTCAGTTCAAGTGTAACGGTTTTTACATTCCCTCTATCAGTGATACCTTATGAGAAGTGTCCTTTTCTGTGTGACTTATTTCACTTAGAATCGTCGTACCTAAATCCACTTATCATGCTGCTACTAGCCTTATGACATTGATTTCATGGCTGAGTGATATTCCATTGTACATAAGGACCACAACTTCTTTATCCATATTTCTCTTTCCTGGGATATTTAAGGTGGAATGAAGTGGAGGTCGTTGACAACAGAGCAGCCCTAAACTTTGGGGTGCTTGTGTCTTGCTGATTTTTCATTTTCCCA
The DNA here is from genome assembly GCF_965194805.1 of Balaenoptera borealis. Classification (NCBI taxonomy): domain Eukaryota; kingdom Metazoa; phylum Chordata; class Mammalia; order Artiodactyla; family Balaenopteridae; genus Balaenoptera; species Balaenoptera borealis. The sequence continues at coordinate 69,810,671 of NC_138878.1, forward strand.
ATTTATACCCCCATGAGTGGAAGTGCCCTATGCTCTCTAAGCTGTGTTTTTTAGATGTTTCAGGTCTCACCGTACACTTCTCCAGAGTGGCTGTTGGCAATTTACATCCCGCCCATCAGTGTAGCAAGGCTCCCATTTCTCCATGGCCTGTCCTGAATTTCTGGTTTTGACACTTTTTACAGCATGGCCTTTTTCACCGATGGAAAGTGAGACTTCTTTGTAGCGCTGATTTGCCTTTCCAGGTTGCTTGGTTGGCCAAAAAGGGCGTATGCGTTTTTTCCTGAATATATTCAGGAAAAAACGCATACGCCGTTTTTGGCCAAGGGCATCATTGTCAACGTTTTGCTGCTTTTCATGTGCTTTAAAGGCGATTCGAATCTACCTCCTGAAATCTGTTTCCTGCAATTCTGCCTTGATTTCAAATCCTCTTCTTTGCCTTCCCTCAATATATTTGTGGATGAGAGTTATCATTTATAACTCTGCAGGTTTGTGAATTGCAGTGCCCTGAACCTCCATTTTACAACTCGCGTTTTTGGGAGCTGGCCGGAAAAGCACAGGATGGCTTCAGGCCCTGTTCTGGTTCCGGGGGGCAGGCTGAGCCTGTAGTTAATTCTTCTTCCTGATGGGAAAATAGAGTGACCTGTGCCTGTCCCAACACCAAGAGCTAGTCTCTCATTGGTTCCCCGTCTTCCCGTTCATCCTCAGGACAAATTGCAACCTGTACGGAACAGGAGGTTAAAGGTGCTGATGCTCCAAGTAGGGAGATTGCTAGTAAAGCAGCTGGAATGGCGATCCCGGGCATAAGGAGATGAGAAATGAGGTGCGTTTTAGAAACCTTTCCCCATCACACGGTGTACCATCTTCTGGGTTTCTCATGCATGTTTTCAATGTAGGAAGATGCTCCTGAACTTGGAGATTTGGGACCCATGCGATGGGTACCATGCAGTATTACTTTAAAGGGTCTGTGTTTACTCACTCAACCTCACCAGACCTCTCAGCCCCAAGAGTGTCCACCCTTATGTCTCATCCAGCTGTGGGTCTAGATATGGTCAATCCAGGTTGCATCACAGCCCCTGAACGCATTGTGTAAGAATTTCTCTCTCTTTCACTGTCTTTGCTTCATGGGTTTTTCAAAGTAATTTATTTTTATAATGGGGTTTAGCTGCTTTTTACTGCTGTGTTTATGCCTCTTTACACCCACTTGACACACTAACAGAGAGATATCAATACATATGTTTTAAGATTATTACTAGTCAGATATATTCTTGTGCGGTGAAGAGGGCGTGTTGAGTCCAGTTCTCTGAGCAAGGTGTAGGTCTTGTCTATTACATATTGTGTTTATGGAACGGTATCTGAAGTAATTTGAAACCCTTGTTTTATGTATCACCCCATCTCACCTTTCCCGTTAAGCAGCCATAGTGTGTTTTCTGCATGTGTGACTCTGTTCTGTTTTGTAATTCAGTTCAAGTGTAATGGTTTTTACATTCCCTGTATAAGTGATACCTTATGAGAAGTGTCCTTTTCTGTGTGACTTATTTCACTTAGAATCGATGTACCTTAATCCACTCATCATGCTGCTACGAGCCTTATGACATTGATTTCATGGCTGAGTGATATTCCATTGTACATAAGGACCACAACTTCTTTATCCATTTTTCTCTTTCCTGGGATATTTAAGGTGGAATGAAGTGGAGGTCCTGGTCAACAGAGCAGCCCTAAACTTTGGGGTGCTTGTGTTTTGCTGATTTTTAATTTTCCCATTTTATACCCCCATGAATGGAAGTGCCCTATGCTCTCTAAGCTGTGTTTTTTAGATGTTTCAGGACTCACCGTACACTTCTCCAGAGTGGCTGTTGGCAATTTTCATCCCGCCCATCAGTGTAGCAAGGCTCCCATTTCTCCATGGCCTGTCCTGCATTTCTGGTTTTGACAGTTTTTTCAGCATGGCCCTTTTGACCGATGGGAAGCGAGACTTCTTTGTAGCGCTGATTTGCCTTTCCAGGTTTCTTGGTTGGCCAAAAAGGGCATCATTGTCAACGTTTTGCCGCTTTTCATGTGCTTTAAAAGCGATTCGAATCTACCTCCTGAAATCTGTTTCCTGCAATTCTGCCTTGATTTCAAATCCTCTTCTTTGCCTTCCCTTAATATATTTGTGGACGAGAGTTATCATTTATAACTCTGCAGGTCTGTGAATTGCAGTGCCCTGAACCTGCATTTTACAACTCGCTTTTTTGGGAGCTGGCCGCAAAAGCACAGGATGGCTTCAGGCCCTGTTCTGGTTCCGGGGGGCAGGCTTAGCCTGTGGTTAATTCTTCTTCCTGATGGGAAAATAGAGTGACCTGTGCCTGTCCCAACACCAAGAGCTAGTCTCTCATTGGTTCCCCGTCTTCCCGTTCATCCTCAGGACAAATTGCAACCTGTACGGAACAGGAGGTTAAAGGTGCTGATGCTCCAAGTAGGGAGATTGCTAGTAAAGTGGCTGGAATGGCGAACCCGGGCACAAGGAGATGAGAAATGAGGTGAGTTTTAGAAACCTTTCCCCATCACACGGTATACCATCTTCTGGGTTTCTCATGCATGTTTTCGATGTAGGAAGATGCCCTTGAACCTGGAGATTTGGGACCCATGGGATGGGTACCACGCAGTATTACTTTAAAGGGTCTGTGTTTACGCACTCAACCTCACCAAACCTCTCAGCCCCAAGAGTGTCCACCCTTATGTCTCATCCAGCTGTGGGTCTAGATATGGTCAATCCAGGTTGCATCACAGCCCCTGAACGCATTGTGTAAGAATTTCTCTCTCTTTCACTGTCTTTGTTTCATGGGTTTTTCAAAGTAATTTATTTTTATAATGGGGTTTAGCTGCTTTTCACTGCTGTGTTTATGCCGCTTTACACCCACTTGACACACTAACAGAGAGATATCAATACATAGACTTTAAGATTATTACTAGTCAGATATATTCTTGTGCGGTGAATAGGACGTGTTGAGTCCAGTTCTCTGAGCAAGGAGTAGGTCTTGTCTATTACATATTGGGTTTATGGAACGGTATCTGAGCTAATTTGAAACCCTTGTTTTATGTATCACCCCACCTCACCTTTCCCGTTAAGCAGCCATAGTGTGTTTTCTGCATGTGTGACACTGTTCTGTTTTGTAATTCAGTTCAAGTGTAACGGCTTGTACATTCCCTCTGTCAGTGATACCTTATGAGAAGTGTCCTTTTCTGTGTGACTTATTTCACTTAGAATCGTCGTACCTAAATCCACTCATCTTGCTGCTACTAGCCTTATGACATTGATTTCATGGCTGAGTGATATTCCATTGTACATAAGGACCACAACTTCTTTATCCATTTTTCTCTTTCCTGGGATATTGAAGGTGGCATGAAGTGGAGGTCCTTGTCAACAGAGCAGCCCTAAACTTTGGGGTGCTTGTGTTTTGCTGATTTTTAATTTTCCCATTTTAAACCCCCATGAGTGAAAGTGCCCTATGCTCTCTAAGCTGTGTTTTTTAGATGTTTCAGGACTCACCGTTCACTTCTCCAGAGTGGCTGTTGGCAATTTACATCCCGCCCATCAGTGTAACAAGGCTCCCATTTCTCCATGGCCTGTCCTGCATTTCTTGTTTTGACACTTTTTTCAGCATGGCCCTTTTGACCGATGGGAAGCGAGACTTCTTTGTAGCGCTGATTTGCCTTTCCAGGTTGCTTGGTTGGCCAAAAAGGGCGTATGCGTTTTTTCCTGAATATATTCAGGAAAAAACGCATACGCCCTTTTTGGCCAAGGGCATCATTGTCAACGTTTTGCTGCTTTTCATGTGCTTTAAAGGCGATTCGAATCTACCTCCTGAAATCTGTTTCCTGCAATTCTGCCTTGATTTCAAATCCTCTTCTTTGCCTTCCCTCAATATATTTGTGGATGAGAGTTATCATTTATAACTCTGCAGGTTTGTGAATTGCAGTGCCCTGAACCTCCATTTTACAACTCGCGTTTTTGGGAGCTGGCCGGAAAAGCACAGGATGGCTTCAGGCCCTGTTCTGGTTCCGGGGGGCAGGCTGAGCCTGTAGTTAATTCTTCTTCCTGATGGGAAAATAGAGTGACCTGTGCCTGTCCCAACACCAAGAGCTAGTCTCTCATTGGTTCCCCGTCTTCCCGTTCATCCTCAGGACAAATTGCAACCTGTACGGAACAGGAGGTTAAAGGTGCTGATGCTCCAAGTAGGGAGATTGCTAGTAAAGCAGCTGGAATGGCGATCCCGGGCATAAGGAGATGAGAAATGAGGTGCGTTTTAGAAACCTTTCCCCATCACACGGTGTACCATCTTCTGGGTTTCTCATGCATGTTTTCAATGTAGGAAGATGCTCCTGAACTTGGAGATTTGGGACCCATGCGATGGGTACCATGCAGTATTACTTTAAAGGGTCTGTGTTTACTCACTCAACCTCACCAGACCTCTCAGCCCCAAGAGTGTCCACCCTTATGTCTCATCCAGCTGTGGGTCTAGATATGGTCAATCCAGGTTGCATCACAGCCCCTGAACGCATTGTGTAAGAATTTCTCTCTCTTTCACTGTCTTTGCTTCATGGGTTTTTCAAAGTAATTTATTTTTATAATGGGGTTTAGCTGCTTTTTACTGCTGTGTTTATGCCTCTTTACACCCACTTGACACACTAACAGAGAGATATCAATACATATGTTTTAAGATTATTACTAGTCAGATATATTCTTGTGCGGTGAAGAGGGCGTGTTGAGTCCAGTTCTCTGAGCAAGGTGTAGGTCTTGTCTATTACATATTGTGTTTATGGAACGGTATCTGAAGTAATTTGAAACCCTTGTTTTATGTATCACCCCATCTCACCTTTCCCGTTAAGCAGCCATAGTGTGTTTTCTGCATGTGTGACTCTGTTCTGTTTTGTAATTCAGTTCAAGTGTAATGGTTTTTACATTCCCTGTATAAGTGATACCTTATGAGAAGTGTCCTTTTCTGTGTGACTTATTTCACTTAGAATCGATGTACCTTAATCCACTCATCATGCTGCTACGAGCCTTATGACATTGATTTCATGGCTGAGTGATATTCCATTGTACATAAGGACCACAACTTCTTTATCCATTTTTCTCTTTCCTGGGATATTTAAGGTGGAATGAAGTGGAGGTCCTGGTCAACAGAGCAGCCCTAAACTTTGGGGTGCTTGTGTTTTGCTGATTTTTAATTTTCCCATTTTATACCCCCATGAATGGAAGTGCCCTATGCTCTCTAAGCTGTGTTTTTTAGATGTTTCAGGACTCACCGTACACTTCTCCAGAGTGGCTGTTGGCAATTTTCATCCCGCCCATCAGTGTAGCAAGGCTCCCATTTCTCCATGGCCTGTCCTGCATTTCTGGTTTTGACAGTTTTTTCAGCATGGCCCTTTTGACCGATGGGAAGCGAGACTTCTTTGTAGCGCTGATTTGCCTTTCCAGGTTTCTTGGTTGGCCAAAAAGGGCATCATTGTCAACGTTTTGCCGCTTTTCATGTGCTTTAAAAGCGATTCGAATCTACCTCCTGAAATCTGTTTCCTGCAATTCTGCCTTGATTTCAAATCCTCTTCTTTGCCTTCCCTTAATATATTTGTGGACGAGAGTTATCATTTATAACTCTGCAGGTCTGTGAATTGCAGTGCCCTGAACCTGCATTTTACAACTCGCTTTTTTGGGAGCTGGCCGCAAAAGCACAGGATGGCTTCAGGCCCTGTTCTGGTTCCGGGGGGCAGGCTTAGCCTGTGGTTAATTCTTCTTCCTGATGGGAAAATAGAGTGACCTGTGCCTGTCCCAACACCAAGAGCTAGTCTCTCATTGGTTCCCCGTCTTCCCGTTCATCCTCAGGACAAATTGCAACCTGTACGGAACAGGAGGTTAAAGGTGCTGATGCTCCAAGTAGGGAGATTGCTAGTAAAGTGGCTGGAATGGCGAACCCGGGCACAAGGAGATGAGAAATGAGGTGAGTTTTAGAAACCTTTCCCCATCACACGGTATACCATCTTCTGGGTTTCTCATGCATGTTTTCGATGTAGGAAGATGCCCTTGAACCTGGAGATTTGGGACCCATGGGATGGGTACCACGCAGTATTACTTTAAAGGGTCTGTGTTTACGCACTCAACCTCACCAAACCTCTCAGCCCCAAGAGTGTCCACCCTTATGTCTCATCCAGCTGTGGGTCTAGATATGGTCAATCCAGGTTGCATCACAGCCCCTGAACGCATTGTGTAAGAATTTCTCTCTCTTTCACTGTCTTTGTTTCATGGGTTTTTCAAAGTAATTTATTTTTATAATGGGGTTTAGCTGCTTTTCACTGCTGTGTTTATGCCGCTTTACACCCACTTGACACACTAACAGAGAGATATCAATACATAGACTTTAAGATTATTACTAGTCAGATATATTCTTGTGCGGTGAATAGGACGTGTTGAGTCCAGTTCTCTGAGCAAGGAGTAGGTCTTGTCTATTACATATTGGGTTTATGGAACGGTATCTGAGCTAATTTGAAACCCTTGTTTTATGTATCACCCCACCTCACCTTTCCCGTTAAGCAGCCATAGTGTGTTTTCTGCATGTGTGACACTGTTCTGTTTTGTAATTCAGTTCAAGTGTAACGGCTTGTACATTCCCTCTGTCAGTGATACCTTATGAGAAGTGTCCTTTTCTGTGTGACTTATTTCACTTAGAATCGTCGTACCTAAATCCACTCATCTTGCTGCTACTAGCCTTATGACATTGATTTCATGGCTGAGTGATATTCCATTGTACATAAGGACCACAACTTCTTTATCCATTTTTCTCTTTCCTGGGATATTGAAGGTGGCATGAAGTGGAGGTCCTTGTCAACAGAGCAGCCCTAAACTTTGGGGTGCTTGTGTTTTGCTGATTTTTAATTTTCCCATTTTAAACCCCCATGAGTGAAAGTGCCCTATGCTCTCTAAGCTGTGTTTTTTAGATGTTTCAGGACTCACCGTTCACTTCTCCAGAGTGGCTGTTGGCAATTTACATCCCGCCCATCAGTGTAACAAGGCTCCCATTTCTCCATGGCCTGTCCTGCATTTCTTGTTTTGACACTTTTTTCAGCATGGCCCTTTTGACCGATGGGAAGCGAGACTTCTTTGTAGCGCTGATTTGCCTTTCCAGGTTGCTTGGTTGGCCAAAAAGGGCGTATGCGTTTTTTCCTGAATATATTCAGGAAAAAACGCATACGCCCTTTTTGGCCAAGGGCATCATTGTCAACGTTTTGCTGCTTTTCATGTGCTTTAAAGGCGATTCGAATCTACCTCCTGCAATCTGTTTCCTGTAATTCTGCCTTGATTTCTAATCCTCTTGTTTGCTTTCTCTCAATATATTTGTGGAGGAGAGTTATCATTTATAACTCTGCAGGTCTGTGAATTGCAGTGCCCTGAACCTGCATTTTACAGCTCGCTTTTTTGGAAGCTGGCCGCAAAAGCAGAAGATGGCTTCAGGCCCTGTTCTGGTTCCGAGGGGCAGGCTTAGCCTGTGGTTAATTCTTCTTCCTGATGGGAAAATAGAGTGACCTGTGCCTGTCCCAACACCAAGAGCTAGTCTCTCATTGGTTCCCCGTCTTCCCGTTCATCCTCAGGACAAATTGCAACCTGTACGGAACAGGAGGTTAAAGGTGCTGATGCTCCAAGTAGGGAGATTGCTAGTAAAGCGGCTGGAATGGCGAAGCCGGGCACAAGGAGATGAGAAATGAGGTGCGTTTTAGAAACCTTTCCCCATCACATGGTGTACCATCTTCTGGGTTTCTCATGCATGTTTTCGATGTAGCAAGATACCCTTGAACCTGGAGATTTGGGACCCATGCGATGGGTACCACGCAGTATTACTTTAAAGGGTCTGTGTTTGCTCACCCAACCTCACCAAACCTCTCAGCCCCAAGAGTGTCCACCCTTATGTCTCATCCAGCTGTGGGTCTAGATATGGTCAATCCAGGTTGCATCACAGCCCCTGAACGCATTGTGTAAGAATTTCTCTCTCTTTCACTGTCTTTCTTTCATGGATTTTTCAAAGTAATTTATTTTTATAATGGGGTTTAGCTGCTTTTCACTGCTGTGTTTATGCCTCTTTACACCCACTTGACACACTAACAGAGAGATATCAATACATAGGTTTTAAGATTATTACTAGTCAGATATATTCTTGTGCGGTGAATAGGGCGTGTTGAGTCCAGTTCTCTGAGCAAGGAGTAGGTCTTGTCTATTACATATTGGGTTTATGGAACGGTATCTGAGCTAATTTGAAACCCTTGTTTTATGTATCACCCCACCTCACTTTTCCCGTTAAGCAGCCATAGTGTGTTTTCTGCATGTGTGACTCTGTTCTGTTTTGTAATTCAGTTCAAGTGTAACGGTTTTTACATTCCCTCTATCAGTGATACCTTATGAGAAGTGTCCTTTTCTGTGCGACTTATTTCACTTAGAATCGTCGGACCTAAATCCACTTATCATGCTGCTACTAGCCTTATGACATTGATTTCATGGCTGAGTGATATTCCATTGTACATAAGGACCACAACTTTTTTATCCATATTTCTCTTTCCTGGGATATTTAAGGTGGAATGAAGTGGAGGTCGTTGACAACAGAGCAGCCCTAAACTTTGGGGTGCTTGTGTCTTGCTGATTTTTCATTTTCCCAATTTATACCCCCATGAGTGGAAGTGCCCTATGCTCTCTAAGCTGTGTTTTTTAGATGTTTCAGGTCTCACCGTACACTTCTCCAGAGTGGCTGTTGGCAATTTACATCCCGCCCATCAGTGTAGCAAGGCTCCCATTTCTCCATGGCCTGTCCTGAATTTCTGGTTTTGACACTTTTTACAGCATGGCCTTTTTCACCGATGGAAAGTGAGACTTCTTTGTAGCGCTGATTTGCCTTTCCAGGTTGCTTGGTTGGCCAAAAAGGGCGTATGCGTTTTTTCCTGAATATATTCAGGAAAAAACGCATACGCCGTTTTTGGCCAAGGGCATCATTGTCAACGTTTTGCTGCTTTTCATGTGCTTTAAAGGCGATTCGAATCTACCTCCTGAAATCTGTTTCCTGCAATTCTGCCTTGATTTCAAATCCTCTTCTTTGCCTTCTCTCAATATATTTGTGGACGAGAGTTATCATTTATAACTCTGCATGTTTGTGAATTGCAGTGCCCTGAACCTCCATTTTACAACTCGCGTTTTTGGGAGCTGGCCGGAAAAGCACAGGATGGCTTCAGGCCCTGTTCTGGTTCCGGGGGGCAGGCTGAGCCTGTAGTTAATTCTTCTTCCTGATGGGAAAATAGAGTGACCTGTGCCTGTCCCAACACCAAGAGCTAGTCTCTCATTGGTTCCCCGTCTTCCCGTTCATCCTCAGGACAAATTGCAACCTGTACGGAACAGGAGGTTAAAGGTGCTGATGCTCCAAGTAGGGAGATTGCTAGTAAAGCGGCTGGAATGGCGAAGCCGGGCACAAGGAGATGAGAAATGAGGTGCGTTTTAGAAACCTTTCCCCATCACACGGTGTACCATCCTCTGGGTTTCTCATGCATGTTTTCAATGTAGGAAGATGCTCCTGAACTTGGAGATTTGGGACCCATGCGATGGGTACCATGCAGTATTACTTTAAAGGGTCTGTGTTTACTCACTCAACCTCACCAGACCTCTCAGCCCCAAGAGTGTCCACCCTTATGTCTCATCCAGCTGTGGGTCTAGATATGGTCAATCCAGGTTGCATCACAGCCCCTGAACGCATTGTGTAAGAATTTCTCTCTCTTTCACTGTCTTTGTTTCATGGGTTTTTCAAAGTAATTTATTTTTATAATGGGGTTTAGCTGCTTTTCACTGCTGTGTTTATGCCTCTTTACACCCACTTGACACACTAACAGAGAGATATCAATACATATGTTTTAAGATTATTACTAGTCAGATATATTCTTGTGCGGTGAAGAGGGCGTGTTGAGTCCAGTTCTCTGAGCAAGGTGTAGGTCTTGTCTATTACATATTGTGTTTATGGAACGGTATCTGAAGTAATTTGAAACCCTTGTTTTATGTATCACCCCATCTCACCTTTCCCGTTAAGCAGCCATAGTGTGTTTTCTGCATGTGTGACTCTGTTCTGTTTTGTAATTCAGTTCAAGTGTAATGGTTTTTACATTCCCTGTATAAGTGATACCTTATGAGAAGTGTCCTTTTCTGTGTGACTTATTTCACTTAGAATCGTTGTACCTTAATCCACTCATCATGCTGCTACGAGCCTTATGACATTGATTTCATGGCTGAGTGATATTCCATTGTACATAAGGACCACAACTTCTTTATCCATTTTTCTCTTTCCTGGGATATTTAAGGTGGAATGAAGTGGAGGTCCTGGTCAACAGAGCAGCCCTAAACTTTGGGGTGCTTGTGTTTTGCTGATTTTTAATTTTCCCATTTTATACCCCCATGAATGGAAGTGCCCTATGCTCTCTAAGCTGTGTTTTTTAGATGTTTCAGGACTCACCGTACACTTCTCCAGAGTGGCTGTTGGCAATTTTCATCCCGCCCATCAGTGTAGCAAGGCTCCCATTTCTCCATGGCCTGTCCTGCATTTCTGGTTTTGACAGTTTTTTCAGCATGGCCCTTTTGACCGATGGGAAGCGAGACTTCTTTGTAGCGCTGATTTGCCTTTCCAGGTTTCTTGGTTGGCCAAAAAGGGCATCATTGTCAACGTTTTGCCGCTTTTCATGTGCTTTAAAGGCGATTCGAATCTACCTCCAGAAATCTGTTTCCTGCAATTCTGCCTTGATTTCAAATCCTCTTCTTTGCCTTCCCTTAATATATTTGTGGACGAGAGTTATCATTTATAACTCTGCAGGTCTGTGAATTGCAGTGCCCTGAACCTGCATTTTACAACTCGCTTTTTTGGGAGCTGGCCGCAAAAGCACAGGATGGCTTCAGGCCCTGTTCTGGTTCCGGGGGGCAGGCTTAGCCTGTGGTTAATTCTTCTTCCTGATGGGAAAATAGAGTGACCTGTGCCTGTCCCAACACCAAGAGCTAGTCTCTCATTGGTTCCCCGTCTTCCCGTTCATCCTCAGGACAAATTGCAACCTGTACGGAACAGGAGGTTAAAGGTGTTGATGCTCCAAGTAGGGAGATTGCTAGTAAAGTGGCTGGAATGGCGAACCCGGGCACAAGGAGATGAGAAATGAGGTGAGTTTTAGAAACCTTTCCCCATCACACGGTATACCATCTTTTGGGTTTCTCATGCATGTTTTCGATGTAGGAAGATGCCCTTGAACCTGGAGATTTGGGACCCATGGGATGGGTACCACGCAGTATTACTTTAAAGGGTCTGCGTTTGCTCACCTAACCTCACCAAACCTCTCAGCCCCAAGAGTGTCCACCCTTATGTCTCATCCAGCTGTGGGTCTAGATATGGTCAATCCAGGTTGCATCACAGCCCCTGAACGCATTGTGTAAGAATTTCTCTCTCTTTCACTGTCTTTGTTTCATGGGTTTTTCAAAGTAATTTATTTTTATAATGGGGTTTAGCTGCTTTTCACTGCTGTGTTTATGCCGCTTTACACCCACTTGACACACCAACAGAGAGATATCAATACATAGGCTTTAAGATTATTACTAGTCAGATATATTCTTGTGCGGTGAATAGGGCGTGTTGAGTCCAGTTCTCTGAGCAAGGAGTAGGTCTTGTCTATTACATATTGGGTTTATGGAACGGTATCTGAGCTAATTTGAAACCCTTGTTTTATGTATCACCCCACCTCACTTTTCCCGTTAAGTAGCCATAGTGTGTTTTCTGCATGTGTGACTCTGTTCTGTTTTGTAATTCAGTTCAAGTGTAACGGTTTTTACATTCCCTCTATCAGTGATACCTTATGAGAAGTGTCCTTTTCTGTGTGACTTATTTCACTTAGAATCGTCGTACCTAAATCCACTTATCATGCTGCTACTAGCCTTATGACATTGATTTCATGGCTGAGTGATATTCCATTGTACATAAGGACCACAACTTCTTTATCCATATTTCTCTTTCCTGGGATATTTAAGGTGGAATGAAGTGGAGGTCGTTGACAACAGAGCAGCCCTAAACTTTGGGGTGCTTGTGTCTTGCTGATTTTTCATTTTCCCAATTTATACCCCCATGAGTGGAAGTGCCCTATGCTCTCTAAGCTGTGTTTTTTAGATGTTTCAGGTCTCACCGTACACTTCTCCAGAGTGGCTGTTGGCAATTTACATCCCGCCCATCAGTGTAGCAAGGCTCCCATTTCTCCATGGCCTGTCCTGAATTTCTGGTTTTGACACTTTTTACAGCATGGCCTTTTTCACCGATGAAAAGTGAGACTTCTTTGTAGCGCTGATTTGCCTTTCCAGGTTGCTTGGTTGGCCAAAAAGGGCGTATGCGTTTTTTCCTGAATATATTCAGGAAAAAACGCATACGCCGTTTTTGGCCAAGGGCATCATTGTCAACGTTTTGCTGCTTTTCATGTGCTTTAAAGGCGATTCGAATCTACCTCCTGAAATCTGTTTCCTGCAATTCTGCCTTGATTTCAAATCCTCTTCTTTGCCTTCTCTCAATATATTTGTGGACGAGAGTTATCATTTATAACTCTGCATGTTTGTGAATTGCAGTGCCCTGAACCTCCATTTTACAACTCGCGTTTTTGGGAGCTGGCCGGAAAAGCACAGGATGGCTTCAGGCCCTGTTCTGGTTCCGGGGGGCAGGCTGAGCCTGTAGTTAATTCTTCTTCCTGATGGGAAAATAGAGTGACCTGTGCCTGTCCCAACACCAAGAGCTAGTCTCTCATTGGTTCCCCGTCTTCCCGTTCATCCTCAGGACAAATTGCAACCTGTACGGAACAGGAGGTTAAAGGTGCTGATGCTCCAAGTAGGGAGATTGCTAGTAAAGCAGCTGGAATGGCGATCCCGGGCATAAGGAGATGAGAAATGAGGTGCGTTTTAGAAACCTTTCCCCATCACACGGTGTACCATCTTCTGGGTTTCTCATGCATGTTTTCAATGTAGGAAGATGCTCCTGAACTTGGAGATTTGGGACCCATGCGATGGGTACCATGCAGTATTACTTTAAAGGGTCTGTGTTTACTCACTCAACCTCACCAGACCTCTCAGCCCCAAGAGTGTCCACCCTTATGTCTCATCCAGCTGTGGGTCTAGATATGGTCAATCCAGGTTGCATCACAGCCCCTGAACGCATTGTGTAAGAATTTCTCTCTCTTTCACTGTCTTTGTTTCATGGGTTTTTCAAAGTAATTTATTTTTATAATGGGGTTTAGCTGCTTTTTACTGCTGTGTTTATGCCTCTTTACACCCACTTGACACACTAACAGAGAGATATCAATACATATGTTTTAAGATTATTACTAGTCAGATATATTCTTGTGCGGTGAAGAGGGCGTGTTGAGTCCAGTTCTCTGAGCAAGGTGTAGGTCTTGTCTATTACATATTGTGTTTATGGAACGGTATCTGAAGTAATTTGAAACCCTTGTTTTATGTATCACCCCATCTCACCTTTCCCGTTAAGCAGCCATAGTGTGTTTTCTGCATGTGTGACTCTGTTCTGTTTTGTAATTCAGTTCAAGTGTAATGGTTTTTACATTCCCTGTATAAGTGATACCTTATGAGAAGTGTCCTTTTCTGTGTGACTTATTTCACTTAGAATCGATGTACCTTAATCCACTCATCATGCTGCTACGAGCCTTATGACATTGATTTCATGGCTGAGTGATATTCCATTGTACATAAGGACCACAACTTCTTTATCCATTTTTCTCTTTCCTGGGATATTTAAGGTGGAATGAAGTGGAGGTCCTGGTCAACAGAGCAGCCCTAAACTTTGGGGTGCTTGTGTTTTGCTGATTTTTAATTTTCCCATTTTATACCCCCATGAATGGAAGTGCCCTATGCTCTCTAAGCTGTGTTTTTTAGATGTTTCAGGACTCACCGTACACTTCTCCAGAGTGGCTGTTGGCAATTTTCATCCCGCCCATCAGTGTAGCAAGGCTCCCATTTCTCCATGGCCTGTCCTGCATTTCTGGTTTTGACAGTTTTTTCAGCATGGCCCTTTTGACCGATGGGAAGCGAGACTTCTTTGTAGCGCTGATTTGCCTTTCCAGGTTTCTTGGTTGGCCAAAAAGGGCATCATTGTCAACGTTTTGCCGCTTTTCATGTGCTTTAAAAGCGATTCGAATCTACCTCCTGAAATCTGTTTCCTGCAATTCTGCCTTGATTTCAAATCCTCTTCTTTGCCTTCCCTTAATATATTTGTGGACGAGAGTTATCATTTATAACTCTGCAGGTCTGTGAATTGCAGTGCCCTGAACCTGCATTTTACAACTCGCTTTTTTGGGAGCTGGCCGCAAAAGCACAGGATGGCTTCAGGCCCTGTTCTGGTTCCGGGGGGCAGGCTTAGCCTGTGGTTAATTCTTCTTCCTGATGGGAAAATAGAGTGACCTGTGCCTGTCCCAACACCAAGAGCTAGTCTCTCATTGGTTCCCCGTCTTCCCGTTCATCCTCAGGACAAATTGCAACCTGTACGGAACAGGAGGTTAAAGGTGCTGATGCTCCAAGTAGGGAGATTGCTAGTAAAGTGGCTGGAATGGCGAACCCGGGCACAAGGAGATGAGAAATGAGGTGAGTTTTAGAAACCTTTCCCCATCACACGGTATACCATCTTCTGGGTTTCTCATGCATGTTTTCGATGTAGGAAGATGCCCTTGAACCTGGAGATTTGGGACCCATGGGATGGGTACCACGCAGTATTACTTTAAAGGGTCTGTGTTTACGCACTCAACCTCACCAGACCTCTCAGCCCCAAGAGTGTCCACCCTTATGTCTCATCCAGCTGTGGGTCTAGATATGGTCAATCCAGGTTGCATCACAGCCCCTGAACGCATTGTGTAAGAATTTCTCTCTCTTTCACTGTCTTTGTTTCATGGGTTTTTCAAAGTAATTTATTTTTATAATGGGGTTTAGCTGCTTTTCACTGCTGTGTTTATGCCGCTTTACACCCACTTGACACACTAACAGAGAGATATCAATACATAGACTTTAAGATTATTACTAGTCAGATATATTCTTGTGCGGTGAATAGGACGTGTTGAGTCCAGTTCTCTGAGCAAGGAGTAGGTCTTGTCTATTACATATTGGGTTTATGGAACGGTATCTGAGCTAATTTGAAACCCTTGTTTTATGTATCACCCCACCTCACCTTTCCCGTTAAGCAGCCATAGTGTGTTTTCTGCATGTGTGACACTGTTCTGTTTTGTAATTCAGTTCAAGTGTAACGGCTTGTACATTCCCTCTGTCAGTGATACCTTATGAGAAGTGTCCTTTTCTGTGTGACTTATTTCACTTAGAATCGTCGTACCTAAATCCACTCATCTTGCTGCTACTAGCCTTATGACATTGATTTCATGGCTGAGTGATATTCCATTGTACATAAGGACCACAACTTCTTTATCCATTTTTCTCTTTCCTGGGATATTGAAGGTGGCATGAAGTGGAGGTCCTTGTCAACAGAGCAGCCCTAAACTTTGGGGTGCTTGTGTTTTGCTGATTTTTAATTTTCCCATTTTAAACCCCCATGAGTGAAAGTGCCCTATGCTCTCTAAGCTGTGTTTTTTAGATGTTTCAGGACTCACCGTTCACTTCTCCAGAGTGGCTGTTGGCAATTTACATCCCGCCCATCAGTGTAACAAGGCTCCCATTTCTCCATGGCCTGTCCTGCATTTCTTGTTTTGACACTTTTTTCAGCATGGCCCTTTTGACCGATGGGAAGCGAGACTTCTTTGTAGCGCTGATTTGCCTTTCCAGGTTGCTTGGTTGGCCAAAAAGGGCGTATGCGTTTTTTCCTGAATATATTCAGGAAAAAACGCATACGCCCTTTTTGGCCAAGGGCATCATTGTCAACGTTTTGCTGCTTTTCATGGGCTTTAAAGGCGATTCGAATCTACCTCCTGCAATCTGTTTCCTGCAATTCTGCCTTGATTTCTAATCCTCTTGTTTGCTTTCTCTCAATATATTTGTGGAGGAGAGTTATCATTTATAACTCTGCAGGTCTGTGAATTGCAGTGCCCTGAACCTGCATTTTACAGCTCGCTTTTTTGGAAGCTGGCCGCAAAAGCAGAAGATGGCTTCAGGCCCTGTTCTGGTTCCGAGGGGCAGGCTTAGCCTGTGGTTAATTCTTCTTCCTGATGGGAAAATAGAGTGACCTGTGCCTGTCCCAACACCAAGAGCTAGTCTCTCATTGGTTCCCCGTCTTCCCGTTCATCCTCAGGACAAATTGCAACCTGTACGGAACAGGAGGTTAAAGGTGCTGATGCTCCAAGTAGGGAGATTGCTAGTAAAGCGGCTGGAATGGCGAAGCCGGGCACAAGGAGATGAGAAATGAGGTGCGTTTTAGAAACCTTTCCCCATCACATGGTGTACCATCTTCTGGGTTTCTCATGCATGTTTTCGATGTAGCAAGATACCCTTGAACCTGGAGATTTGGGACCCATGCGATGGGTACCACGCAGTATTACTTTAAAGGGTCTGTGTTTGCTCACCCAACCTCACCAAACCTCTCAGCCCCAAGAGTGTCCACCCTTATGTCTCATCCAGCTGTGGGTCTAGATATGGTCAATCCAGGTTGCATCACAGCCCCTGAACGCATTGTGTAAGAATTTCTCTCTCTTTCACTGTCTTTCTTTCATGGGTTTTTCAAAGTAATTTATTTTTATAATGGGGTTTAGCTGCTTTTCACTGCTGTGTTTATGCCGCTTTACACCCACTTGACACACTAACAGAGAGATATCAATACATAGGTTTTAAGATTATTACTAGTCAGATATATTCTTGTGCGGTGAATAGGGCGTGTTGAGTCCAGTTCTCTGAGCAAGGAGTAGGTCTTGTCTATTACATATTGGGTTTATGGAACGGTATCTGAGCTAATTTGAAACCCTTGTTTTATGTATCACCCCACCTCACTTTTCCCGTTAAGCAGCCATAGTGTGTTTTCTGCATGTGTGACTCTGTTCTGTTTTGTAATTCAGTTCAAGTGTAACGGTTTTTACATTCCCTCTATCAGTGATACCTTATGAGAAGTGTCCTTTTCTGTGCGACTTATTTCACTTAGAATCGTCGGACCTAAATCCACTTATCATGCTGCTACTAGCCTTATGACATTGATTTCATGGCTGAGTGATATTCCATTGTACATAAGGACCACAACTTTTTTATCCATATTTCTCTTTCCTGGGATATTTAAGGTGGAATGAAGTGGAGGTCGTTGACAACAGAGCAGCCCTAAACTTTGGGGTGCTTGTGTCTTGCTGATTTTTCATTTTCCCAATTTATACCCCCATGAGTGGAAGTGCCCTATGCTCTCTAAGCTGTGTTTTTTAGATGTTTCAGGTCTCACCGTACACTTCTCCAGAGTGGCTGTTGGCAATTTACATCCCGCCCATCAGTGTAGCAAGGCTCCCATTTCTCCATGGCCTGTCCTGAATTTCTGGTTTTGACACTTTTTACAGCATGGCCTTTTTCACCGATGGAAAGTGAGACTTCTTTGTAGCGCTGATTTGCCTTTCCAGGTTGCTTGGTTGGCCAAAAAGGGCGTATGCGTTTTTTCCTGAATATATTCAGGAAAAAACGCATACGCCGTTTTTGGCCAAGGGCATCATTGTCAACGTTTTGCTGCTTTTCATGTGCTTTAAAGGCGATTCGAATCTACCTCCTGAAATCTGTTTCCTGCAATTCTGCCTTGATTTCAAATCCTCTTGTTTGCCTTCTCTCAATATATTTGTGGACGAGAGTTATCATTTATAACTCTGCATGTTTGTGAATTGCAGTGCCCTGAACCTCCATTTTACAACTCGCGTTTTTGGGAGCTGGCCGGAAAAGCACAGGATGGCTTCAGGCCCTGTTCTGGTTCCGGGGGGCAGGCTGAGCCTGTGGTTAATTCTTCTTCCTGATGGGAAAATAGAGTGACCTGTGCCTGTCCCAACACCAAGAGCTAGTCTCTCATTGGTTCCCCGTCTTCCCGTTCATCCTCAGGACAAATTGCAACCTGTACGGAACAGGAGGTTAAAGGTGCTGATGCTCCAAGTAGGGAGATTGCTAGTAAAGCGGCTGGAATGGCGAAGCCGGGCACAAGGAGATGAGAAATGAGGTGCGTTTTAGAAACCTTTCCCCATCACACGGTGTACCATCCTCTGGGTTTCTCATGCATGTTTTCAATGTAGGAAGATGCTCCTGAACTTGGAGATTTGGGACCCATGCGATGGGTACCATGCAGTATTACTTTAAAGGGTCTGTGTTTACTCACTCAACCTCACCAGACCTCTCAGCCCCAAGAGTGTCCACCCTTATGTCTCATCCAGATGTGGGTCTAGATATGGTCAATCCAGGTTGCATCACAGCCCCTGAACGCATTGTGTAAGAATTTCTCTCTCTTTCACTGTCTTTGTTTCATGGATTTTTCAAAGTAATTTATTTTTATAATGGGGTTTAGCTGCTTTTCACTGCTGTGTTTATGCCTCTTTACACCCACTTGACACACTAACAGAGAGATATCAATACATATGTTTTAAGATTATTACTAGTCAGATATATTCTTGTGCGGTGAAGAGGGCGTGTTGAGTCCAGTTCTCTGAGCAAGGTGTAGGTCTTGTCTATTACATATTGTGTTTATGGAACGGTATCTGAAGTAATTTGAAACCCTTGTTTTATGTATCACCCCATCTCACCTTTCCCGTTAAGCAGCCATAGTGTGTTTTCTGCATGTGTGACTCTGTTCTGTTTTGTAATTCAGTTCAAGTGTAACGGTTTTTACATTCCCTCTATAAGTGATACCTTATGAGAAGTGTCCTTTTCTGTTTGACTTATTTCACTTAGAATCGTTGTACATTAATCCACTCATCATGCTGCTACGAGCCTTATGACATTGATTTCATGGCTGAGTGATATTCCATTGTACATAAGGACCACAACTTCTTTATCCATTTTTCTCTTTCCTGGGATATTGAAGGTGGAATGAAGTGGAGGTCCTTGTCAACAGAGCAGCCCTAAACTTTGTGGTGCTTGTGTTTTGCTGATTTTTAATTTTCCCCTTTTAAACCCCCATGAGTGAAAGTGCCCTATGCTCTCTAAGCTGTGTTTGTTAGATGTTTCAGGACTCAACGTACACTTCTCCAGAGTGGCTGTTGGCAATTTACATCCCGCCCATCAGTGTAGCAAGGCTCCCATTTCTCCATGGCCTGTCCTGCATTTCTGGTTTTGACAGTTTTTTCAGCATGGCCGTTTTGACCGATGGGAAGCGAGACTTCTTTGTAGCACTGATTTGCCTTTCCAGGTTGCTTGGTTGGCCAAAAAGGGCGTATGCGATTTTTCCTGAATATATTCAGGAAAAAACGCATACGCCCTTTTTTGCCAAGGGCATCATTGTCAACGTTTTGCTGCTTTTCATGTGCTTTAAAGGCGATTCGAATCTACCTCCTGAAATCTGTTTCCTGCAATTCTGCCTTGATTTCAAATCCTCTTCTTTGCCTTCCCTTAATATATTTGTGGACGAGAGTTATCATTTATAACTCTGCAGGTCTGTGAATTGCAGTGCCCTGAACCTGCATTTTACAACTCGCTTTTTTGGGAGCTGGCCGCAAATGCACAGGATGGCTTCAGGCCCTGTTCTGGTTCCGGGGGGCAGGCTTAGCCTGTGGTTAATTCTTCTTCCTGATGGGAAAATAGAGTGACCTGTGCCTGTCCCAACATCAAGAGCTAGTCTCTCATTGGTTCCCCATCTTCCCGTTCATCCTCAGGACAAATTGCAACCTGCACGGAACAGGAGGTTAAAGGTGCTGATGCTCCAAGTAGGGAGATTGCTAGTAAAGCGGCTGGAATGGCGAACCCGGGCACAAGAGGATGAGAAATGAGGTGAGTTTTAGAAACCTTTCCCCATCACACGGTGTACCATCTTCTGGGTTTCTCATGCATGTTTTCGATGTAGGAAGATGCCCTTGAACCTGGAGATTTGGGACCCATGCGATGGGTACCACGCAGTATTACTTTAAAGGGTCTGTGTTTGCTCACCCAACCTCACCAAACCTCTCAGCCCCAAGAGTGTCCACCCTTATGTCTCATCCAGCTGTGGGTCTAGATATGGTCAATCCAGGTTGCATCACAGCCCCTGAACGCATTGTGTAAGAATTTCTCTCTCTTTCACTGTCTTGGTTTCATGGGTTTTTCAAAGTAATTTATTTTTATAATGGGGTTTAGCTGCTTTTCACGGCTGTGTTTATGCCGCTTTACACCCACTTGACACACTAACAGAGAGATATCAATACATAGGTTTTAAGATTATTACTAGTCAGATATATTCTTGTGCCGTGAATAGGGCGTGTTGAGTCCAGTTCTCTGAGCAAGGAGTAGGTCTTGTCTACTACATATTGGGTTTATGGAACGGTATCTGAGCTAATTTGATACCCTTGTTTTATGTATCACCCCACCTCACCTTTCCCGTTAAGCAGCCATAGTGTGTTTTCTGCATGTGTGACTCTGTTCTGTTTTGTAATTCAGTTCAAGTGTAACGGTTTTTACATTCCCTCTATAAGTGATACCTTATGAGAAGTGTCCTTTTCTGTGTGACTTATTTCACTTAGAATCGTCGTACCTAAATCCACTCATCATGCTGCTACTAACATTATGACATTGATTTCATGGCTGAGTGATATTCCATTGTACATAAGGACCACAACTTCTTTATCCATTTTTCTCTTTCCTGGGATATTTAAGGTGGAATGAAGTGGAGGTCCTTGTCAACAGAGCAGCCCTCAACTTTGGGGTGCTTGTGTCTTGCTGATTTTTCATTTTCCCAATTTATACCCCCATGAGTGGAAGTGCCCTATGCTCTCTAAGCTGTGTTTTTCAGATGTTTCAGGACACACCGTACACTTCTCCAGAGTGGCTGTTGGCAATTTACATCCCGCCCATCACTTTAGCAAGGCTCCCATTTCTCCATGGCCTGTCCTGCATTTCTGGTTTTGACACTTTTTTCAGCATGGCCCTTTTGACCGATGGGAAGCGAGACTTCTCTGTAGCGCTGATTTGCCTTTCCAGGTTGCTTGGTTGGCCAAAAAGGGCGTATGCGTTTTTCCTGAATATATTCAGGAAAAAACGCATACGCCCTTTTTGGCCAAGGGCATCATTGTCAACGTTTTGCCGCTTTTCATGTGCTTTAAAGGCGATTCGTATCTACCTCCTGAAATCTGTTTCGTGCAATTCTGCCTTGATTTCAAATCCTCTTCTTTGCCTTCCCTCAATATATTTGTGGACGAGAGTTATCATTTATAACTCTGCAGGTTTGTGAATTGCAGTGCCCTGAACCTCCATTTTACAACTCGCTTTTTTGGGAGCTGGCCGCAAAAGCGCAGGATGGCTTCAGGCCCTGTTCTGGTTCCGGGGGGCAGGCTGAGCCTGTGGTTAATTCTTCTTCCTGATGGGAAAATAGAGTGACCTGTGCCTGTCCCGACACCAAGAGCTAGTCTCTCGTTGGTTCCCCGTCTTCCCGTTCATCCTCAGGACAAATTGCAACCTGTACGGAACAGGAGGTTAAAGGTGCTGATGCTCCAAGTAGGGAGATTGCTAGTAAAGCGGCTGGAATGGCGAACACGGGCACAAGGAGATGAGAAATGAGGTGCGTTTTAGAAACCTTTCCCCATCACACGGTGTACCATCTTCTGGGTTTCTCATGCATCTTTTCGATGTAGGAAGATGCCCTTTAAGCTGGAGATTTGGGACCCATGCGATGGGTACCACGCAGTATTACTTTAAAGGGTCTGCGTTTGCTCACCCAACCTCACCAAACCTCTCAGCCCCAAGAGTGTCCACCCTTATGTCTCATCCAGCTGTGGGTCTAGATATGGTCAATCCAGGTTGCATCACAGCCCCTGAACTCATTGAGTAAGAATTTCTATCTCTTTCACTGTCGTTGTTTCATGGGTTTTTCAAAGTAATTTATTTTCATAATGGGGTTTAGCTGCTTTTCACGGCTGTGTTTATGCCGCTTTACACCCACTTGACACACTAACAGAGAGATATCAATACATAGGTTTTAAGATTATTACTAGTCAGATATATTCTTGTGCTGTGAATAGGGCGTGTTGAGTCCAGTTCTCTGAGCAAGGAGTAGGTCTTGTCTATTACATATTGGGTTTATGGAACGGTATCTGAGCTAATTTGATACCCTTGTTTTATGTATCACCCCACCTCACCTTTCCCGTTAAGCAGCCATAGTGTGTTTTCTGCATGTGTGACTCTGTTCTGTTTTGTAATTCAGTTCAAGTGTAACGGTTTTTACATTCCCTCTATAAGTGATACCTTATGAGAAGTGTCCTTTTCTGTGTGACTTATTTCACTTAGAATCGTCGTACCTAAATCCACTCATCATGCTGCTACTAACATTATGACATTGATTTCATGGCTGAGTGATATTCCATTGTACATAAGGACCACAACTTCTTTTTCCATTTTTCTCTTTCCTGGGATATTTAAGGTGGAATGAAGTGGAGGTCCTTGTCAACAGAGCAGCCCTCAACTTTGGGGTGCTTGTGTCTTGCTGATTTTTCATTTTCCCAATTTATACCCCCATGAGTGGAAGTGCCCTATGCTCTCTAAACTGTGTTTTTCAGATGTTTCAGGACACACCGTACACTTCTCCAGAGTGGCTGTTGGCAATTTACATCCCACCCATCACTTTAGCAAGGCTCCCATTTTTCCATGGCCTGTCCTGCATTTCTGGTTTTGACACTTTTTTCAGCATGGCCCTTTTGACCGATGGGAAGTGAGACTTCTCTGTAGCGCTGATTTGCCTTTCCAGGTTGCTTGGTTGGCCAAAAAGGGCGTATGCGTTTTTTCCTGAATATATACAGGAAAAAACGCATACGCCCTTTTTGGCCAAGGGCATCATTGTCAACATTTTGCCGCTTTTCATGTGCTTTAAAGGCGATTCGAATCTACCTCCTGAAATCTGTTTCCTGCAATTCTGCCTTGATTTCAAATCCTCTTCTTTGCCTTCCCTCAATATATTTGTGGACGAGAGTTATCATTTATAACTCTGCAGGTTTGTGAATTGCAGTGCCCTGAACCTCCATTTTACAACTCGCTTTTTTGGGAGCTGGCCGCAAAAGCGCAGGATGGCTTCAGGCCCTGTTCTGGTTCCGGGGGGCAGGCTGAGCCTGTGGTTAATTCTTCTTCCTGATGGGAAAATAGAGTGACCTGTGCCTGTCCCAACACCAAGAGCTAGTCTCTCGTTGGTTCCCCATCTTCCCGTTCATCCTCAGGACAAATTGCAACCTGTACGGAACAGGAGGTTAAAGGTGCTGATGCTCCAAGTAGGGAGATTGCTAGTAAAGTGGCTGGAATGGCGAACCCGGGCACAAGGAGATGAGAAATGAGGTGCGTTTTAGAAACCTTTCCCCATCACACGGTGTACCATCTTCTGGGTTTCTCATGCATGTTTTCGATGTAGGAAGATGCCCTTGAACCTGGAGATTTGGGACCCATGCGATGGGTACCACGCAGTATTACTTTAAAGGGTCTGCGTTTGCTCACCCAACCTCACCAAACCTCTCAGCCCCAAGAGTGTCCACCCTTATGTCTCATCCAGCTGTGGGTCTAGATATGGTCAATCCAGGTTGCATCACAGCCCCTGAACTCATTGTGTAAGAATTTCTATCTCTTTCACTGTCGTTGTTTCATGGGTTTTTCAAAGTAATTTATTTTCATAATGGGGTTTAGCTGCTTTTCACGGCTGTGTTTATGCCGCTTTACACCCACTTGACACACTAACAGAGAGATATCAATACATAGGTTTTAAGATTATTACCGGTCAGATATATTCTTGTGCTGTGAATAGGGCGTGTTGAGTCCAGTTCTCTGAGCAAGGAGTAGGTCTTGTCTATTACATATTGGGTTTATGGAATGGTATCTGAGCTAATTTGATACCCTTGTTTTATGTATCACCCCACCTCACCTTTCCCGTTAAGCAGCCATAGTGTGTTTTCTGCATGTGTGACTCTGTTCTGTTTTGTAATTCAGTTCAAGTGTAACGGTTTTTACATTCCCTCTATAAGTGATACCTTATGAGAAGTGTCCTTTTCTGTGTGACTTATTTCACTTAGAATCGTCGTACCTAAATCCACTCATCATGCTGCTACTAACATTATGACATTGATTTCATGGCTGAGTGATATTCCATTGTTCATAAGGACCACAACTTCTTTATCCATTTTTCTCTTTCCTGGGATATTTAAGGTGGAATGAAGTGGAGGTCCTTGTCAACAGAGCAGCCCTCAACTTTGGGGTGCTTGTGTCTTGCTGATTTTTCATTTTCCCAATTTATACCCCCATGAGTGGAAGTGCCCTATGCTCTCTAAGCTGTGTTTTTCAGATGTTTCAGGACACACTGTACACTTCTCCAGAGTGGCTGTTGGCAATTTACATCCCGCCCATCAGTGTAGCAAGGCTCCCATTTCTCCATGGCCTGTCCTGCATTTCTGGTTTTGACACTTTTTTCAGCATGGCCCTTTTGACCGATGGGAAGTGAGACTTCTCTGTAGCGCTGATTTGCCTTTCCAGGTTGCTTGGTTGGCCAAAAAGGGCGTATGCGTTTTTTCCTGAATATATTCAGGAAAAAACGCATACGCCCTTTTTGGCCAAGGGCATCATTGTCAACATTTTGCCGCTTTTCATGTGCTTTAAAGGCGATTCGAATCTACCTCCTGAAATCTGTTTCCTGCAATTCTGCCTTGATTTCAAATCCTCTTCTTTGCCTTCCCTCAATATATTTGTGGACGAGAGTTATCATTTATAACTCTGCAGGTTTGTGAATTGCAGTGCCCTGAACCTCCATTTTACAACTCGCTTTTTTGGGAGCTGGCCGCAAAAGCGCAGGATGGCTTCAGGCCCTGTTCTGGTTCCGGGGGGCAGGCTGAGCCTGTGGTTAATTCTTCTTCCTGATGGGAAAATAGAGTGACCTGTGCCTGTCCCAACACCAAGAGCTAGTCTCTCGTTGGTTCCCCGTCTTCCCGTTCATCCTCAGGACAAATTGCAACCTGTACGGAACAGGAGGTTAAAGGTGCTGATGCTCCAAGTAGGGAGATTGCTAGTAAAGTGGCTGGAATGGCGAACCCGGGCACAAGGAGATGAGAAATGAGGTGCGTTTTAGAAACCTTTCCCCATCACACGGTGTACCATCTTCTGGGATTCTCATGCATGTTTTCGATGTAGGAAGATGACCTTGAACCTGGAGATTTGGGACCCATGCGATGGGTACCACGCAGTATTACTTTAAAGGGTCTGCGTTTGCTCACCCAACCTCACCAAACCTCTCAGCCCCAAGAGTGTCCACCCTTATGTCTCATCCAGCTGTGGGTCTAGATATGGTCAATCCAGGTTGCATCACAGCCCCTGAACTCATTGTGTAAGAATTTCTATCTCTTTCACTGTCGTTGTTTCATGGGTTTTTCAAAGTAATTTATTTTCATAATGGGGTTTAGCTGCTTTTCACGGCTGTGTTTATGCCGCTTTACACCCACTTGACACACTAACAGAGAGATATCAATACATAGGTTTTAAGATTATTACTAGTCAGATATATTCTTGTGCGGTGAATAGGGCGTGTTGAGTCCAGTTCTCTGAGCAAGGAGTAGGTCTTGTCTACTACATATTGGGTTTATGGAACGGTATCTGAGCTAATTTGATACCCTTGTTTTATGTATCACCCCAACTCACCTTTCCCGTTAAGCAGCCATAGTGTGTTTTCTGCATGTGTAACTCTGTTTTGTTTTGTAATTCAGTTCAAGTGTAACGGTTTTTACATTCCCTCTCTCAGTGATACCTTATGAGAAGTGTCCTTTTCTGTGTGACTTATTTCACTTAGAATCGTCGTACCTAAATCCACTCATCATGCTGCTACTAACATTATGACATTGATTTCATGGCTGAGTGATATTCCATTGTACATAAGGACCACAACTTCTTTATCCATTTTTCTCTTTCCTGGGATATTTAAGGTGGAATGAAGTGGAGGTCCTTGTCAACAGAGCAGCCCTCAACTTTGGGGTGCTTGTGTCTTGCTGATTTTTCATTTTCCCAATTTATACCCCCATGAGTGGAAGTGCCCTATGCTCTCTAAGCTGTGTTTTTCAGATGTTTCAGGACACACCGTACACTTCTCCAGAGTGGCTGTTGGCAATTTACATCCCGCCCATCAGTGTAGCAAGGCTCCCATTTCTCCATGGCCTGTCCTGCATTTCTGGTTTTGACACTTTTTTCAGCCTGGCCCTTTTGACCGATGGGAAGTGAGACTTCTCTGTAGCGCTGATTTGCCTTTCCAGGTTGCTTGGTTGGCCAAAAAGGGCGTATGCGTTTTTTCCTGAATATATTCAGGAAAAAACGCATACGCCCTTTTTGGCCAAGGGCATCATTTTCAACATTTTGCCGCTTTTCATGTGCTTTAAAGGCGATTCGAATCTACCTCCTGAAATCTGTTTCCTGCAATTCTGCCTTGATTTCAAATCCTCTTCTTTGCCTTCCCTCAATATATTTGTGGATGAGAGTTATCATTTATAACTCTGCAGGTTTGTGAATTGCAGTGCCCTGAACCTCCATTTTACAACTCGCTTTTTAGGGAGCTGGCCGCAAAAGCGCAGGATGGCTTCAGCCCCTG
Organism: Balaenoptera borealis; assembly: GCF_965194805.1. Lineage (NCBI taxonomy): Eukaryota > Metazoa > Chordata > Mammalia > Artiodactyla > Balaenopteridae > Balaenoptera > Balaenoptera borealis. The sequence continues at coordinate 69,837,400 of NC_138878.1, forward strand.
TTCTGGTTCCGGGGGGCAGGCTGAGCCTGTGGTTAATTCTTCTTCCTGATGGGAAAATAGAGTGACCTGTGCCTGTCCCAACACCAAGAGCTAGTCTTTCATTGGTTCCACGTCTTCCCGTTCATCCTCAGTACAAATTGCAACCTGTACGGAACAGGAGGTTAAAGGTGCTGATGCTCCAAGGAGGGAGATTGCTAGTAAAGTGGCTGGAATGGCGAACCCGGGCACAAGCAAATGAGAAATGAGTTGCGTTTTAGAAACCTTTCCCCATCACACGGTGTACCATCTTCTGGGTATCTCATGCATGTTTTCGATGTAGGAAGATGCCCTTGAACCTGGAGATTTGGGACCCATGCGATGGGTACCACGCAGTATTACTTTAAAGGGTCTGCGTTTGCTCACCCAACCTCACCAAACCTCTCAGCCGCAACAGTGTCCACCCTTAGGTCTCATCCAGCTGTGGGTCTAGATATGGTCAATCCAGGTTGCATCACAGCCCGTGAACGCATTGTGTAAGAATTTCTATACCTTTCACTGTCTTTGTTTCATGGGTTTTTCAAAGTAATTTATTTTTATAATGGGGTTTAGCTGCTTTTCACTGCTGTGTTTATGCCGCTTTACACCCACTTGACACACTAACAGAGAGATATCAATACATAAGTTTTAAGATTATTACTAGTCAGATATATTCTTGTGCGGTGAATAGGGCGTGTTGAGTCCAGTTCTCTGAGCAAGGAGTAGGTCTTGTCTATTACATATTGGTTTTATGGAACGGTATCTGAGCTAATTTGAAACCCTTGTTTTATGTATCACCCCACCTCACCTTTCCCGTTAAGCAGCCATAGTGTGTTTTCTGCATGTGTGACTCTGTTCTGTTTTGTAATTCAGTTCAAGTGTAACGGTTTTTACATTCCCTCTATCAGTGATACCTTATGAGAAGTGTCCTTTTCTGTGTGACTTATTTCACTTAGAGTCGTTGTACCTAAATCCACTCATCATGCTGCTACTAGCCTTATGACATTGATTTCACGGCTGAGTGATATTCCATTGTACATAAGGACCACAACTTCTTTATCCATTTTTCTCTTTCCTGGGATATTGAAGGTGGAATGAAGTGGAGGTCCTTGTCAACAGAGCAGCCCTAAACTTTGGGGTGCTTGTGTCTTGCTGATTTTTCATTTTCCCAATTTATACCCCCATGAGTGGAAGTGCCCTATGCTCTCTAAGCTTTGCTTTTTAGACGTTTCAGGACTCACCGTACACTTCTCCAGAGTGGCTGTTGACAATTTACATCCCGCCCATCAGTGTAGCAAGGCTCCCATTTCTCCATGGCCTGTCCTGCATTTCTGGTTTTGACACTTTTTTCAGCATGGCCCTTTTAACCGATGGCAAGCGAGACATCTTTGTAGCGCTGATTTGCCTTTCCAGGTTGCTTGGTTGGCCAAAAAGGGCGTATGCGTTTTTTCCTGAATATATTCAGGAAAAAACGCATACGCCCTTTTTGGCCAAGGGCATCATTGTCAACGTTTTGCCGCTTTTCATGTGCTTTAAAGGTGATTCGAATCTACCTCCTGAAATCTGTTTCCTGCAATTCTGCCTTGATTTCAAATCCTCTTCTTTGCCTTCCCTCAATATATTTGTGGATGAGAGTTATCATTTATAACTCTGCAGGTTTGTGAATTGCAGTGCCCTGAACCTCCATTTTACAACTCGCTTTTTAGGGAGCTGGCCGCAAAAGCGCAGGATGGCTTCAGGCCCTGTTCTGGTTCCGGGAGGCAGGCTGAGCCTGTGGTTAATTCTTCTTCCTGATGGGAAAATAGAGTAACCTGTGCCTGTCCCAACACCAAGAGCTAGTCTCTCATTGGTTCCACGTCTTCCCGTTCATCCTCAGGACAAATTGCAACCTGTACGGAACAGGAGGTTAAAGGTGCTGATGCTCCAAGTAGGGAGATTGCTAGTAAAGCGGCTGGAATAGCGAACCCGGGCACAAGGAGATGAGAAATGAGGTGCGTTTTAGAAACCTTTCCACATCACACGGTGTACCATCTTCTGGGTTTCTCATGCATGTTTTCGATGTAGGAAGATGCCCTTGAACCTGGCGATTTGGGACCCATGCGATGGGTACCATGCAGTATTACTTTAAAGGGTCTGCGTTTGCTCACCCAACCTCACCAAACCTCTCAGCCCCAAGAGTGTCCACCCTTATGTCTCATCCAGCTGTGGGTCTAGATATGGTCAATCCAGGTTGCATCACAGCCCGTGAACGCATTGTGTAAGAATTTCTATACCTTTCACTGTCTTTGTTTCATGGGTTTTTCAAAGTAATTTATTTTTATAATGGGGTTTAGCTGCTTTTCACTGCTGTGTTTATGCCGCTTTACACCCACTTGACACACTAACAGAGAGATATCAATACATAAGTTTTAAGATTATTACTAGTCAGATATATTCTTGTGCGGTGAATAGGGCGTGTTGAGTCCAGTTCTCTGAGCAAGGAGTAGGTCTTGTCTATTACATATTGGTTTTATGGAACGGTATCTGAGCTAATTTGAAACCCTTGTTTTATGTATCACCCCACCTCACCTTTCCCGTTAAGCAGCCATAGTGTGTTTTCTGCATGTGTGACTCTGTTCTGTTTTGTAATTCAGTTCAAGTGTAACGGTTTTTACATTCCCTCTATCAGTGATACCTTATGAGAAGTGTCCTTTTCTGTGTGACTTATTTCACTTAGAGTCGTTGTACCTAAATCCACTCATCATGCTGCTACTAGCCTTATGACATTGATTTCACGGCTGAGTGATATTCCATTGTACATAAGGACCACAACTTCTTTATCCATTTTTCTCTTTCCTGGGATATTGAAGGTGGAATGAAGTGGAGGTCCTTGTCAACAGAGCAGCCCTAAACTTTGGGGTGCTTGTGTCTTGCTGATTTTTCATTTTCCCAATTTATACCCCCATGAGTGGAAGTGCCCTATGCTCTCTAAGCTTTGCTTTTTAGACGTTTCAGGACTCACCGTACACTTCTCCAGAGTGGCTGTTGACAATTTACATCCCGCCCATCAGTGTAGCAAGGCTCCCATTTCTCCATGGCCTGTCCTGCATTTCTGGTTTTGACACTTTTTTCAGCATGGCCCTTTTAACCGATGGGAAGCGAGACTTCTTTGTAGCGCTGATTTGCCTTTCCAGGTTGCTTGGTTGGCCAAAAAGGGCGTATGCGTTTTTTCCTGAATATATTCAGGAAAAAACGCATACGCCCTTTTTGGCCAAGGGCATCATTGTCAACGTTTTGCCGCTTTTCATGTGCTTTAAAGGCGATTCGAATCTACCTCCTGAAATCTGTTTCCTGCAATTCTGCCTTGATTTCAAATCCTCTTCTTTGCCTTCCCTCAATATATTTGTGGATGAGAGTTATCATTTATAACTCTGCAGGTTTGTGAATTGCAGTGCCCTGAACCTCCATTTTACAACTCGCTTTTTAGGGAGCTGGCCGCAAAAGCGCAGGATGGCTTCAGGCCCTGTTCTGGTTCCGGGGGGCAGGCTGAGCCTGTGGTTAATTCTTCTTCCTGATAGGAAAATAGAGTGACCTGTGCCTGTCCCAACACCAAGAGCTAGTCTCTCATTGGTTCCACGTCTTCCCGTTCATCCTCAGGACAAATTGCAACCTGTACGGAACAGGAGGTTAAAGGTGATGATGCTCCAAGGAGGGAGATTGCTAGTAAAGTGGCTGGAATGGCGAACCCGAGCACAAGGAGATGAGAAATGAGGTGCGTTTTAGAAACCTTTCCCCATCACACGGTGTACCATCTTCTGGGTTTCTCATGCATGTTTTCGATGTAGGAAGATGCCCTTGAACCTGGAGATTTGGGACCCATGCGATGGGTACCACGCAGTATTAGTTGAAAGGGTCTGCGTTTGCTCACCCAACCTCACCAAACCTCTCAGCCCCAAGAGTGTCCACCCTTATGTCTCATCCAGCTGTGGGTCTAGATATGGTCAATCCAGGTTGCATCACAGCCCGTGAACGCATTGTGTAAGTATTTCTATCTCTTTCACTGTCTTTGTTTCATGGGTTTTTCAAAGTAATTTATTTTTATAATGGGGTTTAGCTGCTTTTCACTGCTGTGTTTATGCCGCTTTACACCCACTTGACACACTAACAGAGAGATATCAATACATAGGTTTTAAGATTATTACTAGTCAGATATATTCTTGTGCGGTGAATAGGGCGTGTTGAGTCCAGTTCTCTGAGCAAGGAGTAGGTCTTGTCTATTACATATTGGGTTTATGGAACGGTATCTGAGCTAATTTGAAACCCTTGTTTTATGTATCACCCCACCTCACCTTTCCCGTTAAGCAGCCATAGTGTGTTTTCTGCATGTGTGACTCTGTTCTGTTTTGTAATTCAGTTCAAGTGTAACGGTTTTTACATTCCCTCTATAAGTGATACCTTATGAGAAGTGTCCTTTTCTGTGTGACTTATTTCACTTAGAATTGTCGTACCTAAATCCACTCATCATGCTGCTACTAGCCTTAGGACATTGATTTCATGGCTGAGTGATATTCCATTGTACATAAGGACCACAACTTCTTTATCCATTTTTCTCTTTCCTGGGATATTGAAGGTGGAATGAAGTGGAGGTCCTTGTCAACAGAGCAGCCCTAAACTTTGGGGTGCTTGTGTCTTGCTGATTTTTCATTTTCCCAATTTATACCCCCATGAGTGGAAGTGCCCTATGCTCTCTAAGCTGTGTTTTTTAGATGTTTCAGGACACACCGTACGCTTCTCCAGAGTGGCTGTTGGCAATTTACATCCCGCCCATCAGTGTAGCAAGGCTCCCATTTCTCCATGGCATGTCCTGCATTTCTGGTTTTGACAGTTTTTTCAGCATGGCCCTTTTGACCGATGGGAAGCGAGACATCTTTGTAGCGCTGATTTGCCTTTCCAGGTTGTTTGCTTGGCCAAAAAGGGCGTATGCGTTTTTTCCTGAATATATTCAGGAAAAAACGCATACGCCCTTTTTGGCCAAGGGCATCATTGTCAACGTTTTGCCGCTTTTCATGTGCTTTAAAGGCGATTCGAATCTACCTCCTGAAATCTGTTTCCTGCAATTCTGCCTTGATTTCAAATCCTCTTCTTTGCCTTCCCTCAATATATTTGTGGACGAGAGTTATCATTTATAACTCTGCAGGTTTGTGAATTGCAGTGCCCTGAACCTCCATTTTACAACTCGCTTTTTAGGGAGCTGGCCGCAAAAGCGCAGGATGGCTTCAGCCCCTGTTCTGGTTCCGGGGGGCAGGCTGAGCCTGTGGTTAATTCTTCTTCCTGATGGGAAAATAGAGTGACCTGTGCCTGTCCCAACACCAAGAGCTAGTCTCTCATTGGTTCCACGTCTTCCAGTTCATCCTCAGGACAAATTGCAACCTGTACGGAACAGGAGGTTAAAGGTGCTGATGCTCCAAGGAGGGAGATTGCTAGTAAAGTGGCTGGAATGGCGAACCCGGGCACAAGCAAATGAGAAATGAGTTGCGTTTTAGAAACCTTTCCCCATCACACGGTGTACCATCTTCAGGGTATCTCATGCATGTTTTCGATGTAGGAAGATGCCCTTGAACCTGGAGATTTGGGACCCATGCGATGGGTACCACGCAGTATTACTTTAAAGGGTCTGCATTTGCTCACCCAACCTCACCAAACCTCTCAGCCGCAACAGTGTCCACCCTTAGGTCTCATCCAGCTGTGGGTCTAGATATGGTTAATCCAGGTTGCATCACAGCCCCTGAACGCATTGTGTAAGAATTTCGCTCTCTTTCACTGTCTTTGTTTCATGGGTTTTTCAAAGTAATTTATTTTTATAATGGGGTTTAGCTGCTTTTCACTGCTGTGTTTATGCCGCTTTACACCCACTTGACACACTAACAGAGAGATATCAATACATAGGTTTTAAGATTATTACTAGTCAGATATATTCTTGTGCGGTGAATAGGGCGTGTTGAGTCCAGTTCTCTGAGCAAGGAGTAGGTCTTGTCTATTACATATTGGTTTTATGGAACGGTATCTGAGCTAATTTGAAACCCTTGTTTTATGTATCACCCCACCTCACCTTTCCCGTTAAGCAGCCATAGTGTGTTTTCTGCATGTGTGACTCTGTTCTGTTTTGTAATTCAGTTCAAGTGTAACGGTTTTTACATTCCCTCTATCAGTGATACCTTATGAGAAGTGTCCTTTTCTGTGTGACTTATTTCACTTAGAGTCGTCGTACCTAAATCCACTCATCATGCTGCTACTAGCCTTATGACATTGATTTCATGGCTGAGTGATATTCCATTGTACATAAGGACCACAACTTCTTTATCCATTTTTCTCTTTCCTGGGATATTGAAGGTGGAATGAAGTGGAGGTCCTTGTCAACAGAGCAGCCCTAAACTTTGGGGTGCTTGTGTCTTGCTGATTTTTCATTTTCCCAATTTATACCCCCATGAGTGGAAGTGCCCTATGCTCTCTAAGCTTTGCTTTTTAGACGTTTCAGGACTCACCGTACACTTCTCCAGAGTGGCTGTTGACAATTTACATCCCGCCCATCAGTGTAGCAAGGCTACCATTTCTCCATGGCCTGTCCTGCATTTCTGGTTTTGACACTTTTTTCAGCATGGCCCTTTTGACCGATGGGAAGCGAGACTTCTTTGTAGCGCTGATTTGCCTTTCCAGGTTGCTTGGTTGGCCAAAAAGGGCGTATGCGTTTTTTCCTGAATATATTCAGGAAAAAACGCATACGCCCTTTTTGGCCAAGGGCATCATTGTCAACGTTTTGCCGCTTTTCATGTGCTTTAAAGGCGATTCGAATCTACCTCCTGAAATCTGTTTCCTGCAATTCTGCCTTGATTTCAAATCCTCTTCTTTGCCTTCCCTCAATATATTTGTGGATGAGAGTTATCATTTATAACTCTGCAGGTTTGTGAATTGCAGTGCCCTGAACCTCCATTTTACAACTCGCTTTTTAGGGAGCTGGCCGCAAAAGCGCAGGATGGCTTCAGGCCCTGTTCTGGTTCCGGGGGGCAGGCTGAGCCTGTGGTTAATTCTTCTTCCTGATGGGAAAATAGAGTGACCTGTGCCTGTCCCAACACCAAGAGCTAGTCTTTCATTGGTTCCACGTCTTCCCGTTCATCCTCAGTACAAATTGCAACCTGTACGGAACAGGAGGTTAAAGGTGCTGATGCTCAAAGGAGGGAGATTGCTAGTAAAGCGGCTGGAATAGCGAACCCGGGCACAAGGAGATGAGAAATGAGGTGCGTTTTAGAAACCTTTCCACATCACACGGTGTACCATCTTCTGGGTTTCTCATGCATGTTTTCGATGTAGGAAGATGCCCTTGAACCTGGAGATTTGGGACCCATGCGATGGGTACCACGCAGTATTAGTTGAAAGGGTCTGCGTTTGCTCACCCAACCTCACCAAACCTCTCAGCCGCAACAGTGTCCACCCTTATGTCTCATCCAGCTGTGGGTCTAGATATGGTCAATCCAGGTTGCATCACAGCCCGTGAACGCATTGTGTAAGAATTTCTATCTCTTTCACTGTCTTTGTTTCATGGGTTTTTCAAAGTAATTTATTTTTATAATGGGGTTTAGCTGCTTTTCACTGCTGTGTTTATGCCGCTTTACACCCACTTGACACACTAACAGAGAGATATCAATACATAGGTTTTAAGATTATTACTAGTCAGATATATTCTTGTGCGGTGAATAGGGCGTGTTGAGTCCAGTTCTCTGAGCAAGGAGTAGGTCTTGTCTATTACATATTGGTTTTATGGAACGGTATCTGAGCTAATTTGAAACCCTTGTTTTATGTATCACCCCACCTCACCTTTCCCGTTAAGCAGCCATAGTGTGTTTTCTGCATGTGTGACTCTGTTCTGTTTTGTAATTCAGTTCAAGTGTAACGGTTTTTACATTCCCTCTATCAGTGATACCTTATGAGAAGTGTCCTTTTCTGTGTGACTTATTTCACTTAGAGTCGTTGTACCTAAATCCACTCATCATGCTGCTACTAGCCTTATGACATTGATTTCACGGCTGAGTGATATTCCATTGTACATAAGGACCACAACTTCTTTATCCATTTTTCTCTTTCCTGGGATATTGAAGGTGGAATGAAGTGGAGGTCCTTGTCAACAGAGCAGCCCTAAACTTTGGGGTGCTTGTGTCTTGCTGATTTTTCATTTTCCCAATTTATACCCCCATGAGTGGAAGTGCCCTATGCTCTCTAAGCTTTGCTTTTTAGACGTTTCAGGACTCACCGTACACTTCTCCAGAGTGGCTGTTGACAATTTACATCCCGCCCATCAGTGTAGCAAGGCTCCCATTTCTCCATGGCCTGTCCTGCATTTCTGGTTTTGACACTTTTTTCAGCATGGCCCTTTTGACCGATGGGAAGCGAGACATCTTTGTAGCGCTGATTTGCCTTTCCAGGTTGCTTGGTTGGCCAAAAAGGGCGTATGCGTTTTTTCCTGAATATATTCAGGAAAAAACGCATACGCCCTTTTTGGCCAAGGGCATCATTGTCAACGTTTTGCCGCTTTTCATGTGCTTTAAAGGCGATTCGAATCTACCTCCTGAAATCTGTTTCCTGCAATTCTGCCTTGATTTCAAATCCTCTTCTTTGCCTTCCCTCAATATATTTGTGGATGAGAGTTATCATTTATAACTCTGCAGGTTTGTGAATTGCAGTGCCCTGAACCTCCATTTTACAACTCGCTTTTTAGGGAGCTGGCCGCAAAAGCGCAGGATGGCTTCAGGCCCTGTTCTGGTTCCGGGGGGCAGGCTGAGCCTGTGGTTAATTCTTCTTCCTGATGGGAAAATAGAGTAACCTGTGCCTGTCCCAACACCAAGAGCTAGTCTCTCATTGGTTCCACGTCTTCCCGTTCATCCTCAGGACAAATTGCAACCTGTACGGAACAGGAGGTTAAAGGTGCTGATGCTCCAAGTAGGGAGATTGCTAGTAAAGCGGCTGGAATAGCGAACCCGGGCACAAGGAGATGAGAAATGAGGTGCGTTTTAGAAACCTTTCCACATCACACGGTGTACCATCTTCTGGGTTTCTCATGCATGTTTTCGATGTAGGAAGATGCCCTTGAACCTGGCGATTTGGGACCCATGCGATGGGTACCATGCAGTATTACTTTAAAGGGTCTGCGTTTGCTCACCCAACCTCACCAAACCTCTCAGCCCCAAGAGTGTCCACCCTTATGTCTCATCCAGCTGTGGGTCTAGATATGGTCAATCCAGGTTGCATCACAGCCCGTGAACGCATTGTGTAAGAATTTCTATACCTTTCACTGTCTTTGTTTCATGGGTTTTTCAAAGTAATTTATTTTCATAATGGGGTTTAGCTGCTTTTCACTGCTGTGTTTATGCCGCTTTACACCCACTTGACACACTAACAGAGAGATATCAATACATAAGTTTTAAGATTATTACTAGTCAGATATATTCTTGTGCGGTGAATAGGGCGTGTTGAGTCCAGTTCTCTGAGCAAGGAGTAGGTCTTGTCTATTACATATTGGTTTTATGGAACGGTATCTGAGCTAATTTGAAACCCTTGTTTTATGTATCACCCCACCTCACCTTTCCCGTTAAGCAGCCATAGTGTGTTTTCTGCATGTGTGACTCTGTTCTGTTTTGTAATTCAGTTCAAGTGTAACGGTTTTTACATTCCCTCTATCAGTGATACCTTATGAGAAGTGTCCTTTTCTGTGTGACTTATTTCACTTAGAGTCGTTGTACCTAAATCCACTCATCATGCTGCTACTAGCCTTATGACATTGATTTCACGGCTGAGTGATATTCCATTGTACATAAGGACCACAACTTCTTTATCCATTTTTCTCTTTCCTGGGATATTGAAGGTGGAATGAAGTGGAGGTCCTTGTCAACAGAGCAGCCCTAAACTTTGGGGTGCTTGTGTCTTGCTGATTTTTCATTTTCCCAATTTATACCCCCATGAGTGGAAGTGCCCTATGCTCTCTAAGCTTTGCTTTTTAGACGTTTCAGGACTCACCGTACACTTCTCCAGAGTGGCTGTTGACAATTTACATCCCGCCCATCAGTGTAGCAAGGCTCCCATTTCTCCATGGCCTGTCCTGCATTTCTGGTTTTGACACTTTTTTCAGCATGGCCCTTTTAACCGATGGGAAGCGAGACTTCTTTGTAGCGCTGATTTGCCTTTCCAGGTTGCTTGGTTGGCCAAAAAGGGCGTATGCGTTTTTTCCTGAATATATTCAGGAAAAAACGCATACGCCCTTTTTGGCCAAGGGCATCATTGTCAACGTTTTGCCGCTTTTCATGTGCTTTAAAGGCGATTCGAATGTACCTCCTGAAATCTGTTTCCTGCAATTCTGCTTTGATTTCAAATCCTCTTCTTTGCCTTCCCTCAATATATTTGTGGATGAGAGTTATCATTTATAACTCTGCAGGTTTGTGAATTGCAGTGCCCTGAACCTCCATTTTACAACTCGCTTTTTAGGGAGCTGGCCGCAAAAGCGCAGGATGGCTTCAGGCCCTGTTCTGGTTCCGGGGGGCAGGCTGAGCCTGTGGTTAATTCTTCTTCCTGTTGGGAAAATAGAGTAACCTGTGCCTGTCCCAACACCAAGAGCTAGTCTCTCATTGGTTCCACGTCTTCCCGTTCATCCTCAGGACAAATTGCAACCTGTACGGAACAGGAGGTTAAAGGTGCTGATGCTCCAAGTAGGGAGATTGCTAGTAAAGCGGCTGGAATAGCGAACCCGGGCACAAGGAGATGAGAAATGAGGTGCGTTTTAGAAACCTTTCCACATCACACGGTGTACCATCTTCTGGGTTTCTCATGCATGTTTTCGATGTAGGAAGATGCCCTTGAACCTGGCGATTTGGGACCCATGCGATGGGTACTATGCAGTATTACTTTAAAGGGTCTGCGTTTGCTCACCCAACCTCACCAAACTTCTCAGCCCCAAGAGTGTCCACCCTTATGTCTCATCCAGCTGTGGGTCTAGATATGGTCAATCCAGGTTGCATCACAGCCCCTGAACGCATTGTGTAAGAATTTCTATCTCTTTCACTGTCTTTGTTTCATGGGTTTTTCAAAGTAATTTATTTTTATAATGGGGTTTAGCTGCTTTTCACTGCTGTGTTTATGCCGCTTTACACCCACTTGACACACTAACAGAGAGATATCAATACATAAGTTTTAAGATTATTACTAGTCAGATATATTCTTGTGCGGTGAATAGGGCGTGTTGAGTCCAGTTCTCTGAGCAAGGAGTAGGTCTTGTCTATTACATATTGGTTTTATGGAACGGTATCTGAGCTAATTTGAAACCCTTGTTTTATGTATCACCCCACCTCACCTTTCCCGTTAAGCAGCCATAGTGTGTTTTCTGCATGTGTGACTCTGTTCTGTTTTGTAATTCAGTTCAAGTGTAACGGTTTTTACATTCCCTCTATCAGTGATACCTTATGAGAAGTGTCCTTTTCTGTGTGACTTATTTCACTTAGAGTCGTTGTACCTAAATCCACTCATCATGCTGCTACTAGCCTTATGACATTGATTTCACGGCTGAGTGATATTCCATTGTACATAAGGACCACAACTTCTTTATCCATTTTTCTCTTTCCTGGGATATTGAAGGTGGAATGAAGTGGAGGTCCTTGTCAACAGAGCAGCCCTAAACTTTGGGGTGCTTGTGTCTTGCTGATTTTTCATTTTCCCAATTTATACCCCCATGAGTGGAAGTGCCCTATGCTCTCTAAGCTTTGCTTTTTAGACGTTTCAGGACTCACCGTACACTTCTCCAGAGTGGCTGTTGACAATTTACATCCCGCCCATCAGTGTAGCAAGGCTCCCATTTCTCCATGGCCTGTCCTGCATTTCTGGTTTTGACACTTTTTTCAGCATGGCCCTTTTAACCGATGGGAAGCGAGACTTCTTTGTAGTGCTGATTTGCCTTTCCAGGTTGCTTGGTTGGCCAAAAAGGGCGTATGCGTTTTTTCCTGAATATATTCAGGAAAAAACGCATACGCCCTTTTTGGCCAAGGGCATCATTGTCAACGTTTTGCCGCTTTTCATGTGCTTTAAAGGCGATTCGAATCTACCTCCTGAAATCTGTTTCCTGCAATTCTGCCTTGATTTCAAATCCTCTTCTTTGCCTTCCCTCAATATATTTGTGGATGAGAGTTATCATTTATAACTCTGCAGGTTTGTGAATTGCAGTGCCCTGAACCTCCATTTTACAACTCGCTTTTTAGGGAGCTGGCCGCAAAAGCGCAGGATGGCTTCAGGCCCTGTTCTGGTTCCGGGGGGCAGGCTGAGCCTGTGGTTAATTCTTCTTCCTGATGGGAAAATAGAGTAACCTGTGCCTGTCCCAACACCAAGAGCTAGTCTCTCATTGGTTCCACGTTTTCCCGTTCATCCTCAGGACAAATTGCAACCTGTACGGAACAGGAGGTTAAAGGTGCTGATGCTCCAAGTAGGGAGATTGCTAGTAAAGCGGCTGGAATAGCGAACCCGGGCACAAGGAGATGAGAAATGAGGTGCGTTTTAGAAACCTTTCCACATCACACGGTGTACCATCTTCTGGGTTTCTCATGCATGTTTTCGATGTAGGAAGATGCCCTTGAACCTGGCGATTTGGGACCCATGCGATGGGTACCATGCAGTATTACTTTAAAGGGTCTGCGTTTGCTCACCCAACCTCACCAAACCTCTCAGCCCCAAGAGTGTCCACCCTTATGTCTCATCCAGCTGTGGGTCTAGATATGGTCAATCCAGGTTGCATCACAGCCCGTGAACGCATTGTGTAAGAATTTCTATCTCTTTCACTGTCTTTGTTTCATGGGTTTTTCAAAGTAATTTATTTTTATAATGGGGTTTAGCTGCTTTTCACTGCTGTGTTTATGCCGCTTTACACCCACTTGACACACTAACAGAGAGATATCAATACATAAGTTTTAAGATTATTACTAGTCAGATATATTCTTGTGCGGTGAATAGGGCGTGTTGAGTCCAGTTCTCTGAGCAAGGAGTAGGTCTTGTCTATTACATATTGGTTTTATGGAACGGTATCTGAGCTAATTTGAAACCCTTGTTTTATGTATCACCCCACCTCACCTTTCCCGTTAAGCAGCCATAGTGTGTTTTCTGCATGTGTGACTCTGTTCTGTTTTGTAATTCAGTTCAAGTGTAACGGTTTTTACATTCCCTCTATCAGTGATACCTTATGAGAAGTGTCCTTTTCTGTGTGACTTATTTCACTTAGAGTCGTTGTACCTAAATCCACTCATCATGCTGCTACTAGCCTTATGACATTGATTTCACGGCTGAGTGATATTCCATTGTACATAAGGACCACAACTTCTTTATCCATTTTTCTCTTTCCTGGGATATTGAAGGTGGAATGAAGTGGAGGTCCTTGTCAACAGAGCAGCCCTAAACTTTGGGGTGCTTGTGTCTTGCTGATTTTTAATTTTCCCAATTTATACCCCCATGAGTGGAAGTGCCCTATGCTCTCTAAGCTTTGCTTTTTAGACGTTTCAGGACTCACCGTACACTTCTCCAGAGTGGCTGTTGACAATTTACATCCCGCCCATCAGTGTAGCAAGGCTCCCATTTCTCCATGGCCTGTCCTGCATTTCTGGTTTTGACACTTTTTTCAGCATGGCCCTTTTAACCGATGGGAAGCGAGACTTCTTTGTAGCGCTGATTTGCCTTTCCAGGTTGCTTGGTTGGCCAAAAAGGGCGTATGCGTTTTTTCCTGAATATATTCAGGAAAAAACGCATACGCCCTTTTTGGCCAAGGGCATCATTGTCAACGTTTTGCCGCTTTTCATGTGCTTTAAAGGCGATTCGAATCTACCTCCTGAAATCTGTTTCCTGCAATTCTGCCTTGATTTCAAATCCTCTTCTTTGCCTTCCCTCAATATATTTGTGGATGAGAGTTATCATTTATAACTCTGCAGGTTTGTGAATTGCAGTGCCCTGAACCTCCATTTTACAACTCGCTTTTTAGGGAGCTGGCCGCAAAAGCGCAGGATGGCTTCAGGCCCTGTTCTGGTTCCGGGGGGCAGGCTGAGCCTGTGGTTAATTCTTCTTCCTGATGGGAAAATAGAGTGACCTGTGCCTGTCCCAACACCAAGAGCTAGTCTTTCATTGGTTCCACGTCTTCCCGTTCATCCTCAGTACAAATTGCAACCTGTACGGAACAGGAGGTTAAAGGTGCTGATGCTCCAAGGAGGGAGATTGCTAGTAAAGTGGCTGGAATGGCGAACCCGGGCACAAGCAGATGAGAAATGAGGTGCGTTTTAGAAACTTTTCCCCATCACACGGTGTACCATCTTCTGGGTATCTCATGCATGTTTTCAATGTAGGAAGATGCCCTTGAACCTGGAGATTTGGGACCCATGCGATGGGTACCACGCAGTATTACTTTAAAGGGTCTGCGTTTGCTCACCCAACCTCACCAAACCTCTCAGCCGCAACAGTGTCCACCCTTATGTCTCATCCAGCTGTGGGTCTAGATATGGACAATCCAGGTTGCATCACAGCCCCTGAACGCATTGTGTAAGAATTTCTCTCTCTTTCACTGTCTTTGTTTCATGGGTTTTTCAAAGTAATTTATTTTTATAATGGGGTTTAGCTGCTTTTCACTGCTGTGTTTATGCCACTTTTTACCCACTTGACACACTAACAGAGAGATATCAATACATAGGTTTTAAGATTATTACTAGTCAGATATATTCTTGTGCGGTGAATAGGGCGTGTTGAGTCCAGTTCTCTGAGCAAGGAGTAGGTCTTGTCTATTACATATTGGTTTTATGGAACGGTATCTGAGCTAATTTGAAACCCTTGTTTTATGTATCACCCCACCTCACCTTTCCCGTTAAGCAGCCATAGTGTGTTTTCTGCATGTGTGACTCTGTTCTGTTTTGTAATTCAGTTCAAGTGTAACGATTTTTACATTCCCTCTATAAGTGATACCTTATGAGAAGTGTCCTTTGCTGTGTGACTTATTTCACTTAGAGTCGTCGTACCTAAATCCACTCATCATGCTGCTACTAGCCTTATGACATTGATTTCACGGCTGAGTGATATTCCATTGTACATAAGGACCACAACTTCTTTATCCATTTTTCTCTTTCCTGGGATATTGAAGGTGGAATGAAGTGGAGGTCCTTGTCAACAGAGCAGCCCTAAACTTTGGGGTGCTTGTGTCTTGCTGATTTTTCATTTTCCCAATTTATACCCCCATGAGTGGAAGTGCCCTATGCTCTCTAAGCTTTGCTTTTTAGACGTTTCAGGACTCACCGTACACTTCTCCAGAGTGGCTGTTGACAATTTACATCCCGCCCATCAGTGTAGCAAGGCTCCCATTTCTCCATGGCCTGTCCTGCATTTCTGGTTTTGACACTTTTTTCAGCATGGCCCTTTTGACCGATGGAAAGCGAGACATCTTTGTAGCGCTGATTTGCCTTTCCAGGTTGCTTGGTTGGCCAAAAAGGGCGTATGCGTTTTTTCCTGAATATATTCAGGAAAAAACGCATACGCCCTTTTTGGCCAAGGGCATCATTGTCAACGTTTTGCCGCTTTTCATGTGCTTTAAAGGCGATTCGAATCTACCTCCTGAAATCTGTTTCCTGCAATTCTGCCTTGATTTCAAATCCTCTTCTTTGCCTTCCCTCAATATATTTGTGGATGAGAGTTATCATTTATAACTCTGCAGGTTTGTGAATTGCAGTGCCCTGAACCTCTATTTTACAACTCGCTTTTTAGGGAGCTGGCCGCAAAAGCGCAGGATGGCTTCAGGCCCTGTTCTTGTTCCGGGGGGCAGGCTGAGCCTGTGGTTAATTCTTCTTCCTGATGGGAAAATAGAGTGACCTGTGCCTGTCCCAACACCAAGAGCTAGTCTTTCATTGGTTCCACGTCTTCCCGTTCATCCTCAGTACAAATTGCAACCTGTACGGAACAGGAGGTTAAAGGTGCTGATGCTCCAAGGAGGGAGATTGCTAGTAAAGTGGCTGGAATGGCGAACCCGGGCACAAGCAGATGAGAAATGAGGTGCGTTTTAGAAACCTTTCGCCATCACACGGTGTACCATCTTCTGGGTATCTCATGCATGTTTTCGATGTAGGAAGATGACCTTGAACCTGGAGATTTGGGACCCATGCGATGGGTACCACGCAGTATTACTTTAAAGGGTCTGCGTTTGCTCACCCAACCTCACCAAACCTCTCAGCCGCAACAGTGTCCACCCTTATGTCTCTTCCAGCTGTGGGTCTAGATATGGTCAATCCAGGTTGCATCACAGCCCCTGAACGCATTGTGTAAGAATTTCTCTCTCTTTCACTGTCTTTGTTTCATGGGTTTTTCAAAGTAATTTATTTTTATAATGGGGTTTAGCTGCTTTTCACTGCTGTGTTTATGCCGCTTTACACCCACTTGACACACTAACAGAGAGATATCAATACATAGGTTTTAAGATTATTACTAGTCAGATATATTCTTGTGTGGTGAATAGGGCGTGTTGAGTCCAGTTCTCTGAGCAAGGAGTAGGTCTTGTCTATTACATATTGGGTTTATGGAACGGTATCTGAGCTAATTTGAATCCCTTGTTTTATGTATCACCCCACCTCACCTTTCCCGTTAAGCAGCCATAGTGTGTTTTCTGCATGTGTGACTCTGTTCTGTTTTCTGATTCAGTTCAAGTGTAACGGTTTTTACATTCCCTCTATCAGTGATACCTTATGAGAAGTGTCCTTTTCTGTGTGACTTATTTCACTTAGAATCGTCGTACCTAAATCCACTCATCATGCTGCTACTAGCCTTATGACATTGATTTCATGGCTGAGTGATATTCCATTGTACATAAGGACCACAACTTCTTTATCCATTTTTCTCTTTCCTGGGATATTGAAGGTGGAATGAAGTGGAGGTCCTTGTCAACAGAGCAGCCCTAATCTTTGGGGTGCTTGTGTCTTGCTGATTTTTCATTTTCCCAATTTATACCCCCATGAGTGGAAGTGCCCTATGCTCTCTAAGCTGTGTTTTTTAGATGTTTCAGGACACACCGTACACTTCTGCAGAGTGGCTGTTGGCAATTTACATCCCGCCCATCAGTATAGGAAGGCTCCCATTTCTCCATGGCCTGTCCTGCATTTCTGGTTTTGACACTTTTTTCAGCATGGCCCTTTTGACCGATGGGAAGCGAGACTTGTTTGTAGCGCTGATTTGCCTTTCCAGGTTGCTTGGTTGGCCAAAAAGGGCGTATGCGTTTTTTCCTGAATATATTCAGGAAAAAACGCATACGCCCTTTTTGGCCAAGGGCATCATTGTCAACGATTTTCTGCTTTTCGTGTGCTTTAAAGGCGATTCGAATCTACCTCCTGAAATCTGTTTCCTGCAATTCTGCCTTGATTTCAAGTCCTCTTCTTTGCCTTCCCTCAATATATTTGTGGATGAGAGTTATCATTTATAACTCTGCAGGTTTGTGAATTGCAGTGCCCTGAACCTCCATTTTACAACTCGCTTTTTAGGGAGCTGGCCGCAAAAGCGCAGGATGGCTTCAGCCCCTGTTCTGGTTCCGGGGGGCAGGCTGAGCCTGTGGTTAATTCTTCTTCCTGATGGGAAAATAGAGTGACCTGTGCCTGTCCCAACACCAAGAGCTAGTCTTTCGTTGGTTCCACGTCTTCCCGTTCATCCTCAGGACAAATTGCAACCTGTACGGAACAGGAGGTTAAAGGTGCTGATGCTCCAAGGAGGGAGATTGCTAGTAAAGTGGCTGGAATGGCGAACCCGGGCACAAGCAGATGAGAAATGAGGTGCGTTTTAGAAACCTTTCCCCATCACACGGTGTACCATCTTCTGGGTATCTCATGCATGTTTTCAATGTAGGAAGATGCCCTTGAACCTGGAGATTTGGGACCCATGCGATGGGTACCACGCAGTATTACTTTAAAGGGTCTGCGTTTGCTCACCCAACCTCACCAAACCTCTCAGCCGCAACAGTGTCCACCCTTATGTCTCATCCAGCTGTGGGTCTAGATATGGTCAATCCAGGTTGCATCACAGCCGCTGAACGCATTGTGTAAGAATTTCTCTCTCTTTCACTGTCTTTGTTTCATGGGTTTTTCAAAGTAATTTATTTTTATAATGGGGTTTAGCTGCTTTTCACTGCTGTGTTTATGCCGCTTTTTACCCACTTGACACACTAACAGAGAGATATCAATACATAGGTTTTAAGATTATTACTAGTCAGATATATTCTTGTGCGGTGAATAGGGCGTGTTGAGTCCAGTTCTCTGAGCAAGGAGTAGGTCTTGCCTATTACATATTGGGTTTATGGAACGGTATCTGAGCTAATTTGAAACCCTTGTTTTATGTATCACCCCACCTCACCTTTCCCGTTAAGCAGCCATAGTGTGTTTTCTGCATGTGTGACTCTGTTCTGTTTTGTAATTCAGTTCAAGTGTAACGGTTTTTACATTCCCTCTATAAGTGATACCTTATGAGAAGTGTCCTTTGCTGTGTGACTTATTTCACTTAGAGTCGTCGTACCTAAATCCACTCATCATGCTGCTACTAGCCTTATGACATTGATTTCACGGCTGAGTGATATTCCATTGTACATAAGGACCACAACTTCTTTATCCATTTTTCTCTTTCCTGGGATATTGAAGGTGGAATGAAGTGGAGGTCCTTGTCAACAGAGCAGCCCTAAACTTTGGGGTGCTTGTGTCTTGCTGATTTTTCATTTTCCCAATTTATACCCCCATGAGTGGAAGTGCCCTATGCTCTCTAAGCTTTGCTTTTTAGACGTTTCAGGACTCACCGTACACTTCTCCAGAGTGGCTGTTGACAATTTACATCCCGCCCATCAGTGTAGCAAGGCTCCCATTTCTCCATGGCCTGTCCTGCATTTCTGGTTTTGACACTTTTTTCAGCATGGCTCTTTTGACCGATGGGAAGCGAGACATCTTTGTAGCGCTGATTTGCCTTTCCAGGTTGCTTGGTTGGCCAAAAAGGGCGTATGCGTTTTTTCCTGAATATATTCAGGAAAAAACGCATACGCCCTTTTTGGCCAAGGGCATCATTGTCAACGTTTTGCCGCTTTTCATGTGCTTTAAAGGCGATTCGAATGTACCTCCTGAAATCTGTTTCCTGCAATTCTGCCTTGATTTCAAATCCTCTTCTTTGCCTTCCCTCAATATATTTGTGGATGAGAGTTATCATTTATAACTCTGCAGGTTTGTGAATTGCAGTGCCCTGAACCTCCATTTTACAACTCGCTTTTTAGGGAGCTGGCCGCAAAAGCGCAGGATGGCTTCAGGCCCGGTTCTGGTTCCGGGGGGCAGGCTGAGCCTGTGGTTAATTCTTCTTCCTGATGGGAAAATAGAGTGACCTGTGCCTGTCCCAACACCAAGAGCTAGTCTCTCGTTGGTTCCACGTCTTCCCGTTCATCCTCAGTACAAATTGCAACCTGTACGGAACAGGAGGTTAAAGGTGCTGATGCTCCAAGGAGGGAGATTGCTAGTAAAGTGGCTGGAATGGCGAACCCGGGCACAAGCAAATGAGAAATGAGGTGCGTTTTAGAAACCTTTCCCCATCACACGGTGTACCATCTTCGGGGTTTCTCATGCATGTTTTCGATGTAGGAAGATGCCCTTGAACCTGGAGATTTGGGACCCATGCGATGAGTACCACGCACTATTAATTTAAAGGGTCTGCGATTGCTCACCCAACCTCACCAAACCTCTCAGCCGCAACAGTGTCCACCCTTAGGTCTCATCCAGCTGTGGGTCTAGATATGGTCAATCCAGGTTGCATCACAGCCCCTGAACGCATTGTGTAAGAATTTCTCTCTCTTTCACTGTCTTTGTTTCATGGGTTTTTCAAAATAATTTATTTTTATAATGGGGTTTAGCTGCTTTTCACTGCTGTGTTTATGCCGCTTTTTACCCACTTGACACACTAACAGAGAGATATCAATACATAGGTTTTAAGATTATTACTAGTCAGATATATTCTTGTGTGGTGAATAGGGCGTGTTGAGTCCAGTTCTCTGAGCAAGGAGTAGGTCTTGTCTATTACATATTGGGTTTATGGAACGGTATCTGAGCTAATTTGAATCCCTTGTTTTATGTATCACCCCACCTCACCTTTCCCGTTAAGCAGCCATAGTGTGTTTTCTGCATGTGTGACTCTGTTCTGTTTTCTGATTCAGTTCAAGTGTAACGGTTTTTACATTCCCTCTATAAGTGATACCTTATGAGAAGTGTCCTTTTCTGTGTGACTTATTTCACTTAGAATCGTCGTACCTAAATCCACTCATCATGCTGCTACTAGCCTTATGACATTGATTTCATGGCTGAGTGATATTCCATTGTACATAAGGACCACAACTTCTTTATCCATTTTTCTCTTTCCTGGGATATTGAAGGTGGAATGAAGTGGAGGTCCTTGTCAACAGAGCAGCCCTAAACTTTGGGGTGCTTGTGTCTTGCTGATTTTTCATTTTCCCAATTTATACCCCCATGAGTGGAAGTGCCCTATGCTCTCTAAGCTGTGTTTTTTAGATGTTTCAGGACACACCGTACGCTTCTGCAGAGTGGCTGTTGGCAATTTACATCCCGCCCATCAGTATAGGAAGGCTCCCATTTCTCCATGGCCTGTCCTGCATTTCTGGTTTTGACATTTTTTTCAGCATGGCCCTTTTGACCGATGGGAAGCGAGACTTGTTTGTAGCGCTGATTTGCCTTTCCAGGTTGCTTGGTTCGCCAAAAAAGGCGTATGCGTTTTTTCCTGAATATATTCAGGAAAAAACGCATACGCCCTTTTTGGCCAAGGGCATCATTGTCAACGATTTTCTGCTTTTCATGTGATTTAAAGGCGATTCGAATCTACCTCCTGAAATCTGTTTCCTGCAATTCTGCCTTGATTTCAAATCCTCTTCTTTGCCTTCCCTCAATATATTTGTGGATGAGAGTTATCATTTATAAGTCTGCAGGTTTGTGAATTGCAGTGCCCTGAACCTCCATTTTACAACTCGCTTTTTAGGGAGCTGGCCGCAAAAGCGCAGGATGGCTTCAGCCTCTGTTCTGGTTCCGGGGGGCAGGCTGAGCCTGTGGTTAATTCTTCTTCCTGATGGGAAAATAGAGTGACCTGTGCCTGTCCCAACACCAAGAGCTAGTCTTTCATTGGTTCCACGTCTTCCCGTTCATCCTCAGTACAAATTGCAACCTGTATGGAACAGGAGGTTAAAGGTGATGATGCTCCAAGGAGGGAGATTGCTAGTAAAGTGGCTGGAATGGCGAACCCGGGCACAAGCAAATGAGAAATGAGGTGCGTTTTAGAAACCTTTCCCCATCACACGGTGTACCATCTTCTGGGTATCTCATGCATGTTTTCGATGTAGGAAGATGCCCTTGAACCTGGAGATTTGGGACCCATGCGATGGGTACCACGCAGTATTACTTTAAAGGGTCTGCGTTTGCTCACCCAACCTCACCAAACCTCTCAGCCGCAACAGTGTCCACCCTTATGTCTCATCCAGCTGTGGGTCTAGATATGGTCAATCCAGGTTGCATCACAGCCCCTGAACGCATTGTGTAAGAATTTCGCTCTCTTTCACTGTCTTTGTTTCACGGGTTTTTCAAAGTAATTTATTGTTATAATGGGGTTTAGCTGCTTTTCACTGCTGTGTTTATGCCGCTTTACACCCACTTGACACACTAACAGAGAGATATCAATACATAGGTTTTAAGATTATTACTAGTCAGATATATTCTTGTGCGGTGAATAGGGCGTGTTGAGTCCAGTTCTCTGAGCAAGGAGTAGGTCTTGTCTATTACATATTGGGTTTATGGAACGGTATCTGAGCTAATTTGAAACCCTTGTTTTATGTATCACCGCACCTCACCTTTCCCGTTAAGCAGCCATAGTGTGTTTTCTGCATGTGTGACTCTGTTCTGTTTTGTAATTCAGTTCAAGTGTAACGGTTTTTACATTCCCTCTATCAGTGATACCTTATGAGAAGTGTCCTTTTCTGTGTGACTTATTTCACTTAGAGTCGTCGTACCTAAATCCACTCATCATGCTGCTACTAGCCTTATGACATTGATTTCATGGCTGAGTGATATTCCATTGTACATAAGGACCACAACTTCTTTATCCATTTTTCTCTTTCCTGGGATATTGAAGGTGGAATGAAGTGGAGGTCCTTGTCAACAGAGCAGCCCTAAACTTTGGGGTGCTTGTGTCTTGCTGATTTTTCATTTTCCCAATTTATACCCCCATGAGTGGAAGTGCCCTATGCTCTCTAAGCTTTGCTTTTTAGACGTTTCAGGACTCACCGTACACTTCTCCAGAGTGGCTGTTGACAATTTACATCCCGCCCATCAGTGTAGCAAGGCTCCCATTTCTCCATGGCCTGTCCTGCATTTCTGGTTTTGACACTTTTTTCAGCATGGCCCTTTTGACCGATGGGAAGCGAGACATCTTTGTAGCGCTGATTTGCCTTTCCAGGTTGCTTGGTTGGCCAAAAAGGGCGTATGCGTTTTTTCCTGAATATATTCAGGAAAAAACGCATACGCCCTTTTTGGCCAAGGGCATCATTGTCAACGATTTTCTGCTTTTCGTGTGCTTTAAAGGCGATTCGAATCTACCTCCTGAAATCTGTTTCCTGCAATTCTGCCTTGATTTCAAATCCTCTTCTTTGCCTTCCCTCAATATATTTGTGGATGAGAGTTATCATTTATAACTCTGCAGGTTTGTGAATTGCAGTGCCCTGAACCTCCATTTTACAACTCGCTTTTTAGGGAGCTGGCCGCAAAAGCGCAGGATGGCTTCAGCCCCTGTTCTGGTTCCGGGGGGCAGGCTGAGCCTGTGGTTAATTCTTCTTCCTGATGGGAAAATAGAGTGACCTGTGCCTGTCCCAACACCAAGAGCTAGTCTTTCGTTGGTTCCACGTCTTCCCGTTCATCCTCAGGACAAATTGCAACCTGTACGGAACAGGAGGTTAAAGGTGCTGATGCTCCAAGGAGGGAGATTGCTAGTAAAGTGGCTGGAATGGCGAACCCGGGCACAAGCAAATGAGAAATGAGGTGCGTTTTAGAAACCTTTCCCCATCACACGGTGTACCATCTTCTGGGTATCTCATGCATGTTTTCAATGTAGGAAGATGCCCTTGAACCTGGAGATTTGGGACCCATGCGATGGGTACCACGCAGTATTACTTTAAAGGGTCTGCGTTTGCTCACCCAACCTCACCAAACCTCTCAGCCGCAACAGTGTCCACCCTTATGTCTCATCCAGCTGTGGGTCTAGATATGGTCAATCCAGGTTGCATCACAGCCCCTGAACACATTGTGTAAGAATTTCTCTCTCTTTCACTGTCTTTGTTTCATGGGTTTTTCAAAGTAATTTATTTTTATAATGGGGTTTAGCTGCTTTTCACTGCTGTGTTTATGCCGCTTTTTACCCACTTGACACACTAACAGAGAGATATCAATACATAGGTTTTAAGATTATTACTAGTCAGATATATTCTTGTGCGGTGAATAGGGCGTGTTGAGTCCAGTTCTCTGAGCAAGGAGTAGGTCTTGCCTATTACATATTGGGTTTATGGAACGGTATCTGAGCTAATTTGAAACCCTTGTTTTATGTATCACCCCACCTCACCTTTCCCGTTAAGCAGCCATAGTGTGTTTTCTGCATGTGTGACTCTGTTCTGTTTTGTAATTCAGTTCAAGTGTAACGGTTTTTACATTCCCTCTATAAGTGATACCTTATGAGAAGTGTCCTTTGCTGTGTGACTTATTTCACTTAGAGTCGTCGTACCTAAATCCACTCATCATGCTGCTACTAGCCTTATGACATTGATTTCACGGCTGAGTGATATTCCATTGTACATAAGGACCACAACTTCTTTATCCATTTTTCTCTTTCCTGGGATATTGAAGGTGGAATGAAGTGGAGGTCCTTGTCAACAGAGCAGCCCTAAACTTTGGGGTGCTTGTGTCTTGCTGATTTTTCATTTTCCCAATTTATACCCCCATGAGTGGAAGTGCCCTATGCTCTCTAAGCTTTGCTTTTTAGACGTTTCAGGACTCACCGTACACTTCTCCAGAGTGGCTGTTGACAATTTACATCCCGCCCATCAGTGTAGCAAGGCTCCCATTTCTCCATGGCCTGTCCTGCATTTCTGGTTTTGACACTTTTTTCAGCATGGCTCTTTTGACCGATGGGAAGCGAGACATCTTTGTAGCGCTGATTTGCCTTTCCAGGTTGCTTGGTTGGCCAAAAAGGGCGTATGCGTTTTTTCCTGAATATATTCAGGAAAAAACGCATACGCCCTTTTTGGCCAAGGGCATCATTGTCAACGTTTTGCCGCTTTTCATGTGCTTTAAAGGCGATTCGAATGTACCTCCTGAAATCTGTTTCCTGCAATTCTGCCTTGATTTCAAATCCTCTTCTTTGCCTTCCCTCAATATATTTGTGGATGAGAGTTATCATTTATAACTCTGCAGGTTTGTGAATTGCAGTGCCCTGAACCTCCATTTTACAACTCGCTTTTTAGGGAGCTGGCCGCAAAAGCGCAGGATGGCTTCAGGCCCGGTTCTGGTTCCGGGGGGCAGGCTGAGCCTGTGGTTAATTCTTCTTCCTGATGGGAAAATAGAGTGACCTGTGCCTGTCCCAACACCAAGAGCTAGTCTCTCGTTGGTTCCACGTCTTCCCGTTCATCCTCAGTACAAATTGCAACCTGTACGGAACAGGAGGTTAAAGGTGCTGATGCTCCAAGGAGGGAGATTGCTAGTAAAGTGGCTGGAATGGCGAACCCGGGCACAAGCAAATGAGAAATGAGGTGCGTTTTAGAAACCTTTCCCCATCACACGGTGTACCATCTTCGGGGTTTCTCATGCATGTTTTCGATGTAGGAAGATGCCCTTGAACCTGGAGATTTGGGACCCATGCGATGAGTACCACGCAGTATTAATTTAAAGGGTCTGCGATTGCTCACCCAACCTCACCAAACCTCTCAGCCGCAACAGTGTCCACCCTTAGGTCTCATCCAGCTGTGGGTCTAGATATGGTCAATCCAGGTTGCATCACAGCCCCTGAACGCATTGTGTAAGAATTTCGCTCTCTTTCACTGTCTTTGTTTCACGGGTTTTTCAAAGTAATTTATTGTTATAATGGGGTTTAGCTGCTTTTCACTGCTGTGTTTATGCCGCTTTACACCCACTTGACACACTAACAGAGAGATATCAATACATAGGTTTTAAGATTATTACTAGTCAGATATATTCTTGTGCGGTGAATAGGGCGTGTTGAGTCCAGTTCTCTGAGCAAGGAGTAGGTCTTGTCTATTACATATTGGGTTTATGGAACGGTATCTGAGCTAATTTGAAACCCTTGTTTTATGTATCACCGCACCTCACCTTTCCCGTTAAGCAGCCATAGTGTGTTTTCTGCATGTGTGACTCTGTTCTGTTTTGTAATTCAGTTCAAGTGTAACGGTTTTTACATTCCCTCTATCAGTGATACCTTATGAGAAGTGTCCTTTTCTGTGTGACTTATTTCACTTAGAGTCGTCGTACCTAAATCCACTCATCATGCTGCTACTAGCCTTATGACATTGATTTCATGGCTGAGTGATATTCCATTGTACATAAGGACCACAACTTCTTTATCCATTTTTCTCTTTCCTGGGATATTGAAGGTGGAATGAAGTGGAGGTCCTTGTCAACAGAGCAGCCCTAAACTTTGGGGTGCTTGTGTCTTGCTGATTTTTCATTTTCCCAATTTATACCCCCATGAGTGGAAGTGCCCTATGCTCTCTAAGCTTTGCTTTTTAGACGTTTCAGGACTCACCGTACACTTCTCCAGAGTGGCTGTTGACAATTTACATCCCGCCCATCAGTGTAGCAAGGCTCCCATTTCTCCATGGCCTGTCCTGCATTTCTGGTTTTGACACTTTTTTCAGCATGGCCCTTTTGACCGATGGGAAGCGAGACATCTTTGTAGCGCTGATTTGCCTTTCCAGGTTGCTTGGTTGGCCAAAAAGGGCGTATGCGTTTTTTCCTGAATATATTCAGGAAAAAACGCATACGCCCTTTTTGGCCAAGGGCATCATTGTCAACGTTTTGCCGCTTTTCATGTGCTTTAAAGGCGATTCGAATCTACCTCCTGAAATCTGTTTCCTGCAATTCTGCCTTGATTTCAAATCCTCTTCTTTGCCTTCCCTCAATATATTTGTGGATGAGAGTTATCATTTATAACTCTGCAGGTTTGTGAATTGCAGTGCCCTGAACCTCCATTTTACAACTCGCTTTTTAGGGAGCTGGCCGCAAAAGCGCAGGATGGCTTCAGCCCCTGTTCTGGTTCCGGGGGGCAGGCTGAGCCTGTGGTTAATTCTTCTTCCTGATGGGAAAATAGAGTGACCTGTGCCTGTCCCAACACCAAGAGCTAGTCTTTCGTTGGTTCCACGTCTTCCCGTTCATCCTCAGTACAAATTGCAACCTGTACGGAACAGGAGGTTAAAGGTGCTGATGCTCCAAGGAGGGAGATTGCTAGTAAAGTGGCTGGAATGGCGAACCCGGGCACAAGCAGATGAGAAATGAGGTGCGTTTTAGAAACCTTTCCCCATCACACGGTGTACCATCTTCTGGGTATCTCATGCATGTTTTCAATGTAGGAAGATGCCCTTGAACCTGGAGATTTGGGACCCATGCGATGGGTACCACGCAGTATTACTTTAAAGGGTCTGCGTTTGCTCACCCAACCTCACCAAACCTCTCAGCCGCAACAGTGTCCACCCTTATGTCTCATCCAGCTGTGGGTCTAGATATGGTCAATCCAGGTTGCATCACAGCCCCTGAACGCATTGTGTAAGAATTTCTCTCTCTTTCACTGTCTTTGTTTCATGGGTTTTTCAAAGTAATTTATTTTTATAATGGGGTTTAGCTGCTTTTCACTGCTGTGTTTATGCCGCTTTTTACCCACTTGACACACTAACAGAGAGATATCAATACATAGGTTTTAAGATTATTACTAGTCAGATATATTCTTGTGTGGTGAATAGGGCGTGTTGAGTCCAGTTCTCTGAGCAAGGAGTAGGTCTTGCCTATTACATATTGGGTTTATGGAACGGTATCTGAGCTAATTTGAAACCCTTGTTTTATGTATCACCCCACCTCACCTTTCCCGTTAAGCAGCCATAGTGTGTTTTCTGCATGTGTGACTCTGTTCTGTTTTGTAATTCAGTTCAAGTGTAACGGTTTTTACATTCCCTCTATAAGTGATACCTTATGAGAAGTGTCCTTTGCTGTGTGACTTATTTCACTTAGAGTCGTCGTACCTAAATCCACTCATCATGCTGCTACTAGCCTTATGACATTGATTTCACGGCTGAGTGATATTCCATTGTACATAAGGACCACAACTTCTTTATCCATTTTTCTCTTTCCTGGGATATTGAAGGTGGAATGAAGTGGAGGTCCTTGTCAACAGAGCAGCCCTAAACTTTGGGGTGCTTGTGTCTTGCTGATTTTTCATTTTCCCAATTTATACCCCCATGAGTGGAAGTGCCCTATGCTCTCTAAGCTTTGCTTTTTAGACGTTTCAGGACTCACCGTACACTTCTCCAGAGTGGCTGTTGACAATTTACATCCCGCCCATCAGTGTAGCAAGGCTCCCATTTCTCCATGGCCTGTCCTGCATTTCTGGTTTTGACACTTTTTTCAGCATGGCTCTTTTGACCGATGGGAAGCGAGACATCTTTGTAGCGCTGATTTGCCTTTCCAGGTTGCTTGGTTGGCCAAAAAGGGCGTATGCGTTTTTTCCTGAATATATTCAGGAAAAAACGCATACGCCCTTTTTGGCCAAGGGCATCATTGTCAACGTTTTGCCGCTTTTCATGTGCTTTAAAGGCGATTCGAATCTACCTCCTGAAATCTGTTTCCTGCAATTCTGCCTTGATTTCAAATCCTCTTCTTTGCCTTCCCTCAATATATTTGTGGATGAGAGTTATCATTTATAAGTCTGCAGGTTTGTGAATTGCAGTGCCCTGAACCTCCATTTTACAACTCGCTTTTTAGGGAGCTGGCCGCAAAAGCGCAGGATGGCTTCAGGCCCTGTTCTGGTTCCGGGGGGCAGGCTGAGCCTGTGGTTAATTCTTCTTCCTGATGGGAAAATAGAGTGACCTGTGCCTGTCCCAACACCAAGAGCTAGTCTTTCATTGGTTCCACGTCTTCCCGTTCATCCTCAGGACAAATTGCAACCTGTACGGAACAGGAGGTTAAAGGTGCTGATGCTCCAAGGAGGGAGATTGCTAGTAAAGTGGCTGGAATGGCGAACCCGGGCACAAGCAAATGAGAAATGAGGTGCGTTTTAGAAACCTTTCCCCATCACACGGTGTACCATCTTCTGGGTATCTCATGCATGTTTTCGATGTAGGAAGATGCCCTTGAACCTGGAGATTTGGGACCCATGCGATGAGTACCACGCAGTATTAATTTAAAGGGTCTGCGTTTGCTCACCCAACCTCACCAAACCTCTCAGCCGCAACAGTGTCCACCCTTAGGCCTCATCCAGCTGTGGGTCTAGATATGGTCAATCCAGGTTGCATCACAGCCCCTGAACGCATTGTGTAAGAATTTCTCTCTCTTTCACTGTCTTTGTTTCATGGGTTTTTCAAAATAATTTATTTTTATAATGGGGTTTAGCTGCTTTTCACTGCTGTGTTTATGCCGCTTTTTACCCACTTGACACACTAACAGAGAGATATCAATACATAGGTTTTAAGATTATTACTAGTCAGATATATTCTTGTGTGGTGAATAGGGCGTGTTGAGTCCAGTTCTCTGAGCAAGGAGTAGGTCTTGTCTATTACATATTGGGTTTATGGAACGGTATCTGAGCTAATTTGAATCCTTTGTTTTATGTATCACCCCACCTCACCTTTCCCGTTAAGCAGCCATAGTGTGTTTTCTGCATGTGTGACTCTGTTCTGTTTTCTGATTCAGTTCAAGTGTAACGGTTTTTACATTCCCTCTATAAGTGATACCTTATGAGAAGTGTCCTTTTCTGTGTGACTTATTTCACTTAGAATCGTCGTACCTAAATCCACTCATCATGCTGCTACTAGCCTTATGACATTGATTTCATGGCTGAGTGATATTCCATTGTACATAAGGACCACAACTTCTTTATCCATTTTTCTCTTTCCTGGGATATTGAAGGTGGAATGAAGTGGAGGTCCTTGTCAACAGAGCAGCCCTAAACTTTGGGGTGCTTGTGTCTTGCTGATTTTTCATTTTCCCAATTTATACCCCCATGAGTGGAAGTGCCCTATGCTCTCTAAGCTGTGTTTTTTAGATGTTTCAGGACACACCGTACGCTTCTGCAGAGTGGCTGTTGGCAATTTACATCCCGCCCATCAGTATAGGAAGGCTCCCATTTCTCCATGGCCTGTCCTGCATTTCTGGTTTTGACATTTTTTTCAGCATGGCCCTTTTGACCGATGGGAAGCGAGACTTGTTTGTAGCGCTGATTTGCCTTTCCAGGTTACTTGGTTGGCCAAAAAGGGCGTATGCGTTTTTTCCTGAATATATTCAGGAAAAAACGCATACGCCCTTTTTGGCCAAGGGCATCATTGTCAACGTTTTGCCGCTTTTCATGTGCTTTAAATGCGATTCGAATCTACCTCCTGAAATCTGTTTCCTGCAATTCTGCCTTGATTTCAAATCCTCTTCTTTGCCTTCCCTCAATATATTTGTGGATGAGAGTTATCATTTATAACTCTGCAGGTTTGTGAATTGCAGTGCCCTGAACCTCCATTTTACAACTCGCTTTTTAGGGAGCTGGCCGCAAAAGCGCAGGATGGCTTCAGGCCCTGTTCTGGTTCCGGGGGGCAGGCTGAGCCTGTGGTTAATTCTTCTTCCTGATGGGAAAATAGAGTGACCTGTG
Source organism: Balaenoptera borealis (assembly GCF_965194805.1). NCBI lineage: Eukaryota > Metazoa > Chordata > Mammalia > Artiodactyla > Balaenopteridae > Balaenoptera > Balaenoptera borealis. The sequence continues at coordinate 69,867,391 of NC_138878.1, forward strand.
CCTGTCCCAACACCAAGAGCTAGTCTTTCATTGGTTCCACGTCTTCCCGTTCATCCTCAGGAGAAATTGCAACCTGTACGGAACAGGAGGTTAAAGGTGCTGATGCTCCAAGGAGGGAGATTGCTAGTAAAGTGGCTGGAATGGCGAACCCGGGCACAAGCAGATGAGAAATGAGGTGCGTTTTAGAAACCTATCCCCATCACACGGTGTACCATCTTCTGGGTATCTCATGCATGTTTTCGATGTAGGAAGATGCCCTTGAACCTGGAGATTTGGGACCCATGCGATGGGTACCACGCAGTATTACTTTAAAGGGTCTGCGTTTGCTCACCCAACCTCACCAAACCTCTCAGCCGCAACAGTGTCCACCCTTATGTCTCATCCAGCTGTGGGTCTAGATATGGTCAATCCAGGTTTCATCACAGCCCCTGAACGCATTGTGTAAGAATTTCGCTCTCTTTCATTGTCTTTGTTTCACGGGTTTTTCAAAGTAATTTATTTTTATAATGGGGTTTAGCTGCTTTTCACTGCTGTGTTTATGCCGCTTTACACCCACTTGACACACTAACAGAGAGATATCAATACATAGGTTTTAAGATTATTACTAGTCAGATATATTCTTGTGCGGTGAATAGGGCGTGTTGAGTCCAGTTCTCTGAGCAAGGAGTAGGTCTTGTCTATTACATATTGGGTTTATGGAACGGTATCTGAGCTAATTTGAAACCCTTGTTTTATGTATCACCCCACCTCACCTTTCCCGTTAAGCAGCCATAGTGTGTTTTCTGCATGTGTGACTCTGTTCTGTTTTGTAATTCAGTTCAAGTGTAACGGTTTTTACATTCCCTCTATCAGTGATACCTTATGAGAAGTGTCCTTTTCTGTGTGACTTATTTCACTTAGAGTCGTCGTACCTAAATCCACTCATCATGCTGCTACTAGCCTTATGACATTGATTTCATGGCTGAGTGATATTCCATTGTATATAAGGACCACAACTTCTTTATCCATTTTTCTCTTTCCTGGGATATTGAAGGTGGAATGAAGTGGAGGTCCTTGTCAACAGAGCAGCCCTAAACTTTGGGGTGCTTGTGTCTTGCTGATTTTTCATTTTCCCAATTTATACCCCCATGAGTGGAAGTGCCCTATGCTCTCTAAGCTTTGCTTTTTAGACGTTTCAGGACTCACCGTACACTTCTCCAGAGTGGCTGTTGACAATTTACATCCCGCCCATCAGTGTAGCAAGGCTCCCATTTCTCCATGGCCTGTCCTGCATTTCTGGTTTTGACACTTTTTTCAGCATGGCCCTTTTGACCGATGGGAAGCGAGACTTGTTTGTAGCGCTGATTTGCCTTTCCAGGTTGCTTGGTTGGCCAAAAAGGGCGTATGCGTTTTTTCCTGAATATATTCAGGAAAAAACGCATACGCCCTTTTTGGCCAAGGGCATCATTGTCAACGTTTTGCCGCTTTTCATGTGCTTTAAAGGCGATTCGAATCTACCTTCTGAAATCTGTTTCCTGCAATTCTGCCTTGATTTCAAATCCTCTTCTTTGCCTTCCCTCAATATATTTGTGGATGAGAGTTATCATTTATAACTCTGCAGGTTTGTGAATTGCAGTGCCCTGAACCTCCATTTTACAACTCGCTTTTTAGGGAGCTGGCCGCAAAAGCGCAGGATGGCTTCAGGCCCTGTTCTGGTTCCGGGGGGCAGGCTGAGCCTGTGGTTAATTCTTCTTCCTGATGGGAAAATAGAGTGACCTGTGCCTGTCCCAACACCAAGAGCTAGTCTTTCATTGGTTCCACGTCTTCCCGTTCATCCTCAGTACAAATTGCAACCTGTACGGAACAGGAGGTTAAAGGTGCTGATGCTCCAAGGAGGGAGATTGCTAGTAAAGTGGCTGGAATGGCGAACCCGGGCACAAGCAGATGAGAAATGAGGTGCGTTTTAGAAACCTTTCCCCATCACACGGTGTACCATCTTCGGGGTATCTCATGCATGTTTTCGATGTAGGAAGATGCCCTTGAACCTGGAGATTTGGGACCCATGCAATGGGTACCACGCAGTATTACTTTAAAGGGTCTGCGTTTGCTCACCCAACCTCACCAAACCTCTCAGCCGCAACAGTGTCCACCCTTAGGTCTCATCCAGCTGTGGGTCTAGATATGGTCAATCCAGGTTGCATCACAGCCCCTGAACGCATTGTGTAAGAATTTCTCTCTCTTTCACTGTCTTTGTTTCATGGGTTTTTCAAAATAATTTATTTTTATAATGGGGTTTAGCTGCTTTTCACTGCTATGTTTATGCCGCTTTTTACCCACTTGACACACTAACAGAGAGATATCAATACATAGGTTTTAAGATTATTACTAGTCAGATATATTCTTGTGTGGTGAATAGGGCGTGTTGAGTCCAGTTCTCTGAGCAAGGAGTAGGTCTTGTCTATTACATATTGGGTTTATGGAACGGTATCTGAGCTAATTTGAATCCCTTGTTTTATGTATCACCCCACCTCACCTTTCCCGTTAAGCAGCCATAGTGTGTTTTCTGCATGTGTGACTCTGTTCTGTTTTCTGATTCAGTTCAAGTGTAACGGTTTTTACATTCCCTCTATAAGTGATACCTTATGAGAAGTGTCCTTTTCTGTGTGACTTATTTCACTTAGAATCGTCGTACCTAAATCCACTCATCATGCTGCTACTAGTCTTATGACATTGATTTCATGGCTGAGTGATATTCCATTGTACATAAGGACCACAACTTCTTTATCCTTTTTTCTCTTTCCTGGGATATTGAAGGTGGAATGAAGTGGAGGTCCTTGTCAACAGAGCAGCCCTAAACTTTGGGGTGCTTGTGTCTTGCTGATTTTTCATTTTCCCAATTTATACCCCCATGAGTGGAAGTGCCCTATGCTCTCTAAGCTGTGTTTTTTAGATGTTTCAGGACACACCGTACACTTCTGCAGAGTGGCTGTTGGCAATTTACATCCCGCCCATCAGTATAGGATGGCTCCCATTTCTCCATGGCCTGTCCTGCATTTCTGGTTTTGACATTTTTTTCAGCATGGCCCTTTTGACCGATGGGAAGCGAGACTTGTTTGTAGCGCTGATTTGCCTTTCCAGGTTACTTGGTTGGCCAAAAAGGGCGTATGCGTCTTTTCCTGAATATATTCAGGAAAAAACGCATACGCCCTTTTTGGCCAAGGGCATCATTGTCAACGATTTTCTGCTTTTCATGTGATTTAAAGGCGATTCGAATCTACCTCCTGAAATCTGTTTCCTGCAATTCTGCCTTGATTTCAAATCCTCTTCTTTGCCTTCCCTCAATATATTTGTGGATGAGAGTTATCATTTATAACTCTGCAGGTTTGTGAATTGCAGTGCCCTGAACCTCCATTTTACAACTCGCTTTTTAGGGAGCTGGCCGCAAAAGCGCAGGATGGCTTCAGGCCCGGTTCTGGTTCCGGGGGGCAGGCTGATCCTGTGGTTAATTCTTCTTCCTGATGGGAAAATAGAGTGACCTGTGCCTGTCCCAACACCAAGAGCTAGTCTCTCGTTGGTTCCACGTCTTCCCGTTTATCCTCAGGACAAATTGCAACCTGTACGGAACAGGAGGTTAAAGGTGCTGATGCTCCAAGGAGGGAGATTGCTAGTAAAGTGGCTGGAATGGCGAACCCGGGCACAAGCAGATGAGAAATGAGGTGCGTTTTAGAAACCTATCCCCATCACACGGTGTACCATCTTCTGGGTATCTCATGCATGTTTTCGATGTAGGAAGATGCCCTTGAACCTGGAGATATGGGACCCATGCGATGGGTACCACGCAGTATTACTTTAAAGGGTCTGCGTTTGCTCACCCAACCTCACCAAACCTCTCAGCCGCAACAGTGTCCACCCTTATGTCTCATCCAGCTGTGGGTCTAGATATGGTCAATCCAGGTTGCATCACAGCCCCTGAACGCATTGTGTAAGAATTTCTCTCTCTTTCACTGTCTTTGTTTCATGGGTTTTTCAAAATAATTTATTTTTATAATGGGGTTTAGCTGCTTTTCACTGCTGTGTTTATGCCGCTTTTTACCCACTTGACACACTAACAGAGAGATATCAATACATAGGTTTTAAGATTATTACTAGTCAGATATATTCTTGTGTGGTGAATAGGGCGTGTTGAGTCCAGTTCTCTGAGCAAGGAGTAGGTCTTGTCTATTACATATTGGGTTTATGGAACGGTATCTGAGCTAATTTGAATCCTTTGTTTTATGTATCACCCCACCTCACCTTTCCCGTTAAGCAGCCATAGTGTGTTTTCTGCATGTGTGACTCTGTTCTGTTTTCTGATTCAGTTCAAGTGTAACGGTTTTTACATTCCCTCTATAAGTGATACCTTATGAGAAGTGTCCTTTTCTGTGTGACTTATTTCACTTAGAATCGTCGTACCTAAATCCACTCATCATGCTGCTACTAGCCTTATGACATTGATTTCATGGCTGAGTGATATTCCATTGTACATAAGGACCACAACTTCTTTATCCATTTTTCTCTTTCCTGGGATATTGAAGGTGGAATGAAGTGGAGGTCCTTGTCAACAGAGCAGCCCTAAACTTTGGGGTGCTTGTGTCTTGCTGATTTTTCATTTTCCCAATTTATACCCCCATGAGTGGAAGTGCCCTATGCTCTCTAAGCTGTGTTTTTTAGATGTTTCAGGACACACCGTACACTTCTGCAGAGTGGCTGTTGGCAATTTACATCCCGCCCATCAGTATAGGAAGGCTCCCATTTCTCCATGGCCTGTCCTGCATTTCTGGTTTTGACATTTTTTTCAGCATGGCCCTTTTGACCGATGGGAAGCGAGACTTGTTTGTAGCGCTGATTTGCCTTTCCAGGTTACTTGGTTGGCCAAAAAGGGCGTATGCGTTTTTTCCTGAATATATTCAGGAAAAAACGCATACGCCCTTTTTGGCCAAGGGCATCATTGTCAACGTTTTGCCGCTTTTCATGTGCTTTAAATGCGATTCGAATCTACCTCCTGAAATCTGTTTCCTGCAATTCTGCCTTGATTTCAAATCCTCTTCTTTGCCTTCCCTCAATATATTTGTGGATGAGAGTTATCATTTATAACTCTGCAGGTTTGTGAATTGCAGTGCCCTGAACCTCCATTTTACAACTCGCTTTTTAGGGAGCTGGCCGCAAAAGCGCAGGATGGCTTCAGGCCCTGTTCTGGTTCCGGGGGGCAGGCTGAGCCTGTGGTTAATTTTTCTTCCTGATGGGAAAATAGAGTGACCTGTGCCTGTCCCAACACCAAGAGCTAGTCTCTCATTGGTTCCACGTATTCCCGTTCATCCTCAGTACAAATTGCAACCTGTACGGAACAGGAGGTTAAAGGTGCTGATGCTTCAAGGAGGGAGATTGCTAGTAAAGTGGCTGGAATTGCGAACCCGGGCACAAGCAGATGAGAAATGAGGTGCGTTTTAGAAACCTTTCCCCATCACACGGTGTACCATCTTCTGGGTATCTCATGCATGTTTTCGATGTAGGAAGATGCCCTTGAACCTGGAGATTTGGGACCCATGCGATGGGTACCACGCAGTATTACTTTAAAGGGTCTGCATTTGCTCACCCAACCTCACCAAACCTCTCAGCCGCAACAGTGTCCACCCTTATGTCTCATCCAGCTGTGGGTCTAGATATGGTCAATCCAGGTTGCATCACAGCCCCTGAACGCATTGTGTAAGAATTTCGCTCTCTTTCACTGTCTTTGTTTCATGGGTTTTTCAAAGTAATTTATTTTTATAATGGGGTTTAGCTGCTTTTCACTGCTGTGTTTATGCCGCTTTTTACCCACTTGACACACTAACAGGGAGATATCAATACATAGGTTTTAAGATTATTACTAGTCAGATATATTCTTGTGCGGTGAATAGGGCGTGTTGAGTCCAGTTCTCTGAGCAAGGAGTAGGTCTTGTCTATTACATATTGGGTTTATGGAACGGTATCTGAGCTAATTTGAAACCCTTGTTTTATGTATCACCCCACCTCACCTTTCCCGTTAAGCAGCCATAATGTGTTTTCTGCATGTGTGACTCTGTTCTGTTTTGTAATTCAGTTCAAGTGTAACGGTTTTTACATTCCCTCTATAAGTGATACCTTATGAGAAGTGTCCTTTTCTGTGTGACTTATTTCACTTAGAGTCGTCGTACCTAAATCCACTCATCATGCTGCTACTACCCTTATGAGAGTAATTTCATGGCTGAGTGATATTCCATTGTACATAAGGACCACAACTTCTTTATCCATTTTTCTCTTTCCTGGGATATTGAAGGTGGAATGAAGTGGAGGTCCTTGTCAACAGAGCAGCCCTAAACTTTGGGGTGCTTGTGTCTTGCTGATTTTTAATTTTCCCAATTTATACCCCCATGAGTGGAAGTGCCCTATGCTCTCTAAGCTTTGCTTTTTAGACGTTTCAGGACTCACCGTACGCTTCTGCAGAGTGGCTGTTGACAATTTACATCCCGCCCATCAGTGTAGCAATGCTCCCATTTCTCCATGGCCTGTCCTGCATTTCTGGTTTTGACACTTTTTTCAGCATGGCCCTTTTGACCGATGGGAAGCGAGACATCTTTGTAGCGCTGATTTGCCTTTCCAGGTTGCTTGGTTGGCCAAAAAGGGCGTATGCGTTTTTTCCTGAATATATTCAGGAAAAAACGCATACGCCCTTTTTGGCCAAGGGCATCATTGTCAACGTTTTGCCGCTTTTCATGTGCTTTAAAGGCGATTCGAATCTACCTCCTGAAATCTGTTTCCTGCAATTCTGCCTTTATTTCAAATCCTCTTCTTTGCCTTCCCTCAATATATTTGTGGATGAGAGTTATCATTTATAAGTCTGCAGGTTTGTGAATTGTAGTGCCCTGAACCTCCATTTTACAACTCGCTTTTTAGAGAGCTGGCCTCAATAGCGCAGGATGGCTTCAGGCCCTGTTTTGGTTCCGGGTGGCAGGCTGAGCCTGTGGTTAATTCTTCTTCCTGATGGGAAAATAGAGTGACCTGTGCCTGTCCCAACACCAAGAGCTAGTCTCTCATTGGTTCCACGTCTTCCAGTTCATCCTCAGGACAAATTGCAACCTGTACAGAACAGGAGGTTAAAGGTGCTGGTGCTCGAAGTAGGGAGATTGCTAGTAAAGCGGCTGGAATAGCGAACCCGGCCACAAGGAGATGAGAAATGAGGTGCGTTTTAGAAACCTTTCCACATCACACGGTGTACCATCTTCTGGGTTTCTCATGCATGTTTTCGATGTAGGAAGATGCCCTTGAACCTGGAGATTTGTGACCCATGCGATGGGTACCATGCAGTATTACTGTAAAGGGTCTGCGTTTGCTCACCCAACCTCACCAAACCTCTCAGCCCCAAGAGTGTCCACCCTTATGTCTCATCCAGCTGTGGGTCTAGATATGGTCAATCCAGGTTGCATCACAGCCCCTGAACGAATTGTGTAAGAATTTCGCTCTCTTTCACTGTCTTTGTTTCATGGGTTATTCAAAGTAATTTATTTTTATAATGGGGTTTAGCTGCTTTTCACTTCTGTATTTATGCCGCTTTACACCCACTTGACACACTAACAGAGAGATATCTATACATAGGTTTTAAGATTATTACTAGTCAGATATATTCTTGTGCGGTGAATAGGGCGTGTTGAGTCCAGTTCTCTGAGCAAGGAGTAGGTCTTGTCTATTACATATTGGTTTTATGGAACGGTATCTGAGCTAATTTGAAACCCTTGTTTTATGTATCACCCCACCTCACCTTTCCCGTGAAGCAGCCATAGTGTGTTTTCTGCATGTGTGACTCTGTTCTGTTTTGTAATTCAGTTCAAGTGTAACGGTTTTTACATTCCCTCTATCAGTGATACCTTATGAGAAGTGTCCTTTTCTGTGTGACTTATTTCACTTAGAATCGTCGTACCTAAATCCACTCATCATGCTGCTACTAGCCTTATGACAGTGATTTCATGGCTGAGTGATATTCCATTGTACATAAGGACCACAACTTCTTTATCCATTTTTCTCTTTCCTGGGATATTGAAGGTGGAATGAAGTGGAGGTCCTTGTCAACAGAGCAGCCCTAAACTTTGGGGTGCTTGTGTCTTGCTGATTTTTAATTTTCCCAATTTATACCCCCATGAGTGGAAGTGCCCTATGCTCTCTAAGCTTTGCTTTTTAGACGTTTCAGGACTCACCGTACGCTTCTCCAGAGTGGCTGTTGACAATTTACATCCCGCCCATCAGTGTAGCAAGGCTCCCATTTCTCCATGGCCTGTCCTGCATTTCTGGTTTTGACACTTTTTTCAGCAGGGCCCTTTTGACCGATGGGAAGCGAGACATCTTTGTAGCGCTGATTTGCCTTTCCAGGTTGCTTGGTTGGCCAAAAAGGGCGTATGCGTTTTTTCCTGAATATATTCAGGAAAAAACGCATACGCCCTTTTTGGCCAAGGGCATCATTGTCAACGTTTTGCCGCTTTTCATGTGCTTTAAAGGCGATTCGAATCTACCTCCTGAAATCTGTTTCCTGCAATTCTGCCTTGATTTCAAATCCTCTTCTTTGCCTTCCCTCAATATATTTGTGGACGAGAGTTATCATTTATAACTCTGCAGGTTTGTGAATTGCAGTGCCCTGAACCTCCATTTTACAACTCGCGTTTTTGGGAGATGGCCGCAAAAGCGCACGATGGCTTCAGGCCCTGTTCTGGTTCCGGGGGCAGGCTGAGCCTGTGGTTAATTCTTCTTCCTGATGGGAAAATAGAGTGACCTGTGCCTGTCCCAACACCAAGAGATAGTCTCTCATTGGTTTCACGTCTTCCCGTTCATCCTCAGGACAAATTGCAACCTGTACGGAACAGGAGGTTAAAGGTGATGATGCTCCAAGGAGGGAGATTGCTAGTAAAGTGGCTGCAATGGCGAACCCGAGCACAAGGAGATGAGAAATGAGGTGCGTTTTAGAAACCTTTCCCCATCACACGGTGTACCATCTTCTGGGTTTCTCATGCATGTTTTCGATGTAGGAAGATTCCCTTGAACCTGGAGATTTGGGACCCATGCGATGGGTACCACGCAGTATTACTTGAAAGGGTCTGCGTTTGCTCACCCAACCTCACCAAACCTCTCAGCCGCAACAGTGTCCACCCTTATATCTCATCCAGCTGTGGGTCTAGATATGGTCAATCCAGGTTGCATCACAGCCCCTGAACGCATTGTGTAAGAATTTCTCTCTCTTTCACTGTCTTTGTTTCATGGGTTTTTCAAAGTAATTTATTTTTATAATGGGGTTTAGCTGCTTTTCACTGCTGTGTTTATGCCGCTTTTTACCCACTTGACACACTAACAGAGAGATATCAATACATAGGTTTTAAGATTATTACTAGTCAGATATATTCTTGTGCGGTGAATAGGGCGTGTTGAGTCCAGTTCTCTGAGCAAGGAGTAGGTCTTGTCTATTACATATTGGGTTTATGGAACGGTATCTGAGCTAATTTGAAACCCTTGTTTTATGTATCACCCCACCTCACCTTTCCCGTTAAGCAGCCATAGTGTGTTTTCTGCATGTGTGACTCTGTTCTGTTTTGTAATTCAGTTCAAGTGTAACGGTTTTTACATTCCCTCTATAAGTGATACCTTATGAGAAGTGTCCTTTTCTGTGTGACTTATTTCACTTAGAGTCGTCGTACCTAAATCCACTCATCATGCTGCTACTAGCCTTATGACATTGATTTCACGGCTGAGTGATATTCCATTGTACATAAGGACCACAACTTCTTTATCCATTTTTCTCTTTCCTGGGATATTGAAGGTGGAATGAAGTGGAGGTCCTTGTCAACAGAGCAGCCCTAAACTTTGGGGTGCTTGTGTCTTGCTGATTTTTCATTTTCCCAATTTATACCCCCATGAGTGGAAGTGCCCTATGCTCTCTAAGCTTTGCTTTTTAGACGTTTCAGGACTCACCGTACACTTCTCCAGAGTGGCTGTTGACAATTTACATCCCGCCCATCAGTGTAGCAAGGCTCCCATTTCTCCATGGCCTGTCCTGCATTTCTGGTTTTGACACTTTTTTCAGCATGGCCCTTTTGACCGATGGGAAGCGAGACATCTTTGTAGCGCTGATTTGCCTTTCCAGGTTGCTTGGTTGGCCAAAAAGGGCGTATGCATTTTTTCCTGAATATATTCAGGAAAAAACGCATACGCCCTTTTTGGCCAAGGGCATCATTGTCAACGTTTTGCCGCTTTTCATGTGCTTTAAAGGCGATTCGAATCTACCTCCTGAAATCTGTTTCCTGCAATTCTGCCTTGATTTCAAATCCTCTTCTTTGCCTTCCCTCAATATATTTGTGGATGAGAGTTATCATTTATAAGTCTGCAGGTTTGTGAATTGCAGTGCCCTGAACCTCCATTTTACAACTTGCTTTTTAGGGAGCTGGCCGCAAAAGCGCAGGATGGCTTCAGGCGCTGTTCTGGTTCCGGGGGGCAGGCTGAGCCTGTGGTTAATTTTTCTTCCTGATGGGAAAATAGAGTGACCTGTGCCTGTCCCAACACCAAGAGCTAGTCTTTCATTGGTTCCACGTATTCCCGTTCATCCTCAGTACAAATTGCAACCTGTACGGAACAGGAGGTTGAAGGTGCTGATGCTTCAAGGAGGGAGATTGCTAGTAAAGTGGCTGGAATGGCGAACCCGGGCACAAGCAGATGAGAAATGAGGTGCGTTTTAGAAACCTTTCCCCATCACACGGTGTACCATCTTCTGGGTATCTCATGCATGTTTTCGATGTAGGAAGATGCCCTTGAACCTGGAGATTTGGGACCCATGCGATGGGTACCACGCAGTATTACTTTAAAGGGTCTGCGTTTGCTCCACCAACCTCACCAAACCTCTCAGCCGCAACAGTGTCCACCCTTAGGTCTCATCCAGCTGTGGGTCTAGATATGGTCAATCCAGGTTGCATCACAGCCCCTGAACGCATTGTGTAAGAATTTCGCTCTCTTTCACTGTCTTTGTTTCATGGGTTTTTCAAAGTAATTTATTTTTATAATGGGGTTTAGCTGCTTTTCACTGCTGTGTTTATGCCGCTTTACACCCACTTGACACACTAACAGAGAGATATCTATACATAGGTTTTTAGATTATTACTAGTCAGATATATTCTTGTGCGGTGAATAGGGCGTGTTGAGTCCAGTTCTCTGAGCAAGGAGTAGGTCTTGTCTATTACATATTGGGTTTATGGAACGGTATCTGAGCTAATTTGAAACCCTTGTTTTATGTATCACCCCACCTCACCTTTCCCGTTAAGCAGCCATAGTGTGTTTTCTGCATGTGTGACTCTGTTCTGTTTTGTAATTCAGTTCAAGTGTAACGGTTTTTACATTCCCTCTATCAGTGATACCTTATGAGAAGTGTCCTTTTCTGTGTGACTTATTTCACTTAGAGTCGTTGTACCTAAATCCACTCATCATGCTGCTACTAGCCTTATGACATTGATTTCACGGCTGAGTGATATTCCATTGTACATAAGGACCACAACTTCTTTATCCATTTTTCTCTTTCCTGGGATATTGAAGGTGGAATGAAGTGGAGGTCCTTGTCAACAGAGCAGCCCTAAACTTTGGGGTGCTTGTGTCTTGCTGATTTTTAATTTTCCCAATTTATACCCCCATGAGTGGAAGTGCCCTATGCTCTCTAAGCTTTGCTTTTTAGACGTTTCAGGACTCACCGTACGCTTCTCCAGAGTGGCTGTTGACAATTTACATCCCGCCCATCAGTGTAGCAAGGCTCCCATTTCTCCATGGCCTGTCCTGCATTTCTGGTTTTGACACTTTTTTCAGCATGGCCCTTTTGACCGATGGGAAGCGAGACATCTTTGTAGCGCTGATTTGCCTTTCCAGGTTGCTTGGTTGGCCAAAAAGGGCGTATGCGTTTTTTCCTGAATATATTCAGGAAAAAACGCATACGCCCTTTTTGGCCAAGGGCATCATTGTCAACGTTTTGCCGCTTTTCATGTGCTTTAAAGGCGATTCGAATCTACCTCCTGAAATCTGTTTCCTGCAATTCTGCCTTGATTTCAAATCCTCTTCTTTGCCTTCCCTCAATATATTTGTGGACGAGAGTTATCATTTATAACTCTGCAGGTTTGTGAATTGCAGTGCCCTGAACCTCCATTTTACAACTCGCGTTTTTGGGAGATGGCCGCAAAAGCGCAGGATGGCTTCAGGCCCTGTTCTTGTTCCGGGGGGCAGGCTGAGCCTGTGGTTAATTCTTCTTCCTGATGGGAAAATAGAGTGACCTGTGCCTGTCCCAACACCAAGAGATAGTCTCTCATTGGTTTCACGTCTTCCCGTTCATCCTCAGGACAAATTGCAACCTGTACGGAACAGGAGGTTAAAGGTGATGATGCTCCAAGGAGGGAGATTGCTAGTAAAGTGGCTGGAATGGCGAACCCGAGCACAAGGAGATGAGAAATGAGGTGCGTTTTAGAAACCTTTCCCCATCACACGGTGTACCATCTTCTGGGTTTCTCATGCATGTTTTCGATGTAGGAAGATGCCCTTGAACCTGGAGATTTGGGACCCATGCGATGGGTACCACGCAGTATTACTTTAAAGGGGCTGCGTTTGCTCACCCAACCTCACCAAACCTCTCAGCCGCAACAGTGTCCACCCTTATGTCTCATCCAGCTGTGGGTCTAGATATGGTCAATCCAGGTTGCATCACAGCCGCTGAACGCATTGTGTAAGAATTTCGCTCTCTTTCACTGTCTTTGTTTCATGGGTTTTTCAAAGTAATTTATTTTTATAATGGGGTTTAGCTGCTTTTCACTGCTGTGTTTATGCCGCTTTACACCCACTTGACACACTAACAGAGAGATATCAATACATAGGTTTTAAGATTATTACTAGTCAGATATATTCTTGTGCGGTGAATAGGGCGTGTTGAGTCCAGTTCTCTGAGCAAGGAGTAGGTCTTGTCTATTACATATTGGTTTTATGGAACGGTATCTGAGCTAATTTGAAACCCTTGTTTTATGTATCACCCCACCTCACCTTTCCCGTTAAGCAGCCATAGTGTGTTTTCTGCATGTGTGACTCTGTTCTGTTTTGTAATTCAGTTCAAGTGTAACGGTTTTTACATTCCCTCTATAAGTGATACCTTATGAGAAGTGTCCTTTTCTGTGTGACTTATTTCACTTAGAGTCGTCGTACCTAAATCCACTCATCATGCTGCTACTAGCCTTATGACATTGATTTCACGCCTGAATGATATTCCATTGTACATATGGACCACAACTTCTTTATCCATTTTTCTCTTTCCTGGGATATTGAAGGTGGAATGAAGTGGAGGTCCTTGTCAACAGAGCAGCCCTAAACTTTGGGGTGCTTGTGTCTTGCTGATTTTTAATTTTCCCAATTTATACCCCCATGAGTGGAAGTGCCCTATGCTCTCTAAGCTTTGCTTTTTAGACGTTTCAGGACTCACCGTACACTTCTCCAGAGTGGCTGTTGACAATTTACATCCCGCCCATCAGTGTAGCAAGGCTCCCATTTCTCCATGGCCTGTCCTGCATTTTTGGTTTTGAGACTTTTTTCAGCATGGCCCTTTTGACCGATGGGAAGCGAGACATCTTTGTAGCGCTGATTTGCCTTTCCAGGTTGCTTGGTTGGCCAAAAAGGGCGTATGCGTTTTTTCCTGAATATATTCAGGAAAAAACGCATACGCCCTTTTTGGCCAAGGGCATCATTGTCAACGTTTTGCCGCTTTTCATGTGCTTTAAAGGCGATTCGAATGTACCTCCTGAAATCTGTTTCCTGCAATTCTGCCTTGATTTCAAATCCTCTTCTTTGCCTTCCCTCAATATATTTGTGGATGAGAGTTATCATTTATAACTCTGCAGGTTTGTGAATTGCAGTGCCCTGAACCTCCATTTTACAACTCGCTTTTTAGGGAGCTGGCCGCAAAAGCGCAGGATGCCTTCAGGCCCTGTTCTGGTTCCGGGGGCAGGCTGAGCCTGTGGTTAATTCTTCTTCCTGATGGGAAAATAGAGTGACCTGTGCCTGTCCCAACACCAAGAGCTAGTCTCTCATTGGTTCCACGTCTTCCCGTTCACCCTCAGGACAAATTGCAACCTGTACGGAGCAGGAGGTTAAAGGTGCTGATGCTCCAAGTAGGGAGATTGCTAGTAAAGCGGCTGGAATAGCGAACCCGGCCACAAGGAGATGAGAAATGAGGTGCGTTTTAGAAACCTTTCCCCATCACACGGTGTACCATCTTCTGGGTTTCTCATGCATGTTTTCGATGTAGGAAGATGCCCTTGAACCTGGAGATTTGGGACCCATGCGATGGGTACCACGCAGTATTACTTGAAAGGGTCTGCGTTTGCTCACCCAACCTCACCAAACCTCTCAGCCCCAAGAGTGTCCACCCTTATGTCTCATCCAGCTGTGGGTCTAGATATGGTCAATCCAGGTTGCATCACAGCCCGTGAACGCATTGTGTAAGAATTTCTATCTCTTTCACTGTCTTTGTTTCATGGGTTTTTCAAAGTAATTTATTTTTATAATGGGGTTTAGCTGCTTTTCACTGTTGTGTTTATGCCGCTTTACACCCACTTGACACACTAACAGAGAGATATCAATACATAGGTTTTAAGATTATTACTAGTCAGATATATTCTTGTGCGGTGAATAGGGCGTGTTGAGTCCAGTTCTCTGAGCAAGGAGTAGGTCTTGTCTATTACATATTGGGTTTATGGAACGGTATCTGAGCTAATTTGAAACCCTTGTTTTATGTATCACCCCACCTCACCTTTCCCGTTAAGCAGCCATAGTGTGTTTTCTGCATGTGTGACTCTGTTCTGTTTTGTAATTCAGTTCAAGTGTAACGGTTTTTACATTCCCTCTATAAGTGATACCTTATGAGAAGTGTCCTTTTCTGTGTGACTTATTTCACTTAGAATCGTCGTACCTAAATCCACTCATCATGCTGCTACTAGCCTTATGACATTGATTTCATGGCTGAGTGATATTCCATTGTACATATGGACCACAACTTCTTTATCCATTTTTCTCTTTCCTGGGATATTGAAGGTGGAATGAAGTGGAGGTCCTTGTCAACAGAGCAGCCCTAAACTTTGGGGTGCTTGTGTCTTGCTGATTTTTCATTTTCCCAATTTATACACCCATGAGTGGAAGTGCCCTATGTTCTCTAAGCTGTGTTTTTTAGATGTTTCAGGACTCACCGTACACTTCTCCAGAGTGGCTGTTGGCAATTTACATCCCGCCCATCAGTGTAGCAAGGCTCCCATTTCTCCATGGCATGTCCTGCATTTCTGGTTTTGACAGTTTTTTCAGCATGGCCCTTTTGACCGATGGGAAGCGAGACTTCTTTGTAGCACTGATTTGCCTTTCCAGGTTGCTTGCTTGGCCAAAAAGGGCGTATGCGTTTTTTCCTGAATATATTCAGGAAAAAACGCATACGCCCTTTTTGGCCAAGGGCATCATTGTCAACGTTTTGCCGCTTTTCATGTGCTTTAAAGGAGCTTCGAATCTACCTCCTGAAATCTGTTTCCTGCAATTCTGCCTTGATTTCAAATCCTCTTCTTTGCCTTCCCTCAATATATTTGTGGACGAGAGTTATCATTTATAACTCTGCAGGTTTGTGAATTGCAGTGCCCTGAACCTCCATTTTACAACTCGCTTTTTAGGGAGCTGGCCGCAAAAGCGCAGGATGCCTTCAGGCCCTGTTCTGGTTCCGGGGGCAGGCTGAGCCTGTGGTTAATTCTTCTTCCTGATGGGAAAATAGAGTGACCTGTGCCTGTCCCAACACCAAGAGCTAGTCTCTCATTGGTTCCACGTCTTCCAGTTCATCCTCAGGACAAATTGCAACCTGTACGGAACAGGAGGTTAAAGGTGCTGATGCTCCAAGTAGGGAGATTGCTAGTAAAGCGGCTGGAATAGCGAACCCGGCCACAAGGAGATGAGAAATGAGGTGCGTTTTAGAAACCTTTCCCCATCACACGGTGTACCATCTTCTGGGTTTCTCATGCATGTTTTCGATGTAGGAAGATGCCCTTGAACCTGGAGATTTGTGACCCATGCGATGGGTACCATGCAGTATTACTGTAAAGGGTCTGCGTTTGCTCACCCAACCTCACCAAACCTCTCAGCCCCAAGAGTGTCCACCCTTATGTCTCATCCAGCTGTGGGTCTAGATATGGTCAATCCAGGTTGCATCACAGCCCCTGAACGAATTGTGTAAGAATTTCGCTCTCTTTCACTGTCTTTGTTTCATGGGTTATTCAAAGTAATTTATTTTTATAATGGGGTTTAGCTGCTTTTCACTTCTGTGTTTATGCCGCTTTACACCCACTTGACACACTAACAGAGAGATATCTATACATAGGTTTTAAGATTATTACTAGTCAGATATATTCTTGTGCGGTGAATAGGGCGTGTTGAGTCCAGTTCTCTGAGCAAGGAGTAGGTCTTGTCTATTACATATTGGTTTTATGGAACGGTATCTGAGCTAATTTGAAACCCTTGTTTTATGTATCACCGCACCTCACCTTTCCCGTGAAGCAGCCATAGTGTGTTTTCTGCATGTGTGACTCTGTTCTGTTTTGTAATTCAGTTCAAGTGTAACGGTTTTTACATTCCCTCTATCAGTGATACCTTATTAGAAGTGTCCTTTTCTGTGTGACTTATTTCACTTAGAATCGTCGTACCTAAATCCACTCATCATGCTGCTACTAGCCTTATGACATTGATTTCATGGCTGAGTGATATTCCATTGTACATAAGGACCACAACTTCTTTATCCATTTTTCTCTTTCCTGGGATATTGAAGGTGGAATGAAGTGGAGGTCCTTGTCAACAGAGCAGCCCTAAACTTTGGGGTGCTTGTGTCTTGCTGATTTTTAATTTTCCCAATTTATACCCCCATGAGTGGAAGTGCCCTATGCTCTCTAAGCTTTGCTTTTTAGACGTTTCAGGACTCACCGTACGCTTCTCCAGAGTGGCTGTTGACAATTTACATCCCGCCCATCAGTGTAGCAAGGCTCCCATTTCTCCATGGCCTGTCCTGCATTTCTGGTTTTGACACTTTTTTCAGCATGGCCCTTTTGACCGATGGGAAGCGAGACATCTTTGTAGCACTGATTTGCCTTTCCAGGTTGCTTGGTTGGCCAAAAAGGGCGTATGCGTTTTTTCCTGAATATATTCAGGAAAAAACGCATACGCCCTTTTTGGCCAAGGGCATCATTGTCAACGTTTTGCCGCTTTTCATGTGCTTTAAAGGCGATTCGAATCTACCTCCTGAAATCTGTTTCCTGCAATTCTGCCTTGATTTCAAATCCTCTTCGTTGCCTTCCCTCAATATATTTGTGGATGAGAGTTATCATTTATAAGTCTGCAGGTTTGTGAATTGCAGTGCCCTGAACCTCCATTTTACAACTCGCTTTTTAGGGAGCTGGCCGCAAAAGCGCAGGATGGCTTCAGGCGCTGTTCTGGTTCCGGGGGGCAGGCTGAGCCTGTGGTTAATTCTTCTTCCTGTTGGGAAAATAGAGTGACCTGTGCCTGTCCCAACACCAAGAGCTAGTCTTTCATTGGTTCCACGTATTCCCGTTCATCCTCAGTACAAATTGCCACCTGTACGGAACAGGAGGTTAAAGGTGCTGATGCTCCAAGGAGGGAGATTGCTAGTAAAGTGGCTGGAATGGCGATCCCGGGCACAAGCAGATGAGAAATGAGGTGCATTTTAGAAACCTTTCCCCATCACACGGTGTACCATCTTCTGGGTATCTCATGCATGATTTCGATGTAGGAAGATGCCCTTGAACCTGGAGATTTGGGACCCATGCGATGAGTACCACGCAGTATTACTTTAAAGGGTCTGCGTTTGCTCACCCAACCTCACCAAACCTCTCAGCCGCAACAGTGTCCACCCTTATGTCTCATCCAGCTGTGGGTCTAGATATGGTCAATCCAGGTTGCATCACAGCCCCTGAACGCATTGTGTAAGAATTTCTCTCTCTTTCACTGTCTTTGTTTCATGGGTTTTTCAAAGTAATTTATATTTATAATGGGGTTTAGCTGCTTTTCACTGCTGTGTTTATGCCGCTTTTTACCCACTTGACACACTAACAGAGAGATATCAATACATAGGTTTTAAGATTATTACTAGTCAGATATATTCTTGTGCGGTGAATAGGGCGTGTTGAGTCCAGTTCTCTGAGCAAGGAGTAGGTCTTGTCTATTACATATTGGGTTTATGGAACGGTATCTGAGCTAATTTGAAACCCTTGTTTTATGTATCACCCCACCTCACCTTTCCCGTTAAGCAGCCATAGTGTGTTTTCTGCATGTGTGACTCTGTTCTGTTTTGTAATTCAGTTCAAGTGTAACGGTTTTTACATTCCCTCTATCAGTGATACCTTATGAGAAGTGTCCTTTTCTGTGTGACTTATTTCACTTAGAGTCGTTGTACCTAAATCCACTCATCATGCTGCTACTAGCCTTATGACATTGATTTCACGGCTGAGTGATATTCCATTGTACATAAGGACCACAACTTCTTTATCCATTTTTCTCTTTCCTGGGATATTGAAGGTGGAATGAAGTGGAGGTCCTTGTCAACAGAGCAGCCCTAAACTTTGGGGTGCTTGTGTCTTGCTGATTTTTAATTTTCCCAATTTATACCCCCATGAGTGGAAGTGCCCTATGCTCTCTAAGCTTTGCTTTTTAGACGTTTCAGGACTCACCGTACGCTTCTCCAGAGTGGCTGTTGACAATTTACATCCCGCCCATCAGTGTAGCAAGGCTCCCATTTCTCCATGGCCTGTCCTGCATTTCTGGTTTTGACACTTTTTTCAGCATGGCCCTTTTGACCGATGGGAAGCGAGACATCTTTGTAGCGCTGATTTGCCTTTCCAGGTTGTTTGGTTGGCCAAAAAGGGCGTATGCGTTTTTTCCTGAATATATTCAGGAAAAAACGCATACGCCCTTTTTGGCCAAGGGCATCATTGTCAACGTTTTGCCGCTTTTCATGTGCTTTAAAGGCGATTCGAATCTACCTCCTGAAATCTGTTTCCTGCAATTCTGCCTTGATTTCAAATCCTCTTCTTTGCCTTCCCTCAATATATTTGTGGACGAGAGTTATCATTTATAACTCTGCAGGTTTGTGAATTGCAGTGCCCTGAACCTCCATTTTACAACTCGCGTTTTTGGGAGATGGCCGCAAAAGCGCAGGATGGCTTCAGGCCCTGTTCTTGTTCCGGGGGGCAGGCTGAGCCTGTGGTTAATTCTTCTTCCTGATGGGAAAATAGAGTGACCTGTGCCTGTCCCAACACCAAGAGATAGTCTCTCATTGGTTTCACGTCTTCCCGTTCATCCTCAGGAAAAATTGCAACCTGTACGGAACAGGAGGTTAAAGGTGATGATGCTCCAAGGAGGGAGATTGCTAGTAAAGTGGCTGGAATGGCGAACCCGAGCACAAGGAGATGAGAAATGAGGTGCGTTTTAGAAACCTTTCCCCATCACACGGTGTACCATCTTCTGGGTTTCTCATGCATGTTTTCGATGTAGGAAGATGCCCTTGAACCTGGAGATTTGGGACCCATGCGATGGGTACCACGCAGTATTACTTTAAAGGGGCTGCGTTTGCTCACCCAACCTCACCAAACCTCTCAGCCGCAACAGTGTCCACCCTTATGTCTCATCCAGCTGTGGGTCTAGATATGGTCAATCCAGGTTGCATCACAGCCGCTGAACGCATTGTGTAAGAATTTCGCTCTCTTTCACTGTCTTTGTTTCATGGGTTTTTCAAAGTAATTTATTTTTATAATGGGGTTTAGCTGCTTTTCACTGCTGTGTTTATGCCGCTTTACACCCACTTGACACACTAACAGAGAGATATCAATACATAGGTTTTAAGATTATTACTAGTCAGATATATTCTTGTGCGGTGAATAGGGCGTGTTGAGTCCAGTTCTCTGAGCAAGGAGTAGGTCTTGTCTATTACATATTGGTTTTATGGAACGGTATCTGAGCTAATTTGAAACCCTTGTTTTATGTATCACCCCACCTCACCTTTCCCGTTAAGCAGCCATAGTGTGTTTTCTGCATGTGTGACTCTGTTCTGTTTTGTAATTCAGTTCAAGTGTAACGGTTTTTACATTCCCTCTATAAGTGATACCTTATGAGAAGTGTCCTTTTCTGTGTGACTTATTTCACTTAGAGTCGTCGTACCTAAATCCACTCATCATGCTGCTACTAGCCTTATGACATTGATTTCACGCCTGAATGATATTCCATTGTACATATGGACCACAACTTCTTTATCCATTTTTCTCTTTCCTGGGATATTGAAGGTGGAATGAAGTGGAGGTCCTTGTCAACAGAGCAGCCCTAAACTTTGGGGTGCTTGTGTCTTGCTGATTTTTAATTTTCCCAATTTATACCCCCATGAGTGGAAGTGCCCTATGCTCTCTAAGCTTTGCTTTTTAGACGTTTCAGGACTCACCGTACACTTCTCCAGAGTGGCTGTTGACAATTTACATCCCGCCCATCAGTGTAGCAAGGCTCCCATTTCTCCATGGCCTGTCCTGCATTTTTGGTTTTGAGACTTTTTTCAGCATGGCCCTTTTGACCGATGGGAAGCGAGACATCTTTGTAGCGCTGATTTGCCTTTCCAGGTTGCTTGGTTGGCCAAAAAGGGCGTATGCGTTTTTTCCTGAATATATTCAGGAAAAAACGCATACGCCCTTTTTGGCCAAGGGCATCATTGTCAACGTTTTGCCGCTTTTCATGTGCTTTAAAGGCGATTCGAATCTACCTCCTGAAATCTGTTTCCTGCAATTCTGCCTTGATTTCAAATCCTCTTCTTTGCCTTCCCTCAATATATTTGTGGACGAGAGTTATCATTTATAACTCTGCAGGTTTGTGAATTGCAGTGCCCTGAACCTCCATTTTACAACTCGCTTTTTAGGGAGCTGGCCGCAAAAGCGCAGGATGCCTTCAGGCCCTGTTCTGGTTCCGGGGGCAGGCTGAGCCTGTGGTTAATTCTTCTTCCTGATGGGAAAATAGAGTGACCTGTGCCTGTCCCAACACCAAGAGCTAGTCTCTCATTGGTTCCACGTCTTCCCGTTCACCCTCAGGACAAATTGCAACCTGTACGGAGCAGGAGGTTAAAGGTGCTGATGCTCCAAGTAGGGAGATTGCTAGTAAAGCGGCTGGAATAGCGAACCCGGCCACAAGGAGATGAGAAATGAGGTGCGTTTTAGAAACCTTTCCACATCACACGGTGTACCATCTTCTGGGTTTCTCATGCATGTTTTCGATGTAGGAAGATGCCCTTGAACCTGGAGATTTGGGACCCATGCGATGGGTACCACGCAGTATTACTTGAAAGGGTCTGCGTTTGCTCACCCAACCTCACCAAACCTCTCAGCCCCAAGAGTGTCCACCCTTATGTCTCATCCAGCTGTGGGTCTAGATATGGTCAATCCAGGTTGCATCACAGCCCCTGAACGAATTGTGTAAGAATTTCGCTCTCTTTCACTGTCTTTGTTTCATGGGTTATTCAAAGTATTTTATTTTTATAATGGGGTTTAGCTGCTTTTCACTTCTGTGTTTATGCCGCTTTACACCCACTTGACACACTAACAGAGAGATATCTATACATAGGTTTTAAGATTATTACTAGTCAGATATATTCTTGTGCGGTGAATAGGGCGTGTTGAGTCCAGTTCTCTGAGCAAGGAGTAGGTCTTGTCTATTACATATTGGTTTTATGGAACGGTATCTGAGCTAATTTGAAACCCTTGTTTTATGTATCACCGCACCTCACCTTTCCCGTGAAGCAGCCATAGTGTGTTTTCTGCATGTGTGACTCTGTTCTGTTTTGTAATTCAGTTCAAGTGTAACGGTTTTTACATTCCCTCTATCAGTGATACCTTATTAGAAGTGTCCTTTTCTGTGTGACTTATTTCACTTAGAATCGTCGTACCTAAATCCACTCATCATGCTGCTACTAGCCTTATGACATTGATTTCATGGCTGAGTGATATTCCATTGTACATAAGGACCACAACTTCTTTATCCATTTTTCTCTTTCCTGGGATATTGAAGGTGGAATGAAGTGGAGGTCCTTGTCAACAGAGCAGCCCTAAACTTTGGGGTGCTTGTGTCTTGCTGATTTTTAATTTTCCCAATTTATACCCCCATGAGTGGAAGTGCCCTATGCTCTCTAAGCTTTGCTTTTTAGACGTTTCAGGACTCACCGTACGCTTCTCCAGAGTGGCTGTTGACAATTTACATCCCGCCCATCAGTGTAGCAAGGCTCCCATTTCTCCATGGCCTGTCCTGCATTTCTGGTTTTGACACTTTTTTCAGCATGGCCCTTTTGACCGATGGGAAGCGAGACATCTTTGTAGCACTGATTTGCCTTTCCAGGTTGCTTGGTTGGCCAAAAAGGGCGTATGCGTTTTTTCCTGAATATATTCAGGAAAAAACGCATACGCCCTTTTTGGCCAAGGGCATCATTGTCAACGTTTTGCCGCTTTTCATGTGCTTTAAAGGCGATTCGAATCTACCTCCTGAAATCTGTTTCCTGCAATTCTGCCTTGATTTCAAATCCTCTTCGTTGCCTTCCCTCAATATATTTGTGGATGAGAGTTATCATTTATAAGTCTGCAGGTTTGTGAATTGCAGTGCCCTGAACCTCCATTTTACAACTCGCTTTTTAGGGAGCTGGCCGCAAAAGCGCAGGATGGCTTCAGGCGCTGTTCTGGTTCCGGGGGGCAGGCTGAGCCTGTGGTTAATTCTTCTTCCTGTTGGGAAAATAGAGTGACCTGTGCCTGTCCCAACACCAAGAGCTAGTCTTTCATTGGTTCCACGTATTCCCGTTCATCCTCAGTACAAATTGCCACCTGTACGGAACAGGAGGTTAAAGGTGCTGATGCTCCAAGGAGGGAGATTGCTAGTAAAGTGGCTGGAATGGCGATCCCGGGCACAAGCAGATGAGAAATGAGGTGCATTTTAGAAACCTTTCCCCATCACACGGTGTACCATCTTCTGGGTATCTCATGCATGATTTCGATGTAGGAAGATGCCCTTGAACCTGGAGATTTGGGACCCATGCGATGAGTACCACGCAGTATTACTTTAAAGGGTCTGCGTTTGCTCACCCAACCTCACCAAACCTCTCAGCCGCAACAGTGTCCACCCTTATGTCTCATCCAGCTGTGGGTCTAGATATGGTCAATCCAGGTTGCATCACAGCCCCTGAACGCATTGTGTAAGAATTTCTCTCTCTTTCACTGTCTTTGTTTCATGGGTTTTTCAAAGTAATTTATATTTATAATGGGGTTTAGCTGCTTTTCACTGCTGTGTTTATGCCGCTTTTTACCCACTTGACACACTAACAGAGAGATATCAATACATAGGTTTTAAGATTATTACTAGTCAGATATATTCTTGTGCGGTGAATAGGGCGTGTTGAGTCCAGTTCTCTGAGCAAGGAGTAGGTCTTGTCTATTACATATTGGGTTTATGGAACGGTATCTGAGCTAATTTGAAACCCTTGTTTTATGTATCACCCCACCTCACCTTTCCCGTTAAGCAGCCATAGTGTGTTTTCTGCATGTGTGACTCTGTTCTGTTTTGTAATTCAGTTCAAGTGTAACGGTTTTTACATTCCCTCTATAAGTGATACCTTATGAGAAGTGTCCTTTTCTGTGTGACTTATTTCACTTAGAGTCGTCGTACCTAAATCCACTCATCATGCTGCTACTAGCCTTATGACATTGATTTCACGGCTGAGTGATATTCCATTGTACATAAGGACCACAACTTCTTTATCCATTTTTCTCTTTCCTGGGATATTGAAGGTGGAATGAAGTGGAGGTCCTTGTCAACAGAGCAGCCCTAAACTTTGGGGTGCTTGTGTCTTGCTGATTTTTCATTTTCCCAATTTATACCCCAATGAGTGGAAGTGCCCTATGCTCTCTAAGCTTTGCTTTTTAGACGTTTCAGGACTCACCGTACACTTCTCCAGAGTGGCTGTTGACAATTTACATCCCGCCCATCAGTGTAGCAAGGCTCCCATTTCTCCATGGCCTGTCCTGCATTTCTGGTTTTGACACTTTTTTCAGCATGGCCCTTTTGACCGATGGGAAGCGAGACATCTTTGTAGCGCTGATTTGCCTTTCCAGGTTGCTTGGTTGGCCAAAAAGGGCGTATGCGTTTTTTCCTGAATATATTCAGGAAAAAACGCATACGCCCTTTTTGGCCAAGGGCATCATTGTCAACGTTTTGCCGCTTTTCATGTGCTTTAAAGGCGATTCGAATCTACCTCCTGAAATCTGTTTCCTGCAATTCTGCCTTGATTTCAAATCCTCTTCTTTGCCTTCCCTCAATATATTTGTGGACGAGAGTTATCATTTATAACTCTGCAGGTTTGTGAATTGCAGTGCCCTGAACCTCCATTTTACAACTCGCGTTTTTGGGAGATGGCCGCAAAAGCGCAGGATGGCTTCAGGCCCTGTTCTTGTTCCGGGGGGCAGGCTGAGCCTGTGGTTAATTCTTCTTCCTGATGGGAAAATAGAGTGACCTGTGCCTGTCCCAACACCAAGAGATAGTCTCTCATTGGTTTCACGTCTTCCCGTTCATCCTCAGGACAAATTGCAACCTGTACGGAACAGGAGGTTAAAGGTGATGATGCTCCAAGGAGGGAGATTGCTAGTAAAGTGGCTGGAATGGCGAACCCGAGCACAAGGAGATGAGAAATGAGGTGCGTTTTAGAAACATTTCCCCATCACACGGTGTACCATCTTCTGGGTTTCTCATGCATGTTTTCGATGTAGGAAGATGCCCTTGAACCTGGAGATTTGGGACCCATGCGATGGGTACCACGCAGTATTACTTTAAAGGGGCTGCGTTTGCTCACCCAACCTCACCAAACCTCTCAGCCGCAACAGTGTCCACCCTTATGTCTCATCCAGCTGTGGGTCTAGATATGGTCAATCCAGGTTGCATCACAGCCGCTGAACGCATTGTGTAAGAATTTCGCTCTCTTTCACTGTCTTTGTTTCATGGGTTTTTCAAAGTAATTTATTTTTATAATGGGGTTTAGCTGCTTTTCACTGCTGTGTTTATGCCGCTTTACACCCACTTGACACACTAACAGAGAGATATCAATACATAGGTTTTAAGATTATTACTAGTCAGATATATTCTTGTGCGGTGAATAGGGCGTGTTGAGTCCAGTTCTCTGAGCAAGGAGTAGGTCTTGTCTATTACATATTGGTTTTATGGAACGGTATCTGAGCTAATTTGAAACCCTTGTTTTATGTATCACCCCACCTCACCTTTCCCGTTAAGCAGCCATAGTGTGTTTTCTGCATGTGTGACTCTGTTCTGTTTTGTAATTCAGTTCAAGTGTAACGGTTTTTACATTCCCTCTATAAGTGATACCTTATGAGAAGTGTCCTTTTCTGTGTGACTTATTTCACTTAGAGTCGTCGTACCTAAATCCACTCATCATGCTGCTACTAGCCTTATGACATTGATTTCACGCCTGAATGATATTCCATTGTACATATGGACCACAACTTCTTTATCCATTTTTCTCTTTCCTGGGATATTGAAGGTGGAATGAAGTGGAGGTCCTTGTCAACAGAGCAGCCCTAAACTTTGGGGTGCTTGTGTCTTGCTGATTTTTCATTTTCCCAATTTATACCCCCATGAGTGGAAGTGCCCTATGCTCTCTAAGCTTTGCTTTTTAGACGTTTCAGGACTCACCGTACACTTCTCCAGAGTGGCTGTTGACAATTTACATCCCGCCCATCAGTGTAGCAAGGCTCCCATTTCTCCATGGCCTGTCCTGCATTTTTGGTTTTGAGACTTTTTTCAGCATGGCCCTTTTGACCGATGGGAAGCGAGACATCTTTGTAGCGCTGAATTGCCTTTCCAGGTTGCTTGGTTGGCCAAAAAGGGCGTATGCGTTTTTTCCTGAATATATTCAGGAAAAAACGCATACGCCCTTTTTGGCCAAGGGCATCATTGTCAACGTTTTGCCGCTTTTCATGTGCTTTAAAGGCGATTCGAATCTACCTCCTGAAATCTGTTTCCTGCAATTCTGCCTTGATTTCAAATCCTCTTCTTTGCCTTCCCTCAATATATTTGTGGACGAGAGTTATCATTTATAACTCTGCAGGTTTGTGAATTGCAGTGCCCTGAACCTCCATTTTACAACTCGCTTTTTAGGGAGCTGGCCGCAAAAGCGCAGGATGGCTTCAGGCCCTGTTCTGGTTCCGGGGGGCAGGCTGAGCCTGTGGTTAATTCTTCTTCCTGATGGGAAAATAGAGTGACCTGTGCCTGTCCCAACACCAAGAGCTAGTCTCTCATTGGTTCCACGTCTTCCCGTTCACCCTCAGGACAAATTGCAACCTGTACGGAGCAGGAGGTTAAAGGTGCTGATGCTCCAAGTAGGGAGATTGCTAGTAAAGCGGCTGGAATAGCGAACCCGGCCACAAGGAGATGAGAAATGAGGTGCGTTTTAGAAACCTTTCCACATCACACGGTGTACCATCTTCTGGGTTTCTCATGCATGTTTTCGATGTAGGAAGATGCCCTTGAACCTGGAGATTTGGGACCCATGCGATGGGTACCACGCAGTATTACTTGAAAGGGTCTGCGTTTGCTCACCCAACCTCACCAAACCTCTCAGCCCCAAGAGTGTCCACCCTTATGTCTCATCCAGCTGTGGGTCTAGATATGGTCAATCCAGGTTGCATCACAGCCCGTGAACGCATTGTGTAAGAATTTCTATCTCTTTCACTGTCTTTGTTTCATGGGTTTTTCAAAGTAATTTATTTTTATAATGGGGTTTAGCTGCTTTTCACTGTTGTGTTTATGCCGCTTTACACCCACTTGACACACTAACAGAGAGATATCAATACATAGGTTTTAAGATTATTACTAGTCAGATATATTCTTGTGCGGTGAATAGGGCGTGTTGAGTCCAGTTCTCTGAGCAAGGAGTAGGTCTTGTCTATTACATATTGGGTTTATGGAACGGTATCTGAGCTAATTTGAAACCCTTGTTTTATGTATCACCCCACCTCACCTTTCCCGTTAAGCAGCCATAGTGTGTTTTCTGCATGTGTGACTCTGTTCTGTTTTGTAATTCAGTTCAAGTGTAACGGTTTTTACATTCCCTCTATAAGTGATACCTTATGAGAAGTGTCCTTTTCTGTGTGACTTATTTCACTTAGAATCGTCGTACCTAAATCCACTCATCATGCTGCTACTAGCCTTATGACATTGATTTCATGGCTGAGTGATATTCCATTGTACATATGGACCACAACTTCTTTATCCATTTTTCTCTTTCCTGGGATATTGAAGGTGGAATGAAGTGGAGGTCCTTGTCAACAGAGCAGCCCTAAACTTTGGGGTGCTTGTGTCTTGCTGATTTTTCATTTTCCCAATTTATACCCCCATGAGTGGAAGTGCCCTATGTTCTCTAAGCTGTGTTTTTTAGATGTTTCAGGACTCACCGTACACTTCTCCAGAGTGGCTGTTGGCAATTTACATCCCGCCCATCAGTGTAGCAAGGCTCCCATTTCTCCATGGCATGTCCTGCATTTCTGGTTTTGACAGTTTTTTCAGCATGGCCCTTTTGACCGATGGGAAGCGAGACTTCTTTGTAGCACTGATTTGCCTTTCCAGGTTGCTTGCTTGGCCAAAAAGGGCGTATGCGTTTTTTCCTGAATATATTCAGGAAAAAACGCATACGCCCTCTTTGGCCAAGGGCATCATTGTCAACGTTTTGCCGCTTTTCATGTGCTTTAAAGGAGCTTCGAATCTACCTCCTGAAATCTGTTTCCTGCAATTCTGCCTTGATTTCAAATCCTCTTCTTTGCCTTCCCTCAATATATTTGTGGACGAGAGTTATCATTTATAACTCTGCAGGTTTGTGAATTGCAGTGCCCTGAACCTCCATTTTACAACTCGCTTTTTAGGGAGCTGGCCGCAAAAGCGCAGGATGCCTTCAGGCCCTGTTCTGGTTCCGGGGGCAGGCTGAGCCTGTGGTTAATTCTTCTTCCTGATGGGAAAATAGAGTGACCTGTGCCTGTCCCAACACCAAGAGCTAGTCTCTCATTGGTTCCACGTCTTCCAGTTCATCCTCAGGACAAATTGCAACCTGTACGGAACAGGAGGTTAAAGGTGCTGATGCTCCAAGTAGGGAGATTGCTAGTAAAGCGGCTGGAATAGCGAACCCGGCCACAAGGAGATGAGAAATGAGGTGCGTTTTAGAAACCTTTCCACATCACACGGTGTACCATCTTCTGGGTTTCTCATGCATGTTTTCGATGTAGGAAGATGCCCTTGAACCTGGAGATTTGTGACCCATGCGATGGGTACCATGCAGTATTACTGTAAAGGGTCTGCGTTTGCTCACCCAACCTCACCAAACCTCTCAGCCCCAAGAGTGTCCACCCTTATGTCTCATCCAGCTGTGGGTCTAGATATGGTCAATCCAGGTTGCATCACAGCCCCTGAACGAATTGTGTAAGAATTTCTCTCTCTTTCACTGTCTTTGTTTCATGGGTTATTCAAAGTAATTTATTTTTATAATGGGGTTTAGCTGCTTTTCACTTCTGTGTTTATGCCGCTTTACACCCACTTGACACACTAACAGAGAGATATCTATACATAGGTTTTAAGATTATTACTAGTCAGATATATTCTTGTGCGGTGAATAGGGCGTGTTGAGTCCAGTTCTCTGAGCAAGGAGTAGGTCTTGTCTATTACATATTGGTTTTATGGAACGGTATCTGAGCTAATTTGAAACCCTTGTTTTATGTATCACCGCACCTCACCTTTCCCGTGAAGCAGCCATAGTGTGTTTTCTGCATGTGTGACTCTGTTCTGTTTTGTAATTCAGTTCAAGTGTAACGGTTTTTACATTCCCTCTATCAGTGATACCTTATTAGAAGTGTCCTTTTCTGTGTGACTTATTTCACTTAGAATCGTCGTACCTAAATCCACTCATCATGCTGCTACTAGCCTTATGACATTGATTTCATGGCTGAGTGATATTCCATTGTACATAAGGACCACAACTTCTTTATCCATTTTTCTCTTTCCTGGGATATTGAAGGTGGAATGAAGTGGAGGTCCTTGTCAACAGAGCAGCCCTAAACTTTGGGGTGCTTGTGTCTTGCTGATTTTTAATTTTCCTAATTTATACCCCCATGAGTGGAAGTGCCCTATGCTCTCTAAGCTTTGCTTTTTAGACGTTTCAGGACTCACCGTACGCTTCTCCAGAGTGGCTGTTGACAATTTACATCCCGCCCATCAGTGTAGCAAGGCTCCCATTTCTCCATGGCCTGTCCTGCATTTCTGGTTTTGACACTTTTTTCAGCATGGCCCTTTTGACCGATGGGAAGCGAGACATCTTTGTAGCACTGATTTGCCTTTCCAGGTTGCTTGGTTGGCCAAAAAGGGCGTATGCGTTTTTTCCTGAATATATTCAGGAAAAAACGCATACGCCCTTTTTGGCCAAGGGCATCATTGTCAACGTTTTGCCGCTTTTCATGTGCTTTAAAGGCGATTCGAATCTACCTCCTGAAATCTGTTTCCTGCAATTCTGCCTTGATTTCAAATCCTCTTCGTTGCCTTCCCTCAATATATTTGTGGATGAGAGTTATCATTTATAAGTCTGCAGGTTTGTGAATTGCAGTGCCCTGAACCTCCATTTTACAACTCGCTTTTTAGGGAGCTGGCCGCAAAAGCGCAGGATGGCTTCAGGCGCTGTTCTGGTTCCGGGGGGCAGGCTGAGCCTGTGGTTAATTCTTCTTCCTGTTGGGAAAATAGAGTGACCTGTGCCTGTCCCAACACCAAGAGCTAGTCTTTCATTGGTTCCACGTATTCCCGTTCATCCTCAGTACAAATTGCCACCTGTACGGAACAGGAGGTTAAAGGTGCTGATGCTCCAAGGAGGGAGATTGCTAGTAAAGTGGCTGGAATGGCGATCCCGGGCACAAGCAGATGAGAAATGAGGTGCATTTTAGAAACCTTTCCCCATCACACGGTGTACCATCTTCTGGGTATCTCATGCATGATTTCGATGTAGGAAGATGCCCTTGAACCTGGAGATTTGGGACCCATGCGATGAGTACCACGCAGTATTACTTTAAAGGGTCTGCGTTTGCTCACCCAACCTCACCAAACCTCTCAGCCGCAACAGTGTCCACCCTTATGTCTCATCCAGCTGTGGGTCTAGATATGGTCAATCCAGGTTGCATCACAGCCCCTGAACGCATTGTGTAAGAATTTCTCTCTCTTTCACTGTCTTTGTTTCATGGGTTTTTCAAAGTAATTTATATTTATAATGGGGTTTAGCTGCTTTTCACTGCTGTGTTTATGCCGCTTTTTACCCACTTGACACACTAACAGAGAGATATCAATACATAGGTTTTAAGATTATTACTAGTCAGATATATTCTTGTGCGGTGAATAGGGCGTGTTGAGTCCAGTTCTCTGAGCAAGGAGTAGGTCTTGTCTATTACATATTGGGTTTATGGAACGGTATCTGAGCTAATTTGAAACCCTTGTTTTATGTATCACCCCACCTCACCTTTCCCGTTAAGCAGCCATAGTGTGTTTTCTGCATGTGTGACTCTGTTCTGTTTTGTAATTCAGTTCAAGTGTAACGGTTTTTACATTCCCTCTATAAGTGATACCTTATGAGAAGTGTCCTTTTCTGTGTGACTTATTTCACTTAGAGTCGTCGTACCTAAATCCACTCATCATGCTGCTACTAGCCTTATGACATTGATTTCACGGCTGAGTGATATTCCATTGTACATAAGGACCACAACTTCTTTATCCATTTTTCTCTTTCCTGGGATATTGAAGGTGGAATGAAGTGGAGGTCCTTGTCAACAGAGCAGCCCTAAACTTTGGGGTGCTTGTGTCTTGCTGATTTTTAATTTTCCCAATTTATACCCCCATGAGTGGAAGTGCCCTATGCTCTCTAAGCTTTGCTTTTTAGACGTTTCAGGACTCACCGTACACTTCTCCAGAGTGGCTGTTGACAATTTACATCCCGCCCATCAGTGTAGCAAGGCTCCCATTTCTCCATGGCCTGTCCTGCGTTTCTGGTTTTGACACTTTTTTCAGCATGGCCCTTTTGACCGATGGGAAGCGAGACATCTTTGTAGCGCTGATTTGCCTTTCCAGGTTGCTTGGTTGGCCAAAAAGGGCGTATGCGTTTTTTCCTGAATATATTCAGGAAAAAACGCATACGCCCTTTTTGGCCAAGGGCATCATTGTCAACGTTTTGCCGCTTTTCATGTGCTTTAAAGGCGATTCGAATCTACCTCCTGAAATCTGTTTCCTGCAATTCTGCCTTGATTTCAAATCCTCTTCTTTGCCTTCCCTCAATATATTTGTGGACGAGAGTTATCATTTATAACTCTGCAGGTTTGTGAATTGCAGTGCCCTGAACCTCCATTTTACAACTCGCGTTTTTGGGAGATGGCCGCAAAAGCGCAGGATGGCTTCAGGCCCTGTTCTTGTTCCGGGGGGCAGGCTGAGCCTGTGGTTAATTCTTCTTCCTGATGGGAAAATAGAGTGACCTGTGCCTGTCCCAACACCAAGAGCTAGTCTTTCATTGGTTCCACGTCTTCCCGTTCATCCTCAGTACAAATTGCAACCTGTACGGAACAGGAGGTTAAAGGTGCTGATGCTCCAAGGAGGGAGATTGCTAGTAAAGTGGCTGGAATGGCGAACCCGGGCACAAGGAGATGAGAAATGAGGTGCGTTTTAGAAACCTTTCCCCATCACACGGTGTACCATCTTCTGGGTATCTCATGCATGTTTTCGATGTAGGAAGATGCCCTTGAACCTGGAGATTTGGGACCCATGCGATGGGTACCACGCAGTATTACTTTAAAGGGTCTGCGTTTGCTCACCCAACCTCACCAAACCTCTCAGCCGCAACAGTGTCCACCCTTAGGTCTCATCCAGCTGTGGGTCTAGATATGGTCAATCCAGGTTGCATCACAGCCCCTGAACGCATTGTGTAAGAATTTCTCTCTCTTTCACTGTCTTTGTTTCATGGGTTTTTCAAAATAATTTATTTTTATAATGGGGTTTAGCTGCTTTTCACTGCTGTGTTTATGCCGCTTTTTACCCACTTGACACACTAACAGAGAGATATCAATACATAGGTTTTAAGATTATTACTAGTCAGATATATTCTTGTGTGGTGAATAGGGCGTGTTGAGTCCAGTTCTCTGAGCAAGGAGTAGGTCTTGTCTATTACATATTGGGTTTATGGAACGGTATCTGAGCTAATTTGAATCCCTTGTTTTATGTATCACCCCACCTCACCTTTCCCGTTAAGCAGCCATAGTGTGTTTTCTGCATGTGTGACTCTGTTCTGTTTTCTGATTCAGTTCAAGTGTAACGGTTTTTACATTCCCTCTATAAGTGATACCTTATGAGAAGTGTCGTTTTCTGTGTGACTTATTTCACTTAGAATCGTCGTACCTAAATCCACTCATCATGCTGCTACTAGTCTTATGACATTGATTTCATGGCTGAGTGATATTCCATTGTACATAAGGACCACAACTTCTTTATCCTTTTTTCTCTTTCCTGGGATATTGAAGGTGGAATGAAGTGGAGGTCCTTGTCAACAGAGCAGCCCTAAACTTTGGGGTGCTTGTGTCTTGCTGATTTTTCATTTTCCCAATTTATACCCCCATGAGTGGAAGTGCCCTATGCTCTCTAAGCTGTGTTTTTTAGATGTTTCAGGACACACCGTACACTTCTGCAGAGTGGCTGTTGGCAATTTACATCCCGCCCATCAGTATAGGATGGCTCCCATTTCTCCATGGCCTGTCCTGCATTTCTGGTTTTGACATTTTTTTCAGCATGGCCCTTTTGACCGATGGGAAGCGAGACTTGTTTGTAGCGCTGATTTGCGTTTCCAGGTTACTTGGTTGGCCAAAAAGGGCGTATGCGTTTTTTCCTGAATATATTCAGGAAAAAACGCATACGCCCTTTTTGGCCAAGGGCATCATTGTCAACGATTTTCTGCTTTTCATGTGATTTAAAGGCGATTCGAATCTACCTCCTGAAATCTGTTTCCTGCAATTCTGCCTTGATTTCAAATCCTCTTCTTTGCCTTCCCTCAATATATTTGTGGATGAGAGTTATCATTTATAACTCTGCAGGTTTGTGAATTGCAGTGCCCTGAACCTCCATTTTACAACTCGCTTTTTAGGGAGCTGGCCGCAAAAGCGCAGGATGGCTTCAGGCCCGGTTCTGGTTCCGGGGGGCAGGCTGATCCTGTGGTTAATTCTTCTTCCTGATGGGAAAATAGAGTGACCTGTGCCTGTCCCAACACCAAGAGCTAGTCTCTCGTTGGTTCCACGTCTTCCCGTTTATCCTCAGGACAAATTGCAACCTGTACGGAACAGGAGGTTAAAGGTGCTGATGCTCCAAGGAGGGAGATTGCTAGTAAAGTGGCTGGAATGGCGAACCCGGGCACAAGCAGATGAGAAATGAGGTGCGTTTTAGAAACCTATCCCCATCACACGGTGTACCATCTTCTGGGTATCTCATGCATGTTTTCGATGTAGGAAGATGCCCTTGAACCTGGAGATATGGGACCCATGCGATGGGTACCACGCAGTATTACTTTAAAGGGTCTGCGTTTGCTCACCCAACCTCAGCAAACCTCTCAGCCGCAACAGTGTCCACCCTTATGTCTCATCCAGCTGTGGGTCTAGATATGGTCAATCCAGGTTGCATCACAGCCCCTGAACGCATTGTGTAAGAATTTCTCTCTCTTTCACTGTCTTTGTTTCATGGGTTTTTCAAAATAATTTATTTTTATAATGGGGTTTAGCTGCTTTTCACTGCTGTGTTTATGCCGCTTTTTACCCACTTGACACACTAACAGAGAGATATCAATACATAGGTTTTAAGATTATTACTAGTCAGATATATTCTTGTGTGGTGAATAGGGCGTGTTGAGTCCAGTTCTCTGAGCAAGGAGTAGGTCTTGTCTATTACATATTGGGTTTATGGAACGGTATCTGAGCTAATTTGAATCCCTTGTTTTATGTATCACCCCACCTCACCTTTCCCGTTAAGCAGCCATAGTGTGTTTTCTGCATGTGTGACTCTGTTCTGTTTTCTGATTCAGTTCAAGTGTAACGGTTTTTACATTCCCTCTATAAGTGATACCTTATGAGAAGTGTCGTTTTCTGTGTGACTTATTTCACTTAGAATCGTCGTACCTAAATCCACTCATCATGCTGCTACTAGTCTTATGACATTGATTTCATGGCTGAGTGATATTCCATTGTACATAAGGACCACAACTTCTTTATCCTTTTTTCTCTTTCCTGGGATATTGAAGGTGGAATGAAGTGGAGGTCCTTGTCAACAGAGCAGCCCTAAACTTTGGGGTGCTTGTGTCTTGCTGATTTTTCATTTTCCCAATTTATACCCCCATGAGTGGAAGTGCCCTATGCTCTCTAAGCTGTGTTTTTTAGATGTTTCAGGACACACCGTACACTTCTGCAGAGTGGCTGTTGGCAATTTACATCCCGCCCATCAGTATAGGATGGCTCCCATTTCTCCATGGCCTGTCCTGCATTTCTGGTTTTGACATTTTTTTCAGCATGGCCCTTTTGACCGATGGGAAGCGAGACTTGTTTGTAGCGCTGATTTGCGTTTCCAGGTTACTTGGTTGGCCAAAAAGGGCGTATGCGTTTTTTCCTGAATATATTCAGGAAAAAACGCATACGCCCTTTTTGGCCAAGGGCATCATTGTCAACGATTTTCTGCTTTTCATGTGATTTAAAGGCGATTCGAATCTACCTCCTGAAATCTGTTTCCTGCAATTCTGCCTTGATTTCAAATCCTCTTCTTTGCCTTCCCTCAATATATTTGTGGATGAGAGTTATCATTTATAACTCTGCAGGTTTGTGAATTGCAGTGCCCTGAACCTCCATTTTACAACTCGCTTTTTAGGGAGCTGGCCGCAAAAGCGCAGGATGGCTTCAGGCC
This sequence comes from Balaenoptera borealis, assembly GCF_965194805.1. Taxonomy (NCBI): domain Eukaryota; kingdom Metazoa; phylum Chordata; class Mammalia; order Artiodactyla; family Balaenopteridae; genus Balaenoptera; species Balaenoptera borealis. Next base: position 69,902,512 of record NC_138878.1, read on the forward strand.
CGGTTCTGGTTCCGGGGGGCAGGCTGATCCTGTGGTTAATTCTTCTTCCTGATGGGAAAATAGAGTGACCTGTGCCTGTCCCAACACCAAGAGCTAGTCTCTCGTTGGTTCCACGTCTTCCCGTTTATCCTCAGGACAAATTGCAACCTGTACGGAACAGGAGGTTAAAGGTGCTGATGCTCCAAGGAGGGAGATTGCTAGTAAAGTGGCTGGAATGGCGAACCCGGGCACAAGCAGATGAGAAATGAGGTGCGTTTTAGAAACCTATCCCCATCACACGGTGTACCATCTTCTGGGTATCTCATGCATGTTTTCGATGTAGGAAGATGCCCTTGAACCTGGAGATATGGGACCCATGCGATGGGTACCACGCAGTATTACTTTAAAGGGTCTGCGTTTGCTCACCCAACCTCAGCAAACCTCTCAGCCGCAACAGTGTCCACCCTTATGTCTCATCCAGCTGTGGGTCTAGATATGGTCAATCCAGGTTGCATCACAGCCCCTGAACGCATTGTGTAAGAATTTCTCTCTCTTTCACTGTCTTTGTTTCATGGGTTTTTCAAAATAATTTATTTTTATAATGGGGTTTAGCTGCTTTTCACTGCTGTGTTTATGCCGCTTTTTACCCACTTGACACACTAAGAGAGATATCAATACATAGGTTTTAAGATTATTACTAGTCAGATATATTCTTGTGTGGTGAATAGGGCGTGTTGAGTCCAGTTCTCTGAGCAAGGAGTAGGTCTTGTCTATTACATATTGGGTTTATGGAACGGTATCTGAGCTAATTTGAATCCTTTGTTTTATGTATCACCCCACCTCACCTTTCCCGTTAAGCAGCCATAGTGTGTTTTCTGCATGTGTGACTCTGTTCTGTTTTCTGATTCAGTTCAAGTGTAACGGTTTTTACATTCCCTCTATAAGTGATACCTTATGAGAAGTGTCCTTTTCTGTGTGACTTATTTCACTTAGAATCGTCGTACCTAAATCCACTCATCATGCTGCTACTAGCCTTATGACATTGATTTCATGGCTGAGTGATATTCCATTGTACATAAGGACCACAACTTCTTTATCCATTTTTCTCTTTCCTGGGATATTGAAGGTGGAATGAAGTGGAGGTCCTTGTCAACAGAGCAGCCCTAAACTTTGGGGTGCTTGTGTCTTGCTGATTTTTCATTTTCCCAATTTATACCCCCATGAGTGGAAGTGCCCTATGCTCTCTAAGCTGTGTTTTTTAGATGTTTCAGGACACACCGTACACTTCTGCAGAGTGGCTGTTGGCAATTTACATCCCGCCCATCAGTATAGGAAGGCTCCCATTTCTCCATGGCCTGTCCTGCATTTCTGGTTTTGACATTTTTTTCAGCATGGCCCTTTTGACCGATGGGAAGCGAGACTTGTTTGTAGCGCTGATTTGCCTTTCCAGGTTACTTGGTTGGCCAAAAAGGGCGTATGCGTTTTTTCCTGAATATATTCAGGAAAAAACGCATACGCCCTTTTTGGCCAAGGGCATCATTGTCAACGTTTTGCCGCTTTTCATGTGCTTTAAATGCGATTCGAATCTACCTCCTGAAATCTGTTTCCTGCAATTCTGCCTTGATTTCAAATCCTCTTCTTTGCCTTCCCTCAATATATTTGTGGATGAGAGTTATCATTTATAACTCTGCAGGTTTGTGAATTGCAGTGCCCTGAACCTCCATTTTACAACTCGCTTTTTAGGGAGCTGGCCGCAAAAGCGCAGGATGGCTTCAGGCCCTGTTCTGGTTCCGGGGGGCAGGCTGAGCCTGTGGTTAATTCTTCTTCCTGATGGGAAAATAGAGTGACCTGTGCCTGTCCCAACACCAAGAGCTAGTCTTTCATTGGTTCCACGTCTTCCCGTTCATCCTCAGGACAAATTGCAACCTGTACGGAACAGGAGGTTAAAGGTGCTGATGCTCCAAGGAGGGAGATTGCTAGTAAAGTGGCTGGAATGGCGAACCCGGGCACAAGCAGATGAGAAATGAGGTGCGTTTTAGAAACCTATCCCCATCACACGGTGTACCATCTTCTGGGTATCTAATGCATGTTTTCAATGTAGGAAGATGCCCTTGAACCTGGAGATTTGGGACCCATGCGATGGGTACCACGCAGTATTACTTTAAAGGGTCTGCGTTTGCTCACCCAACCTCACCAAACCTCTCAGCCGCAACAGTGTCCACCCTTATGTCTCATCCAGCTGTGGGTCTAGATATGGTCAATCCAGGTTGCATCACAGCCCCTGAACGCATTGTGTAAGAATTTCTCTCTCTTTCACTGTCTTTGTTTCATGGGTTTTTCAAAATAATTTATTTTTATAATGGGGTTTAGCTGCTTTTCACTGCTGTGTTTATGCCGCTTTTTACCCACTTGACACACTAACAGAGAGATATCAATACATAGGTTTTAAGATTATTACTAGTCAGATATATTCTTGTGTGGTGAATAGGGCGTGTTGAGTCCAGTTCTCTGAGCAAGGAGTAGGTCTTGTCTATTACATATTGGGTTTATGGAACGGTATCTGAGCTAATTTGAATCCCTTGTTTTATGTATCACCCCACCTCACCTTTCCCGTTAAGCAGCCATAGTGTGTGTTCTGCATGTGTGACTCTGTTCTGTTTTCTGATTCAGTTCAAGTGTAACGCTTTTTACATTCCCTCTATAAGTGATACCTTATGAGAAGTGTCCTTTTCTGTGTGACTTATTTCACTTAGAATCGTCGTACCTAAATCCACTCATCATGCTGCTACTAGCCTTATGACATTGATTTCATGGCTGAGTGATATTCCATTGTACATAAGGACCACAACTTCTTTATCCATTTTTCTCTTTCCTGGGATATTGAAGGTGGAATGAAGTGGAGGTCCTTGTCAACAGAGCAGCCCTAAACTTTGGGGTGCTTGTCTCTTGCTGAATTTTCATTTTCCCAATTTATACCCCCATGAGTGGAAGTGCCCTATGCTCTCTAAGCTGTGTTTTTTAGATGTTTCAGGACACACCGTACACTTCTGCAGAGTGGCTGTTGGCAATTTACATCCCGCCCATCAGTATAGGAAGGCTCCCATTTCTCCATGGCCTGTCCTGCATTTCTGGTTTTGACATTTTTTTCAGCATGGCCCTTTTGAGCAATGGGAAGCGAGACTTGTTTGTAGCGCTGATTTGCCTTTCCAGGTTACTTGGTTCGCCAAAAAGGGCGTATGCGTTTTTTCCTGAATATATTCAGGAAAAAACGCATACGCCCTTTTTGGCCAAGGGCATCATTGTCAACGATTTTCTGCTTTTCATGTGATTTAAAGGCGATTCGAATCTACCTTCTGAAATCTGTTTCCTGCAATTCTGCCTTGATTTCAAATCCTCTTCTTTGCCTTCCCTCAATATATTTGTGGACGAGAGTTATCATTTATAACTCTGCAGGTTTGTGAATTGCAGTGCCCTGAACCTCCATTTACAACTCGCTTTTTAGGGAGCTGGCCGCAAAAGCGCAGGATGGCTTCAGGCCCGGTTCTGGTTCTGGGGGGCAGGCTGAGCCTGTGGTTAATTCTTCTTCCTGATGGGAAAATAGAGTGACCTGTGCCTGTCCCAACACCAAGAGCTAGTCTCTCGTTGGTTCCATGTCTTCCCGTTCATCCTCAGGACAAATTGCAACCTGTACGGAACAGGAGGTTAAAGGTGCTGATGCTCCAAGGAGGGAGATTGCTAGTAAAGTGGCTGGAATGGCGAACCCGGGCACAAGCAGATGAGAAATGAGGTGCGTTTTAGAAACCTTTCCCCATCACACGGTGTACCATCTTCGGGGTATCTCATGCATGTTTTCGATGTAGGAAGATGCCCTGGAACCTGGAGATTTGGGACCCATGCGATGGGTACCACGCAGTATTACTTTAAAGGGTCTGCGTTTGCTCACCCAACCTCACCAAACCTCTCAGCCGCAACAGTGTCCACCCTTATGTCTCATCCAGCTGTGGGTCTAGATATGGTCAATCCAGGTTGCATCACAGCCCCTGAACGCATTGTGTAAGAATTTCTCTTTCTTTCACTGTCTTTGTTTCATGGGTTTTTCAAAGTAATTTATTTTTATAATGGGGTTTAGCTGCTTTTCACTGCTGTGTTTATGCCGCTTTTTACCCACTTGACACACTAACAGAGAGATATCAATACATAGGTTTTAAGATTATTACTAGTCAGATATATTCTTGTGCGGTGAATAGGGCGTGTTGAGTCCAGTTCTCTGAGCAAGGAGTAGGTCTTGTCTATTACATATTGGGTTTATGGAACGGTATCTGAGCTAATTTGAAACCCTTGTTTTATGTATCACCCCACCTCACCTTTCCCGTTAAGCAGCCATAGTGTGTTTTCTGCATGTGTGACTCTGTTCTGTTTTGTAATTCAGTTCAAGTGTAACGGTTTTTACATTCCCTCTATAAGTGATACCTTATGAGAAGTGTCCTTTTCTGTGTGACTTATTTCACTTAGAGTCGTCGTACCTAAATCCACTCATCATGCTGCTACTAGCCTTATGACATTGATTTCACGGCTGAGTGATATTCCATTGTACATAAGGACCACAACTTCTTTATCCATTTTTCTCTTTCCTGGGATATTGAAGGTGGAATGAAGTGGAGGTCCTTGTCAACAGAGCAGCCCTAAACTTTGGGGTGCTTGTGTCTTGCTGATTTTTCATTTTCCCAATTTATACCCCCATGAGTGGAAGTGCCCTATGCTCTCTAAGCTTTGCTTTTTAGACGTTTCAGGACTCACCGTACACTTCTCCAGAGTGGCTGTTGACAATTTACATCCCGCCCATCAGTGTAGCAAGGCTCCCATTTCTCCATGGCCTGTCCTGCGTTTCTGGTTTTGACACTTTTTTCAGCATGGCCCTTTTGACCGATGGGAAGCGAGACATCTTTGTAGCGCTGATTTGCCTTTCCAGGTTGCTTGGTTGGCCAAAAAGGGCGTATGCGTTTTTTCCTGAATATATTCAGGAAAAAACGCATACGCCCTTTTTGGCCAAGGGCATCATTGTCAACGTTTTGCCGCTTTTCATGTGCTTTAAAGGCGATTCGAATCTACCTCCTGAAATCTGTTTCCTGCAATTCTGCCTTGATTTCAAATCCTCTTCTTTGCCTTCCCTCAATATATTTGTGGATGAGAGTTATCATTTATAAGTCTGCAGGTTTGTGAATTGCAGTGCCCTGAACCTCCATTTTACAACTCGCTTTTTAGGGAGCTGGCCGCAAAAGCGCAGGATGGCTTCAGGCCCTGTTCTGGTTCCGGGGGGCAGGCTGAGCCTGTGGTTAATTTTTCTTCCTGATGGGAAAATAGAGTGACCTGTGCCTGTCCCAACACCAAGAGCTAGTCTTTCATTGGTTCCACGTATTCCCGTTCATCCTCAGTACAAATTGCAACCTGTACGGAACAGGAGGTTAAAGGTGCTGATGCTTCAAGGAGGGAGATTGCTAGTAAAGTGGCTGGAATTGCGAACCCGGGCACAAGCAGATGAGAAATGAGGTGCGTTTTAGAAACCTTTCCCCATCACACGGTGTACCATCTTCTGGGTATCTCATGCATGTTTTCGATGTAGGAAGATGCCCTTGAACCTGGAGATTTGGGACCCATGCGATGGGTACCACGCAGTATTACTTTAAAGGGTCTGCATTTGCTCACCCAACCTCACCAAACCTCTCAGCCGCAACAGTGTCCACCCTTATGTCTCATCCAGCTGTGGGTCTAGATATGGTCAATCCAGGTTGCATCACAGCCCCTGAACGCATTGTGTAAGAATTTCGCTCTCTTTCACTGTCTTTGTTTCATGGGTTTTTCAAAGTAATTTATTTTTATAATGGGGTTTAGCTGCTTTTCACTGCTGTGTTTATGCCGCTTTACACCCACTTGACACACTAACAGAGAGATATCTATACATAGGTTTTAAGATTATTACTAGTCAGATATATTCTTGTGCGGTGAATAGGGCGTGTTGAGTCCAGTTCTCTGAGCAAGGAGTAGGTCTTGTCTATTACATATTGGGTTTATGGAACGGTATCTGAGCTAATTTGAAACCCTTGTTTTATGTATCACCCCACCTCACCTTTCCCGTTAAGCAGCCATAATGTGTTTTCTGCATGTGTGACTCTGTTCTGTTTTGTAATTCAGTTTAAGTGTAACGGTTTTTACATTCCCTCTATAAGTGATACCTTATGAGAAGTGTCCTTTTCTGTGTGACTTATTTCACTTAGAGTCGTCGTACCTAAATCCACTCATCATGCTGCTACTACCCTTATGACAGTAATTTCATGGCTGAGTGATATTCCATTGTACATAAGGACCACAACTTCTTTATCCATTTTTCTCTTTCCTGGGATATTGAAGGTGGAATGAAGTGGAGGTCCTTGTCAACAGAGCAGCCCTAAACTTTGGGGTGCTTGTGTCTTGCTGATTTTTAATTTTCCCAATTTATACCCCCATGAGTGGAAGTGCCCTATGCTCTCTAAGCTTTGCTTTTTAGACGTTTCAGGACTCACCGTACGCTTCTGCAGAGTGGCTGTTGACAATTTACATCCCGCCCATCAGTGTAGCAATGCTCCCATTTCTCCATGGCCTGTCCTGCATTTCTGGTTTTGACACTTTTTTCAGCATGGCCCTTTTGACCGATGGGAAGCGAGACATCTTTGTAGCGCTGATTTGCCTTTCCAGGTTGCTTGGTTGGCCAAAAAGGGCGTATGCGTTTTTTCCTGAATATATTCAGGAAAAAACGCATACGCCCTTTTTGGCCAAGGGCATCATTGTCAACGATTTTCTGCTTTTCATGTGATTTAAAGGCGATTCGAATCTACCTCCTGAAATCTGTTTCCTGCAATTCTGCCTTGATTTCAAATCCTCTTCTTTGCCTTCCCTCAATATATTTGTGGATGAGAGTTATCATTTATAAGTCTGCAGGTTTGTGAATTGCAGTGCCCTGAACCTCCATTTTACAACTCGCTTTTTAGGGAGCTGGCCGCAAAAGCGCAGGATGGCTTCAGGCCCTGTTCTGGTTCCGGGGGGCAGGCTGAGCCTGTGGTTAATTTTTCTTCCTGATGGGAAAATAGAGTGACCTGTGCCTGTCCCAACACCAAGAGCTAGTCTTTCATTGGTTCCACGTATTCCCGTTCATCCTCAGTACAAATTGCAACCTGTACGGAACAGGAGGTTAAAGGTGCTGATGCTTCAAGGAGGGAGATTGCTAGTAAAGTGGCTGGAATTGCGAACCCGGGCACAAGCAGATGAGAAATGAGGTGCGTTTTAGAAACCTTTCCCCATCACACGGTGTACCATCTTCTGGGTATCTCATGCATGTTTTCGATGTAGGAAGATGCCCTTGAACCTGGAGATTTGGGACCCATGCGATGGGTACCACGCAGTATTACTTTAAAGGGTCTGCATTTGCTCACCCAACCTCACCAAACCTCTCAGCCGCAACAGTGTCCACCCTTATGTCTCATCCAGCTGTGGGTCTAGATATGGTCAATCCAGGTTGCATCACAGCCCCTGAACGCATTGTGTAAGAATTTCGCTCTCTTTCACTGTCTTTGTTTCATGGGTTTTTCAAAGTAATTTATTTTTATAATGGGGTTTAGCTGCTTTTCACTGCTGTGTTTATGCCGCTTTTTACCCACTTGACACACTAACAGGGAGATATCAATACATAGGTTTTAAGATTATTACTAGTCAGATATATTCTTGTGCGGTGAATAGGGCGTGTTGAGTCCAGTTCTCTGAGCAAGGAGTAGGTCTTGTCTATTACATATTGGGTTTATGGAACGGTATCTGAGCTAATTTGAAACCCTTGTTTTATGTATCACCCCACCTCACCTTTCCCGTTAAGCAGCCATAATGTGTTTTCTGCATGTGTGACTCTGTTCTGTTTTGTAATTCAGTTCAAGTGTAACGGTTTTTACATTCCCTCTATAAGTGATACCTTATGAGAAGTGTCCTTTTCTGTGTGACTTATTTCACTTAGAGTCGTCATACCTAAATCCACTCATCATGCTGCTACTACCCTTATGACAGTAATTTCATGGCTGAGTGATATTCCATTGTACATAAGGACCACAACTTCTTTATCCATTTTTCTCTTTCCTGGGATATTGAAGGTGGAATGAAGTGGAGGTCCTTGTCAACAGAGCAGCCCTAAACTTTGGGGTGCTTGTGTCTTGCTGATTTTTAATTTTCCCAATTTATACCCCCATGAGTGGAAGTGCCCTATGCTCTCTAAGCTTTGCTTTTTAGACGTTTCAGGACTCACCGTACGCTTCTGCAGAGTGGCTGTTGACAATTTACATCCCGCCCATCAGTGTAGCAATGCTCCCATTTCTCCATGGCCTGTCCTGCATTTCTGGTTTTGACACTTTTTTCAGCATGGCCCTTTTGACCGATGGGAAGCGAGACATCTTTGTAGCGCTGATTTGCCTTTCCAGGTTGCTTGGTTGGCCAAAAAGGGCGTATGCGTTTTTTCCTGAATATATTCAGGAAAAAACGCATACGCCCTTTTTGGCCAAGGGCATCATTGTCAACGTTTTGCCGCTTTTCATGTGCTTTAAAGGCGATTCGAATCTACCTCCTGAAATCTGTTTCCTGCAATTCTGCCTTTATTTCAAATCCTCTTCTTTGCCTTCCCTCAATATATTTGTGGATGAGAGTTATCATTTATAAGTCTGCAGGTTTGTGAATTGTAGTGCCCTGAACCTCCATTTTACAACTCGCTTTTTAGAGAGCTGGCCTCAATAGCGCAGGATGGCTTCAGGCCCTGTTTTGGTTCCGGGTGGCAGGCTGAGCCTGTGGTTAATTTTTCTTCCTGATGGGAAAATAGAGTGACCTGTGCCTGTCCCAACACCAAGAGCTAGTCTCTCATTGGTTCCACGTCTTCCAGTTCATCCTCAGGACAAATTGCAACCTGTACAGAACAGGAGGTTAAAGGTGCTGGTGCTCGAAGTAGGGAGATTGCTAGTAAAGCGGCTGGAATAGCGAACCCGGCCACAAGGAGATGAGAAATGAGGTGCGTTTTAGAAACCTTTCCACATCACACGGTGTACCATCTTCTGGGTTTCTCATGCATGTTTTCGATGTAGGAAGATGCCCTTGAACCTGGAGATTTGTGACCCATGCGATGGGTACCATGCAGTATTACTGTAAAGGGTCTGCGTTTGCTCACCCAACCTCACCAAACCTCTCAGCCCCAAGAGTGTCCACCCTTATGTCTCATCCAGCTGTGGGTCTAGATATGGTCAATCCAGGTTGCATCACAGCCCCTGAACGAATTGTGTAAGAATTTCGCTCTCTTTCACTGTCTTTGTTTCATGGGTTATTCAAAGTAATTTATTTTTATAATGGGGTTTAGCTGCTTTTCACTGTTGTGTTTATGCCGCTTTACACCCACTTGACACACTAACAGAGAGATATCTATACATAGGTTTTAAGATTATTACTAGTCAGATATATTCTTGTGCGGTGAATAGGGCGTGTTGAGTCCAGTTCTCTGAGCAAGGAGTAGGTCTTGTCTATTACATATTGGTTTTATGGAACGGTATCTGAGCTAATTTGAAACCCTTGTTTTATGTATCACCCCACCTCACCTTTCCCGTGAAGCAGCCATAGTGTGTTTTCTGCATGTGTGACTCTGTTCTGTTTTGTAATTCAGTTCAAGTGTAACGGTTTTTACATTCCCTCTATCAGTGATACCTTATGAGAAGTGTCCTTTTCTGTGTGACTTATTTCACTTAGAATCGTCGTACCTAAATCCACTCATCATGCTGCTATTAGCCTTATGACATTGATTTCATGGCTGAGTGATATTCCATTGTACATAAGGACCATAACTTCTTTATCCATTTTTCTCTTTCCTGGGATATTGAAGGTGGAATGAAGTGGAGGTCCTTGTCAACAGAGCAGCCCTAAACTTTGGGGTGCTTGTGTCTTGCTGATTTTTAATTTTCCCAATTTATACCCCCATGAGTGGAAGTGCCCTATGCTCTCTAAGCTTTGCTTTTTAGACGTTTCAGGACTCACCGTACGCTTCTCCAGAGTGGCTGTTGACAATTTACATCCCGCCCATTAGTGTAGCAAGGCTCCCATTTCTCCATGGCCTGTCCTGCATTTCTGGTTTTGACACTTTTTTCAGCAGGGCCCTTTTGACCGATGGGAAGCGAGACATCTTTGTAGCGCTGATTTGCCTTTCCAGGTTGCTTGGTTGGCCAAAAAGGGCGTATGCGTTTTTTCCTGAATATATTCAGGAAAAAACGCATACGCACTTTTTGGCCAAGGGCATCATTGTCAACGTTTTGCCGCTTTTCATGTGCTTTAAAGGCGATTCGAATCTACCTCCTGAAATCTGTTTCCTGCAATTCTGCCTTGATTTCAAATCCTCTTCTTTGCCTTCCCTCAATATATTTGTGGACGAGAGTTATCATTTATAACTCTGCAGGTTTGTGAATTGCAGTGCCCTGAACCTCCATTTTACAACTCGCGTTTTTGGGAGATGGCCGCAAAAGCGCACGATGGCTTCAGGCCCTGTTCTTGTTCCGGGGGCAGGCTGAGCCTGTGGTTAATTCTTCTTCCTGATGGGAAAATAGAGTGACCTGTGCCTGTCCCAACACCAAGAGATAGTCTCTCATTGGTTTCACGTCTTCCCGTTCATCCTCAGGACAAATTGCAACCTGTACGGAACAGGAGGTTAAAGGTGATGATGCTCCAAGGAGGGAGATTGCTAGTAAAGTGGCTGCAATGGCGAACCCGAGCACAAGGAGATGAGAAATGAGGTGCGTTTTAGAAACCTTTCCCCATCACACGGTGTACCATCTTCTGGGTTTCTCATGCATGTTTTCGATGTAGGAAGATTCCCTTGAACCTGGAGATTTGGGACCCATGCGATGGGTACCACGCAGTATTACTTTAAAGGGTCTGCGTTTGCTCACCCAACCTCACCAAACCTCTCAGCCGCAACAGTGTCCACCCTTATATCTCATCCAGCTGTGGGTCTAGATATGGTCAATCCAGGTTGCATCACAGCCCCTGAACGCATTGTGTAAGAATTTCTCTCTCTTTCACTGTCTTTGTTTCATGGGTTTTTCAAAGTAATTTATTTTTATAATGGGGTTTAGCTGCTTTTCACTGCTGTGTTTATGCCGCTTTACACCCACTTGACACACTAACAGAGAGATATCAATACATAGGTTTTAAGATTATTACTAGTCAGATATATTCTTGTGCGGTGAATAGGGCGTGTTGAGTCCAGTTCTCTGAGCAAGGAGTAGGTCTTGTCTATTACATATTGGGTTTATGGAACGGTATCTGAGCTAATTTGAAACCCTTGTTTTATGTATCACCCCACCTCACCTTTCCCGTTAAGCAGCCATAGTGTGTTTTCTGCATGTGTGACTCTGTTCTGTTTTGTAATTCAGTTCAAGTGTAACGGTTTTTACATTCCCTCTATAAGTGATACCTTATGAGAAGTGTCCTTTTCTGTGTGACTTATTTCACTTAGAGTCGTCGTACCTAAATCCACTCATCATGCTGCTACTAGCCTTATGACATTGATTTCACGGCTGAGTGATATTCCATTGTACATAAGGACCACAACTTCTTTATCCATTTTTCTCTTTCCTGGGATATTGAAGGTGGAATGAAGTGGAGGTCCTTGTCAACAGAGCAGCCCTAAACTTTGGGGTGCTTGTGTCTTGCTGATTTTTAATTTTCCCAATTTATACCCCCATGAGTGGAAGTGCCCTATGCTCTCTAAGCTTTGCTTTTTAGACGTTTCAGGACTCACCGTACACTTCTCCAGAGTGGCTGTTGACAATTTACATCCCGCCCATCAGTGTAGCAAGGCTCCCCTTTCTCCATGGCCTGTCCTGCGTTTCTGGTTTTGACACTTTTTTCAGCATGGCCCTTTTGACCGATGGGAAGCGAGACATCTTTGTAGCGCTGATTTGCCTTTCCAGGTTGCTTGGTTGGCCAAAAAGGGCGTATGCGTTTTTTCCTGAATATATTCAGGAAAAAACGCATACGCCCTTTTTGGCCAAGGGCATCATTGTCAACGTTTTGCCGCTTTTCATGTGCTTTAAAGGCGATTCGAATCTACCTCCTGAAATCTGTTTCCTGCAATTCTGCCTTGATTTCAAATCCTCTTCTTTGCCTTCCCTCAATATATTTGTGGATGAGAGTTATCATTTATAAGTCTGCAGGTTTGTGAATTGCAGTGCCCTGAACCTCCATTTTACAACTCGCTTTTTAGGGAGCTGGCCGCAAAAGCGCAGGATGGCTTCAGGCGCTGTTCTGGTTCCGGGGGGCAGGCTGAGCCTGTGGTTAATTTTTCTTCCTGATGGGAAAATAGAGTGACCTGTGCCTGTCCCAACACCAAGAGCTAGTCTTTCATTGGTTCCACGTATTCCCGTTCATCCTCAGTACAAATTGCAACCTGTACGGAACAGGAGGTTAAAGGTGCTGATGCTTCAAGGAGGGAGATTGCTAGTAAAGTGGCTGGAATGGCGAACCCGGGCACAAGCAGATGAGAAATGAGGTGCGTTTTAGAAACCTTTCCCCATCACACGGTGTACCATCTTCTGGGTATCTCATGCATGTTTTCGATGTAGGAAGATGCCCTTGAACCTGGAGATTTGGGACCCATGCGATGGGTACCACGCAGTATTACTTTAAAGGGTCTGCGTTTGCTCCACCAACCTCACCAAACCTCTCAGCCGCAACAGTGTCCACCCTTAGGTCTCATCCAGCTGTGGGTCTAGATATGGTCAATCCAGGTTGCATCACAGCCCCTGAACGCATTGTGTAAGAATTTCGCTCTCTTTCACTGTCTTTGTTTCATGGGTTTTTCAAAGTAATTTATTTTTATAATGGGGTTTAGCTGCTTTTCACTGCTGTGTTTATGCCGCTTTACACCCACTTGACACACTAACAGAGAGATATCTATACACAGGTTTTTAGATTATTACTAGTCAGATATATTCTTGTGCGGTGAATAGGGCGTGTTGAGTCCAGTTCTCTGAGCAAGGAGTAGGTCTTGTCTATTACATATTGGGTTTATGGAACGGTATCTGAGCTAATTTGAAACCCTTGTTTTATGTATCACCCCACCTCACCTTTCCCGTTAAGCAGCCATAGTGTGTTTTCTGCATGTGTGACTCTGTTCTGTTTTGTAATTCAGTTCAAGTGTAACGGTTTTTACATTCCCTCTATCAGTGATACCTTATGAGAAGTGTCCTTTTCTGTGTGACTTATTTCACTTAGAGTCGTTGTACCTAAATCCACTCATCATGCTGCTACTAGCCTTATGACATTGATTTCACGGCTGAGTGATATTCCATTGTACATAAGGACCACAACTTCTTTATCCATTTTTCTCTTTCCTGGGATATTGAAGGTGGAATGAAGTGGAGGTCCTTGTCAACAGAGCAGCCCTAAACTTTGGGGTGCTTGTGTCTTGCTGATTTTTAATTTTCCCAATTTATACCCCCATGAGTGGAAGTGCCCTATGCTCTCTAAGCTTTGCTTTTTAGACGTTTCAGGACTCACCGTACGCTTCTCCAGAGTGGCTGTTGACAATTTACATCCCGCCCATCAGTGTAGCAAGGCTCCCATTTCTCCATGGCCTGTCCTGCATTTCTGGTTTTGACACTTTTTTCAGCATGGCCCTTTTGACCGATGGGAAGCGAGACATCTTTGTAGCGCTGATTTGCCTTTCCAGGTTGCTTGGTTGGCCAAAAAGGGCGTATGCGTTTTTTCCTGAATATATTCAGGAAAAAACGCATACGCCCTTTTTGGCCAAGGGCATCATTGTCAACGTTTTGCCGCTTTTCATGTGCTTTAAAGGCGATTCGAATCTACCTCCTGAAATCTGTTTCCTGCAATTCTGCCTTGATTTCAAATCCTCTTCTTTGCCTTCCCTCAATATATTTGTGGACGAGAGTTATCATTTATAACTCTGCAGGTTTGTGAATTGCAGTGCCCTGAACCTCCATTTTACAACTCGCGTTTTTGGGAGATGGCCGCAAAAGCGCAGGATGGCTTCAGGCCCTGTTCTTGTTCCGGGGGGCAGGCTGAGCCTGTGGGTAATTCTTCTTCCTGATGGGAAAATAGAGTGACCTGTGCCTGTCCCAACACCAAGAGATAGTCTCTCATTGGTTTCACGTCTTCCCGTTCATCCTCAGGACAAATTGCAACCTGTACGGAACAGGAGGTTAAAGGTGATGATGCTCCAAGGAGGGAGATTGCTAGTAAAGTGGCTGGAATGGCGAACCCGAGCACAAGGAGATGAGAAATGAGGTGCGTTTTAGAAACCTTTCCCCATCACACGGTGTACCATCTTCTGGGTTTCTCATGCATGTTTTCGATGTAGGAAGATGCCCTTGAACCTGGAGATTTGGGACCCATGCGATGGGTACCACGCAGTATTACTTTAAAGGGGCTGCGTTTGCTCACCCAACCTCACCAAACCTCTCAGCCGCAACAGTGTCCACCCTTATGTCTCTTCCAGCTGTGGGTCTAGATATGGTCAATCCAGGTTGCATCACAGCCGCTGAACGCATTGTGTAAGAATTTCGCTCTCTTTCACTGTCTTTGTTTCATGGGTTTTTCAAAGTAATTTATTTTTATAATGGGGTTTAGCTGCTTTTCACTGCTGTGTTTATGCCGCTTTACACCCACTTGACACACTAACAGAGAGATATCAATACATAGGTTTTAAGATTATTACTAGTCAGATATATTCTTGTGCGGTGAATAGGGCGTGTTGAGTCCAGTTCTCTGAGCAAGGAGTAGGTCTTGTCTATTACATATTGGTTTTATGGAACGGTATCTGAGCTAATTTGAAACCCTTGTTTTATGTATCACCCCACCTCACCTTTCCCGTTAAGCAGCCATAGTGTGTTTTCTGCATGTGTGACTCTGTTCTGTTTTGTAATTCAGTTCAAGTGTAACGGTTTTTACATTCCCTCTATAAGTGATACCTTATGAGAAGTGTCCTTTTCTGTGTGACTTATTTCACTTAGAGTCGTCGTACCTAAATCCACTCATCATGCTGCTACTAGCCTTATGACATTGATTTCACGCCTGAATGATATTCCATTGTACATATGGACCACAACTTCTTTATCCATTTTTCTCTTTCCTGGGATATTGAAGGTGGAATGAAGTGGAGGTCCTTGTCAACAGAGCAGCCCTAAACTTTGGGGTGCTTGTGTCTTGCTGATTTTTAATTTTCCCAATTTATACCCCCATGAGTGGAAGTGCCCTATGCTCTCTAAGCTTTGCTTTTTAGACGTTTCAGGACTCACCGTACACTTCTCCAGAGTGGCTGTTGACAATTTACATCCCGCCCATCAGTGTAGCAAGGCTCCCATTTCTCCATGGCCTGTCCTGCATTTTTGGTTTTGAGACTTTTTTCAGCATGGCCCTTTTGACCGATGGGAAGCGAGACATCTTTGTAGCGCTGATTTGCCTTTCCAGGTTGCTTGGTTGGCCAAAAAGGGCGTATGCGTTTTTTCCTGAATATATTCAGGAAAAAACGCATACGCCCTTTTTGGCCAAGGGCATCATTGTCAACGTTTTGCCGCTTTTCATGTGCTTTAAAGGCGATTCGAATCTACCTCCTGAAATCTGTTTCCTGCAATTCTGCCTTGATTTCAAATCCTCTTCTTTGCCTTCCCTCAATATATTTGTGGATGAGAGTTATCATTTATAACTCTGCAGGTTTGTGAATTGCAGTGCCCTGAACCTCCATTTTACAACTCGCTTTTTAGGGAGCTGGCCGCAAAAGCGCAGGATGCCTTCAGGCCCTGTTCTGGTTCCGGGGGCAGGCTGAGCCTGTGGTTAATTCTTCTTCCTGATGGGAAAATAGAGTGACCTGTGCCTGTCCCAACACCAAGAGCTAGTCTCTCATTGGTTCCACGTCTTCCCGTTCACCCTCAGGACAAATTGCAACCTGTACGGAGCAGGAGGTTAAAGGTGCTGATGCTCCAAGTAGGGAGATTGCTAGTAAAGCGGCTGGAATAGCGAACCCGGCCACAAGGAGATGAGAAATGAGGTGCGTTTTAGAAACCTTTCCCCATCACACGGTGTACCATCTTCTGGGTTTCTCATGCATGTTTTCGATGTAGGAAGATGCCCTTGAACCTGGAGATTTGGGACCCATGCGATGGGTACCACGCAGTATTACTTGAAAGGGTCTGCGTTTGCTCACCCAACCTCACCAAACCTCTCAGCCCCAAGAGTGTCCACCCTTATGTCTCATCCAGCTGTGGGTCTAGATATGGTCAATCCAGGTTGCATCACAGCCCGTGAACGCATTGTGTAAGAATTTGTATCTCTTTCACTGTCTTTGTTTCATGGGTTTTTCAAAGTAATTTATTTTTATAATGGGGTTTAGCTGCTTTTCACTGTTGTGTTTATGCCGCTTTACACCCACTTGACACACTAACAGAGAGATATCAATACATAGGTTTTAAGATTATTACTAGTCAGATATATTCTTGTGCGGTGAATAGGGCGTGTTGAGTCCAGTTCTCTGAGCAAGGAGTAGGTCTTGTCTATTACATATTGGGTTTATGGAACGGTATCTGAGCTAATTTGAAACCCTTGTTTTATGTATCACCCCACCTCACCTTTCCCGTTAAGCAGCCATAGTGTGTTTTCTGCATGTGTGACTCTGTTCTGTTTTGTAATTCAGTTCAAGTGTAACGGTTTTTACATTCCCTCTATAAGTGATACCTTATGAGAAGTGTCCTTTTCTGTGTGACTTATTTCACTTAGAATCGTCGTACCTAAATCCACTCATCATGCTGCTACTAGCCTTATGACATTGATTTCATGGCTGAGTGATATTCCATTGTACATATGGACCACAACTTCTTTATCCATTTTTCTCTTTCCTGGGATATTGAAGGTGGAATGAAGTGGAGGTCCTTGTCAACAGAGCAGCCCTAAACTTTGGGGTGCTTGTGTCTTGCTGATTTTTCATTTTCCCAATTTATACCCCCATGAGTGGAAGTGCCCTATGCTCTCTAAGCTGTGTTTTTTAGATGTTTCAGGACTCACCGTACACTTCTCCAGAGTGGCTGTTGGCAATTTACATCCCGCCCATCAGTGTAGCAAGGCTCCCATTTCTCCATGGCATGTCCTGCATTTCTGGTTTTGACAGTTTTTTCAGCATGGCCCTTTTGACCGATGGGAAGCGAGACTTCTTTGTAGCACTGATTTGCCTTTCCAGGTTGCTTGCTTGGCCAAAAAGGGCGTATGCGTTTTTTCCTGAATATATTCAGGAAAAAACGCATACGCCCTTTTTGGCCAAGGGCATCATTGTCAACGTTTTGCCGCTTTTCATGTGCTTTAAAGGAGCTTCGAATCTACCTCCTGAAATCTGTTTCCTGCAATTCTGCCTTGATTTCAAATCCTCTTCTTTGCCTTCCCTCAATATATTTGTGGACGAGAGTTATCATTTATAACTCTGCAGGTTTGTGAATTGCAGTGCCCTGAACCTCCATTTTACAACTCGCTTTTTAGGGAGCTGGCCGCAAAAGCGCAGGATGCCTTCAGGCCCTGTTCTGGTTCCGGGGGCAGGCTGAGCCTGTGGTTAATTCTTCTTCCTGATGGGAAAATAGAGTGACCTGTGCCTGTCCCAACACCAAGAGCTAGTCTCTCATTGGTTCCACGTCTTCCAGTTCATCCTCAGGACAAATTGCAACCTGTACGGAACAGGAGGTTAAAGGTGCTGATGCTCCAAGTAGGGAGATTGCTAGTAAAGCGGCTGGAATAGCGAACCCGGCCACAAGGAGATGAGAAATGAGGTGCGTTTTAGAAACCTTTCCACATCACACGGTGTACCATCTTCTGGGTTTCTCATGCATGTTTTCGATGTAGGAAGATGCCCTTGAACCTGGAGATTTGTGACCCATGCGATGGGTACCATGCAGTATTACTGTAAAGGGTCTGCGTTTGCTCACCCAACCTCACCAAACCTCTCAGCCCCAAGAGTGTCCACCCTTATGTCTCATCCAGCTGTGGGTCTAGATATGGTCAATCCAGGTTGCATCACAGCCCCTGAACGCATTGTGTAAGAATTTCGCTCTCTTTCACTGTCTTTGTTTCATGGGTTTTTCAAAGTAATTTATTTTTATAATGGGGTTTAGCTGCTTTTCACTGCTGTGTTTATGCCGCTTTTTACCCACTTGACACACTAACAGGGAGATATCAATACATAGGTTTTAAGATTATTACTAGTCAGATATATTCTTGTGCGGTGAATAGGGCGTGTTGAGTCCAGTTCTCTGAGCAAGGAGTAGGTCTTGTCTATTACATATTGGGTTTATGGAACGGTATCTGAGCTAATTTGAAACCCTTGTTTTATGTATCACCCCACCTCACCTTTCCCGTTAAGCAGCCATAATGTGTTTTCTGCATGTGTGACTCTGTTCTGTTTTGTAATTCAGTTCAAGTGTAACGGTTTTTACATTCCCTCTATAAGTGATACCTTATGAGAAGTGTCCTTTTCTGTGTGACTTATTTCACTTAGAGTCGTCATACCTAAATCCACTCATCATGCTGCTACTACCCTTATGACAGTAATTTCATGGCTGAGTGATATTCCATTGTACATAAGGACCACAACTTCTTTATCCATTTTTCTCTTTCCTGGGATATTGAAGGTGGAATGAAGTGGAGGTCCTTGTCAACAGAGCAGCCCTAAACTTTGGGGTGCTTGTGTCTTGCTGATTTTTAATTTTCCCAATTTATACCCCCATGAGTGGAAGTGCCCTATGCTCTCTAAGCTTTGCTTTTTAGACGTTTCAGGACTCACCGTACGCTTCTGCAGAGTGGCTGTTGACAATTTACATCCCGCCCATCAGTGTAGCAATGCTCCCATTTCTCCATGGCCTGTCCTGCATTTTTGGTTTTGACACTTTTTTCAGCATGGCCCTTTTGACCGATGGGAAGCGAGACATCTTTGTAGCGCTGATTTGCCTTTCCAGGTTGCTTGGTTGGCCAAAAAGGGCGTATGCGTTTTTTCCTGAATATATTCAGGAAAAAACGCATACGCCCTTTTTGGCCAAGGGCATCATTGTCAACGTTTTGCCGCTTTTCATGTGCTTTAAAGGCGATTCGAATCTACCTCCTGAAATCTGTTTCCTGCAATTCTGCCTTTATTTCAAATCCTCTTCTTTGCCTTCCCTCAATATATTTGTGGATGAGAGTTATCATTTATAAGTCTGCAGGTTTGTGAATTGTAGTGCCCTGAACCTCCATTTTACAACTCGCTTTTTAGAGAGCTGGCCTCAATAGCGCAGGATGGCTTCAGGCCCTGTTTTGGTTCCGGGTGGCAGGCTGAGCCTGTGGTTAATTTTTCTTCCTGATGGGAAAATAGAGTGACCTGTGCCTGTCCCAACACCAAGAGCTAGTCTCTCATTGGTTCCACGTCTTCCAGTTCATCCTCAGGACAAATTGCAACCTGTACAGAACAGGAGGTTAAAGGTGCTGGTGCTCGAAGTAGGGAGATTGCTAGTAAAGCGGCTGGAATAGCGAACCCGGCCACAAGGAGATGAGAAATGAGGTGCGTTTTAGAAACCTTTCCACATCACACGGTGTACCATCTTCTGGGTTTCTCATGCATGTTTTCGATGTAGGAAGATGCCCTTGAACCTGGAGATTTGTGACCCATGCGATGGGTACCATGCAGTATTACTGTAAAGGGTCTGCGTTTGCTCACCCAACCTCACCAAACCTCTCAGCCCCAAGAGTGTCCACCCTTATGTCTCATCCAGCTGTGGGTCTAGATATGGTCAATCCAGGTTGCATCACAGCCCCTGAACGAATTGTGTAAGAATTTCGCTCTCTTTCACTGTCTTTGTTTCATGGGTTATTCAAAGTAATTTATTTTTATAATGGGGTTTAGCTGCTTTTCACTGTTGTGTTTATGCCGCTTTACACCCACTTGACACACTAACAGAGAGATATCTATACATAGGTTTTAAGATTATTACTAGTCAGATATATTCTTGTGCGGTGAATAGGGCGTGTTGAGTCCAGTTCTCTGAGCAAGGAGTAGGTCTTGTCTATTACATATTGGTTTTATGGAACGGTATCTGAGCTAATTTGAAACCCTTGTTTTATGTATCACCCCACCTCACCTTTCCCGTGAAGCAGCCATAGTGTGTTTTCTGCATGTGTGACTCTGTTCTGTTTTGTAATTCAGTTCAAGTGTAACGGTTTTTACATTCCCTCTATCAGTGATACCTTATGAGAAGTGTCCTTTTCTGTGTGACTTATTTCACTTAGAATCGTCGTACCTAAATCCACTCATCATGCTGCTATTAGCCTTATGACATTGATTTCATGGCTGAGTGATATTCCATTGTACATAAGGACCATAACTTCTTTATCCATTTTTCTCTTTCCTGGGATATTGAAGGTGGAATGAAGTGGAGGTCCTTGTCAACAGAGCAGCCCTAAACTTTGGGGTGCTTGTGTCTTGCTGATTTTTAATTTTCCCAATTTATACCCCCATGAGTGGAAGTG
The DNA here is from genome assembly GCF_965194805.1 of Balaenoptera borealis. Lineage (NCBI taxonomy): Eukaryota > Metazoa > Chordata > Mammalia > Artiodactyla > Balaenopteridae > Balaenoptera > Balaenoptera borealis. The sequence continues at coordinate 69,923,080 of NC_138878.1, forward strand.
CCCTATGCTCTCTAAGCTTTGCTTTTTAGACGTTTCAGGACTCACCGTACGCTTCTCCAGAGTGGCTGTTGACAATTTACATCCCGCCCATCAGTGTAGCAAGGCTCCCATTTCTCCATGGCCTGTCCTGCATTTCTGGTTTTGACACTTTTTTCAGCAGGGCCCTTTTGACCGATGGGAAGCGAGACATCTTTGTAGCGCTGATTTGCCTTTCCAGGTTGCTTGGTTGGCCAAAAAGGGCGTATGCGTTTTTTCCTGAATATATTCAGGAAAAAACGCATACGCACTTTTTGGCCAAGGGCATCATTGTCAACGTTTTGCCGCTTTTCATGTGCTTTAAAGGCGATTCGAATCTACCTCCTGAAATCTGTTTCCTGCAATTCTGCCTTGATTTCAAATCCTCTTCTTTGCCTTCCCTCAATATATTTGTGGACGAGAGTTATCATTTATAACTCTGCAGGTTTGTGAATTGCAGTGCCCTGAACCTCCATTTTACAACTCGCGTTTTTGGGAGATGGCCGCAAAAGCGCACGATGGCTTCAGGCCCTGTTCTTGTTCCGGGGGCAGGCTGAGCCTGTGGTTAATTCTTCTTCCTGATGGGAAAATAGAGTGACCTGTGCCTGTCCCAACACCAAGAGATAGTCTCTCATTGGTTTCACGTCTTCCCGTTCATCCTCAGGACAAATTGCAACCTGTACGGAACAGGAGGTTAAAGGTGATGATGCTCCAAGGAGGGAGATTGCTAGTAAAGTGGCTGCAATGGCGAACCCGAGCACAAGGAGATGAGAAATGAGGTGCGTTTTAGAAACCTTTCCCCATCACACGGTGTACCATCTTCTGGGTTTCTCATGCATGTTTTCGATGTAGGAAGATTCCCTTGAACCTGGAGATTTGGGACCCATGCGATGGGTACCACGCAGTATTACTTTAAAGGGTCTGCGTTTGCTCACCCAACCTCACCAAACCTCTCAGCCGCAACAGTGTCCACCCTTATATCTCATCCAGCTGTGGGTCTAGATATGGTCAATCCAGGTTGCATCACAGCCCCTGAACGCATTGTGTAAGAATTTCTCTCTCTTTCACTGTCTTTGTTTCATGGGTTTTTCAAAGTAATTTATTTTTATAATGGGGTTTAGCTGCTTTTCACTGCTGTGTTTATGCCGCTTTACACCCACTTGACACACTAACAGAGAGATATCAATACATAGGTTTTAAGATTATTACTAGTCAGATATATTCTTGTGCGGTGAATAGGGCGTGTTGAGTCCAGTTCTCTGAGCAAGGAGTAGGTCTTGTCTATTACATATTGGGTTTATGGAACGGTATCTGAGCTAATTTGAAACCCTTGTTTTATGTATCACCCCACCTCACCTTTCCCGTTAAGCAGCCATAGTGTGTTTTCTGCATGTGTGACTCTGTTCTGTTTTGTAATTCAGTTCAAGTGTAACGGTTTTTACATTCCCTCTATAAGTGATACCTTATGAGAAGTGTCCTTTTCTGTGTGACTTATTTCACTTAGAGTCGTCGTACCTAAATCCACTCATCATGCTGCTACTAGCCTTATGACATTGATTTCACGGCTGAGTGATATTCCATTGTACATAAGGACCACAACTTCTTTATCCATTTTTCTCTTTCCTGGGATATTGAAGGTGGAATGAAGTGGAGGTCCTTGTCAACAGAGCAGCCCTAAACTTTGGGGTGCTTGTGTCTTGCTGATTTTTCATTTTCCCAATTTATACCCCCATGAGTGGAAGTGCCCTATGCTCTCTAAGCTTTGCTTTTTAGACGTTTCAGGACTCACCGTACACTTCTCCAGAGTGGCTGTTGACAATTTACATCCCGCCCATCAGTGTAGCAAGGCTCCCCTTTCTCCATGGCCTGTCCTGCGTTTCTGGTTTTGACACTTTTTTCAGCATGGCCCTTTTGACCGATGGGAAGCGAGACATCTTTGTAGCGCTGATTTGCCTTTCCAGGTTGCTTGGTTGGCCAAAAAGGGCGTATGCGTTTTTTCCTGAATATATTCAGGAAAAAACGCATACGCCCTTTTTGGCCAAGGGCATCATTGTCAACGTTTTGCCGCTTTTCATGTGCTTTAAAGGCGATTCGAATCTACCTCCTGAAATCTGTTTCCTGCAATTCTGCCTTGATTTCAAATCCTCTTCTTTGCCTTCCCTCAATATATTTGTGGATGAGAGTTATCATTTATAAGTCTGCAGGTTTGTGAATTGCAGTGCCCTGAACCTCCATTTTACAACTCGCTTTTTAGGGAGCTGGCCGCAAAAGCGCAGGATGGCTTCAGGCGCTGTTCTGGTTCCGGGGGGCAGGCTGAGCCTGTGGTTAATTTTTCTTCCTGATGGGAAAATAGAGTGACCTGTGCCTGTCCCAACACCAAGAGCTAGTCTTTCATTGGTTCCACGTATTCCCGTTCATCCTCAGTACAAATTGCAACCTGTACGGAACAGGAGGTTAAAGGTGCTGATGCTTCAAGGAGGGAGATTGCTAGTAAAGTGGCTGGAATGGCGAACCCGGGCACAAGCAGATGAGAAATGAGGTGCGTTTTAGAAACCTTTCCCCATCACACGGTGTACCATCTTCTGGGTATCTCATGCATGTTTTCGATGTAGGAAGATGCCCTTGAACCTGGAGATTTGGGACCCATGCGATGGGTACCACGCAGTATTACTTTAAAGGGTCTGCGTTTGCTCCACCAACCTCACCAAACCTCTCAGCCGCAACAGTGTCCACCCTTAGGTCTCATCCAGCTGTGGGTCTAGATATGGTCAATCCAGGTTGCATCACAGCCCCTGAACGCATTGTGTAAGAATTTCGCTCTCTTTCACTGTCTTTGTTTCATGGGTTTTTCAAAGTAATTTATTTTTATAATGGGGTTTAGCTGCTTTTCACTGCTGTGTTTATGCCGCTTTACACCCACTTGACACACTAACAGAGAGATATCTATACATAGGTTTTTAGATTATTACTAGTCAGATATATTCTTGTGCGGTGAATAGGGCGTGTTGAGTCCAGTTCTCTGAGCAAGGAGTAGGTCTTGTCTATTACATATTGGGTTTATGGAACGGTATCTGAGCTAATTTGAAACCCTTGTTTTATGTATCACCCCACCTCACCTTTCCCGTTAAGCAGCCATAGTGTGTTTTCTGCATGTGTGACTCTGTTCTGTTTTGTAATTCAGTTCAAGTGTAACGGTTTTTACATTCCCTCTATCAGTGATACCTTATGAGAAGTGTCCTTTTCTGTGTGACTTATTTCACTTAGAGTCGTTGTACCTAAATCCACTCATCATGCTGCTACTAGCCTTATGACATTGATTTCACGGCTGAGTGATATTCCATTGTACATAAGGACCACAACTTCTTTATCCATTTTTCTCTTTCCTGGGATATTGAAGGTGGAATGAAGTGGAGGTCCTTGTCAACAGAGCAGCCCTAAACTTTGGGGTGCTTGTGTCTTGCTGATTTTTAATTTTCCCAATTTATACCCCCATGAGTGGAAGTGCCCTATGCTCTCTAAGCTTTGCTTTTTAGACGTTTCAGGACTCACCGTACGCTTCTCCAGAGTGGCTGTTGACAATTTACATCCCGCCCATCAGTGTAGCAAGGCTCCCATTTCTCCATGGCCTGTCCTGCATTTCTGGTTTTGACACTTTTTTCAGCATGGCCCTTTTGACCGATGGGAAGCGAGACATCTTTGTAGCGCTGATTTGCCTTTCCAGGTTGCTTGGTTGGCCAAAAAGGGCGTATGCGTTTTTTCCTGAATATATTCAGGAAAAAACGCATACGCCCTTTTTGGCCAAGGGCATCATTGTCAACGTTTTGCCGCTTTTCATGTGCTTTAAAGGCGATTCGAATCTACCTCCTGAAATCTGTTTCCTGCAATTCTGCCTTGATTTCAAATCCTCTTCTTTGCCTTCCCTCAATATATTTGTGGACGAGAGTTATCATTTATAACTCTGCAGGTTTGTGAATTGCAGTGCCCTGAACCTCCATTTTACAACTCGCGTTTTTGGGAGATGGCCGCAAAAGCGCAGGATGGCTTCAGGCCCTGTTCTTGTTCCGGGGGGCAGGCTGAGCCTGTGGGTAATTCTTCTTCCTGATGGGAAAATAGAGTGACCTGTGCCTGTCCCAACACCAAGAGATAGTCTCTCATTGGTTTCACGTCTTCCCGTTCATCCTCAGGACAAATTGCAACCTGTACGGAACAGGAGGTTAAAGGTGATGATGCTCCAAGGAGGGAGATTGCTAGTAAAGTGGCTGGAATGGCGAACCCGAGCACAAGGAGATGAGAAATGAGGTGCGTTTTAGAAACCTTTCCCCATCACACGGTGTACCATCTTCTGGGTTTCTCATGCATGTTTTCGATGTAGGAAGATGCCCTTGAACCTGGAGATTTGGGACCCATGCGATGGGTACCACGCAGTATTACTTTAAAGGGGCTGCGTTTGCTCACCCAACCTCACCAAACCTCTCAGCCGCAACAGTGTCCACCCTTATGTCTCTTCCAGCTGTGGGTCTAGATATGGTCAATCCAGGTTGCATCACAGCCGCTGAACGCATTGTGTAAGAATTTCGCTCTCTTTCACTGTCTTTGTTTCATGGGTTTTTCAAAGTAATTTATTTTTATAATGGGGTTTAGCTGCTTTTCACTGCTGTGTTTATGCCGCTTTACACCCACTTGACACACTAACAGAGAGATATCAATACATAGGTTTTAAGATTATTACTAGTCAGATATATTCTTGTGCGGTGAATAGGGCGTGTTGAGTCCAGTTCTCTGAGCAAGGAGTAGGTCTTGTCTATTACATATTGGTTTTATGGAACGGTATCTGAGCTAATTTGAAACCCTTGTTTTATGTATCACCCCACCTCACCTTTCCCGTTAAGCAGCCATAGTGTGTTTTCTGCATGTGTGACTCTGTTCTGTTTTGTAATTCAGTTCAAGTGTAACGGTTTTTACATTCCCTCTATAAGTGATACCTTATGAGAAGTGTCCTTTTCTGTGTGACTTATTTCACTTAGAGTCGTCGTACCTAAATCCACTCATCATGCTGCTACTAGCCTTATGACATTGATTTCACGCCTGAATGATATTCCATTGTACATATGGACCACAACTTCTTTATCCATTTTTCTCTTTCCTGGGATATTGAAGGTGGAATGAAGTGGAGGTCCTTGTCAACAGAGCAGCCCTAAACTTTGGGGTGCTTGTGTCTTGCTGATTTTTAATTTTCCCAATTTATACCCCCATGAGTGGAAGTGCCCTATGCTCTCTAAGCTTTGCTTTTTAGACGTTTCAGGACTCACCGTACACTTCTCCAGAGTGGCTGTTGGCAATTTACATCCCGCCCATCAGTGTAGCAAGGCTCCCATTTCTCCATGGCATGTCCTGCATTTCTGGTTTTGACAGTTTTTTCAGCATGGCCCTTTTGACCGATGGGAAGCGAGACTTCTTTGTAGCACTGATTTGCCTTTCCAGGTTGCTTGCTTGGCCAAAAAGGGCGTATGCGTTTTTTCCTGAATATATTCAGGAAAAAACGCATACGCCCTTTTTGGCCAAGGGCATCATTGTCAACGTTTTGCCGCTTTTCATGTGCTTTAAAGGAGCTTCGAATCTACCTCCTGAAATCTGTTTCCTGCAATTCTGCCTTGATTTCAAATCCTCTTCTTTGCCTTCCCTCAATATATTTGTGGACGAGAGTTATCATTTATAACTCTGCAGGTTTGTGAATTGCAGTGCCCTGAACCTCCATTTTACAACTCGCTTTTTAGGGAGCTGGCCGCAAAAGCGCAGGATGCCTTCAGGCCCTGTTCTGGTTCCGGGGGCAGGCTGAGCCTGTGGTTAATTCTTCTTCCTGATGGGAAAATAGAGTGACCTGTGCCTGTCCCAACACCAAGAGCTAGTCTCTCATTGGTTCCACGTCTTCCAGTTCATCCTCAGGACAAATTGCAACCTGTATGGAACAGGAGGTTAAAGGTGCTGATGCTCCAAGGAGGGAGATTGCTAGTAAAGCGGCTGGAATAGCGAACCCGGCCACAAGGAGATGAGAAATGAGGTGCGTTTTAGAAACCTTTCCACATCACACGGTGTACCATCTTCTGGGTTTCTCATGCATGTTTTCGATGTAGGAAGATGCCCTTGAACCTGGAGATTTGTGACCCATGCGATGGGTACCATGCAGTATTACTGTAAAGGGTCTGCGTTTGCTCACCCAACCTCACCAAACCTCTCAGCCCCAAGAGTGTCCACCCTTATGTCTCATCCAGCTGTGGGTCTAGATATGGTCAATCCAGGTTGCATCACAGCCCCTGAACGAATTGTGTAAGAATTTCGCTCTCTTTCACTGTCTTTGTTTCATGGGTTATTCAAAGTAATTTATTTTTATAATGGGGTTTAGCTGCTTTTCACTTCTGTGTTTATGCCGCTTTACACCCACTTGACACACTAACAGAGAGATATCTATACATAGGTTTTAAGATTATTACTAGTCAGATATATTCTTGTGCGGTGAATAGGGCGTGTTGAGTCCAGTTCTCTGAGCAAGGAGTAGGTCTTGTCTATTACATATTGGTTTTATGGAACGGTATCTGAGCTAATTTGAAACCCTTGTTTTATGTATCACCGCACCTCACCTTTCCCGTGAAGCAGCCATAGTGTGTTTTCTGCATGTGTGACTCTGTTCTGTTTTGTAATTCAGTTCAAGTGTAACGGTTTTTACATTCCCTCTATCAGTGATACCTTATTAGAAGTGTCCTTTTCTGTGTGACTTATTTCACTTAGAATCGTCGTACCTAAATCCACTCATCATGCTGCTACTAGCCTTATGACATTGATTTCATGGCTGAGTGATATTCCATTGTACATAAGGACCACAACTTCTTTATCCATTTTTCTCTTTCCTGGGATATTGAAGGTGGAATGAAGTGGAGGTCCTTGTCAACAGAGCAGCCCTAAACTTTGGGGTGCTTGTGTCTTGCTGATTTTTAATTTTCCCAATTTATACCCCCATGAGTGGAAGTGCCCTATGCTCTCTAAGCTTTGCTTTTTAGACGTTTCAGGACTCACCGTACGCTTCTCCAGAGTGGCTGTTGACAATTTACATCCCGCCCATCAGTGTAGCAAGGCTCCCATTTCTCCATGGCCTGTCCTGCATTTCTGGTTTTGACACTTTTTTCAGCATGGCCCTTTTGACCGATGGGAAGCGAGACATCTTTGTAGCACTGATTTGCCTTTCCAGGTTGCTTGGTTGGCCAAAAAGGGCGTATGCGTTTTTTCCTGAATATATTCAGGAAAAAACGCATACGCCCTTTTTGGCCAAGGGCATCATTGTCAACGTTTTGCCGCTTTTCATGTGCTTTAAAGGCGATTCGAATCTACCTCCTGAAATCTGTTTCCTGCAATTCTGCCTTGATTTCAAATCCTCTTCTTTGCCTTCCCTCAATATATTTGTGGACGAGAGTTATCATTTATAACTCTGCAGGTTTGTGAATTGCAGTGCCCTGAACCTCCATTTTACAACTCGCGTTTTTGGGAGATGGCCGCAAAAGCGCAGGATGGCTTCAGGCCCTGTTCTTGTTCCGGGGGGCAGGCTGAGCCTGTGGTTAATTCTTCTTCCTGATGGGAAAATAGAGTGACCTGTGCCTGTCCCAACACCAAGAGATAGTCTCTCATTGGTTTCACGTCTTCCCGTTCATCCTCAGGACAAATTGCAACCTGTACGGAACAGGAGGTTAAAGGTGATGATGCTCCAAGGAGGGAGATTGCTAGTAAAGTGGCTGGAATGGCGAACCCGAGCACAAGGAGATGAGAAATGAGGTGCGTTTTAGAAACCTTTCCCCATCACACGGTGTACCATCTTCTGGGTTTCTCATGCATGTTTTCGATGTAGGAAGATGCCCTTGAACCTGGAGATTTGGGACCCATGCGATGGGTACCACGCAGTATTACTTTCAAGGGGCTGCGTTTGCTCACCCAACCTCACCAAACCTCTCAGCCGCAACAGTGTCCACCCTTATGTCTCATCCAGCTGTGGGTCTAGATATGGTCAATCCAGGTTGCATCACAGCCGCTGAACGCATTGTGTAAGAATTTCGCTCTCTTTCACTGTCTTTGTTTCATGGGTTTTTCAAAGTAATTTATTTTTATAATGGGGTTTAGCTGCTTTTCACTGCTGTGTTTATGCCGCTTTACACCCACTTGACACACTAACAGAGAGATATCAATACATAGGTTTTAAGATTATTACTAGTCAGATATATTCTTGTGCGGTGAATAGGGCGTGTTGAGTCCAGTTCTCTGAGCAAGGAGTAGGTCTTGTCTATTACATATTGGTTTTATGGAACGGTATCTGAGCTAATTTGAAACCCTTGTTTTATGTATCACCCCACCTCACCTTTCCCGTTAAGCAGCCATAGTGTGTTTTCTGCATGTGTGACTCTGTTCTGTTTTGTAATTCAGTTCAAGTGTAACGGTTTTTACATTCCCTCTATAAGTGATACCTTATGAGAAGTGTCCTTTTCTGTGTGACTTATTTCACTTAGAGTCGTCGTACCTAAATCCACTCATCATGCTGCTACTAGCCTTATGACATTGATTTCACGCCTGAATGATATTCCATTGTACATATGGACCACAACTTCTTTATCCATTTTTCTCTTTCCTGGGATATTGAAGGTGGAATGAAGTGGAGGTCCTTGTCAACAGAGCAGCCCTAAACTTTGGGGTGCTTGTGTCTTGCTGATTTTTCATTTTCCCAATTTATACCCCCATGAGTGGAAGTGCCCTATGCTCTCTAAGCTTTGCTTTTTAGACGTTTCAGGACTCACCGTACACTTCTCCAGAGTGGCTGTTGACAATTTACATCCCGCCCATCAGTGTAGCAAGGCTCCCATTTCTCCATGGCCTGTCCTGCATTTTTGGTTTTGAGACTTTTTTCAGCATGGCCCTTTTGACCGATGGGAAGCGAGACATCTTTGTAGCGCTGATTTGCCTTTCCAGGTTGCTTGGTTGGCCAAAAAGGGCGTATGCGTTTTTTCCTGAATATATTCAGGAAAAAACGCATACGCCCTTTTTGGCCAAGGGCATCATTGTCAACGTTTTGCCGCTTTTCATGTGCTTTAAAGGCGATTCGAATCTACCTCCTGAAATCTGTTTCCTGCAATTCTGCCTTGATTTCAAATCCTCTTCTTTGCCTTCCCTCAATATATTTGTGGACGAGAGTTATCATTTATAACTCTGCAGGTTTGTGAATTGCAGTGCCCTGAACCTCCATTTTACAACTCGCTTTTTAGGGAGCTGGCCGCAAAAGCGCAGGATGCCTTCAGGCCCTGTTCTGGTTCCGGGGGGCAGGCTGAGCCTGTGGTTAATTCTTCTTCCTGATGGGAAAATAGAGTGACCTGTGCCTGTCCCAACACCAAGAGCTAGTCTCTCATTGGTTCCACGTCTTCCCGTTCACCCTCAGGACAAATTGCAACCTGTACGGAGCAGGAGGTTAAAGGTGCTGATGCTCCAAGTAGGGAGATTGCTAGTAAAGCGGCTGGAATAGCGAACCCGGCCACAAGGAGATGAATAATGAGGTGCGTTTTAGAAACCTTTCCACATCACACGGTGTACCATCTTCTGGGTTTCTCATGCATGTTTTCGATGTAGGAAGATGCCCTTGAACCTGGAGATTTGGGACCCATGCGATGGGTACCACGCAGTATTACTTGAAAGGGTCTGCGTTTGCTCACCCAACCTCACCAAACCTCTCAGCCCCAAGAGTGTCCACCCTTATGTCTCATCCAGCTGTGGGTCTAGATATGGTCAATCCAGGTTGCATCACAGCCCGTGAACGCATTGTGTAAGAATTTCTATCTCTTTCACTGTCTTTGTTTCATGGGTTTTTCAAAGTAATTTATTTTTATAATGGGGTTTAGCTGCTTTTCACTGTTGTGTTTATGCCGCTTTACACCCACTTGACACACTAACAGAGAGATATCAATACATAGGTTTTAAGATTATTACTAGTCAGATATATTCTTGTGCGGTGAATAGGGCGTGTTGAGTCCAGTTCTCTGAGCAAGGAGTAGGTCTTGTCTATTACATATTGGGTTTATGGAACGGTATCTGAGCTAATTTGAAACCCTTGTTTTATGTATCACCCCACCTCACCTTTCCCGTTAAGCAGCCATAGTGTGTTTTCTGCATGTGTGACTCTGTTCTGTTTTGTAATTCAGTTCAAGTGTAACGGTTTTTACATTCCCTCTATAAGTGATACCTTATGAGAAGTGTTCTTTTCTGTGTGACTTATTTCACTTAGAATCGTCGTACCTAAATCCACTCATCATGCTGCTACTAGCCTTATGACATTGATTTCATGGCTGAGTGATATTCCATTGTACATATGGACCACAACTTCTTTATCCATTTTTCTCTTTCCTGGGATATTGAAGGTGGAATGAAGTGGAGGTCCTTGTCAACAGAGCAGCCCTAAACTTTGGGGTGCTTGTGTCTTGCTGATTTTTCATTTTCCCAATTTATACCCCCATGAGTGGAAGTGCCCTATGTTCTCTAAGCTGTGTTTTTTAGATGTTTCAGGACTCACCGTACACTTCTCCAGAGTGGCTGTTGGCAATTTACATCCCGCCCATCAGTGTAGCAAGGCTCCCATTTCTCCATGGCATGTCCTGCATTTCTGGTTTTGACAGTTTTTTCAGCATGGCCCTTTTGACCGAAGGGAAGCGAGACTTCTTTGTAGCACTGATTTGCCTTTCCAGGTTGCTTGCTTGGCCAAAAAGGGCGTATGCGTTTTTTCCTGAATATATTCAGGAAAAAACGCATACGCCCTTTTTGGCCAAGGGCATCATTGTCAACGTTTTGCCGCTTTTCATGTGCTTTAAAGGAGCTTCGAATCTACCTCCTGAAATCTGTTTCCTGCAATTCTGCCTTGATTTCAAATCCTCTTCTTTGCCTTCCCTCAATATATTTGTGGACGAGAGTTATCATTTATAACTCTGCAGGTTTGTGAATTGCAGTGCCCTGAACCTCCATTTTACAACTCGCTTTTTAGGGAGCTGGCCGCAAAAGCGCAGGATGCCTTCAGGCCCTGTTCTGGTTCCGGGGGCAGGCTGAGCCTGTGGTTAATTCTTCTTCCTGATGGGAAAATAGAGTGACCTGTGCCTGTCCCAACACCAAGAGCTAGTCTCTCATTGGTTCCACGTCTTCCAGTTCATCCTCAGGACAAATTGCAACCTGTACGGAACAGGAGGTTAAAGGTGCTGATGCTCCAAGTAGGGAGATTGCTAGTAAAGCGGCTGGAATAGCGAACCCGGCCACAAGGAGATGAGAAATGAGGTGCGTTTTAGAAACCTTTCCACATCACACGGTGTACCATCTTCTGGGTTTCTCATGCATGTTTTCGATGTAGGAAGATGCCCTTGAACCTGGAGATTTGTGACCCATGCGATGGGTACCATGCAGTATTACTGTAAAGGGTCTGCGTTTGCTCACCCAACCTCACCAAACCTCTCAGCCCCAAGAGTGTCCACCCTTATGTCTCATCCAGCTGTGGGTCTAGATATGGTCAATCCAGGTTGCATCACAGCCCCTGAACGAATTGTGTAAGAATTTCGCTCTCTTTCACTGTCTTTGTTTCATGGGTTATTCAAAGTAATTTATTTTTATAATGGGGTTTAGCTGCTTTTCACTTCTGTGTTTATGCCGCTTTACACCCACTTGACACACTAACAGAGAGATATCTATACATAGGTTTTAAGATTATTACTAGTCAGATATATTCTTGTGCGGTGAATAGGGCGTGTTGAGTCCAGTTCTCTGAGCAAGGAGTAGGTCTTGTCTATTACATATTGGTTTTATGGAACGGTATCTGAGCTAATTTGAAACCCTTGTTTTATGTATCACCACACCTCACCTTTCCCGTGAAGCAGCCATAGTGTGTTTTCTGCATGTGTGACTCTGTTCTGTTTTGTAATTCAGTTCAAGTGTAACGGTTTTTACATTCCCTCTATCAGTGATACCTTATTAGAAGTGTCCTTTTCTGTGTGACTTATTTCACTTAGAATCGTCGTACCTAAATCCACTCATCATGCTGCTACTAGCCTTATGACATTGATTTCATGGCTGAGTGATATTCCATTGTACATAAGGACCACAACTTCTTTATCCATTTTTCTCTTTCCTGGGATATTGAAGGTGGAATGAAGTGGAGGTCCTTGTCAACAGAGCAGCCCTAAACTTTGGGGTGCTTGTGTCTTGCTGATTTTTAATTTTCCCAATTTATACCCCCATGAGTGGAAGTGCCCTATGCTCTCTAAGCTTTGCTTTTTAGACGTTTCAGGACTCACCGTACGCTTCTCCAGAGTGGCTGTTGACAATTTACATCCCGCCCATCAGTGTAGCAAGGCTCCCATTTCTCCATGGCCTGTCCTGCATTTCTGGTTTTGACACTTTTTTCAGCATGGCCCTTTTGACCGATGGGAAGCGAGACATCTTTGTAGCACTGATTTGCCTTTCCAGGTTGCTTGCTTGGCCAAAAAGGGCGTATGCGTTTTTTCCTGAATATATTCAGGAAAAAACGCATACGCCCTTTTTGGCCAAGGGCATCATTGTCAACGTTTTGCCGCTTTTCATGTGCTTTAAAGGCGATTCGAATCTACCTCCTGAAATCTGTTTCCTGCAATTCTGCCTTGATTTCAAATCCTCTTCTTTGCCTTCCCTCAATATATTTGTGGATGAGAGTTATCATTTATAAGTCTGCAGGTTTGTGAATTGCAGTGCCCTGAACCTCCATTTTACAACTCGCTTTTTAGGGAGCTGGCCGCAAAAGCGCAGGATGGCTTCAGGCGCTGTTCTGGTTCCGGGGGGCAGGCTGAGCCTGTGGTTAATTCTTCTTCCTGTTGGGAAAATAGAGTGACCTGTGCCTGTCCCAACACCAAGAGCTAGTCTTTCATTGGTTCCACGTATTCCCGTTCATCCTCAGTACAAATTGCCACCTGTACGGAACAGGAGGTTAAAGGTGCTGATGCTCCAAGGAGGGAGATTGCTAGTAAAGTGGCTGGAATGGCGAACCCGAGCACAAGGAGATGAGAAATGAGGTGCGTTTTAGAAACCTTTCCCCATCACACGGTGTACCATCTTCTGGGTTTCTCATGCATGTTTTCGATGTAGGAAGATGCCCTTGAACCTGGAGATTTGGGACCCATGCGATGGGTACCACGCAGTATTACTTTAAAGGGTCTGCGTTTGCTCACCCAACCTCACCAAACCTCTCAGCCGCAACAGTGTCCACCCTTATGTCTCATCCAGCTGTGGGTCTAGATATGGTCAATCCAGGTTGCATCACAGCCCCTGAACGCATTGTGTAAGAATTTCGCTCTCTTTCACTGTCTTTGTTTCATGGGTTTTTCAAAGTAATTTATTTTTATAATGGGGTTTAGCTGCTTTTCACTGCTGTGTTTATGCCGCTTTACACCCACTTGACACACTAACAGAGAGATATCAATACATAGGTTTTAAGATTATTACTAGTCAGATATATTCTTGTGCGGTGAATAGGGCGTGTTGAGTCCAGTTCTCTGAGCAAGGAGTAGGTCTTGTCTATTACATATTGGTTTTATGGAACGGTATCTGAGCTAATTTGAAACCCTTGTTTTATGTATCACCCCACCTCACCTTTCCCGTGAAGCAGCCATAGTGTGTTTTCTGCATGTGTGACTCTGTTCTGTTTTGTAATTCAGTTCAAGTGTAACGGTTTTTACATTCCCTCTATAAGTGATACCTTATGAGAAGTGTCCTTTTCTGTGTGACTTATTTCACTTAGAGTCGTCGTACCTAAATCCACTCATCATGCTGCTACTAGCCTTATGACATTGATTTCACGCCTGAATGATATTCCATTGTACATATGGACCACAACTTCTTTATCCATTTTTCTCTTTCCTGGGATATTGAAGGTGGAATGAAGTGGAGGTCCTTGTCAACAGAGCAGCCCTAAACTTTGGGGTGCTTGTGTCTTGCTGATTTTTAATTTTCCCAATTTATACCCCCATGAGTGGAAGTGCCCTATGCTCTCTAAGCTTTGCTTTTTAGACGTTTCAGGACTCACCGTACACTTCTCCAGAGTGGCTGTTGACAATTTACATCCCGCCCATCAGTGTAGCAAGGCTCCCATTTCTCCATGGCCTGTCCTGCATTTTTGGTTTTGAGACTTTTTTCAGCATGGCCCTTTTGACCGATGGGAAGCGAGACATCTTTGTAGCGCTGATTTGCCTTTCCAGGTTGCTTGGTTGGCCATAAAGGGCGTATGCGTTTTTTCCTGAATATATTCAGGAAAAAACGCATACGCCCTTTTTGGCCAAGGGCATCATTGTCAACGTTTTGCCCCTTTTCATGTGCTTTAAAGGCGATTCGAATCTACCTCCTGAAATCTGTTTCCTGCAATTCTGCCTTGATTTCAAATCCTCTTCTTTGCCTTCCCTCAATATATTTGTGGATGAGAGTTATCATTTATAAGTCTGCAGGTTTGTGAATTGCAGTGCCCTGAACCTCCATTTTACAACTCGCTTTTTAGGGAGCTGGCCGCAAAAGCGCAGGATGCCTTCAGGCCCTGTTCTGGTTCCGGGGGCAGGCTGAGCCTGTGGTTAATTCTTCTTCCTGATGGGAAAATAGAGTGACCTGTGCCTGTCCCAACACCAAGAGCTAGTCTCTCATTGGTTCCACGTCTTCCCGTTCACCCTCAGGACAAATTGCAACCTGTACTTAGCAGGAGGTTAAAGGTGCTGATGCTCCAAGTAGGGAGATTGCTAGTAAAGCGGCTGGAATAGCGAACCCGGCCACAAGGAGATGAGAAATGAGGTGCGTTTTAGAAACCTTTCCACATCACACGGTGTACCATCTTCTGGGTTTCTCATGCATGTTTTCGATGTAGGAAGATGCCCTTGAACCTGGAGATTTGGGACCCATGCGATGGGTACCACGCAGTATTACTTGAAAGGGTCTGCGTTTGCTCACCCAACCTCACCAAACCTCTCAGCCCCAAGAGTGTCCACCCTTATGTCTCATCCAGCTGTGGGTCTAGATATGGTCAATCCAGGTTGCATCACAGCCCGTGAACGCATTGTGTAAGAATTTCTATCTCTTTCACTGTCTTTGTTTCATGGGTTTTTCAAAGTAATTTATTTTTATAATGGGGTTTAGCTGCTTTTCACTGTTGTGTTTATGCCGCTTTACACCCACTTGACACACTAACAGAGAGATATCAATACATAGGTTTTAAGATTATTACTAGTCAGATATATTCTTGTGCGGTGAATAGGGCGTGTTGAGTCCAGTTCTCTGAGCAAGGAGTAGGTCTTGTCTATTACATATTGGGTTTATGGAACGGTATCTGAGCTAATTTGAAACCCTTGTTTTATGTATCACCCCACCTCACCTTTCCCGTTAAGCAGCCATAGTGTGTTTTCTGCATGTGTGACTCTGTTCTGTTTTGTAATTCAGTTCAAGTGTAACGGTTTTTACATTCCCTCTATAAGTGATACCTTATGAGAAGTGTCCTTTTCTGTGTGACTTATTTCACTTAGAATCGTCGTACCTAAATCCACTCATCATGCTGCTACTAGCCTTATGACATTGATTTCATGGCTGAGTGATATTCCATTGTACATATGGACCACAACTTCTTTATCCATTTTTCTCTTTCCTGGGATATTGAAGGTGGAATGAAGTGGAGGTCCTTGTCAACAGAGCAGCCCTAAACTTTGGGGTGCTTGTGTCTTGCTGATTTTTCATTTTCCCAATTTATACCCCCATGAGTGGAAGTGCCCTATGTTCTCTAAGCTGTGTTTTTTAGATGTTTCAGGACTCACCGTACACTTCTCCAGAGTGGCTGTTGGCAATTTACATCCCGCCCATCAGTGTGGCAAGGCTCCCATTTCTCCATGGCATGTCCTGCATTTCTGGTTTTGACAGTTTTTTCAGCATGGCCCTTTTGACCGATGGGAAGCGAGACTTCTTTGTAGCACTGATTTGCCTTTCCAGGTTGCTTGCTTGGCCAAAAAGGGCGTATGCGTTTTTTCCTGAATATATTCAGGAAAAAACGCATACGCCCTTTTTGGCCAAGGGCATCATTGTCAACGTTTTGCCGCTTTTCATGTGCTTTAAAGGAGCTTCGAATCTACCTCCTGAAATCTGTTTCCTGCAATTCTGCCTTGATTTCAAATCCTCTTCTTTGCCTTCCCTCAATATATTTGTGGACGAGAGTTATCATTTATAACTCTGCAGGTTTGTGAATTGCAGTGCCCTGAACCTCCATTTTACAACTCGCTTTTTAGGGAGCTGGCCGCAAAAGCGCAGGATGCCTTCAGGCCCTGTTCTGGTTCCGGGGGCAGGCTGAGCCTGTGGTTAATTCTTCTTCCTGATGGGAAAATAGAGTGACCTGTGCCTGTCCCAACACCAAGAGCTAGTCTCTCATTGGTTCCACGTCTTCCAGTTCATCCTCAGGACAAATTGCAACCTGTACGGAACAGGAGGTTAAAGGTGCTGATGCTCCAAGTAGGGAGATTGCTAGTAAAGCGGCTGGAATAGCGAACCCGGCCACAAGGAGATGAGAAATGAGGTGCGTTTTAGAAACCTTTCCACATCACACGGTGTACCATCTTCTGGGTTTCTCATGCATGTTTTCGATGTAGGAAGATGCCCTTGAACCTGGAGATTTGTGACCCATGCGATGGGTACCATGCAGTATTACTGTAAAGGGTCTGCGTTTGCTCACCCAACCTCACCAAACCTCTCAGCCCCAAGAGTGTCCACCCTTATGTCTCATCCAGCTGTGGGTCTAGATATGGTCAATCCAGGTTGCATCACAGCCCCTGAACGAATTGTGTAAGAATTTCGCTCTCTTTCACTGTCTTTGTTTCATGGGTTATTCAAAGTAATTTATTTTTATAATGGGGTTTAGCTGCTTTTCACTTCTGTGTTTATGCCGCTTTACACCCACTTGACACACTAACAGAGAGATATCTATACATAGGTTTTAAGATTATTACTAGTCAGATATATTCTTGTGCGGTGAATAGGGCGTGTTGAGTCCAGTTCTCTGAGCAAGGAGTAGGTCTTGTCTATTACATATTGGTTTTATGGAACGGTATCTGAGCTAATTTGAAACCCTTGTTTTATGTATCACCACACCTCACCTTTCCCGTGAAGCAGCCATAGTGTGTTTTCTGCATGTGTGACTCTGTTCTGTTTTGTAATTCAGTTCAAGTGTAACGGTTTTTACATTCCCTCTATCAGTGATACCTTATTAGAAGTGTCCTTTTCTGTGTGACTTATTTCACTTAGAATCGTCGTACCTAAATCCACTCATCATGCTGCTACTAGCCTTATGACATTGATTTCATGGCTGAGTGATATTCCATTGTACATAAGGACCACAACTTCTTTATCCATTTTTCTCTTTCCTGGGATATTGAAGGTGGAATGAAGTGGAGGTCCTTGTCAACAGAGCAGCCCTAAACTTTGGGGTGCTTGTGTCTTGCTGATTTTTAATTTTCCCAATTTATACCCCCATGAGTGGAAGTGCCCTATGCTCTCTAAGCTTTGCTTTTTAGACGTTTCAGGACTCACCGTACGCTTCTCCAGAGTGGCTGTTGACAATTTACATCCCGCCCATCAGTGTAGCAAGGCTCCCATTTCTCCATGGCCTGTCCTGCATTTCTGGTTTTGACACTTTTTTCAGCATGGCCCTTTTGACCGATGGGAAGCGAGACATCTTTGTAGCACTGATTTGCCTTTCCAGGTTGCTTGCTTGGCCAAAAAGGGCGTATGCGTTTTTTCCTGAATATATTCAGGAAAAAACGCATACGCCCTTTTTGGCCAAGGGCATCATTGTCAACGTTTTGCCGCTTTTCATGTGCTTTAATGGCGATTCGAATCTACCTCCTGAAATCTGTTTCCTGCAATTCTGCCTTGATTTCAAATCCTCTTCTTTGCCTTCCCTCAATATATTTGTGGATGAGAGTTATCATTTATAAGTCTGCAGGTTTGTGAATTGCAGTGCCCTGAACCTCCATTTTACAACTCGCTTTTTAGGGAGCTGGCCGCAAAAGCGCAGGATGGCTTCAGGCGCTGTTCTGGTTCCGGGGGGCAGGCTGAGCCTGTGGTTAATTCTTCTTCCTGTTGGGAAAATAGAGTGACCTGTGCCTGTCCCAACACCAAGAGCTAGTCTTTCATTGGTTCCACGTATTCCCGTTCATCCTCAGTACAAATTGCCACCTGTACGGAACAGGAGGTTAAAGGTGCTGATGCTCCAAGGAGGGAGATTGCTAGTAAAGTGGCTGGAATGGCGAACCCGAGCACAAGGAGATGAGAAATGAGGTGCGTTTTAGAAACCTTTCCCCATCACACGGTGTACCATCTTCTGGGTTTCTCATGCATGTTTTCGATGTAGGAAGATGCCCTTGAACCTGGAGATTTGGGACCCATGCGATGGGTACCACGCAGTATTACTTTAAAGGGTCTGCGTTTGCTCACCCAACCTCACCAAACCTCTCAGCCGCAACAGTGTCCACCCTTATGTCTCATCCAGCTGTGGGTCTAGATATGGTCAATCCAGGTTGCATCACAGCCCCTGAACGCATTGTGTAAGAATTTCGCTCTCTTTCACTGTCTTTGTTTCATGGGTTTTTCAAAGTAATTTATTTTTATAATGGGGTTTAGCTGCTTTTCACTGCTGTGTTTATGCCGCTTTACACCCACTTGACACACTAACAGAGAGATATCAATACATAGGTTTTAAGATTATTACTAGTCAGATATATTCTTGTGCGGTGAATAGGGCGTGTTGAGTCCAGTTCTCTGAGCAAGGAGTAGGTCTTGTCTATTACATATTGGTTTTATGGAACGGTATCTGAGCTAATTTGAAACCCTTGTTTTATGTATCACCCCACCTCACCTTTCCCGTGAAGCAGCCATAGTGTGTTTTCTGCATGTGTGACTCTGTTCTGTTTTGTAATTCAGTTCAAGTGTAACGGTTTTTACATTCCCTCTATAAGTGATACCTTATGAGAAGTGTCCTTTTCTGTGTGACTTATTTCACTTAGAGTCGTCGTACCTAAATCCACTCATCATGCTGCTACTAGCCTTATGACATTGATTTCACGCCTGAATGATATTCCATTGTACATATGGACCACAACTTCTTTATCCATTTTTCTCTTTCCTGGGATATTGAAGGTGGAATGAAGTGGAGGTCCTTGTCAACAGAGCAGCCCTAAACTTTGGGGTGCTTGTGTCTTGCTGATTTTTAATTTTCCCAATTTATACCCCCATGAGTGGAAGTGCCCTATGCTCTCTAAGCTTTGCTTTTTAGACGTTTCAGGACTCACCGTACACTTCTCCAGAGTGGCTGTTGACAATTTACATCCCGCCCATCAGTGTAGCAAGGCTCCCATTTCTCCATGGCCTGTCCTGCATTTTTGGTTTTGAGACTTTTTTCAGCATGGCCCTTTTGACCGATGGGAAGCGAGACATCTTTGTAGCGCTGATTTGCCTTTCCAGGTTGCTTGGTTGGCCATAAAGGGCGTATGCGTTTTTTCCTGAATATATTCAGGAAAAAACGCATACGCCCTTTTTGGCCAAGGGCATCATTGTCAACGTTTTGCCCCTTTTCATGTGCTTTAAAGGCGATTCGAATCTACCTCCTGAAATCTGTTTCCTGCAATTCTGCCTTGATTTCAAATCCTCTTCTTTGCCTTCCCTCAATATATTTGTGGATGAGAGTTATCATTTATAAGTCTGCAGGTTTGTGAATTGCAGTGCCCTGAACCTCCATTTTACAACTCGCTTTTTAGGGAGCTGGCCGCAAAAGCGCAGGATGCCTTCAGGCCCTGTTCTGGTTCCGGGGGCAGGCTGAGCCTGTGGTTAATTCTTCTTCCTGATGGGAAAATAGAGTGACCTGTGCCTGTCCCAACACCAAGAGCTAGTCTCTCATTGGTTCCACGTCTTCCCGTTCACCCTCAGGACAAATTGCAACCTGTACTTAGCAGGAGGTTAAAGGTGCTGATGCTCCAAGTAGGGAGATTGCTAGTAAAGCGGCTGGAATAGCGAACCCGGCCACAAGGAGATGAGAAATGAGGTGCGTTTTAGAAACCTTTCCACATCACACGGTGTACCATCTTCTGGGTTTCTCATGCATGTTTTCGATGTAGGAAGATGCCCTTGAACCTGGAGATTTGGGACCCATGCGATGGGTACCACGCAGTATTACTTGAAAGGGTCTGCGTTTGCTCACCCAACCTCACCAAACCTCTCAGCCCCAAGAGTGTCCACCCTTATGTCTCATCCAGCTGTGGGTCTAGATATGGTCAATCCAGGTTGCATCACAGCCCGTGAACGCATTGTGTAAGAATTTCTATCTCTTTCACTGTCTTTGTTTCATGGGTTTTTCAAAGTAATTTATTTTTATAATGGGGTTTAGCTGCTTTTCACTGTTGTGTTTATGCCGCTTTACACCCACTTGACACACTAACAGAGAGATATCAATACATAGGTTTTAAGATTATTACTAGTCAGATATATTCTTGTGCGGTGAATAGGGCGTGTTGAGTCCAGTTCTCTGAGCAAGGAGTAGGTCTTGTCTATTACATATTGGGTTTATGGAACGGTATCTGAGCTAATTTGAAACCCTTGTTTTATGTATCACCCCACCTCACCTTTCCCGTTAAGCAGCCATAGTGTGTTTTCTGCATGTGTGACTCTGTTCTGTTTTGTAATTCAGTTCAAGTGTAACGGTTTTTACATTCCCTCTATAAGTGATACCTTATGAGAAGTGTCCTTTTCTGTGTGACTTATTTCACTTAGAATCGTCGTACCTAAATCCACTCATCATGCTGCTACTAGCCTTATGACATTGATTTCATGGCTGAGTGATATTCCATTGTACATATGGACCACAACTTCTTTATCCATTTTTCTCTTTCCTGGGATATTGAAGGTGGAATGAAGTGGAGGTCCTTGTCAACAGAGCAGCCCTAAACTTTGGGGTGCTTGTGTCTTGCTGATTTTTCATTTTCCCAATTTATACCCCCATGAGTGGAAGTGCCCTATGTTCTCTAAGCTGTGTTTTTTAGATGTTTCAGGACTCACCGTACACTTCTCCAGAGTGGCTGTTGGCAATTTACATCCCGCCCATCAGTGTGGCAAGGCTCCCATTTCTCCATGGCATGTCCTGCATTTCTGGTTTTGACAGTTTTTTCAGCATGGCCCTTTTGACCGATGGGAAGCGAGACTTCTTTGTAGCACTGATTTGCCTTTCCAGGTTGCTTGCTTGGCCAAAAAGGGCGTATGCGTTTTTTCCTGAATATATTCAGGAAAAAACGCATACGCCCTTTTTGGCCAAGGGCATCATTGTCAACGTTTTGCCGCTTTTCATGTGCTTTAAAGGAGCTTCGAATCTACCTCCTGAAATCTGTTTCCTGCAATTCTGCCTTGATTTCAAATCCTCTTCTTTGCCTTCCCTCAATATATTTGTGGACGAGAGTTATCATTTATAACTCTGCAGGTTTGTGAATTGCAGTGCCCTGAACCTCCATTTTACAACTCGCTTTTTAGGGAGCTGGCCGCAAAAGCGCAGGATGCCTTCAGGCCCTGTTCTGGTTCCGGGGGCAGGCTGAGCCTGTGGTTAATTCTTCTTCCTGATGGGAAAATAGAGTGACCTGTGCCTGTCCCAACACCAAGAGCTAGTCTCTCATTGGTTCCACGTCTTCCAGTTCATCCTCAGGACAAATTGCAACCTGTACGGAACAGGAGGTTAAAGGTGCTGATGCTCCAAGTAGGGAGATTGCTAGTAAAGCGGCTGGAATAGCGAACCCGGCCACAAGGAGATGAGAAATGAGGTGCGTTTTAGAAACCTTTCCACATCACACGGTGTACCATCTTCTGGGTTTCTCATGCATGTTTTCGATGTAGGAAGATGCCCTTGAACCTGGAGATTTGTGACCCATGCGATGGGTACCATGCAGTATTACTGTAAAGGGTCTGCGTTTGCTCACCCAACCTCACCAAACCTCTCAGCCCCAAGAGTGTCCACCCTTATGTCTCATCCAGCTGTGGGTCTAGATATGGTCAATCCAGGTTGCATCACAGCCCCTGAACGAATTGTGTAAGAATTTCGCTCTCTTTCACTGTCTTTGTTTCATGGGTTATTCAAAGTAATTTATTTTTATAATGGGGTTTAGCTGCTTTTCACTTCTGTGTTTATGCCGCTTTACACCCACTTGACACACTAACAGAGAGATATCTATACATAGGTTTTAAGATTATTACTAGTCAGATATATTCTTGTGCGGTGAATAGGGCGTGTTGAGTCCAGTTCTCTGAGCAAGGAGTAGGTCTTGTCTATTACATATTGGTTTTATGGAACGGTATCTGAGCTAATTTGAAACCCTTGTTTTATGTATCACCCCACCTCACCTTTCCCGTGAAGCAGCCATAGTGTGTTTTCTGCATGTGTGACTCTGTTCTGTTTTGTAATTCAGTTCAAGTGTAACGGTTTTTACATTCCCTCTATCAGTGATACCTTATGAGAAGTGTCCTTTTCTGTGTGACTTATTTCACTTAGAATCGTCGTACCTAAATCCACTCATCATGCTGCTACTAGCCTTATGACATTGATTTCATGGCTGAGTGATATTCCATTGTACATAAGGACCACAACTTCTTTATCCATTTTTCTCTTTCCTGGGATATTGAAGGTGGAATGAAGTGGAGGTCCTTGTCAACAGAGCAGCCCTAAACTTTGGGGTGCTTGTGTCTTGCTGATTTTTAATTTTCCCAATTTATACCCCCATGAGTGGAAGTGCCCTATGCTCTCTAAGCTTTGCTTTTTAGACGTTTCAGGACTCACCGTACGCTTCTCCAGAGTGGCTGTTGACAATTTACATCCCGCCCATCAGTGTAGCAAGGCTCCCATTTCTCCATGGCCTGTCCTGCATTTCTGGTTTTGACACTTTTTTCAGCATGGCCCTTTTGACCGATGGGAAGCGAGACATCTTTGTAGCACTGATTTGCCTTTCCAGGTTGCTTGGTTGGCCAAAAAGGGCGTATGCGTTTTTTCCTGAATATATTCAGGAAAAAACGCATACGCCCTTTTTGGCCAAGGGCATCATTGTCAACGTTTTGCCGCTTTTCATGTGCTTTAAAGGCGATTCGAATCTACCTCCTGAAATCTGTTTCCTGCAATTCTGCCTTGATTTCAAATCCTCTTCGTTGCCTTCCCTCAATATATTTGTGGACGAGAGTTATCATTTATAACTCTGCAGGTTTGTGAATTGCAGTGCCCTGAACCTCCATTTTACAACTCGCGTTTTTGGGAGATGGCCGCAAAAGCGCAGGATGGCTTCAGGCCCTGTTCTTGTTCCGGGGGGCAGGCTGAGCCTGTGGTTAATTCTTCTTCCTGATGGGAAAATAGAGTGACCTGTGCCTGTCCCAACACCAAGAGATAGTCTCTCATTGGTTTCACGTCTTCCCGTTCATCCTCAGGACAAATTGCAACCTGTACGGAACAGGAGGTTAAAGGTGATGATGCTCCAAGGAGGGAGATTGCTAGTAAAGTGGCTGGGATGGTGAACCCGAGCACAAGGAGATGAGAAATGAGGTGCGTTTTAGAAACCTTTCCCCATCACACGGTGTACCATCTTCTGGGTTTCTCATGCATGTTTTTGATGTAGGAAGATGCCCTTGAACCTGGAGATTTGGGACCCATGCGATGGGTACCACGCAGTATTACTTTAAAGGGGCTGCGTTTGCTCACCCAACCTCACCAAACCTCTCAGCCGCAACAGTGTCCACCCTTATGTCTCATCCAGCTGTGGGTCTAGATATGGTCAATCCAGGTTGCATCACAGCCCCTGAACGCATTGTGTAAGAATTTCGCTCTCTTTCACTGTCTTTGTTTCATGGGTTTTTCAAAGTAATTTATTTTTATAATGGGGTTTAGCTGCTTTTCACTGCTGTGTTTATGCCGCTTTACACCCACTTGACACACTAACAGAGAGATATCAATACATAGGTTTTAAGATTATTACTAGTCAGATATATTCTTGTGCGGTGAATAGGGCGTGTTGAGTCCAGTTCTCTGAGCAAGGAGTAGGTCTTGTCTATTACATATTGGTTTTATGGAACGGTATCTGAGCTAATTTGAAACCCTTGTTTTATGTATCACCCCACCTCACCTTTCCCGTGAAGCAGCCATAGTGTGTTTTCTGCATGTGTGACTCTGTTCTGTTTTGTAATTCAGTTCAAGTGTAACGGTTTTTACATTCCCTCTATCAGTGATACCTTATGAGAAGTGTCCTTTTCTGTGTGACTTATTTCACTTAGAATCGTCGTACCTAAATCCACTCATCATGCTGCTACTAGCCTTATGACATTGATTTCATGGCTGAGTGATATTCCATTGTACATAAGGACCACAACTTCTTTATCCATTTTTCTCTTTCCTGGGATATTGAAGGTGGAATGAAGTGGAGGTCCTTGTCAACAGAGCAGCCCTAAACTTTGGGGTGCTTGTGTCTTGCTGATTTTTAATTTTCCCAATTTATACCCCCATGAGTGGAAGTGCCCTATGCTCTCTAAGCTTTGCTTTTTAGACGTTTCAGGACTCACCGTACGCTTCTCCAGAGTGGCTGTTGGCAATTTACATCCCGCCCATCAGTGTAGCAAGGCTCCCATTTCTCCATGGCCTGTCCTGCATTTCTGGTTTTGACACTTTTTTCAGCATGGCCCTTTTGACCGATGGGAAGCGAGACATCTTTGTAGCACTGATTTGCCTTTCCAGGTTGCTTGGTTGGCCAAAAAGGGCGTATGCGTTTTTTCCTGAATATATTCAGGAAAAAACGCATACGCCCTTTTTGGCCAAGGGCATCATTGTCAACGTTTTGCCGCTTTTCATGTGCTTTAAAGGCGATTCGAATCTACCTCCTGAAATCTGTTTCCTGCAATTCTGCCTTGATTTCAAATCCTCTTCTTTGCCTTCCCTCAATATATTTGTGGACAAGAGTTATCATTTATAACTCTGCAGGTTTGTGAATTGCAGTGCCCTGAACCTCCATTTTACAACTCGCGTTTTTGGGAGATGGCCGCAAAAGCGCAGGATGGCTTCAGGCCCTGTTCTTGTTCCGGGGGGCAGGCTGAGCCTGTGGTTAATTCTTCTTCCTGATGGGAAAATAGAGTGACCTGTGCCTGTCCCAACACCAAGAGATAGTCTCTCATTGGTTTCACGTCTTCCCGTTCATCCTCAGGACAAATTGCAACCTGTACGGAACAGGAGGTTAAAGGTGATGATGTTCCAAGGAGGGAGATTGCTAGTAAAGTGGCTGGAATGGCGAACCCGAGCACAAGGAGATGAGAAATGAGGTGCGTTTTAGAAACCTTTCCCCATCATACGGTGTACCATCTTCTGGGTTTCTCATGCATGTTTTCGATGTAGGAAGATGCCCTTGAACCTGGAGATTTGGGACCCATGCGATGGGTACCACGCAGTATTACTTTAAAGGGGCTGCGTTTGCTCACCCAACCTCACCAAACCTCTCAGCCGCAACAGTGTCCACCCTTATGTCTCATCCAGCTGTGGGTCTAGATATGGTCAATCCAGGTTGCATCACAGCCCCTGAACGCATTGTGTAAGAATTTCGCTCTCTTTCACTGTCTTTGTTTCATGGGTTTTTCAAAGTAATTTATTTTTATAATGGGGTTTAGCTGCTTTTCACTGCTGTGTTTATGCCGCTTTACACCCACTTGACACACTAACAGAGAGATATCAATACATAGGTTTTAAGATTATTACTAGTCAGATATATTCTTGTGCGGTGAATAGGGCGTGTTGAGTCCAGTTCTCTGAGCAAGGAGTAGGTCTTGTCTATTACATATTGGGTTTATGGAACGGTATCTGAGCTAATTTGAAACCCTTGTTTTATGTATCACCCCACCTCACCTTTCCCGTTAAGCAGCCATAGTGTGTTTTCTGCATGTGTGACTCTGTTCTGTTTTGTAATTCAGTTCAAGTGTAACGGTTTTTACATTCCCTCTATAAGTGATACCTTATGAGAAGTGTCCTTTTCTGTGTGACTTATTTCACTTAGAATCGTCGTACCTAAATCCACTCATCATGCTGCTACTAGCCTTATGACATTGATTTCATGGCTGAGTGATATTCCATTGTACATATGGACCACAACTTCTTTATCCATTTTTCTCTTTCCTGGGATATTGAAGGTGGAATGAAGTGGAGGTCCTTGTCAACAGAGCAGCCCTAAACTTTGGGGTGCTTGTGTCTTGCTGATTTTTCATTTTCCCAATTTATACCCCCATGAGTGGAAGTGCCCTATGTTCTCTAAGCTGTGTTTTTTAGATGTTTCAGGACTCACCGTACACTTCTCCAGAGTGGCTGTTGGCAATTTACATCCCGCCCATCAGTGTAGCAAGGCTCCCATTTCTCCATGGCATGTCCTGCATTTCTGGTTTTGACAGTTTTTTCAGCATGGCCCTTTTGACCGATGGGAAGCGAGACTTCTTTGTAGCACTGATTTGCCTTTCCAGGTTGCTTGCTTGGCCAAAAAGGGCGTATGCGTTTTTTCCTGAATATATTCAGGAAAAAACGCATACGCCCTTTTTGGCCAAGGGCATCATTGTCAACGTTTTGCCGCTTTTCATGTGCTTTAAAGGAGCTTCGAATCTACCTCCTGAAATCTGTTTCCTGCAATTCTGCCTTGATTTCAAATCCTCTTCTTTGCCTTCCCTCAATATATTTGTGGACGAGAGTTATCATTTATAACTCTGCAGGTTTGTGAATTGCAGTGCCCTGAACCTCCATTTTACAACTCGCTTTTTAGGGAGCTGGCCGCAAAAGCGCAGGATGCCTTCAGGCCCTGTTCTGGTTCCGGGGGCAGGCTGAGCCTGTGGTTAATTCTTCTTCCTGATGGGAAAATAGAGTGACCTGTGCCTGTCCCAACACCAAGAGCTAGTCTCTCATTGGTTCCACGTCTTCCAGTTCATCCTCAGGACAAATTGCAACCTGTACGGAACAGGAGGTTAAAGGTGCTGATGCTCCAAGTAGGGAGATTGCTAGTAAAGCGGCTGGAATAGCGAACCCGGCCACAAGGAGATGAGAAATGAGGTGCGTTTTAGAAACCTTTCCACATCACACGGTGTACCATCTTCTGGGTTTCTCATGCATGTTTTCGATGTAGGAAGATGCCCTTGAACCTGGAGATTTGTGACCCATGCGATGGGTACCATGCAGTATTACTGTAAAGGGTCTGCGTTTGCTCACCCAACCTCACCAAACCTCTCAGCCCCAAGAGTGTCCACCCTTATGTCTCATCCAGCTGTGGGTCTAGATATGGTCAATCCAGGTTGCATCACAGCCCCTGAACGAATTGTGTAAGAATTTCGCTCTCTTTCACTGTCTTTGTTTCATGGGTTATTCAAAGTAATTTATTTTTATAATGGGGTTTAGCTGCTTTTCACTTCTGTGTTTATGCCGCTTTACACCCACTTGACACACTAACAGAGAGATATCTATACATAGGTTTTAAGATTATTACTAGTCAGATATATTCTTGTGCGGTGAATAGGGCGTGTTGAGTCCAGTTCTCTGAGCAAGGAGTAGGTCTTGTCTATTACATATTGGTTTTATGGAACGGTATCTGAGCTAATTTGAAACCCTTGTTTTATGTATCACCCCACCTCACCTTTCCCGTGAAGCAGCCATAGTGTGTTTTCTGCATGTGTGACTCTGTTCTGTTTTGTAATTCAGTTCAAGTGTAACGGTTTTTACATTCCCTCTATCAGTGATACCTTATGAGAAGTGTCCTTTTCTGTGTGACTTATTTCACTTAGAATCGTCGTACCTAAATCCACTCATCATGCTGCTACTAGCCTTATGACATTGATTTCATGGCTGAGTGATATTCCATTGTACATAAGGACCACAACTTCTTTATCCATTTTTCTCTTTCCTGGGATATTGAAGGTGGAATGAAGTGGAGGTCCTTGTCAACAGAGCAGCCCTAAACTTTGGGGTGCTTGTGTCTTGCTGATTTTTAATTTTCCCAATTTATACCCCCATGAGTGGAAGTGCCCTATGCTCTCTAAGCTTTGCTTTTTAGACGTTTCAGGACTCACCGTACGCTTCTCCAGAGTGGCTGTTGACAATTTACATCCCGCCCATCAGTGTAGCAAGGCTCCCATTTCTCCATGGCCTGTCCTGCATTTCTGGTTTTGACACTTTTTTCAGCATGGCCCTTTTGACCGATGGGAAGCGAGACATCTTTGTAGCACTGATTTGCCTTTCCAGGTTGCTTGGTTGGCCAAAAAGGGCGTATGCGTTTTTTCCTGAATATATTCAGGAAAAAACGCATACGCCCTTTTTGGCCAAGGGCATCATTGTCAACGTTTTGCCGCTTTTCATGTGCTTTAAAGGCGATTCGAATCTACCTCCTGAAATCTGTTTCCTGCAATTCTGCCTTGATTTCAAATCCTCTTCGTTGCCTTCCCTCAATATATTTGTGGACGAGAGTTATCATTTATAACTCTGCAGGTTTGTGAATTGCAGTGCCCTGAACCTCCATTTTACAACTCGCGTTTTTGGGAGATGGCCGCAAAAGCGCAGGATGGCTTCAGGCCCTGTTCTTGTTCCGGGGGGCAGGCTGAGCCTGTGGTTAATTCTTCTTCCTGATGGGAAAATAGAGTGACCTGTGCCTGTCCCAACACCAAGAGATAGTCTCTCATTGGTTTCACGTCTTCCCGTTCATCCTCAGGACAAATTGCAACCTGTACGGAACAGGAGGTTAAAGGTGATGATGCTCCAAGGAGGGAGATTGCTAGTAAAGTGGCTGGGATGGTGAATCCGAGCACAAGGAGATGAGAAATGAGGTGCGTTTTAGAAACCTTTCCCCATCACACGGTGTACCATCTTCTGGGTTTCTCATGCATGTTTTTGATGTAGGAAGATGCCCTTGAACCTGGAGATTTGGGACCCATGCGATGGGTACCACGCAGTATTACTTTAAAGGGGCTGCGTTTGCTCACCCAACCTCACCAAACCTCTCAGCCGCAACAGTGTCCACCCTTATGTCTCATCCAGCTGTGGGTCTAGATATGGTCAATCCAGGTTGCATCACAGCCCCTGAACGCATTGTGTAAGAATTTCGCTCTCTTTCACTGTCTTTGTTTCATGGGTTTTTCAAAGTAATTTATTTTTATAATGGGATTTAGCTGCTTTTCACTGCTGTGTTTATGCCGCTTTACACCCACTTGACACACTAACAGAGAGATATCAATACATAGGTTTTAAGATTATTACTAGTCAGATATATTCTTGTGCGGTGAATAGGGCGTGTTGAGTCCAGTTCTCTGAGCAAGGAGTAGGTCTTGTCTATTACATATTGGTTTTATGGAACGGTATCTGAGCTAATTTGAAACCCTTGTTTTATGTATCATCCCACCTCACCTTTCCCGTGAAGCAGCCATAGTGTGTTTTCTGCATGTGTGACTCTGTTCTGTTTTGTAATTCAGTTCAAGTGTAACGGTTTTTACATTCCCTCTATCAGTGATACCTTATGAGAAGTGTCCTTTTCTGTGTGACTTATTTCACTTAGAATCGTCGTACCTAAATCCACTCATCATGCTGCTACTAGCCTTATGACATTGATTTCATGGCTGAGTGATATTCCATTGTACATAAGGACCACAACTTCTTTATCCATTTTTCTCTTTCCTGGGATATTGAAGGTGGAATGAAGTGGAGGTCCTTGTCAACAGAGCAGCCCTAAACTTTGGGGTGCTTGTGTCTTGCTGATTTTTAATTTTCCCAATTTATACCCCCATGAGTGGAAGTGCCCTATGCTCTCTAAGCTTTGCTTTTTAGACGTTTCAGGACTCACCGTACGCTTCTCCAGAGTGGCTGTTGACAATTTACATCCCGCCCATCAGTGTAGCAAGGCTCCCATTTCTCCATGGCCTGTCCTGCATTTCTGGTTTTGACACTTTTTTCAGCATGGCCCTTTTGACCGATGGGAAGCGAGACATCTTTGTAGCGCTGATTTGCCTTTCCAGGTTGCTTGGTTGGCCAAAAAGGGCGTATGCGTTTTTTCCTGAATATATTCAGGAAAAAACGCATACGCCCTTTTTGGCCAAGGGCATCATTGTCAACGTTTTGCCGCTTTTCATGTGCTTTAAAGGCGATTCGAATCTACCTCCTGAAATCTGTTTCCTGCAATTCTGCCTTGATTTCAAATCCTCTTCTTTGCCTTCCCTCAATATATTTGTGGACGAGAGTTATCATTTATAACTCTGCAGGTTTGTGAATTGCAGTGCCCTGAACCTCCATTTTACAACTCGCGTTTTTGGGAGATGGCCGCAAAAGCGCAGGATGGCTTCAGGCCCTGTTCTTGTTCCGGGGGGCAGGCTGAGCCTGTGGTTAATTCTTCTTCCTGATGGGAAAATAGAGTGACCTGTGCCTGTCCCAACACCAAGAGATAGTCTCTCATTGGTTTCACGTCTTCCCGTTCATCCTCAGGACAAATTGCAACCTGTACGGAACAGGAGGTTAAAGGTGATGATGCTCCAAGGAGGGAGATTGCTAGTAAAGTGGCTGGAATGGCGAACCCGAGCACAAGGAGATGAGAAATGAGGTGCGTTTTAGAAACCTTTCCCCATCACACGGTGTACCATCTTCTGGGTTTCTCATGCATGTTTTCGATGTAGGAAGATGCCCTTGAACCTGGAGATTTGGGACCCATGCGATGGGTACCACGCAGTATTACTTTAAAGGGGCTGCGTTTGCTCACCCAACCTCACCAAACCTCTCAGCCGCAACAGTGTCCACCCTTATGTCTCATCCAGCTGTGGGTCTAGATATGGTCAATTCAGGTTGCATCACAGCCCCTGAACGCATTGTGTAAGAATTTCGCTCTCTTTCACTGTCTTTGTTTCATGGGTTTTTCAAAGTAATTTATTTTTATAATGGGGTTTAGCTGCTTTTCACTGCTGTGTTTATGCCGCTTTACACCCACTTGACACACTAACAGAGAGATATCAATACATAGGTTTTAAGATTATTACTAGTCAGATATATTCTTGTGCGGTGAATAGGGCATGTTGAGTCCAGTTCTCTGAGCAAGGAGTAGGTCTTGTCTATTACATATTGGGTTTATGGAACGGTATCTGAGCTAATTTGAAACCCTTGTTTTATGTATCACCCCACCTCACCTTTCCCGTTAAGCAGCCATAGTGTGTTTTCTGCATGTGTGACTCTGTTCTGTTTTGTAATTCAGTTCAAGTGTAACGGTTTTTACATTCCCTCTATAAGTGATACCTTATGAGAAGTGTCCTTTTCTGTGTGACTTATTTCACTTAGAATCGTCGTACCTAAATCCACTCATCATGCTGCTACTAGCCTTATGACATTGATTTCATGGCTGAGTGATATTCCATTGTACATATGGACCACAACTTCTTTATCCATTTTTCTCTTTCCTGGGATATTGAAGGTGGAATGAAGTGGAGGTCCTTGTCAACAGAGCAGCCCTAAACTTTGGGGTGCTTGTGTCTTGCTGATTTTTCATTTTCCCAATTTATACCCCCATGAGTGGAAGTGCCCTATGCTCTCTAAGCTGTGTTTTTTAGATGTTTCAGGACTCACCGTACACTTCTCCAGAGTGGCTGTTGGCAATTTACATCCCGCCCATCAGTGTAGCAAGGCTCCCATTTCTCCATGGCATGTCCTGCATTTCTGGTTTTGACAGTTTTTTCAGCATGGCCCTTTTGACCGATGGGAAGCGAGACTTCTTTGTAGCACTGATTTGCCTTTCCAGGTTGCTTGCTTGGCCAAAAAGGGCGTATGCGTTTTTTCCTGAATATATTCAGGAAAAAACGCATACGCCCTTTTTGGCCAAGGGCATCATTGTCAACGTTTTGCCGCTTTTCATGTGCTTTAAAGGAGCTTCGAATCTACCTCCTGAAATCTGTTTCCTGCAATTCTGCCTTGATTTCAAATCCTCTTCTTTGCCTTCCCTCAATATATTTGTGGACGAGAGTTATCATTTATAACTCTGCAGGTTTGTGAATTGCAGTGCCCTGAACCTCCATTTTACAACTCGCTTTTTAGGGAGCTGGCCGCAAAAGCGCAGGATGCCTTCAGGCCCTGTTCTGGTTCCGGGGGCAGGCTGAGCCTGTGGTTAATTCTTCTTCCTGATGGGAAAATAGAGTGACCTGTGCCTGTCCCAACACCAAGAGCTAGTCTCTCATTGGTTCCACGTCTTCCAGTTCATCCTCAGGACAAATTGCAACCTGTACGGAACAGGAGGTTAAAGGTGCTGATGCTCCAAGTAGGGAGACTGCTAGTAAAGCGGCTGGAATAGCGAACCCGGCCACAAGGAGATGAGAAATGAGGTGCGTTTTAGAATCCTTTCCACATCACACGGTGTACCATCTTCTGGGGTCTCATGCATG
The DNA here is from genome assembly GCF_965194805.1 of Balaenoptera borealis. Lineage (NCBI taxonomy): Eukaryota > Metazoa > Chordata > Mammalia > Artiodactyla > Balaenopteridae > Balaenoptera > Balaenoptera borealis. Next base: position 69,955,606 of record NC_138878.1, read on the forward strand.
TTTTCGATGTAGGAAGATGCCCTTGAACCTGGAGATTTGTGACCCATGCGATGGGTACCATGCAGTATTACTGTAAAGGGTCTGCGTTTGCTCACCCAACCTCACCAAACCTCTCAGCCCCAAGAGTGTCCACCCTTATGTCTCATCCAGCTGTGGGTCTAGATATGGTCAATGCAGGTTGCATCACAGCCCCTGAACGCATTGTGTAAGAATTTCGCTCTCTTTCACTGTCTTTGTTTCATGGGTTTTTCAAAGTAATTTATTTTTATAATGGGGTTTAGCTGCTTTTCACTGCTGTGTTTATGCCGCTTTACACCCACTTGACACACTAACAGAGAGATATCAATACATAGGTTTTAAGATTATTACTAGTCAGATATATTCTTGTGCGGTGAATAGGGCGTGTTGAGTCCAGTTCTCTGAGCAAGGAGTAGGTCTTGTCTATTACATATTGGTTTTATGGAACGGTATCTGAGCTAATTTGAAACCCTTGTTTTATGTATCACCCCACCTCACCTTTCCCGTGAAGCAGCCATAGTGTGTTTTCTGCATGTGTGACTCTGTTCTGTTTTGTAATTCAGTTCAAGTGTAACGGTTTTTACATTCCCTCTATCAGTGATACCTTATGAGAAGTGTCCTTTTCTGTGTGACTTATTTCACTTAGAATCGTCGTACCTAAATCCACTCATCATGCTGCTACTAGCCTTATGACATTGATTTCATGGCTGAGTGATATTCCATTGTACATAAGGACCACAACTTCTTTATCCATTTTTCTCTTTCCTGGGATATTGAAGGTGGAATGAAGTGGAGGTCCTTGTCAACAGAGCAGCCCTAAACTTTGGGGTGCTTGTGTCTTGCTGATTTTTAATTTTCCCAATTTATACCCCCATGAGTGGAAGTGCCCTATGCTCTCTAAGCTTTGCTTTTTAGACGTTTCAGGACTCACCGTACGCTTCTCCAGAGTGGCTGTTGACAATTTACATCCCGCCCATCAGTGTAGCAAGGCTCCCATTTCTCCATGGCCTGTCCTGCATTTCTGGTTTTGACACTTTTTTCAGCATGGCCCTTTTGACCGATGGGAAGCGAGACATCTTTGTAGCGCTGATTTGCCTTTCCAGGTTGCTTGGTTGGCCAAAAAGGGCGTATGCGTTTTTTCCTGAATATATTCAGGAAAAAACGCATACGCCCTTTTTGGCCAAGGGCATCATTGTCAACGTTTTGCCGCTTTTCATGTGCTTTAAAGGCGATTCGAATCTACCTCCTGAAATCTGTTTCCTGCAATTCTGCCTTGATTTCAAATCCTCTTCTTTGCCTTCCCTCAATATATTTGTGGACGAGAGTTATCATTTATAACTCTGCAGGTTTGTGAATTGCAGTGCCCTGAACCTCCATTTTACAACTCGCGTTTTTGGGAGATGGCCGCAAAAGCGCAGGATGGCTTCAGGCCCTGTTCTTGTTCCGGGGGGCAGGCTGAGCCTGTGGTTAATTCTTCTTCCTGATGGGAAAATAGAGTGACCTGTGCCTGTCCCAACACCAAGAGATAGTCTCTCATTGGTTTCACGTCTTCCCGTTCATCCTCAGGACAAATTGCAACCTGTACGGAACAGGAGGTTAAAGGTGATGATGCTCCAAGGAGGGAGATTGCTAGTAAAGTGGCTGGGATGGCGAACCCGAGCACAAGGAGATGAGAAATGAGGTGCGTTTTAGAAACCTTTCCCCATCACACGGTGTACCATCTTCTGGGTTTCTCATGCATGTTTTTGATGTAGGAAGATGCCCTTGAACCTGGAGATTTGGGACCCATGCGATGGGTACCACGCAGTATTACTTTAAAGGGGCTGCGTTTGCTCACCCAACCTCACCAAACCTCTCAGCCGCAACAGTGTCCACCCTTATGTCTCATCCAGCTGTGGGTCTAGATATGGTCAATCCAGGTTGCATCACAGCCGCTGAACGCATTGTGTAAGAATTTCGCTCTCTTTCACTGTCTTTGTTTCATGGGTTTTTCAAAGTAATTTATTTTTATAATGGGGTTTAGCTGCTTTTCACTGCTGTGTTTATGCCGCTTTACACCCACTTGACACACTAACAGAGAGATATCAATACATAGGTTTTAAGATTATTACTAGTCAGATATATTCTTGTGCGGTGAATAGGGCGTGTTGAGTCCAGTTCTCTGAGCAAGGAGTAGGTCTTGTCTATTACATATTGGTTTTATGGAACGGTATCTGAGCTAATTTGAAACCCTTGTTTTATGTATCACCCCACCTCACCTTTCCCGTGAAGCAGCCATAGTGTGTTTTCTGCATGTGTGACTCTGTTCTGTTTTGTAATTCAGTTCAAGTGTAACGGTTTTTACATTCCCTCTATCAGTGATACCTTATGAGAAGTGTCCTTTTCTGTGTGACTTATTTCACTTAGAATCGTCGTACCTAAATCCACTCATCATGCTGCTACTAGCCTTATGACATTGATTTCATGGCTGAGTGATATTCCATTGTACATAAGGACCACAACTTCTTTATCCATTTTTCTCTTTCCTGGGATATTGAAGGTGGAATGAAGTGGAGGTCCTTGTCAACAGAGCAGCCCTAAACTTTGGGGTGCTTGTGTCTTGCTGATTTTTAATTTTCCCAATTTATACCCCCATGAGTGGAAGTGCCCTATGCTCTCTAAGCTTTGCTTTTTAGACGTTTCAGGACTCACCGTACGCTTCTCCAGAGTGGCTGTTGACAATTTACATCCCGCCCATCAGTGTAGCAAGGCTCCCATTTCTCCATGGCCTGTCCTGCATTTCTGGTTTTGACACTTTTTTCAGCATGGCCCTTTTGACCGATGGGAAGCGAGACATCTTTGTAGCGCTGATTTGCCTTTCCAGGTTGCTTGGTTGGCCAAAAAGGGCGTATGCGTTTTTTCCTGAATATATTCAGGAAAAAACGCATACGCCCTTTTTGGCCAAGGGCATCATTGTCAACGTTTTGCCGCTTTTCATGTGCTTTAAAGGCGATTCGAATCTACCTCCTGAAATCTGTTTCCTGCAATTCTGCCTTGATTTCAAATCCTCTTCTTTGCCTTCCCTCAATATATTTGTGGACGAGAGTTATCATTTATAACTCTGCAGGTTTGTGAATTGCAGTGCCCTGAACCTCCATTTTACAACTCGCGTTTTTGGGAGATGGCCGCAAAAGCGCAGGATGGCTTCAGGCCCTGTTCTTGTTCCGGGGGGCAGGCTGAGCCTGTGGTTAATTCTTCTTCCTGATGGGAAAATAGAGTGACCTGTGCCTGTCCCAACACCAAGAGATAGTCTCTCATTGGTTTCACGTCTTCCCGTTCATCCTCAGGACAAATTGCAACCTGTACGGAACAGGAGGTTAAAGGTGATGATGCTCCAAGGAGGGAGATTGCTAGTAAAGTGGCTGGAATGGCGAACCCGAGCACAAGGAGATGAGAAATGAGGTGCGTTTTAGAAACCTTTCCACATCACACGGTGTACCATCTTCTGGGTTTCTCATGCATGTTTTCGATGTAGGAAGATGCCCTTGAACCTGGAGATTTGGGACCCATGCGATGGGTACCACGCAGTATTACTGTAAAGGGTCTGCGTTTGCTCACCCAACCTCACCAAACCTCTCAGCCCCAAGAGTGTCCACCCTTATGTCTCATCCAGCTGTGGGTCTAGATATGGTCAATCCAGGTTGCATCACAGCCCCTGAACGCATTGTGTAAGAATTTCGCTCTCTTTCACTGTCTTTGTTTCATGGGTTTTTCAAAGTAATTTATTTTTATAATGGGGTTTAGCTGCTTTTCACTGCTGTGTTTATGCCGCTTTACACCCACTTGACACAGTAACAGAGAGATATCAATACATAGGTTTTAAGATTATTACTAGTCAGATATATTCTTGTGCGGTGAATAGGGCGTGTTGAGTCCAGTTCTCTGAGCAAGGAGTAGGTCTTGTCTATTACATATTGGTTTTATGGAACGGTATCTGAGCTAATTTGAAACCCTTGTTTTATGTATCACCCCACCTCACCTTTCCCGTTAAGCAGCCATAGTGTGTTTTCTGCATGTGTGACTCTGTTCTGTTTTGTAATTCAGTTCAAGTGTAACGGTTTTTACATTCCCTCTATCAGTGATACCTTATGAGAAGTGTCCTTTTCTGTGTGACTTATTTCACTTAGAATCGTCGTACCTAAATCCACTCATCATGCTGCTACTAGCCTTATGACATTGATTTCATGGCTGAGTGATATTCCATTGTACATAAGGACCACAACTTCTTTATCCATTTTTCTCTTTCCTGGGATATTGAAGGTGGAATGAAGTGGAGGTCCTTGTCAACAGAGCAGCCCTAAACTTTGGGGTGCTTGTGTCTTGCTGATTTTTAATTTTCCCAATTTATACCCCCATGAGTGGAAGTGCCCTATGCTCTCTAAGCTTTGCTTTTTAGACGTTTCAGGACTCACCGTACGCTTCTCCAGAGTGGCTGTTGACAATTTACATCCCGCCCATCAGTGTAGCAAGGCTCCCATTTCTCCATGGCCTGTCCTGCATTTCTGGTTTTGACACTTTTTTCAGCATGGCCCTTTTGACCGATGGGAAGCGAGACATCTTTGTAGCGCTGATTTGCCTTTCCAGGTTGCTTGGTTGGCCAAAAAGGGCGTATGCGTTTTTTCCTGAATATATTCAGGAAAAAACGCATACGCCCTTTTTGGCCAAGGGCATCATTGTCAACGTTTTGCCGCTTTTCATGTGCTTTAAAGGCGATTCGAATCTACCTCCTGAAATCTGTTTCCTGCAATTCTGCCTTGATTTCAAATCCTCTTCTTTGCCTTCCCTCAATATATTTGTGGACGAGAGTTATCATTTATAACTCTGCAGGTTTGTGAATTGCAGTGCCCTGAACCTCCATTTTACAACTCGCGTTTTTGGGAGATGGCCGCAAAAGCGCAGGATGGCTTCAGGCCCTGTTCCTGTTCCGGGGGGCAGGCTGAGCCTGTGGTTAATTCTTCTTCCTGATGGGAAAATAGAGTGACCTGTGCCTGTCCCAACACCAAGAGATAGTCTCTCATTGGTTTCACGTCTTCCCGTTCATCCTCAGGACAAATTGCAACCTGTACGGAACAGGAGGTTAAAGGTGATGATGCTCCAAGGAGGGAGATTGCTAGTAAAGTGGCTGGAATGGCGAACCCGAGCACAAGGAGATGAGAAATGAGGTGCGTTTTAGAAACCTTTCCCCATCACACGGTGTACCATCTTCTGGGTTTCTCATGCATGTTTTCGATGTAGGAAGATGCCCTTGAACCTGGAGATTTGGGACCCATGCGATGGGTACCACGCAGTATTACTTTAAAGGGGCTGCGTTTGCTCACCCAACCTCACCAAACCTCTCAGCCGCAACAGTGTCCACCCTTATGTCTCATCCAGCTGTGGGTCTAGATATGGTCAATGCAGGTTGCATCACAGCCCCTGAACGCATTGTGTAAGAATTTCGCTCTCTTTCACTGTCTTTGTTTCATGGGTTTTTCAAAGTAATTTATTTTTATAATGGGGTTTAGCTGCTTTTCACTGCTGTGTTTATGCCGCTTTACACCCACTTGACACACTAACAGAGAGATATCAATACATAGGTTTTAAGATTATTACTAGTCAGATATATTCTTGTGCGGTGAATAGGGCGTGTTGAGTCCAGTTCTCTGAGCAAGGAGTAGGTCTTGTCTATTACATATTGGGTTTATGGAACGGTATCTGAGCTAATTTGAAACCCTTGTTTTATGTATCACCCCACCTCACCTTTCCCGTTAAGCAGCCATAGTGTGTTTTCTGCATGTGTGACTCTGTTCTGTTTTGTAATTCAGTTCAAGTGTAACGGTTTTTACATTCCCTCTATAAGTGATACCTTATGAGAAGTGTCCTTTTCTGTGTGACTTATTTCACTTAGAGTCGTCGTACCTAAATCCACTCATCATGCTGCTACTAGCCTTATGACATTGATTTCATGGCTGAGTGATATTCCATTGTACATAAGGACCACAACTTCTTTATCCATTTTTCTCTTTCCTGGGATATTGAAGGTGGAATGAAGTGGAGGTCCTTGTCAACAGAGCAGCCCTAAACTTTGGGGTGCTTGTGTCTTGCTGATTTTTAATTTTCCCAATTTATACCCCCATGAGTGGAAGTGCCCTATGCTCTCTAAGCTTTGCTTTTTAGACGTTTCAGGACTCACCGTACGCTTCTCCAGAGTGGCTGTTGACAATTTACATCCCGCCCATCAGTGTAGCAAGGCTCCCATTTCTCCATGGCCTGTCCTGCATTTCTGGTTTTGACACTTTTTTCAGCATGGCCCTTTTGACCGATGGGAAGCGAGACATCTTTGTAGCGCTGATTTGCCTTTCCAGGTTGCTTGGTTGGCCAAAAAGGGCGTATGCGTTTTTTCCTGAATATATTCAGGAAAAAACGCATACGCCCTTTTTGGCCAAGGGCATCATTGTCAACGTTTTGCCGCTTTTCATGTGCTTTAAAGGCGATTCGAATCTACCTCCTGAAATCTGTTTCCTGCAATTCTGCCTTGATTTCAAATCCTCTTCGTTGCCTTCCCTCAATATATTTGTGGACGAGAGTTATCATTTATAACTCTGCAGGTTTGTGAATTGCAGTGCCCTGAACCTCCATTTTACAACTCGCGTTTTTGGGAGATGGCCGCAAAAGCGCAGGATGGCTTCAGGCCCTGTTCTTGTTCCGGGGGGCAGGCTGAGCCTGTGGTTAATTCTTCTTCCTGATGGGAAAATAGAGTGACCTGTGCCTGTCCCAACACCAAGAGATAGTCTCTCATTGGTTTCACGTCTTCCCGTTCATCCTCAGGACAAATTGCAACCTGTACGGAACAGGAGGTTAAAGGTGATGATGCTCCAAGGAGGGAGATTGCTAGTAAAGTGGCTGGAATGGTGAACCCGAGCACAAGGAGATGAGAAATGAGGTGCGTTTTAGAAACCTTTCCCCATCACACGGTGTACCATCTTCTGGGTTTCTCATGCATGTTTTCGATGTAGGAAGATGCCCTTGAACCTGGAGATTTGGGACCCATGCGATGGGTACCACGCAGTATTACTTTAAAGGGGCTGCGTTTGCTCACCCAACCTCACCAAACCTCTCAGCCCCAAGAGTGTCCACCCTTATGTCTCATCCAGCTGTGGGTCTAGATATGGTCAATGCAGGTTGCATCACAGCCCCTGAACGCATTGTGTAAGAATTTCGCTCTCTTTCACTGTCTTTGTTTCATGGGTTTTTCAAAGTAATTTATTTTTATAATGGGGTTTAGCTGCTTTTCACTGCTGTGTTTATGCCGCTTTACACCCACTTGACACACTAACAGAGAGATATCAATACATAGGTTTTAAGATTATTACTAGTCAGATATATTCTTGTGCGGTGAATAGGGCGTGTTGAGTCCAGTTCTCTGAGCAAGGAGTAGGTCTTGTCTATTACATATTGGTTTTATGGAACGGTATCTGAGCTAATTTGAAACCCTTGTTTTATGTATCATCCCACCTCACCTTTCCCGTGAAGCAGCCATAGTGTGTTTTCTGCATGTGTGACTCTGTTCTGTTTTGTAATTCAGTTCAAGTGTAACGGTTTTTACATTCCCTCTATCAGTGATACCTTATGAGAAGTGTCCTTTTCTGTGTGACTTATTTCACTTAGAATCGTCGTACCTAAATCCACTCATCATGCTGCTACTAGCCTTATGACATTGATTTCATGGCTGAGTGATATTCCATTGTACATAAGGACCACAACTTCTTTATCCATTTTTCTCTTTCCTGGGATATTGAAGGTGGAATGAAGTGGAGGTCCTTGTCAACAGAGCAGCCCTAAACTTTGGGGTGCTTGTGTCTTGCTGATTTTTAATTTTCCCAATTTATACCCCCATGAGTGGAAGTGCCCTATGCTCTCTAAGCTTTGCTTTTTAGACGTTTCAGGACTCACCGTACGCTTCTCCAGAGTGGCTGTTGACAATTTACATCCCGCCCATCAGTGTAGCAAGGCTCCCATTTCTCCATGGCCTGTCCTGCATTTCTGGTTTTGACACTTTTTTCAGCATGGCCCTTTTGACCGATGGGAAGCGAGACATCTTTGTAGCGCTGATTTGCCTTTCCAGGTTGCTTGGTTGGCCAAAAAGGGCGTATGCGTTTTTTCCTGAATATATTCAGGAAAAAACGCATACGCCCTTTTTGGCCAAGGGCATCATTGTCAACGTTTTGCCGCTTTTCATGTGCTTTAAAGGCGATTCGAATCTACCTCCTGAAATCTGTTTCCTGCAATTCTGCCTTGATTTCAAATCCTCTTCTTTGCCTTCCCTCAATATATTTGTGGACGAGAGTTATCATTTATAACTCTGCAGGTTTGTGAATTGCAGTGCCCTGAACCTCCATTTTACAACTCGCGTTTTTGGGAGATGGCCGCAAAAGCGCAGGATGGCTTCAGGCCCTGTTCTTGTTCCGGGGGGCAGGCTGAGCCTGTGGTTAATTCTTCTTCCTGATGGGAAAATAGAGTGACCTGTGCCTGTCCCAACACCAAGAGATAGTCTCTCATTGGTTTCACGTCTTCCCGTTCATCCTCAGGACAAATTGCAACCTGTACGGAACAGGAGGTTAAAGGTGATGATGCTCCAAGGAGGGAGATTGCTAGTAAAGTGGCTGGAATGGCGAACCTGAGCACAAGGAGATGAGAAATGAGGTGCGTTTTAGAAACCTTTCCCCATCACACGGTGTACCATCTTCTGGGTTTCTCATGCATGTTTTCGATGTAGGAAGATGCCCTTGAACTTGGAGATTTGGGACCCATGCGATGGGTACCACGCAGTATTACTTTAAAGGGGCTGCGTTTGCTCACCCAACCTCACCAAACCTCTCAGCCGCAACAGTGTCCACCCTTATGTCTCATCCAGCTGTGGGTCTAGATATGGTCAATGCAGGTTGCATCACAGCCCCTGAACGCATTGTGTAAGAATTTCGCTCTCTTTCACTGTCTTTGTTTCATGGGTTTTTCAAAGTAATTTATTTTTATAATGGGGTTTAGCTGCTTTTCACTGCTGTGTTTATGCCGCTTTACACCCACTTGACACACTAACAGAGAGATATCAATACATAGGTTTTAAGATTATTACTAGTCAGATATATTCTTGTGCGGTGAATAGGGCATGTTGAGTCCAGTTCTCTGAGCAAGGAGTAGGTCTTGTCTATTACATATTGGGTTTATGGAACGGTATCTGAGCTAATTTGAAACCCTTGTTTTATGTATCACCCCACCTCACCTTTCCCGTTAAGCAGCCATAGTGTGTTTTCTGCATGTGTGACTCTGTTCTGTTTTGTAATTCAGTTCAAGTGTAACGGTTTTTACATTCCCTCTATAAGTGATACCTTATGAGAAGTGTCCTTTTCTGTGTGACTTATTTCACTTAGAATCGTCGTACCTAAATCCACTCATCATGCTGCTACTAGCCTTATGACATTGATTTCATGGCTGAGTGATATTCCATTGTACATATGGACCACAACTTCTTTATCCATTTTTCTCTTTCCTGGGATATTGAAGGTGGAATGAAGTGGAGGTCCTTGTCAACAGAGCAGCCCTAAACTTTGGGGTGCTTGTGTCTTGCTGATTTTTCATTTTCCCAATTTATACCCCCATGAGTGGAAGTGCCCTATGCTCTCTAAGCTGTGTTTTTTAGATGTTTCAGGACTCACCGTACACTTCTCCAGAGTGGCTGTTGGCAATTTACATCCCGCCCATCAGTGTAGCAAGGCTCCCATTTCTCCATGGCATGTCCTGCATTTCTGGTTTTGACAGTTTTTTCAGCATGGCCCTTTTGACCGATGGGAAGCGAGACTTCTTTGTAGCACTGATTTGCCTTTCCAGGTTGCTTGCTTGGCCAAAAAGGGCGTATGCGTTTTTTCCTGAATATATTCAGGAAAAAACGCATACGCCCTTTTTGGCCAAGGGCATCATTGTCAACGTTTTGCCGCTTTTCATGTGCTTTAAAGGAGCTTCGAATCTACCTCCTGAAATCTGTTTCCTGCAATTCTGCCTTGATTTCAAATCCTCTTCTTTGCCTTCCCTCAATATATTTGTGGACGAGAGTTATCATTTATAACTCTGCAGGTTTGTGAATTGCAGTGCCCTGAACCTCCATTTTACAACTCGCTTTTTAGGGAGCTGGCCGCAAAAGCGCAGGATGCCTTCAGGCCCTGTTCTGGTTCCGGGGGCAGGCTGAGCCTGTGGTTAATTCTTCTTCCTGATGGGAAAATAGAGTGACCTGTGCCTGTCCCAACACCAAGAGCTAGTCTCTCATTGGTTCCACGTCTTCCAGTTCATCCTCAGGACAAATTGCAACCTGTACGGAACAGGAGGTTAAAGGTGCTGATGCTCCAAGTAGGGAGACTGCTAGTAAAGCGGCTGGAATAGCGAACCCGGCCACAAGGAGATGAGAAATGAGGTGCGTTTTAGAATCCTTTCCACATCACACGGTGTACCATCTTCTGGGGTCTCATGCATGTTTTCGATGTAGGAAGATGCCCTTGAACCTGGAGATTTGGGACCCATGCGATGGGTACCACGCAGTATTACTTTAAAGGGGCTGCGTTTGCTCACCCAACCTCACCAAACCTCTCAGCCGCAACAGTGTCCACCCTTATGTCTCATCCAGCTGTGGGTCTAGATATGGTCAATCCAGGTTGCATCACAGCCGCTGAACGCATTGTGTAAGAATTTCGCTCTCTTTCACTGTCTTTGTTTCATGGGTTTTTCAAAGTAATTTATTTTTATAATGGGGTTTAGCTGCTTTTCACTGCTGTGTTTATGCCGCTTTACACCCACTTGACACAGTAACAGAGAGATATCAATACATAGGTTTTAAGATTATTACTAGTCAGATATATTCTTGTGCGGTGAATAGGGCGTGTTGAGTCCAGTTCTCTGAGCAAGGAGTAGGTCTTGTCTATTACATATTGGTTTTATGGAACGGTATCTGAGCTAATTTGAAACCCTTGTTTTATGTATCACCCCACCTCACCTTTCCCGTGAAGCAGCCATAGTGTGTTTTCTGCATGTGTGACTCTGTTCTGTTTTGTAATTCAGTTCAAGTGTAACGGTTTTTACATTCCCTCTATCAGTGATACCTTATGAGAAGTGTCCTTTTCTGTGTGACTTATTTCACTTAGAATCGTCGTACCTAAATCCACTCATCATGCTGCTACTAGCCTTATGACATTGATTTCATGGCTGAGTGATATTCCATTGTACATAAGGACCACAACTTCTTTATCCATTTTTCTCTTTCCTGGGATATTGAAGGTGGAATGAAGTGGAGGTCCTTGTCAACAGAGCAGCCCTAAACTTTGGGGTGCTTGTGTCTTGCTGATTTTTAATTTTCCCAATTTATACCCCCATGAGTGGAAGTGCCCTATGCTCTCTAAGCTTTGCTTTTTAGACGTTTCAGGACTCACCGTACGCTTCTCCAGAGTGGCTGTTGACAATTTACATCCCGCCCATCAGTGTAGCAAGGCTCCCATTTCTCCATGGCCTGTCCTGCATTTCTGGTTTTGACACTTTTTTCAGCATGGCCCTTTTGACCGATGGGAAGCGAGACATCTTTGTAGCGCTGATTTGCCTTTCCAGGTTGCTTGGTTGGCCAAAAAGGGCGTATGCGTTTTTTCCTGAATATATTCAGGAAAAAACGCATACGCCCTTTTTGGCCAAGGGCATCATTGTCAACGTTTTGCCGCTTTTCATGTGCTTTAAAGGCGATTCGAATCTACCTCCTGAAATCTGTTTCCTGCAATTCTGCCTTGATTTCAAATCCTCTTCTTTGCCTTCCCTCAATATATTTGTGGACGAGAGTTATCATTTATAACTCTGCAGGTTTGTGAATTGCAGTGCCCTGAACCTCCATTTTACAACTCGCGTTTTTGGGAGATGGCCGCAAAAGCGCAGGATGGCTTCAGGCCCTGTTCCTGTTCCGGGGGGCAGGCTGAGCCTGTGGTTAATTCTTCTTCCTGATGGGAAAATAGAGTGACCTGTGCCTGTCCCAACACCAAGAGATAGTCTCTCATTGGTTTCACGTCTTCCCGTTCATCCTCAGGACAAATTGCAACCTGTACGGAACAGGAGGTTAAAGGTGATGATGCTCCAAGGAGGGAGATTGCTAGTAAAGTGGCTGGAATGGCGAACCCGAGCACAAGGAGATGAGAAATGAGGTGCGTTTTAGAAACCTTTCCCCATCACACGGTGTACCATCTTCTGGGTTTCTCATGCATGTTTTCGATGTAGGAAGATGCCCTTGAACCTGGAGATTTGGGACCCATGCGATGGGTACCACGCAGTATTACTTTAAAGGGGCTGCGTTTGCTCACCCAACCTCACCAAACCTCTCAGCCGCAACAGTGTCCACCCTTATGTCTCATCCAGCTGTGGGTCTAGATATGGTCAATGCAGGTTGCATCACAGCCCCTGAACGCATTGTGTAAGAATTTCGCTCTCTTTCACTGTCTTTGTTTCATGGGTTTTTCAAAGTAATTTATTTTTATAATGGGGTTTAGCTGCTTTTCACTGCTGTGTTTATGCCGCTTTACACCCACTTGACACACTAACAGAGAGATATCAATACATAGGTTTTAAGATTATTACTAGTCAGATATATTCTTGTGCGGTGAATAGGGCGTGTTGAGTCCAGTTCTCTGAGCAAGGAGTAGGTCTTGTCTATTACATATTGGGTTTATGGAACGGTATCTGAGCTAATTTGAAACCCTTGTTTTATGTATCACCCCACCTCACCTTTCCCGTTAAGCAGCCATAGTGTGTTTTCTGCATGTGTGACTCTGTTCTGTTTTGTAATTCAGTTCAAGTGTAACGGTTTTTACATTCCCTCTATCAGTGATACCTTATGAGAAGTGTCCTTTTCTGTGTGACTTATTTCACTTAGAGTCGTCGTACCTAAATCCACTCATCATGCTGCTACTAGCCTTATGACATTGATTTCATGGCTGAGTGATATTCCATTGTACATAAGGACCACAACTTCTTTATCCATTTTTCTCTTTCCTGGGATATTGAAGGTGGAATGAAGTGGAGGTCCTTGTCAACAGAGCAGCCCTAAACTTTGGGGTGCTTGTGTCTTGCTGATTTTTAATTTTCCCAATTTATACCCCCATGAGTGGAAGTGCCCTATGCTCTCTAAGCTTTGCTTTTTAGACGTTTCAGGACTCACCGTACGCTTCTCCAGAGTGGCTGTTGACAATTTACATCCCGCCCATCAGTGTAGCAAGGCTCCCATTTCTCCATGGCCTGTCCTGCATTTCTGGTTTTGACACTTTTTTCAGCATGGCCCTTTTGACCGATGGGAAGCGAGACATCTTTGTAGCGCTGATTTGCCTTTCCAGGTTGCTTGGTTGGCCAAAAAGGGCGTATGCGTTTTTTCCTGAATATATTCAGGAAAAAACGCATACGCCCTTTTTGGCCAAGGGCATCATTGTCAACGTTTTGCCGCTTTTCATGTGCTTTAAAGGCGATTCGAATCTACCTCCTGAAATCTGTTTCCTGCAATTCTGCCTTGATTTCAAATCCTCTTCTTTGCCTTCCCTCAATATATTTGTGGACGAGAGTTATCATTTATAACTCTGCAGGTTTGTGAATTGCAGTGCCCTGAACCTCCATTTTACAACTCGCGTTTTTGGGAGATGGCCGCAAAAGCGCAGGATGGCTTCAGGCCCTGTTCCTGTTCCGGGGGGCAGGCTGAGCCTGTGGTTAATTCTTCTTCCTGATGGGAAAATAGAGTGACCTGTGCCTGTCCCAACACCAAGAGATAGTCTCTCATTGGTTTCACGTCTTCCCGTTCATCCTCAGGACAAATTGCAACCTGTACGGAACAGGAGGTTAAAGGTGATGATGCTCCAAGGAGGGAGATTGCTAGTAAAGTGGCTGGAATGGCGAACCCGAGCACAAGGAGATGAGAAATGAGGTGCGTTTTAGAAACCTTTCCCCATCACACGGTGTACCATCTTCTGGGTTTCTCATGCATGTTTTCGATGTAGGAAGATGCCCTTGAACCTGGAGATTTGGGACCCATGCGATGGGTACCACGCAGTATTACTTTAAAGGGGCTGCGTTTGCTCACCCAACCTCACCAAACCTCTCAGCCGCAACAGTGTCCACCCTTATGTCTCATCCAGCTGTGGGTCTAGATATGGTCAATGCAGGTTGCATCACAGCCCCTGAACGCATTGTGTAAGAATTTCGCTCTCTTTCACTGTCTTTGTTTCATGGGTTTTTCAAAGTAATTTATTTTTATAATGGGGTTTAGCTGCTTTTCACTGCTGTGTTTATGCCGCTTTACACCCACTTGACACACTAACAGAGAGATATCAATACATAGGTTTTAAGATTATTACTAGTCAGATATATTCTTGTGCGGTGAATAGGGCGTGTTGAGTCCAGTTCTCTGAGCAAGGAGTAGGTCTTGTCTATTACATATTGGGTTTATGGAACGGTATCTGAGCTAATTTGAAACCCTTGTTTTATGTATCACCCCACCTCACCTTTCCCGTTAAGCAGCCATAGTGTGTTTTCTGCATGTGTGACTCTGTTCTGTTTTGTAATTCAGTTCAAGTGTAACGGTTTTTACATTCCCTCTATAAGTGATACCTTATGAGAAGTGTCCTTTTCTGTGTGACTTATTTCACTTAGAGTCGTCGTACCTAAATCCACTCATCATGCTGCTACTAGCCTTATGACATTGATTTCATGGCTGAGTGATATTCCATTGTACATAAGGACCACAACTTCTTTATCCATTTTTCTCTTTCCTGGGATATTGAAGGTGGAATGAAGTGGAGGTCCTTGTCAACAGAGCAGCCCTAAACTTTGGGGTGCTTGTGTCTTGCTGATTTTTAATTTTCCCAATTTATACCCCCATGAGTGGAAGTGCCCTATGCTCTCTAAGCTTTGCTTTTTAGACGTTTCAGGACTCACCGTACGCTTCTCCAGAGTGGCTGTTGACAATTTACATCCCGCCCATCAGTGTAGCAAGGCTCCCATTTCTCCATGGCCTGTCCTGCATTTCTGGTTTTGACACTTTTTTCAGCATGGCCCTTTTGACCGATGGGAAGCGAGACATCTTTGTAGCGCTGATTTGCCTTTCCAGGTTGCTTGGTTGGCCAAAAAGGGCGTATGCGTTTTTTCCTGAATATATTCAGGAAAAAACGCATACGCCCTTTTTGGCCAAGGGCATCATTGTCAACGTTTTGCCGCTTTTCATGTGCTTTAAAGGCGATTCGAATCTACCTCCTGAAATCTGTTTCCTGCAATTCTGCCTTGATTTCAAATCCTCTTCGTTGCCTTCCCTCAATATATTTGTGGACGAGAGTTATCATTTATAACTCTGCAGGTTTGTGAATTGCAGTGCCCTGAACCTCCATTTTACAACTCGCGTTTTTGGGAGATGGCCGCAAAAGCGCAGGATGGCTTCAGGCCCTGTTCTTGTTCCGGGGGGCAGGCTGAGCCTGTGGTTAATTCTTCTTCCTGATGGGAAAATAGAGTGACCTGTGCCTGTCCCAACACCAAGAGATAGTCTCTCATTGGTTTCACGTCTTCCCGTTCATCCTCAGGACAAATTGCAACCTGTACGGAACAGGAGGTTAAAGGTGATGATGCTCCAAGGAGGGAGATTGCTAGTAAAGTGGCTGGGATGGCGAACCCGAGCACAAGGAGATGAGAAATGAGGTGCGTTTTAGAAACCTTTCCCCATCACACGGTGTACCATCTTCTGGGTTTCTCATGCATGTTTTCGATGTAGGAAGATGCCCTTGAACCTGGAGATTTGGGACCCATGCGATGGGTACCACGCAGTATTACTTTAAAGGGGCTGCGTTTGCTCACCCAACCTCACCAAACCTCTCAGCCGCAACAGTGTCCACCCTTATGTCTCATCCAGCTGTGGGTCTAGATATGGTCAATGCAGGTTGCATCACAGCCCCTGAACGCATTGTGTAAGAATTTCGCTCTCTTTCACTGTCTTTGTTTCATGGGTTTTTCAAAGTAATTTATTTTTATAATGGGGTTTAGCTGCTTTTCACTGCTGTGTTTATGCCGCTTTACACCCACTTGACACACTAACAGAGAGATATCAATACATAGGTTTTAAGATTATTACTAGTCAGATATATTCTTGTGCGGTGAATAGGGCGTGTTGAGTCCAGTTCTCTGAGCAAGGAGTAGGTCTTGTCTATTACATATTGGTTTTATGGAACGGTATCTGAGCTAATTTGAAACCCTTGTTTTATGTATCATCCCACCTCACCTTTCCCGTGAAGCAGCCATAGTGTGTTTTCTGCATGTGTGACTCTGTTCTGTTTTGTAATTCAGTTCAAGTGTAACGGTTTTTACATTCCCTCTATCAGTGATACCTTATGAGAAGTGTCCTTTTCTGTGTGACTTATTTCACTTAGAATCGTCGTACCTAAATCCACTCATCATGCTGCTACTAGCCTTATGACATTGATTTCATGGCTGAGTGATATTCCATTGTACATAAGGACCACAACTTCTTTATCCATTTTTCTCTTTCCTGGGATATTGAAGGTGGAATGAAGTGGAGGTCCTTGTCAACAGAGCAGCCCTAAACTTTGGGGTGCTTGTGTCTTGCTGATTTTTAATTTTCCCAATTTATACCCCCATGAGTGGAAGTGCCCTATGCTCTCTAAGCTTTGCTTTTTAGACGTTTCAGGACTCACCGTACGCTTCTCCAGAGTGGCTGTTGACAATTTACATCCCGCCCATCAGTGTAGCAAGGCTCCCATTTCTCCATGGCCTGTCCTGCATTTCTGGTTTTGACACTTTTTTCAGCATGGCCCTTTTGACCGATGGGAAGCGAGACATCTTTGTAGCGCTGATTTGCCTTTCCAGGTTGCTTGGTTGGCCAAAAAGGGCGTATGCGTTTTTTCCTGAATATATTCAGGAAAAAACGCATACGCCCTTTTTGGCCAAGGGCATCATTGTCAACGTTTTGCCGCTTTTCATGTGCTTTAAAGGCGATTCGAATCTACCTCCTGAAATCTGTTTCCTGCAATTCTGCCTTGATTTCAAATCCTCTTCTTTGCCTTCCCTCAATATATTTGTGGACGAGAGTTATCATTTATAACTCTGCAGGTTTGTGAATTGCAGTGCCCTGAACCTCCATTTTACAACTCGCGTTTTTGGGAGATGGCCGCAAAAGCGCAGGATGGCTTCAGGCCCTGTTCTTGTTCCGGGGGGCAGGCTGAGCCTGTGGTTAATTCTTCTTCCTGATGGGAAAATAGAGTGACCTGTGCCTGTCCCAACACCAAGAGATAGTCTCTCATTGGTTTCACGTCTTCCCGTTCATCCTCAGGACAAATTGCAACCTGTACGGAACAGGAGGTTAAAGGTGATGATGCTCCAAGGAGGGAGATTGCTAGTAAAGTGGCTGGAATGGCGAACCCGAGCACAAGGAGATGAGAAATGAGGTGCGTTTTAGAAACCTTTCCCCATCACACGGTGTACCATCTTCTGGGTTTCTCATGCATGTTTTCGATGTAGGAAGATGCCCTTGAACCTGGAGATTTGGGACCCATGCGATGGGTACCACGCAGTATTACTTTAAAGGGGCTGCGTTTGCTCACCCAACCTCACCAAACCTCTCAGCCGCAACAGTGTCCACCCTTATGTCTCATCCAGCTGTGGGTCTAGATATGGTCAATGCAGGTTGCATCACAGCCCCTGAACGCATTGTGTAAGAATTTCGCTCTCTTTCACTGTCTTTGTTTCATGGGTTTTTCAAAGTAATTTATTTTTATAATGGGGTTTAGCTGCTTTTCACTGCTGTGTTTATGCCGCTTTACACCCACTTGACACACTAACAGAGAGATATCAATACATAGGTTTTAAGATTATTACTAGTCAGATATATTCTTGTGCGGTGAATAGGGCATGTTGAGTCCAGTTCTCTGAGCAAGGAGTAGGTCTTGTCTATTACATATTGGGTTTATGGAACGGTATCTGAGCTAATTTGAAACCCTTGTTTTATGTATCACCCCACCTCACCTTTCCCGTTAAGCAGCCATAGTGTGTTTTCTGCATGTGTGACTCTGTTCTGTTTTGTAATTCAGTTCAAGTGTAACGGTTTTTACATTCCCTCTATAAGTGATACCTTATGAGAAGTGTCCTTTTCTGTGTGACTTATTTCACTTAGAATCGTCGTACCTAAATCCACTCATCATGCTGCTACTAGCCTTATGACATTGATTTCATGGCTGAGTGATATTCCATTGTACATATGGACCACAACTTCTTTATCCATTTTTCTCTTTCCTGGGATATTGAAGGTGGAATGAAGTGGAGGTCCTTGTCAACAGAGCAGCCCTAAACTTTGGGGTGCTTGTGTCTTGCTGATTTTTCATTTTCCCAATTTATACCCCCATGAGTGGAAGTGCCCTATGCTCTCTAAGCTGTGTTTTTTAGATGTTTCAGGACTCACCGTACACTTCTCCAGAGTGGCTGTTGGCAATTTACATCCCGCCCATCAGTGTAGCAAGGCTCCCATTTCTCCATGGCATGTCCTGCATTTCTGGTTTTGACAGTTTTTTCAGCATGGCCCTTTTGACCGATGGGAAGCGAGACTTCTTTGTAGCACTGATTTGCCTTTCCAGGTTGCTTGCTTGGCCAAAAAGGGCGTATGCGTTTTTTCCTGAATATATTCAGGAAAAAACGCATACGCCCTTTTTGGCCAAGGGCATCATTGTCAACGTTTTGCCGCTTTTCATGTGCTTTAAAGGAGCTTCGAATCTACCTCCTGAAATCTGTTTCCTGCAATTCTGCCTTGATTTCAAATCCTCTTCTTTGCCTTCCCTCAATATATTTGTGGACGAGAGTTATCATTTATAACTCTGCAGGTTTGTGAATTGCAGTGCCCTGAACCTCCATTTTACAACTCGCTTTTTAGGGAGCTGGCCGCAAAAGCGCAGGATGCCTTCAGGCCCTGTTCTGGTTCCGGGGGCAGGCTGAGCCTGTGGTTAATTCTTCTTCCTGATGGGAAAATAGAGTGACCTGTGCCTGTCCCAACACCAAGAGCTAGTCTCTCATTGGTTCCACGTCTTCCAGTTCATCCTCAGGACAAATTGCAACCTGTACGGAACAGGAGGTTAAAGGTGCTGATGCTCCAAGTAGGGAGACTGCTAGTAAAGCGGCTGGAATAGCGAACCCGGCCACAAGGAGATGAGAAATGAGGTGCGTTTTAGAATCCTTTCCACATCACACGGTGTACCATCTTCTGGGGTCTCATGCATGTTTTCGATGTAGGAAGATGCCCTTGAACCTGGAGATTTGGGACCCATGCGATGGGTACCACGCAGTATTACTTTAAAGGGGCTGCGTTTGCTCACCCAACCTCACCAAACCTCTCAGCCGCAACAGTGTCCACCCTTATGTCTCATCCAGCTGTGGGTCTAGATATGGTCAATCCAGGTTGCATCACAGCCGCTGAACGCATTGTGTAAGAATTTCGCTCTCTTTCACTGTCTTTGTTTCATGGGTTTTTCAAAGTAATTTATTTTTATAATGGGGTTTAGCTGCTTTTCACTGCTGTGTTTATGCCGCTTTACACCCACTTGACACACTAACAGAGAGATATCAATACATAGGTTTTAAGATTATTACTAGTCAGATATATTCTTGTGCGGTGAATAGGGCGTGTTGAGTCCAGTTCTCTGAGCAAGGAGTAGGTCTTGTCTATTACATATTGGTTTTATGGAACGGTATCTGAGCTAATTTGAAACCCTTGTTTTATGTATCACCCCACCTCACCTTTCCCGTGAAGCAGCCATAGTGTGTTTTCTGCATGTGTGACTCTGTTCTGTTTTGTAATTCAGTTCAAGTGTAACGGTTTTTACATTCCCTCTATCAGTGATACCTTATGAGAAGTGTCCTTTTCTGTGTGACTTATTTCACTTAGAATCGTCGTACCTAAATCCACTCATCATGCTGCTACTAGCCTTATGACATTGATTTCATGGCTGAGTGATATTCCATTGTACATAAGGACCACAACTTCTTTATCCATTTTTCTCTTTCCTGGGATATTGAAGGTGGAATGAAGTGGAGGTCCTTGTCAACAGAGCAGCCCTAAACTTTGGGGTGCTTGTGTCTTGCTGATTTTTAATTTTCCCAATTTATACCCCCATGAGTGGAAGTGCCCTATGCTCTCTAAGCTTTGCTTTTTAGACGTTTCAGGACTCACCGTACGCTTCTCCAGAGTGGCTGTTGACAATTTACATCCCGCCCATCAGTGTAGCAATGCTCCCATTTCTCCATGGCCTGTCCTGCATTTCTGGTTTTGACACTTTTTTCAGCATGGCCCTTTTGACCGATGGGAAGCGAGACATCTTTGTAGCGCTGATTTGCCTTTCCAGGTTGCTTGGTTGGCCAAAAAGGGCGTATGCGTTTTTTCCTGAATATATTCAGGAAAAAACGCATACGCCCTTTTTGGCCAAGGGCATCATTGTCAACGTTTTGCCGCTTTTCATGTGCTTTAAAGGCGATTCGAATCTACCTCCTGAAATCTGTTTCCTGCAATTCTGCCTTGATTTCAAATCCTCTTCTTTGCCTTCCCTCAATATATTTGTGGACGAGAGTTATCATTTATAACTCTGCAGGTTTGTGAATTGCAGTGCCCTGAACCTCCATTTTACAACTCGCGTTTTTGGGAGATGGCCGCAAAAGCGCAGGATGGCTTCAGGCCCTGTTCTTGTTCCGGGGGGCAGGCTGAGCCTGTGGTTAATTCTTCTTCCTGATGGGAAAATAGAGTGACCTGTGCCTGTCCCAACACCAAGAGATAGTCTCTCATTGGTTTCACGTCTTCCCGTTCATCCTCAGGACAAATTGCAACCTGTACGGAACAGGAGGTTAAAGGTGATGATGCTCCAAGGAGGGAGATTGCTAGTAAAGTGGCTGGAATGGCGAACCCGAGCACAAGGAGATGAGAAATGAGGTGCGTTTTAGAAACCTTTCCACATCACACGGTGTACCATCTTCTGGGTTTCTCATGCATGTTTTCGATGTAGGAAGATGCCCTTGAACCTGGAGATTTGGGACCCATGCGATGGGTACCACGCAGTATTACTGTAAAGGGTCTGCGTTTGCTCACCCAACCTCACCAAACCTCTCAGCCCCAAGAGTGTCCACCCTTATGTCTCATCCAGCTGTGGGTCTAGATATGGTCAATCCAGGTTGCATCACAGCCCCTGAACGCATTGTGTAAGAATTTCGCTCTCTTTCACTGTCTTTGTTTCATGGGTTTTTCAAAGTAATTTATTTTTATAATGGGGTTTAGCTGCTTTTCACTGCTGTGTTTATGCCGCTTTACACCCACTTGACACAGTAACAGAGAGATATCAATACATAGGTTTTAAGATTATTACTAGTCAGATATATTCTTGTGCGGTGAATAGGGCGTGTTGAGTCCAGTTCTCTGAGCAAGGAGTAGGTCTTGTCTATTACATATTGGGTTTATGGAACGGTATCTGAGCTAATTTGAAACCCTTGTTTTATGTATCACCCCACCTCACCTTTCCCGTTAAGCAGCCATAGTGTGTTTTCTGCATGTGTGACTCTGTTCTGTTTTGTAATTCAGTTCAAGTGTAACGGTTTTTACATTCCCTCTATCAGTGATACCTTATGAGAAGTGTCCTTTTCTGTGTGACTTATTTCACTTAGAATCGTCGTACCTAAATCCACTCATCATGCTGCTACTAGCCTTATGACATTGATTTCATGGCTGAGTGATATTCCATTGTACATAAGGACCACAACTTCTTTATCCATTTTTCTCTTTCCTGGGATATTGAAGGTGGAATGAAGTGGAGGTCCTTGTCAACAGAGCAGCCCTAAACTTTGGGGTGCTTGTGTCTTGCTGATTTTTAATTTTCCCAATTTATACCCCCATGAGTGGAAGTGCCCTATGCTCTCTAAGCTTTGCTTTTTAGACGTTTCAGGACTCACCGTACGCTTCTCCAGAGTGGCTGTTGACAATTTACATCCCGCCCATCAGTGTAGCAAGGCTCCCATTTCTCCATGGCCTGTCCTGCATTTCTGGTTTTGACACTTTTTTCAGCATGGCCCTTTTGACCGATGGGAAGCGAGACATCTTTGTAGCGCTGATTTGCCTTTCCAGGTTGCTTGGTTGGCCAAAAAGGGCGTATGCGTTTTTTCCTGAATATATTCAGGAAAAAACGCATACGCCCTTTTTGGCCAAGGGCATCATTGTCAACGTTTTGCCGCTTTTCATGTGCTTTAAAGGCGATTCGAATCTACCTCCTGAAATCTGTTTCCTGCAATTCTGCCTTGATTTCAAATCCTCTTCGTTGCCTTCCCTCAATATATTTGTGGACGAGAGTTATCATTTATAACTCTGCAGGTTTGTGAATTGCAGTGCCCTGAACCTCCATTTTACAACTCGCGTTTTTGGGAGATGGCCGCAAAAGCGCAGGATGGCTTCAGGCCCTGTTCTTGTTCCGGGGGGCAGGCTGAGCCTGTGGTTAATTCTTCTTCCTGATGGGAAAATAGAGTGACCTGTGCCTGTCCCAACACCAAGAGATAGTCTCTCATTGGTTTCACGTCTTCCCGTTCATCCTCAGGACAAATTGCAACCTGTACGGAACAGGAGGTTAAAGGTGATGATGCTCCAAGGAGGGAGATTGCTAGTAAAGTGGCTGGGATGGCGAACCCGAGCACAAGGAGATGAGAAATGAGGTGCGTTTTAGAAACCTTTCCCCATCACACGGTGTACCATCTTCTGGGTTTCTCATGCATGTTTTCGATGTAGGAAGATGCCCTTGAACCTGGAGATTTGGGACCCATGCAATGGGTACCACGCAGTATTACTTTAAAGGGGCTGCGTTTGCTCACCCAACCTCACCAAACCTCTCAGCCGCAACAGTGTCCACCCTTATGTCTCATCCAGCTGTGGGTCTAGATATGGTCAATGCAGGTTGCATCACAGCCCCTGAACGCATTGTGTAAGAATTTCGCTCTCTTTCACTGTCTTTGTTTCATGGGTTTTTCAAAGTAATTTATTTTTATAATGGGGTTTAGCTGCTTTTCACTGCTGTGTTTATGCCGCTTTACACCCACTTGACACACTAACAGAGAGATATCAATACATAGGTTTTAAGATTATTACTAGTCAGATATATTCTTGTGCGGTGAATAGGGCGTGTTGAGTCCAGTTCTCTGAGCAAGGAGTAGGTCTTGTCTATTACATATTGGTTTTATGGAACGGTATCTGAGCTAATTTGAAACCCTTGTTTTATGTATCATCCCACCTCACCTTTCCCGTGAAGCAGCCATAGTGTGTTTTCTGCATGTGTGACTCTGTTCTGTTTTGTAATTCAGTTCAAGTGTAACGGTTTTTACATTCCCTCTATCAGTGATACCTTATGAGAAGTGTCCTTTTCTGTGTGACTTATTTCACTTAGAATCGTCGTACCTAAATCCACTCATCATGCTGCTACTAGCCTTATGACATTGATTTCATGGCTGAGTGATATTCCATTGTACATAAGGACCACAACTTCTTTATCCATTTTTCTCTTTCCTGGGATATTGAAGGTGGAATGAAGTGGAGGTCCTTGTCAACAGAGCAGCCCTAAACTTTGGGGTGCTTGTGTCTTGCTGATTTTTAATTTTCCCAATTTATACCCCCATGAGTGGAAGTGCCCTATGCTCTCTAAGCTTTGCTTTTTAGACGTTTCAGGACTCACCGTACGCTTCTCCAGAGTGGCTGTTGACAATTTACATCCCGCCCATCAGTGTAGCAAGGCTCCCATTTCTCCATGGCCTGTCCTGCATTTCTGGTTTTGACACTTTTTTCAGCATGGCCCTTTTGACCGATGGGAAGCGAGACATCTTTGTAGCGCTGATTTGCCTTTCCAGGTTGCTTGGTTGGCCAAAAAGGGCGTATGCGTTTTTTCCTGAATATATTCAGGAAAAAACGCATACGCCCTTTTTGGCCAAGGGCATCATTGTCAACGTTTTGCCGCTTTTCATGTGCTTTAAAGGCGATTCGAATCTACCTCCTGAAATCTGTTTCCTGCAATTCTGCCTTGATTTCAAATCCTCTTCGTTGCCTTCCCTCAATATATTTGTGGACGAGAGTTATCATTTATAACTCTGCAGGTTTGTGAATTGCAGTGCCCTGAACCTCCATTTTACAACTCGCGTTTTTGGGAGATGGCCGCAAAAGCGCAGGATGGCTTCAGGCCCTGTTCTTGTTCCGGGGGGCAGGCTGAGCCTGTGGTTAATTCTTCTTCCTGATGGGAAAATAGAGTGACCTGTGCCTGTCCCAACACCAAGAGATAGTCTCTCATTGGTTTCACGTCTTCCCGTTCATCCTCAGGACAAATTGCAACCTGTACGGAACAGGAGGTTAAAGGTGATGATGCTCCAAGGAGGGAGATTGCTAGTAAAGTGGCTGGGATGGCGAACCCGAGCACAAGGAGATGAGAAATGAGGTGCGTTTTAGAAACCTTTCCCCATCACACGGTGTACCATCTTCTGGGTTTCTCATGCATGTTTTCGATGTAGGAAGATGCCCTTGAACCTGGAGATTTGGGACCCATGCGATGGGTACCACGCAGTATTACTTTAAAGGGGCTGCGTTTGCTCACCCAACCTCACCAAACCTCTCAGCCGCAACAGTGTCCACCCTTATGTCTCATCCAGCTGTGGGTCTAGATATGGTCAATCCAGGTTGCATCACAGCCCCTGAACGCATTGTGTAAGAATTTCGCTCTCTTTCACTGTCTTTGTTTCATGGGTTTTTCAAAGTAATTTATTTTTATAATGGGGTTTAGCTGCTTTTCACTGCTGTGTTTATGCCGCTTTACACCCACTTGACACACTAACAGAGAGATATCAATACATAGGTTTTAAGATTATTACTAGTCAGATATATTCTTGTGCGGTGAATAGGGCGTGTTGAGTCCAGTTCTCTGAGCAAGGAGTAGGTCTTGTCTATTACATATTGGGTTTATGGAACGGTATCTGAGCTAATTTGAAACCCTTGTTTTATGTACCACCCCACCTCACCTTTCCCGTGAAGCAGCCATAGTGTGTTTTCTGCATGTGTGACTCTGTTCTGTTTTGTAATTCAGTTCAAGTGTAACGGTTTTTACATTCCCTCTATCAGTGATACCTTATGAGAAGTGTCCTTTTCTGTGTGACTTATTTCACTTAGAGTCGTCGTACCTAAATCCACTCATCATGCTGCTAGTAGCCTTATGACATTGATTTCTCGGCTGAATGATATTCCATTGTACATATGGACCACAACTTCTTTATCCATTTTTCTCTTTCCTGGGATATTGAAGGTGGAATGAAGTGGAGGTCCTTGTCAACAGAGCAGCCCTAAACTTTGGGGTGCTTGTGTCTTGCTGATTTTTCATTTTCCCAATTTATACCCCCATGAGTGGAAGTGCCCTATGCTCTCTAAGCTGTGTTTTTTAGATGTTTCAGGACACACCGTACGCTTCTCCAGAGTGGCTGTTGGCAATTTACATCCCGCCCATCAGTGTAGCAAGGCTCCCATTTCTCCATGGCATGTCCTGCATTTCTGGTTTTGACAGTTTTTTCAGCATGGCCCTTTTGACCGATGGGAAGCGAGACTTCTTTGTAGCACTGATTTGCCTTTCCAGGTTGCTTGCTTGGCCAAAAAGGGCGTATGCGTTTTTTCCTGAATATATTCAGGAAAAAACGCATACGCCCTTTTTGGCCAAGGGCATCATTGTCAACGTTTTGCCACTTTTCATGTGCTTTAAAGGCGATTCGAATCTACCTCCTGAAATCTGTTTCCTGCAATTCTGCCTTGATTTCAAATCCTCTTCTTTGCCTTCCCTCAATATATTTGTGGACGAGAGTTATCATTTATAACTCTGCAGGTTTGTGAATTGCAGTGCCCTGAACCTCCATTTTACAACTCGCTTTTTAGGGAGCTGGCCGCAAAAGCGCAGGATGCCTTCAGGCCCTGTTCTGGTTCCGGGGGCAGGCTGAGCCTGTGGTTAATTCTTCTTCCTGATGGGAAAATAGAGTGACCTGTGCCTGTCCCAACACCAAGAGCTAGTCTCTCATTGGTTCCACGTCTTCCAGTTCATCCTCAGGACAAATTGCAACCTGTACGGAACAGGAGGTTAAAGGTGCTGATGCTCCAAGTAGGGAGATTGCTAGTAAAGCGGCTGGAATAGCGAACCCGGCCACAAGGAGATGAGAAATGAGGTGCGTTTTAGAAACCTTTCCACATCACACGGTGTACCATCTTCTGGGTTTCTCATGCATGTTTTCGATGTAGGAAGATGCCCTTGAACCTGGAGATTTGTGACCCATGCGATGGGTACCATGCAGTATTTCTGTAAAGGGTCTGCGTTTGCTCACCCAACCTCACCAAACCTCTCAGCCCCAAGAGTGTCCACCCTTATGTCTCATCCAGCTGTGGGTCTAGATATGGTCAATCTAGGTTGCATCACAGCCCCTGAACGAATTGTGTAAGAATTTCGCTCTCTTTCACTGTCTTTGTTTCATGGGTTATTCAAAGTAATTTATTTTTATAATGGGGTTTAGCTGCTTTTCACTTCTGTGTTTATGCCGCTTTACACCCACTTGACACACTAACAGAGAGATATCTATACATAGGTTTTAAGATTATTACTAGTCAGATATATTCTTGTGCGGTGAATAGGGCGTGTTGAGTCCAGTTCTCTGAGCAAGGAGTAGGTCTTGTCTATTACATATTGGTTTTATGGAACGGTATCTGAGCTAATTTGAAACCCTTGTTTTATGTATCACCCCACCTCACCTTTCCCGTGAAGCAGCCATAGTGTGTTTTCTGCATGTGTGACTCTGTTCTGTTTTGTAATTCAGTTCAAGTGTAACGGTTTTTACATTCCCTCTATCAGTGATACCTTATGAGAAGTGTCCTTTTCTGTGTGACTTATTTCACTTAGAATCGTCGTACCTAAATCCACTCATCATGCTGCTACTAGCCTTATGACATTGATTTCATGGCTGAGTGATATTCCATTGTACATAAGTACCACAACTTCTTTATCCATTTTTCTCTTTCCTGGGATATTGAAGGTGGAATGAAGTGGAGGTCCTTGTCAACAGAGCAGCCCTAAACTTTGGGGTGCTTGTGTCTTGCTGATTTTTAATTTTCCCAATTTATACCCCCATGAGTGGAAGTGCCCTATGCTCTCTAAGCTTTGCTTTTTAGACGTTTCAGGACTCACCGTACACTTCTCCAGAGTGGCTGTTGACAATTTACATCCCGCCCATCAGTGTAGCAAGGCTCCCATTTCTCCATGGCCTGTCCTGCATTTCTGGTTTTGACACTTTTTTCAGCATGGCCCTTTTGACCGATGGGAAGCGAGACATCTTTGTAGCGCTGATTTGCCTTTCCAGGTTGCTTGGTTGGCCAAAAAGGGCGTATGCGTTTTTTCCTGAATATATTCAGGAAAAAACGCATACGCCCTTTTTGGCCAAGGGCATCATTGTCAACGTTTTGCCGCTTTTCATGTGCTTTAAAGGCGATTCGAATCTACCTCCTGAAATCTGTTTCCTGCAATTCTGCCTTGATTTCAAATCCTCTTCGTTGCCTTCCCTCAATATATTTGTGGACGAGAGTTATCATTTATAACTCTGCAGGTTTGTGAATTGCAGTGCCCTGAACCTCCATTTTACAACTCGCGTTTTTGGGAGATGGCCGCAAAAGCGCAGGATGGCTTCAGGCCCTGTTCTTGTTCCGGGGGGCAGGCTGAGCCTGTGGTTAATTCTTCTTCCTGATGGGAAAATAGAGTGACCTGTGCCTGTCCCAACACCAAGAGATAGTCTCTCATTGGTTTCACGTCTTCCCGTTCATCCTCAGGACAAATTGCAACCTGTACGGAACAGGAGGTTAAAGGTGATGATGCTCCAAGGAGGGAGATTGCTAGTAAAGTGGCTGGAATGGCGAACCCGAGCACAAGGAGATGAGAAATGAGGTGCGTTTTAGAAACCTTTCCCCATCACACGGTGTACCATCTTCTGGGTTTCTCATGCATGTTTTCGATGTAGGAAGATGCCCTTGAACCTGGAGATTTGGGACCCATGCGATGGGTACCACGCAGTATTACTTTAAAGGGGCTGCGTTTGCTCACCCAACCTCACCAAACCTCTCAGCCGCAACAGTGTCCACCCTTATGTCTCATCCAGCTGTGGGTCTAGATATGGTCAATCCAGGTTGCATCACAGCCCCTGAACGCCTTGTGTAAGTATTTCGCTCTCTTTCACTGTCTTTGTTTCATGGGTTTTTCAAAGTAATTTATTTTTATAATGGGGTTTAGCTGCTTTTCACTGCTGTGTTTATGCCGCTTTACACCCACTTGACACACTAACAGAGAGATATCAATACATAGGTTTTAAGATTATTACTAGTCAGATATATTCTTGTGCGGTGAATAGGGCGTGTTGAGTCCAGTTCTCTGAGCAAGGAGTAGGTCTTGTCTATTACATATTGGTTTTATGGAACGGTATCTGAGCTAATTTGAAACCCTTGTTTTATGTATCACCCCACCTCACCTTTCCCGTGAAGCAGCCATAGTGTGTTTTCTGCATGTGTGACTCTGTTCTGTTTTGTAATTCAGTTCAAGTGTAACGGTTTTTACATTCCCTCTATCAGTGATACCTTATGAGAAGTGTCCTTTTCTGTGTGACTTATTTCACTTAGAATCGTCGTACCTAAATCCACTCATCATGCTGCTACTAGCCTTATGACATTGATTTCATGGCTGAGTGATATTCCATTGTACATAAGTACCACAACTTCTTTATCCATTTTTCTCTTTCCTGGGATATTGAAGGTGGAATGAAGTGGAGGTCCTTGTCAACAGAGCAGCCCTAAACTTTGGGGTGCTTGTGTCTTGCTGATTTTTAATTTTCCCAATTTATACCCCCATGAGTGGAAGTGCCCTATGCTCTCTAAGCTTTGCTTTTTAGACGTTTC
Organism: Balaenoptera borealis; assembly: GCF_965194805.1. Taxonomy (NCBI): domain Eukaryota; kingdom Metazoa; phylum Chordata; class Mammalia; order Artiodactyla; family Balaenopteridae; genus Balaenoptera; species Balaenoptera borealis. The sequence continues at coordinate 69,984,701 of NC_138878.1, forward strand.
AGGACTCACCGTACACTTCTCCAGAGTGGCTGTTGACAATTTACATCCCGCCCATCAGTGTAGCAAGGCTCCCATTTCTCCATGGCCTGTCCTGCATTTCTGGTTTTGACACTTTTTTCAGCATGGCCCTTTTGACCGATGGGAAGCGCGACATCTTTGTAGCGCTGATTTGCCTTTCCAGGTTGCTTGGTTGGCCAAAAAGGGCGTATGCGTTTTTTCCTGAATATATTCAGGAAAAAACGCATACGCCCTTTTTGGCCAAGGGCATAATTGTCAACGTTTTGCCGCTTTTCATGTGCTTTAAAGGCGATTCGAATCTACCTCCTGAAATCTGTTTCCTGCAATTCTGCCTTGATTTCAAATCCTCTTCTTTGCCTTCCCTCAATATATTTGTGGACGAGAGTTATCATTTATAACTCTGCAGGTTTGTGAATTGCAGTGCCCTGAACCTCGATTTTACAACTCGCTTTTTAGGGAGCTGGCCGCAAAAGCGCAGGATGCCTTCAGGCCCTGTTCTGGTTCCGGGGGCAGGCTGAGCCTGTGGTTAATTCTTCTTCCTGATGGGAAAATAGAGTGACCTGTGCCTGTCCCAACACCAAGAGCTAGTCTCTCATTGGTTCCACGTCTTCCAGTTCATCCTCAGGACAAATTGCAACCTGTACGGAACAGGAGGTTAAAGGTGCTGATGCTCCAAGTAGGGAGATTGCTAGTAAAGCGGCTGGAATAGCGAACCCGGCCACAAGGAGATGAGAAATGAGGTGCGTTTTAGAAACCTTTCCACATCACACGGTGTACCATCTTCTGGGTTTCTCATGCATGTTTTCGATGTAGGAAGATGCCCTTGAACCTGGAGATTTGGGACCCATGCGATGGGTACCATGCAGTATTACTGTAAAGGGTCTGCGTTTGCTCACCCAACCTCACCAAACCTCTCAGCCCCAAGAGTGTCCACCCTTATGTCTCATCCAGCTGTGGGTCTAGATATGGTCAATCCAGGTTGCATCACAGCCCCTGAACGAATTGTGTAAGAATTTCTCTCTCTTTCACTGTCTTTGTTTCATGGGTTTTTCAAAGTAATTTATTTTTATAATGGGGTTTAGCTGCTTTTCACTGCTGTGTTTATGCCGCTTTTTACCCACTTGACACACTAACAGAGAGATATCAATACATAGGTTTTAAGATTATTACTAGTCAGATATATTCTTGTGCGGTGAATAGGGCGTGTTGAGTCCAGTTCTCTGAGCAAGGAGTAGGTCTTGTCTATTACATATTGGGTTTATGGAACGGTATCTGAGCTAATTTGAAACCCTTGTTTTATGTATCACCCCACCTCACCTTTCCCGTGAAGCAGCCATAGTGTGTTTTCTGCATGTGTGACTCTGTTCTGTTTTGTAATTCAGTTCAAGTGTAACGGTTTTTACATTCCCTCTATCAGTGATACCTTATGAGAAGTGTCCTTTTCTGTGTGACTTATTTCACTTAGAATCGTCGTACCTAAATCCACTCATCATGCTGCTACTAGCCTTATGACATTGATTTCATGGCTGAGTGATATTCCATTGTACATAAGGACCACAACTTCTTTATCCATTTTTCTCTTTCCTGGGATATTGAAGGTGGAATGAAGTGGAGGTCCTTGTCAACAGAGCAGCCCTAAACTTTGGGGTGCTTGTGTCTTGCTGATTTTTAATTTTCCCAATTTATACCCCCATGAGTGGAAGTGCCCTATGCTCTCTAAGCTTTGCTTTTTAGACGTTTCAGGACTCACCGTACGCTTCTCCACAGTGGCTGTTGACAATTTACATCCCGCCCATCAGTGTAGCAAGGCTCCCATTTCTCCATGGCCTGTCCTGCATTTCTGGTTTTGACACTTTTTTCAGCATGGCCCTTTTGACCGATGGGAAGCGAGACTTCTTTGTAGCGCTGATTTGCCTTTCCAGGTTGCTTGGTTGGCCAAAAAGGGCGTATGCGTTTTTTCCTGAATATATTCAGGAAAAAACGCATACGCCCTTTTTGGCCAAGGGCATCATTGTCAACGTTTTGCCGCTTTTCATGTGCTTTAAAGGCGATTCGAATCTACCTCCTGAAATCTGTTTCCTGCAATTCTGCCTTGATTTCAAATCCTCTTCGTTGCCTTCCCTCAATATATTTGTGGACGAGAGTTATCATTTATAACTCTGCAGGTTTGTGAATTGCAGTGCCCTGAACCTCCATTTTACAACTCGCGTTTTTGGGACATGGCCGCAAAAGCGCAGGATGGCTTCAGGCCCTGTTCTTGTTCCGGGGGGCAGGCTGAGCCTGTGGTTAATTCTTCTTCCTGATGGGAAAATAGAGTGACCTGTGCCTGTCCCAACACCAAGAGATAGTCTCTCATTGGTTTCACGTCTTCCCGTTCATCCTCAGGACAAATTGCAACCTGTACGGAACAGGAGGTTAAAGGTGATGATGCTCCAAGGAGGGAGATTGCTAGTAAAGTGGCTGGAATGGCGAACCCGAGCACAAGGAGATGAGAAATGAGGTGCGTTTTAGAAACCTTTCCCCATCACACGGTGTACCATCTTCTGGGTTTCTCATGCATGTTTTCGATGTAGGAAGATGCCCTTGAACCTGGAGATTTGGGACCCATGCGATGGGTACCACGCAGTATTACTTTAAAGGGGCTGCGTTTGCTCACCCAACCTCACCAAACCTCTCAGCCGCAACAGTGTCCACCCTTATGTCTCATCCAGCTGTGGGTCTAGATATGGTCAATCCAGGTTGCATCACAGCCCCTGAACGCATTGTGTAAGAATTTCGCTCTCTTTCACTGTCTTTGTTTCATGGGTTTTTCAAAGTAATTTATTTTTATAATGGGGTTTAGCTGCTTTTCACTGCTGTGTTTATGCCGCTTTACACCCACTTGACACACTAACAGAGAGATATCAATACATAGGTTTTAAGATTATTACTAGTCAGATATATTCTTGTGCGGTGAATAGGGCGTGTTGAGTCCAGTTCTCTGAGCAAGGAGTAGGTCTTGTCTATTACATATTGGTTTTATGGAACGGTATCTGAGCTAATTTGAAACCCTTGTTTTATGTATCACCCCACCTCACCTTTCCCGTGAAGCAGCCATAGTGTGTTTTCTGCATGTGTGACTCTGTTCTGTTTTGTAATTCAGTTCAAGTGTAACGGTTTTTACATTCCCTCTATCAGTGATACCTTATGAGAAGTGTCCTTTTCTGTGTGACTTATTTCACTTAGAATCGTCGTACCTAAATCCACTCATCATGCTGCTACTAGCCTTATGACATTGATTTCATGGCTGAGTGATATTCCATTGTACATAAGGACCACAACTTCTTTATCCATTTTTCTCTTTCCTGGGATATTGAAGGTGGAATGAAGTGGAGGTCCTTGTCAACAGAGCAGCCCTAAACTTTGGGGTGCTTGTGTCTTGCTGATTTTTCATTTTCCCAATTTATACCCCCATGAGTGGAAGTGCCCTATGCTCTCTAAGCTTTGCTTTTTAGACGTTTCAGGACTCAACGTACACTTCTCCAGAGTGGCTGTTGACAATTTACATCCCGCCCATCAGTGTAGCAAGGCTCCCATTTCTCCATGGCCTGTCCTGCATTTCTGGTTTTGACACTTTTTTCAGCATGGCCCTTTTGACCGATGGGAAGCGAGACATCTTTGTAGCGCTGATTTGCCTTTCCAGGTTGCTTGGTTGGCCAAAAAGGGCGTATGCGTTTTTTCCTGAATATATTCAGGAAAAAACGCATACGCCCTTTTTGGCCAAGGGCATAATTGTCAACGTTTTGCCGCTTTTCATGTGCTTTAAAGGCGATTCGAATCTACCTCCTGAAATCTGTTTCCTGCAATTCTGCCTTGATTTCAAATCCTCTTCTTTGCCTTCCCTCAATATATTTGTGGACGAGAGTTATCATTTATAACTCTGCAGGTTTGTGAATTGCAGTGCCCTGAACCTCGATTTTACAACTCGCTTTTTAGGGAGCTGGCCGCAAAAGCGCAGGATGCCTTCAGGCCCTGTTCTGGTTCCGGGGGCAGGCTGAGCCTGTGGTTAATTCTTCTTCCTGATGGGAAAATAGAGTGACCTGTGCCTGTCCCAACACCAAGAGCTAGTCTCTCATTGGTTCCACGTCTTCCAGTTCATCCTCAGGACAAATTGCAACCTGTACGGAACAGGAGGTTAAAGGTGCTGATGCTCCAAGTAGGGAGATTGCTAGTAAAGCGGCTGGAATAGCGAACCCGGCCACAAGGAGATGAGAAATGAGGTGCGTTTTAGAAACCTTTCCACATCACACGGTGTACCATCTTCTGGGTTTCTCATGCATGTTTTCGATGTAGGAAGATGCCCTTGAACCTGGAGATTTGGGACCCATGCGATGGGTACCATGCAGTATTACTGTAAAGGGTCTGCGTTTGCTCACCCAACCTCACCAAACCTCTCAGCCCCAAGAGTGTCCACCCTTATGTCTCATCCAGCTGTGGGTCTAGATATGGTCAATCCAGGTTGCATCACAGCCCCTGAACGAATTGTGTAAGAATTTCTCTCTCTTTCACTGTCTTTGTTTCATGGGTTTTTCAAAGTAATTTATTTTTATAATGGGGTTTAGCTGCTTTTCACTGCTGTGTTTATGCCGCTTTTTACCCACTTGACACACTAACAGAGAGATATCAATACATAGGTTTTAAGATTATTACTAGTCAGATATATTCTTGTGCGGTGAATAGGGCGTGTTGAGTCCAGTTCTCTGAGCAAGGAGTAGGTCTTGTCTATTACATATTGGGTTTATGGAACGGTATCTGAGCTAATTTGAAACCCTTGTTTTATGTATCACCCCACCTCACCTTTCCCGTGAAGCAGCCATAGTGTGTTTTCTGCATGTGTGACTCTGTTCTGTTTTGTAATTCAGTTCAAGTGTAACGGTTTTTACATTCCCTCTATCAGTGATACCTTATGAGAAGTGTCCTTTTCTGTGTGACTTATTTCACTTAGAATCGTCGTACCTAAATCCACTCATCATGCTGCTACTAGCCTTATGACATTGATTTCATGGCTGAGTGATATTCCATTGTACATTAGGACCACAACTTCTTTATCCATTTTTCTCTTTCCTGGGATATTGAAGGTGGAATGAAGTGGAGGTCCTTGTCAACAGAGCAGCCCTAAACTTTGGGGTGCTTGTGTCTTGCTGATTTTTAATTTTCCCAATTTATACCCCCATGAGTGGAAGTGCCCTATGCTCTCTAAGCTTTGCTTTTTAGACGTTTCAGGACTCACCGTACGCTTCTCCACAGTGGCTGTTGACAATTTACATCCCGCCCATCAGTGTAGCAAGGCTCCCATTTCTCCATGGCCTGTCCTGCATTTCTGGTTTTGACACTTTTTTCAGCATGGCCCTTTTGACCGATGGGAAGCGAGACTTCTTTGTAGCGCTGATTTGCCTTTCCAGGTTGCTTGGTTGGCCAAAAAGGGCGTATGCGTTTTTTCCTGAATATATTCAGGAAAAAACGCATACGCCCTTTTTGGCCAAGGGCATCATTGTCAACGTTTTGCCGCTTTTCATGTGCTTTAAAGGCGATTCGAATCTACCTCCTGAAATCTGTTTCCTGCAATTCTGCCTTGATTTCAAATCCTCTTCGTTGCCTTCCCTCAATATATTTGTGGACGAGAGTTATCATTTATAACTCTGCAGGTTTGTGAATTGCAGTGCCCTGAACCTCCATTTTACAACTCGCGTTTTTGGGACATGGCCGCAAAAGCGCAGGATGGCTTCAGGCCCTGTTCTTGTTCCGGGGGGCAGGCTGAGCCTGTGGTTAATTCTTCTTCCTGATGGGAAAATAGAGTGACCTGTGCCTGTCCCAACACCAAGAGATAGTCTCTCATTGGTTTCACGTCTTCCTGTTCATCCTCAGGACAAATTGCAACCTGTACGGAACAGGAGGTTAAAGGTGATGATGCTCCAAGGAGGGAGATTGCTAGTAAAGTGGCTGGAATGGCGAACCCGAGCACAAGGAGATGAGAAATGAGGTGCGTTTTAGAAACCTTTCCCCATCACACGGTGTACCATCTTCTGGGTTTCTCATGCATGTTTTCGATGTAGGAAGATGCCCTTGAACCTGGAGATTTGGGACCCATGCGATGGGTACCACGCAGTATTACTTTAAAGGGGCTGCGTTTGCTCACCCAACCTCACCAAACCTCTCAGCCGCAACAGTGTCCACCCTTATGTCTCATCCAGCTGTGGGTCTAGATATGGTCAATCCAGGTTGCATCACAGCCCCTGAACGCATTGTGTAAGAATTTCGCTCTCTTTCACTGTCTTTGTTTCATGGGTTTTTCAAAGTAATTTATTTTTATAATGGGGTTTAGCTGCTTTTCACTGCTGTGTTTATGCCGCTTTACACCCACTTGACACACTAACAGAGAGATATCAATACATAGCTTTTAAAATTATTACTAGTCAGATATATTCTTGTGCGGTGAATAGGGCGTGTTGAGTCCAGTTCTCTGAGCAAGGAGTAGGTCTTGTCTATTACATATTGGGTTTATGGAACGGTATCTGAGCTAATTTGAAACCCTTGTTTTATGTATCACCCCACCTCACCTTTCCCGTTAAGCAGCCATAGTGTGTTTTCTGCATGTGTGACTCTGTTCTGTTTTGTAATTCAGTTCAAGTGTAACGGTTTTTACATTCCCTCTATAAGTGATACCTTATGAGAAGTGTCCTTTTCTGTGTGACTTATTTCACTTAGAGTCGTCGTACCTAAATCCACTCATCATGCTGCTACTAGCCTTATGACATTGATTTCACGGCTGAGTGATATTCCATTGTACATAAGGACCACAACTTCTTTATCCATTTTTCTCTTTCCTGGGATATTGAAGGTGGAATGAAGTGGAGGTCCTTGTCAACAGAGCAGCCCTAAACTTTGGGGTGCTTGTGTCTTGCTGATTTTTCATTTTCCCAATTTATACCCCCATGAGTGGAAGTGCCCTATGCTCTCTAAGCTTTGCTTTTTAGACGTTTCAGGACTCACCGTACACTTCTCCAGAGTGGCTGTTGACAATTTACATCCCGCCCATCAGTGTAGCAAGGCTCCCATTTCTCCATGGCCTGTCCTGCATTTCTGGTTTTGACATTTTTTTCAGCATGGCCCTTTTGACCGATGGGAAGCGAGACATCTTTGTAGCGCTGATTTGCCTTTCCAGGTTGCTTGGTTGGCCAAAAAGGGCGTATGCGTTTTTTCCTGAATATATTCAGGAAAAAACGCATACGCCCTTTTTGGCCAAGGGCATCATTGTCAACGTTTTGCCGCTTTTCATGTGCTTTAAAGGCGATTCGAATCTACCTCCTCAAATCTGTTTCCTGCAATTCTGCCTTGATTTCAAATCCTCTTCTTTGCCTTCCCTCAATATATTTGTGGACGAGAGTTATCATTTATAACTCTGCAGGTTTGTGAATTGCAGTGCCCTGAACCTCCATTTTACAACTCGCTTTTTAGGGAGCTGGCCGCAAAAGCGCAGGATGCCTTCAGGCCCTGTTCTGGTTCTGGGGGCAGGCTGAGCCTGTGGTTAATTCTTCTTCCTGATGGGAAAATAGAGTGACCTGTGCCTGTCCCAACACCAAGAGCTAGTCTCTCATTGGTTCCACGTCTTCCCGTTCACCCTCAGGACAAATTGCAACCTGTACGGAGCAGGAGCTTAAAGGTGCTGATGCTCCAAGTAGGGAGATTGCTAGTAAAGCGGCTGGAATAGCGAACCTGGGCGCAAGGAGATGAGAAATGAGGTGCGTTTTAGAAACCTTTCCACATCACACGGTGTACCATCTTCTGGGTTTCTCATGCATGTTTTCGATGTAGGAAGATGCCCTTGAACCTGGAGATTTGGGACCCATGCGATGGGTACCACGCAGTATTAGTTGAAAGGGTCTGCGTTTGCTCACCCAACCTCACCAAACCTCTCAGCCCCAAGAGTGTCCACCCTTATGTCTCATCCAGCTGTGGGTCTAGATATGGTCAATCCAGGTTGCATCACAGCCCCTGAACGCATTGTGTAAGAATTTCGCTCTCTTTCACTGTCTTTGTTTCATGGGTTTTTCAAAGTAATTTATTTTTATAATGGGGTTTAGCTGCTTTTCACTGCTGTGTTTATGCCGCTTTACACCCACTTGACACACTAACAGAGAGATATCAATACATAGGTTTTAAGATTATTACTAGTCAGATATATTCTTGTGCGGTGAATAGGGCGTGTTGAGTCCAGTTCTCTGAGCAAGGAGTAGGTCTTGTCTATTACATATTGGTTTTATGGAACGGTATCTGAGCTAATTTGAAACCCTTGTTTTATGTATCACCCCACCTCACCTTTCCCGTTAAGCAGCCATAGTGTGTTTTCTGCATGTGTGACTCTGTTCTGTTTTGTAATTCAGTTCAAGTGTAACGGTTTTTACATTCCCTCTATAAGTGATACCTTATGAGAAGTGTCCTTTTCTGTGTGACTTATTTCACTTAGAATCGTCGTACCTAAATCCACTCATCATGCTGCTACTAGCCTTATGACATTGATTTCATGGCTGAGTGATATTCCATTGTACATAAGGACCACAACTTCTTTATCCATTTTTCTCTTTCCTGGGATATTGAAGGTGGAATGAAGTGGAGGTCCTTGTCAACAGAGCAGCCCTAAACTTTGGGGTGCTTGTGTCTTGCTGATTTTTAATTTTCCCAATTTATACCCCCATGAGTGGAAGTGCCCTATGCTCTCTAAGCTGTGTTTTTTAGATGTTTCAGGACACACCGTACGCTTCTCCAGAGTGGCTGTTGGCAATTTACATCCCGCCCATCAGTGTAGCAAGGCTCCCATTTCTCCATGGCATGTCCTGCATTTCTGGTTTTGACAGTTTTTTCAGCATGGCCCTTTTGACCGATGGGAAGCGAGACTTCTTTGTAGCACTGATTTGCCTTTCCAGGTTGCTTGCTTGGCCAAAAAGGGCGTATGCGTTTTTTCCTGAATATATTCAGGAAAAAACGCATACGCCCTTTTTGGCCAAGGGCATCATTGTCAACGTTTTGCCGCTTTTCATGTGCTTTAAAGGCGATTCGAATCTACTTCCTGAAATCTGTTTCCTGCAATTCTGCCTTGATTTCAAATCCTCTTCTTTGCCTTCCCTCAATATATTTGTGGACGAGAGTTATCATTTATAAGTCTGCAGTTTTGTGAATTGCAGTGCCCTGAACCTCCATTTTACAACTCGCTTTTTAGGGAGCTGGCCGCAATAGCGCAGGATGGCTTCAGGCCCTGTTCTGGTTCCGGGTGGCAGGCTGAGCCTGTGGTTAATTCTTCTTCCTGATAGGAAAATAGAGTGACCTGTGCCTGTCCCAACAACAAGAGCTAGTATCTCATTGGTTCCACGTCTTCCCGTTCATCCTCAGGACAAATTGCAACCTGTACGGAACAGGAGGTTAAAGGTGATGATGCTCCAAGGAGGGAGATTGCTAGTAAAGTGGCTGGAATGGCGAACCCGAGCACAAGGAGATGAGAAATGAGGTGCGTTTTAGAAACCTTTCCCCATCACACGGTGTACCATCTTCTGGGTATCTCATGCATGTTTTCGATGTAGGAAGGTGCCCTTGAACCTGGAGATTTGGGACCCATGCGATGGGTACCACGCAGTATTACTTTAAAGGGTCTGCGTTTGCTCACCCAACCTCACCAAACCTCTCAGCCCCAAGAGTGTCCACCCTTATGTCTCATCCAGCTGTGGGTCTAGATATGGTCAATCCAGGTTGCATCACAGCCCCTGAACGCATTGTGTAAGAATTTCGCTCTCTTTCACTGTCTTTGTTTCATGGGTTTTTCAAAGTAATTTATTTTTATAATGGGGTTTAGCTGCTTTTCACTGCTGTGTTTATGCCGCTTTACACCCACTTGACACACTAACAGAGAGATATCAATACATAGGTTTTAAGATTATTACTAGTCAGATATATTCTTGTGCGGTGAATAGGGCGTGTTGAGTCCAGTTCTCTGAGCAAGGAGTAGGTCTTGTCTATTACATATTGGGTTTATGGAACGGTATCTGAGCTAATTTGAAACCCTTGTTTTATGTATCACCCCACCTCACCTTTCCCGTGAAGCAGCCATAGTGTGTTTTCTGCATGTGTGACTCTGTTCTGTTTTGTAATTCAGTTCAAGTGTAACGGTTTTTACATTCCCTCTATAAGTGATACCTTATGAGAAGTGTCCTTTTCTGTGTGACTTATTTCACTTAGAGTCGTCGTACCTAAATCCACTCATCATGCTGCTACTAGCCTTAGGACATTGATTTCATGGCTGAGTGATATTCCATTGTACATAAGGACCACAACTTCTTTATCCATTTTTCTCTTTCCTGGGATATTGAAGGTGGAATGAAGTGGAGGTCCTTGTCAACAGAGCAGCCCTAAACTTTGGGGTGCTTGTGTCTTGCTGATTTTTCATTTTCCCAATTTATACCCCCATGAGTGGAAGTGCCCTATGCTCTCTAAGCTGTGTTTTTTAGATGTTTCAGGACACACCGTACGCTTCTCCAGAGTGGCTGTTGGCAATTTACATCCCGCCCATCAGTGTAGCAAGGCTCCCATTTCTCCATGGCATGTCCTGCATTTCTGGTTTTGACAGTTTTTTCAGCATGGCCCTTTTGACCGATGGGAAGCGAGACTTCTTTGTAGCACTGATTTTCCTTTCCAGGTTGCTTGCTTGGCCAAAAAGGGCGTATGCGTTTTTTCCTGAATATATTCAGGAAAAAACGCATACGCCCTTTTTGGCCAAGGGCATCATTGTCAACGTTTTGCCGCTTTTCATGTGCTTTAAAGGCGATTCGAATCTACCTCCTGAAATCTGTTTCCTGCAATTCTGCCTTGATTTCAAATCCTCTTCTTTGCCTTCCCTCAATATATTTGTGGACGAGAGTTATCATTTATAAGTCTGCAGTTTTGTGAATTGCAGTGCCCTGAACCTCCATTTTACAACTCGCTTTTTAGGGAGCTGGCCGCAATAGCGCAGGATGGCTTCAGGCCCTGTTCTGGTTCCGGGTGGCAGGCTGAGCCTGTGGTTAATTCTTCTTCCTGATAGGAAAATAGAGTGACCTGTGCCTGTCCCAACACCAAGAGCTAGTCTCTCATTGGTTCCACGTCTTCCCGTTCATCCTCAGGACAAATTGCAACCTGTACGGAACAGGAGGTTAAAGGTGATGATGCTCCAAGGAGGGAGATTGCTAGTAAAGTGGCTGGAATGGCGAACCCGAGCACAAGGAGATGAGAAATGAGGTGCGTTTTAGAAACCTTTCCCCATCACACGGTGTACCATCTTCTGGGTATCTCATGCATGTTTTCGATGTAGGAAGGTGCCCTTGAACCTGGAGATTTGGGACCCATGCGATGGGTACCACGCAGTATTACTTTAAAGGGTCTGCGTTTGCTCACCCAACCTCACCAAACCTCTCAGCCCCAAGAGTGTCCACCCTTATGTCTCATCCAGCTGTGGGTCTAGATATGGTCAATCCAGGTTGCATCACAGCCCCTGAACGCATTGTGTAAGAATTTCGCTCTCTTTCACTGTCTTTGTTTCATGGGTTTTTCAAAGTAATTTATTTTTATAATGGGGTTTAGCTGCTTTTCACTGCTGTGTTTATGCCGCTTTACACCCACTTGACACACTAACAGAGAGATATCAATACATAGGTTTTAAGATTATTACTAGTCAGATATATTCTTGTGCGGTGAATAGGGCGTGTTGAGTCCAGTTCTCTGAGCAAGGAGTAGGTCTTGTCTATTACATATTGGGTTTATGGAACGGTATCTGAGCTAATTTGAAACCCTTGTTTTATGTATCACCCCACCTCACCTTTCCCGTTAAGCAGCCATAGTGTGTTTTCTGCATGTGTGACTCTGTTCTGTTTTGTAATTCAGTTCAAGTGTAACGGTTTTTACATTCCCTCTATAAGTGATACCTTATGAGAAGTGTCCTTTTCTGTGTGACTTATTTCACTTAGAATCGTCGTACCTAAATCCACTCATCATGCTGCTACTAGCCTTATGACATTGATTTCATGGCTGAGTGATATTCCATTGTACATAAGGACCACAACTTCTTTATCCATTTTTCTCTTTCCTGGGATATTGAAGGTGGAATGAAGTGGAGGTCCTTGTCAACAGAGCAGCCCTAAACTTTGGGGTGCTTGTGTCTTGCTGATTTTTCATTTTCCCAATTTATACCCCCATGAGTGGAAGTGCCCTATGCTCTCTAAGCTTTGTTTTTTAGATGTTTCAGGACTCACCGTACGCTTCTCCAGAGTGGCTGTTGGCAATTTACATCCCGCCCATCAGTGTAGCAAGGCTCCCATTTCTCCATGGCCTGTCCTGCATTTCTGGTTTTGACACTTTTTTCAGCATGGCCTTTTTAACCGATGGGAAGCGAGACATCTTTGTAGCGCTGATTTTCCTTTCCAGGTTGCTTGGTTGGCCAAAAAGGGCGTATGCGTTTTTTCCTGAATATACTCAGGAAAAAACGCATACGCCCTTTTTGGCCAAGGGCATCATTGTCAACGTTTTGCCGCTTTTCATGTGCTTTAAAGGCGATTCGAATCTACCTCCTGAAATCTGTTTCCTGCAATTCTGCCTTGATTTCAAATCCTCTTCTTTGCCTTCCCTCAATATATTTGTGGACGAGAGTTATCATTTATAACTCTGCAGGTTTGTGAATTGCAGTGCCCTGAACCTCCATTTTACAACTCGCTTTTTAGGGAGCTGGCCGCAAAAGCGCAGGATGCCTTCAGGCCCTGTTCTTGTTCCGGGGGCAGGCTGAGCCTGTGGTTAATTCTTCTTCCTGATGGGAAAATAGAGTGACCTGTGCCTGTCCCAACACCAAGAGCTAGTCTCTCATTGGTTCCACGTCTTCCCGTTCACACTCAGGACAAATTGCAACCTGTACGGAGCAGGAGGTTAAAGGTGCTGATGCTCAAAGTAGGGAGATTGGTAGTAAAGCGGCTGGAATAGCGAACCCGGGCACAAGGAGATGAGAAATGAGGTGCGTTTTAGAAACCTTTCCACATCACACGGTGTACCATCTTCTGGGTTTCTCATGCATGTTTTCGATGTAGGAAGATGCCCTTGAACCTGGAGATTTGGGACCCATGCGATGGGTACCACGCAGTATTAGTTGAAAGGGTCTGCGTTTGCTCACCCAACCTCACCAAACCTCTCAGCCCCAAGAGTGTCCACCCTTAGGTCTCATCCAGCTGTGGGTCTAGATATGGTCAATCCAGGTTGCATCACAGCCCGTGAACGCATTGTGTAAGAATTTCTATCTCTTTCACTGTCTTTGTTTCATGGGTTTTTCAAAGTAATTTATTTTTATAATGGGGTTTAGCTGCTTTTCACTGCTGTGTTTATGCCGCTTTACACCCACTTGACACACTAACAGAGAGATATCAATACATAGGTTTTAAGATTATTACTAGTCAGATATATTCTTGTGCGGTGAATAGGGCGTGTTGAGTCCAGTTCTCTGAGCAAGGAGTAGGTCTTGTCTATTACATATTGGGTTTATGGAACGGTATCTGAGCTAATTTGAAACCCTTGTTTTATGTATCACCCCACCTCACCTTTCCCGTGAAGCAGCCATAGTGTGTTTTCTGCATGTGTGACTCTGTTCTGTTTTGTAATTCAGTTCAAGTGTAACGGTTTTTACATTCCCTCTATAAGTGATACCTTATGAGAAGTGTCCTTTTCTGTGTGACTTATTTCACTTAGAGTCGTCGTACCTAAATCCACTCATCATGCTGCTACTAGCCTTAGGACATTGATTTCATGGCTGAGTGATATTCCATTGTACATAAGGACCACAACTTCTTTATCCATTTTTCTCTTTCCTGGGATATTGAAGGTGGAATGAAGTGGAGGTCCTTGTCAACAGAGCAGCCCTAAACTTTGGGGTGCTTGTGTCTTGCTGATTTTTCATTTTCCCAATTTATACCCCCATGAGTGGAAGTGCCCTATGCTCTCTAAGCTGTGTTTTTTAGATGTTTCAGGACACACCGTACGCTTCTCCAGAGTGGCTGTTGGCAATTTACATCCCGCCCATCAGTGTAGCAAGGCTCCCATTTCTCCATGGCATGTCCTGCATTTCTGGTTTTGACAGTTTTTTCAGCATGGCCCTTTTGACCGATGGGAAGCGAGACTTCTTTGTAGCACTGATTTTCCTTTCCAGGTTGCTTGCTTGGCCAAAAAGGGCGTATGCGTTTTTTCCTGAATATATTCAGGAAAAAACGCATACGCCCTTTTTGGCCAAGGGCATCATTGTCAACGTTTTGCCGCTTTTCATGTGCTTTAAAGGCGATTCGAATCTACCTCCTGAAATCTGTTTCCTGCAATTCTGCCTTGATTTCAAATCCTCTTCTTTGCCTTCCCTCAATATATTTGTGGACGAGAGTTATCATTTATAAGTCTGCAGTTTTGTGAATTGCAGTGCCCTGAACCTCCATTTTACAACTCGCTTTTTAGGGAGCTGGCCGCAATAGCGCAGGATGGCTTCAGGCCCTGTTCTGGTTCCGGGTGGCAGGCTGAGCCTGTGGTTAATTCTTCTTCCTGATAGGAAAATAGAGTGACCTGTGCCTGTCCCAACACCAAGAGCTAGTCTCTCATTGGTTCCACGTCTTCCCGTTCATCCTCAGGACAAATTGCAACCTGTACGGAACAGGAGGTTAAAGGTGATGATGCTCCAAGGAGGGAGATTGCTAGTAAAGTGGCTGGAATGGCGAACCCGAGCACAAGGAGATGAGAAATGAGGTGCGTTTTAGAAACCTTTCCCCATCACACGGTGTACCATCTTCTGGGTATCTCATGCATGTTTTCGATGTAGGAAGGTGCCCTTGAACCTGGAGATTTGGGACCCATGCGATGGGTACCACGCAGTATTACTTTAAAGGGTCTGCGTTTGCTCACCCAACCTCACCAAACCTCTCAGCCCCAAGAGTGTCCACCCTTATGTCTCATCCAGCTGTGGGTCTAGATATGGTCAATCCAGGTTGCATCACAGCCCCTGAACGCATTGTGTAAGAATTTCGCTCTCTTTCACTGTCTTTGTTTCATGGGTTTTTCAAAGTAATTTATTTTTATAATGGGGTTTAGCTGCTTTTCACTGCTGTGTTTATGCCGCTTTACACCCACTTGACACACTAACAGAGAGATATCAATACATAGGTTTTAAGATTATTACTAGTCAGATATATTCTTGTGCGGTGAATAGGGCGTGTTGAGTCCAGTTCTCTGAGCAAGGAGTAGGTCTTGTCTATTACATATTGGGTTTATGGAACGGTATCTGAGCTAATTTGAAACCCTTGTTTTATGTATCACCCCACCTCACCTTTCCCGTTAAGCAGCCATAGTGTGTTTTCTGCATGTGTGACTCTGTTCTGTTTTGTAATTCAGTTCAAGTGTAACGGTTTTTACATTCCCTCTATAAGTGATACCTTATGAGAAGTGTCCTTTTCTGTGTGACTTATTTCACTTAGAATCGTCGTACCTAAATCCACTCATCATGCTGCTACTAGCCTTATGACATTGATTTCATGGCTGAGTGATATTCCATTGTACATAAGGACCACAACTTCTTTATCCATTTTTCTCTTTCCTGGGATATTGAAGGTGGAATGAAGTGGAGGTCCTTGTCAACAGAGCAGCCCTAAACTTTGGGGTGCTTGTGTCTTGCTGATTTTTCATTTTCCCAATTTATACCCCCATGAGTGGAAGTGCCCTATGCTCTCTAAGCTTTGTTTTTTAGATGTTTCAGGACTCACCGTATGCTTCTCCAGAGTGGCTGTTGACAATTTACATCCCGCCCATCAGTGTAGCAAGGCTCCCATTTCTCCATGGCCTGTCCTGCATTTCTGGTTTTGACACTTTTTTCAGCATGGCCTTTTTAACCGATGGGAAGCGAGACATCTTTGTAGCGCTGATTTGCCTTTCCAGGTTGCTTGGTTGGCCAAAAAGGGCGTATGCGTTTTTTCCTGAATATACTCAGGAAAAAACGCATACGCCCTTTTTGGCCAAGGGCATCATTGTCAACGTTTTGCCGCTTTTCATGTGCTTTAAAGGCGATTCGAATCTACCTCCTGAAATCTGTTTCCTGCAATTCTGCCTTGATTTCAAATCCTCTTCTTTGCCTTCCCTCAATATATTTGTGGACGAGAGTTATCATTTATAACTCTGCAGGTTTGTGAATTGCAGTGCCCTGAACCTCCATTTTACAACTCGCTTTTTAGGGAGCTGGCCGCAAAAGCGCAGGATGCCTTCAGGCCCTGTTCTTGTTCCGGGGGCAGGCTGAGCCTGTGGTTAATTCTTCTTCCTGATGGGAAAATAGAGTGACCTGTGCCTGTCCCAACACCAAGAGCTAGTCTCTCATTGGTTCCACGTCTTCCCGTTCACACTCAGGACAAATTGCAACCTGTACGGAGCAGGAGGTTAAAGGTGCTGATGCTCAAAGTAGGGAGATTGCTAGTAAAGCGGCTGGAATAGCGAACCCGGGCACAAGGAGATGAGAAATGAGGTGCGTTTTAGAAACTTTTCCACATCACACGGTGTACCATCTTCTGGGTTTCTCATGCATGTTTTCGATGTAGGAAGATGCCCTTGAACCTGGAGATTTGGGACCCATGCGATGGGTACCACGCAGTATTAGTTGAAAGGGTCTGCGTTTGCTCACCCAACCTCACCAAACCTCTCAGCCCCAAGAGTGTCCACCCTTATGTCTCATCCAGCTGTGGGTCTAGATATGGTCAATCCAGGTTGCATCACAGCACGTGAACGCATTGTGTAAGAATTTCTATCTCTTTCACTGTCTTTGTTTCATGGGTTTTTCAAAGTAATTTATTTTTATAATGGGGTTTACCTGCTTTTCACTGCTGTGTTTATGCCGCTTTACACCCACTTGACACACTAACAGAGAGATATCAATACATAGGTTTTAAGATTATTACTAGTCAGATATATTCTTGTGCGGTGAATAGGGCGTGTTGAGTCCAGTTCTCTGAGCAAGGAGTAGGTCTTGTCTATTACATATTGGGTTTATGGAACGGTATCTGAGCTAATTTGAAACCCTTGTTTTATGTATCACCCCACCTCACCTTTCCCGTTAAGCAGCCATAGTGTGTTTTCTGCATGTGTGACTCTGTTCTGTTTTGTAATTCAGTTCAAGTGTAACGGTTTTTACATTCCCTCTATAAGTGATACCTTATGAGAAGTGTCCTTTTCTGTGTGACTTATTTCACTTAGAATCGTCGTACCTAAATCCACTCATCATGCTGCTACTAGCCTTATGACATTGATTTCATGGCTGAGTGATATTCCATTGTACATAAGGACCACAACTTCTTTATCCATTTTTCTCTTTCCTGGGATATTGAAGGTGGAATGAAGTGGAGGTCCTTGTCAACAGAGCAGCCCTAAACTTTGGGGTGCTTGTGTCTTGCTGATTTTTAATTTTCCCAATTTATACCCCCATGAGTGGAAGTGCCCTATGCTCTCTAAGCTGTGTTTTTTAGATGTTTCAGGACACACCGTACGCTTCTCCAGAGTGGCTGTTGGCAATTTACATCCTGCCCATCAGTGTAGCAAGGCTCCCATTTCTCCATGGCATGTCCTGCATTTCTGGTTTTGACAGTTTTTTCAGCATGGCCCTTTTGACCGATGGGAAGCGAGACTTCTTTGTAGCACTGATTTGCCTTTCCAGGTTGCTTGGTTGGCCAAAAAGGGCGTATGCGTTTTTTCCTGAATATATTCAGGAAAAAACGCATACGCCCTTTTTGGCCAAGGGCATCATTGTCAACGTTTTGCCGCTTTTCATGTGCTTTAAAGGCGATTCGAATCTACCTCCTGAAATCTGTTTCCTGCAATTCTGCCTTGATTTCAAATCCTCTTCTTTGCCTTCCCTCAATATATTTGTGGACGAGAGTTATCATTTATAAGTCTGCAGTTTTGTGAATTGCAGTGCCCTGAACCTCTATTTTACAACTCGCTTTTTAGGGAGCTGGCCGCAATAGCGCAGGATGGCTTCAGGCCCTGTTCTGGTTCCGGGTGGCAGGCTGAGCCTGTGGTTAATTCTTCTTCCTGATAGGAAAATAGAGTGACCTGTGCCTGTCCCAACACCAAGAGCTAGTCTCTCATTGGTTCCACGTCTTCCCGTTCATCCTCAGGACAAATTGCAACCTGTACGGAACAGGAGGTTAAAGGTGATGATGCTCCAAGGAGGGAGATTGCTAGTAAAGTGGCTGGAATGGCGAACCCGAGCACAAGGAGATGAGAAATGAGGTGCGTTTTAGAAACCTTTCCCCATCACACGGTGTACCATCTTCTGGGTATCTCATGCATGTTTTCGATGTAGGAAGGTGCCCTTGAACCTGGAGATTTGGGACCCATGCGATGGGTACCACGCAGTATTACTTTAAAGGGTCTGCGTTTGCTCACCCAACCTCACCAAACCTCTCAGCCGCAACAGTGTCCACCCTTATGTCTCATCCAGCTGTGGGTCTAGATATGGTCAATCCAGGTTGCATCACAGCCCCTGAACGCATTGTGTAAGAATTTCGCTCTCTTTCACTGTCTTTGTTTCATGGGTTTTTCAAAGTAATTTATTTTTATAATGGGGTTTAGCTGCTTTTCACTGCTGTGTTTATGCCGCTTTACACCCACTTGACACACTAACAGAGAGATATCAATACATAGGTTTTAAGATTATTACTAGTCAGATATATTCTTGTGCGGTGAATAGGGCGTGTTGAGTCCAGTTCTCTGAGCAAGGAGTAGGTCTTGTCTATTACATATTGGGTTTATGGAATGGTATCTGAGCTAATTTGAAAAACTTGTTTTATGTATCACCCCACCTCACCTTTCCCGTTAAGCAGCCATAGTGTGTTTTCTGCATGTGTGACTCTGTTCTGTTTTGTAATTCAGTTCAAGTGTAACGGTTTTTACATTCCCTCTATAAGTGATACCTTATGAGAAGTGTCCTTTTCTGTGTGACTTATTTCACTTAGAATCGTCGTACCTAAATCCACTCATCATGCTGCTACTAGCCTTATGACATTGATTTCATGGCTGAGTGATATTCCATTGTACATAAGGACCACAACTTCTTTATCCATTTTTCTCTTTCCTGGGATATTGAAGGTGGAATGAAGTGGAGGTCCTTGTCAACAGAGCAGCCCTAAACTTTGGGGTGCTTGTGTCTTGCTGATTTTTCATTTTCCCAATTTATACCCCCATGAGTGGAAGTGCCCTATGCTCTCTAAGCTTTGTTTTTTAGATGTTTCAGGACTCACCGTACGCTTCTCCAGAGTGGCTGTTGGCAATTTACATCCCGCCCATCAGTGTAGCAAGGCTCCCATTTCTCCATGGCCTGTCCTGCATTTCTGGTTTTGACACTTTTTTCAGCATGGCCTTTTTAACCGATGGGAAGCGAGACATCTTTGTAGCGCTGATTTGCCTTTCCAGGTTGCTTGGTTGGCCAAAAAGGGCGTATGCGTTTTTTCCTGAATATATTCAGGAAAAAACGCATACGCCCTTTTTGGCCAAGGGCATCATTGTCAACGTTTTGCCGCTTTTCATGTGCTTTAAAGGCGATTCGAATCTACCTCCTGAAATCTGTTTCCTGCAATTCTGCCTTGATTTCAAATCCTCTTCTTTGCCTTCCCTCAATATATTTGTGGACGAGAGTTATCATTTATAACTCTGCAGGTTTGTGAATTGCAGTGCCCTGAACCTCTATTTTACAACTCGCTTTTTAGGGAGCTGGCCGCAATAGCGCAGGATGGCTTCAGGCCCTGTTCTGGTTCCGGGTGGCAGGCTGAGCCTGTGGTTAATTCTTCTTCCTGATAGGAAAATAGAGTGACCTGTGCCTGTCCCAACACCAAGAGCTAGTCTCTCATTGGTTCCACGTCTTCCCGTTCATCCTCAGGACAAATTGCAACCTGTACGGAACAGGAGGTTAAAGGTGATGATGCTCCAAGGAGGGAGATTGCTAGTAAAGTGGCTGGAATGGCGAACCCGAGCACAAGGAGATGAGAAATGAGGTGCGTTTTAGAAACCTTTCCCCATCACACGGTGTACCATCTTCTGGGTATCTCATGCATGTTTTCGATGTAGGAAGGTGCCCTTGAACCTGGAGATTTGGGACCCATGCGATGGGTACCACGCAGTATTACTTTAAAGGGTCTGCGTTTGCTCACCCAACCTCACCAAACCTCTCAGCCGCAACAGTGTCCACCCTTATGTCTCATCCAGCTGTGGGTCTAGATATGGTCAATCCAGGTTGCATCACAGCCCCTGAACGCATTGTGTAAGAATTTCGCTCTCTTTCACTGTCTTTGTTTCATGGGTTTTTCAAAGTAATTTATTTTTATAATGGGGTTTAGCTGCTTTTCACTGCTGTGTTTATGCCGCTTTACACCCACTTGACACACTAACAGAGAGATATCAATACATAGGTTTTAAGATTATTACTAGTCAGATATATTCTTGTGCGGTGAATAGGGCGTGTTGAGTCCAGTTCTCTGAGCAAGGAGTAGGTCTTGTCTATTACATATTGGGTTTATGGAATGGTATCTGAGCTAATTTGAAAAACTTGTTTTATGTATCACCCCACCTCACCTTTCCCGTTAAGCAGCCATAGTGTGTTTTCTGCATGTGTGACTCTGTTCTGTTTTGTAATTCAGTTCAAGTGTAACGGTTTTTACATTCCCTCTATAAGTGATACCTTATGAGAAGTGTCCTTTTCTGTGTGACTTATTTCACTTAGAATCGTCGTACCTAAATCCACTCATCATGCTGCTACTAGCCTTATGACATTGATTTCATGGCTGAGTGATATTCCATTGTACATAAGGACCACAACTTCTTTATCCATTTTTCTCTTTCCTGGGATATTGAAGGTGGAATGAAGTGGAGGTCCTTGTCAACAGAGCAGCCCTAAACTTTGGGGTGCTTGTGTCTTGCTGATTTTTCATTTTCCCAATTTATACCCCCATGAGTGGAAGTGCCCTATGCTCTCTAAGCTTTGTTTTTTAGATGTTTCAGGACTCACCGTACGCTTCTCCAGAGTGGCTGTTGGCAATTTACATCCCGCCCATCAGTGTAGCAAGGCTCCCATTTCTCCATGGCCTGTCCTGCATTTCTGGTTTTGACACTTTTTTCAGCATGGCCTTTTTAACCGATGGGAAGCGAGACATCTTTGTAGCGCTGATTTGCCTTTCCAGGTTGCTTGGTTGGCCAAAAAGGGCGTATGCGTTTTTTCCTGAATATATTCAGGAAAAAACGCATACGCCCTTTTTGGCCAAGGGCATCATTGTCAACGTTTTGCCGCTTTTCATGTGCTTTAAAGGCGATTCGAATCTACCTCCTGAAATCTGTTTCCTGCAATTCTGCCTTGATTTCAAATCCTCTTCTTTGCCTTCCCTCAATATATTTGTGGACGAGAGTTATCATTTATAACTCTGCAGGTTTGTGAATTGCAGTGCCCTGAACCTCTATTTTACAACTCGCTTTTTAGGGAGCTGGCCGCAATAGCGCAGGATGGCTTCAGGCCCTGTTCTGGTTCCGGGTGGCAGGCTGAGCCTGTGGTTAATTCTTCTTCCTGATAGGAAAATAGAGTGACCTGTGCCTGTCCCAACACCAAGAGCTAGTCTCTCATTGGTTCCACGTCTTCCCGTTCATCCTCAGGACAAATTGCAACCTGTACGGAACAGGAGGTTAAAGGTGATGATGCTCCAAGGAGGGAGATTGCTAGTAAAGTGGCTGGAATGGCGAACCCGAGCACAAGGAGATGAGAAATGAGGTGCGTTTTAGAAACCTTTCCCCATCACACGGTGTACCATCTTCTGGGTATCTCATGCATGTTTTCGATGTAGGAAGGTGCCCTTGAACCTGGAGATTTGGGACCCATGCGATGGGTACCACGCAGTATTACTTTAAAGGGTCTGCGTTTGCTCACCCAACCTCACCAAACCTCTCAGCCGCAACAGTGTCCACCCTTATGTCTCATCCAGCTGTGGGTCTAGATATGGTCAATCCAGGTTGCATCACAGCCCCTGAACGCATTGTGTAAGAATTTCGCTCTCTTTCACTGTCTTTGTTTCATGGGTTTTTCAAAGTAATTTATTTTTATAATGGGGTTTAGCTGCTTTTCACTGCTGTGTTTATGCCGCTTTACACCCACTTGACACACTAACAGAGAGATATCAATACATAGGTTTTAAGATTATTACTAGTCAGATATATTCTTGTGCGGTGAATAGGGCGTGTTGAGTCCAGTTCTCTGAGCAAGGAGTAGGTCTTGTCTATTACATATTGGGTTTATGGAATGGTATCTGAGCTAATTTGAAAACCTTGTTTTATGTATCACCCCACCTCACCTTTCCCGTTAAGCAGCCATAGTGTGTTTTCTGCATGTGTGACTCTGTTCTGTTTTGTAATTCAGTTCAAGTGTAACGGTTTTTACATTCCCTCTATAAGTGATACCTTATGAGAAGTGTCCTTTTCTGTGTGACTTATTTCACTTAGAATCGTCGTACCTAAATCCACTCATCATGCTGCTACTAGCCTTATGACATTGATTTCATGGCTGAGTGATATTCCATTGTACATAAGGACCACAACTTCTTTATCCATTTTTCTCTTTCCTGGGATATTGAAGGTGGAATGAAGTGGAGGTCCTTGTCAACAGAGCAGCCCTAAACTTTGGGGTGCTTGTGTCTTGCTGATTTTTCATTTTCCCAATTTATAACCCCATGAGTGGAAGTGCCCTATGCTCTCTAAGCTTTGTTTTTTAGATGTTTCAGGACTCACCGTACGCTTCTCCAGAGTGGCTGTTGGCAATTTACATCCCGCCCATCAGTGTAGCAAGGCTCCCATTTCTCCATGGCCTGTCCTGCATTTCTGGTTTTGACACTTTTTTCAGCATGGCCTTTTTAACCGATGGGAAGCGAGACATCTTTGTAGCGCTGATTTGCCTTTCCAGGTTGCTTGGTTGGCCAAAAAGGGCGTATGCGTTTTTTCCTGAATATATTCAGGAAAAAACGCATACGCCCTTTTTGGCCAAGGGCATCATTGTCAACGTTTTGCCGCTTTTCATGTGCTTTAAAGGCGATTCGAATCTACCTCCTGAAATCTGTTTCCTGCAATTCTGCCTTGATTTCAAATCCTCTTCTTTGCCTTCCCTCAATATATTTGTGGACGAGAGTTATCATTTATAAGTCTGCAGTTTTGTGAATTGCAGTGCCCTGAACCTCCATTTTACAACTCGCTTTTTAGGGAGCTGGCCGCAATAGCACAGGATGGCTTCAGGCCCTGTTCTGGTTCCGGGAGGCAGGCTGAGCCTGTGGTTAATTCTTCTTCCTGATGGGAAAATAGAGTGACCTGTGCCTGTCCCAACACCAAGAGCTAGTCTCTCATTGGTTCCACGTCTTCCCGTTCATCCTCAGGACAAATTGCAACCTGTACGGAACAGGAGGTTAAAGGTGATGATGCTCCAAGGAGGGAGATTGCTAGTAAAGTGGCTGGAATGGCGAACCCGAGCACAAGGAGATGAGAAATGAGGTGCGTTTTAGAAACATTTCCCCATCACACGGTGTACCATCTTCTGGGTATCTCATGCATGTTTTCGATGTAGGAAGGTGCCATTGAACCTGGAGATTTGGGACCCATGCGATGGGTACCACGCAGTATTACTTTAAAGGGTCTGCGTTTGCTCACCCAACCTCACCAAACCTCTCAGCCCCAAGAGTGTCCACCCTTATGTCTCATCCAGCTGTGGGTCTAGATATGGTCAATCCAGGTTGCATCACAGCCCCTGAACGCATTGTGTAAGAATTTCGCTCTCTTTCACTGTCTTTGTTTCATGGGTTTTTCAAAGTAATTTATTTTTATAATGGGGTTTAGCTGCTTTTCACTGCTGTGTTTATGCCGCTTTACACCCACTTGACACACTAACAGAGAGATATCAATACATAGGTTTTAAGATTATTACTAGTCAGATATATTCTTGTGCGGTGAATAGGGCGTGTTGAGTCCAGTTCTCTGAGCAAGGAGTAGGTCTTGTCTATTACATATTGGGTTTATGGAACGGTATCTGAGCTAATTTGAAACCCTTGTTTTATGTATCACCCCACCTCACCTTTCCCGTTAAGCAGCCATAGTGTGTTTTCTGCATGTGTGACTCTGTTCTGTTTTGTAATTCAGTTCAAGTGTAACGGTTTTTACATTCCCTCTATAAGTGATACCTTATGAGAAGTGTCCTTTTCTGTGTGACTTATTTCACTTAGAATCGTCGTACCTAAATCCACTCATCATGCTGCTACTAGCCTTATGACATTGATTTCATGGCTGAGTGATATTCCATTGTACATAAGGACCACAACTTCTTTATCCATTTTTCTCTTTCCTGGGATATTGAAGGTGGAATGAAGTGGAGGTCCTTGTCAACAGAGCAGCCCTAAACTTTGGGGTGCTTGTGTCTTGCTGATTTTTCATTTTCCCAATTTATACCCCCATGAGTGGAAGTGCCCTATGCTCTCTAAGCTTTGTTTTTTAGATGTTTCAGGACTCACCGTACGCTTCTCCAGAGTGGCTGTTGGCAATTTACATCCCGCCCATCAGTGTAGCAAGGCTCCCATTTCTCCATGGCCTGTCCTGCATTTCTGGTTTTGACACTTTTTTCAGCATGGCCTTTTTAACCGATGGGAAGCGAGACATCTTTGTAGCGCTGATTTGCCTTTCCAGGTTGCTTGGTTGGCCAAAAAGGGCGTATGCGTTTTTTCCTGAATATATTCAGGAAAAAACGCATACGCCCTTTTTGGCCAAGGGCATCATTGTCAACGTTTTGCCGCTTTTCATGTGCTTTAAAGGCGATTCGAATCTACCTCCTGAAATCTGTTTCCTGCAATTCTGCCTTGATTTCAAATCCTCTTCTTTGCCTTCCCTCAATATATTTGTGGACGAGAGTTATCATTTATAAGTCTGCAGGTTTGTGAATTGCAGTGCCCTGAACCTCCATTTTACAACTCGCTTTTTAGGGAGCTGGCCGCAAAAGCGCAGGATGCCTTCAGGCCCTGTTCTTGTTCCGGGGGCAGGCTGAGCCTGTGGTTAATTCTTCTTCCTGATGGGAAAATAGAGTGACCTGTGCCTGTCCCAACACCAAGAGCTAGTCTCTCATTGGTTCCACGTCTTCCCGTTCACACTCAGGACAAATTGCAACCTGTACGGAGCAGGAGGTTAAAGGTGCTGATGCTCAAAGTAGGGAGATTGCTAGTAAAGCGGCTGGAATAGCGAACCCGGGCACAAGGAGATGAGAAATGAGGTGCGTTTTAGAAACCTTTCCACATCACACGGTGTACCATCTTCTGGGTTTCTCATGCATGTTTTCGATGTAGGAAGATGCCCTTGAACCTGGAGATTTGGGACCCATGCGATGGGTACCACGCAGTATTAGTTGAAAGGGTCTGCGTTTGCTCACCCAACCTCACCAAACCTCTCAGCCCCAAGAGTGTCCACCCTTATGTCTCATCCAGCTGTGGGTCTAGATATGGTCAATCCAGGTTGCATCACAGCCCGTGAACGCATTGTGAAAGAATTTCTATCTCTTTCACTGTCTTTGTTTCATGGGTTTTTCAAAGTAATTTATTTTTATAATGGGGTTTAGCTGCTTTTCACTGCTGTGTTTATGCCGCTTTACACCCACTTGACACACTAACAGAGAGATATCAATACATAGGTTTTAAGATTATTACTAGTCAGATATATTCTTGTGCGGTGAATAGGGCGTGTTGAGTCCAGTTCTCTGAGCAAGGAGTAGGTCTTGTCTATTACATATTGGGTTTATGGAACGGTATCTGAGCTAATTTGAAACCCTTGTTTTATGTATCACCCCACCTCACCTTTCCCGTTAAGCAGCCATAGTGTGTTTTCTGCATGTGTGACTCTGTTCTGTTTTGTAATTCAGTTCAAGTGTAACGGTTTTTACAGTCCCTCTATAAGTGATACCTTATTAGAAGTGTCCTTTTCTGTGTGACTTATTTCACTTAGAATCGTCGTACCTAAATCCACTCATCATGCTGCTACTAGCCTTATGACATTGATTTCATGGCTGAGTGATATTCCATTGTACATAAGGACCACAACTTCTTTATCCATTTTTCTCTTTCCTGGGATATTGAAGGTGGAATGAAGTGGAGGTCCTTGTCAACAGAGCAGCCCTAAACTTTGGGGTGCTTGTGTCTTGCTGATTTTTCATTTTCCCAATTTATACCCCCATGAGTGGAAGTGCCCTATGCTCTCTAAGCTGTGTTTTTTAGATGTTTCAGGACACACCGTACGCTTCTCCAGAGTGGCTGTTGGCAATTTACATCCCGCCCATCAGTGTAGCAAGGCTCCCATTTCTCCATGGCATGTCCTGCATTTCTGGTTTTGACAGTTTTTTCAGCATGGCCCTTTTGACCGATGGGAAGCGAGACTTCTTTGTAGCACTGATTTGCCTTTCCAGGTTGCTTGCTTGGCCAAAAAGGGCGTACGCGTTTTTTCCTGAATATATTCAGGAAAAAACGCATACGCCCTTTTTGGCCAAGGGCATCATTGTCAACGTTTTGCCGCTTTTCGTGTGCTTTAAAGGCGATTCGAATCTACCTCCTGAAATCTGTTTCCTGCAATTCTGCCTTGATTTCAAATCCTCTTCTTTGCCTTCCCTCAATATATTTGTGGACGAGAGTTATCATTTATAAGTCTGCAGTTTTGTGAATTGCAGTGCCCTGAACCTCTATTTTACAACTCGCTTTTTAGGGAGCTGGCCGCAATAGCACAGGATGGCTTCAGGCCCTGTTCTGGTTCCGGGAGGCAGGCTGAGCCTGTGGTTAATTCTTCTTCCTGATGGGAAAATAGAGTGACCTGTGCCTGTCCCAACACCAAGAGCTAGTCTCTCATTGGTTCCACGTCTTCCCGTTTATCCTCAGGACAAATTGCAACCTGTACAGAACAGGAGGTTAAAGGTGCTGATGCTCCAAGTAGGGAGATTGCTAGTAAAGCGGCTGGAATAGCGAACCCGGGCACAAGGAGATGAGAAATGAGGTGCGTTTTAGAAACCGTTCCACATCACACGGTGTACCATATTCTGGGTTTCTCATGCATGTTTTCGATGTAGGAAGATGCCCTTGAACCTGGAGATTTGGGACCCATGCGATGGGTACCACGCAGTATTACTTTAAAGGGTCTGCGTTTGCTCACCCAACCTCACCAAGCCTCTCAGCCGCAACAGTGTCCACCCTTATGTCTCATCCAGCTGTGGGTCTAGATATGGTCAATCCAGGTTGCATCACAGCCCCTGAACGCATTGTGTAAGAATTTCTCTCTCTTTCACTGTCTTTGTTTCATGGGTTTTTCAAAGTAATTTATTTTTATAATGGGGTTTAGCTGCTTTTCACTGCTGTGTTTATGGCGCTTTTTACCCACTTGACACACTAACAGAGAGATATCAATACATAGGTTTTAAGATTATTACTAGTCAGATATATTCTTGTGCGGTGAATAGGGCGTGTTGAGTCCAGTTCTCTGAGCAAGGAGTAGGTCTTGTCTATTACATATTGGGTTTATGGAACGGTATCTGAGCTAATTTGAAACCCTTGTTTTATGTATCACCCCACCTCACCTTTCCCGTTAAGCAGCCATAGTGTGTTTTCTGCATGTGTGACTCTGTTCTGTTTTGTAATTCAGTTCAAGTGTAACGGTTTTTACATTCCCTCTATAAGTGATACCTTATGAGAAGTGTCCTTTTCTGTGTGACTTATTTCACTTAGAGTCGTCATACCTAAATCCACTCATCATGCTGCTACTAGCCTTATGACATTGATTTCACGGCTGAGTGATATTCCATTGTACATAAGGACCACAACTTCTTTATCCATTTTTCTCTTTCCTGGGATATTGAAGGTGGAATGAAGTGGAGGTCCTTGTCAACAGAGCAGCCCTAAACTTTGGGGTGCTTGTGTCTTGCTGATTTTTCATTTTCCCAATTTATACACCCATGAGTGGAAGTGCCCTATGCTCTCTAAGCTTTGCTTTTTAGACGTTTCAGGACTCACCGTACACTTCTCCAGAGTGGCTGTTGACAATTTACATCCCGCCCATCAGTGTAGCAATGCTCCCATTTCTCCATGGCCTGTCCTGCGTTTCTCGTTTTGACACTTTTTTCAGCATGGCCCTTTTGACCGATGGGAAGCGAGACATCTTTGTAGCGCTGATTTGCCTTTCCAGGTTGCTTGGTTGGCCAAAAAGGGCGTATGCGTTTTTTCCTGAATATATTCAGGAAAAAACGCATACGCCCTTTTTGGCCAAGGGCATCATTGTCAACGTTTTGCCGCTTTTCATGTGCTTTAAAGGCGATTCGAATCTACCTCCTGAAATCTGTTTCCTGCAATTCTGCCTTGATTTCAAATCCTCTTCTTTGCCTTCCCTCAATATATTTGTGGATGAGAGTTATCATTTATAAGTCTGCAGTTTTGTGAATTGCAGTGCCCTGAACCTCCATTTTACAACTCGCTTTTTAGGGAGCTGGCCGCAAAAGCGCAGGATGGCTTCAGGCCCTGTTCTGGTTCCGGGGGGCAGGCTGAGCCTGTGGTTAATTCTTCTTCCTGATAGGAAAATAGAGTGACCTGTGCCTGTCCCAACACCAAGAGCTAGTCTCTCATTGGTTCCACGTCTTCCCGTTCATCCTCAGGACAAATTGCAACCTGTACGGAACAGGAGGTTAAAGGTGATGATGCTCCAAGGAGGGAGATTGCTAGTAAAGTGGCTGGAATGGCGAACCCGAGCACAAGGAGATGAGAAATGAGGTGCGTTTTAGAAACCTTTCCCCATCACATGGTGTACCATCTTCTGGGTTTCTCATGCATGTTTTCGATGTAGGAAGATGCCCTTGAACCTGGAGATTTGGGACCCATGCGATGGGTACCACGCAGTATTAGTTGAAAGGGTCTGCGTTTGCTCACCCAACCTCACCAAACCTCTCAGCCCCAAGAGTGTCCACCCTTATGTCTCATCCAGCTGTGGGTCTAGATATGGTCAATCCAGGTTGCATCACAGCCCGTGAACGCATTGTGTAAGTATTTCTATCTCTTTCACTGTCTTTGTTTCATGGGTTTTTCAAAGTAATTTATTTTTATAATGGGGTTTAGCTGCTTTTCACTGCTGTGTTTATGCCGCTTTACACCCACTTGACACACTAACAGAGAGATATCAATACATAGGTTTTAAGATTATTACTAGTCAGATATATTCTTGTGCGGTGAATAGGGCATGTTGAGTCCAGTTCTCTGAGCAAGGAGTAGGTCTTGTCTATTACATATTGGGTTTATGGAACGGTATCTGAGCTAATTTGAAACCCTTGTTTTATGTATCACCCCACCTCACCTTTCCCGTTAAGCAGCCATAGTGTGTTTTCTGCATGTGTGACTCTGTTCTGTTTTGTAATTCAGTTCAAGTGTAACGGTTTTTACAGTCCCTCTATAAGTGATACCTTATGAGAAGTGTCCTTTTCTGTGTGACTTATTTCACTTAGAATTGTCGTACCTAAATCCACTCATCATGCTGCTACTAGCCTTAGGACATTGATTTCATGGCTGAGTGATATTCCATTGTACATAAGGACCACAACTTCTTTATCCATTTTTCTCTTTCCTGGGATATTGAAGGTGGAATGAAGTGGAGGTCCTTGTCAACAGAGCAGCCCTAAACTTTGGGGTGCTTGTGTCTTGCTGATTTTTCATTTTCCCAATTTATACCCCCATGAGTGGAAGTGCCCTATGCTCTCTAAGCTGTGTTTTTTAGATGTTTCAGGACACACCTTACGCTTCTCCAGAGTGGCTGTTGGCAATTTACATCCCGCCCATCAGTGTAGCAAGGCTCCCATTTCTCCATGGCATGTCCTGCATTTCTGGTTTTGACAGTTTTTTCAGCATGGCCCTTTTGACCGATGGGAAGCGAGACTTCTTTGTAGCACTGATTTGCCTTTCCAGGTTGCTTGCTTGGCCAAAAAGGGCGTATGCGTTTTTTCCTGAATATATTCAGGAAAAAACGCATACGCCCTTTTTGGCCAAGGGCATCATTGTCAACGTTTTGCCGCTTTTCATGTGCTTTAAAGGC
This sequence comes from Balaenoptera borealis, assembly GCF_965194805.1. Taxonomy (NCBI): domain Eukaryota; kingdom Metazoa; phylum Chordata; class Mammalia; order Artiodactyla; family Balaenopteridae; genus Balaenoptera; species Balaenoptera borealis. The sequence continues at coordinate 70,014,923 of NC_138878.1, forward strand.
GATTCGAATCTACCTCCTGAAATCTGTTTCCTGCAATTCTGCCTTGATTTCAAATCCTCTTCTTTGCCTTCCCTCAATATATTTGTGGACGAGAGTTATCATTTATAAGTCTGCAGTTTTGTGAATTGCAGTGCCCTGAACCTCCATTTTACAACTCGCTTTTTAGGGAGCTGGCCGCAATAGCGCAGGATGGCTTCAGGCCCTGTTCTGGTTCCGGGTGGCAGGCTGAGCCTGTGGTTAATTCTTCTTCCTGATAGGAAAATAGAGTGACCTGTGCCTGTCCCAACACCAAGAGCTAGTCTCTCATTGGTTCCACGTCTTCCCGTTCATCCTCAGGACAAATTGCAACCTGTACGGAACAGGAGGTTAAAGGTGATGATGCTCCAAGGAGGGAGATTGCTAGTAAAGTGGCTGGAATGGCGAACCCGAGCACAAGGAGATGAGAAATGAGGTGCGTTTTAGAAACCTTTCCCCATCACACGGTGTACCATCTTCTGGGTATCTCATGCATGTTTTCGATGTAGGAAGGTGCCCTTGAACCTGGAGATTTGGGACCCATGCGATGGGTACCACGCAGTATTACTTTAAAGGGTCTGCGTTTGCTCACCCAACCTCACCAAACCTCTCAGCCCCAAGAGTGTCCACCCTTATGTCTCATCCAGCTGTGGGTCTAGATATGGTCAATCCAGGTTGCATCACAGCCCCTGAACGCATTGTGTAAGAATTTCGCTCTCTTTCACTGTCTTTGTTTCATGGGTTTTTCAAAGTAATTTATTTTTATAATGGGGTTTAGCTGCTTTTCACTGCTGTGTTTATGCCGCTTTACACCCACTTGACACACTAACAGAGAGATATCAATACATAGGTTTTAAGATTATTACTAGTCAGATATATTCTTGTGCGGTGAATAGGGCGTGTTGAGTCCAGTTCTCTGAGCAAGGAGTAGGTCTTGTCTATTACATATTGGGTTTATGGAACGGTATCTGAGCTAATTTGAAACCCTTGTTTTATGTATCACCCCACCTCACCTTTCCCGTTAAGCAGCCATAGTGTGTTTTCTGCATGTGTGACTCTGTTCTGTTTTGTAATTCAGTTCAAGTGTAACGGTTTTTACATTCCCTCTATAAGTGATACCTTATGAGAAGTGTCCTTTTCTGTGTGACTTATTTCACTTAGAATCGTCGTACCTAAATCCACTCATCATGCTGCTACTAGCCTTATGACATTGATTTCATGGCTGAGTGATATTCCATTGTACATAAGGACCACAACTTCTTTATCCATTTTTCTCTTTCCTGGGATATTGAAGGTGGAATGAAGTGGAGGTCCTTGTCAACAGAGCAGCCCTAAACTTTGGGGTGCTTGTGTCTTGCTGATTTTTCATTTTCCCAATTTATACCCCCATGAGTGGAAGTGCCCTATGCTCTCTAAGCTTTGTTTTTTAGATGTTTCAGGACTCACCGTACGCTTCTCCAGAGTGGCTGTTGGCAATTTACATCCCGCCCATCAGTGTAGCAAGGCTCCCATTTCTCCATGGCCTGTCCTGCATTTCTGGTTTTGACACTTTTTTCAGCATGGCCTTTTTAACCGATGGGAAGCGAGACATCTTTGTAGCGCTGATTTGCCTTTCCAGGTTGCTTGGTTGGCCAAAAAGGGCGTATGCGTTTTTTCCTGAATATATTCAGGAAAAAACGCATACGCCCTTTTTGGCCAAGGGCATCATTGTCAACGTTTTGCCGCTTTTCATGTGCTTTAAAGGCGATTCGAATCTACCTCCTGAAATCTGTTTCCTGCAATTCTGCCTTGATTTCAAATCCTCTTCTTTGCCTTCCCTCAATATATTTGTGGACGAGAGTTATCATTTATAACTCTGCAGGTTTGTGAATTGCAGTGCCCTGAACCTCTATTTTACAACTCGCTTTTTAGGGAGCTGGCCGCAATAGCGCAGGATGGCTTCAGGCCCTGTTCTGGTTCCGGGTGGCAGGCTGAGCCTTTGGTTAATTCTTCTTCCTGATAGGAAAATAGAGTGACCTGTGCCTGTCCCAACACCAAGAGCTAGTCTCTCATTGGTTCCACGTCTTCCCGTTCATCCTCAGGACAAATTGCAACCTGTACGGAACAGGAGGTTAAAGGTGATGATGCTCCAAGGAGGGAGATTGCTAGTAAAGTGGCTGGAATGGCGAACCCGAGCACAAGGAGATGAGAAATGAGGTGCGTTTTAGAAACCTTTCCCCATCACACGGTGTACCATCTTCTGGGTATCTCATGCATGTTTTCGATGTAGGAAGGTGCCCTTGAACCTGGAGATTTGGGACCCATGCGATGGGTACCACGCAGTATTAGTTGAAAGGGTCTGCGTTTGCTCACCCAACCTCACCAAACCTCTCAGCCCCAAGAGTGTCCACCCTTATGTCTCATCCAGCTGTGGGTCTAGATATGGTCAATCCAGGTTGCATCACAGCCCCTGAACGCATTGTGTAAGAATTTCGCTCTCTTTCACTGTCTTTGTTTCATGGGTTTTTCAAAGTAATTTATTTTTATAATGGGGTTTAGCTGCTTTTCACTGCTGTGTTTATGCCGCTTTACACCCACTTGACACACTAACAGAGAGATATCAATACATAGGTTTTAAGATTATTACTAGTCAGATATATTCTTGTGCGGTGAATAGGGCGTGTTGAGTCCAGTTCTCTGAGCAAGGAGTAGGTCTTGTCTATTACATATTGGGTTTATGGAACGGTATCTGAGCTAATTTGAAACCCTTGTTTTATGTATCACCCCACCTCACCTTTCCCGTTAAGCAGCCATAGTGTGTTTTCTGCATGTGTGACTCTGTTCTGTTTTGTAATTCAGTTCAAGTGTAACGGTTTTTACATTCCCTCTATAAGTGATACCTTATGAGAAGTGTCCTTTTCTGTGTGACTTATTTCACTTAGAATCGTCGTACCTAAATCCACTCATCATGCTGCTACTAGCCTTATGACATTGATTTCATGGCTGAGTGATATTCCATTGTACATAAGGACCACAACTTCTTTATCCATTTTTCTCTTTCCTGGGATATTGAAGGTGGAATGAAGTGGAGGTCCTTGTCAACAGAGCAGCCCTAAACTTTGGGGTGCTTGTGTCTTGCTGATTTTTCATTTTCCCAATTTATACCCCCATGAGTGGAAGTGCCCTATGCTCTCTAAGCTTTGTTTTTTAGATGTTTCAGGACTCACCGTACGCTTCTCCAGAGTGGCTGTTGGCAATTTACATCCCGCCCATCAGTGTAGCAAGGCTCCCATTTCTCCATGGCCTGTCCTGCATTTCTGGTTTTGACACTTTTTTCAGCATGGCCTTTTTAACCGATGGGAAGCGAGACATCTTTGTAGCGCTGATTTGCCTTTCCAGGTTGCTTGGTTGGCCAAAAAGGGCGTATGCGTTTTTTCCTGAATATATTCAGGAAAAAACGCATACGCCCTTTTTGGCCAAGGGCATCATTGTCAACGTTTTGCCGCTTTTCATGTGCTTTAAAGGCGATTCGAATCTACCTCCTGAAATCTGTTTCCTGCAATTCTGCCTTGATTTCAAATCCTCTTCTTTGCCTTCCCTCAATATATTTGTGGACGAGAGTTATCATTTATAACTCTGCAGGTTTGTGAATTGCAGTGCCCTGAACCTCTATTTTACAACTCGCTTTTTAGGGAGCTGGCCGCAATAGCGCAGGATGGCTTCAGGCCCTGTTCTGGTTCCGGGTGGCAGGCTGAGCCTGTGGTTAATTCTTCTTCCTGATAGGAAAATAGAGTGACCTGTGCCTGTCCCAACACCAAGAGCTAGTCTCTCATTGGTTCCACGTCTTCCCGTTCATCCTCAGGACAAATTGCAACCTGTACGGAACAGGAGGTTAAAGGTGATGATGCTCCAAGGAGGGAGATTGCTAGTAAAGTGGCTGGAATGGCGAACCCGAGCACAAGGAGATGAGAAATGAGGTGCGTTTTAGAAACCTTTCCCCATCACACGGTGTACCATCTTCTGGGTATCTCATGCATGTTTTCGATGTAGGAAGGTGCCCTTGAACCTGGAGATTTGGGACCCATGCGATGGGTACCACGCAGTATTACTTTAAAGGGTCTGCGTTTGCTCACCCAACCTCACCAAACCTCTCAGCCGCAACAGTGTCCACCCTTATGTCTCATCCAGCTGTGGGTCTAGATATGGTCAATCCAGGTTGCATCACAGCCCCTGAACGCATTGTGTAAGAATTTCGCTCTCTTTCACTGTCTTTGTTTCATGGGTTTTTCAAAGTAATTTATTTTTATAATGGGGTTTAGCTGCTTTTCACTGCTGTGTTTATGCCGCTTTACACCCACTTGACACACTAACAGAGAGATATCAATACATAGGTTTTAAGATTATTACTAGTCAGATATATTCTTGTGCGGTGAATAGGGCGTGTTGAGTCCAGTTCTCTGAGCAAGGAGTAGGTCTTGTCTATTACATATTGGGTTTATGGAATGGTATCTGAGCTAATTTGAAAACCTTGTTTTATGTATCACCCCACCTCACCTTTCCCGTTAAGCAGCCATAGTGTGTTTTCTGCATGTGTGACTCTGTTCTGTTTTGTAATTCAGTTCAAGTGTAACGGTTTTTACATTCCCTCTATAAGTGATACCTTATGAGAAGTGTCCTTTTCTGTGTGACTTATTTCACTTAGAATCGTCGTACCTAAATCCACTCATCATGCTGCTACTAGCCTTATGACATTGATTTCATGGCTGAGTGATATTCCATTGTACATAAGGACCACAACTTCTTTATCCATTTTTCTCTTTCCTGGGATATTGAAGGTGGAATGAAGTGGAGGTCCTTGTCAACAGAGCAGCCCTAAACTTTGGGGTGCTTGTGTCTTGCTGATTTTTCATTTTCCCAATTTATAACCCCATGAGTGGAAGTGCCCTATGCTCTCTAAGCTTTGTTTTTTAGATGTTTCAGGACTCACCGTACGCTTCTCCAGAGTGGCTGTTGGCAATTTACATCCCGCCCATCAGTGTAGCAAGGCTCCCATTTCTCCATGGCCTGTCCTGCATTTCTGGTTTTGACACTTTTTTCAGCATGGCCTTTTTAACCGATGGGAAGCGAGACATCTTTGTAGCGCTGATTTGCCTTTCCAGGTTGCTTGGTTGGCCAAAAAGGGCGTATGCGTTTTTTCCTGAATATATTCAGGAAAAAACGCATACGCCCTTTTTGGCCAAGGGCATCATTGTCAACGTTTTGCCGCTTTTCATGTGCTTTAAAGGCGATTCGAATCTACCTCCTGAAATCTGTTTCCTGCAATTCTGCCTTGATTTCAAATCCTCTTCTTTGCCTTCCCTCAATATATTTGTGGACGAGAGTTATCATTTATAAGTCTGCAGGTTTGTGAATTGCAGTGCCCTGAACCTCCATTTTACAACTCGCTTTTTAGGGAGCTGGCCGCAATAGCACAGGATGGCTTCAGGCCCTGTTCTGGTTCCGGGAGGCAGGCTGAGCCTGTGGTTAATTCTTCTTCCTGATGGGAAAATAGAGTGACCTGTGCCTGTCCCAACACCAAGAGCTAGTCTCTCATTGGTTCCACGTCTTCCCGTTCATCCTCAGGACAAATTGCAACCTGTACGGAACAGGAGGTTAAAGGTGATGATGCTCCAAGGAGGGAGATTGCTAGTAAAGTGGCTGGAATGGCGAACCCGAGCACAAGGAGATGAGAAATGAGGTGCGTTTTAGAAACCTTTCCCCATCACACGGTGTACCATCTTCTGGGTATCTCATGCATGTTTTCGATGTAGGAAGGTGCCATTGAACCTGGAGATTTGGGACCCATGCGATGGGTACCACGCAGTATTACTTTAAAGGGTCTGCGTTTGCTCACCCAACCTCACCAAACCTCTCAGCCCCAAGAGTGTCCACCCTTATGTCTCATCCAGCTGTGGGTCTAGATATGGTCAATCCAGGTTGCATCACAGCCCCTGAACGCATTGTGTAAGAATTTCGCTCTCTTTCACTGTCTTTGTTTCATGGGTTTTTCAAAGTAATTTATTTTTATAATGGGGTTTAGCTGCTTTTCACTGCTGTGTTTATGCCGCTTTACACCCACTTGACACACTAACAGAGAGATATCAATACATAGGTTTTAAGATTATTACTAGTCAGATATATTCTTGTGCGGTGAATAGGGCGTGTTGAGTCCAGTTCTCTGAGCAAGGAGTAGGTCTTGTCTATTACATATTGGGTTTATGGAACGGTATCTGAGCTAATTTGAAACCCTTGTTTTATGTATCACCCCACCTCACCTTTCCCGTTAAGCAGCCATAGTGTGTTTTCTGCATGTGTGACTCTGTTCTGTTTTGTAATTCAGTTCAAGTGTAACGGTTTTTACATTCCCTCTATAAGTGATACCTTATGAGAAGTGTCCTTTTCTGTGTGACTTATTTCACTTAGAATCGTCGTACCTAAATCCACTCATCATGCTGCTACTAGCCTTATGACATTGATTTCATGGCTGAGTGATATTCCATTGTACATAAGGACCACAACTTCTTTATCCATTTTTCTCTTTCCTGGGATATTGAAGGTGGAATGAAGTGGAGGTCCTTGTCAACAGAGCAGCCCTAAACTTTGGGGTGCTTGTGTCTTGCTGATTTTTCATTTTCCCAATTTATACCCCCATGAGTGGAAGTGCCCTATGCTCTCTAAGCTTTGTTTTTTAGATGTTTCAGGACTCACCGTACGCTTCTCCAGAGTGGCTGTTGGCAATTTACATCCCGCCCATCAGTGTAGCAAGGCTCCCATTTCTCCATGGCCTGTCCTGCATTTCTGGTTTTGACACTTTTTTCAGCATGGCCTTTTTAACCGATGGGAAGCGAGACATCTTTGTAGCGCTGATTTGCCTTTCCAGGTTGCTTGGTTGGCCAAAAAGGGCGTATGCGTTTTTTCCTGAATATATTCAGGAAAAAACGCATACGCCCTTTTTGGCCAAGGGCATCATTGTCAACGTTTTGCCGCTTTTCATGTGCTTTAAAGGCGATTCGAATCTACCTCCTGAAATCTGTTTCCTGCAATTCTGCCTTGATTTCAAATCCTCTTCTTTGCCTTCCCTCAATATATTTGTGGACGAGAGTTATCATTTATAACTCTGCAGGTTTGTGAATTGCAGTGCCCTGAACCTCCATTTTACAACTCGCTTTTTAGGGAGCTGGCCGCAAAAGCGCAGGATGCCTTCAGGCCCTGTTCTTGTTCCGGGGGCAGGCTGAGCCTGTGGTTAATTCTTCTTCCTGATGGGAAAATAGAGTGACCTGTGCCTGTCCCAACACCAAGAGCTAGTCTCTCATTGGTTCCACGTCTTCCCGTTCACACTCAGGACAAATTGCAACCTGTACGGAGCAGGAGGTTAAAGGTGCTGATGCTCAAAGTAGGGAGATTGCTAGTAAAGCGGCTGGAATAGCGAACCCGGGCACAAGGAGATGAGAAATGAGGTGCGTTTTAGAAACCTTTCCACATCACACGGTGTACCATCTTCTGGGTTTCTCATGCATGTTTTCGATGTAGGAAGATGCCCTTGAACCTGGAGATTTGGGACCCATGCGATGGGTACCACGCAGTATTAGTTGAAAGGGTCTGCGTTTGCTCACCCAACCTCACCAAACCTCTCAGCCCCAAGAGTGTCCACCCTTATGTCTCATCCAGCTGTGGGTCTAGATATGGTCAATCCAGGTTGCATCACAGCCCGTGAACGCATTGTGAAAGAATTTCTATCTCTTTCACTGTCTTTGTTTCATGGGTTTTTCAAAGTAATTTATTTTTATAATGGGGTTTAGCTGCTTTTCACTGCTGTGTTTATGCCGCTTTACACCCACTTGACACACTAACAGAGAGATATCAATACATAGGTTTTAAGATTATTACTAGTCAGATATATTCTTGTGCGGTGAATAGGGCGTGTTGAGTCCAGTTCTCTGAGCAAGGAGTAGGTCTTGTCTATTACATATTGGGTTTATGGAACGGTATCTGAGCTAATTTGAAACCCTTGTTTTATGTATCACCCCACCTCACCTTTCCCGTTAAGCAGCCATAGTGTGTTTTCTGCATGTGTGACTCTGTTCTGTTTTGTAATTCAGTTCAAGTGTAACGGTTTTTACAGTCCCTCTATAAGTGATACCTTATTAGAAGTGTCCTTTTCTGTGTGACTTATTTCACTTAGAATCGTCGTACCTAAATCCACTCATCATGCTGCTACTAGCCTTATGACATTGATTTCATGGCTGAGTGATATTCCATTGTACATAAGGACCACAACTTCTTTATCCATTTTTCTCTTTCCTGGGATATTGAAGGTGGAATGAAGTGGAGGTCCTTGTCAACAGAGCAGCCCTAAACTTTGGGGTGCTTGTGTCTTGCTGATTTTTCATTTTCCCAATTTATACCCCCATGAGTGGAAGTGCCCTATGCTCTCTAAGCTGTGTTTTTTAGATGTTTCAGGACACACCGTACGCTTCTCCAGAGTGGCTGTTGGCAATTTACATCCCGCCCATCAGTGTAGCAAGGCTCCCATTTCTCCATGGCATGTCCTGCATTTCTGGTTTTGACAGTTTTTTCAGCATGGCCCTTTTGACCGATGGGAAGCGAGACTTCTTTGTAGCACTGATTTGCCTTTCCAGGTTGCTTGCTTGGCCAAAAAGGGCGTACGCGTTTTTTCCTGAATATATTCAGGAAAAAACGCATACGCCCTTTTTGGCCAAGGGCATCATTGTCAACGTTTTGCCGCTTTTCGTGTGCTTTAAAGGCGATTCGAATCTACCTCCTGAAATCTGTTTCCTGCAATTCTGCCTTGATTTCAAATCCTCTTCTTTGCCTTCCCTCAATATATTTGTGGACGAGAGTTATCATTTATAAGTCTGCAGTTTTGTGAATTGCAGTGCCCTGAACCTCTATTTTACAACTCGCTTTTTAGGGAGCTGGCCGCAATAGCACAGGATGGCTTCAGGCCCTGTTCTGGTTCCGGGAGGCAGGCTGAGCCTGTGGTTAATTCTTCTTCCTGATGGGAAAATAGAGTGACCTGTGCCTGTCCCAACACCAAGAGCTAGTCTCTCATTGGTTCCACGTCTTCCCGTTTATCCTCAGGACAAATTGCAACCTGTACAGAACAGGAGGTTAAAGGTGCTGATGCTCCAAGTAGGGAGATTGCTAGTAAAGCGGCTGGAATAGCGAACCCGGGCACAAGGAGATGAGAAATGAGGTGCGTTTTAGAAACCGTTCCACATCACACGGTGTACCATATTCTGGGTTTCTCATGCATGTTTTCGATGTAGGAAGATGCCCTTGAACCTGGAGATTTGGGACCCATGCGATGGGTACCACGCAGTATTACTTTAAAGGGTCTGCGTTTGCTCACCCAACCTCACCAAGCCTCTCAGCCGCAACAGTGTCCACCCTTATGTCTCATCCAGCTGTGGGTCTAGATATGGTCAATCCAGGTTGCATCACAGCCCCTGAACGCATTGTGTAAGAATTTCTCTCTCTTTCACTGTCTTTGTTTCATGGGTTTTTCAAAGTAATTTATTTTTATAATGGGGTTTAGCTGCTTTTCACTGCTGTGTTTATGGCGCTTTTTACCCACTTGACACACTAACAGAGAGATATCAATACATAGGTTTTAAGATTATTACTAGTCAGATATATTCTTGTGCGGTGAATAGGGCGTGTTGAGTCCAGTTCTCTGAGCAAGGAGTAGGTCTTGTCTATTACATATTGGGTTTATGGAACGGTATCTGAGCTAATTTGAAACCCTTGTTTTATGTATCACCCCACCTCACCTTTCCCGTTAAGCAGCCATAGTGTGTTTTCTGCATGTGTGACTCTGTTCTGTTTTGTAATTCAGTTCAAGTGTAACGGTTTTTACATTCCCTCTATAAGTGATACCTTATGAGAAGTGTCCTTTTCTGTGTGACTTATTTCACTTAGAGTCGTCATACCTAAATCCACTCATCATGCTGCTACTAGCCTTATGACATTGATTTCATGGCTGAGTGATATTCCATTGTACATAAGGACCACAACTTCTTTATCCATTTTTCTCTTTCCTGGGATATTGAAGGTGGAATGAAGTGGAGGTCCTTGTCAACAGAGCAGCCCTAAACTTTGGGGTGCTTGTGTCTTGCTGATTTTTCATTTTCCCAATTTATACACCCATGAGTGGAAGTGCCCTATGCTCTCTAAGCTTTGCTTTTTAGACGTTTCAGGACTCACCGTACACTTCTCCAGAGTGGCTGTTGACAATTTACATCCCGCCCATCAGTGTAGCAATGCTCCCATTTCTCCATGGCCTGTCCTGCGTTTCTCGTTTTGACACTTTTTTCAGCATGGCCCTTTTGACCGATGGGAAGCGAGACATCTTTGTAGCGCTGATTTGCCTTTCCAGGTTGCTTGGTTGGCCAAAAAGGGCGTATGCGTTTTTTCCTGAATATATTCAGGAAAAAACGCATACGCCCTTTTTGGCCAAGGGCATCATTGTCAACGTTTTGCCGCTTTTCATGTGCTTTAAAGGCGATTCGAATCTACCTCCTGAAATCTGTTTCCTGCAATTCTGCCTTGATTTCAAATCCTCTTCTTTGCCTTCCCTCAATATATTTGTGGATGAGAGTTATCATTTATAAGTCTGCAGTTTTGTGAATTGCAGTGCCCTGAACCTCCATTTTACAACTCGCTTTTTAGGGAGCTGGCCGCAAAAGCGCAGGATGGCTTCAGGCCCTGTTCTGGTTCCGGGGGGCAGGCTGAGCCTGTGGTTAATTCTTCTTCCTGATAGGAAAATAGAGTGACCTGTGCCTGTCCCAACACCAAGAGCTAGTCTCTCATTGGTTCCACGTCTTCCCGTTCATCCTCAGGACAAATTGCAACCTGTACGGAACAGGAGGTTAAAGGTGATGATGCTCCAAGGAGGGAGATTGCTAGTAAAGTGGCTGGAATGGCGAACCCGAGCACAAGGAGATGAGAAATGAGGTGCGTTTTAGAAACCTTTCCCCATCACATGGTGTACCATCTTCTGGGTTTCTCATGCATGTTTTCGATGTAGGAAGATGCCCTTGAACCTGGAGATTTGGGACCCATGCGATGGGTACCACGCAGTATTAGTTGAAAGGGTCTGCGTTTGCTCACCCAACCTCACCAAACCTCTCAGCCCCAAGAGTGTCCACCCTTATGTCTCATCCAGCTGTGGGTCTAGATATGGTCAATCCAGGTTGCATCACAGCCCGTGAACGCATTGTGTAAGTATTTCTATCTCTTTCACTGTCTTTGTTTCATGGGTTTTTCAAAGTAATTTATTTTTATAATGGGGTTTAGCTGCTTTTCACTGCTGTGTTTATGCCGCTTTACACCCACTTGACACACTAACAGAGAGATATCAATACATAGGTTTTAAGATTATTACTAGTCAGATATATTCTTGTGCGGTGAATAGGGCATGTTGAGTCCAGTTCTCTGAGCAAGGAGTAGGTCTTGTCTATTACATATTGGGTTTATGGAACGGTATCTGAGCTAATTTGAAACCCTTGTTTTATGTATCACCCCACCTCACCTTTCCCGTTAAGCAGCCATAGTGTGTTTTCTGCATGTGTGACTCTGTTCTGTTTTGTAATTCAGTTCAAGTGTAACGGTTTTTACAGTCCCTCTATAAGTGATACCTTATGAGAAGTGTCCTTTTCTGTGTGACTTATTTCACTTAGAATTGTCGTACCTAAATCCACTCATCATGCTGCTACTAGCCTTAGGACATTGATTTCATGGCTGAGTGATATTCCATTGTACATAAGGACCACAACTTCTTTATCCATTTTTCTCTTTCCTGGGATATTGAAGGTGGAATGAAGTGGAGGTCCTTGTCAACAGAGCAGCCCTAAACTTTGGGGTGCTTGTGTCTTGCTGATTTTTCATTTTCCCAATTTATACCCCCATGAGTGGAAGTGCCCTATGCTCTCTAAGCTGTGTTTTTTAGATGTTTCAGGACACACCTTACGCTTCTCCAGAGTGGCTGTTGGCAATTTACATCCCGCCCATCAGTGTAGCAAGGCTCCCATTTCTCCATGGCATGTCCTGCATTTCTGGTTTTGACAGTTTTTTCAGCATGGCCCTTTTGACCGATGGGAAGCGAGACTTCTTTGTAGCACTGATTTGCCTTTCCAGGTTGCTTGCTTGGCCAAAAAGGGCGTATGCGTTTTTTCCTGAATATATTCAGGAAAAAACGCATACGCCCTTTTTGGCCAAGGGCATCATTGTCAACGTTTTGCCGCTTTTCATGTGCTTTAAAGGCGATTCGAATCTACCTCCTGAAATCTGTTTCCTGCAATTCTGCCTTGATTTCAAATCCTCTTCTTTGCCTTCCCTCAATATATTTGTGGACGAGAGTTATCATTTATAAGTCTGCAGTTTTGTGAATTGCAGTGCCCTGAACCTCCATTTTACAACTCGCTTTTTAGGGAGCTGGCCGCAATAGCGCAGGATGGCTTCAGGCCCTGTTCTGGTTCCGGGTGGCAGGCTGAGCCTGTGGTTAATTCTTCTTCCTGATAGGAAAATAGAGTGACCTGTGCCTGTCCCAACACCAAGAGCTAGTCTCTCATTGGTTCCACGTCTTCCCGTTCATCCTCAGGACAAATTGCAACCTGTACGGAACAGGAGGTTAAAGGTGATGATGCTCCAAGGAGGGAGATTGCTAGTAAAGTGGCTGGAATGGCGAACCCGAGCACAAGGAGATGAGAAATGAGGTGCGTTTTAGAAACCTTTCCCCATCACACGGTGTACCATCTTCTGGGTATCTCATGCATGTTTTCGATGTAGGAAGGTGCCCTTGAACCTGGAGATTTGGGACCCATGCGATGGGTACCACGCAGTATTACTTTAAAGGGTCTGCGTTTGCTCACCCAACCTCACCAAACCTCTCAGCCCCAAGAGTGTCCACCCTTATGTCTCATCCAGCTGTGGGTCTAGATATGGTCAATCCAGGTTGCATCACAGCCCCTGAACGCATTGTGTAAGAATTTCGCTCTCTTTCACTGTCTTTGTTTCATGGGTTTTTCAAAGTAATTTATTTTTATAATGGGGTTTAGCTGCTTTTCACTGCTGTGTTTATGCCGCTTTACACCCACTTGACACACTAACAGAGAGATATCAATACATAGGTTTTAAGATTATTACTAGTCAGATATATTCTTGTGCGGTGAATAGGGCGTGTTGAGTCCAGTTCTCTGAGCAAGGAGTAGGTCTTGTCTATTACATATTGGGTTTATGGAACGGTATCTGAGCTAATTTGAAACCCTTGTTTTATGTATCACCCCACCTCACCTTTCCCGTTAAGCAGCCATAGTGTGTTTTCTGCATGTGTGACTCTGTTCTGTTTTGTAATTCAGTTCAAGTGTAACGGTTTTTACATTCCCTCTATAAGTGATACCTTATGAGAAGTGTCCTTTTCTGTGTGACTTATTTCACTTAGAATCGTCGTACCTAAATCCACTCATCATGCTGCTACTAGCCTTATGACATTGATTTCATGGCTGAGTGATATTCCATTGTACATAAGAACCACAACTTCTTTATCCATTTTTCTCTTTCCTGGGATATTGAAGGTGGAATGAAGTGCAGGTCCTTGTCAACAGAGCAGCCCTAAACTTTGGGGTGCTTGTGTCTTGCTGATTTTTCATTTTCCCAATTTATAACCCCATGAGTGGAAGTGCCCTATGCTCTCTAAGCTTTGTTTTTTAGAAGTTTCAGGACTCACCGTACGCTTCTCCAGAGTGGCTGTTGGCAATTTACATCCCGCCCATCAGTGTAGCAAGGCTCCCATTTCTCCATGGCCTGTCCTGCATTTCTGGTTTTGACACTTTTTTCAGCATGGCCTTTTTAACCGATGGGAAGCGAGACATCTTTGTAGCGCTGATTTGTCTTTCCAGGTTGCTTGGTTGGCCAAAAAGGGCGTATGCGTTTTTTCCTGAATATATTCAGGAAAAAACGCATACGCCCTTTTTGGCCAAGGGCATCATTGTCAACGTTTTGCCGCTTTTCATGTGCTTTAAAGGCGATTCGAATCTACCTCCTGAAATCTGTTTCCTGCAATTCTGCCTTGATTTCAAATCCTCTTCTTTGCCTTTCCTCAATATATTTGTGGACGAGAGTTATCATTTATAACTCTGCAGGTTTGTGAATTGCAGTGCCCTGAACCTCCATTTTACAACTCGCTTTTTAGGGAGCTGGCCGCAAAAGCGCAGGATGCCTTCAGGCCCTGTTCTTGTTCCGGGGGCAGACTGAGCATGTGGTTAATTCTTCTTCCTGATGGGAAAATAGAGTGACCTGTGCCTGTCCCAACACCAAGAGCTAGTCTCTCATTGGTTCCACGTCTTCCCGTTCACACTCAGGACAAATTGCAACCTGTACGGAGCAGGAGGTTAAAGGTGCTGATGCTCAAAGTAGGGAGATTGCTAGTAAAGCGGCTGGAATTGCGAACCCGGGCACAAGGAGATGAGAAATGAGGTGCGTTTTAGAAACCTTTCCACATCACACGGTGTACCATCTTCTGGGTTTCTCATGCATGTTTTCGATGTAGGAAGATGCCCTTGAACCTGGAGATTTGGGACCCATGCGATGGGTACCACACAGTATTAGTTGAAAGGGTCTGCGTTTGCTCACCCAACCTCACCAAACCTCTCAGCCCCAAGAGTGTCCACCCTTATGTCTCATCCAGCTGTGGGTCTAGATATGGTCAATCCAGGTTGCATCACAGCCCGTGAACGCATTGTGTAAGAATTTCTATCTCTTTCACTGTCTTTGTTTCATGGGTTTTTCAAAGTAATTTATTTTTATAATGGGGTTTAGCTGCTTTTCACTGCTGTGTTTATGCCGCTTTACACCCACTTGACACACTAACAGAGAGATATCAATACATAGGTTTTAAGATTATTACTAGTCAGATATATTCTTGTGCGGTGAATAGGGCATGTTGAGTCCAGTTCTCTGAGCAAGGAGTAGGTCTTGTCTATTACATATTGGGTTTATGGAACGGTATCTGAGCTAATTTGAAACCCTTGTTTTATGTATCACCCCACCTCACCTTTCCCGTTAAGCAGCCATAGTGTGTTTTCTGCATGTGTGACTCTGTTCTGTTTTGTAATTCAGTTCAAGTGTAACGGTTTTTACAGTCCCTCTATAAGTGATACCTTATGAGAAGTGTCCTTTTCTGTGTGACTTATTTCACTTAGAATCGTCGTACCTAAATCCACTCATCATGCTGCTACTAGCCTTATGACATTGATTTCATGGCTGAGTGATATTCCATTGTACATAAGGACCACAACTTCTTTATCCATTTTTCTCTTTCCTGGGATATTGAAGGTGGAATGAAGTGGAGGTCCTTGTCAACAGAGCAGCCCTAAACTTTGGGGTGCTTGTGTCTTGCTGATTTTTCATTTTCCCAATTTATACCCCCATGAGTGGAAGTGCCCTATGCTCTCTAAGCTGTGTTTTTTAGATGTTTCAGGACACACCGTACGCTTCTCCAGAGTGGCTGTTGGCAATTTACATCCCGCCCATCAGTGTAGCAAGGCTCCCATTTCTCCATGGCATGTCCTGCATTTCTGGTTTTGACAGTTTTTTCAGCATGGTCCTTTTGACCGATGGGAAGCGAGACTTCTTTGTAGCACTGATTTGCCTTTCCAGGTTGCTTGCTTGGCCAAAAAGGGCGTATGCGTTTTTTCCTGAATATATTCAGGAAAAAACGCATACGCCCTTTTTGGCCAAGGGCATCATTGTCAACGTTTTGCCGCTTTTCATGTGCTTTAAAGGCGATTCGAATCTACCTCCTGAAATCTGTTTCCTGCAATTCTGCCTTGATTTCAAATCCTCTTCTTTGCCTTCCCTCAATATATTTGTGGACGAGAGTTATCATTTATAAGTCTGCAGTTTTGTGAATTGCAGTGCCCTGAACCTCTATTTTACAACTCGCTTTTTAGGGAGCTGGCCGCAATAGCGCAGGATGGCTTCAGGCCCTGTTCTGGTTCCGGGTGGCAAGCTGAGCCTGTGGTTAATTCTTCTTCCTGATAGGAAAATAGAGTGACCTGTGCCTGTCCCAACACCAAGAGCTAGTCTCTCATTGGTTCCACGTCTTCCCGTTCATCCTCAGGACAAATTGCAACCTGTACGGAACAGGAGGTTAAAGGTGCTGATGCTCCAAGTAGGGAGATTGCTAGAAAAGCGGCTGGAATAGCGAACCCGGGCACAAGGAGATGAGAAATGAGGTGCGTTTTAGAAACCGTTCCACATCACACGGTGTACCATCTTCTGGGTTTCTCATGCATGTTTTCGATGTAGGAAGATGCCCTTGAACCTGGAGATTTGGGACCCATGCGATGGGTACCACGCAGTATTACTTTAAAGGGTCTGCGTTTGCTCACCCAACCTCACCAAGCCTCTCAGCCGCAACAGTGTCCACCCTTATGTCTCATCCAGCTGTGGGTCTAGATATGGTCAATCCAGGTTGCATCACAGCCCCTGAACGCATTGTGTAAGAATTTCTCTCTCTTTCACTGTCTTTGTTTCATGGGTTTTTCAAAGTAATTTATTTTTATAATGGGGTTTAGCTGCTTTTCACTGCTGTGTTTATGGCGCTTTTTACCCACTTGACACACTAACAGAGAGATATCAATACATAGGTTTTAAGATTATTACTAGTCAGATATATTCTTGTGCGGTGAATAGGGCGTGTTGAGTCCAGTTCTCTGAGCAAGGAGTAGGTCTTGTCTATTACATATTGGGTTTATGGAACGGTATCTGAGCTAATTTGAAACCCTTGTTTTATGTATCACCCCACCTCACCTTTCCCGTTAAGCAGCCATAGTGTGTTTTCTGCATGTGTGACTCTGTTCTGTTTTGTAATTCAGTTCAAGTGTAACGGTTTTTACATTCCCTCTATCAGTGATACCTTATGAGAAGTGTCCTTTTCTGTGTGACTTATTTCACTTAGAGTCGTCATACCTAAATCCACTCATCATGCTGCTACTAGCCTTATGACATTGATTTCACGGCTGAGTGATATTCCATTGTACATAAGGACCACAACTTCTTTATCCATTTTTCTCTTTCCTGGGATATTGAAGGTGGAATGAAGTGGAGGTCCTTGTCAACAGAGCAGCCCTAAACTTTGGGGTGCTTGTGTCTTGCTGATTTTTCATTTTCCCAATTTATACACCCATGAGTGGAAGTGCCCTATGCTCTCTAAGCTTTGCTTTTTAGACGTTTCAGGACTCACCGTACACTTCTCCAGAGTGGCTGTTGACAATTTACATCCCGCCCATCAGTGTAGCAATGCTCCCATTTCTCCATGGCCTGTCCTGCGTTTCTGGTTTTGACACTTTTTTCAGCATGGCCCTTTTGACCGATGGGAAGCGAGACATCTTTGTAGCGCTGATTTGCCTTTCCAGGTTGCTTGGTTGGCCAAAAAGGGCGTATGCATTTTTTCCTGAATATATTCAGGAAAAAACGCATACGCCCTTTTTGGCCAAGGGCATCATTGTCAACGTTTTGCCGCTTTTCATGTGCTTTAAAGGCGATTCGAATCTACCTCCTGAAATCTGTTTCCTGCAATTCTGCCTTGATTTCAAATCCTCTTCTTTGCCTTCCCTCAATATATTTGTGGATGAGAGTTATCATTTATAAGTCTGCAGGTTTGTGAATTGCAGTGCCCTGAACCTCCATTTTACAACTCGCTTTTTAGGGAGCTGGCCGCAAAAGCGCAGGATGGCTTCAGGCCCTGTTCTGGTTCCGGGGGGCAGGCTGAGCCTGTGGTTAATTCTTCTTCCTGATAGGAAAATAGAGTGACCTGTGCCTGTCCCAACACCAAGAGCTAGTCTCTCATTGGTTCCACGTCTTCCCGTTCATCCTCAGGACAAATTGCAACCTGTACGGAACAGGAGGTTAAAGGTGATGATGCTCCAAGGAGGGAGATTGCTAGTAAAGTGGCTGGAATGGCGAACCCGAGCACAAGGAGATGAGAAATGAGGTGCGTTTTAGAAACCTTTCCCCATCACACGGTGTACCATCTTCTGGGTTTCTCATGCATGTTTTCGATGTAGGAAGATGCCCTTGAACCTGGAGATTTGGGACCCATGCGATGGGTACCACGCAGTATTAGTTGAAAGGGTCTGCGTTTGCTCACCCAACCTCACCAAACCTCTCAGCCCCAAGAGTGTCCACCCTTATGTCTCATCCAGCTGTGGGTCTAGATATGGTCAATCCAGGTTGCATCACAGCCCGTGAACGCATTGTGTAAGTATTTCTATCTCTTTCACTGTCTTTGTTTCATGGGTTTTTCAAAGTAATTTATTTTTATAATGGGGTTTAGCTGCTTTTCACTGCTGTGTTTATGCCGCTTTACACCCACTTGACACACTAACAGAGAGATATCAATACATAGGTTTTAAGATTATTACTAGTCAGATATATTCTTGTGCGGTGAATAGGGCGTGTTGAGTCCAGTTCTCTGAGCAAGGAGTAGGTCTTGTCTATTACATATTGGGTTTATGGAACGGTATCTGAGCTAATTTGAAACCCTTGTTTTATGTATCACCCCACCTCACCTTTCCCGTTAAGCAGCCATAGTGTGTTTTCTGCATGTGTGACTCTGTTCTGTTTTGTAATTCAGTTCAAGTGTAACGGTTTTTACAGTCCCTCTATAAGTGATACCTTATGAGAAGTGTCCTTTTCTGTGTGACTTATTTCACTTAGAATCGTCGTACCTAAATCCACTCATCATGCTGCTACTAGCCTTATGACATTGATTTCATGGCTGAGTGATATTCCATTGTACATAAGGACCACAACTTCTTTATCCATTTTTCTCTTTCCTGAGATGTTGAAGGTGGAATGAAGTGGAGGTCCTTGTCAACAGAGCAGCCCTAAACTTTGGGGTGCTTGTGTCTTGCTGATTTTTCATTTTCCCAATTTATACCCCCATGAGTGGAAGTGCCCTATGCTCTCTAAGCTGTGTTTTTTAGATGTTTCAGGACACACCGTACGCTTCTCCAGAGTGGCTGTTGGCAATTTACATCCCGCCCATCAGTGTAGCAAGGCTCCCATTTCTCCATGGCATGTCCTGCATTTCTGGTTTTGACAGTTTTTTCAGCATGGCCCTTTTGACCGATGGGAAGCGAGACTTCTTTGTAGCACTGATTTGCCTTTCCAGGTTGCTTGCTTGGCCAAAAAGGGCGTATGCGTTTTTTCCTGAATATATTCAGGAAAAAACGCATACGCCCTTTTTGGCCAAGGGCATCATTGTCAACGTTTTGCCGCTTTTCATGTGCTTTAAAGGCGATTCGAATCTACCTCCTGAAATCTGTTTCCTGCAATTCTGCCTTGATTTCAAATCCTCTTCTTTGCCTTCCCTCAATATATTTGTGGACGAGAGTTATCATTTATAAGTCTGCAGTTTTGTGAATTGCAGTGCCCTGAACCTCTATTTTACAACTCGCTTTTTAGGGAGCTGGCCGCAATAGCGCAGGATGGCTTCAGGCCCTGTTCTGGTTCCGGGTGGCAAGCTGAGCCTGTGGTTAATTCTTCTTCCTGATAGGAAAATAGAGTGACCTGTGCCTGTCCCAACACCAAGAGCTAGTCTCTCATTGGTTCCACGTCTTCCCGTTCATCCTCAGGACAAATTGCAACCTGTACGGAACAGGAGGTTAAAGGTGATGATGTTCAAGGAGGGAGATTGCTAGTAAAGTGGCTGGAATGGCGAACCCGAGCACAAGGAGATGAGAAATGAGGTGCGTTTTAGAAACCTTTCCCCATCACACGGTGTACCATCTTCTGGGTATCTCATGCATGTTTTCGATGTATGAAGGTGCCCTTGAACCTGGAGATTTGGGACCCATGCGATGGGTACCACGCAGTATTACTTTAAAGGGTCTGCGTTTGCTCACCCAACCTCACCAAACCTCTCAGCCGCAACAGTGTCCACCCTTATGTCTCATCCAGCTGTGGGTCTAGATATGGTCAATCCAGGTTGCATCACAGCCCCTGAACGCATTGTGTAAGAATTTCTCTCTCTTTCACTGTCTTTGTTTCATGGGTTTTTCAAAGTAATTTATTTTTATAATGGGGTTTAGCTGCTTTTCACTGTTGTGTTTATGCCGCTTTACACCCACTTGACACACTAACAGAGAGATATCAATACATAGGTTTTAAGATTATTACTAGTCAGATATATTCTTGTGCGGTGAATAGGGCGTGTTGAGTCCAGTTCTCTGAGCAAGGAGTAGGTCTTGTCTATTACATATTGGGTTTATGGAATGGTATCTGAGCTAATTTGAAAACCTTGTTTTATGTATCACCCCACCTCACCTTTCCCGTTAAGCAGCCATAGTGTGTTTTCTGCATGTGTGACTCTGTTCTGTTTTGTAATTCAGTTCAAGTGTAACGGTTTTTACATTCCCTCTATAAGTGATACCTTATGAGAAGTGTCCTTTTCTGTGTGACTTATTTCACTTAGAATCGTCGTACCTAAAGCCACTCATCATGCTGCTACTAGCCTTATGACATTGATTTCATGGCTGAGTGATATTCCATTGTACATAAGGACCACAACTTCTTTATCCATTTTTCTCTTTCCTGGGATATTGAAGGTGGAATGAAGTGGAGGTCCTTGTCAACAGAGCAGCCCTAAACTTTGGGGTGCTTGTGTCTTGCTGATTTTTCATTTTCCCAATTTATAACCCCATGAGTGGAAGTGCCCTATGCTCTCTAAGCTTTGTTTTTTAGATGTTTCAGGACTCACCGTACGCTTCTCCAGAGTGGCTGTTGGCAATTTACATCCCGCCCATCAGTGTAGCAAGGCTCCCATTTCTCCATGGCCTGTCCTGCATTTCTGGTTTTGACACTTTTTTCAGCATGGCCTTTTTAACCGATGGGAAGCGAGACATCTTTGTAGCGCTGATTTGCCTTTCCAGGTTGCTTGGTTGGCCAAAAAGGGCGTATGCGTTTTTTCCTGAATATATTCAGGAAAAAACGCATACGCCCTTTTTGGCCAAGGGCATCATTGTCAACGTTTTGCCGCTTTTCATGTGCTTTAAAGGCGATTCGAATCTACCTCCTGAAATCTGTTTCCTGCAATTCTGCCTTGATTTCAAATCCTCTTCTTTGCCTTCCCTCAATATATTTGTGGACGAGAGTTATCATTTATAACTCTGCAGGTTTGTGAATTGCAGTGCCCTGAACCTCCATTTTACAACTCGCTTTTTAGGGAGCTGACCGCAATAGCGCAGGATGGCTTCAGGCCCTGTTCTGGTTCCGGGAGGCAGGCTGAGCCTGTGGTTAATTCTTCTTCCTGATGGGAAAATAGAGTGACCTGTGCCTGTGCCAACACCAAGAGCTAGTCTCTCATTGGTTCCACGTCTTCCCGTTCATCCTCAGGACAAATTGCAACCTGTACGGAACAGGAGGTTAAAGGTGCTGATGCTCCAAGTAGGGAGATTGCTAGTAAAGCGGCTGGAATAGCGAACCCGGGCACAAGGAGATGAGAAATGAGGTGCGTTTTAGAAACCGTTCCACATCACACGGTGTACCATCTTCTGGGTATCTCATGCATGTTTTCGATGTAGGAAGATGCCCTTGAACCTGGAGATTTGGGACCCATGCGATGGGTACCACGCAGTATTACTTTAAAGGGTCTGCGTTTGCTCACCCAACCTCACCAAACCTCTCAGCCGCAACAGTGTCCACCCTTATGTCTCATCCAGCTGTGGGTCTAGATATGGTCAATCCAGGTTGCATCACAGCCCCTGAACGCATTGTGTAAGAATTTCTATCTCTTTCACTGTCTTTGTTTCATGGGTTTTTCAAAGTAATTTATTTTTATAATGGGGTTTAGCTGCTTTTCACTGCTGTGTTTATGCCGCTTTACACCCACTTGACACACTAACAGAGAGATATCAATACATAGGTTTTAAGATTATTACTAGTCAGATATATTCTTGTGCGGTGAATAGGGCGTGTTGAGTCCAGTTCTCTGAGCAAGGAGTAGGTCTTGTCTATTACATATTGGGTTTATGGAACGGTATCTGAGCTAATTTGAAACCCTTGTTTTATGTATCACCCCACCTCACCTTTCCCGTGAAGCAGCCATAGTGTGTTTTCTGCATGTGTGACTCTGTTCTGTTTTGTAATTCAGTTCAAGTGTAACGGTTTTTACATTCCCTCTATAAGTGATACCTTATGAGAAGTGTCCTTTTCTGTGTGACTTATTTCACTTAGAGTCGTCGTACCTAAATCCACTCATCATGCTGCTACTACCCTTATGACAGTGATTTCATGGCTGAGTGATATTTCATTGTACATAAGGACCACAACTTCTTTATCCATTTTTCTCTTTCCTGGGATATTGAAGGTGGAATGAAGTGGAGGTCCTTGTCAACAGAGCAGCCCTAAACTTTGGGGTGCTTGTGTCTTGCTGATTTTTCATTTTCCCAATTTATACCCCCATGAGTGGAAGTGCCCTATGCTCTCTAAGCTTTGCTTTTTAGACGTTTCAGGACTCACCGTACGCTTCTGCAGAGTGGCTGTTGACAATTTACATCCCGCCCATCAGTGTAGCAATGCTCCCATTTCTCCATGGCCTGTCCTGCGTTTCTGGTTTTGACACTTTTTTCAGCATGGCCCTTTTGACCGATGGGAAGCGAGACATCTTTGTAGCGCTGATTTGCCTTTCCAGGTTGCTTGGTTGGCCAAAAAGGGCGTATGCGTTTTTTCCTGAATATATTCAGCAAAAAACGCATACGCCCTTTTTGGCCAAGGGCATCATTGTCAACGTTTTGCCGCTTTTCATGTGCTTTAAAGGCGATTCGAATCTACCTCCTGAAATCTGTTTCCTGCAATTCTGCCTTGATTTCAAATCCTCTTCTTTGCCTTCCCTCAATATATTTGTGGATGAGAGTTATCATTTATAAGTCTGCAGGTTTGTGAATTGTAGTTCCCTGAACTTCCATTTTACAACTCGCTTTTTAGAGAGCTGGCCGCAATAGCGCATGATGGCCTCAGGCCCTGTTTTGGTTCCGGGTGGGAGGCTGAGCTTGTGGTTAATTTTTCTTCCTGATGGGAAAATAGAGTGACCTGTGCCTGTCCCAACACCAAGAGCTAGTCTCTCATTGGTTCCACGTCTTCCAGTTCATCCTCAGGACAAATTGCAACCTGTACAGAACAGGAGGTTAAAGGTGCTGATGCTCCAAGTAGGGAGATTGCTAGTAAAGCGGCTGGAATAGCGAACCCGGCCAGAAGGAGATGAGAAATGAGGTGCGTTTTAGAAACCTTTCCACATCACACGGTGTACCATCTTCTGGGTTTCTCATGCATGTTTTCGATGTAGGAAGATGCCCTTGAACCTGGAGATTTGTGACCCATGCGATGGGTACCATGCAGTATTACTGTAAAGGGTCTGCGTTTGCTCACCCAACCTCACCAAACCTCTCAGCCCCAAGAGTGTCCACCCTTAGGTCTCATCCAGCTGTGGGTCTAGATATGGTCAATCCAGGTTGCATCACAGCCCCTGAACGAATTGTGTAAGAATTTCGCTCTCTTTCACTGTCTTTGTTTCATGGTTTATTCAAAGTAATTTATTTTTATAATGGGGTTTAGCTGCTTTTCACTTCTGTGTTTATGCCGCTTTACACCCACTTGACACACTAACAGAGAGATATCTATACATAGGTTTTAAGATTATTACTAGTCAGATATATTCTTGTGCGGTGAATAGGGCGTGTTGAGTCCAGTTCTCTGAGCAAGGAGTAGGTCTTGTCTATTACATATTGGTTTTATGGAACGGTATCTGAGCTAATTTGAAACCCTTGTTTTATGTATCACCCCACCTCACCTTTCCCGTGAAGCAGCCATAGTGTGTTTTCTGCATGTGTGACTCTGTTCTGTTTTGTAATTCAGTTCAAGTGTAACGGTTTTTACATTCCCTCTATCAGTGATACCTTATGAGAAGTGTCCTTTTCTGTGTGACTTATTTCACTTAGAATCGTCGTACCTAAATCCACTCATCATGCTGCTACTAGCCTTATGACATTGATTTCATGGCTGAGTGATATTCCTTTGTACATAAGGACCACAACTTCTTTATCCATTTTTCTCTTTCCTGGGATATTGAAGGTGGAATGAAGTGGAGGTCCTTGTCAACAGAGCAGCCCTAAACTTTGCGGTGCTTGTGTCTTGCTGATTTTTCATTTTCCCAATTTATACCCCCATGAGTGGAAGTGCCCTATGCTCTCTAAGCTTTGCTTTTTAGACGTTTCAGGACTCACCGTACACTTCTCCAGAGTGGCTGTTGACAATTTACATCCCGCCCATCAGTGTAGCAAGGCTCCCATTTCTCCATGGCCTGTCCTGCATTTCTGGTGTTGACACTTTTTTCAGCATGGCCCTTTTGACCGATGGGAAGCGAGACATCTTTGTAGCGCTGATTTGCCTTTCCAGGTTGCTTGGTTGGCCAAAAAGGGCGTATGCGTTTTTTCCTGAATATATTCAGCAAAAAACGCATACGCCCTTTTTGGCCAAGGGCATCATTGTCAACGTTTTGCCGCTTTTCATGTGCTTTAAAGGCGATTCGAATCTACCTCCTGAAATCTGTTTCCTGCAATTCTGCCTTGATTTCAAATCCTCTTCTTTGCCTTCCCTCAATATATTTGTGGACGAGAGTTATCATTTATAACTCTGCAGGTTTGTGAATTGCAGTGCCCTGAACCTCCATTTTACAACTCGCTTTTTAGGGAGCTGGCCGCAAAAGCGCAGGATGCCTTCAGGCCCTGTTCTGGTTCCAGGGGCAGGCTGAGCCTGTGGTTAATTCTTCTTCCTGATGGGAAAATAGAGTGACCTGTGCCTGTCCCAACACCAAGAGCTAGTCTCTCATTGGTTCCACGTCTTCCCGTTCATCCTCAGGACAAATTGCAACCTGTACGGAACAGGAGGTTAAAGGTGATGATGCTCCAAGGAGGGAGATTGCTAGTAAAGTGGCTGGAATGGCGAACCCGAGCACAAGGAGATGAGAAATGAGGTGCGTTTTAGAAACCTTTCCCCATCACACGGTGTACCATCTTCTGGGTATCTCATGCATGTTTTCGATGTAGGAAGGTGCCCTTGAACCTGGAGATTTGGGACCCATGCGATGGGTACCACGCAGTATTACTTTAAAGGGTCTGCGTTTGCTCACCCAACCTCACCAAACCTCTCAGCCCCAAGAGTGTCCACCCTTAGGTCTCATCCAGCTGTGGGTCTAGATATGGTCAATCCAGGTTGCATCACAGCCCGTGAACGCATTGTGTAAGAATTTCTATCTCTTTCACTGTCTTTGTTTCATGGGTTTTTCAAAGTAATTTATTTTTATAATGGGGTTTAGCTGCTTTTCACTGCTGTGTTTATGCCGCTTTACACCCACTTGACACACTAACAGAGAGATATCAATACATAGGTTTTAAGATTATTACTAGTCAGATATATTCTTGTGCGGTGAATAGGGCATGTTGAGTCCAGTTCTCTGAGCAAGGAGTAGGTCTTGTCTATTACATATTGGGTTTATGGAACGGTATCTGAGCTAATTTGAAACCCTTGTTTTATGTATCACCCCACCTCACCTTTCCCGTTAAGCAGCCATAGTGTGTTTTCTGCATGTGTGACTCTGTTCTGTTTTGTAATTCAGTTCAAGTGTAACGGTTTTTACAGTCCCTCTATAAGTGATACCTTATGAGAAGTGTCCTTTTCTGTGTGACTTATTTCACTTAGAATCGTCGTACCTAAATCCACTCATCATGCTGCTACTAGCCTTATGACATTGATTTCATGGCTGAGTGATATTCCATTGTACATAAGGACCACAACTTCTTTATCCATTTTTCTCTTTCCTGGGATATTGAAGGTGGAATGAAGTGGAGGTCCTTGTCAACAGAGCAGCCCTAAACTTTGGGGTGCTTGTGTCTTGCTGATTTTTCTTTTTCCCAATTTATACCCCCATGAGTGGAAGTGCCCTATGCTCTCTAAGCTGTGTTTTTTAGATGTTTCAGGAAACACCGTACGCTTCTCCAGAGTGGCTGTTGGCAATTTACATCCCGCCCATCAGTGTAGCAAGGCTCCCATTTCTCCATGGCATGTCCTGCATTTCTGGTTTTGACAGTTTTTTCAGCATGGCCCTTTTGACCGATGGGAAGCGAGACTTCTTTGTAGCACTGATTTGCCTTTCCAGGTTGCTTGCTTGGCCAAAAAGGGCGTATGCGTTTTTTCCTGAATATATTCAGGAAAAAACGCATACGCCCTTTTTGGCCAAGGGCATCATTGTCAACGTTTTGCCGCTTTTCATGTGCTTTAAAGGCGATTCGAATCTACCTCCTGAAATCTGTTTCCTGCAATTCTGCCTTGATTTCAAATCCTCTTCTTTGCCTTCCCTCAATATATTTGTGGACGAGAGTTATCATTTATAAGTCTGCAGTTTTGTGAATTGCAGTGCCCTGAACCTCTATTTTACAACTCGCTTTTTAGGGAGCTGGCCGCAATAGCGCAGGATGGCTTCAGGCCCTGTTCTGGTTCCGGGTGGCAAGCTGAGCCTGTGGTTAATTCTTCTTCCTGATAGGAAAATAGAGTGACCTGTGCCTGTCCCAACACCAAGAGCTAGTCTCTCATTGGTTCCACGTCTTCCCGTTCATCCTCAGGACAAATTGCAACCTGTACGGAACAGGAGGTTAAAGGTGATGATGCTCCAAGGAGGGAGATTGCTAGTAAAGTGGCTGGAATGGCGAACCCGAGCACAAGGAGATGAGAAATGAGGTGCGTTTTAGAAACCTTTCCCCATCACACGGTGTACCATCTTCTGGGTATCTCATGCATGTTTTCGATGTAGGAAGGTGCCCTTGAACCTGGAGATTTGGGACCCATGCGATGGGTACCACGCAGTATTACTTTAAAGGGTCTGCGTTTGCTCACCCAACCTCACCAAACCTCTCAGCCGCAACAGTGTCCACACTTATGTCTCATCCAGCTGTGGGTCTAGATATGGTCAATCCAGGTTGCATCACAGCCCCTGAACGCATTGTGTAAGAATTTCGCTCTCTTTCACTGTCTTTGTTTCATGGGTTTTTCAAAGTAATTTATTTTTATAATGGGGTTTAGCTGCTTTTCACTGCTGTGTTTATGCCGCTTTACACCCACTTGACACACTAACAGAGAGATATCAATACATAGGTTTTAAGATTATTACTAGTCAGATATATTCTTGTGCGGTGAATAGGGCGTGTTGAGTCCAGTTCTCTGAGCAAGGAGTAGGTCTTGTCTATTACATATTGGGTTTATGGAATGGTATCTGAGCTAATTTGAAAACCTTGTTTTATGTATCACCCCACCTCACCTTTCCCGTTAAGCAGCCATAGTGTGTTTTCTGCATGTGTGACTCTGTTCTGTTTTGTAATTCAGTTCAAGTGTAACGGTTTTTACATTCCCTCTATAAGTGATACCTTATGAGAAGTGTCCTTTTCTGTGTGACTTATTTCACTTAGAATCGTCGTACCTAAATCCACTCATCATGCTGCTACTAGCCTTATGACATTGATTTCATGGCTGAGTGATATTCCATTGTACATAAGGACCACAACTTCTTTATCCATTTTTCTCTTTCCTGGGATATTGAAGGTGGAATGAAGTGGAGGTCCTTGTCAACAGAGCAGCCCTAAACTTTGGGGTGCTTGTGTCTTGCTGATTTTTCATTTTCCCAATTTATAACCCCATGAGTGGAAGTGCCCTATGCTCTCTAAGCTTTGTTTTTTAGATGTTTCAGGACTCACCGTACGCTTCTCCAGAGTGGCTGTTGGCAATTTACATCCCGCCCATCAGTGTAGCAAGGCTCCCATTTCTCCATGGCCTGTCCTGCATTTCTGGTTTTGACACTTTTTTCAGCATGGCCTTTTTAACCGATGGGAAGCGAGACATCTTTGTAGCGCTGATTTGCCTTTCCAGGTTGCTTGGTTGGCCAAAAAGGGCGTATGCGTTTTTTCCTGAATATATTCAGGAAAAAACGCATACGCCCTTTTTGGCCAAGGGCATCATTGTCAACGTTTTGCCGCTTTTCATGTGCTTTAAAGGCGATTCGAATCTACCTCCTGAAATCTGTTTCCTGCAATTCTGCCTTGATTTCAAATCCTCTTCTTTGCCTTCCCTCAATATATTTGTGGACGAGAGTTATCATTTATAAGTCTGCAGGTTTGTGAATTGCAGTGCCCTGAACCTCCATTTTACAACTCGCTTTTTAGGGAGCTGGCCGCAATAGCACAGGATGGCTTCAGGCCCTGTTCTGGTTCCGGGAGGCAGGCTGAGCCTGTGGTTAATTCTTCTTCCTGATGGGAAAATAGAGTGACCTGTGCCTGTCCCAACACCAAGAGCTAGTCTCTCATTGGTTCCACGTCTTCCCGTTTATCCTCAGGACAAATTGCAACCTGTACGGAACAGGAGGTTAAAGGTGCTGATGCTCCAAGTAGGGAGATTGCTAGTAAAGCGGCTGGAATAGCGAACCCGGGCACAAGGAGATGAGAAATGAGGTGCGTTTTAGAAACCGTTCCACATCACACGGTGTACCATCTTCTGGGTTTCTCATGCATGTTTTCGATGTAGGAAGATGCCCTTGAACCTGGAGATTTGGGACCCATGCGATGGGTACCACGCAGTATTACTTTAAAGGGTCTGCGTTTGCTCACCCAACCTCACCAAGCCTCTCAGCCGCAACAGTGTCCACCCTTATGTCTCATCCAGCTGTGGGTCTAGATATGGTCAATCCAGGTTGCATCACAGCCCCTGAACGCATTGTGTAAGAATTTCTCTCTCTTTCACTGTCTTTGTTTCATGGGTTTTTCAAAGTAATTTATTTTTATAATGGGGTTTAGCTGCTTTTCACTGCTGTGTTTATGGCGCTTTTTACCCACTTGACACACTAACAGAGAGATATCAATACATAGGTTTTAAGATTATTACTAGTCAGATATATTCTTGTGCGGTGAATAGGGCGTGTTGAGTCCAGTTCTCTGAGCAAGGAGTAGGTCTTGTCTATTACATATTGGGTTTATGGAACGGTATCTGAGCTAATTTGAAACCCTTGTTTTATGTATCACCCCACCTCACCTTTCCCGTTAAGCAGCCATAGTGTGTTTTCTGCATGTGTGACTCTGTTCTGTTTTGTAATTCAGTTCAAGTGTAACGGTTTTTACATTCCCTCTATAAGTGATACCTTATGAGAAGTGTCCTTTTCTGTGTGACTTATTTCACTTAGAGTCGTCATACCTAAATCCACTCATCATGCTGCTACTAGCCTTATGACATTGATTTCACGGCTGAGTGATATTCCATTGTACATAAGGACCACAACTTCTTTATCCATTTTTCTCTTTCCTGGGATATTGAAGGTGGAATGAAGTGGAGGTCCTTGTCAACAGAGCAGCCCTAAACTTTGGGGTGCTTGTGTCTTGCTGATTTTTCATTTTCCCAATTTATACACCCATGAGTGGAAGTGCCCTATGCTCTCTAAGCTTTGCTTTTTAGACGTTTCAGGACTCACCGTACACTTCTCCAGAGTGGCTGTTGACAATTTACATCCCGCCCATCAGTGTAGCAATGCTCCCATTTCTCCATGGCCTGTCCTGCGTTTCTGGTTTTGACACTTTTTTCAGCATGGCCCTTTTGACCGATGGGAAGCGAGACATCTTTGTAGCGCTGATTTGCCTTTCCAGGTTGCTTGGTTGGCCAAAAAGGGCGTATGCGTTTTTTCCTGAATATATTCAGGAAAAAACGCATACGCCCTTTTTGGCCAAGGGCATCATTGTCAACGTTTTGCCGCTTTTCATGTGCTTTAAAGGCGATTCGAATCTACCTCCTGAAATCTGTTTCCTGCAATTCTGCCTTGATTTCAAATCCTCTTCTTTGCCTTCCCTCAATATATTTGTGGATGAGAG
This sequence comes from Balaenoptera borealis, assembly GCF_965194805.1. Classification (NCBI taxonomy): domain Eukaryota; kingdom Metazoa; phylum Chordata; class Mammalia; order Artiodactyla; family Balaenopteridae; genus Balaenoptera; species Balaenoptera borealis. The sequence goes on from NC_138878.1 coordinate 70,044,934, forward strand.
TTATCATTTATAAGTCTGCAGGTTTGTGAATTGCAGTGCCCTGAACCTCCATTTTACACCTCGCTTTTTAGGGAGCTGGCCGCAAAAGCGCAGGATGGCTTCAGGCCCTGTTCTGGTTCCGGGGGGCAGGCTGAGCCTGTGGTTAATTCTTCTTCCTGATAGGAAAATAGAGTGACCTGTGCCTGTCCCAACACCAAGAGCTAGTCTCTCATTGGTTCCACGTCTTCCTGTTCATCCTCAGGACAAATTGCAACCTGTACGGAACAGGAGGTTAAAGGTGATGATGCTCCAAGGAGGGAGATTGCTAGTAAAGTGGCTGGAATGGCGAACCCGAGCACAAGGAGATGAGAAATGAGGTGCGTTTTAGAAACCTTTCCCCATCACACGGTGTACCATCTTCTGGGTTTCTCATGCATGTTTTCGATGTAGGAAGATGCCCTTGAACCTGGAGATTTGGGACCCATGCGATGGGTACCACGCAGTATTAGTTGAAAGGGTCTGCGTTTGCTCACCCAACCTCACCAAACCTCTCAGCCCCAAGAGTGTCCACCCTTATGTCTCATCCAGCTGTGGGTCTAGATATGGTCAATCCAGGTTGCATCACAGCCCGTGAACGCATTGTGTAAGTATTTCTATCTCTTTCACTGTCTTTGTTTCATGGGTTTTTCCAAGTAATTTATTTTTATACTGGGGTTTAGCTGCTTTTCACTGCTGTGTTTATGCCGCTTTACACCCACTTGACACACTAACAGTGAGATATCAATACATAAGTTTTAAGATTATTACTAGTCAGATATATTCTTGTGCGGTGAATAGGGCGTGTTGAGTCCAGTTCTCTGAGCAAGGAGTAGGTCTTGTCTATTACATATTGGGTTTATGGAACGGTATCTGAGCTAATTTGAAACCCTTGTTTTATGTATCACCCCACCTCACCTTTCCCGTTAAGCAGCCATAGTGTGTTTTCTGCATGTGTGACTCTGTTCTGTTTTGTAATTCAGTTCAAGTGTAACGGTTTTTACAGTCCCTCTATAAGTGATACCTTATGAGAAGTGTCCTTTTCTGTGTGACTTATTTCACTTAGAATCGTCGTACCTAAATCCACTCATCATGCTGCTACTAGCCTTATGACATTGATTTCATGGCTGAGTGATATTCCATTGTACATAAGAACCACAACTTCTTTATCCATTTTTCTCTTTCCTGGGATATTGAAGGTGGAATGAAGTGGAGGTCCTTGTCAACAGAGCAGCCCTAAACTTTGGGGTGCTTGTGTCTTGCTGATTTTTCATTTTCCCAATTTATAACCCCATGAGTGGAAGTGCCCTATGCTCTCTAAGCTTTGTTTTTTAGAAGTTTCAGGACTCACCGTACGCTTCTCCAGAGTGGCTGTTGGCAATTTACATCCCGCCCATCAGTGTAGCAAGGCTCCCATTTCTCCATGGCCTGTCCTGCATTTCTGGTTTTGACACTTTTTTCAGCATGGCCTTTTTAACCGATGGGAAGCGAGACATCTTTGTAGCGCTGATTTGTCTTTCCAGGTTACTTGGTTGGCCAAAAAGGGCGTATGCGTTTTTTCCTGAATATATTCAGGAAAAAACGCATACGCCCTTTTTGGCCAAGGGCATCATTGTCAACGTTTTGCCGCTTTTCATGTGCTTTAAAGGCGATTCGAATCTACCTCCTGAAATCTGTTTCCTGCAATTCTGCCTTGATTTCAAATCCTCTTCTTTGCCTTCCCTCAATATATTTGTGGACGAGAGTTATCATTTATAAGTCTGCAGGTTTGTGAATTGCAGTGCCCTGAACCTCCATTTTACAACTCGCTTTTTAGGGAGCTGGCCGCAATAGCACAGGATGGCTTCAGGCCCTGTTCTGGTTCCGGGAGGCAGGCTGAGCCTGTGGTTAATTCTTCTTCCTGATGGGAAAATAGAGTGACCTGTGCCTGTCCCAACACCAAGAGCTAGTCTCTCATTGGTTCCACGTCTTCCCGTTTATCCTCAGGACAAATTGCAACCTGTACGGAACAGGAGGTTAAAGGTGCTGATGCTCCAAGTAGGGAGATTGCTAGTAAAGCGGCTGGAATAGCGAACCCGGGCACAAGGAGATGAGAAATGAGGTGCGTTTTAGAAACCGTTCCACATCACACGGTGTACCATCTTCTGGGTTTCTCATGCATGTTTTCGATGTAGGAAGATGCCCTTGAACCTGGAGATTTGGGACCCATGCGATGGGTACCACGCAGTATTACTTTAAAGGGTCTGCATTTGCTCACCCAACCTCACCAAACCTCTCAGCCGCAACAGTGTCCACCCTTATGTCTCATCCAGCTGTGGGTCTAGATATGGTCAATCCAGGTTGCATCACAGCCCCTGAACGCATTGTGTAAGAATTTCTATCTCTTTCACTGTCTTTGTTTCATGGGTTTTTCAAAGTAATTTATTTTTATAATGGGGTTTAGCTGCTTTTCACTGCTGTGTTTATGCCGCTTTACACCCACTTGACACACTAACAGAGAGATATCAATACATAGGTTTTAAGATTATTACTAGTCAGATATATTCTTGTGCGGTGAATAGGGCGTGTTGAGTCCAGTTCTCTGAGCAAGGAGTAGGTCTTGTCTATTACATATTGGGTTTATGGAACGGTATCTGAGCTAATTTGAAACCCTTGTTTTATGTATCACCCCACCTCACCTTTCCCGTGAAGCAGCCATAGTGTGTTTTCTGCATGTGTGACTCTGTTCTGTTTTGTAATTCAGTTCAAGTGTAACGGTTTTTACATTCCCTCTATAAGTGATACCTTATGAGAAGTGTCCTTTTCTGTGTGACTTATTTCACTTAGAGTCGTCGTACCTAAATCCACTCATCATGCTGCTACTACCCTTATGACAGTGATTTCATGGCTGAGTGATATTCCATTGTACATAAGGACCACAACTTCTTTATCCATTTTTCTCTTTCCTGGGATATTGAAGGTGGAATGAAGTGGAGGTCCTTGTCAACAGAGCAGCCCTAAACTTTGGGGTGCTTGTGTCTTGCTGATTTTTCATTTTCCCAATTTATACCCCCATGAGTGGAAGTGCCCTATGCTCTCTAAGCTTTGCTTTTTAGACGTTTCAGGACTCACCATACGCTTCTGCAGAGTGGCTGTTGACAATTTACATCCCGCCCATCAGTGTAGCAATGCTCCCATTTCTCCATGCCTGTCCTGCGTTTCTGGTTTTGACACTTTTTTCAGCATGGCCCTTTTGACCGATGGGAAGCGAGACATCCTTGTAGCGCTGATTTGCCTTTCCAGGTTGCTTGGTTGGCCAAAAAGGGCGTATGCGTTTTTTCCTGAATATATTCAGGAAAAAACGCATACGCCCTTTTTGGCCAAGGGCATCATTGTCAACGTTTTGCCGCTTTTCATGTGCTTTAAAGGCGATTCGAATCTACCTCCTGAAATCTGTTTCCTGCAATTCTGCCTTGATTTCAAATCCTCTTCTTTGCCTTCCCTCAATATATTTGTGGATGAGAGTTATCATTTATAAGTCTGCAGGTTTGTGAATTGTAGTTCCCTGAACCTCCATTTTACAACTCGCTTTTTAGAGAGCTGGCCGCAATAGCGCATGATGGCCTCAGGCCCTGTTTTGGTTCCGGGTGGGAGGCTGAGCCTGTGGTTAATTTTTCTTCCTGATGGGAAAATAGAGTGACCTGTGCCTGTCCCAACACCAAGAGCTAGTCTCTCATTGGTTCCACGTCTTCCAGTTCATCCTCAGGACAAATTGCAACCTGTACAGAACAGGAGGTTAAAGGTGATGATGCTCCAAGGAGGGAGATTGCTAGTAAAGTGGCTGGAATGGCGAACCCGAGCACAAGGAGATGAGAAATGAGGTGCGTTTTAGAAACCTTTCCCCATCATACGGTGTACCATCTTCTGGGTATCTCATGCATGTTTTCGATGTAGGAAGGTGCCCTTGAACCTGGAGATTTGGGACCCATGCGATGGGTACCACGCAGTATTACTTTAAAGGGTCTGCGTTTGCTCACCCAACCTCACCAAACCTCTCAGCCCCAAGAGTGTCCAACCTTAGGTCTCATCCAGCTGTGGGTCTAGATATGGTCAATCCAGGTTGCATCACAGCCCCTGAACGCATTGTGTAAGAATTTCGCTCTCTTTCACTGTCTTTGTTTCATGGGTTTTTCAAAGTAATTTATTTTTATAATGGGGTTTAGCTGCTTTTCACTGCTGTGTTTATGCCGCTTTACACCCACTTGACACACTAACAGAGAGATATCAATACATAGGTTTTAAGATTATTACTAGTCAGATATATTCTTGTGCGGTGAATAGGGCATGTTGAGTCCAGTTCTCTGAGCAAGGAGTAGGTCTTGTCTATTACATATTGGGTTTATGGAACGGTATCTGAGCTAATTTGAAACCCTTGTTTTATGTATCACCCCACCTCACCTTTCCCGTTAAGCAGCCATAGTGTGTTTTCTGCATGTGTGACTCTGTTCTGTTTTGTAATTCAGTTCAAGTGTAACGGTTTTTACAGTCCCTCTATAAGTGATACCTTATGAGAAGTGTCCTTTTCTGTGTGACTTATTTCACTTAGAATCGTCGTACCTAAATCCACTCATCATGCTGCTACTAGCCTTATGACATTGATTTCATGGCTGAGTGATATTCCATTGTACATAAGGACCACAACTTCTTTATCCATTTTTCTCTTTCCTGGGATATTGAAGGTGGAATGAAGTGGAGGTCCTTGTCAACAGAGCAGCCCTAAACTTTGGGGTGCTTGTGTCTTGCTGATTTTTCATTTTCCCAATTTATACCCCCATGAGTGGAAGTGCCCTATGCTCTCTAAGCTGTGTTTTTTAGATGTTTCAGGACACACCGTACGCTTCTCCAGAGTGGCTGTTGGCAATTTACATCCCGCCCATCAGTGTAGCAAGGCTCCCATTTCTCCATGGCATGTCCTGCATTTCTGGTTTTGACACTTTTTTCAGCATGGCCCTTTTGACCGATGGGAAGCGAGACTTCTTTGTAGCACTGATTTGCCTTTCCAGGTTGCTTGCTTGGCCAAAAATGGCGTATGCGTTTTTTCCTGAATATATTCAGGAAAAAACGCATACGCCCTTTTTGGCCAAGGGCATCATTGTCAACGTTTTGCCGCTTTTCATGTGCTTTAAAGGCGATTCGAATCTACCTCCTGAAATCTGTTTCCTGCAATTCTGCCTTGATTTCAAATCCTCTTCTTTGCCTTCCCTCAATATATTTGTGGACGAGAGTTATCATTTATAAGTCTGCAGTTTTGTGAATTGCAGTGCCCTGAACCTCTATTTTACAACTCGCTTTTTAGGGAGCTGGCCGCAATAGCGCAGGATGGCTTCAGGCCCTGTTCTGGTTCTGGGTGGCAAGCTGAGCCTGTGGTTAATTCTTCTTCCTGATAGGAAAATAGAGTGACCTGTGCCTGTCCCAACACCAAGAGCTAGTCTCTCATTGGTTCCACGTCTTCCCGTTCATCCTCAGGACAAATTGCAACCTGTACGGAACAGGAGGTTAAAGGTGATGATGCTCCAAGGAGGGAGATTGCTAGTAAAGTGGCTGGAATGGCGAACCCGAGCACAAGGAGATGAGAAATGAGGTGCGTTTTAGAAACCTTTCCCCATCACACGGTGTACCATCTTCTGGGTATCTCATGCATGTTTTCGATGTAGGAAGGTGCCCTTGAACCTGGAGATTTGGGACCCATGCGATGGGTACCACGCAGTATTACTTTAAAGGGTCTGCGTTTGCTCACCCAACCTCACCAAACCTCTCAGCCGCAACAGTGTCCACCCTTATGTCTCATCCAGCTGTGGGTCTAGATATGGTCAATCCAGGTTGCATCACAGCCCCTGAACGCATTGTGTAAGAATTTCGCTCTCTTTCACTGTCTTTGTTTCATGGGTTTTTCAAAGTAATTTATTTTTATAATGGGGTTTAGCTGCTTTTCACTGCTGTGTTTATGCCGCTTTACACCCACTTGACACACTAACAGAGAGATATCAATACATAGGTTTTAAGATTATTACTAGTCAGATATATTCTTGTGCGGTGAATAGGGCATGTTGAGTCCAGTTCTCTGAGCAAGGAGTAGGTCTTGTCTATTACATATTGGGTTTATGGAATGGTATCTGAGCTAATTTGAAAACCTTGTTTTATGTATCACCCCACCTCACCTTTCCCGTGAAGCAGCCATAGTGTGTTTTCTGCATGTGTGACTCTGTTCTGTTTTGTAATTCAGTTCAAGTGTAACGGTTTTTACATTCCCTCTATAAGTGATACCTTATGAGAAGTGTCCTTTTCTGTGTGACTTATTTCACTTAGAATCGTCGTACCTAAATCCACTCATCATGCTGCTACTAGCCTTATGACATTGATTTCATGGCTGAGTGATATTCCATTGTACATAAGGACCACAACTTCTTTATCCATTTTTCTCTTTCCTGGGATATTGAAGGTGGAATGAAGTGGAGGTCCTTGTCAACAGAGCAGCCCTAAACTTTGGGGTGCTTGTGTCTTGCTGATTTTTCATTTTCCCAATTTATAACCCCATGAGTGGAAGTGCCCTATGCTCTCTAAGCTTTGTTTTTTAGATGTTTCAGGACTCACCGTACGCTTCTCCAGAGTGGCTGTTGGCAATTTACATCCCGCCCATCAGTGTAGCAAGGCTCCCATTTCTCCATGGCCTGTCCTGCATTTCTGGTTTTGACACTTTTTTCAGCATGGCCTTTTTAACCGATGGGAAGCGAGACATCTTTGTAGCGCTGATTTGCCTTTCCAGGTTGCTTGGTTGGCCAAAAAGGGCGTATGCGTTTTTTCCTGAATATATTCAGCAAAAAACGCATACGCCCTTTTTGGCCAAGGGCATCATTGTCAACGTTTTGCCGCTTTTCATGTGCTTTAAAGGCGATTCGAATCTACCTCCTGAAATCTGTTTCCTGCAATTCTGCCTTGATTTCAAATCCTCTTCTTTGCCTTCCCTCAATATATTTGTGGACGAGAGTTATCATTTATAAGTCTGCAGGTTTGTGAATTGCAGTGCCCTGAACCTCCATTTTACAACTCGCTTTTTAGGGAGCTGGCCGCAATAGCACAGGATGGCTTCAGGCCCTGTTCTGGTTCCGGGAGGCAGGCTGAGCCTGTGGTTAATTCTTCTTCCTGATGGGAAAATAGAGTGACCTGTGCCTGTCCCAACACCAAGAGCTAGTCTCTCATTGGTTCCACGTCTTCCCGTTAATCCTTAGGACAAATTGCAACCTGTACGGAACAGGAGGTTAAAGGTGCTGATGCTCCAAGTAGGGAGATTGCTAGTAAAGCGGCTGGAATAGCGAACCCGGGCACAAGGAGATGAGAAATGAGGTGCGTTTTAGAAACCGTTCCACATCACACGGTGTACCATCTTCTGGGTTTCTCATGCATGTTTTCGATGTAGGAAGATGCCCTTGAACCTGGAGATTTGGGACCCATGCGATGGGTACCACGCAGTATTACTTTAAAGGGTCTGCGTTTGCTCACCCAACCTCACCAAGCCTCTCAGCCGCAACAGTGTCCACCCTTATGTCTCATCCAGCTGTGGGTCTAGATATGGTCAATCCAGGTTGCATCACAGCCCCTGAACGCATTGTGTAAGAATTTCTCTCTCTTTCACTGTCTTTGTTTCATGGGTTTTTCAAAGTAATTTATTTTTATAATGGGGTTTAGCTGCTTTTCACTGCTGTGTTTATGGCGCTTTTTACCCACTTGACACACTAACAGAGAGATATCAATACATAGGTTTTAAGATTATTACTAGTCAGATATATTCTTGTGCGGTGAATAGGGCGTGTTGAGTCCAGTTCTCTGAGCAAGGAGTAGGTCTTGTCTATTACATATTGGGTTTATGGAACGGTATCTGAGCTAATTTGAAACCCTTGTTTTATGTATCACCCCACCTCACCTTTCCCGTTAAGCAGCCATAGTGTGTTTTCTGCATGTGTGACTCTGTTCTGTTTTGTAATTCAGTTCAAGTGTAACGGTTTTTACATTCCCTCTATAAGTGATACCTTATGAGAAGTGTCCTTTTCTGTGTGACTTATTTCACTTAGAGTCGTCATACCTAAATCCACTCATCATGCTGCTACTAGCCTTATGACATTGATTTCACGGCTGAGTGATATTCCATTGTACATAAGGACCACAACTTCTTTATCCATTTTTCTCTTTCCTGGGATATTGAAGGTGGAATGAAGTGGAGGTCCTTGTCAACAGAGCAGCCCTAAACTTTGGGGTGCTTGTGTCTTGCTGATTTTTCATTTTCCCAATTTATACACCCATGAGTGGAAGTGCCCTATGCTCTCTAAGCTTTGCTTTTTAGACGTTTCAGGACTCACCGTACACTTCTCCAGAGTGGCTGTTGACAATTTACATCCCGCCCATCAGTGTAGCAATGCTCCCATTTCTCCATGGCCTGTCCTGCGTTTCTGGTTTTGACACTTTTTTCAGCATGGCCCTTTTGACCGATGGGAAGCGAGACATCTTTGTAGCGCTGATTTGCCTTTCCAGGTTGCTTGGTTGGCCAAAAAGGGCGTATGCGTTTTTTCCTGAATATATTCAGGAAAAAACGCATACGCCCTTTTTGGCCAAGGGCATCATTGTCAACGTTTTGCCGCTTTTCATGTGCTTTAAAGGCGATTCGAATCTACCTCCTGAAATCTGTTTCCTGCAATTCTGCCTTGATTTCAAATCCTCTTCTTTGCCTTCCCTCAATATATTTGTGGATGAGAGTTATCATTTATAAGTCTGCAGGTTTGTGAATTGCAGTGCCCTGAACCTCCATTTTACAACTCGCTTTTTAGGGAGCTGGCCGCAAAAGCGCAGGATGGCTTCAGGCCCTGTTCTGGTTCCGGGGGGCAGGCTGAGCCTGTGGTTAATTCTTCTTCCTGATAGGAAAATAGAGTGACCTGTGCCTGTCCCAACACCAAGAGCTAGTCTCTCATTGGTTCCACGTCTTCCCGTTCATCCTCAGGACAAATTGCAACCTGTACGGAACAGGAGGTTAAAGGTGATGATGCTCCAAGGAGGGAGATTGCTAGTAAAGTGGCTGGAATGGCGAACCCGAGCACAAGGAGATTAGAAATGAGGTGCGTTTTAGAAACCTTTCCCCATCACACGGTGTACCATCTTCTGGGTTTCTCATGCATGTTTTCGATGTAGGAAGATGCCCTTGAACCTGGAGATTTGGGACCCATGCGATGGGTACCACGCAGTATTAGTTGAAAGGGTCTGCGTTTGCTCACCCAACCTCACCAAACCTCTCAGCCCCAAGAGTGTCCACCCTTATGTCTCATCCAGCTGTGGGTCTAGATATGGTCAATCCAGGTTGCATCACAGCCCGTGAACGCATTGTGTAAGTATTTCTATCTCTTTCACTGTCTTTGTTTCATGGGTTTTTCAAAGTAATTTATTTTTATAATGGGGTTTAGCTGCTTTTCACTGCTGTGTTTATGCCGCTTTACACCCACTTGACACACTAACAGAGAGATATCAATACATAGGTTTTAAGATTATTACTAGTCAGATATATTCTTGTGCGGTGAATAGGGCGTGTTGAGTCCAGTTCTCTGAGCAAGGAGTAGGTCTTGTCTATTACATATTGGGTTTATGGAACGGTATCTGAGCTAATTTGAAACCCTTGTTTTATGTATCACCCCACCTCACCTTTCCCGTTAAGCAGCCATAGTGTGTTTTCTGCATGTGTGACTCTGTTCTGTTTTGTAATTCAGTTCAAGTGTAACGGTTTTTACATTCCCTCTATAAGTGATACCTTATGAGAAGTGTCCTTTTCTGTGTGACTTATTTCACTTAGAATTGTCGTACCTAAATCCACTCATCATGCTGCTACTAGCCTTAGGACATTGATTTCATGGCTGAGTGATATTCCATTGTACATAAGGACCACAACTTCTTTATCCATTTTTCTCTTTCCTGGGATATTGAAGGTGGAATGAAGTGGAGGTCCTTGTCAACAGAGCAGCCCTAAACTTTGGGGTGCTTGTGTCTTGCTGATTTTTAATTTTCCCAATTTATACCCCCATGAGTGGAAGTGCCCTATGCTCTCTAAGCTGTGTTTTTTAGATGTTTCAGGACACACCGTACGCTTCTCCAGAGTGGCTGTTGGCAATTTACATCCCGCCCATCAGTGTAGCAAGGCTCCCATTTCTCCATGGCATGTCCTGCATTTCTGGTTTTGACAGTTTTTTCAGCATGGCCCTTTTGACCGATGGGAAGCGAGACTTCTTTGTAGCACTGATTTGCCTTTCCAGGTTGCTTGCTTGGCCAAAAAGGGCGTATGCGTTTTTTCCTGAATATATTCAGGAAAAAACGCATACGCCCTTTTTGGCCAAGGGCATCATTGTCAACGTTTTGCCGCTTTTCATGTGCTTTAAAGGCGATTCGAATCTACCTCCTGAAATCTGTTTCCTGCAATTCTGCCTTGATTTCAAATCCTCTTCTTTGCCTTCCCTCAATATATTTGTGGACGAGAGTTATCATTTATAAGTCTTCAGTTTTGTGAATTGCAGTGCCCTGAACCTCCATTTTACAACTCGCTTTTTAGGGAGCTGGCCGCAATAGCGCAGGATGGCTTCAGGCCCTGTTCTGGTTCCGGGTGGCAGGCTGAGCCTGTGGTTAATTCTTCTTCCTGATAGGAAAATAGAGTGACCTGTGCCTGTCCCAACACCAAGAGCTAGTCTCTCATTGGTTCCACGTCTTCCCGTTCATCCTCAGGACAAATTGCAACCTGTACGGAACAGGAGGTTAAAGGTGATGATGCTCCAAGGAGGGAGATTGCTAGTAAAGTGGCTGGAATGGCGAACCCGAGCACAAGGAGATGAGAAATGAGGTGCGTTTTAGAAACCTTTCCACATCACACGGTGTACCATCTTCTGGGTATCTCATGCATGTTTTCGATGTAGGAAGGTGCCCTTGAACCTGGAGATTTGGGACCCATGCGATGGGTACCACGCAGTATTACTTTAAAGGGTCTGCGTTTGCTCACCCAACCTCACCAAACCTCTCAGCCCCAAGAGTGTCCACCCTTATGTCTCATCCAGCTGTGGGTCTAGATATGGTCAATCCAGGTTGCATCACAGCCCCTGAACGCATTGTGTAAGAATTTCGCTCTCTTTCACTGTCTTTGTTTCATGGGTTTTTCAAAGTAATTTATTTTTATAATGGGGTTTAGCTGCTTTTCACTGCTGTGTTTATGCCGCTTTACACCCACTTGACACACTAACAGAGAGATATCAATACATAGGTTTTAAGATTATTACTAGTCAGATATATTCTTGTGCGGTGAATAGGGCGTGTTGAGTCCAGTTCTCTGAGCAAGGAGTAGGTCTTGTCTATTACATATTGGGTTTATGGAACGGTATCTGAGCTAATTTGAAACCCTTGTTTTATGTATCACCCCACCTCACCTTTCCCGTGAAGCAGCCATAGTGTGTTTTCTGCATGTGTGACTCTGTTCTGTTTTGTAATTCAGTTCAAGTGTAACGGTTTTTACATTCCCTCTATAAGTGATACCTTATGAGAAGTGTCCTTTTCTGTGTGACTTATTTCACTTAGAGTCGTCGTACCTAAATCCACTCATCATGCTGCTACTACCCTTATGACAGTGATTTCATGGCTGAGTGATATTCCATTGTACATAAGGACCACAACTTCTTTATCCATTTTTCTCTTTCCTGGGATATTGAAGGTGGAATGAAGTGGAGGTCCTTGTCAACAGAGCAGCCCTAAACTTTGGGGTGCTTGTGTCTTGCTGATTTTTCATTTTCCCAATTTATACCCCCATGAGTGGAAGTGCCCTATGCTCTCTAAGCTTTGCTTTTTAGACGTTTCAGGAATCACCGTACGCTTCTGCAGAGTGGCTGTTGACAATTTACATCCCGCCCATCAGTGTAGCAATGCTCCCATTTCTCCATGGCCTGTCCTGCGTTTCTGGTTTTGACACTTTTTTCAGCATGGCCCTTTTGACCAATGGAAGCGAGACATCTTTGTAGCGCTGATTTGCCTTTCCAGGTTGCTTGGTTGGCCAAAAAGGGCGTATGCGTTTTTTCCTGAATATATTCAGCAAAAAACGCATACGCCCTTTTTGGCCAAGGGCATCATTGTCAACGTTTTGCCGCTTTTCATGTGCTTTAAAGGCGATTCGAATCTACCTCCTGAAATCTGTTTCCTGCAATTCTGCCTTGATTTCAAATCCTCTTCTTTGCCTTCCCTCAATATATTTGTGGATGAGAGTTATCATTTATAAGTCTGCAGGTTTGTGAATTGTAGTTCCCTGAACCTCCATTTTACAACTCGCTTTTTAGAGAGCTGGCCGCAATAGCGCATGATGGCCTCAGGCCCTGTTTTGGTTCCGGGTGGGAGGCTGAGCCTGTGGTTAATTTTTCTTCCTGATGGGAAAATAGAGTGACCTGTGCCTGTCCCAACACCAAGAGCTAGTCTCTCATTGGTTCCACGTCTTCCAGTTCATCCTCAGGACAAATTGCAACCTGTACAGAACAGGAGGTTAAAGGTGCGGATGCTCCAAGTAGGGAGATTGCTAGTAAAGCGGCTGGAATAGCGAACCCGGCCACAAGGAGATGAGAAATGAGGTGCGTTTTAGAAACCTTTCCACATCACACGGTGTACCATCTTCTGGGTTTCTCATGCATGTTTTCGATGTAGGAAGATGCCCTTGAACCTGGAGATTTGTGACCCATGCGATGGGTACCATGCAGTATTACTGTAAAGGGTCTGCGTTTGCTCACCCAACCTCACCAAACCTCTCAGCCCCAAGAGTGTCCACCCTTATGTCTCATCCAGCTGTGGGTCTAGATATGGTCAATCCAGGTTGGATCACAGCCCCTGAACGAATTGTGTAAGAATTTCGCTCTCTTTCACTGTCTTTGTTTCATGGTTTATTCAAAGTAATTTATTTTTATAATGGGGTTTAGCTGCTTTTCACTTCTGTGTTTATGCCGCTTTACACCCACTTGACACACTAACAGAGAGATATCTATACATAGGTTTTAAGATTATTACTAGCCAGATATATTCTTGTGCGGTGAATAGGGCGTGTTGAGTCCAGTTCTCTGAGCAAGGAGTAGGTCTTGTCTATTACATATTGGTTTTATGGAACGGTATCTGAGCTAATTTGAAACCCTTGTTTTATGTATCACCCCACCTCACCTTTCCCGTGAAGCAGCCATAGTGTGTTTTCTGCATGTGTGACTCTGTTCTGTTTTGTAATTCAGTTCAAGTGTAACGGTTTTTACATTCCCTCTATCAGTGATACCTTATGAGAAGTGTCCTTTTCTGTGTGACTTATTTCACTTAGAATCGTCGTACCTAAATCCACTCATCATGCTGCTACTAGCCTTATGACATTGATTTCATGGCTGAGTGATATTCCTTTGTACATAAGGACCACAACTTCTTTATCCATTTTTCTCTTTCCTGGGATATTGAAGGTGGAATGAAGTGGAGGTCCTTGTCAACAGAGCAGCCCTAAACTTTGCGGTGCTTGTGTCTTGCTGATTTTTCATTTTCCCAATTTATACCCCCATGAGTGGAAGTGCCCTATGCTCTCTAAGCTTTGCTTTTTAGACGTTTCAGGACTCACCGTACACTTCTCCAGAGTGGCTGTTGACAATTTACATCCCGCCCATCAGTGTAGCAAGGCTCCCATTTCTCCATGTCCTGTCCTGCATTTCTGGTGTTGACACTTTTTTCAGCATGGCCCTTTTGACCGATGGGAAGCGAGACATCTTTGTAGCGCTGATTTGCCTTTCCAGGTTGCTTGGTTGGCCAAAAAGGGCGTATGCGTTTTTTCCTGAATATATTCAGCAAAAAACGCATACGCCCTTTTTGGCCAAGGGCATCATTGTCAACGTTTTGCCGCTTTTCATGTGCTTTAAAGGCGATTCGAATCTACCTCCTGAAATCTGTTTCCTGCAATTCTGCCTTGATTTCAAATCCTCTTCTTTGCCTTCCCTCAATATATTTGTGGACGAGAGTTATCATTTATAACTCTGCAGGTTTGTGAATTGCAGTGCCCTGAACCTCCATTTTACAACTCGCTTTTTAGGGAGCTGGCCGCAAAAGCGCAGGATGCCTTCAGGCCCTGTTCTGGTTCCAGGGGCAGGCTGAGCCTGTGGTTAATTCTTCTTCCTGATGGGAAAATAGAGTGACCTGTGCCTGTCCCAACACCAAGAGCTAGTCTCTCATTGGTTCCACGTCTTCCCGTTCATCCTCAGGACAAATTGCAACCTGTACGGAACAGGAGGTTAAAGGTGATGATGCTCCAAGGAGGGAGATTGCTAGTAAAGTGGCTGGAATGGCGAACCCGAGCACAAGGAGATGAGAAATGAGGTGCGTTTTAGAAACCTTTCCCCATCACACGGTGTACCATCATCTGGGTATCTCATGCATGTTTTCGATGTAGGAAGGTGCCCTTGAACCTGGAGATTTGGGACCCATGCGATGGGTACCACGCAGTATTACTTTAAAGGGTCTGCGTTTGCTCACCCAACCTCACCAAACCTCTCAGCCCCAAGAGTGTCCACCCTTAGGTCTCATCCAGCTGTGGGTCTAGATATGGTCAATCCAGGTTGCATCACAGCCCCTGAACGCATTGTGTAAGAATTTCTCTCTCTTTCACTGTCTTTGTTTCATGGGTTTTTCAAAGTAATTTATTTTTATAATGGGGTTTAGCTGCTTTTCACTGCTGTGTTTATGCCGCTTTACACCCACTTGACACACTAACAGAGAGATATCAATACATAGGTTTTAAGATTATTACTAGTCAGATATATTCTTGTGCGGTGAATAGGGCGTGTTGAGTCCAGTTCTCTGAGCAAGGAGTAGGTCTTGTCTATTACATATTGGGTTTATGGAACGGTATCTGAGCTAATTTGAAACCCTTGTTTTATGTATCACCCCACCTCACCTTTCCCGTTAAGCAGCCATAGTGTGTTTTCTGCATGTGTGACTCTGTTCTGTTTTGTAATTCAGTTCAAGTGTAACGGTTTTTACATTCCCTCTATAAGTGATACCTTATGAGAAGTGTCCTTTTCTGTGTGACTTATTTCAGTTAGAGTCGTCGTACCTAAATCCACTCATCATGCTGCTACTAGCCTTATGACATTGATTTCACGGCTGAGTGATATTCCATTGTACATAAGGACCACAACTTCTTTATCCATTTTTCTCTTTCCTGGGATATTGAAGGTGGAATGAAGTGGAGGTCCTTGTCAACAGAGCAGCCCTAAACTTTGGGGTGCTTGTGTCTTGCTGATTTTTCATTTTCCCAATTTATACCCCCATGAGTGGAAGTGCCCTATGCTCTCTAAGCTTTGCTTTTTAGACGTTTCAGGACTCACCGTACACTTCTCCAGAGTGGCTGTTGACAATTTACATCCCGCCCATCAGTGTAGCAAGGCTCCCATTTCTCCATGGCCTGTCCTGCATTTCTGGTTTTGACACTTTTTTCAGCATGGCCCTTTTGACCGATGGGAAGCGAGACATCTTTGTAGCGCTGATTTGCCTTTCCAGGTTGCTTGGTTGGCCAAAAAGGGCGTATGCGTTTTTTCCTGAATATATTCAGGAAAAAACGCATACGCCCTTTTTGGCCAAGGGCATCATTGTCAACGTTTTGCCGCTTTTCATGTGCTTTAAAGGAGCTTCGAATCTACCTCCTGAAATCTGTTTCCTGCAATTCTGCCTTGACTTCAAATCCTCTTCTTTGCCTTCCCTCAATATATTTGTGGACGAGAGTTATCATTTATAACTCTGCAGGTTTGTGAATTGCAGTGCCGTGAACCTCCATTTTACAACTCGCTTTTTAGGGAGCTGGCCGCAAAAGCGCAGGATGGCTTCAGGCCCTGTTCTGGTTCCGGGGGCAGGCTGAGCCTGTGGTTAATTCTTCTTCCTGATGGGAAAATAGAGTGACCTGTGCCTGTCCCAACACCAAGAGCTAGTCTCTCATTGGTTCCACGTCTTCCAGTTCACCCTCAGGACAAATTGCAACCTGTACGGAACAGGAGGTTAAAGGTGCTGATGCTCCAAGTAGGGAGATTGCTAGTAAAGCGGCTGGAATAGCGAACCCGGCCACAAGGAGATGAGAAATGAGGTGCGTTTTAGAAACCTTTCCACATCACACGGTGTACCATCTTCTGGGTTTCTCATGCATGTTTTCGATGTAGGAAGATGCCCTTGAACCTGGAGATTTGGGACCCATGCGATGGGTACCATGCAGTATTACTGTAAAGGGTCTGCGTTTGCTCACCCAACCTCACCAAACCTCTCAGCCGCAACAGTGTCCACCCTTATGTCTCATCCAGCTGTGGGTCTAGATATGGTCAATCCAGGTTGCATCACAGCCCCTGAACGAATTGTGTAAGAATTTCTCTCTCTTTCCCTGTCTATGTTTCATGGGTTATTCAAAGTAATTTATTTTTATAATGGGGTTTAGCTGCTTTTCACTTCTGTGTTTATGCCGCTTTACACCCACTTGACACACTAACAGAGAGATATCTATACATAGGTTTTAAGATTATTACTAGTCAGATATATTCTTGTGCGGTGAATAGGGCGTGTTGAGTCCAGTTCTCTGAGCAAGGAGTAGGTCTTGTCTATTACATATTGGTTTTATGGAACGGTATCTGAGCTAATTTGAAACCCTTGTTTTATGTATCACCCCACCTCACCTTTCCCGTGAAGCAGCCATAGTGTGTTTTCTGCATGTGTGACTCTGTTCTGTTTTGTAATTCAGTTCAAGTGTAACGGTTTTTACATTCCCTCTATCAGTGATACCTTATGAGAAGTGTCCTTTTCTGTGTGACTTATTTCACTTAGAATCGTCGTACCTAAATCCACTCATCATGCTGCTACTAGCCTTATGACATTGATTTCATGGCTGAGTGATATTCCATTGTACATAAGGACCACAACTTCTTTATCCATTTTTCTCTTTCCTGGGATATTGAAGGTGGAATGAAGTGGAGGTCCTTGTCAACAGAGCAGCCCTAAACTTTGGGGTGCTTGTGTCTTGCTGATTTTTAATTTTCCCAATTTATACCCCCATGAGTGGAAGTGCCCTATGCTCTCTAAGCTTTGCTTTTTAGACGTTTCAGGACTCACCGTACGCTTCTCCACAGTGGCTGTTGACAATTTACATCCCGCCCATCAGTGTAGCAAGGCTCCCATTTCTCCATGGCCTGTCCTGCATTTCTGGTTTTGACACTTTTTTCAGCATGGCCCTTTTGACCGATGGAAAGCGAGACATCTTTGTAGCGCTGATTTGCCTTTCCAGGTTGCTTGGTTGGCCAAAAAGGGCGTATGCGTTTTTTCCTGAATATATTCAGGAAAAAACGCATACGCCCTTTTTGGCCAAGGGCATCATTGTCAACGTTTTGCCACTTTTCATGTGCTTTAAAGGCGATTCGAATCTACCTCCTGAAATCTGTTTCCTGCAATTCTGCCTTGATTTCAAATCCTCTTCTTTGCCTTCCCTCAATATATTTGTGGACGAGAGTTATCATTTATAACTCTGCAGGTTTGTGAATTGCAGTGCCCTGAACCTCCATTTTACAACTCGCGTTTTTGGGAGATGGCCGCAAAAGCGCAGGATGGCTTCAGGCCCTGTTCTTGTTCCGGGGGGCAGGCTGAGCCTGTGGTTAATTCTTCTTCCTGATGGGAAAATAGAGTGACCTGTGCCTGTCCCAACACCAAGAGATAGTCTCTCATTGGTTTCACGTCTTCCCGTTCATCCTCAGGACAAATTGCAACCTGTACGGAAGAGGAGGTTAAAGGTGATGATGCTCCAAGGAGGGAGATTGCTAGTAAAGTGGCTGGAATGGCGAACCCGAGCACAAGGAGATGAGAAATGAGGTGCGTTTTAGAAACCTTTCCCCATCACACGGTGTACCATCTTCTGGGTTTCTCATGCATGTTTTCGATGTAGGAAGATGCCCTTGAACCTGGAGATTTGGGACCCATGCGATGGGTACCACGCAGTATTACTTTAAAGGGGCTGCGTTTGCTCACCCAACCTCACCAAACCTCTCAGCCGCAACAGTGTCCACCCTTATGTCTCATCCAGCTGTGGGTCTAGATATGGTCAATCCAGGTTGCATCACAGCCCCTGAACGAATTGTGTAAGAATTTCGCTCTCTTTCACTGTCTTTGTTTCATGGGTTATTCAAAGTAATTTATTTTTATAATGGGGTTTAGCTGCTTTTCACTTCTGTGTTTATGCCGCTTTACACCCACTTGACACACTAACAGAGAGATATCTATACATAGGTTTTAAGATTATTACTAGTCAGATATATTCTTGTGCGGTGAATAGGGCGTGTTGAGTCCAGTTCTCTGAGCAAGGAGTAGGTCTTGTCTATTACATATTGGTTTTATGGAACGGTATCTGAGCTAATTTGAAACCCTTGTTTTATGTATCACCCCACCTCACCTTTCCCGTGAAGCAGCCATAGTGTGTTTTCTGCATGTGTGACTCTGTTCTGTTTTGTAATTCAGTTCAAGTGTAACGGTTTTTACATTCCCTCTATCAGTGATACCTTATGAGAAGTGTCCTTTTCTGTGTGACTTATTTCACTTAGAATCGTCGTACCTAAATCCACTCATCATGCTGCTACTAGCCTTATGACATTGAGTTCATGGCTGAGTGATATTCCATTGTACATAAGGACCACAACTTCTTTATCCATTTTTCTCTTTCCTGGGATATTGAAGGTGGAATGAAGTGGAGGTCCTTGTCAACAGAGCAGCCCTAAACTTTGGGGTGCTTGTGTCTTGCTGATTTTTAATTTTCCCAATTTATACCCCCATGAGTGGAAGTGCCCTATGCTCTCTAAGCTTTGCTTTTTAGACGTTTCAGGACTCACCGTACGCTTCTCCAGAGTGGCTGTTGACAATTTACATCCCGCCCATCAGTGTAGCAAGGCTCCCTTTTCTCCATGGCCTGTCCTGCATTTCTGGTTTTGACACTTTTTTCAGCATGGCCCTTTTGACCGATGGGAAGCGAGACATCTTTGTAGCGCTGATTTGCCTTTCCAGGTTGCTTGGTTGGCCAAAAAGGGCGTATGCGTTTTTTCCTGAATATATTCAGGAAAAAACGCATACGCCCTTTTTGGCCAAGGGCATCATTGTCAACGTTTTGCCGCTTTTCATGTGCTTTAATGGCGATTCGAATCTACCTCCTGAAATCTGTTTCCTGCAATTCTGCCTTGATTTCAAATCCTCTTCGTTGCCTTCCCTCAATATATTTGTGGACGAGAGTTATCATTTATAACTCTGCAGGTTTGTGAATTGCAGTGCCCTGAACCTCCATTTTACAACTCGCTTTTTAGGGAGCTGGCCGCAAATGCGCAGGATGCCTTCAGGCCCTGTTCTGGTTCCAGGGGCAGGCTGAGCCTGTGGTTAATTCTTCTTCCTGATGGGAAAATAGAGTGACCTGTGCCTGTCCCAACACCAAGAGCTAGTCTCTCATTGGTTCCACGTCTTCCCGTTCACCCTCAGGACAAATTGCAACCTGTACGGAGCAGGAGGTTAAAGGTGCTGATGCTCCAAGTATGGAGATTGCTAGTAAAGCGGCTGGAATAGCGAACCCGGGCACAAGGAGATGAGAAATGAGGTGCGTTTTAGAAACCTTTTCACATCACACGGTGTACCATCTTCTGGGTTTCTCATGCATATTTTCGATGTAGGAAGATGCCCTTGAACCTGGAGATTTGGGACCCATGCGATGGGTACCACGCAGTATTACTTGAAAGGGTCTGCGTTTGCTCACCCAACCTCACCAAACCTCTCAGCCCCAAGAGTGTCCACCCTTATGTCTCATCCAGCTGTGGGTCTAGATATGGTCAATCCAGGTTGCATCACAGCCCGTGAACGCATTGTGTAAGAATTTCTATCTCTTTCACTGTCTTTGTTTCATGGGTTTTTCAAAGTAATTTATTTTTATAATGGGGTTTAGCTGCTTTTCACTGCTGTGTTTATGCCGCTTTACACCCACTTGACACACTAACAGAGAGATATCAATACATAGGTTTTAAGATTATTACTAGTCAGATATATTCTTGTGCGGTGAATAGGGCATGTTGAGTCCAGTTCTCTGAGCAAGGAGTAGGTCTTGTCTATTACATATTGGGTTTATGGAACGGTATCTGAGCTAATTTGAAACCCTTGTTTTATGTATCACCCCACCTCACCTTTCCCGTTAAGCAGCCATAGTGTGTTTTCTGCATGTGTGACTCTGTTCTGTTTTGTAATTCAGTTCAAGTGTAACGGTTTTTACAGTCCCTCTATAAGTGATACCTTATGAGAAGTGTCCTTTTCTGTGTGACTTATTTCACTTAGAATCGTCGTACCTAAATCCACTCATCATGCTGCTACTAGCCTTATGACATTGATTTCATGGCTGAGTGATATTCCATTGTACATAAGGACCACAACTTCTTTATCCATTTTTCTCTTTCCTGGGATATTGAAGGTGGAATGAAGTGGAGGTCCTTGTCAACAGAGCAGCCCTAAACTTTGGGGTGCTTGTGTCTTGCTGATTTTTCATTTTCCCAATTTATACCCCCATGAGTGGAAGTGCCCTATGCTCTCTAAGCTGTGTTTTTTAGATGTTTCAGGACACACCGTACGCTTCTCCAGAGTGGCTGTTGGCAATTTACATCCCGCCCATCAGTGTAGCAAGGCTCCCATTTCTCCATGGCATGTCCTGCATTTCTGGTTTTGACACTTTTTTCAGCATGGCCCTTTTGACCGATGGGAAGCGAGACTTCTTTGTAGCACTGATTTGCCTTTCCAGGTTGCTTGCTTGGCCAAAAATGGCGTATGCGTTTTTTCCTGAATATATTCAGGAAAAAACGCATACGCCCTTTTTGGCCAAGGGCATCATTGTCAACGTTTTGCCGCTTTTCATGTGCTTTAAAGGCGATTCGAATCTACCTCCTGAAATCTGTTTCCTGCAATTCTGCCTTGATTTCAAATCCTCTTCTTTGCCTTCCCTCAATATATTTGTGGACGAGAGTTATCATTTATAAGTCTGCAGTTTTGTGAATTGCAGTGCCCTGAACCTCTATTTTACAACTCGCTTTTTAGGGAGCTGGCCGCAATAGCGCAGGATGGCTTCAGGCCCTGTTCTGGTTCCGGGTGGCAAGCTGAGCCTGTGGTTAATTCTTCTTCCTGATAGGAAAATAGAGTGACCTGTGCCTGTCCCAACACCAAGAGCTAGTCTCTCATTGGTTCCACGTCTTCCCGTTCATCCTCAGGACAAATTGCAACCTGTACGGAACAGGAGGTTAAAGGTGATGATGCTCCAAGGAGGGAGATTGCTAGTAAAGTGGCTGGAATGGCGAACCCGAGCACAAGGAGATGAGAAATGAGGTGCGTTTTAGAAACCTTTCCCCATCACACGGTGTACCATCTTCTGGGTATCTCATGCATGTTTTCGATGTAGGAAGGTGCCCTTGAACCTGGAGATTTGGGACCCATGCGATGGGTACCACGCAGTATTACTTTAAAGGGTCTGCGTTTGCTCACCCAACCTCACCAAACCTCTCAGCCGCAACAGTGTCCACCCTTATGTCTCATCCAGCTGTGGGTCTAGATATGGTCAATCCAGGTTGCATCACAGCCCCTGAACGCATTGTGTAAGAATTTCGCTCTCTTTCACTGTCTTTGTTTCATGGGTTTTTCAAAGTAATTTATTTTTATAATGGGGTTTAGCTGCTTTTCACTGCTGTGTTTATGCCGCTTTACACCCACTTGACACACTAACAGAGAGATATCAATACATAGGTTTTAAGATTATTACTAGTCAGATATATTCTTGTGCGGTGAATAGGGCATGTTGAGTCCAGTTCTCTGAGCAAGGAGTAGGTCTTGTCTATTACATATTGGGTTTATGGAATGGTATCTGAGCTAATTTGAAAACCTTGTTTTATGTATCACCCCACCTCACCTTTCCCGTTAAGCAGCCATAGTGTGTTTTCTGCATGTGTGACTCTGTTCTGTTTTGTAATTCAGTTCAAGTGTAACGGTTTTTACATTCCCTCTATAAGTGATACCTTATGAGAAGTGTCCTTTTCTGTGTGACTTATTTCACTTAGAATCGTCGTACCTAAATCCACTCATCATGCTGCTACTAGCCTTATGACATTGATTTCATGGCTGAGTGATATTCCATTGTACATAAGGACCACAACTTCTTTATCCATTTTTCTCTTTCCTGGGATATTGAAGGTGGAATGAAGTGGAGGTCCTTGTCAACAGAGCAGCCCTAAACTTTGGGGTGCTTGTGTCTTGCTGATTTTTCATTTTCCCAATTTATAACCCCATGAGTGGAAGTGCCCTATGCTCTCTAAGCTTTGTTTTTTAGATGTTTCAGGACTCACCGTACGCTTCTCCAGAGTGGCTGTTGGCAATTTACATCCCGCCCATCAGTGTAGCAAGGCTCCCATTTCTCCATGGCCTGTCCTGCATTTCTGGTTTTGACACTTTTTTCAGCATGGCCTTTTTAACCGATGGGAAGCGAGACATCTTTGTAGCGCTGATTTGCCTTTCCAGGTTGCTTGGTTGGCCAAAAAGGGCGTATGCGTTTTTTCCTGAATATATTCAGGAAAAAACGCATACGCCCTTTTTGGCCAAGGGCATCATTGTCAACGTTTTGCCGCTTTTCATGTGCTTTAAAGGCGATTCGAATCTACCTCCTGAAATCTGTTTCCTGCAATTCTGCCTTGATTTCAAATCCTCTTCTTTGCCTTCCCTCAATATATTTGTGGACGAGAGTTATCATTTATAAGTCTGCAGGTTTGTGAATTGCAGTGCCCTGAACCTCCATTTTACAACTCGCTTTTTAGGGAGCTGGCCGCAATAGCACAGGATGGCTTCAGGCCCTGTTCTGGTTCCGGGAGGCAGGCTGAGCCTGTGGTTAATTCTTCTTCCTGATGGGAAAATAGAGTGACCTGTGCCTGTCCCAACACCAAGAGCTAGTCTCTCATTGGTTCCACGTCTTCCCGTTAATCCTTAGGACAAATTGCAACCTGTACGGAACAGGAGGTTAAAGGTGCTGATGCTCCAAGTAGGGAGATTGCTAGTAAAGCGGCTGGAATAGCGAACCCGGGCACAAGGAGATGAGAAATGAGGTGCGTTTTAGAAACCGTTCCACATCACACGGTGTACCATCTTCTGGGTTTCTCATGCATGTTTTCGATGTAGGAAGATGCCCTTGAACCTGGAGATTTGGGACCCATGCGATGGGTACCACGCAGTATTACTTTAAAGGGTCTGCGTTTGCTCACCCAACCTCACCAAGCCTCTCAGCCGCAACAGTGTCCACCCTTATGTCTCATCCAGCTGTGGGTCTAGATATGGTCAATCCAGGTTGCATCACAGCCCGTGAACGCATTGTGTAAGAATTTCTCTCTCTTTCACTGTCTTTGTTTCATGGGTTTTTCAAAGTAATTTATTTTTATAATGGGGTTTAGCTGCTTTTCACTGCTGTGTTTATGGCGCTTTTTACCCACTTGACACACTAACAGAGAGATATCAATACATAGGTTTTAAGATTATTACTAGTCAGATATATTCTTGTGCGGTGAATAGGGCGTGTTGAGTCCAGTTCTCTGAGCAAGGAGTAGGTCTTGTCTATTACATATTGGGTTTATGGAACGGTATCTGAGCTAATTTGAAACCCTTGTTTTATGTATCACCCCACCTCACCTTTCCCGTTAAGCAGCCATAGTGTGTTTTCTGCATGTGTGACTCTGTTCTGTTTTGTAATTCAGTTCAAGTGTAACGGTTTTTACATTCCCTCTATAAGTGATACCTTATGAGAAGTGTCCTTTTCTGTGTGACTTATTTCACTTAGAGTCGTCATACCTAAATCCACTCATCATGCTGCTACTAGCCTTATGACATTGATTTCACGGCTGAGTGATATTCCATTGTACATAAGGACCACAACTTCTTTATCCATTTTTCTCTTTCCTGGGATATTGAAGGTGGAATGAAGTGGAGGTCCTTGTCAACAGAGCAGCCCTAAACTTTGGGGTGCTTGTGTCTTGCTGATTTTTCATTTTCCCAATTTATACACCCATGAGTGGAAGTGCCCTATGCTCTCTAAGCTTTGCTTTTTAGACGTTTCAGGACTCACCGTACACTTCTCCAGAGAGGCTGTTGACAATTTACATCCCGCCCATCAGTGTAGCAATGCTCCCATTTCTCCATGGCCTGTCCTGCGTTTCTGGTTTTGACACTTTTTTCAGCATGGCCCTTTTGACCGATGGGAAGCGAGACATCTTTGTAGCGCTGATTTGCCTTTCCAGGTTGCTTGGTTGGCCAAAAAGGGCGTATGCGTTTTTTCCTGAATATATTCAGGAAAAAACGCATACGCCCTTTTTGGCCAAGGGCATCATTGTCAACGTTTTGCCGCTTTTCATGTGCTTTAAAGGCGATTCGAATCTACCTCCTGAAATCTGTTTCCTGCAATTCTGCCTTGATTTCAAATCCTCTTCTTTGCCTTCCCTCAATATATTTGTGGATGAGAGTTATCATTTATAAGTCTGCAGGTTTGTGAATTGCAGTGCCCTGAACCTCCATTTTACAACTCGCTTTTTAGGGAGCTGGCCGCAAAAGCGCAGGATGGCTTCAGGCCCTGTTCTGGTTCCGGGGGGCAGGCTGAGCCTGTGGTTAATTCTTCTTCCTGATAGGAAAATAGAGTGACCTGTGCCTGTCCCAACACCAAGAGCTAGTCTCTCATTGGTTCCACGTCTTCCCGTTCATCCTCAGGACAAATTGCAACCTGTACGGAACAGGAGGTTAAAGGTGATGATGCTCCAAGGAGGGAGATTGCTAGTAAAGTGGCTGGAATGGCGAACCCGAGCACAAGGAGATTAGAAATGAGGTGCGATTTAGAAACCTTTCCCCATCACACGGTGTACCATCTTCTGGGTTTCTCATGCATGTTTTCGATGTAGGAAGATGCCCTTGAACCTGGAGATTTGGGACCCATGCGATGGGTACCACGCAGTATTAGTTGAAAGGGTCTGCGTTTGCTCACCCAACCTCACCAAACCTCTCAGCCCCAAGAGTGTCCACCCTTATGTCTCATCCAGCTGTGGGTCTAGATATGGTCAATCCAGGTTGCATCACAGCCCGTGAACGCATTGTGTAAGTATTTCTATCTCTTTCACTGTCTTTGTTTCATGGGTTTTTCAAAGTAATTTATTTTTATAATGGGGTTTAGCTGCTTTTCACTGCTGTGTTTATGCCGCTTTACACCCACTTGACACACTAACAGAGAGATATCAATACATAGGTTTTAAGATTATTACTAGTCAGATATATTCTTGTGCGGTGAATAGGGCGTGTTGAGTCCAGTTCTCTGAGCAAGGAGTAGGTCTTGTCTATTACATATTGGGTTTATGGAACGGTATCTGAGCTAATTTGAAACCCTTGTTTTATGTATCACCCCACCTCACCTTTCCCGTTAAGCAGCCATAGTGTGTTTTCTGCATGTGTGACTCTGTTCTGTTTTGTAATTCAGTTCAAGTGTAACGGTTTTTACATTCCCTCTATAAGTGATACCTTATGAGAAGTGTCCTTTTCTGTGTGACTTATTTCACTTAGAATTGTCGTACCTAAATCCACTCATCATGCTGCTACTAGCCTTAGGACATTGATTTCATGGCTGAGTGATATTCCATTGTACATAAGGACCACAACTTCTTTATCCATTTTTCTCTTTCCTGGGATATTGAAGGTGGAATGAAGTGGAGGTCCTTGTCAACAGAGCAGCCCTAAACTTTGGGGTGCTTGTGTCTTGCTGATTTTTCATTTTCCCAATTTATACCCCCATGAGTGGAAGTGCCCTATGCTCTCTAAGCTGTGTTTTTTAGATGTTTCAGGACACACCGTACGCTTCTCCAGAGTGGCTGTTGGCAATTTACATCCCGCCCATCAGTGTAGCAAGGCTCCCATTTCTCCATGGCATGTCCTGCATTTCTGGTTTTGACAGTTTTTTCAGCATGGCCCTTTTGACCGATGGGAAGCGAGACTTCTTTGTAGCACTGATTTGCCTTTCCAGGTTGCTTGCTTGGCCAAAAAGGGCGTATGCGTTTTTTCCTGAATATATTCAGGAAAAAACGCATACGCCCTTTTTGGCCAAGGGCATCATTGTCAACGTTTTGCCGCTTTTCATGTGCTTTAAAGGCGATTCGAATCTACCTCCTGAAATCTGTTTCCTGCAATTCTGCCTTGATTTCAAATCCTCTTCTTTGCCTTCCCTCAATATATTTGTGGACGAGAGTTATCATTTATAAGTCTTCAGTTTTGTGAATTGCAGTGCCCTGAACCTCCATTTTACAACTCGCTTTTTAGGGAGCTGGCCGCAATAGCGCAGGATGGCTTCAGGCCCTGTTCTGGTTCCGGGTGGCAGGCTGAGCCTGTGGTTAATTCTTCTTCCTGATAGGAAAATAGAGTGACCTGTGCCTGTCCCAACACCAAGAGCTAGTCTCTCATTGGTTCCACGTCTTCCCGTTCATCCTCAGGACAAATTGCAACCTGTACGGAACAGGAGGTTAAAGGTGATGATGCTCCAAGGAGGGAGATTGCTAGTAAAGTGGCTGGAATGGCGAACCCGAGCACAAGGAGATGAGAAATGAGGTGCGTTTTAGAAACCTTTCCACATCACACGGTGTACCATCTTCTGGGTATCTCATGCATGTTTTCGATGTAGGAAGGTGCCCTTGAACCTGGAGATTTGGGACCCATGCGATGGGTACCACGCAGTATTACTTTAAAGGGTCTGCGTTTGCTCACCCAACCTCACCAAACCTCTCAGCCCCAAGAGTGTCCACCCTTATGTCTCATCCAGCTGTGGGTCTAGATATGGTCAATCCAGGTTGCATCACAGCCCCTGAACGCATTGTGTAAGAATTTCGCTCTCTTTCACTGTCTTTGTTTCATGGGTTTTTCAAAGTAATTTATTTTTATAATGGGGTTTAGCTGCTTTTCACTGCTGTGTTTATGCCGCTTTACACCCACTTGACACACTAACAGAGAGATATCAATACATAGGTTTTAAGATTATTACTAGTCAGATATATTCTTGTGCGGTGAATAGGGCGTGTTGAGTCCAGTTCTCTGAGCAAGGAGTAGGTCTTGTCTATTACATATTGGGTTTATGGAACGGTATCTGAGCTAATTTGAAACCCTTGTTTTATGTATCACCCCACCTCACCTTTCCCGTGAAGCAGCCATAGTGTGTTTTCTGCATGTGTGACTCTGTTCTGTTTTGTAATTCAGTTCAAGTGTAACGGTTTTTACATTCCCTCTATAAGTGATACCTTATGAGAAGTGTCCTTTTCTGTGTGACTTATTTCACTTAGAGTCGTCGTACCTAAATCCACTCATCATGCTGCTACTACCCTTATGACAGTGATTTCATGGCTGAGTGATATTCCATTGTACATAAGGACCACAACTTCTTTATCCATTTTTCTCTTTCCTGGGATATTGAAGGTGGAATGAAGTGGAGGTCCTTGTCAACAGAGCAGCCCTAAACTTTGGGGTGCTTGTGTCTTGCTGATTTTTCATTTTCCCAATTTATACCCCCATGAGTGGAAGTGCCCTATGCTCTCTAAGCTTTGCTTTTTAGACGTTTCAGGAATCACCGTACGCTTCTGCAGAGTGGCTGTTGACAATTTACATCCCGCCCATCAGTGTAGCAATGCTCCCATTTCTCCATGGCCTGTCCTGCGTTTCTGGTTTTGACACTTTTTTCAGCATGGCCCTTTTGACCGATGGGAAGCGAGACATCTTTGTAGCGCTGATTTGCCTTTCCAGGTTGCTTGGTTGGCCAAAAAGGGCGTATGCGTTTTTTCCTGAATATATTCAGCAAAAAACGCATACGCCCTTTTTGGCCAAGGGCATCATTGTCAACGTTTTGCCGCTTTTCATGTGCTTTAAAGGCGATTCGAATCTACCTCCTGAAATCTGTTTCCTGCAATTCTGCCTTGATTTCAAATCCTCTTCTTTGCCTTCCCTCAATATATTTGTGGATGAGAGTTATCATTTATAAGTCTGCAGGTTTGTGAATTGTAGTTCCCTGAACCTCCATTTTACAACTCGCTTTTTAGAGAGCTGGCCGCAATAGCGCATGATGGCCTCAGGCCCTGTTTTGGTTCCGGGTGGGAGGCTGAGCCTGTGGTTAATTTTTCTTCCTGATGGGAAAATAGAGTGACCTGTGCCTGTCCCAACACCAAGAGCTAGTCTCTCATTGGTTCCACGTCTTCCAGTTCATCCTCAGGACAAATTGCAACCTGTACAGAACAGGAGGTTAAAGGTGCTGATTCTCCAAGTAGGGAGATTGCTAGTAAAGCGGCTGGAATAGCGAACCCGGCCACAAGGAGATGAGAAATGAGGTGCGTTTTAGAAACCTTTCCACATCACACGGTGTACCATCTTCTGGGTTTCTCATGCATGTTTTCGATGTAGGAAGATGCCCTTGAACCTGGAGATTTGTGACCCATGCGATGGGTACCATGCAGTATTACTGTAAAGGGTCTGCGTTTGCTCACCCAACCTCACCAAACCTCTCAGCCCCAAGAGTGTCCACCCTTATGTCTCATCCAGCTGTGGGTCTAGATATGGTCAATCCAGGTTGGATCACAGCCCCTGAACGAATTGTGTAAGAATTTCGCTCTCTTTCACTGTCTTTGTTTCATGGTTTATTCAAAGTAATTTATTTTTATAATGGGGTTTAGCTGCTTTTCACTTCTGTGTTTATGCCGCTTTACACCCACTTGACACACTAACAGAGAGATATCTATACATAGGTTTTAAGATTATTACTAGTCAGATATATTCTTGTGCGGTGAATAGGGCGTGTTGAGTCCAGTTCTCTGAGCAAGGAGTAGGTCTTGTCTATTACATATTGGTTTTATGGAACGGTATCTGAGCTAATTTGAAACCCTTGTTTTATGTATCACCCCACCTCACCTTTCCCGTGAAGCAGCCATAGTGTGTTTTCTGCATGTGTGACTCTGTTCTGTTTTGTAATTCAGTTCAAGTGTAACGGTTTTTACATTCCCTCTATCAGTGATACCTTATGAGAAGTGTCCTTTTCTGTGTGACTTATTTCACTTAGAATCGTCGTACCTAAATCCACTCATCATGCTGCTACTAGCCTTATGACATTGATTTCATGGCTGAGTGATATTCCTTTGTACATAAGGACCACAACTTCTTTATCCATTTTTCTCTTTCCTGGGATATTGAAGGTGGAATGAAGTGGAGGTCCTTGTCAACAGAGCAGCCCTAAACTTTGCGGTGCTTGTGTCTTGCTGATTTTTCATTTTCCCAATTTATACCCCCATGAGTGGAAGTGCCCTATGCTCTCTAAGCTTTGCTTTTTAGACGTTTCAGGACTCACCGTACACTTCTCCAGAGTGGCTGTTGACAATTTACATCCCGCCCATCAGTGTAGCAAGGCTCCCATTTCTCCATGTCCTGTCCTGCATTTCTGGTGTTGACACTTTTTTCAGCATGGCCCTTTTGACCGATGGGAAGCGAGACATCTTTGTAGCGCTGATTTGCCTTTCCAGGTTGCTTGGTTGGCCAAAAAGGGCGTATGCGTTTTTTCCTGAATATATTCAGCAAAAAACGCATACGCCCTTTTTGGCCAAGGGCATCATTGTCAACGTTTTGCCGCTTTTCATGTGCTTTAAAGGCGATTCGAATCTACCTCCTGAAATCTGTTTCCTGCAATTCTGCCTTGATTTCAAATCCTCTTCTTTGCCTTCCCTCAATATATTTGTGGACGAGAGTTATCATTTATAACTCTGCAGGTTTGTGAATTGCAGTGCCCTGAACCTCCATTTTACAACTCGCTTTTTAGGGAGCTGGCCGCAAAAGCGCAGGATGCCTTCAGGCCCTGTTCTGGTTCCAGGGGCAGGCTGAGCCTGTGGTTAATTCTTCTTCCTGATGGGAAAATAGAGTGACCTGTGCCTGTCCCAACACCAAGAGCTAGTCTCTCATTGGTTCCACGTCTTCCCGTTCATCCTCAGGACAAATTGCAACCTGTACGGAACAGGAGGTTAAAGGTGATGATGCTCCAAGGAGGGAGATTGCTAGTAAAGTGGCTGGAATGGCGAACCCGAGCACAAGGAGATGAGAAATGAGGTGCGTTTTAGAAACCTTTCCCCATCACACGGTGTACCATCATCTGGGTATCTCATGCATGTTTTCGATGTAGGAAGGTGCCCTTGAACCTGGAGATTTGGGACCCATGCGATGGGTACCACGCAGTATTACTTTAAAGGGTCTGCGTTTGCTCACCCAACCTCACCAAACCTCTCAGCCCCAAGAGTGTCCACCCTTAGGTCTCATCCAGCTGTGGGTCTAGATATGGTCAATCCAGGTTGCATCACAGCCCCTGAACGCATTGTGTAAGAATTTCTCTCTCTTTCACTGTCTTTGTTTCATGGGTTTTTCAAAGTAATTTATTTTTATAATGGGGTTTAGCTGCTTTTCACTGCTGTGTTTATGCCGCTTTACACCCACTTGACACACTAACAGAGAGATATCAATACATAGGTTTTAAGATTATTACTAGTCAGATATATTCTTGTGCGGTGAATAGGGCGTGTTTAGTCCAGTTCTCTGAGCAAGGAGTAGGTCTTGTCTATTACATATTGGGTTTATGGAACGGTATCTGAGCTAATTTGAAACCCTTGATTTATGTATCACCCCACCTCACCTTTCCCGTTAAGCAGCCATAGTGTGTTTTCTGCATGTGTGACTCTGTTCTGTTTTGTAATTCAGTTCAAGTGTAACGGTTTTTACATTCCCTCTATAAGTGATACCTTATGAGAAGTGTCCTTTTCTGTGTGACTTATTTCAGTTAGAGTCGTCGTACCTAAATCCACTCATCATGCTGCTACTAGCCTTATGACATTGATTTCACGGCTGAGTGATATTCCATTGTACATAAGGACCACAACTTCTTTATCCATTTTTCTCTTTCCTGGGATATTGAAGGTGGAATGAAGTGGAGGTCCTTGTCAACAGAGCAGCCCTAAACTTTGGGGTGCTTGTGTCTTGCTGATTTTTCATTTTCCCAATTTATACCCCCATGAGTGGAAGTGCCCTATGCTCTCTAAGCTTTGCTTTTTAGACGTTTCAGGACTCACCGTACACTTCTCCAGAGTGGCTGTTGACAATTTACATCCCGCCCATCAGTGTAGCAAGGCTCCCATTTCTCCATGGCCTGTCCTGCATTTCTGGTTTTGACACTTTTTTCAGCATGGCCCTTTTGACCGATGGGAAGCGAGACATCTTTGTAGCGCTGATTTGCCTTTCCAGGTTGCTTGGTTGGCCAAAAAGGGCGTATGCGTTTTTTCCTGAATATATTCAGGAAAAAACGCATACGCCCTTTTTGGCCAAGGGCATCATTGTCAACGTTTTGCCGCTTTTCATGTGCTTTAAAGGAGCTTCGAATCTACCTCCTGAAATCTGTTTCCTGCAATTCTGCCTTGACTTCAAATCCTCTTCTTTGCCTTCCCTCAATATATTTGTGGACGAGAGTTATCATTTATAACTCTGCAGGTTTGTGAATTGCAGTGCCGTGAACCTCCATTTTACAACTCGCTTTTTAGGGAGCTGGCCGCAAAAGCGCAGGATGGCTTCAGGCCCTGTTCTGGTTCCGGGGGCAGGCTGAGCCTGTGGTTAATTCTTCTTCCTGATGGGAAAATAGAGTGACCTGTGCCTGTCCCAACACCAAGAGCTAGTCTCTCATTGGTTCCACGTCTTCCAGTTCACCCTCAGGACAAATTGCAACCTGTACGGAACAGGAGGTTAAAGGTGCTGATGCTCCAAGTAGGGAGATTGCTAGTAAAGCGGCTGGAATAGCGAACCCGGCCACAAGGAGATGAGAAATGAGGTGCGTTTTAGAAACCTTTCCACATCACACGGTGTACCATCTTCTGGGTTTCTCATGCATGTTTTCGATGTAGGAAGATGCCCTTGAACCTGGAGATTTGTGACCCATGCGATGGGTACCATGCAGTATTACTGTAAAGGGTCTGCGTTTGCTCACCCAACCTCACCAAACCTCTCAGCCGCAACAGTGTCCACCCTTATGTCTCATCCAGCTGTGGGTCTAGATATGGTCAATCCAGGTTGCATCACAGCCCCTGAACGAATTGTGTAAGAATTTCTCTCTCTTTCCCTGTCTATGTTTCATGGGTTATTCAAAGTAATTTATTTTTATAATGGGGTTTAGCTGCTTTTCACTTCTGTGTTTATGCCGCTTTACACCCACTTGACACACTAACAGAGAGATATCTATACATAGGTTTTAAGATTATTACTAGTCAGATATATTCTTGTGCGGTGAATAGGGCGTGTTGAGTCCAGTTCTCTGAGCAAGGAGTAGGTCTTGTCTATTACATATTGGTTTTATGGAACGGTATCTGAGCTAATTTGAAACCCTTGTTTTATGTATCACCCCACCTCACCTTTCCCGTGAAGCAGCCATAGTGTGTTTTCTGCATGTGTGACTCTGTTCTGTTTTGTAATTCAGTTCAAGTGTAACGGTTTTTACATTCCCTCTATCAGTGATACCTTATGAGAAGTGTCCTTTTCTGTGTGACTTATTTCACTTAGAATCGTCGTACCTAAATCCACTCATCATGCTGCTACTAGCCTTATGACATTGATTTCATGGCTGAGTGATATTCCATTGTACATAAGGACCACAACTTCTTTATCCATTTTTCTCTTTCCTGGGATATTGAAGGTGGAATGAAGTGGAGGTCCTTGTCAACAGAGCAGCCCTAAACTTTGGGGTGCTTGTGTCTTGCTGATTTTTAATTTTCCCAATTTATACCCCCATGAGTGGAAGTGCCCTATGCTCTCTAAGCTTTGCTTTTTAGACGTTTCAGGACTCACCGTACGCTTCTCCACAGTGGCTGTTGACAATTTACATCCCGCCCATCAGTGTAGCAAGGCTCCCATTTCTCCATGGCCTGTCCTGCATTTCTGGTTTTGACACTTTTTTCAGCATGGCCCTTTTGACCGATGGAAAGCGAGACATCTTTGTAGCGCTGATTTGCCTTTCCAGGTTGCTTGGTTGGCCAAAAAGGGCGTATGCGTTTTTTCCTGAATATATTCAGGAAAAAACACATACGCCCTTTTTGGCCAAGGGCATCATTGTCAACGTTTTGCCACTTTTCATGTGCTTTAAAGGCGATTCGAATCTACCTCCTGAAATCTGTTTCCTGCAATTCTGCCTTGATTTCAAATCCTCTTCTTTGCCTTCCCTCAATATATTTGTGGACGAGAGTTATCATTTATAACTCTGCAGGTTTGTGAATTGCAGTGCCCTGAACCTCCATTTTACAACTCGCGTTTTTGGGAGATGGCCGCAAAAGCGCAGGATGGCTTCAGGCCCTGTTCTTGTTCCGGGGGGCAGGCTGAGCCTGTGGTTAATTCTTCTTCCTGATGGGAAAATAGAGTGACCTGTGCCTGTCCCAACACCAAGAGATAGTCTCTCATTGGTTTCACGTCTTCCCGTTCATCCTCAGGACAAATTGCAACCTGTACGGAACAGGAGGTTAAAGGTGATGATGCTCCAAGGAGGGAGATTGCTAGTAAAGTGGCTGGAATGGCGAACCCGAGCACAAGGAGATGAGAAATGAGGTGCGTTTTAGAAACCTTTCCCCATCACACGGTGTACCATCTTCTGGGTTTCTCATGCATGTTTTCGATGTAGGAAGATGCCCTTGAACCTGGAGATTTGGGACCCATGCGATGGGTACCACGCAGTATTACTTTAAAGGGGCTGCGTTTGCTCACCCAACCTCACCAAACCTCTCAGCCGCAACAGTGTCCACCCTTATGTCTCATCCAGCTGTGGGTCTAGATATGGTCAATCCAGGTTGCATCACAGCCCCTGAACGAATTGTGTAAGAATTTCGCTCTCTTTCACTGTCTTTGTTTCATGGGTTATTCAAAGTAATTTATTTTTATAATGGGGTTTAGCTGCTTTTCACTTCTGTGTTTATGCCGCTTTACACCCACTTGACACACTAACAGAGAGATATCTATACATAGGTTTTAAGATTATTACTAGTCAGATATATTCTTGTGCGGTGAATAGGGCGTGTTGAGTCCAGTTCTCTGAGCAAGGAGTAGGTCTTGTCTATTACATATTGGTTTTATGGAACGGTATCTGAGCTAATTTGAAACCCTTGTTTTATGTATCACCCCACCTCACCTTTCCCGTGAAGCAGCCATAGTGTGTTTTCTGCATGTGTGACTCTGTTCTGTTTTGTAATTCAGTTCAAGTGTAACGGTTTTTACATTCCCTCTATCAGTGATACCTTATGAGAAGTGTCCTTTTCTGTGTGACTTATTTCACTTAGAATCGTCGTACCTAAATCCACTCATCATGCTGCTACTAGCCTTATGACATTGAGTTCATGGCTGAGTGATATTCCATTGTACATAAGGACCACAACTTCTTTATCCATTTTTCTCTTTCCTGGGATATTGAAGGTGGAATGAAGTGGAGGTCCTTGTCAACAGAGCAGCCCTAAACTTTGGGGTGCTTGTGTCTTGCTGATTTTTAATTTTCCCAATTTATACCCCCATGAGTGGAAGTGCCCTATGCTCTCTAAGCTTTGCTTTTTAGACGTTTCAGGACTCACCGTACGCTTCTCCAGAGTGGCTGTTGACAATTTACATCCCGCCCATCAGTGTAGCAAGGCTCCCTTTTCTCCATGGCCTGTCCTGCATTTCTGGTTTTGACACTTTTTTCAGCATGGCCCTTTTGACCGATGGGAAGCGAGACATCTTTGTAGCGCTGATTTGCCTTTCCAGGTTGCTTGGTTGGCCAAAAAGGGCGTATGCGTTTTTTCCTGAATATATTCAGGAAAAAACGCATACGCCCTTTTTGGCCAAGGGCATCATTGTCAACGTTTTGCCGCTTTTCATGTGCTTTAATGGCGATTCGAATCTACCTCCTGAAATCTGTTTCCTGCAATTCTGCCTTGATTTCAAATCCTCTTCGTTGCCTTCCCTCAATATATTTGTGGACGAGAGTTATCATTTATAACTCTGCAGGTTTGTGAATTGCAGTGCCCTGAACCTCCATTTTACAACTCGCTTTTTAGGGAGCTGGCCGCAAATGCGCAGGATGCCTTCAGGCCCTGTTCTGGTTCCAGGGGCAGGCTGAGCCTGTGGTTAATTCTTCTTCCTGATGGGAAAATAGAGTGACCTGTGCCTGTCCCAACACCAAGAGCTAGTCTCTCATTGGTTCCACGTCTTCCCGTTCACCCTCAGGACAAATTGCAACCTGTACGGAGCAGGAGGTTAAAGGTGCTGATGCTCCAAGTATGGAGATTGCTAGTAAAGCGGCTGGAATAGCGAACCCGGGCACAAGGAGATGAGAAATGAGGTGCGTTTTAGAAACCTTTTCACATCACACGGTGTACCATCTTCTGGGTTTCTCATGCATATTTTCGATGTAGGAAGATGCCCTTGAACCTGGAGATTTGGGACCCATGCGATGGGTACCACGCAGTATTACTTGAAAGGGTCTGCGTTTGCTCACCCAACCTCACCAAACCTCTCAGCCCCAAGAGTGTCCACCCTTATGTCTCATCCAGCTGTGGGTCTAGATATGGTCAATCCAGGTTGCATCACAGCCCGTGAACGCATTGTGTAAGAATTTCTATCTCTTTCACTGTCTTTGTTTCATGGGTTTTTCAAAGTAATTTATTTTTATAATGGGGTTTAGCTGCTTTTCACTGCTGTGTTTATGCCGCTTTACACCCACTTGACACACTAACAGAGAGATATCAATACATAGGTTTTAAGA
Source organism: Balaenoptera borealis (assembly GCF_965194805.1). Taxonomy (NCBI): domain Eukaryota; kingdom Metazoa; phylum Chordata; class Mammalia; order Artiodactyla; family Balaenopteridae; genus Balaenoptera; species Balaenoptera borealis. The sequence continues at coordinate 70,080,905 of NC_138878.1, forward strand.
TTATTACTAGTCAGATATATTCTTGTGCGGTGAATAGGGCGTGTTGAGTCCAGTTCTCTGAGCAAGGAGTAGGTCTTGTCTATTACATATTGGGTTTATGGAACGGTATCTGAGCTAATTTGAAACCCTTGTTTTATGTATCACCCCACCTCACCTTTCCCGTTAAGCAGCCATAGTGTGTTTTCTGCATGTGTGACTCTGTTCTGTTTTGTAATTCAGTTCAAGTGTAACGGTTTTTACATTCCCTCTATAAGTGATACCTTATGAGAAGTGTCCTTTTCTGTGTGACTTATTTCACTTAGAATCGTCGTACCTAAATCCACTCATCATGCTGCTACTAGCCTTATGACATTGATTTCATGGCTGAGTGATATTCCATTGTACATATGGACCACAACTTCTTTATCCATTTTTCTCTTTCCTGGGATATTGAAGGTGGAATGAAGTGGAGGTCCTTGTCAACAGAGCAGCCCTAAACTTTGGGGTGCTTGTGTCTTGCTGATTTTTCATTTTCCCAATTTATACCCCCAAGAGTGGAAGTGCCCTATGCTCTCTAAGCTGTGTTTTTTAGATGTTTCAGGACACACCGTACGCTTCCCCAGAGTGGCTGTTGGCAATTTACATCCCGCCCATCAGTGTAGCAAGGCTCCCATTTTTCCATGGCATGTCCTGCATTTCTGGTTTTGACAGTTTTTTCAGCATGGCCCTTTTGACCGATGGGAAGCGAGACTTCTTTGTAGCACTGATTTGCCTTTCCAGGTTGCTTGCTTGGCCAAAAAGGGCGTATGCGTTTTTTCCTGAATATATTCAGGAAAAAACGCATACGCCCTTTTTGGCCAAGGGCATCATTGTCAACGTTTTGCCGCTTTTCATGTGCTTTAAAGGCGATTCGAATCTACCTCCTGAAATCTGTTTCCTGCAATTCTGCCTTGATTTCAAATCCTCTTCTTTGCCTTCCCTCAATATATTTGTGGACGAGAGTTATCATTTATAACTCTGCATGTTTGTGAATTGCAGTGCCCTGAACCTCCATTTTACAACTCGCTTTTTAGGGAGCTGGCCGCAAATGCGCAGGATGCCTTCAGGCCCTGTTCTGGTTCCGGGGGCAGGCTGAGCCTGTGGTTAATTCTTCTTCCTGATGGGAAAATAGTGTGACCTGTGCCTGTCCCAACACCAAGAGCTAGTCTCTCATTGGTTCCACGTCTTCCAGTTCATCCTCAGGACAAATTGCAACCTGTACGGAACAGGAGGTTAAAGGTGCTGATGCTCCAAGTAGGGAGATTGCTAGTAAAGCGGCTGGAATAGCGAACCCGGCCACAAGGAGATGAGAAATGAGGTGCGTTTTAGAAACCTTTCCACATCACACGGTGTACCATCTTCTGGGTTTCTCATGCATGTTTTCGATGTAGGAAGATGCCCTTGAACCTGGAGATTTGGGACCCATGCGATGGGTACCATGCAGTATTACTGTAAAGGGTCTGCGTTTGCTCACCCAACCTCACCAAACCTCTCAGCCGCAACAGTGTCCACCCTTATGTCTCATCCAGCTGTGGGTCTAGATATGGTCAATCCAGGTTGCATCACAGCCCCTGAACGAATTGTGTAAGAATTTCTCTCTCTTTCCCTGTCTATGTTTCATGGGTTATTCAAAGTAATTTATTTTTATAATGGGGTTTAGCTGCTTTTCACTTCTGTGTTTATGCCGCTTTACACCCACTTGACACACTAACAGAGAGATATCTATACATAGGTTTTAAGATTATTACTAGTCAGATATATTCTTGTGCGGTGAATAGGGCGTGTTGAGTCCAGTTCTCTGAGCAAGGAGTAGGTCTTGTCTATTACATATTGGTTTTATGGAACGGTATCTGAGCTAATTTGAAACCCTTGTTTTATGTATCACCCCACCTCACCTTTCCCGTGAAGCAGCCATAGTGTGTTTTCTGCATGTGTGACTCTGTTCTGTTTTGTAATTCAGTTCAAGTGTAACGGTTTTTACATTCCCTCTATCAGTGATACCTTATGAGAAGTGTCCTTTTCTGTGTGACTTATTTCACTTAGAATCGTCGTACCTAAATCCACTCATCATGCTGCTACTAGCCTTATGACATTGATTTCATGGCTGAGTGATATTCCATTGTACATAAGGACCACAACTTCTTTATCCATTTTTCTCTTTCCTGGGATATTGAAGGTGGAATGAAGTGGAGGTCCTTGTCAACAGAGCAGCCCTAAACTTTGGGGTGCTTGTGTCTTGCTGATTTTTAATTTTCCCAATTTATACCCCCATGAGTGGAAGTGCCCTATGCTCTCTAAGCTTTGCTTTTTAGACGTTTCAGGACTCACCGTACGCTTCTCCACAGTGGCTGTTGACAATTTACATCCCGCCCATCAGTGTAGCAAGGCTCCCATTTCTCCATGGCCTGTCCTGCATTTCTGGTTTTGACACTTTTTTCAGCATGGCCCTTTTGACCGATGGAAAGCGAGACATCTTTGTAGCGCTGATTTGCCTTTCCAGGTTGCTTGGTTGGCCAAAAAGGGCGTATGCGTTTTTTCCTGAATATATTCAGGAAAAAACGCATACGCCCTTTTTGGCCAAGGGCATCATTGTCAACGTTTTGCCACTTTTCATGTGCTTTAAAGGCGATTCGAATCTACCTCCTGAAATCTGTTTCCTGCAATTCTGCCTTGATTTCAAATCCTCTTCTTTGCCTTCCCTCAATATATTTGTGGACGAGAGTTATCATTTATAACTCTGCAGGTTTGTGAATTGCAGTGCCCTGAACCTCCATTTTACAACTTGCGTTTTTGGGAGATGGCCGCAAAAGCGCAGGATGGCTTCAGGCCCTGTTCTTGTTCCGGGGGGCAGGCTGAGCCTGTGGTTAATTCTTCTTCCTGATGGGAAAATAGAGTGACCTGTGCCTGTCCCAACACCAAGAGATAGTCTCTCATTGGTTTCACGTCTTCCCGTTCATCCTCAGGACAAATTGCAACCTGTACGGAACAGGAGGTTAAAGGTGATGATGCTCCAAGGAGGGAGATTGCTAGTAAAGTGGCTGGAATGGCGAACCCGAGCACAAGGAGATGAGAAATGAGGTGCGTTTTAGAAACCTTTCCCCATCACACGGTGTACCATCTTCTGGGTTTCTCATGCATGTTTTCGATGTAGGAAGATGCCCTTGAACCTGGAGATTTGGGACCCATGCGATGGGTACCACGCAGTATTACTTTAAAGGGGCTGCGTTTGCTCACCCAACCTCACCAAACCTCTCAGCCGCAACAGTGTCCACCCTTATGTCTCATCCAGCTGTGGGTCTAGATATGGTCAATCCAGGTTGCATCACAGCCCCTGAACGAATTGTGTAAGAATTTCGCTCTCTTTCACTGTCTTTGTTTCATGGGTTATTCAAAGTAATTTATTTTTATAATGGGGTTTAGCTGCTTTTCACTTCTGTGTTTATGCCGCTTTACACCCACTTGACACACTAACAGAGAGATATCTATACATAGGTTTTAAGATTATTACTAGTCAGATATATTCTTGTGCGGTGAATAGGGCGTGTTGAGTCCAGTTCTCTGAGCAAGGAGTAGGTCTTGTCTATTACATATTGGTTTTATGGAACGGTATCTGAGCTAATTTGAAACCCTTGTTTTATGTATCACCCCACCTCACCTTTCCCGTGAAGCAGCCATAGTGTGTTTTCTGCATGTGTGACTCTGTTCTGTTTTGTAATTCAGTTCAAGTGTAACGGTTTTTACATTCCCTCTATCAGTGATACCTTATGAGAAGTGTCCTTTTCTGTGTGACTTATTTCACTTAGAATCGTCGTACCTAAATCCACTCATCATGCTGCTACTAGCCTTATGACATTGAGTTCATGGCTGAGTGATATTCCATTGTACATAAGGACCACAACTTCTTTATCCATTTTTCTCTTTCCTGGGATATTGAAGGTGGAATGAAGTGGAGGTCCTTGTCAACAGAGCAGCCCTAAACTTTGGGGTGCTTGTGTCTTGCTGATTTTTAATTTTCCCAATTTATACCCCCATGAGTGGAAGTGCCCTATGCTCTCTAAGCTTTGCTTTTTAGACGTTTCAGGACTCACCGTACGCTTCTCCAGAGTGGCTGTTGACAATTTACATCCCGCCCATCAGTGTAGCAAGGCTCCCTTTTCTCCATGGCCTGTCCTGCATTTCTGGTTTTGACACTTTTTTCAGCATGGCCCTTTTGACCGATGGGAAGCGAGACATCTTTGTAGCGCTGATTTGCCTTTCCAGGTTGCTTGGTTGGCCAAAAAGGGCGTATGCGTTTTTTCCTGAATATATTCAGGAAAAAACGCATACGCCCTTTTTGGCCAAGGGCATCATTGTCAACGTTTTGCCGCTTTTCATGTGCTTTAATGGCGATTCGAATCTACCTCCTGAAATCTGTTTCCTGCAATTCTGCCTTGATTTCAAATCCTCTTCGTTGCCTTCCCTCAATATATTTGTGGACGAGAGTTATCATTTATAACTCTGCAGGTTTGTGAATTGCAGTGCCCTGAACCTCCATTTTACAACTCGCTTTTTAGGGAGCTGGCCGCAAATGCGCAGGATGCCTTCAGGCCCTGTTCTGGTTCCAGGGGCAGGCTGAGCCTGTGGTTAATTCTTCTTCCTGATGGGAAAATAGAGTGACCTGTGCCTGTCCCAACACCAAGAGCTAGTCTCTCATTGGTTCCACGTCTTCCCGTTCACCCTCAGGACAAATTGCAACCTGTACGGAGCAGGAGGTTAAAGGTGCTGATGCTCCAAGTATGGAGATTGCTAGTAAAGCGGCTGGAATAGCGAACCCGGGCACAAGGAGATGAGAAATGAGGTGCGTTTTAGAAACCTTTTCACATCACACGGTGTACCATCTTCTGGGTTTCTCATGCATATTTTCGATGTAGGAAGATGCCCTTGAACCTGGAGATTTGGGACCCATGCGATGGGTACCACGCAGTATTACTTGAAAGGGTCTGCGTTTGCTCACCCAACCTCACCAAACCTCTCAGCCCCAAGAGTGTCCACCCTTATGTCTCATCCAGCTGTGGGTCTAGATATGGTCAATCCAGGTTGCATCACAGCCCGTGAACGCATTGTGTAAGAATTTCTATCTCTTTCACTGTCTTTGTTTCATGGGTTTTTCAAAGTAATTTATTTTTATAATGGGGTTTAGCTGCTTTTCACTGCTGTGTTTATGCCGCTTTACACCCACTTGACACACTAACAGAGAGATATCAATACATAGGTTTTAAGATTATTACTAGTCAGATATATTCTTGTGCGGTGAATAGGGCGTGTTGAGTCCAGTTCTCTGAGCAAGGAGTAGGTCTTGTCTATTACATATTGGGTTTATGGAACGGTATCTGAGCTAATTTGAAACCCTTGTTTTATGTATCACCCCACCTCACCTTTCCCGTGAAGCAGCCATAGTGTGTTTTCTGCATGTGTGACTCTGTTCTGTTTTGTAATTCAGTTCAAGTGTAACGGTTTTTACATTCCCTCTATAAGTGATACCTTATGAGAAGTGTCCTTTTCTGTGTGACTTATTTCACTTAGAATCGTCGTACCTAAATCCACTCATCATGCTGCTACTAGCCTTATGACATTGATTTCATGGCTGAGTGATATTCCATTGTACATATGGACCACAACTTCTTTATCCATTTTTCTCTTTCCTGGGATATTGAAGGTGGAATGAAGTGGAGGTCCTTGTCAACAGAGCAGCCCTAAACTTTGGGGTGCTTGTGTCTTGCTGATTTTTCATTTTCCCAATTTATACCCCCAAGAGTGGAAGTGCCCTATGCTCTCTAAGCTGTGTTTTTTAGATGTTTCAGGACACACCGTACGCTTCCCCAGAGTGGCTGTTGGCAATTTACATCCCGCCCATCAGTGTAGCAAGGCTCCCATTTTTCCATGGCATGTCCTGCATTTCTGGTTTTGACAGTTTTTTCAGCATGGCCCTTTTGACCGATGGGAAGCGAGACTTCTTTGTAGCACTGATTTGCCTTTCCAGGTTGCTTGCTTGGCCAAAAAGGGCGTATGCGTTTTTTCCTGAATATATTCAGGAAAAAACGCATACGCCCTTTTTGGCCAAGGGCATCATTGTCAACGTTTTGCCGCTTTTCATGTGCTTTAAAGGCGATTCGAATCTACCTCCTGAAATCTGTTTCCTGCAATTCTGCCTTGATTTCAAATCCTCTTCTTTGCCTTCCCTCAATATATTTGTGGACGAGAGTTATCATTTATAACTCTGCAGGTTTGTGAATTGCAGTGCCCTGAACCTCCATTTTACAACTCGCTTTTTAGGGAGCTGGCCGCAAATGCGCAGGATGCCTTCAGGCCCTGTTCTGGTTCCGGGGGCAGGCTGAGCCTGTGGTTAATTCTTCTTCCTGATGGGAAAATAGTGTGACCTGTGCCTGTCCCAACACCAAGAGCTAGTCTCTCATTGGTTCCACGTCTTCCAGTTCATCCTCAGGACAAATTGCAACCTGTACGGAACAGGAGGTTAAAGGTGCTGATGCTCCAAGTAGGGAGATTGCTAGTAAAGCGGCTGGAATAGCGAACCCGGCCACAAGGAGATGAGAAATGAGGTGCGTTTTAGAAACCTTTCCACATCACACGGTGTACCATCTTCTGGGTTTCTCATGCATGTTTTCGATGTAGGAAGATGCCCTTGAACCTGGAGATTTGTGACCCATGCGATGGGTACCATGCAGTATTACTGTAAAGGGTCTGCGTTTGCTCACCCAACCTCACCAAACCTCTCAGCCCCAAGAGTGTCCACCCTTATGTCTCATCCAGCTGTGGGTCTAGATATGGTCAATCCAGGTTGCATCACAGCCCCTGAACGAATTGTGTAAGAATTTCGCTCTCTTTCACTGTCTTTGTTTCATGGGTTATTCAAAGTAATTTATTTTTATAATGGGGTTTAGCTGCTTTTCACTTCTGTGTTTATGCCGCTTTACACCCACTTGACACACTAACTGAGAGATATCTATACATAGGTTTTAAGATTATTACTAGTCAGATATATTCTTGTGCGGTGAATAGGGCGTGTTGAGTACAGTTCTCTGAGCAAGGAGTAGGTCTTGTCTATTACATATTGGTTTTATGGAACGGTATCTGAGCTAATTTGAAACCCTTGTTTTATGTATCACCCCACCTCACCTTTCCCGTTAAGCAGCCATAGTGTGTTTTCTGCATGTGTGACTCTGTTCTGTTTTGTAATTCAGTTCAAGTGTAACGGTTTTTACATTCCCTCTATCAGTGATACCTTATGAGAAGTGTCCTTTTCTGTGTGACTTATTTCACTTAGAATCGTCGTACCTAAATCCACTCATCATGCTGCTACTAGCCTTATGACATTGATTTCATGGCTGAGTGATATTCCATTGTACATAAGGACCACAACTTCTTTATCCATTTTTCTCTTTCCTGGGATATTGAAGGTGGAATGAAGTGGAGGTCCTTGTCAACAGAGCAGCCCTAAACTTTGGGGTGCTTGTGTCTTGCTGATTTTTAATTTTCCCAATTTATACCCCCATGAGTGGAAGTGCCCTATGCTCTCTAAGCTTTGCTTTTTAGACGTTTCAGGACTCACCGTACGCTTCTCCAGAGTGGCTGTTGACAATTTACATCCCGCCCATCAGTGTAGCAAGGCTCCCATTTCTCCATGGCCTGTCCTGCATTTCTGGTTTTGACACTTTTTTCAGCATGGCCCTTTTGACCGATGGGAAGCGAGACATCTTTGTAGCGCTGATTTGCCTTTCCAGGTTGCTTGGTTGGCCAAAAAGGGCGTATGCGTTTTTTCCTGAATATATTCAGGAAAAAACGCATACGCCCTTTTTGGCCAAGGGCATCATTGTCAACGTTTTGCCGCTTTTCATGTGCTTTAAAGGCGATTCGAATCTACCTCCTGAAATCTGTTTCCTGCAATTCTGCCTTGATTTAAAATCCTCTTCGTTGCCTTCCCTCAATATATTTGTGGACGAGAGTTATCATTTATAACTCTGCAGGTTTGTGAATTGCAGTGCCCTGAACCTCCATTTTACAACTCGCGTTTTTGGGAGATGGCCGCAAAAGCGCAGGATGGCTTCAGGCCCTGTTCTTGTTCCGGGGGGCAGGCTGAGCCTGTGGTTAATTCTTCTTCCTGATGGGAAAATACAGTGACCTGTGCCTGTCCCAACACCAAGAGATAGTCTCTCATTGGTTTCACGTCTTCCCGTTCATCCTCAGGACAAATTGCAACCTGTACAGAACAGAAGGTTAAAGGTGATGATGCTCCAAGGAGGGAGATTGCTAGTAAAGTGGCTGGGATGGCGAACCCGAGCACAAGGAGATGAGAAATGAGGTGCGTTTTAGAAACCTTTCCCCATCACACGGTGTACCATCTTCTGGGTTTCTCATGCATGTTTTTGATGTAGGAAGATGCCCTTGAACCTGGAGATTTGGGACCCATGCGATGGGTACCACGCAGTATTACTTTAAAGGGGCTGCGTTTGCTCACCCAACCTCACCAAACCTCTCAGCCGCAACAGTGTCCACCCTTATGTCTCATCCAGCTGTGGGTCTAGATATGGTCAATCCAGGTTGCATCACAGCCCCTGAACGCATTGTGTAAGAATTTCGCTCTCTTTCACTGTCTTTGTTTCATGGGTTTTTCAAAGTAATTTATTTTTATAATGGGGTTTAGCTGCTTTTCACTGCTGTGTTTATGCGGCTTTACACCCACTTGACACACTAACAGAGAGATATCAATACATAGGTTTTAAGATTATTACTAGTCAGATATATTCTTGTGCGGTGAATAGGGCGTGTTGAGTCCAGTTCTCTGAGCAAGGAGTAGGTCTTGTCTATTACATATTGGGTTTATGGAACGGTATCTGAGCTAATTTGAAACCCTTGTTTTATGTATCACCCCACCTCACCTTTCCCGTGAAGCAGCCATAGTGTGTTTTCTGCATGTGTGACTCTGTTCTGTTTTGTAATTCAGTTCAAGTGTAACGGTTTTTACATTCCCTCTATCAGTGATACCTTATGAGAAGTGTCCTTTTCTGTGTGACTTATTTCACTTAGAATCGTCATACCTAAATCCACTCATCATGCTGCTACTAGCCTTATGACATTGATTTCATGGCTGAGTGATATTCCATTGTACATAAGGACCACAACTTCTTTATCCATTTTTCTCTTTCCTGGGATATTGAAGGTGGAATGAAGTGGAGGTCCTTGTCAACAGAGCAGCCCTAAACTTTGGGGTGCTTGTGTCTTGCTGATTTTTAATTTTCCCAATTTATACCCCCATGAGTGGAAGTGCCCTATGCTCTCTAAGCTTTGCTTTTTAGACGTTTCAGGACTCACCGTACGCTTCTCCAGAGTGGCTGTTGACAATTTACATCCCGCCCATCAGTGTAGCAAGGCTCCCATTTCTCCATGGCCTGTCCTGCATTTCTGGTTTTGACACTTTTTTCAGCATGGCCCTTTTGACCGATGGGAAGCGAGACATCTTTGTAGCGCTGATTTGCCTTTCCAGGTTGCTTGGTTGGCCAAAAAGGGCGTATGCGTTTTTTCCTGAATATATTCAGGAAAAAACGCATACGCCCTTTTTGGCCAAGGGCATCATTGTCAACGTTTTGCCGCTTTTCATGTGCTTTAAAGGCGATTCGAATCTACCTCCTGAAATCTGTTTCCTGCAATTCTGCCTTGATTTCAAATCCTCTTCGTTGCCTTCCCTCAATATATTTGTGGACGAGAGTTATCATTTATAACTCTGCAGGTTTGTGAATTGCAGTGCCCTGAACCTCCATTTTACAACTCGCGTTTTTGGGAGATGGCCGCAAAAGCGCAGGATGGCTTCAGGCCCTGTTCTTGTTCCGGGGGGCAGGCTGAGCCTGTGGTTAATTCTTCTTCCTGATGGGAAAATAGAGTGACCTGTGCCTGTCCCAACACCAAGAGATAGTCTCTCATTGGTTTCACGTCTTCCCGTTCATCCTCAGGACAAATTGCAACCTGTACGGAACAGGAGGTTAAAGGTGATGATGCTCCAAGGAGGGAGATTGCTAGTAAAGTGGCTGGAATGGCGAACCCGAGCACAAGGAGATGAGAAATGAGGTGCGTTTTAGAAACCTTTCCCCATCACACGGTGTACCATCTTCTGGGTTTCTCATGCATGTTTTCGATGTAGGAAGATGCCCTTGAACCTGGAGATTTGGGACCCATGCGATGGGTACCACGCAGTATTACTTTAAAGGGGCTGCGTTTGCTCACCCAACCTCACCAAACCTCTCAGCCGTAACAGTGTCCACCCTTATGTCTCATCCAGCTGTGGGTCTAGATATGGTCAATCCAGGTTGCATCACAGCCCCTGAACGCATTGTGTAAGAATTTCGCTCTCTTTCACTGTCTTTGTTTCATCGGTTTTTCAAAGTAATTTATTTTTATAATGGGGTTTAGCTGCTTTTCACTGCTGTGTTTATGCCGCTTTTTACCCACTTGACACACTAACAGAGAGATATCAATACATAAGTTTTAAGATTATTACTAGTCAGATATATTCTTGTGTGGTGAATAGGGCGTGTTGAGTCCAGTTCTCTGAGCAAGGAGTAGGTCTTGTCTATTACATATTGGTTTTATGGAACGGTATCTGAGCTAATTTGAAACCCTTGTTTTATGTATCACCCCACCTCACCTTTCCCGTTAAGCAGCCATAGTGTGTTTTCTGCATGTGTGACTCTGTTCTGTTTTGTAATTCAGTTCAAGTGTAACGGTTTTTACATTCCCTCTATCAGTGATACCTTATGAGAAGTGTCCTTTTCTGTGTGACTTATTTCACTTAGAGTCGTCGTACCTAAATCCACTCATCATCCTGCTACTAGCCTTATGACATTGATTTCACGGCTGAGTGATATTCCATTGTACATAAGGACCACAACTTCTTTATCCATTTTTCTCTTTCCTGGGATATTGAAGGTGGAATGAAGTGGAGGTCCTTGTCAACAGAGCAGCCCTAAACTTTGGGGTGCTTGTGTCTTGCTGATTTTTCATTTTCCCAATTTATACCCCCATGAGTGGAAGTGCCCTATGCTCTCTAAGCTTTGCTTTTTAGACGTTTCAGGACCCACCGTACACTTCTCCAGAGTGGCTGTTGACAATTTACATCCCGCCCATCAGTGTAGCAAGGCTCCCATTTCTCCATGGCCTGTCCTGCGTTTCTGGTTTTGACACTTTTTTCAGCATGGCCCTTTTGACCGATGGGAAGCGAGACTTCTTTGTAGCGCTGATTTGCCTTTCCAGGTTGCTTGGTTGGCCAAAAAGGGCGTATGCGTTTTTTCCTGAATATATTCAGGAAAAAACGCATACGCCCTTTTTGGCCAAGGGCATCATTGTCAACGTTTTGCCGCTTTTCATGTGCTTTAAAGGCGATTCGAATCTACCTCCTGAAATCTGTTTCCTGCAATTCTGCCTTGATTTCAAATCCTCTTCTTTGCCTTCCCTCAATATATTTGTGGACGAGAGTTATCATTTATAACTCTGCAGGTTTGTGAATTGCAGTGCCCTGAACCTCCATTTTACAACTCGCTTTTTAGGGAGCTGGCCGCAAAAGCGCAGGATGCCTTCAGGCTCTGTTCTGGTTCCAGGGGCAGGCTGAGCCTGTGGTTAATTCTTCTTCCTGATGGGAAAATAGAGTGACCTGTGCCTGTCCCAACACCAAGAGCTAGTCTCTCATTGGTTCCACGTCTTCCCGTTCATCCTCAGGACAAATTGCAACCGGTACGGAACAGGAGGTTAAAGGTGATGATGCTCCAAGGAGGGAGATTGCTAGTAAAGTGGCTGGAATGGCGAACCCGAGCACAAGGAGATGAGAAATGAGGTGCGTTTCAGAAACCTTTCCCCATCACACGGTGTACCATCTTCTGGGTATCTCATGCATGTTTTCGATGTAGGAAGGTGCCCTTGAACCTGGAGATTTGGGACCCATGCGATGGGTACCACGCAGTATTACTTTAAAGGGGCTGCGTTTGCTCACCCAACCTCACCAAACCTCTCAGCCCCAAGAGTGTCCACCCTTATGTCTCATCCAGCTGTGGGTCTAGATATGGTCAATCCAGGTTGCATCACAGCCCCTGAACGCATTGTGTAAGAATTTCGCTCTCTTTCACTGTCTTTGTTTCATGGGTTTTTCAAAGTAATTTATTTTTATAATGGGGTTTAGCTGCTTTTCACTGCTGTGTTTATGCCGCTTTACACCCACTTGACACACTAACAGAGAGATATCAATACATAGGTTTTAAGATTATTACTAGTCAGATATATTCTTGTGCGGTGAATAGGGCGTGTTGAGTCCAGTTCTCTGAGCAAGGAGTAGGTCTTGTCTATTACATATTGGGTTTATGGAACGGTATCTGAGCTAATTTGAAACCCTTGTTTTATGTATCACCCCACCTCACCTTTCCCGTTAAGCAGCCATAGTGTGTTTTCTGCATGTGTGACTCTGTTCTGTTTTGTAATTCAGTTCAAGTGTAACGGTTTTTACATCCCTCTATAAGTGATACCTTATGAGAAGTGTCCTTTTCTGTGTGACTTATTTCACTTAGAATCGTCGTACCTAAATCCACTCATCATGCTGCTACTAGCCTTATGACATTGATTTCATGGCTGAGTGATATTCCATTGTACATAAGGACCACAACTTCTTTATCCATTTTTCTCTTTCCTGGGATATTGAAGGTGGAATGAAGTGGAGGTCCTTGTCAACAGAGCAGCCCTAAACTTTGGGGTGCTTGTGTCTTGCTGATTTTCCATTTTCCCAATTTATAACCCCATGAGTGGAAGTGCCCTATGCTCTCTAAGCTTTGCTTTTTAGACGTTTCAGGACCCACCGTACACTTCTCCAGAGTGGCTGTTGACAATTTACATCCCGCCCATCAGTGTAGCAAGGCTCCCATTTCTCCATGGCCTGTCCTGCATTTCTGGTTTTGACACTTTTTTCAGCATGGCCCTTTTGACCGATGGGAAGCGAGATATCTTTGTAGCGCTGATTTGCCTTTCCAGGTTGCTTGGTTGGCCAAAAAGGGCGTATGCGTTTTTTCCTGAATATATTCAGGAAAAAACGCATACGCCCTTTTTGGCCAAGGGCATCATTGTCAACGTTTTGCCGCTTTTCATGTGCTTTAAAGGCGATTCGAATCTACCTCCTGAAATCTGTTTCCTGCAATTCTGCCTTGATTTCAAATCCTCTTCTTTGCCTTCCCTCAATATATTTGTGGACGAGAGTTATCATTTATAACTCTGCAGGTTTGTGAATTGCAGTGCCCTGAACCTCCATTTTACAACTCGCTTTTTAGGGAGCTGGCCGCAAAAGCGCAGGATGCCTTCAGGCCCTGTTCTTGTTCCGGGGGCAGGCTGAGCCTGTGGTTAATTCTTCTTCCTGATGGGAAAATAGAGTGACCTGTGCCTGTCCCAACACCAAGAGCTAGTCTCTCATTGGTTCCACGTCTTCCCGTTCACACTCAGGACAAATTGTAACCTGTACGGAGCAGGAGGTTAAAGGTGCTGATGCTCAAAGTAGGGAGATTGCTAGTAAAGCGGCTGGAATAGCGAACCCGGGCACAAGGAGATGAGAAATGAGGTGCGTTTTAGAAACCTTTCCACATCACACGGTGTACCATCTTCTGGGTTTCTCATGCATGTTTTCGATGTAGGAAGATGCCCTTGAACCTGGAGATTTGGGACCCATGCGATGGGTACCACGCAGTATTAGTTGAAAGGGTCTGCGTTTGCTCACCCAACCTCACCAAACCTCTCAGCCCCAAGAGTGTCCACCCTTATGTCTCATCCAGCTGTGGGTCTAGATATGGTCAATCCAGGTTGCATCACAGCCCGTGAACGCATTGTGTAAGAATTTCTATCTCTTTCACTGTCTTTGTTTCATGGGTTTTTCAAAGTAATTTATTTTTATAATGGGGTTTAGCTGCTTTTCACTGCTGTGTTTATGCCGCTTTACACCCACTTGACACACTAACAGAGAGATATCAATACATAGGTTTTAAGATTATTACTAGTCATATATATTCTTGTGCGGTGAATAGGGCGTGTTGAGTCCAGTTCTCTGAGCAAGGAGTAGGTCTTGTCTATTACATATTGGGTTTATGGAACGGTATCTGAGCTAATTTGAAACCCTTGTTTTATGTATCACCCCACCTCACCTTTCCCGTTAAGCAGCCATAGTGTGTTTTCTGCATGTGTGACTCTGTTCTGTTTTGTAATTCAGTTCAAGTGTAACGGTTTTTACATTCCCTCTATCAGTGATACCTTATGAGAAGTGTCCTTTTCTGTGTGACTTATTTCACTTAGAATCGTCGTACCTAAATCCACTCATCATGCTGCTACTAGCCTTATGACATTGATTTCATGGCTGAGTGATATTCCATTGTACATAAGGACCACAACTTCTTTATCCATTTTTCTCTTTCCTGGGATATTGAAGGTGGAATGAAGTGGAGGTCCTTGTCAACAGAGCAGCCCTAAACTTTGGGGTGCTTGTGTCTTGCTGATTTTTAATTTTCCCAATTTATACCCCCATGAGTGGAAGTGCCCTATGCTCTCTAAGCTTTGCTTTTTAGACGTTTCAGGACTCACCGTACGCTTCTCCAGAGTGGCTGTTGACAATTTACATCCCGCCCATCAGTGTAGCAAGGCTCCCATTTCTCCATGGCCTGTCCTGCATTTCTGGTTTTGACACTTTTTTCAGCATGGCCCTTTTGACCGATGGGAAGCGAGACATCTTTGTAGCGCTGATTTGCCTTTCCAGGTTGCTTGGTTGGCCAAAAAGGGCGTATGCGTTTTTTCCTGAATATATTCAGGAAAAAACGCATACGCCCTTTTTGGCCAAGGGCATCATTGTCAACGTTTTGCCGCTTTTCATGTGCTTTAAAGGCGATTCGAATCTACCTCCTGAAATCTGTTTCCTGCAATTCTGCCTTGATTTCAAATCCTCTTCGTTGCCTTCCCTCAATATATTTGTGGACGAGAGTTATCATTTATAACTCTGCAGGTTTGTGAATTGCAGTGCCCTGAACCTCCATTTTACAACTCGCGTTTTTGGGAGATGGCTGCAAAAGCGCAGGATGGCTTCAGGCCCTGTTCTGGTTCCGGGGGGCAGGCTGAGCCTGTGGTTAATTCTTCTTCCTGATGGGAAAATAGAGTGACCTGTGCCTGTCCCAACACCAAGAGATAGTCTCTCATTGGTTTCACGTCTTCCCGTTCATCCTCAGGACAAATTGCAACCTGTACGGAACAGGAGGTTAAAGGTGATGATGCTCCAAGGAGGGAGATTGCTAGTAAAGTGGCTGGAATGGCGAACCCGAGCACAAGGAGATGAGAAATGAGGTGGGTTTTAGAAACCTTTCCCCATCACACGGTGTACCATCTTCTGGGTTTCTCATGCATGTTTTCGATGTAGGAAGATGCCCTTGAACCTGGAGATTTGGGACCCATGCGATGGGTACCACGCAGTATTACTTTAAAGGGGCTGCGTTTGCTCACCCAACCTCACCAAACCTCTCAGCCGTAACAGTGTCCACCCTTATGTCTCATCCAGCTGTGGGTCTAGATATGGTCAATCCAGGTTGCATCACAGCCCCTGAACGCATTGTGTAAGAATTTCGCTCTCTTTCACTGTCTTTGTTTCATCGGTTTTTCAAAGTAATTTATTTTTATAATGGGGTTTAGCTGCTTTTCACTGCTGTGTTTATGCCGCTTTTTACCCACTTGACACACTAACAGAGAGATATCAATACATAAGTTTTAAGATTATTACTAGTCAGATATATTCTTGTGCGGTGAATAGGGCGTGTTGAGTCCAGTTCTCTGAGCAAGGAGTAGGTCTTGTCTATTACATATTGGTTTTATGGAACGGTATCTGAGCTAATTTGAAACCCTTGTTTTATGTATCACCCCACCTCACCTTTCCCGTTAAGCAGCCATAGTGTGTTTTCTGCATGTGTGACTCTGTTCTGTTTTGTAATTCAGTTCAAGTGTAACGGTTTTTACATTCCCTCTATCAGTGATACCTTATGAGAAGTGTCCTTTTCTGTGTGACTTATTTCACTTAGAGTCGTCGTACCTAAATCCACTCATCATGCTGCTACTAGCCTTATGACATTGATTTCACGGCTGAGTGATATTCCATTGTACATAAGGACCACAACTTCTTTATCCATTTTTCTCTTTCCTGGGATATTGAAGGTGGAATGAAGTGGAGGTCCTTGTCAACAGAGCAGCCCTAAACTTTGGGGTGCTTGTGTCTTGCTGATTTTTCATTTTCCCAATTTATACCCCCATGAGTGGAAGTGCCCTATGCTCTCTAAGCTTTGCTTTTTAGACGTTTCAGGACCCACCGTACACTTCTCCAGAGTGGCTGTTGACAATTTACATCCCGCCCATCAGTGTAGCAAGGCTCCCATTTCTCCATGGCCTGTCCTGCGTTTCTGGTTTTGACACTTTTTTCAGCATGGCCCTTTTGACCGATGGGAAGCGAGACATCTTTGTAGCACTGATTTGCCTTTCCAGGTTGCTTGGTTGGCCAAAAAGGGCGTATGCCTTTTTTCCTGAATATATTCAGGAAAAAACGCATACGCCCTTTTTGGCCAAGGGCATCACTGTCAACGTTTTGCCGCTTTTCATGTGCTTTAAAGGCGATTCGAATCTACCTCCTGAAATCTGTTTCCTGCAATTCTGCCTTGATTTCAAATCCTCTTCTTTGCCTTCCCTCAATATATTTGTGGATGAGAGTTATCATTTATAAGTCTGCAGGTTTGTGAATTGCAGTGCCCTGAACCTCCATTTTACAACTCGCTATTTAGGGAGCTGGCCGCAAAAGCGCAGGATGGCTTCAGGCCCTGTTCTGGTTCCGGGGGGCAGGCTGAGCCTGTGGTTAATTCTTCTTCCTGATGGGAAAATAGAGTGACCTGTGCCTGTCCCAACACCAAGAGCTAGTCTTTCATGGGTTCCACGTATTCCCGTTCATCCTCAGTACAAATTGCAACCTGTACGGAACAGGAGGTTAAAGGTGCTGATGCTCCAAGGAGGGAGATTGCTAGTAAAGTGGCTGGAATGGCGAACCCGGGCACAAGCAGATGAGAAATGAGGTGCGTTTTAGAAACCTTTCCCCATCACACGGTGTACCATCTTCTGGGTATCTCATGCATGTTTTCGATGTAGGAAGATGCCCTTGAACCTGGAGATTTGGGACCCATGCGATGGGTACCACGCAGTATTACTTTAAAGGGTCTGCGTTTGCTCACCCAACCTCACCAAACCTCTCAGCCCCAAGAGTGTCCACCCTTATGTCTCATCCAGCTGTGGGTCTAGATATGGTCAATCCAGGTTGCATCACAGCCCCTGAACGCATTGTGTAAGAATTTCTCTCTCTTTCACTGTCTTTGTTTCATGGGTTTTTCAAAGTAATTTATTTTTATAATGGGGTTTACCTGCTTTTCACTGCTGTGTTTATGCCGCTTTTTACCCACTTGACACACTAACAGAGAGATATCAATACATATGTTTTAAGATTATTACTAGTCAGATATATTCTTGTGCGGTGAATAGGGCGTGTTGAGTCCAGTTCTCTGAGCAAGGAGTAGGTCTTGTCTATTACATATTGGGTTTATGGAACGGTATCTGAGCTAATTTGAAACCCTTGTTTTATGTATCACCCCACCTCACCTTTCCCGTTAAGCAGCCATAGTGTGTTTTCTGCATGTGTGACTCTGTTCTGTTTTGTAATTCAGTTCAAGTGTAACGGTTTTTACATTCCCTCTATAAGTGATACCTTATGAGAAGTGTCCTTTTCTGTGTGACTTATTTCACTTAGAGTCGTCGTACCTAAATCCACTCATCATGCTGCTACTAGCCTTATGACATTGATTTCACGGCTGAGTGATATTCCATTGTACATAAGGACCACAAATTCTTTATCCATTTTTCTCTTTCCTGGGATATTGAAGGTGGAATGAAGTGGAGGTCCTTGTCAACAGAGCAGCCCTAAACTTTGGGGTGCTTGTGTCTTGCTGATTTTTAATTTTCCCAATTTATACCCCCATGAGTGGAAGTGCCCTATGCTCTCTAAGCTTTGCTTTTTAGACGTTTCAGGACTCACCGTACACTTCTCCAGAGTGGCTGTTGACAATTTACATCCCGCCCATCAGTGTAGCAAGGTTCCCATTTCTCCATGGCCTGTCCTGCATTTTTGGTTTTGAGACTTTTTTCAGCATGGCCCTTTTGACCGATGGGAAGCGAGACATCTTTGTAGCGCTGATTTGCCTTTCCAGGTTGCTTGGTTGGCCAAAAAGGGCGTATGCGTTTTTTCCTGAATATATTCAGGAAAAAACGCATACGCCCTTTTTGGCCAAGGGCATCATTGTCAACGTTTTGCCGCTTTTCATGTGCTTTAAAGGCGATTCGAATCTACCTCCTGAAATCTCTTTCCTGCAATTCTGCCTTGATTTCAAATCCTCTTCTTTGCCTTCCCTCAATATATTTGTGGACGAGAGTTATCATTTATAACTCTGCAGGTTTGTGAATTGCAGTGCCCTGAACCTCCATTTTACAACTCGCTTTTTAGGGAGCTGGCCGCAAAAGCGCAGGATGCCTTCAGGCCCTGTTCTGGTTCCAGGGGCAGGCTGAGCCTGTGGTTAATTCTTCTTCCTGATGGGAAAATAGAGTGACCTGTGCCTGTCCCAACACCAAGAGCTAGTCTCTCATTGGTTCCACGTCTTCCCGTTCATCCTCAGGACAAATTGCAACCGGTACGGAACAGGAGGTTAAAGGTGATGATGCTCCAAGGAGGGAGATTGCTAGTAAAGTGGCTGGAATGGCGAACCCGAGCACAAGGAGATGAGAAATGAGGTGCGTTTTAGAAACCTTTCCCCATCACACGGTGTACCATCTTCTGGGTATCTCATGCATGTTTTCGATGTAGGAAGGTGCCCTTGAACCTGGAGATTTGGGACCCATGCGATGGGTACCACGCAGTATTACTTTAAAGGGGCTGCGTTTGCTCACCCAACCTCACCAAACCTCTCAGCCCCAAGAGTGTCCACCCTTATGTCTCATCCAGCTGTGGGTCTAGATATGGTCAATCCAGGTTGCATCACAGCCCCTGAACGCATTGTGTAAGAATTTCGCTCTCTTTCACTGTCTTTGTTTCATGGGTTTTTCAAAGTAATTTATTTTTATAATGGGGTTTAGCTGCTTTTCACTGCTGTGTTTATGCCGCTTTACACCCACTTGACACACTAACAGAGAGATATCAATACTTAGGTTTTAAGATTATTACTAGTCATATATATTCTTGTGCGGTGAATAGGGCGTGTTGAGTCCAGTTCTCTGAGCAAGGAGTAGGTCTTGTCTATTACATATTGGGTTTATGGAACGGTATCTGAGCTAATTTGAAACCCTTGTTTTATGTATCACCCCACCTCACCTTTCCCGTTAAGCAGCCATAGTGTGTTTTCTGCATGTGTGACTCTGTTCTGTTTTGTAATTCAGTTCAAGTGTAACGGTTTTTACATTCCCTCTATAAGTGATACCTTATGAGAAGTGTCCTTTTCTGTGTGACTTATTTCACTTAGAATCGTCGTACCTAAATCCACTCATCATGCTGCTACTAGCCTTATGACATTGATTTCATGGCTGAGTGATATTCCATTGTACATAAGGACCACAACTTCTTTATCCATTTTTCTCTTTCCTGGGATATTGAAGGTGGAATGAAGTGGAGGTCCTTGTCAACAGAGCAGCCCTAAACTTTGGGGTGCTTGTGTCTTGCTGATTTTTAATTTTCCCAATTTATACCCCCATGAGTGGAAGTGCCCTATGCTCTCTAAGCTTTGCTTTTTAGACGTTTCAGGACTCACCGTACGCTTCTCCAGAGTGGCTGTTGACAATTTACATCCCGCCCATCAGTGTAGCAAGGCTCCCATTTCTCCATGGCCTGTCCTGCATTTCTGGTTTTGACACTTTTTTCAGCATGGCCCTTTTGACCGATGGGAAGCGAGACATCTTTGTAGCGCTGATTTGCCTTTCCAGGTTGCTTGGTTGGCCAAAAAGGGCGTATGCGTTTTTTCCTGAATATATTCAGGAAAAAACGCATACGCCCTTTTTGGCCAAGGGCATCATTGTCAACGTTTTGCCGCTTTTCATGTGCTTTAAAGGCGATTCGAATCTACCTCCTGAAATCTGTTTCCTGCAATTCTGCCTTGATTTCAAATCCTCTTCTTTGCCTTCCCTCAATATATTTGTGGACGAGAGTTATCATTTATAACTCTGCAGGTTTGTGAATTGCAGTGCCCTGAACCTCCATTTTACAACTCGCGTTTTTGGGAGATGGCTGCAAAAGCGCAGGATGGCTTCAGGCCCTGTTCTGGTTCCGGGGGGCAGGCTGAGCCTGTGGTTAATTCTTCTTCCTGATGGGAAAATAGAGTGGCCTGTGCCTGTCCCAACACCAAGAGATAGTCTCTCATTGGTTTCACGTCTTCCCGTTCATCCTCAGGACAAATTGCAACCTGTACGGAACAGGAGGTTAAAGGTGATGATGCTCCAAGGAGGGAGATTGGTAGTAAAGTGGCTGGAATGGCGAACCCGAGCACAAGGAGATGAGAAATGAGGTGGGTTTTAGAAACCTTTCCCCATCACACGGTGTACCATCTTCTGGGTTTCTCATGCATGTTTTCGATGTAGGAAGATGCCCTTGAACCTGGAGATTTGGGACCCATGCGATGGGTACCACGCAGTATTACTTTAAAGGGGCTGCGTTTGCTCACCCAACCTCACCAAACCTCTCAGCCGTAACAGTGTCCACCCTTATGTCTCATCCAGCTGTGGGTCTAGATATGGTCAATCCAGGTTGCATCACAGCCCCTGAACGCATTGTGTAAGAATTTCGCTCTCTTTCACTGTCTTTGTTTCATCGGTTTTTCAAAGTAATTTATTTTTATAATGGGGTTTAGCTGCTTTTCACTGCTGTGTTTATGCCGCTTTTTACCCACTTGACACACTAACAGAGAGATATCAATACATAAGTTTTAAGATTATTACTAGTCAGATATATTCTTGTGCGGTGAATAGGGCGTGTTGAGTCCAGTTCTCTGAGCAAGGAGTAGGTCTTGTCTATTACATATTGGGTTTATGGAACGGTATCTGAGCTAATTTGAAACCCTTGTTTTATGTATCACCCCACCTCACCTTTCCCGTTAAGCAGCCATAGTGTGTTTTCTGCATGTGTGACTCTGTTCTGTTTTGTAATTCAGTTCAAGTGTAACGGTTTTTACATTCCCTCTATCAGTGATACCTTATGAGAAGTGTCCTTTTCTGTGTGACTTATTTCACTTAGAGTCGTCGTACCTAAATCCACTCATCATGCTGCTACTAGCCTTATGACATTGATTTCACGGCTGAGTGATATTCCATTGTACATAAGGACCACAACTTCTTTATCCATTTTTCTCTTTCCTGGGATATTGAAGGTGGAATGAAGTGGAGGTCCTTGTCAACAGAGCAGCCCTAAACTTTGGGGTGCTTGTGTCTTGCTGATTTTTCATTTTCCCAATTTATACCCCCATGAGTGGAAGTGCCCTATGCTCTCTAAGCTTTGCTTTTTAGACGTTTCAGGACCCACCGTACACTTCTCCAGAGTGGCTGTTGACAATTTACATCCCGCCCATCAGTGTAGCAAGGCTCCCATTTCTCCATGGCCTGTCCTGCGTTTCTGGTTTTGACACTTTTTTCAGCATGGCCCTTTTGACCGATGGGAAGCGAGACATCTTTGTAGCGCTGATTTGCCTTTCCAGGTTGCTTGGTTGGCCAAAAAGGGCGTATGCGTTTTTTCCTGAATATATTCAGGAAAAAACGCATACGCCCTTTTTGGCCAAGGGCATCATTGTCAACGTTTTGCCGCTTTTCATGTGCTTTAAAGGCGATTCGAATCTACCTCCTGAAATCTGTTTCCTGCAATTCTGCCTTGATTTCAAATCCTCTTCTTTGCCTTCCCTCAATATATTTGTGGATGAGAGTTATCATTTATAAGTCTGCAGGTTTGTGAATTGCAGTGCCCTGAACCTCCATTTTACAACTCGCTATTTAGGGAGCTGGCCGCAAAAGCGCAGGATGGCTTCAGGCCCTGTTCTGGTTCCGGGGGGCAGGCTGAGCCTGTGGTTAATTCTTCTTCCTGATGGGAAAATAGAGTGACCTGTGCCTGTCCCAACACCAAGAGCTAGTCTTTCATGGGTTCCACGTATTCCCGTTCATCCTCAGTACAAATTGCAACCTGTACGGAACAGGAGGTTAAAGGTGCTGATGCTCCAAGGAGGGAGATTGCTAGTAAAGTGGCTGGAATGGCGAACCCGGGCACAAGCAGATGAGAAATGAGGTGCGTTTTAGAAACCTTTCCCCATCACACGGTGTACCATCTTCTGGGTATCTCATGCATGTTTTCGATGTAGGAAGATGCCCTTGAACCTGCAGATTTGGGACCCATGCGATGGGTACCACGCAGTATTACTTTAAAGGGTCTGCGTTTGCTCACCCAACCTCACCAAACCTCTCAGCCCCAAGAGTGTCCACCCTTATGTCTCATCCAGCTGTGGGTCTAGATATGGTCAATCCAGGTTGCATCACAGCCCCTGAACACATTGTGTAAGAATTTCTCTCTCTTTCACTGTCTTTGTTTCATGGGTTTTTCAAAGTAATTTATTTTTATAATGGGGTTTACCTGCTTTTCACTGCTGTGTTTATGCCGCTTTTTACCCACTTGACACACTAACAGAGAGATATCAATACATATGTTTTAAGATTATTACTAGTCAGATATATTCTTGTGCGGTGAATAGGGCGTGTTGAGTCCAGTTCTCTGAGCAAGGAGTAGGTCTTGTCTATTACATATTGGGTTTATGGAACGGTATCTGAGCTAATTTGAAACCCTTGTTTTATGTATCACCCCACCTCACCTTTCCCGTTAAGCAGCCATAGTGTGTTTTCTGCATGTGTGACTCTGTTCTGTTTTGTAATTCAGTTCAAGTGTAACGGTTTTTACATTCCCTCTATAAGTGATACCTTATGAGAAGTGTCCTTTTCTGTGTGACTTATTTCACTTAGAGTCGTCGTACCTAAATCCACTCATCATGCTGCTACTAGCCTTATGACATTGATTTCACGGCTGAGTGATATTCCATTGTACATAAGGACCACAAATTCTTTATCCATTTTTCTCTTTCCTGGGATATTGAAGGTGGAATGAAGTGGAGGTCCTTGTCAACAGAGCAGCCCTAAACTTTGGGGTGCTTGTGTCTTGCTGATTTTTCATTTTCCCAATTTATACCCCCATGAGTGGAAGTGCCCTATGCTCTCTAAGCTTTGCTTTTTAGACGTTTCAGGACTCACCGTACACTTCTCCAGAGTGGCTGTTGACAATTTACATCCCGCCCATCAGTGTAGCAAGGTTCCCATTTCTCCATGGCCTGTCCTGCATTTTTGGTTTTGAGACTTTTTTCAGCATGGCCCTTTTGACCGATGGGAAGCGAGACATCTTTGTAGCGCTGATTTGCCTTTCCAGGTTACTTGGTTGGCCAAAAAGGGCGTATGCGTTTTTTCCTGAATATATTCAGGAAAAAACGCATACGCCCTTTTTGGCCAAGGGCATCATTGTCAACGTTTTGCCGCTTTTCATGTGCTTTAAAGGCGATTCGAATCTACCTCCTGAAATCTGTTTCCTGCAATTCTGCCTTGATTTCAAATCCTCTTCTTTGCCTTCCCTCAATATATTTGTGGACGAGAGTTATCATTTATAACTCTGCAGGTTTGTGAATTGCAGTGCCCTGAACCTCCATTTTACAACTCGCTTTTTAGGGAGCTGGCCGCAAAAGCGCAGGATGCCTTCAGGCCCTGTTCTGGTTCCAGGGGCAGGCTGAGCCTGTGGTTAATTCTTCTTCCTGATGGGAAAATAGAGTGACCTGTGCCTGTCCCAACACCAAGAGCTAGTCTCTCATTGGTTCCACGTCTTCCCGTTCATCCTCAGGACAAATTGCAACCGGTACGGAACAGGAGGTTAAAGGTGATGATGCTCCAAGGAGGGAGATTGCTAGTAAAGTGGCTGGAATGGCGAACCCGAGCACAAGGAGATGAGAAATGAGGTGCGTTTTAGAAACCTTTCCCCATCACACGGTGTACCATCTTCTGGGTATCTCATGCATGTTTTCGATGTAGGAAGGTGCCCTTGAACCTGGAGATTTGGGACCCATGCGATGGGTACCACGCAGTATTACTTTAAAGGGGCTGCGTTTGCTCACCCAACCTCACCAAACCTCTCAGCCGCAACAGTGTCCACCCTTATGTCTCATCCAGCTGTGGGTCTAGATATGGTCAATCCAGGTTGCATCACAGCCCCTGAACGCATTGTGTAAGAATTTCGCTCTCTTTCACTGTCTTTGTTTCATGGGTTTTTCAAAGTAATTTATTTTTATAATGGGGTTTAGCTGCTTTTCACTGCTGTGTTTATGCCGCTTTACACCCACTTGACACACTAACAGAGAGATATCAATACATAGGTTTTAAGATTATTACTAGTCAGATATATTCTTGTGCGGTGAATAGGGCGTGTTGAGTCCAGTTCTCTGAGCAAGGAGTAGGTCTTGTCTATTACATATTGGGTTTATGGAACGGTATCTGAGCTAATTTGAAACCCTTGTTTTATGTATCACCCCACCTCACCTTTCCCGTTAAGCAGCCATAGTGTGTTTTCTGCATGTGTGACTCTGTTCTGTTTTGTAATTCAGTTCAAGTGTAACGGTTTTTACATTCCCTCTATAAGTGATACCTTATGAGAAGTGTCCTTTTCTGTGTGACTTATTTCACTTAGAATCGTCGTACCTAAATCCACTCATCATGCTGCTACTAGCCTTATGACATTGATTTCATGGCTGAGTGATATTCCATTGTACATAAGGACCACAACTTCTTTATCCATTTTTCTCTTTCCTGGGATATTGAAGGTGGAATGAAGTGGAGGTCCTTGTCAACAGAGCAGCCCTAAACTTTGGGGTGCTTGTGTCTTGCTGATTTTCCATTTTCCCAATTTATAACCCCATGAGTGGAAGTGCCCTATGCTCTCTAAGCTTTGTTTTTTAGATGTTTCAGGACTCACCGTACGCTTCTCCAGAGTGGCTGTTGGCAATTTACATCCCGCCCATCAGTGTAGCAAGGCTCCCATTTCTCCATGGCCTGTCCTGCATTTCTGGTTTTGACACTTTTTTCAGCATGGCCTTTTTAACCGATGGGAAGCGAGACATCTTTGTAGCGCTGATTTGCCTTTCCAGGTTGCTTGGTTGGCCAAAAAGGGCGTATGCGTTTTTTCCTGAATATATTCAGGAAAAAACGCATACGCCCTTTTTGGCCAAGGGCATCATTGTCAACGTTTTGCCGCTTTTCATGTGCTTTAAAGGCAATTCGAATCTACCTCCTGAAATCTGTTTCCTGCAATTCTGCCTTGATTTCAAATCCTCTTCTTTGCCTTCCCTCAATATATTTGTGGACGAGAGTTATCATTTATAACTCTGCAGGTTTGTGAATTGCAGTGCCCTGAACCTCCATTTTACAACTCGCTTTTTAGGGAGCTGGCCGCAAAAGCGCAGGATGCCTTCAGGCCCTGTTCTTGTTCCGGGGGCAGGCTGAGCCTGTGGTTAATTCTTCTCCCTGATGGGAAAATAGAGTGACCTGTGCCTGTCCCAACACCAAGAGCTAGTCTCTCATTGGTTCCACGTCTTCCCGTTCACACTCAGGACAAATTGCAACCTGTACGGAGCAGGAGGTTAAAGGTGATGATGCTCAAAGTAGGGAGATTGCTAGTAAAGCGGCTGGAATAGCGAACCCGGGCACAAGGAGATGAGAAATGAGGTGCGTTTTAGAAACCTTTCCACATCACACGGTGTACCATCTTCTGGGTTTCTCATGCATGTTTTCGATGTAGGAAGATGCCCTTGAACCTGGAGATTTGGGACCCATGCGATGGGTACCACGCAGTATTAGTTGAAAGGGTCTGCGTTTGCTCACCCAACCTCACCAAACCTCTCAGCCGCAACAGTGTCCACCCTTATGTCTCATCCAGCTGTGGGTCTAGATATGGTCAATCCAGGTTGCATCACAGCCCGTGAACGCATTGTGTAAGAATTTCTATCTCTTTCACTGTCTTTGTTTCATGGGTTTTTCAAAGTAATTTATTTTTATAATGGGGTTTAGCTGCTTTTCACTGCTGTGTTTATGCCGCTTTACACCCACTTGACACACTAACAGAGAGATATCAATACATAGGTTTTAAGATTATTACTAGTCAGATATATTCTTGTGCGGTGAATAGGGCGTGTTGAGTCCAGTTCTCTGAGCAAGGAGTAGGTCTTGTCTATTACATATTGGGTTTATGGAACGGTATCTGAGCTAATTTGAAACCCTTGTTTTATGTATCACCCCACCTCACCTTTCCCGTTAAGCAGCCATAGTGTGTTTTCTGCATGTGTGACTCTGTTCTGTTTTGTAATTCAGTTCAAGTGTAACGGTTTTTACATTCCCTCTATCAGTGATACCTTATGAGAAGTGTCCTTTTCTGTGTGACTTATTTCACTTAGAATCGTCGTACCTAAATCCACTCATCATGCTGCTACTAGCCTTATGACATTGATTTCATGGCTGAGTGATATTCCATTGTACATAAGGACCACAACTTCTTTATCCATTTTTCTCTTTCCTGGGATATTGAAGGTGGAATGAAGTGGAGGTCCTTG
The DNA here is from genome assembly GCF_965194805.1 of Balaenoptera borealis. Taxonomy (NCBI): domain Eukaryota; kingdom Metazoa; phylum Chordata; class Mammalia; order Artiodactyla; family Balaenopteridae; genus Balaenoptera; species Balaenoptera borealis. Next base: position 70,107,754 of record NC_138878.1, read on the forward strand.
TCAACAGAGCAGCCCTAAACTTTGGGGTGCTTGTGTCTTGCTGATTTTTAATTTTCCCAATTTATACCCCCATGAGTGGAAGTGCTCTATGCTCTCTAAGCTTTGCTTTTTAGACGTTTCAGGACTCACCGTACGCTTCTCCAGAGTGGCTGTTGACAATTTACATCCCGCCCATCAGTGTAGCAAGGCTCCCATTTCTCCATGGCCTGTCCTGCATTTCTGGTTTTGACACTTTTTTCAGCATGGCCCTTTTGACCGATGGGAAGCGAGACATCTTTGTAGCGCTGATTTGCCTTTCCAGGTTGCTTGGTTGGCCAAAAAGGGCGTATGCGTTTTTTCCTGAATATATTCAGGAAAAAACGCATACGCCCTTTTTGGCCAAGGGCATCATTGTCAACGTTTTGCCGCTTTTCATGTGCTTTAAAGGCGATTCGAATCTACCTCCTGAAATCTGTTTCCTGCAATTCTGCCTTGATTTCAAATCCTCTTCTTTGCCTTCCCTCAATATATTTGTGGACGAGAGTTATCATTTATAACTCTACAGGTTTGTGAATTGCAGTGCCCTGAACCTCCATTTTACAACTCGCGTTTTTGGGAGATGGCTGCAAAAGCGCAGGATGGCTTCAGGCCCTGTTCTGGTTCCGGGGGGCAGGCTGAGCCTGTGGTTAATTCTTCTTCCTGATAGGAAAATAGAGTGGCCTGTGCCTGTCCCAACACCAAGAGATAGTCTCTCATTGGTTTCACGTCTTCCCGTTCATCCTCAGGACAAATTGCAACCTGTACGGAACAGGAGGTTAAAGGTGATGATGCTCCAAGGAGGGAGATTGCTAGTAAAGTGGCTGGAATGGCGAACCCGAGCACAAGGAGATGAGAAATGAGGTGGGTTTTAGAAACCTTTCCCCATCACACGGTGTACCATCTTCTGGGTTTCTCATGCATGTTTTCGATGTAGGAAGATGCCCTTGAACCTGGAGATTTGGGACCCATGCGATGGGTACCACGCAGTATTACTTTAAAGGGGCTGCGTTTGCTCACCCAACCTCACCAAACCTCTCAGCCGTAACAGTGTCCACCCTTATGTCTCATCCAGCTGTGGGTCTAGATATGGTCAATCCAGGTTGCATCACAGCCCCTGAACGCATTGTGTAAGAATTTCGCTCTCTTTCACTGTCTTTGTTTCATCGGTTTTTCAAAGTAATTTATTTTTATAATGGGGTTTAGCTGCTTTTCACTGCTGTGTTTATGCCGCTTTTTACCCACTTGACACACTAACAGAGAGATATCAATACATAAGTTTTAAGATTATTACTAGTCAGATATATTCTTGTGCGGTGAATAGGGCGTGTTGAGTCCAGTTCTCTGAGCAAGGAGTAGGTCTTGTCTATTACATATTGGGTTTATGGAACGGTATCTGAGCTAATTTGAAACCCTTGTTTTATGTATCACCCCACCTCACCTTTCCCGTTAAGCAGCCATAGTGTGTTTTCTGCATGTGTGACTCTGTTCTGTTTTGTAATTCAGTTCAAGTGTAACGGTTTTTACATTCCCTCTATCAGTGATACCTTATGAGAAGTGTCCTTTTCTGTGTGACTTATTTCACTTAGAGTCGTCGTACCTAAATCCACTCATCATGCTGCTACTAGCCTTATGACATTGATTTCACGGCTGAGTGATATTCCATTGTACATAAGGACCACAACTTCTTTATCCATTTTTCTCTTTCCTGGGATATTGAAGGTGGAATGAAGTGGAGGTCCTTGTCAACAGAGCAGCCCTAAACTTTGGGGTGCTTGTGTCTTGCTGATTTTTCATTTTCCCAATTTATACCCCCATGAGTGGAAGTGCCCTATGCTCTCTAAGCTTTGCTTTTTAGACGTTTCAGGACCCACCGTACACTTCTCCAGAGTGGCTGTTGACAATTTACATCCCGCCCATCAGTGTAGCAAGGCTCCCATTTCTCCATGGCCTGTCCTGCGTTTCTGGTTTTGACACTTTTTTCAGCATGGCCCTTTTGACCGATGGGAAGCGAGACATCTTTGTAGCGCTGATTTGCCTTTCCAGGTTGCTTGGTTGGCCAAAAAGGGCGTATGCCTTTTTTCCTGAATATATTCAGGAAAAAACGCATACGCCCTTTTTGGCCAAGGGCATCATTGTCAACGTTTTGCCGCTTTTCATGTGCTTTAAAGGCGATTCGAATCTACCTCCTGAAATCTGTTTCCTGCAATTCTGCCTTGATTTCAAATCCTCTTCTTTGCCTTCCCTCAATATATTTGTGGATGAGAGTTATCATTTATAAGTCTGCAGGTTTGTGAATTGCAGTGCCCTGAACCTCCATTTTACAACTCGCTATTTAGGGAGCTGGCCGCAAAAGCGCAGGATGGCTTCAGGCCCTGTTCTGGTTCCGGGGGGCAGGCTGAGCCTGTGGTTAATTCTTCTTCCTGATGGGAAAATAGAGTGACCTGTGCCTGTCCCAACACCAAGAGCTAGTCTTTCATGGGTTCCACGTATTCCCGTTCATCCTCAGTACAAATTGCAACCTGTACGGAACAGGAGGTTAAAGGTGCTGATGCTCCAAGGAGGGAGATTGCTAGTAAAGTGGCTGGAATGGCGAACCCGGGCACAAGCAGATGAGAAATGAGGTGCGTTTTAGAAACCTTTCCCCATCACACGGTGTACCATCTTCTGGGTATCTCATGCATGTTTTCGATGTAGGAAGATGCCCTTGAACCTGGAGATTTGGGACCCATGCGATGGGTACCACGCAGTATTACTTTAAAGGGTCTGCGTTTGCTCACCCAACCTCACCAAACCTCTCAGCCCCAAGAGTGTCCACCCTTATGTCTCATCCAGCTGTGGGTCTAGATATGGTCAATCCAGGTTGCATCACAGCCCCTGAACACATTGTGTAAGAATTTCTCTCTCTTTCACTGTCTTTGTTTCATGGGTTTTTCAAAGTAATTTATTTTTATAATGGGGTTTACCTGCTTTTCACTGCTGTGTTTATGCCGCTTTTTACCCACTTGACACACTAACAGAGAGATATCAATACATATGTTTTAAGATTATTACTAGTCAGATATATTCTTGTGCGGTGAATAGGGCGTGTTGAGTCCAGTTCTCTGAGCAAGGAGTAGGTCTTGTCTATTACATATTGGGTTTATGGAACGGTATCTGAGCTAATTTGAAACCCTTGTTTTATGTATCACCCCACCTCACCTTTCCCGTTAAGCAGCCATAGTGTGTTTTCTGCATGTGTGACTCTGTTCTGTTTTGTAATTCAGTTCAAGTGTAACGGTTTTTACATTCCCTCTATAAGTGATACCTTATGAGAAGTGTCCTTTTCTGTGTGACTTATTTCACTTAGAGTCGTCGTACCTAAATCCACTCATCATGCTGCTACTAGCCTTATGACATTGATTTCACGGCTGAGTGATATTCCATTGTACATAAAGACCACAAATTCTTTATCCATTTTTCTCTTTCCTGGGATATTGAAGGTGGAATGAAGTGGAGGTCCTTGTCAACAGAGCAGCCCTAAACTTTGGGGTGCTTGTGTCTTGCTGATTTTTCATTTTCCCAATTTATACCCCCATGAGTGGAAGTGCCCTATGCTCTCTAAGCTTTGCTTTTTAGACGTTTCAGGACTCACCGTACACTTCTCCAGAGTGGCTGTTGACAATTTACATCCCGCCCATCAGTGTAGCAAGGTTCCCATTTCTCCATGGCCTGTCCTGCATTTTTGGTTTTGAGACTTTTTTCAGCATGGCCCTTTTGACCGATGGGAAGCGAGACATCTTTGTAGCGCTGATTTGCCTTTCCAGGTTACTTGGTTGGCCAAAAAGGGCGTATGCGTTTTTTCCTGAATATATTCAGGAAAAAACGCATACGCCCTTTTTGGCCAAGGGCATCATTGTCAACGTTTTGCCGCTTTTCATGTGCTTTAAAGGCGATTCGAATCTACCTCCTGAAATCTGTTTCCTGCAATTCTGCCTTGATTTCAAATCCTCTTCTTTGCCTTCCCTCAATATATTTGTGGACGAGAGTTATCATTTATAACTCTGCAGGTTTGTGAATTGCAGTGCCCTGAACCTCCATTTTACAACTCGCTTTTTAGGGAGCTGGCCGCAAAAGCGCAGGATGCCTTCAGGCCCTGTTCTGGTTCCAGGGGCAGGCTGAGCCTGTGGTTAATTCTTCTTCCTGATGGGAAAATAGAGTGACCTGTGCCTGTCCCAACACCAAGAGCTAGTCTCTCATTGGTTCCACGTCTTCCCGTTCATCCTCAGGACAAATTGCAACCGGTACGGAACAGGAGGTTAAAGGTGATGATGCTCCAAGGAGGGAGATTGCTAGTAAAGTGGCTGGAATGGCGAACCCGAGCACAAGGAGATGAGAAATGAGGTGCGTTTTAGAAACCTTTCCCCATCACACGGTGTACCATCTTCTGGGTATCTCATGCATGTTTTCGATGTAGGAAGGTGCCCTTGAACCTGGAGATTTGGGACCCATGCGATGGGTACCACGCAGTATTACTTTAAAGGGGCTGCGTTTGCTCACCCAACCTCACCAAACCTCTCAGCCGCAACAGTGTCCACCCTTATGTCTCATCCAGCTGTGGGTCTAGATATGGTCAATCCAGGTTGCATCACAGCCCCTGAACGCATTGTGTAAGAATTTCGCTCTCTTTCACTGTCTTTGTTTCATGGGTTTTTCAAAGTAATTTATTTTTATAATGGGGTTTAGCTGCTTTTCACTGCTGTGTTTATGCCGCTTTACACCCACTTGACACACTAACAGAGAGATATCAATACATAGGTTTTAAGATTATTACTAGTCAGATATATTCTTGTGCGGTGAATAGGGCGTGTTGAGTCCAGTTCTCTGAGCAAGGAGTAGGTCTTGTCTATTACATATTGGGTTTATGGAACGGTATCTGAGCTAATTTGAAACCCTTGTTTTATGTATCACCCCACCTCACCTTTCCCGTTAAGCAGCCATAGTGTGTTTTCTGCATGTGTGACTCTGTTCTGTTTTGTAATTCAGTTCAAGTGTAACGGTTTTTACATTCCCTCTATAAGTGATACCTTATGAGAAGTGTCCTTTTCTGTGTGACTTATTTCACTTAGAATCGTCGTACCTAAATCCACTCATCATGCTGCTACTAGCCTTATGACATTGATTTCATGGCTGAGTGATATTCCATTGTACATAAGGACCACAACTTCTTTATCCATTTTTCTCTTTCCTGGGATATTGAAGGTGGAATGAAGTGGAGGTCCTTGTCAACAGAGCAGCCCTAAACTTTGGGGTGCTTGTGTCTTGCTGATTTTTCATTTTCCCAATTTATACCCCCATGAGTGGAAGTGCCCTATGCTCTCTAAGCTTTGTTTTTTAGATGTTTCAGGACTCACCGTACGCTTCTCCAGAGTGGCTGTTGGCAATTTACATCCCGCCCATCAGTGTAGCAAGGCTCCCATTTCTCCATGGCCTGTCCTGCATTTCTGGTTTTGACACTTTTTTCAGCATGGCCTTTTTAACCGATGGGAAGCGAGATATCTTTGTAGCGCTGATTTGCCTTTCCAGGTTGCTTGGTTGGCCAAAAAGGGCGTATGCGTTTTTTCCTGAATATATTCAGGAAAAAACGCATACGCCCTTTTTGGCCAAGGGCATCATTGTCAACGTTTTGCCGCTTTTCATGTGCTTTAAAGGCGATTCGAATCTACCTCCTGAAATCTGTTTCCTGCAATTCTGCCTTGATTTCAAATCCTCTTCTTTGCCTTCCCTCAATATATTTGTGGACGAGAGTTATCATTTATAACTCTGCAGGTTTGTGAATTGCAGTGCCCTGAACCTCCATTTTACAACTCGCTTTTTAGGGAGCTGGCCGCAAAAGCGCAGGATGCCTTCAGGCCCTGTTCTTGTTCCGGGGGCAGGCTGAGCCTGTGGTTAATTCTTCTTCCTGATGGGAAAATAGAGTGACCTGTGCCTGTCCCAACACCAAGGGCTAGTCTCTCATTGGTTCCACGTCTTCCCGTTCACACTCAGGACAAATTGCAACCTGTACGGAGCAGGAGGTTAAAGGTGCTGATGCTCAAAGTAGGGAGATTGCTAGTAAAGCGGCTGGAATAGCGAACCCGGGCACAAGGAGATGAGAAATGAGGTGCGTTTTAGAAACCTTTCCACATCACACGGTGTACCATCTTCTGGGTTTCTCATGCATGTTTTCGATGAAGGAAGATGCCCTTGAACCTGGAGATTTGGGACCCATGCGATGGGTACCACGCAGTATTAGTTGAAAGGGTCTGCGTTTGCTCACCCAACCTCACCAAACCTCTCAGCCCCAAGAGTGTCCACCCTTATGTCTCATCCAGCTGTGGGTCTAGATATGGTCAATCCAGGTTGCATCACAGCCCGTGAACGCATTGTGTAAGAATTTCTATCTCTTTCACTGTCTTTGTTTCATGGGTTTTTCAAAGTAATTTATTTTTATAATGGGGTTTAGCTGCTTTTCACTGCTGTGTTTATGCCGCTTTACACCCACTTGACACACTAACAGAGAGATATCAATACATAGGTTTTAAGATTATTACTAGTCATATATATTCTTGTGCGGTGAATAGGGCGTGTTGAGTCCAGTTCTCTGAGCAAGGAGTAGGTCTTGTCTATTACATATTGGGTTTATGGAACGGTATCTGAGCTAATTTGAAACCCTTGTTTTATGTATCACCCCACCTCACCTTTCCCGTTAAGCAGCCATAGTGTGTTTTCTGCATGTGTGACTCTGTTCTGTTTTGTAATTCAGTTCAAGTGTAACGGTTTTTACATTCCCTCTATAAGTGATACCTTATGAGAAGTGTCCTTTTCTGTGTGACTTATTTCACTTAGAATCGTCGTACCTAAATCCACTCATCATGCTGCTACTAGCCTTATGACATTGATTTCATGGCTGAGTGATATTCCATTGTACATAAGGACCACAACTTCTTTATCCATTTTTCTCTTTCCTGGGATATTGAAGGTGGAATGAAGTGGAGGTCCTTGTCAACAGAGCAGCCCTAAACTTTGGGGTGCTTGTGTCTTGCTGATTTTCCATTTTCCCAATTTATAACCCCATGAGTGGAAGTGCCCTATGCTCTCTAAGCTTTGTTTTTTAGATGTTTCAGGACTCACCGTACGCTTCTCCAGAGTGGCTGTTGGCAATTTACATCCCGCCCATCAGTGTAGCAAGGCTCCCATTTCTCCATGGCCTGTCCTGCATTTCTGGTTTTGACACTTTTTTCAGCATGGCCTTTTTAACCGATGGGAAGCGAGACATCTTTGTAGCGCTGATTTGCCTTTCCAGGTTGCTTGGTTGGCCAAAAAGGGCGTATGGGTTTTTTCCTGAATATATTCAGGAAAAAACGCATACGCCCTTTTTGGCCAAGGGCATCATTGTCAACGTTTTGCCGCTTTTCATGTGCTTTAAAGGCAATTCGAATCTACCTCCTGAAATCTGTTTCCTGCAATTCTGCCTTGATTTCAAATCCTCTTCTTTGCCTTCCCTCAATATATTTGTGGACGAGAGTTATCATTTATAACTCTGCAGGTTTGTGAATTGCAGTGCCCTGAACCTCCATTTTACAACTCGCTTTTTAGGGAGCTGGCCGCAAAAGCGCAGGATGCCTTCAGGCCCTGTTCTTGTTCCGGGGGCAGGCTGAGCCTGTGGTTAATTCTTCTCCCTGATGGGAAAATAGAGTGACCTGTGCCTGTCCCAACACCAAGAGCTAGTCTCTCATTGGTTCCACGTCTTCCCGTTCACACTCAGGACAAATTGCAACCTGTACGGAGCAGGAGGTTAAAGGTGATGATGCTCAAAGTAGGGAGATTGCTAGTAAAGCGGCTGGAATAGCGAACCCGGGCACAAGGATATGAGAAATGAGGTGCGTTTTAGAAACCTTTCCACATCACACGGTGTACCATCTTCTGGGTTTCTCATGCATGTTTTCGATGTAGGAAGATGCCCTTGAACCTGGAGATTTGGGACCCATGCGATGGGTACCACGCAGTATTAGTTGAAAGGGTCTGCGTTTGCTCACCCAACCTCACCAAACCTCTCAGCCGCAACAGTGTCCACTCTTATGTCTCATCCAGCTGTGGGTCTAGATATGGTCAATCCAGGTTGCATCACAGCCCGTGAACGCATTGTGTAAGAATTTCTATCTCTTTCACTGTCTTTGTTTCATGGGTTTTTCAAAGTAATTTATTTTTATAATGGGGTTTAGCTGCTTTTCACTGCTGTGTTTATGCCGCTTTACACCCACTTGACACACTAACAGAGAGATATCAATACATAGGTTTTAAGATTATTACTAGTCAGATATATTCTTGTGCGGTGAATAGGGCGTGTTGAGTCCAGTTCTCTGAGCAAGGAGTAGGTCTTGTCTATTACATATTGGGTTTATGGAACGGTATCTGAGCTAATTTGAAACCCTTGTTTTATGTATCACCCCACCTCACCTTTCCCGTTAAGCAGCCATAGTGTGTTTTCTGCATGTGTGACTCTGTTCTGTTTTGTAATTCAGTTCAAGTGTAACGGTTTTTACATTCCCTCTATCAGTGATACCTTATGAGAAGTGTCCTTTTCTGTGTGACTTATTTCACTTAGAATCGTCGTACCTAAATCCACTCATCATGCTGCTACTAGCCTTATGACATTGATTTCATGGCTGAGTGATATTCCATTGTACATAAGGACCACAACTTCTTTATCCATTTTTCTCTTTCCTGGGATATTGAAGGTGGAATGAAGTGGAGGTCCTTGTCAACAGAGCAGCCCTAAACTTTGGGGTGCTTGTGTCTTGCTGATTTTTAATTTTCCCAATTTATACCCCCATGAGTGGAAGTGCCCTATGCTCTCTAAGCTTTGCTTTTTAGACGTTTCAGGACTCACCGTACGCTTCTCCAGAGTGGCTGTTGACAATTTACATCCCGCCCATCAGTGTAGCAAGGCTCCCATTTCTCCATGGCCTGTCCTGCATTTCTGGTTTTGACACTTTTTTCAGCATGGCCCTTTTGACCGATGGGAAGCGAGACATCTTTGTAGCGCTGATTTGCCTTTCCAGGTTGCTTGGTTGGCCAAAAAGGGCGTATGCGTTTTTTCCTGAATATATTCAGGAAAAAACGCATACGCCCTTTTTGGCCAAGGGCATCATTGTCAACGTTTTGCCGCTTTTCATGTGCTTTAAAGGCGATTCGAATCTACCTCCTGAAATCTGTTTCGTGCAATTCTGCCTTGATTTCAAATCCTCTTCTTTGCCTTCCCTCAATATATTTGTGGACGAGAGTTATCATTTATAACTCTGCAGGTTTGTGAATTGCAGTGCCCTGAACCTCCATTTTACAACTCGCGTTTTTGGGAGATGGCTGCAAAAGCGCAGGATGGCTTCAGGCCCTGTTCTGGTTCCGGGGGGCAGGCTGAGCCTGTGGTTAATTCTTCTTCCTGATGGGAAAATAGAGTGACCTGTGCCTGTCCCAACACCAAGAGATAGTCTCTCATTGGTTTCACGTCTTCCCGTTCATCCTCAGGACAAATTGCAACCTGTACGGAACAGGAGGTTAAAGGTGATGATGCTCCAAGGAGGGAGATTGCTAGTAAAGTGGCTGGAATGGCGAACCCGAGCACAAGGAGATGAGAAATGAGGTGGGTTTTAGAAACCTTTCCCCATCACACGGTGTACCATCTTCTGGGTTTCTCATGCATGTTTTCGATGTAGGAAGATGCCCTTGAACCTGGAGATTTGGGACCCATGCGATGGGTACCACGCAGTATTACTTTAAAGGGGCTGCGTTTGCTCACCCAACCTCACCAAACCTCTCAGCCGTAACAGTGTCCACCCTTATGTCTCATCCAGCTGTGGGTCTAGATATGGTCAATCCAGGTTGCATCACAGCCCCTGAACGCATTGTGTAAGAATTTCGCTCTCTTTCACTGTCTTTGTTTCATCGGTTTTTCAAAGTAATTTATTTTTATAATGGGGTTTAGCTGCTTTTCACTGCTGTGTTTATGCCGCTTTTTACCCACTTGACACACTAACAGAGAGATATCAATACATAAGTTTTAAGATTATTACTAGTCAGATATATTCTTGTGCGGTGAATAGGGCGTGTTGAGTCCAGTTCTCTGAGCAAGGAGTAGGTCTTGTCTATTACATATTGGGTTTATGGAACGGTATCTGAGCTAATTTGAAACCCTTGTTTTATGTATCACCCCACCTCACCTTTCCCGTTAAGCAGCCATAGTGTGTTTTCTGCATGTGTGACTCTGTTCTGTTTTGTAATTCAGTTCAAGTGTAACGGTTTTTACATTCCCTCTATCAGTGATACCTTATGAGAAGTGTCCTTTTCTGTGTGACTTATTTCACTTAGAGTCGTCGTACCTAAATCCACTCATCATGCTGCTACTAGCCTTATGACATTGATTTCACGGCTGAGTGATATTCCATTGTACATAAGGACCACAACTTCTTTATCCATTTTTCTCTTTCCTGGGATATTGAAGGTGGAATGAAGTGGAGGTCCTTGTCAACAGAGCAGCCCTAAACTTTGGGGTGCTTGTGTCTTGCTGATTTTTCATTTTCCCAATTTATACCCCCATGAGTGGAAGTGCCCTATGCTCTCTAAGCTTTGCTTTTTAGACGTTTCAGGACCCACCGTACACTTCTCCAGAGTGGCTGTTGACAATTTACATCCCGCCCATCAGTGTAGCAAGGCTCCCATTTCTCCATGGCCTGTCCTGCGTTTCTGGTTTTGACACTTTTTTCAGCATGGCCCTTTTGACCGATGGGAAGCGAGACATCTTTGTAGCGCTGATTTGCCTTTCCAGGTTGCTTGGTTGGCCAAAAAGGGCGTATGCCTTTTTTCCTGAATATATTCAGGAAAAAACGCATACGCCCTTTTTGGCCAAGGGCATCATTGTCAACGTTTTGCCGCTTTTCATGTGCTTTAAAGGCGATTCGAATCTACCTCCTGAAATCTGTTTCCTGCAATTCTGCCTTGATTTCAAATCCTCTTCTTTGCCTTCCCTCAATATATTTGTGGATGAGAGTTATCATTTATAAGTCTGCAGGTTTGTGAATTGCAGTGCCCTGAACCTCCATTTTACAACTCGCTATTTAGGGAGCTGGCCGCAAAAGCGCAGGATGGCTTCAGGCCCTGTTCTGGTTCCGGGGGGCAGGCTGAGCCTGTGGTTAATTCTTCTTCCTGATGGGAAAATAGAGTGACCTGTGCCTGTCCCAACACCAAGAGCTAGTCTTTCATGGGTTCCACGTATTCCCGTTCATCCTCAGTACAAATTGCAACCTGTACGGAACAGGAGGTTAAAGGTGCTGATGCTCCAAGGAGGGAGATTGCTAGTAAAGTGGCTGGAATGGCGAACCCGGGCACAAGCAGATGAGAAATGAGGTGCGTTTTAGAAACCTTTCCCCATCACACGGTGTACCATCTTCTGGGTATCTCATGCATGTTTTCGATGTAGGAAGATGCCCTTGAACCTGGAGATTTGGGACCCATGCGATGGGTACCACGCAGTATTACTTTAAAGGGTCTGCGTTTGCTCACCCAACCTCACCAAACCTCTCAGCCCCAAGAGTGTCCACCCTTATGTCTCATCCAGCTGTGGGTCTAGATATGGTCAATCCAGGTTGCATCACAGCCCCTGAACACATTGTGTAAGAATTTCTCTCTCTTTCACTGTCTTTGTTTCATGGGTTTTTCAAAGTAATTTATTTTTATAATGGGGTTTACCTGCTTTTCACTGCTGTGTTTATGCCGCTTTTTACCCACTTGACACACTAACAGAGAGATATCAATACATATGTTTTAAGATTATTACTAGTCAGATATATTCTTGTGCGGTGAATAGGGCGTGTTGAGTCCAGTTCTCTGAGCAAGGAGTAGGTCTTGTCTATTACATATTGGGTTTATGGAACGGTATCTGAGCTAATTTGAAACCCTTGTTTTATGGATCACCCCACCTCACCTTTCCCGTTAAGCAGCCATAGTGTGTTTTCTGCATGTGTGACTCTGTTCTGTTTTGTAATTCAGTTCAAGTGTAACGGTTTTTACATTCCCTCTATAAGTGATACCTTATGAGAAGTGTCCTTTTCTGTGTGACTTATTTCACTTAGAGTCGTCGTACCTAAATCCACTCATCATGCTGCTACTAGCCTTATGACATTGATTTCACGGCTGAGTGATATTCCATTGTACATAAGGACCACAAATTCTTTATCCATTTTTCTCTTTCCTGGGATATTGAAGGTGGAATGAAGTGGAGGTCCTTGTCAACAGAGCAGCCCTAAACTTTGGGGTGCTTGTGTCTTGCTGATTTTTCATTTTCCCAATTTATACCCCCATGAGTGGAAGTGCCCTATGCTCTCTAAGCTTTGCTTTTTAGACGTTTCAGGACTCACCGTACACTTCTCCAGAGTGGCTGTTGACAATTTACATCCCGCCCATCAGTGTAGCAAGGTTCCCATTTCTCCATGGCCTGTCCTGCATTTTTGGTTTTGAGACTTTTTTCAGCATGGCCCTTTTGACCGATGGGAAGCGAGACATCTTTGTAGCGCTGATTTGCCTTTCCAGGTTACTTGGTTGGCCAAAAAGGGCGTATGCGTTTTTTCCTGAATATATTCAGGAAAAAACGCATACGCCCTTTTTGGCCAAGGGCATCATTGTCAACGTTTTGCCGCTTTTCATGTGCTTTAAAGGCGATTCGAATCTACCTCCTGAAATCTGTTTCCTGCAATTCTGCCTTGATTTCAAATCCTCTTCTTTGCCTTCCCTCAATATATTTGTGGACGAGAGTTATCATTTATAACTCTGCAGGTTTGTGAATTGCAGTGCCCTGAACCTCCATTTTACAACTCGCTTTTTAGGGAGCTGGCCGCAAAAGCGCAGGATGCCTTCAGGCCCTGTTCTGGTTCCAGGGGCAGGCTGAGCCTGTGGTTAATTCTTCTTCCTGATGGGAAAATAGAGTGACCTGTGCCTGTCCCAACACCAAGAGCTAGTCTCTCATTGGTTCCACGTCTTCCCGTTCATCCTCAGGACAAATTGCAACCGGTACGGAACAGGAGGTTAAAGGTGATGATGCTCCAAGGAGGGAGATTGCTAGTAAAGTGGCTGGAATGGCGAACCCGAGCACAAGGAGATGAGAAATGAGGTGCGTTTTAGAAACCTTTCCCCATCACACGGTGTACCATCTTCTGGGTATCTCATGCATGTTTTCGATGTAGGAAGGTGCCCTTGAACCTGGAGATTTGGGACCCATGCGATGGGTACCACGCAGTATTACTTTAAAGGGGCTGCGTTTTCTCACCCAACCTCACCAAACCTCTCAGCCGCAACAGTGTCCACCCTTATGTCTCATCCAGCTGTGGGTCTAGATATGGTCAATCCAGGTTGCATCACAGCCCCTGAACGCATTGTGTAAGAATTTCGCTCTCTTTCACTGTCTTTGTTTCATGGGTTTTTCAAAGTAATTTATTTTTATAATGGGGTTTAGCTGCTTTTCACTGCTGTGTTTATGCCGCTTTACACCCACTTGACACACTAACAGAGAGATATCAATACATAGGTTTTAAGATTATTACTAGTCATATATATTCTTGTGCGGTGAATAGGGCGTGTTGAGTCCAGTTCTCTGAGCAAGGAGTAGGTCTTGTCTATTACATATTGGGTTTATGGAACGGTATCTGAGCTAATTTGAAACCCTTGTTTTATGTATCACCCCACCTCACCTTTCCCGTTAAGCAGCCATAGTGTGTTTTCTGCATGTGTGACTCTGTTCTGTTTTGTAATTCAGTTCAAGTGTAACGGTTTTTACATTCCCTCTATAAGTGATACCTTATGAGAAGTGTCCTTTTCTGTGTGACTTATTTCACTTAGAATCGTCGTACCTAAATCCACTCATCATGCTGCTACTAGCCTTATGACATTGATTTCATGGCTGAGTGATATTCCATTGTACATAAGGACCACAACTTCTTTATCCATTTTTCTCTTTCCTGGGATATTGAAGGTGGAATGAAGTGGAGGTCCTTGTCAACAGAGCAGCCCTAAACTTTGGGGTGCTTGTGTCTTGCTGATTTTTCATTTTCCCAATTTATAACCCCATGAGTGGAAGTGCCCTATGCTCTCTAAGCTTTGTTTTTTAGATGTTTCAGGACTCACCGTACGCTTCTCCAGAGTGGCTGTTGGCAATTTACATCCCGCCCATCAGTGTAGCAAGGCTCCCATTTCTCCATGGCCTGTCCTGCATTTCTGGTTTTGACACTTTTTTCAGCATGGCCTTTTTAACCGATGGGAAGCGAGACATCTTTGTAGCGCTGATTTGCCTTTCCAGGTTGCTTGGTTGGCCAAAAAGGGCGTATGCGTTTTTTCCTGAATATATTCAGGAAAAAACGCATACGCCCTTTTTGGCCAAGGGCATCATTGTCAACGTTTTGCCGCTTTTCATGTGCTTTAAAGGCAATTCGAATCTACCTCCTGAAATCTGTTTCCTGCAATTCTGCCTTGATTTCAAATCCTCTTCTTTGCCTTCCCTCAATATATTTGTGGACGAGAGTTATCATTTATAACTCTGCAGGTTTGTGAATTGCAGTGCCCTGAACCTCCATTTTACAACTCGCTTTTTAGGGAGCTGGCCGCAAAAGCGCAGGATGCCTTCAGGCCCTGTTCTGGTTCCGGGGGGCAGGCTGAGCCTGTGGTTAATTCTTCTCCCTGATGGGAAAATAGAGTGACCTGTGCCTGTCCCAACACCAAGAGCTAGTCTTTCATGGGTTCCACGTATTCCCGTTCATCCTCAGTACAAATTGCAACCTGTACGGAACAGGAGGTTAAAGGTGCTGATGCTCCAAGGAGGGAGATTGCTAGTAAAGTGGCTGGAATGGCGAACCCGGGCACAAGCAGATGAGAAATGAGGTGCGTTTTAGAAACCTTTCCCCATCACACGGTGTACCATCTTCTGGGTATCTCATGCATGTTTTCGATGTAGGAAGATGCCCTTGAACCTGGAGATTTGGGACCCATGCGATGGGTACCACGCAGTATTACTTTAAAGGGTCTGCGTTTGCTCACCCAACCTCACCAAACCTCTCAGCCCCAAGAGTGTCCACCCTTATGTCTCATCCAGCTGTGGGTCTAGATATGGTCAATCCAGGTTGCATCACAGCCCCTGAACACATTGTGTAAGAATTTCTCTCTCTTTCACTGTCTTTGTTTCATGGGTTTTTCAAAGTAATTTATTTTTATAATGGGGTTTACCTGCTTTTCACTGCTGTGTTTATGCCGCTTTTTACCCACTTGACACACTAACAGAGAGATATCAATACATATGTTTTAAGATTATTACTAGTCAGATATATTCTTGTGCGGTGAATAGGGCGTGTTGAGTCCAGTTCTCTGAGCAAGGAGTAGGTCTTGTCTATTACATATTGGGTTTATGGAACGGTATCTGAGCTAATTTGAAACCCTTGTTTTATGTATCACCCCACCTCACCTTTCCCGTTAAGCAGCCATAGTGTGTTTTCTGCATGTGTGACTCTGTTCTGTTTTGTAATTCAGTTCAAGTGTAACGGTTTTTACATTCCCTCTATAAGTGATACCTTATGAGAAGTGTCCTTTTCTGTGTGACTTATTTCACTTAGAGTCGTCGTACCTAAATCCACTCATCATGCTGCTACTAGCCTTATGACATTGATTTCACGGCTGAGTGATATTCCATTGTACATAAGGACCACAAATTCTTTATCCATTTTTCTCTTTCCTGGGATATTGAAGGTGGAATGAAGTGGAGGTCCTTGTCAACAGAGCAGCCCTAAACTTTGGGGTGCTTGTGTCTTGCTGATTTTTCATTTTCCCAATTTATACCCCCATGAGTGGAAGTGCCCTATGCTCTCTAAGCTTTGCTTTTTAGACGTTTCAGGACTCACCGTACACTTCTCCAGAGTGGCTGTTGACAATTTACATCCCGCCCATCAGTGTAGCAAGGTTCCCATTTCTCCATGGCCTGTCCTGCATTTTTGGTTTTGAGACTTTTTTCAGCATGGCCCTTTTGACCGATGGGAAGCGAGACATCTTTGTAGCGCTGATTTGCCTTTCCAGGTTACTTGGTTGGCCAAAAAGGGCGTATGCGTTTTTTCCTGAATATATTCAGGAAAAAACGCATACGCCCTTTTTGGCCAAGGGCATCATTGTCAACGTTTTGCCGCTTTTCATGTGCTTTAAAGGCGATTCGAATCTACCTCCTGAAATCTGTTTCCTGCAATTCTGCCTTGATTTCAAATCCTCTTCTTTGCCTTCCCTCAATATATTTGTGGACGAGAGTTATCATTTATAACTCTGCAGGTTTGTGAATTGCAGTGCCCTGAACCTCCATTTTACAACTCGCTTTTTAGGGAGCTGGCCGCAAAAGCGCAGGATGCCTTCAGGCCCTGTTCTGGTTCCAGGGGCAGGCTGAGCCTGTGGTTAATTCTTCTTCCTGATGGGAAAATAGAGTGACCTGTGCCTGTCCCAACACCAAGAGCTAGTCTCTCATTGGTTCCACGTCTTCCCGTTCATCCTCAGGACAAATTGCAACCGGTACGGAACAGGAGGTTAAAGGTGATGATGCTCCAAGGAGGGAGATTGCTAGTAAAGTGGCTGGAATGGCGAACCCGAGCACAAGGAGATGAGAAATGAGGTGCGTTTTAGAAACCTTTCCCCATCACACGGTGTACCATCTTCTGGGTATCTCATGCATGTTTTCGATGTAGGAAGGTGCCCTTGAACCTGGAGATTTGGGACCCATGCGATGGGTACCACGCAGTATTACTTTAAAGGGGCTGCGTTTTCTCACCCAACCTCACCAAACCTCTCAGCCGCAACAGTGTCCACCCTTATGTCTCATCCAGCTGTGGGTCTAGATATGGTCAATCCAGGTTGCATCACAGCCCCTGAACGCATTGTGTAAGAATTTCGCTCTCTTTCACTGTCTTTGTTTCATGGGTTTTTCAAAGTAATTTATTTTTATAATGGGGTTTAGCTGCTTTTCACTGCTGTGTTTATGCCGCTTTACACCCACTTGACACACTAACAGAGAGATATCAATACATAGGTTTTAAGATTATTACTAGTCAGATATATTCTTGTGCGGTGAATAGGGCGTGTTGAGTCCAGTTCTCTGAGCAAGGAGTAGGTCTTGTCTATTACATATTGGGTTTATGGAACGGTATCTGAGCTAATTTGAAACCCTTGTTTTATGTATCACCCCACCTCACCTTTCCCGTTAAGCAGCCATAGTGTGTTTTCTGCATGTGTGACTCTGTTCTGTTTTGTAATTCAGTTCAAGTGTAACGGTTTTTACATTCCCTCTATAAGTGATACCTTATGAGAAGTGTCCTTTTCTGTGTGACTTATTTCACTTAGAATCGTCGTACCTAAATCCACTCATCATGCTGCTACTAGCCTTATGACATTGATTTCACGGCTGAGTGATATTCCATTGTACATAAGGACCACAACTTCTTTATCCATTTTTCTCTTTCCTGGGATATTGAAGGTGGAATGAAGTGGAGGTCCTTGTCAACAGAGCAGCCCTAAACTTTGGGGTGCTTGTGTCTTGCTGATTTTTCATTTTCCCAATTTATAACCCCATGAGTGGAAGTGCCCTATGCTCTCTAAGCTTTGTTTTTTAGATGTTTCAGGACTCACCGTACGCTTCTCCAGAGTGGCTGTTGGCAATTTACATCCCGCCCATCAGTGTAGCAAGGCTCCCATTTCTCCATGGCCTGTCCTGCATTTCTGGTTTTGACACTTTTTTCAGCATGGCCTTTTTAACCGATGGGAAGCGAGACATCTTTGTAGCGCTGATTTGCCTTTCCAGGTTGCTTGGTTGGCCAAAAAGGGCGTATGCGTTTTTTCCTGAATATATCCAGGAAAAAACGCATACGCCCTTTTTGGCCAAGGGCATCATTGTCAACGTTTTGCCGCTTTTCATGTGCTTTAAAGGCAATTCGAATCTACCTCCTGAAATCTGTTTCCTGCAATTCTGCCTTGATTTCAAATCCTCTTCTTTGCCTTCCCTCAATATATTTGTGGACGAGAGTTATCATTTATAACTCTGCAGGTTTGTGAATTGCAGTGCCCTGAACCTCCATTTTACAACTCGCTTTTTAGGGAGCTGGCCGCAAAAGCGCAGGATGCCTTCAGGCCCTGTTCTGGTTCCGGGGGGCAGGCTGAGCCTGTGGTTAATTCTTCTCCCTGATGGGAAAATAGAGTGACCTGTGCCTGTCCCAACACCAAGAGCTAGTCTCTCATTGGTTCCACGTCTTCCCGTTCACACTCAGGACAAATTGCAACCTGTACGGAGCAGGAGGTTAAAGGTGATGATGCTCAAAGTAGGGAGATTGCTAGTAAAGCGGCTGGAATAGCGAACCCGGGCACAAGGAGATGAGAAATGAGGTGCGTTTTAGAAACCTTTCCACATCACACGGTGTACCATCTTCTGGGTTTCTCATGCATGTTTTCGATGTAGGAAGATGCCCTTGAACCTGGAGATTTGGGACCCATGCGATGGGTACCACGCAGTATTAGTTGAAAGGGTCTGCGTTTGCTCACCCAACCTCACCAAACCTCTCAGCCGCAACAGTGTCCACCCTTATGTCTCATCCAGCTGTGGGTCTAGATATGGTCAATCCAGGTTGCATCACAGCCCGTGAACGCATTGTGTAAGAATTTCTATCTCTTTCACTGTCTTTGTTTCATGGGTTTTTCAAAGTAATTTATTTTTATAATGGGGTTTAGCTGCTTTTCACTGCTGTGTTTATGCCGCTTTACACCCACTTGACACACTAACAGAGAGATATCAATACATAGGTTTTAAGATTATTACTAGTCAGATATATTCTTGTGCGGTGAATAGGGGGTGTTGAGTCCAGTTCTCTGAGCAAGGAGTAGGTCTTGTCTATTACATATTGGGTTTATGGAACGGTATCTGAGCTAATTTGAAACCCTTGTTTTATGTATCACCCCACCGCACCTTTCCCGTTAAGCAGCCATAGTGTGTTTTCTGCATGTGTGACTCTGTTCTGTTTTGTAATTCAGTTCAAGTGTAACGGTTTTTACATTCCCTCTATAAGTGATACCTTATGAGAAGTGTCCTTTTCTGTGTGACTTATTTCACTTAGAATCGTCGTACCTAAATCCACTCATCATGCTGCTACTAGCCTTAGGACATTGATTTCATGGCTGAGTGATATTCCATTGTACATAAGGACCACAACTTCTTTATCCATTTTTCTCTTTCCTGGGATATTGAAGGTGGAATGAAGTGGAGGTCCTTGTCAACAGAGCAGCCCTAAACTTTGGGGTGCTTGTGTCTTGCTGATTTTTCATTTTCCCAATTTATAACCCCATGAGTGGAAGTGCCCTATGCTCTCTAAGCTTTGTTTTTTAGATGTTTCAGGACTCACCGTACGCTTCTCCAGAGTGGCTGTTGGCAATTTACATCCCGCCCATCAGTGTAGCAAGGCTCCCATTTCTCCATGGCCTGTCCTGCATTTCTGGTTTTGACACTTTTTTCAGCATGGCCTTTTTAACCGATGGGAAGCGAGACATCTTTGTAGCGCTGATTTGCCTTTCCAGGTTGCTTGGTTGGCCAAAAAGGGCGTATGCGTTTTTTCCTGAATATATTCAGGAAAAAACGCATACGCCCTTTTTGGCCAAGGGCATCATTGTCAACGTTTTGCCGCTTTTCATGTGCTTTAAAGGCAATTCGAATCTACCTCCTGAAATCTGTTTCCTGCAATTCTGCCTTGATTTCAAATCCTCTTCTTTGCCTTCCCTCAATATATTTGTGGACGAGAGTTATCATTTATAACTCTGCAGGTTTGTGAATTGCAGTGCCCTGAACCTCCATTTTACAACTCGCTTTTTAGGGAGCTGGCCGCAAAAGCGCAGGATGCCTTCAGGCCCTGTTCTGGTTCCGGGGGGCAGGCTGAGCCTGTGGTTAATTCTTCTCCCTGATGGGAAAATAGAGTGACCTGTGCCTGTCCCAACACCAAGAGCTAGTCTCTCATTGGTTCCACGTCTTCCCGTTCACACTCAGGACAAATTGCAACCTGTACGGAGCAGGAGGTTAAAGGTGATGATGCTCAAAGTAGGGAGATTGCTAGTAAAGCGGCTGGAATAGCGAACCCGGGCACAAGGAGATGAGAAATGAGGTGCGTTTTAGAAACCTTTCCACATCACACGGTGTACCATCTTCTGGGTTTCTCATGCATGTTTTCGATGTAGGAAGATGCCCTTGAACCTGGAGATTTGGGACCCATGCGATGGGTACCACGCAGTATTAGTTGAAAGGGTCTGCGTTTGCTCACCCAACCTCACCAAACCTCTCAGCCGCAACAGTGTCCACCCTTATGTCTCATCCAGCTGTGGGTCTAGATATGGTCAATCCAGGTTGCATCACAGCCCGTGAACGCATTGTGTAAGAATTTCTATCTCTTTCACTGTCTTTGTTTCATGGGTTTTTCAAAGTAATTTATTTTTATAATGGGGTTTAGCTGCTTTTCACTGCTGTGTTTATGCCGCTTTACACCCACTTGACACACTAACAGAGAGATATCAATACATAGGTTTTAAGATTATTACTAGTCAGATATATTCTTGTGCGGTGAATAGGGGGTGTTGAGTCCAGTTCTCTGAGCAAGGAGTAGGTCTTGTCTATTACATATTGGGTTTATGGAACGGTATCTGAGCTAATTTGAAACCCTTGTTTTATGTATCACCCCACCTCACCTTTCCCGTTAAGCAGCCATAGTGTGTTTTCTGCATGTGTGACTCTGTTCTGTTTTGTAATTCAGTTCAAGTGTAACGGTTTTTACATTCCCTCTATAAGTGATACCTTATGAGAAGTGTCCTTTTCTGTGTGACTTATTTCACTTAGAATCGTCGTACCTAAATCCACTCATCATGCTGCTACTAGCCTTAGGACATTGATTTCATGGCTGAGTGATATTCCATTGTACATAAGGACCACAACTTCTTTATCCATTTTTCTCTTTCCTGGGATATTGAAGGTGGAATGAAGTGGAGGTCCTTGTCAACAGAGCAGCCCTAAACTTTGGGGTGCTTGTGTCTTGCTGATTTTTCATTTTCCCAATTTATAACCCCATGAGTGGAAGTGCCCTATGCTCTCTAAGCTTTGTTTTTTAGATGTTTCAGGACTCACCGTACGCTTCTCCAGAGTGGCTGTTGGCAATTTACATCCCGCCCATCAGCGTAGCAAGGCTCCCATTTCTCCATGGCATGTCCTGCATTTCTGGTTTTGACAGTTTTTTCAGCATGGCCCTTTTGACCGATGGGAAGCGAGACTTCTTTGTAGCACTGATTTGCCTTTCCAGGTTGCTTGCTTGGCCAAAAAGGGCGTATGCGTTTTTTCCTGAATATATTCAGGAAAAAACGCATACGCCCTTTTTGGCCAAGGGCATCATTGTCAACGTTTTGCCGCTTTTCATGTGCTTTAAAGGCGATTCGAATCTACCTCCTGAAATCTGTTTCCTGCAATTCTGCCTTGATTTCAAATCCTCTTCTTTGCCTTCCCTCAATATATTTGTGGACGAGAGTTATCATTTATAACTCTGCAGGTTTGTGAATTGCAGTGCCCTGAACCTCCATTTTACAACTCGCTTTTTAGGGAGCTGGCCGCAAAAGCGCAGGATGCCTTCAGGCCCTGTTCTGGTTCCAGGGGCAGGCTGAGCCTGTGGTTAATTCTTCTTCCTGATGGGAAAATAGAGTGACCTGTGCCTGTCCCAACACCAAGAGCTAGTCTCTCATTGGTTCCACGTCTTCTCGTTCATCCTCAGGACAAATTGCAACCGGTACGGAACAGGAGGTTAAAGGTGATGATGCTCCAAGGAGGGAGATTGCTAGTAAAGTGGCTGGAATGGCGAACCCGAGCACAAGGAGATGAGAAATGAGGTGCGTTTTAGAAACCTTTCCCCATCACACGGTGTACCATCTTCTGGGTATCTCATGCATGTTTTCGATGTAGGAAGGTGCCCTTGAACCTGGAGATTTGGGACCCATGCGATGGGTACCACGCAGTATTACTTTAAAGGGGCTGCGTTTTCTCACCCAACCTCACCAAACCTCTCAGCCGCAACAGTGTCCACCCTTATGTCTCATCCAGCTGTGGGTCTAGATATGGTCAATCCAGGTTGCATCACAGCCCCTGAACGCATTGTGTAAGAATTTCGCTCTCTTTCACTGTCTTTGTTTCATGGGTTTTTCAAAGTAATTTATTTTTATAATGGGGTTTAGCTGCTTTTCACTGCTGTGTTTATGCCGCTTTACACCCACTTGACACACTAACAGAGAGATATCAATACATAGGTTTTAAGATTATTACTAGTCAGATATATTCTTGTGCGGTGAATAGGGCGTGTTGAGTCCAGTTCTCTGAGCAAGGAGTAGGTCTTGTCTATTACATATTGGGTTTATGGAACGGTATCTGAGCTAATTTGAAACCCTTGTTTTATGTATCACCCCACCTCACCTTTCCCGTTAAGCAGC
Organism: Balaenoptera borealis; assembly: GCF_965194805.1. NCBI lineage: Eukaryota > Metazoa > Chordata > Mammalia > Artiodactyla > Balaenopteridae > Balaenoptera > Balaenoptera borealis. The sequence continues at coordinate 70,130,341 of NC_138878.1, forward strand.
CATAGTGTGTTTTCTGCATGTGTGACTCTGTTCTGTTTTGTAATTCAGTTCAAGTGTAACGGTTTTTACATTCCCTCTATAAGTGATACCTTATGAGAAGTGTCCTTTTCTGTGTGACTTATTTCACTTAGAATCGTCGTACCTAAATCCACTCATCATGCTGCTACTAGCCTTATGACATTGATTTCATGGCTGAGTGATATTCCATTGTACATAAGGACCACAACTTCTTTATCCATTTTTCTCTTTCCTGGGATATTGAAGGTGGAATGAAGTGGAGGTCCTTGTCAACAGAGCAGCCCTAAACTTTGGGGTGCTTGTGTCTTGCTGATTTTTCATTTTCCCAATTTATAACCCCATGAGTGGAAGTGCCCTATGCTCTCTAAGCTTTGTTTTTTAGATGTTTCAGGACTCACCGTACGCTTCTCCAGAGTGGCTGTTGGCAATTTACATCCCGCCCATCAGTGTAGCAAGGCTCCCATTTCTCCATGGCCTGTCCTGCATTTCTGGTTTTGACACTTTTTTCAGCATGGCCTTTTTAACCGATGGGAAGCGAGACATCTTTGTAGCGCTGATTTGCCTTTCCAGGTTGCTTGGTTGGCCAAAAAGGGCGTATGCGTTTTTTACTGAATATATTCAGGAAAAAACGCATACGCCCTTTTTGGCCAAGGGCATCATTGTCAACGTTTTGCCGCTTTTCATGTGCTTTAAAGGCAATTCGAATCTACCTCCTGAAATCTGTTTCCTGCAATTCTGCCTTGATTTCAAATCCTCTTCTTTGCCTTCCCTCAATATATTTGTGGACGAGAGTTATCATTTATAACTCTGCAGGTTTGTGAATTGCAGTGCCCTGAACCTCCATTTTACAACTCGCTTTTTAGGGAGCTGGCCGCAAAAGCGCAGGATGCCTTCAGGCCCTGTTCTGGTTCCGGGGGGCAGGCTGAGCCTGTGGTTAATTCTTCTCCCTGATGGGAAAATAGAGTGACCTGTGCCTGTCCCAACACCAAGAGCTAGTCTCTCATTGGTTCCACGTCTTCCCGTTCACACTCAGGACAAATTGCAACCTGTACGGAGCAGGAGGTTAAAGGTGATGATGCTCAAAGTAGGGAGATTGCTAGTAAAGCGGCTGGAATAGCGAACCCGGGCACAAGGAGATGAGAAATGAGGTGCGTTTTAGAAACCTTTCCACATCACACGGTGTACCATCTTCTGGGTTTCTCATGCATGTTTTCGATGTAGGAAGATGCCCTTGAACCTGGAGATTTGGGACCCATGCGATGGGTACCACGCAGTATTAGTTGAAAGGGTCTGCGTTTGCTCACCCAACCTCACCAAACCTCTCAGCCGCAACAGTGTCCACCCTTATGTCTCATCCAGCTGTGGGTCTAGATATGGTCAATCCAGGTTGCATCACAGCCCGTGAACGCATTGTGTAAGAATTTCTATCTCTTTCACTGTCTTTGTTTCATGGGTTTTTCAAAGTAATTTATTTTTATAATGGGGTTTAGCTGCTTTTCACTGCTGTGTTTATGCCGCTTTACACCCACTTGACACACTAACAGAGAGATATCAATACATAGGTTTTAAGATTATTACTAGTCAGATATATTCTTGTGCGGTGAATAGGGGGTGTTGAGTCCAGTTCTCTGAGCAAGGAGTAGGTCTTGTCTATTACATATTGGGTTTATGGAACGGTATCTGAGCTAATTTGAAACCCTTGTTTTATGTATCACCCCACCGCACCTTTCCCGTTAAGCAGCCATAGTGTGTTTTCTGCATGTGTGACTCTGTTCTGTTTTGTAATTCAGTTCAAGTGTAACGGTTTTTACATTCCCTCTATAAGTGATACCTTATGAGAAGTGTCCTTTTCTGTGTGACTTATTTCACTTAGAATCGTCGTACCTAAATCCACTCATCATGCTGCTACTAGCCTTAGGACATTGATTTCATGGCTGAGTGATATTCCATTGTACATAAGGACCACAACTTCTTTATCCATTTTTCTCTTTCCTGGGATATTGAAGGTGGAATGAAGTGGAGGTCCTTGTCAACAGAGCAGCCCTAAACTTTGGGGTGCTTGTGTCTTGCTGATTTTTCATTTTCCCAATTTATAACCCCATGAGTGGAAGTGCCCTATGCTCTCTAAGCTTTGTTTTTTAGATGTTTCAGGACTCACCGTACGCTTCTCCAGAGTGGCTGTTGGCAATTTACATCCCGCCCATCAGTGTAGCAAGGCTCCCATTTCTCCATGGCCTGTCCTGCATTTCTGGTTTTGACACTTTTTTCAGCATGGCCTTTTTAACCGATGGGAAGCGAGACATCTTTGTAGCGCTGATTTGCCTTTCCAGGTTGCTTGGTTGGCCAAAAAGGGCGTATGCGTTTTTTCCTGAATATATTCAGGAAAAAACGCATACGCCCTTTTTGGCCAAGGGCATCATTGTCAACGTTTTGCCGCTTTTCATGTGCTTTAAAGGCAATTCGAATCTACCTCCTGAAATCTGTTTCCTGCAATTCTGCCTTGATTTCAAATCCTCTTCTTTGCCTTCCCTCAATATATTTGTGGACGAGAGTTATCATTTATAACTCTGCAGGTTTGTGAATTGCAGTGCCCTGAACCTCCATTTTACAACTCGCTTTTTAGGGAGCTGGCCGCAAAAGCGCAGGATGCCTTCAGGCCCTGTTCTGGTTCCGGGGGGCAGGCTGAGCCTGTGGTTAATTCTTCTCCCTGATGGGAAAATAGAGTGACCTGTGCCTGTCCCAACACCAAGAGCTAGTCTCTCATTGGTTCCACGTCTTCCCGTTCACACTCAGGACAAATTGCAACCTGTACGGAGCAGGAGGTTAAAGGTGATGATGCTCAAAGTAGGGAGATTGCTAGTAAAGCGGCTGGAATAGCGAACCCGGGCACAAGGAGATGAGAAATGAGGTGCGTTTTAGAAACCTTTCCACATCACACGGTGTACCATCTTCTGGGTTTCTCATGCATGTTTTCGATGTAGGAAGATGCCCTTGAACCTGGAGATTTGGGACCCATGCGATGGGTACCACGCAGTATTAGTTGAAAGGGTCTGCGTTTGCTCACCCAACCTCACCAAACCTCTCAGCCGCAACAGTGTCCACCCTTATGTCTCATCCAGCTGTGGGTCTAGATATGGTCAATCCAGGTTGCATCACAGCCCGTGAACGCATTGTGTAAGAATTTCTATCTCTTTCACTGTCTTTGTTTCATGGGTTTTTCAAAGTAATTTATTTTTATAATGGGATTTAGCTGCTTTTCACTGCTGTGTTTATGCCGCTTTACACCCACTTGACACACTAACAGAGAGATATCAATACATAGGTTTTAAGATTATTACTAGTCAGATATATTCTTGTGCGGTGAATAGGGGGTGTTGAGTCCAGTTCTCTGAGCAAGGAGTAGGTCTTGTCTATTACATATTGGGTTTATGGAACGGTATCTGAGCTAATTTGAAACCCTTGTTTTATGTATCACCCCACCTCACCTTTCCCGTTAAGCAGCCATAGTGTGTTTTCTGCATGTGTGACTCTGTTCTGTTTTGTAATTCAGTTCAAGTGTAACGGTTTTTACATTCCCTCTATAAGTGATACCTTATGAGAAGTGTCCTTTTCTGTGTGACTTATTTCACTTAGAATCGTCGTACCTAAATCCACTCATCATGCTGCTACTAGCCTTAGGACATTGATTTCATGGCTGAGTGATATTCCATTGTACATAAGGACCACAACTTCTTTATCCATTTTTCTCTTTCCTGGGATATTGAAGGTGGAATGAAGTGGAGGTCCTTGTCAACAGAGCAGCCCTAAACTTTGGGGTGCTTGTGTCTTGCTGATTTTTCATTTTCCCAATTTATAACCCCATGAGTGGAAGTGCCCTATGCTCTCTAAGCTTTGTTTTTTAGATGTTTCAGGACTCACCGTACGCTTCTCCAGAGTGGCTGTTGGCAATTTACATCCCGCCCATCAGCGTAGCAAGGCTCCCATTTCTCCATGGCATGTCCTGCATTTCTGGTTTTGACAGTTTTTTCAGCATGGCCCTTTTGACCGATGGGAAGCGAGACTTCTTTGTAGCACTGATTTGCCTTTCCAGGTTGCTTGCTTGGCCAAAAAGGGCGTATGCGTTTTTTCCTGAATATATTCAGGAAAAAACGCATACGCCCTTTTTGGCCAAGGGCATCATTGTCAACGTTTTGCCGCTTTTCATGTGCTTTAAAGGCGATTCGAATCTACCTCCTGAAATCTGTTTCCTGCAATTCTGCCTTGATTTCAAATCCTCTTCTTTGCCTTCCCTCAATATATTTGTGGACGAGAGTTATCATTTATAACTCTGCAGGTTTGTGAATTGCAGTGCCCTGAACCTCCATTTTACGACTCGCGTTTTTGGGAGCTGGCCGCAATAGCGCAGGATGGCTTCAGGCCCTTTTCTTGTTCCGGGGGGCAGGCTGAGCCTGTGGTTAATTCTTCTTCCTGATGGGAAAATAGAGTGACCTGTGCCTGTCCCAACACCAAGAGCTAGTCTCTCATTGGTTCCACGTCTTCCCGTTCATCCTCAGGACAAATTGCAACCTGTACGGAACAGGAGGTTAAAGGTGATGATGCTCCAAGGAGGGAGATTGCTAGTAAAGTGGCTGGAATGGCGAACCCGAGCACAAGGAGATGAGAAATGAGGTGCGTTTTAGAAACCTTTCCCCATCACACGGTGTACCATCTTCTGGGTTTCTCATGCATGTTTTTGATGCAGGAAGATGCCCTTGAACCTGGAGATTTGGGACCCATGCGATGGGTACCACGCAGTATTACTTTAAAGGGGCTGCGTTTGCTCACCCAACCTCACCAAACCTCTCAGCCGCAACAGTGTCCACCCTTATGTCTCATCCAGCTGTGGGTCTAGATATGGTCAATCCAGGTTGCATCACAGCCCCTGAACGCATTGTGTAAGAATTTCTCTCTCTTTCACTGTCTTTGTTTCATGGGTTTTTCAAAGTAATTTATTTTTATAATGGGGTTTAGCTGCTTTTCACTGCTGTGTTTATGCCGCTTTACACCCACTTGACACACTAACAGAGATATCAATACATAGCTTTTAAGATTATTACTAGTCAGATATATTCTTGTGCGGTGAATAGGGCGTGTTGAGTCCAGTTCTCTGAGCAAGGAGTAGGTCTTGTCTATTACATATTGGGTTTATGGAACGGTATCTGAGCTAATTTGAAACCCTTGTTTTATGTATCACCCCACCTCACCTTTCCCGTTAAGCAGCCATAGTGTGTTTTCTGCATGTGTGACTCTGTTCTGTTTTGTAATTCAGTTCAAGTGTAACGGTTTTTACATTCCCTCTATAAGTGATACCTTATGAGAAGTGTCCTTTTCTGTGTGACTTATTTCACTTAGAATCGTCGTACCTAAATCCACTCATCATGCTGCTACTAGCCTTATGACATTGATTTCATGGCTGAGTGATATTCCATTGTACATAAGGACCACAACTTCTTTATCCATTTTTCTCTTTCCTGGGATATTGAAGGTGGAATGAAGTGGAGGTCCTTGTCAACAGAGCAGTCCTAAACTTTGGGGAGCTTGTGTCTTGCTGAATTTTAATTTTCCCAATTTATACCCCCATGAGTGGAAGTGCCCTATGCTCTCTAAGCTTTGCTTTTCAGACGTTTCAGGACTCACCGTACAGTTCTCCAGAGTGGCTGTTGACAATTTACATCCCGCCCATCAGTGTAGCAAGGCTCCCATTTCTCCATGGCCTGTCCTGCATTTCTGGTTTTGACACTTTTTTCAGCATGGCCCTTTTGACCGATGGGAAGCGAGACATCTTTGTAGCGCTGATTTGCCTTTCCAGGTTGCTTGGTTGGCCAAAAAGGGCGTATGCGTTTTTTCCTGAATATATTCAGGAAAAAACGCATACGCCCTTTTTGGCCAAGGGCATCATTGTCAACGTTTTGCCGCTTTTCATGTGCTTTAAAGGCGATTCGAATCTACCTCCTGAAATCTGTTTCCTGCAATTCTGCCTTGATTTCAAATCCTCTTCTTTGCCTTCCCTCAATATATTTGTGGATGAGAGTTATCATTTATAAGTCTGCAGGTTTGTGAATTGCAGTGCCCTGAACCTCCATTTTCCAACTCGCTTTTTAGGGAGCTGGCCGCAAAAGCGCAGGATGGCTTCAGGCCCTGTTCTGGTTCCGGGTGGCAGGCTGAGCCTGTGGTTAATTCTTCTTCCTGATGGGAAAATAGAGTGACCTGTGCCTGTCCCAACACCAAGAGCTAGTCTCTCATTGGTTCCACGTCTTCCCGTTCATCCTCAGGACAAATTGCAACCTGTACGGGACAGGAGGTTAAAGGTGCTGATGCTCCAAGTAGGGAGATTGCTAGTAAAGCGCTGGAATAGCGAACCCGGCCACAAGGAGATGAGAAATGAGGTGCGTTTTAGAAACCTTTCCACATCACACGGTGTACCATCTTCTGGGTTTCTCATGCATGTTTTCGATGTAGGAAGATGCCCTTGAACCTGGAGATTTGGGACCCATGCGATGGGTACCATGCAGTATTACTTTAAAGGGTCTGCGTTTGCTCACCCAACCTCACCAAACCTCTCAGCCCCAAGAGTGTCCACCCTTATGTCTCATCCAGCTGTGGGTCTAGATATGGTCAATCCAGGTTGCATCACAGCCCGTGAACGCATTGTGTAAGAATTTCTATCTCTTTCACTGTCTTTGTTTCATGGGTTTTTCAAAGTAATTTATTTTTATAATGGGGTTTAGCTGCTTTTCACTGCTGTGTTTATGCCGCTTTACACCCACTTGACACACTAACAGAGAGATATCAATACATAGGTTTTAAGATTATTACTAGTCAGATATATTCTTGTGCGGTGAATAGGGGGTGTTGAGTCCAGTTCTCTGAGCAAGGAGTAGGTCTTGTCTATTACATATTGGGTTTATGGAACGGTATCTGAGCTAATTTGAAACCCTTGTTTTATGTATCACCCCACCTCACCTTTCCCGTTAAGCAGCCATAGTGTGTTTTCTGCATGTGTGACTCTGTTCTGTTTTGTAATTCAGTTCAAGTGTAACGGTTTTTCATTCCCTTTATCAGTGATACCTTATGAGAAGTGTCCTTTTCTGTGTGACTTATTTCACTTAGAATCGTCGTACCTAAATCCACTCATCATGCTGCTACTAGCCTTATGACATTGATTTCACGGCTGAGTGATATTCCATTGTACATAAGGACCACAACTTCTTTATCCATTTTTCTCTTTCCTGGGATATTGAAGGTGGAATGAAGTGGAGGTCCTTGTCAACAGAGCAGCCCTAAACTTTGGGGTGCTTGTGTCTTGCTGATTTTTAATTTTCCCAATTTATAACCCCATGAGTGGAAGTGCCCTATGCTCTCTAAGCTTTGTTTTTTAGATGTTTCAGGACTCACCGTACGCTTCTCCAGAGTGGCTGTTGGCAATTTACATCCCGCCCATCAGCGTAGCAAGGCTCCCATTTCTCCATGGCCTGTCCTGCATTTCTGATTTTGACACTTTTTTCAGCATGGCCCTTTTGACCGATGGGAAGCGAGACATCTTTGTAGCGCTGATTTGCCTTTCCAGGTTGCTTGGTTGGCCAAAAAGGGCGTATGCGTTTTTTCCTGAATATATTCAGGAAAAAACGCATACGCCCTTTTTGGCCAAGGGCATCATTGTCAACGTTTTGCCGCTTTTCATGTGCTTTAAAGGCGATTCGAATCTACCTCCTGAAATCTGTTTCCTGCAATTCTGCCTTGATTTCAAATCCTCTTCTTTGCCTTCCCTCAATATATTTGTGGACGAGAGTTATCATTTATAACTCTGCAGGTTTGTGAATTGCAGTGCCCTGAACCTCCATTTTACAACTCGCTTTTTAGGGAGCTGGCCGCAAAAGCGCAGGATGCCTTCAGGCCCTGTTCTGGTTCCGGGGGGCAGGCTGAGCCTGTGGTTAATTCTTCTCCCTGATGGGAAAATAGAGTGACCTGTGCCTGTCCCAACACCAAGAGCTAGTCTCTCATTGGTTCCACGTCTTCCCGTTCACACTCAGGACAAATTGCAACCTGTACGGAGCAGGAGGTTAAAGGTGATGATGCTCAAAGTAGGGAGATTGCTAGTAAAGCGGCTGGAATAGCGAACCCGGGCACAAGGAGATGAGAAATGAGGTGCGTTTTAGAAACCTTTCCACATCACACGGTGTACCATCTTCTGGGTTTCTCATGCATGTTTTCGATGTAGGAAGATGCCCTTGAACCTGGAGATTTGGGACCCATGCGATGGGTACCACGCAGTATTAGTTGAAAGGGTCTGCGTTTGCTCACCCAACCTCACCAAACCTCTCAGCCGCAACAGTGTCCACCCTTATGTCTCATCCAGCTGTGGGTCTAGATATGGTCAATCCAGGTTGCATCACAGCCCGTGAACGCATTGTGTAAGAATTTCTATCTCTTTCACTGTCTTTGTTTCATGGGTTTTTCAAAGTAATTTATTTTTATAATGGGGTTTAGCTGCTTTTCACTGCTGTGTTTATGCCGCTTTACACCCACTTGACACACTAACAGAGAGATATCAATACATAGGTTTTAAGATTATTACTAGTCAGATATATTCTTGTGCGGTGAATAGGGGGTGTTGAGTCCAGTTCTCTGAGCAAGGAGTAGGTCTTGTCTATTACATATTGGGTTTATGGAACGGTATCTGAGCTAATTTGAAACCCTTGTTTTATGTATCACCCCACCGCACCTTTCCCGTTAAGCAGCCATAGTGTGTTTTCTGCATGTGTGACTCTGTTCTGTTTTGTAATTCAGTTCAAGTGTAACGGTTTTTACATTCCCTCTATAAGTGATACCTTATGAGAAGTGTCCTTTTCTGTGTGACTTATTTCACTTAGAATCGTCGTACCTAAATCCACTCATCATGCTGCTACTAGCCTTAGGACATTGATTTCATGGCTGAGTGATATTCCATTGTACATAAGGACCACAACTTCTTTATCCATTTTTCTCTTTCCTGGGATATTGAAGGTGGAATGAAGTGGAGGTCCTTGTCAACAGAGCAGCCCTAAACTTTGGGGTGCTTGTGTCTTGCTGATTTTTCATTTTCCCAATTTATAACCCCATGAGTGGAAGTGCCCTATGCTCTCTAAGCTTTGTTTTTTAGATGTTTCAGGACTCACCGTACGCTTCTCCAGAGTGGCTGTTGGCAATTTACATCCCGCCCATCAGTGTAGCAAGGCTCCCATTTCTCCATGGCCTGTCCTGCATTTCTGGTTTTGACACTTTTTTCAGCATGGCCTTTTTAACCGATGGGAAGCGAGACATCTTTGTAGCGCTGATTTGCCTTTCCAGGTTGCTTGGTTGGCCAAAAAGGGCGTATGCGTTTTTTCCTGAATATATTCAGGAAAAAACGCATACGCCCTTTTTGGCCAAGGGCATCATTGTCAACGTTTTGCCGCTTTTCATGTGCTTTAAAGGCAATTCGAATCTACCTCCTGAAATCTGTTTCCTGCAATTCTGCCTTGATTTCAAATCCTCTTCTTTGCCTTCCCTCAATATATTTGTGGACGAGAGTTATCATTTATAACTCTGCAGGTTTGTGAATTGCAGTGCCCTGAACCTCCATTTTACAACTCGCTTTTTAGGGAGCTGGCCGCAAAAGCGCAGGATGCCTTCAGGCCCTGTTCTGGTTCCGGGGGGCAGGCTGAGCCTGTGGTTAATTCTTCTCCCTGATGGGAAAATAGAGTGACCTGTGCCTGTCCCAACACCAAGAGCTAGTCTCTCATTGGTTCCACGTCTTCCCGTTCACACTCAGGACAAATTGCAACCTGTACGGAGCAGGAGGTTAAAGGTGATGATGCTCAAAGTAGGGAGATTGCTAGTAAAGCGGCTGGAATAGCGAACCCGGGCACAAGGAGATGAGAAATGAGGTGCGTTTTAGAAACCTTTCCACATCACACGGTGTACCATCTTCTGGGTTTCTCATGCATGTTTTCGATGTAGGAAGATGCCCTTGAACCTGGAGATTTGGGACCCATGCGATGGGTACCACGCAGTATTAGTTGAAAGGGTCTGCGTTTGCTCACCCAACCTCACCAAACCTCTCAGCCGCAACAGTGTCCACCCTTATGTCTCATCCAGCTGTGGGTCTAGATATGGTCAATCCAGGTTGCATCACAGCCCGTGAACGCATTGTGTAAGAATTTCTATCTCTTTCACTGTCTTTGTTTCATGGGTTTTTCAAAGTAATTTATTTTTATAATGGGATTTAGCTGCTTTTCACTGCTGTGTTTATGCCGCTTTACACCCACTTGACACACTAACAGAGAGATATCAATACATAGGTTTTAAGATTATTACTAGTCAGATATATTCTTGTGCGGTGAATAGGGGGTGTTGAGTCCAGTTCTCTGAGCAAGGAGTAGGTCTTGTCTATTACATATTGGGTTTATGGAACGGTATCTGAGCTAATTTGAAACCCTTGTTTTATGTATCACCCCACCTCACCTTTCCCGTTAAGCAGCCATAGTGTGTTTTCTGCATGTGTGACTCTGTTCTGTTTTGTAATTCAGTTCAAGTGTAACGGTTTTTACATTCCCTCTATAAGTGATACCTTATGAGAAGTGTCCTTTTCTGTGTGACTTATTTCACTTAGAATCGTCGTACCTAAATCCACTCATCATGCTGCTACTAGCCTTAGGACATTGATTTCATGGCTGAGTGATATTCCATTGTACATAAGGACCACAACTTCTTTATCCATTTTTCTCTTTCCTGGGATATTGAAGGTGGAATGAAGTGGAGGTCCTTGTCAACAGAGCAGCCCTAAACTTTGGGGTGCTTGTGTCTTGCTGATTTTTCATTTTCCCAATTTATAACCCCATGAGTGGAAGTGCCCTATGCTCTCTAAGCTTTGTTTTTTAGATGTTTCAGGACTCACCGTACGCTTCTCCAGAGTGGCTGTTGGCAATTTACATCCCGCCCATCAGCGTAGCAAGGCTCCCATTTCTCCATGGCATGTCCTGCATTTCTGGTTTTGACAGTTTTTTCAGCATGGCCCTTTTGACCGATGGGAAGCGAGACTTCTTTGTAGCACTGATTTGCCTTTCCAGGTTGCTTGCTTGGCCAAAAAGGGCGTATGCGTTTTTTCCTGAATATATTCAGGAAAAAACGCATACGCCCTTTTTGGCCAAGGGCATCATTGTCAACGTTTTGCCGCTTTTCATGTGCTTTAAAGGCGATTCGAATCTACCTCCTGAAATCTGTTTCCTGCAATTCTGCCTTGATTTCAAATCCTCTTCTTTGCCTTCCCTCAATATATTTGTGGACGAGAGTTATCATTTATAACTCTGCAGGTTTGTGAATTGCAGTGCCCTGAACCTCCATTTTACGACTCGCGTTTTTGGGAGCTGGCCGCAATAGCGCAGGATGGCTTCAGGCCCTTTTCTTGTTCCGGGGGGCAGGCTGAGCCTGTGGTTAATTCTTCTTCCTGATGGGAAAATAGAGTGACCTGTGCCTGTCCCAACACCAAGAGCTAGTCTCTCATTGGTTCCACGTCTTCCCGTTCATCCTCAGGACAAATTGCAACCTGTACGGAACAGGAGGTTAAAGGTGATGATGCTCCAAGGAGGGAGATTGCTAGTAAAGTGGCTGGAATGGCGAACCCGAGCACAAGGAGATGAGAAATGAGGTGCGTTTTAGAAACCTTTCCCCATCACACGGTGTACCATCTTCTGGGTTTCTCATGCATGTTTTTGATGCAGGAAGATGCCCTTGAACCTGGAGATTTGGGACCCATGCGATGGGTACCACGCAGTATTACTTTAAAGGGGCTGCGTTTGCTCACCCAACCTCACCAAACCTCTCAGCCGCAACAGTGTCCACCCTTATGTCTCATCCAGCTGTGGGTCTAGATATGGTCAATCCAGGTTGCATCACAGCCCCTGAACGCATTGTGTAAGAATTTCTCTCTCTTTCACTGTCTTTGTTTCATGGGTTTTTCAAAGTAATTTATTTTTATAATGGGGTTTAGCTGCTTTTCACTGCTGTGTTTATGCCGCTTTACACCCACTTGACACACTAACAGAGATATCAATACATAGCTTTTAAGATTATTACTAGTCAGATATATTCTTGTGCGGTGAATAGGGCGTGTTGAGTCCAGTTCTCTGAGCAAGGAGTAGGTCTTGTCTATTACATATTGGGTTTATGGAACGGTATCTGAGCTAATTTGAAACCCTTGTTTTATGTATCACCCCACCTCACCTTTCCCGTTAAGCAGCCATAGTGTGTTTTCTGCATGTGTGACTCTGTTCTGTTTTGTAATTCAGTTCAAGTGTAACGGTTTTTACATTCCCTCTATAAGTGATACCTTATGAGAAGTGTCCTTTTCTGTGTGACTTATTTCACTTAGAATCGTCGTACCTAAATCCACTCATCATGCTGCTACTAGCCTTATGACATTGATTTCATGGCTGAGTGATATTCCATTGTACATAAGGACCACAACTTCTTTATCCATTTTTCTCTTTCCTGGGATATTGAAGGTGGAATGAAGTGGAGGTCCTTGTCAACAGAGCAGTCCTAAACTTTGGGGAGCTTGTGTCTTGCTGAATTTTAATTTTCCCAATTTATACCCCCATGAGTGGAAGTGCCCTATGCTCTCTAAGCTTTGCTTTTCAGACGTTTCAGGACTCACCGTACAGTTCTCCAGAGTGGCTGTTGACAATTTACATCCCGCCCATCAGTGTAGCAAGGCTCCCATTTCTCCATGGCCTGTCCTGCATTTCTGGTTTTGACACTTTTTTCAGCATGGCCCTTTTGACCGATGGGAAGCGAGACATCTTTGTAGCGCTGATTTGCCTTTCCAGGTTGCTTGGTTGGCCAAAAAGGGCGTATGCGTTTTTTCCTGAATATATTCAGGAAAAAACGCATACGCCCTTTTTGGCCAAGGGCATCATTGTCAACGTTTTGCCGCTTTTCATGTGCTTTAAAGGCGATTCGAATCTACCTCCTGAAATCTGTTTCCTGCAATTCTGCCTTGATTTCAAATCCTCTTCTTTGCCTTCCCTCAATATATTTGTGGATGAGAGTTATCATTTATAAGTCTGCAGGTTTGTGAATTGCAGTGCCCTGAACCTCCATTTTCCAACTCGCTTTTTAGGGAGCTGGCCGCAAAAGCGCAGGATGGCTTCAGGCCCTGTTCTGGTTCCGGGTGGCAGGCTGAGCCTGTGGTTAATTCTTCTTCCTGATGGGAAAATAGAGTGACCTGTGCCTGTCCCAACACCAAGAGCTAGTCTCTCATTGGTTCCACGTCTTCCCGTTCATCCTCAGGACAAATTGCAACCTGTACGGGACAGGAGGTTAAAGGTGCTGATGCTCCAAGTAGGGAGATTGCTAGTAAAGCGCTGGAATAGCGAACCCGGCCACAAGGAGATGAGAAATGAGGTGCGTTTTAGAAACCTTTCCACATCACACGGTGTACCATCTTCTGGGTTTCTCATGCATGTTTTCGATGTAGGAAGATGCCCTTGAACCTGGAGATTTGGGACCCATGCGATGGGTACCATGCAGTATTACTTTAAAGGGTCTGCGTTTGCTCACCCAACCTCACCAAACCTCTCAGCCCCAAGAGTGTCCACCCTTATGTCTCATCCAGCTGTGGGTCTAGATATGGTCAATCCAGGTTGCATCACAGCCCGTGAACGCATTGTGTAAGAATTTCTATCTCTTTCACTGTCTTTGTTTCATGGGTTTTTCAAAGTAATTTATTTTTATAATGGGGTTTAGCTGCTTTTCACTGCTGTGTTTATGCCGCTTTACACCCACTTGACACACTAACAGAGAGATATCAATACATAGGTTTTAAGATTATTACTAGTCAGATATATTCTTGTGCGGTGAATAGGGCGTGTTGAGTCCAGTTCTCTGAGCAAGGAGTAGGTCTTGTCTATTACATATTGGGTTTATGGAACGGTATCTGAGCTAATTTGAAACCCTTGTTTTATGTATCACCCCACCTCACCTTTCCCGTTAAGCAGCCATAGTGTGTTTTCTGCATGTGTGACTCTGTTCTGTTTTGTAATTCAGTTCAAGTGTAACGGTTTTTCATTCCCTTTATCAGTGATACCTTATGAGAAGTGTCCTTTTCTGTGTGACTTATTTCACTTAGAATCGTCGTACCTAAATCCACTCATCATGCTGCTACTAGCCTTATGACATTGATTTCACGGCTGAGTGATATTCCATTGTACATAAGGACCACAACTTCTTTATCCATTTTTCTCTTTCCTGGGATATTGAAGGTGGAATGAAGTGGAGGTCCTTGTCAACAGAGCAGCCCTAAACTTTGGGGTGCTTGTGTCTTGCTGATTTTTAATTTTCCCAATTTATAACCCCATGAGTGGAAGTGCCCTATGCTCTCTAAGCTTTGTTTTTTAGATGTTTCAGGACTCACCGTACGCTTCTCCAGAGTGGCTGTTGGCAATTTACATCCCGCCCATCAGCGTAGCAAGGCTCCCATTTCTCCATGGCCTGTCCTGCATTTCTGATTTTGACACTTTTTTCAGCATGGCCCTTTTGACCGATGGGAAGCGAGACATCTTTGTAGCGCTGATTTGCCTTTCCAGGTTGCTTGGTTGGCCAAAAAGGGCGTATGCGTTTTTTCCTGAATATATTCAGGAAAAAACGCATACGCCCTTTTTGGCCAAGGGCATCATTGTCAACGTTTTGCCGCTTTTCATGTGCTTTAAAGGCGATTCGAATCTACCTCCTGAAATCTGTTTCCTGCAATTCTGCCTTGATTTCAAATCCTCTTCTTTGCCTTCCCTCAATATATTTGTGGACGAGAGTTATCATTTATAACTCTGCAGGTTTGTGAATTGCAGTGCCCTGAACCTCCATTTTACGACTCGCGTTTTTGGGAGATGGCCGCAAAAGCGCAGGATGGCTTCAGGCCCTGTTCTTGTTCCGGGGGTCAGGCTGAGCCTGTGGTTAATTCTTCTTCCTGATGGGAAAATAGAGTGACCTGTGCCTGTCCCAACACCAAGAGCTAGTCTCTCATTGGTTCCACATCTTCCCGTTCATCCTCAGGACAAATTGCAACCTGTACGGAACAGGAGGTTAAAGGTGATGATGCTCCAAGGAGGGAGATTGCTAGTAAAGTGGCTGGAATGGCGAACCCGAGCACAAGGAGATGAGAAATGAGGTGCGTTTTAGAAACCTTTCCCCATCACACGGTGTACCATCTTCTGGGTTTCTCATGCATGTTTTTGATGTAGGAAGATGCCCTTGAACCTGGAGATTTGGGACCCATGCGATGGGTACCACGCAGTATTACTTTAAAGGGGCTGCGTTTGCTCACCCAACCTCACCAAACCTCTCAGCCGCAACAGTGTCCACCCTTATGTCTCATCCAGCTGTGGGTCTAGATATGGTCAATCCAGGTTGCATCACAGCCCCTGAACGCATTGTGTAAGAATTTCTCTCTCTTTCACTGTCTTTGTTTCATGGGTTTTTCAAAGTAATTTATTTTTATAATGGGGTTTAGCTGCTTTTCACTGCTGTGTTTATGCCGCTTTACACCCACTTGACACACTAACAGAGAGATATCAATACATAGCTTTTAAGATTATTACTAGTCAGATATATTCTTGTGCGGTGAATAGGGCGTGTTGAGTCCAGTTCTCTGAGCAAGGAGTAGGTCTTGTCTATTACATATTGGGTTTATGGAACGGTATCTGAGCTAATTTGAAACCCTTGTTTTATGTATCACCCCACCTCACCTTTCCCGTTAAGCAGCCGTAGTGTGTTTTCTGCATGTGTGACTCTGTTCTGTTTTGTAATTCAGTTCAAGTGTAACGGTTTTTACATTCCCTCTATCAGTGATACCTTATGAGAAGTGTCCTTTTCTGTGTGACTTATTTCACTTAGAATCGTCGTACCTAAATCCACTCATCATGCTGCTACTAGCCTTATGACATTGATTTCACGGCTGAGTGATATTCCATTGTACATAAGGACCACAACTTCTTTATCCATTTTTCTCTTTCCTGGGATATTGAAGGTGGAATGAAGTGGAGGTCCTTGTCAACAGAGCAGCCCTAAACTTTGGGGTGCTTGTGTCTTGCTGATTTTTAATTTTCCCAATTTATAACCCCATGAGTGGAAGTGCCCTATGCTCTCTAAGCTTTGTTTTTTAGATGTTTCAGGACTCACCGTACGCTTCTCCAGAGTGGCTGTTGGCAATTTACATCCCGCCCATCAGCGTAGCAAGGCTCCCATTTCTCCATGGCCTGTCCTGCATTTCTGATTTTGACACTTTTTTCAGCATGGCCCTTTTGACCGATGGGAAGCGAGACATCTTTGTAGCGCTGATTTGCCTTTCCAGGTTGCTTGGTTGGCCAAAAAGGGCGTATGCGTTTTTTCCTGAATATATTCAGGAAAAAACGCATACGCCCTTTTTGGCCAAGGGCATCATTGTCAACGTTTTGCCGCTTTTCATGTGCTTTAAAGGCGATTCGAATCTACCTCCTGAAATCTGTTTCCTGCAATTCTGCCTTGATTTCAAATCCTCTTCTTTGCCTTCCCTCAATATATTTGTGGACGAGAGTTATCATTTATAACTCTGCAGGTTTGTGAATTGCAGTGCCCTGAACCTCCATTTTACAACTCGCTTTTTAGGGAGCTGGCCGCAAAAGCGCAGGATGCCTTCAGGCCCTGTTCTGGTTCCGGGGGGCAGGCTGAGCCTGTGGTTAATTCTTCTCCCTGATGGGAAAATAGAGTGACCTGTGCCTGTCCCAACACCAAGAGCTAGTCTCTCATTGGTTCCACGTCTTCCCGTTCACACTCAGGACAAATTGCAACCTGTACGGAGCAGGAGGTTAAAGGTGATGATGCTCAAAGTAGGGAGATTGCTAGTAAAGCGGCTGGAATAGCGAACCCGGGCACAAGGAGATGAGAAATGAGGTGCGTTTTAGAAACCTTTCCACATCACACGGTGTACCATCTTCTGGGTTTCTCATGCATGTTTTCGATGTAGGAAGATGCCCTTGAACCTGGAGATTTGGGACCCATGCGATGGGTACCACGCAGTATTAGTTGAAAGGGTCTGCGTTTGCTCACCCAACCTCACCAAACCTCTCAGCCGCAACAGTGTCCACCCTTATGTCTCATCCAGCTGTGGGTCTAGATATGGTCAATCCAGGTTGCATCACAGCCCGTGAACGCATTGTGTAAGAATTTCTATCTCTTTCACTGTCTTTGTTTCATGGGTTTTTCAAAGTAATTTATTTTTATAATGGGGTTTAGCTGCTTTTCACTGCTGTGTTTATGCCGCTTTACACCCACTTGACACACTAACAGAGAGATATCAATACATAGGTTTTAAGATTATTACTAGTCAGATATATTCTTGTGCGGTGAATAGGGGGTGTTGAGTCCAGTTCTCTGAGCAAGGAGTAGGTCTTGTCTATTACATATTGGGTTTATGGAACGGTATCTGAGCTAATTTGAAACCCTTGTTTTATGTATCACCCCACCGCACCTTTCCCGTTAAGCAGCCATAGTGTGTTTTCTGCATGTGTGACTCTGTTCTGTTTTGTAATTCAGTTCAAGTGTAACGGTTTTTACATTCCCTCTATAAGTGATACCTTATGAGAAGTGTCCTTTTCTGTGTGACTTATTTCACTTAGAATCGTCGTACCTAAATCCACTCATCATGCTGCTACTAGCCTTAGGACATTGATTTCATGGCTGAGTGATATTCCATTGTACATAAGGACCACAACTTCTTTATCCATTTTTCTCTTTCCTGGGATATTGAAGGTGGAATGAAGTGGAGGTCCTTGTCAACAGAGCAGCCCTAAACTTTGGGGTGCTTGTGTCTTGCTGATTTTTCATTTTCCCAATTTATAACCCCATGAGTGGAAGTGCCCTATGCTCTCTAAGCTTTGTTTTTTAGATGTTTCAGGACTCACCGTACGCTTCTCCAGAGTGGCTGTTGGCAATTTACATCCCGCCCATCAGTGTAGCAAGGCTCCCATTTCTCCATGGCCTGTCCTGCATTTCTGGTTTTGACACTTTTTTCAGCATGGCCTTTTTAACCGATGGGAAGCGAGACATCTTTGTAGCGCTGATTTGCCTTTCCAGGTTGCTTGGTTGGCCAAAAAGGGCGTATGCGTTTTTTCCTGAATATATTCAGGAAAAAACGCATACGCCCTTTTTGGCCAAGGGCATCATTGTCAACGTTTTGCCGCTTTTCATGTGCTTTAAAGGCAATTCGAATCTACCTCCTGAAATCTGTTTCCTGCAATTCTGCCTTGATTTCAAATCCTCTTCTTTGCCTTCCCTCAATATATTTGTGGACGAGAGTTATCATTTATAACTCTGCAGGTTTGTGAATTGCAGTGCCCTGAACCTCCATTTTACAACTCGCTTTTTAGGGAGCTGGCCGCAAAAGCGCAGGATGCCTTCAGGCCCTGTTCTGGTTCCGGGGGGCAGGCTGAGCCTGTGGTTAATTCTTCTCCCTGATGGGAAAATAGAGTGACCTGTGCCTGTCCCAACACCAAGAGCTAGTCTCTCATTGGTTCCACGTCTTCCCGTTCACACTCAGGACAAATTGCAACCTGTACGGAGCAGGAGGTTAAAGGTGATGATGCTCAAAGTAGGGAGATTGCTAGTAAAGCGGCTGGAATAGCGAACCCGGGCACAAGGAGATGAGAAATGAGGTGCGTTTTAGAAACCTTTCCACATCACACGGTGTACCATCTTCTGGGTTTCTCATGCATGTTTTCGATGTAGGAAGATGCCCTTGAACCTGGAGATTTGGGACCCATGCGATGGGTACCACGCAGTATTAGTTGAAAGGGTCTGCGTTTGCTCACCCAACCTCACCAAACCTCTCAGCCGCAACAGTGTCCACCCTTATGTCTCATCCAGCTGTGGGTCTAGATATGGTCAATCCAGGTTGCATCACAGCCCGTGAACGCATTGTGTAAGAATTTCTATCTCTTTCACTGTCTTTGTTTCATGGGTTTTTCAAAGTAATTTATTTTTATAATGGGATTTAGCTGCTTTTCACTGCTGTGTTTATGCCGCTTTACACCCACTTGACACACTAACAGAGAGATATCAATACATAGGTTTTAAGATTATTACTAGTCAGATATATTCTTGTGCGGTGAATAGGGGGTGTTGAGTCCAGTTCTCTGAGCAAGGAGTAGGTCTTGTCTATTACATATTGGGTTTATGGAACGGTATCTGAGCTAATTTGAAACCCTTGTTTTATGTATCACCCCACCTCACCTTTCCCGTTAAGCAGCCATAGTGTGTTTTCTGCATGTGTGACTCTGTTCTGTTTTGTAATTCAGTTCAAGTGTAACGGTTTTTACATTCCCTCTATAAGTGATACCTTATGAGAAGTGTCCTTTTCTGTGTGACTTATTTCACTTAGAATCGTCGTACCTAAATCCACTCATCATGCTGCTACTAGCCTTAGGACATTGATTTCATGGCTGAGTGATATTCCATTGTACATAAGGACCACAACTTCTTTATCCATTTTTCTCTTTCCTGGGATATTGAAGGTGGAATGAAGTGGAGGTCCTTGTCAACAGAGCAGCCCTAAACTTTGGGGTGCTTGTGTCTTGCTGATTTTTCATTTTCCCAATTTATAACCCCATGAGTGGAAGTGCCCTATGCTCTCTAAGCTTTGTTTTTTAGATGTTTCAGGACTCACCGTACGCTTCTCCAGAGTGGCTGTTGGCAATTTACATCCCGCCCATCAGCGTAGCAAGGCTCCCATTTCTCCATGGCATGTCCTGCATTTCTGGTTTTGACAGTTTTTTCAGCATGGCCCTTTTGACCGATGGGAAGCGAGACTTCTTTGTAGCACTGATTTGCCTTTCCAGGTTGCTTGCTTGGCCAAAAAGGGCGTATGCGTTTTTTCCTGAATATATTCAGGAAAAAACGCATACGCCCTTTTTGGCCAAGGGCATCATTGTCAACGTTTTGCCGCTTTTCATGTGCTTTAAAGGCGATTCGAATCTACCTCCTGAAATCTGTTTCCTGCAATTCTGCCTTGATTTCAAATCCTCTTCTTTGCCTTCCCTCAATATATTTGTGGACGAGAGTTATCATTTATAACTCTGCAGGTTTGTGAATTGCAGTGCCCTGAACCTCCATTTTACGACTCGCGTTTTTGGGAGCTGGCCGCAATAGCGCAGGATGGCTTCAGGCCCTTTTCTTGTTCCGGGGGGCAGGCTGAGCCTGTGGTTAATTCTTCTTCCTGATGGGAAAATAGAGTGACCTGTGCCTGTCCCAACACCAAGAGCTAGTCTCTCATTGGTTCCACGTCTTCCCGTTCATCCTCAGGACAAATTGCAACCTGTACGGAACAGGAGGTTAAAGGTGATGATGCTCCAAGGAGGGAGATTGCTAGTAAAGTGGCTGGAATGGCGAACCCGAGCACAAGGAGATGAGAAATGAGGTGCGTTTTAGAAACCTTTCCCCATCACACGGTGTACCATCTTCTGGGTTTCTCATGCATGTTTTTGATGCAGGAAGATGCCCTTGAACCTGGAGATTTGGGACCCATGCGATGGGTACCACGCAGTATTACTTTAAAGGGGCTGCGTTTGCTCACCCAACCTCACCAAACCTCTCAGCCGCAACAGTGTCCACCCTTATGTCTCATCCAGCTGTGGGTCTAGATATGGTCAATCCAGGTTGCATCACAGCCCCTGAACGCATTGTGTAAGAATTTCTCTCTCTTTCACTGTCTTTGTTTCATGGGTTTTTCAAAGTAATTTATTTTTATAATGGGGTTTAGCTGCTTTTCACTGCTGTGTTTATGCCGCTTTACACCCACTTGACACACTAACAGAGATATCAATACATAGCTTTTAAGATTATTACTAGTCAGATATATTCTTGTGCGGTGAATAGGGCGTGTTGAGTCCAGTTCTCTGAGCAAGGAGTAGGTCTTGTCTATTACATATTGGGTTTATGGAACGGTATCTGAGCTAATTTGAAACCCTTGTTTTATGTATCACCCCACCTCACCTTTCCCGTTAAGCAGCCATAGTGTGTTTTCTGCATGTGTGACTCTGTTCTGTTTTGTAATTCAGTTCAAGTGTAACGGTTTTTACATTCCCTCTATAAGTGATACCTTATGAGAAGTGTCCTTTTCTGTGTGACTTATTTCACTTAGAATCGTCGTACCTAAATCCACTCATCATGCTGCTACTAGCCTTATGACATTGATTTCATGGCTGAGTGATATTCCATTGTACATAAGGACCACAACTTCTTTATCCATTTTTCTCTTTCCTGGGATATTGAAGGTGGAATGAAGTGGAGGTCCTTGTCAACAGAGCAGTCCTAAACTTTGGGGAGCTTGTGTCTTGCTGAATTTTAATTTTCCCAATTTATACCCCCATGAGTGGAAGTGCCCTATGCTCTCTAAGCTTTGCTTTTCAGACGTTTCAGGACTCACCGTACAGTTCTCCAGAGTGGCTGTTGACAATTTACATCCCGCCCATCAGTGTAGCAAGGCTCCCATTTCTCCATGGCCTGTCCTGCATTTCTGGTTTTGACACTTTTTTCAGCATGGCCCTTTTGACCGATGGGAAGCGAGACATCTTTGTAGCGCTGATTTGCCTTTCCAGGTTGCTTGGTTGGCCAAAAAGGGCGTATGCGTTTTTTCCTGAATATATTCAGGAAAAAACGCATACGCCCTTTTTGGCCAAGGGCATCATTGTCAACGTTTTGCCGCTTTTCATGTGCTTTAAAGGCGATTCGAATCTACCTCCTGAAATCTGTTTCCTGCAATTCTGCCTTGATTTCAAATCCTCTTCTTTGCCTTCCCTCAATATATTTGTGGATGAGAGTTATCATTTATAAGTCTGCAGGTTTGTGAATTGCAGTGCCCTGAACCTCCATTTTCCAACTCGCTTTTTAGGGAGCTGGCCGCAAAAGCGCAGGATGGCTTCAGGCCCTGTTCTGGTTCCGGGTGGCAGGCTGAGCCTGTGGTTAATTCTTCTTCCTGATGGGAAAATAGAGTGACCTGTGCCTGTCCCAACACCAAGAGCTAGTCTCTCATTGGTTCCACGTCTTCCCGTTCATCCTCAGGACAAATTGCAACCTGTACGGGACAGGAGGTTAAAGGTGCTGATGCTCCAAGTAGGGAGATTGCTAGTAAAGCGCTGGAATAGCGAACCCGGCCACAAGGAGATGAGAAATGAGGTGCGTTTTAGAAACCTTTCCACATCACACGGTGTACCATCTTCTGGGTTTCTCATGCATGTTTTCGATGTAGGAAGATGCCCTTGAACCTGGAGATTTGGGACCCATGCGATGGGTACCATGCAGTATTACTTTAAAGGGTCTGCGTTTGCTCACCCAACCTCACCAAACCTCTCAGCCCCAAGAGTGTCCACCCTTATGTCTCATCCAGCTGTGGGTCTAGATATGGTCAATCCAGGTTGCATCACAGCCCGTGAACGCATTGTGTAAGAATTTCTATCTCTTTCACTGTCTTTGTTTCATGGGTTTTTCAAAGTAATTTATTTTTATAATGGGGTTTAGCTGCTTTTCACTGCTGTGTTTATGCCGCTTTACACCCACTTGACACACTAACAGAGAGATATCAATACATAGGTTTTAAGATTATTACTAGTCAGATATATTCTTGTGCGGTGAATAGGGCGTGTTGAGTCCAGTTCTCTGAGCAAGGAGTAGGTCTTGTCTATTACATATTGGGTTTATGGAACGGTATCTGAGCTAATTTGAAACCCTTGTTTTATGTATCACCCCACCTCACCTTTCCCGTTAAGCAGCCATAGTGTGTTTTCTGCATGTGTGACTCTGTTCTGTTTTGTAATTCAGTTCAAGTGTAACGGTTTTTCATTCCCTTTATCAGTGATACCTTATGAGAAGTGTCCTTTTCTGTGTGACTTATTTCACTTAGAATCGTCGTACCTAAATCCACTCATCATGCTGCTACTAGCCTTATGACATTGATTTCATGGCTGAGTGATATTCCATTGTACATAAGGACCACAACTTCTTTATCCATTTTTCTCTTTCCTGGGATATTGAAGGTGGAATGAAGTGGAGGTCCTTGTCAACAGAGCAGCCCTAAACTTTGGGGTGCTTGTGTCTTGCTGATTTTTAATTTTCCCAATTTATAACCCCATGAGTGGAAGTGCCCTATGCTCTCTAAGCTTTGTTTTTTAGATGTTTCAGGACTCACCGTACGCTTCTCCAGAGTGGCTGTTGGCAATTTACATCCCGCCCATCAGCGTAGCAAGGCTCCCATTTCTCCATGGCCTGTCCTGCATTTCTGATTTTGACACTTTTTTCAGCATGGCCCTTTTGACCGATGGGAAGCGAGACATCTTTGTAGCGCTGATTTGCCTTTCCAGGTTGCTTGGTTGGCCAAAAAGGGCGTATGCGTTTTTTCCTGAATATATTCAGGAAAAAACGCATACGCCCTTTTTGGCCAAGGGCATCATTGTCAACGTTTTGCCGCTTTTCATGTGCTTTAAAGGCGATTCGAATCTACCTCCTGAAATCTGTTTCCTGCAATTCTGCCTTGATTTCAAATCCTCTTCTTTGCCTTCCCTCAATATATTTGTGGACGAGAGTTATCATTTATAACTCTGCAGGTTTGTGAATTGCAGTGCCCTGAACCTCCATTTTACGACTCGCGTTTTTGGGAGATGGCCGCAAAAGCGCAGGATGGCTTCAGGCCCTGTTCTTGTTCCGGGGGTCAGGCTGAGCCTGTGGTTAATTCTTCTTCCTGATGGGAAAATAGAGTGACCTGTGCCTGTCCCAACACCAAGAGCTAGTCTCTCATTGGTTCCACATCTTCCCGTTCATCCTCAGGACAAATTGCAACCTGTACGGAACAGGAGGTTAAAGGTGATGATGCTCCAAGGAGGGAGATTGCTAGTAAAGTGGCTGGAATGGCGAACCCGAGCACAAGGAGATGAGAAATGAGGTGCGTTTTAGAAACCTTTCCCCATCACACGGTGTACCATCTTCTGGGTTTCTCATGCATGTTTTTGATGTAGGAAGATGCCCTTGAACCTGGAGATTTGGGACCCATGCGATGGGTACCACGCAGTATTACTTTAAAGGGGCTGCGTTTGCTCACCCAACCTCACCAAACCTCTCAGCCGCAACAGTGTCCACCCTTATGTCTCATCCAGCTGTGGGTCTAGATATGGTCAATCCAGGTTGCATCACAGCCCCTGAACGCATTGTGTAAGAATTTCTCTCTCTTTCACTGTCTTTGTTTCATGGGTTTTTCAAAGTAATTTATTTTTATAATGGGGTTTAGCTGCTTTTCACTGCTGTGTTTATGCCGCTTTACACCCACTTGACACACTAACAGAGAGATATCAATACATAGCTTTTAAGATTATTACTAGTCAGATATATTCTTGTGCGGTGAATAGGGCGTGTTGAGTCCAGTTCTCTGAGCAAGGAGTAGGTCTTGTCTATTACATATTGGGTTTATGGAACGGTATCTGAGCTAATTTGAAACCCTTGTTTTATGTATCACCCCACCTCACCTTTCCCGTTAAGCAGCCGTAGTGTGTTTTCTGCATGTGTGACTCTGTTCTGTTTTGTAATTCAGTTCAAGTGTAACGGTTTTTACATTCCCTCTATCAGTGATACCTTATGAGAAGTGTCCTTTTCTGTGTGACTTATTTCACTTAGAATCGTCGTACCTAAATCCACTCATCATGCTGCTACTAGCCTTATGACATTGATTTCATGGCTGAGTGATATTCCATTGTACATAAGGACCACAACTTCTTTATCCATTTTTCTCTTTCCTGGGATATTGAAGGTGGAATGAAGTGGAGGTCCTTGTCAACAGAGCAGCCCTAAACTTTGGGGTGCTTGTGTCTTGCTGATTATTAATTTTCCCAATTTATACCCCCATGAGTGGAAGTGCCCTATGCTCTCTAAGCTTTGCTTTTTAGACGTTTCAGGACTCACCGTACACTTCTCCAGAGTGGCTGTTGACAATTTACATCCCGCCCATCAGTGTAGCAAGGCTCCCATTTCTCCATGGCCTGTCCTGCATTTCTGGTTTTGACACTTTTTTCAGCATGGCCCTTTTGACCGATGGGAAGCGAGACATCTTTGTAGCGCTGATTTGCCTTTCCAGGTTGCTTGGTTGGCCAAAAAGGGCGTATGCGTTTTTTCCTGAATATATTCAGGAAAAAACGCATACGCCCTTTTTGGCCAAGGGCATCATTGTCAACGTTTTGCCGCTTTTCATGTGCTTTAAAGGCGATTCGAATCTACCTCCTGAAATCTGTTTCCTGCAATTCTGCCTTGATTTCAAATCCTCTTCTTTGCCTTCCCTCAATATATTTGTGGATGAGAGTTATCATTTATAAGTCTGCAGGTTTGTGAATTGCAGTGCCCTGAACCTCCATTTTCCAACTCGCTTTTTAGGGAGCTGGCCGCAAAAGCGCAGGATGGCTTCAGGCCCTGTTCTGGTTCCGGGTGGCAGGCTGAGCCTGTGGTTAATTCTTCTTCCTGATGGGAAAATAGAGTGACCTGTGCCTGTCCCAACACCAAGAGCTAGTCTCTCATTGGTTCCACGTCTTCCCGTTCATCCTCAGGACAAATTGCAACCTGTACGGGACAGGAGGTTAAAGGTGCTGATGCTCCAAGTAGGGAGATTGCTAGTAAAGCGCTGGAATAGCGAACCCGGCCACAAGGAGATGAGAAATGAGGTGCGTTTTAGAAACCTTTCCACATCACACGGTGTACCATCTTCTGGGTTTCTCATGCATGTTTTCGATGTAGGAAGATGCCCTTGAACCTGGAGATTTGGGACCCATGCGATGGGTACCATGCAGTATTACTTTAAAGGGTCTGCGTTTGCTCACCCAACCTCACCAAACCTCTCAGCCCCAAGAGTGTCCACCCTTATGTCTCATCCAGCTGTGGGTCTAGATATGGTCAATCCAGGTTGCATCACAGCCCGTGAACGCATTGTGTAAGAATTTCTATCTCTTTCACTGTCTTTGTTTCATGGGTTTTTCAAAGTAATTTATTTTTATAATGGGGTTTAGCTGCTTTTCACTGCTGTGTTTATGCCGCTTTACACCCACTTGACACACTAACAGAGAGATATCAATACATAGGTTTTAAGATTATTACTAGTCAGATATATTCTTGTGCGGTGAATAGGGCGTGTTGAGTCCAGTTCTCTGAGCAAGGAGTAGGTCTTGTCTATTACATATTGGGTTTATGGAACGGTATCTGAGCTAATTTGAAACCCTTGTTTTATGTATCACCCCACCTCACCTTTCCCGTTAAGCAGCCATAGTGTGTTTTCTGCATGTGTGACTCTGTTCTGTTTTGTAATTCAGTTCAAGTGTAACGGTTTTTACATTCCCTTTATCAGTGATACCTTATGAGAAGTGTCCTTTTCTGTGTGACTTATTTCACTTAGAGTCGTCGTACCTAAATCCACTCATCATGCTGCTACTAGCCTTATGACATTGATTTCACGGCTGAGTGATATTCCATTGTACATAAGGACCACAACTTCTTTATCCATTTTTCTCTTTCCTGGGATATTGAAGGTGGAATGAAGTGGAGGTCCTTGTCAACAGAGCAGCCCTAAACTTTGGGGTGCTTGTGTCTTGCTGATTTTTAATTTTCCCAATTTATAACCCCATGAGTGGAAGTGCCCTATGCTCTCTAAGCTTTGTTTTTTAGATGTTTCAGGACTCACCGTACGCTTCTCCAGAGTGGCTGTTGGCAATTTACATCCCGCCCATCAGCGTAGCAAGGCTCCCATTTCTCCATGGCCTGTCCTGCATTTCTGATTTTGACACTTTTTTCAGCATGGCCCTTTTGACCGATGGGAAGCGAGACATCTTTGTAGCGCTGATTTGCCTTTCCAGGTTGCTTGGTTGGCCAAAAAGGGCGTATGCGTTTTTTCCTGAATATATTCAGGAAAAAACGCATACGCCCTTTTTGGCCAAGGGCATCATTGTCAACGTTTTGCCGCTTTTCATGTGCTTTAAAGGCGATTCGAATCTACCTCCTGAAATCTGTTTCCTGCAATTCTGCCTTGATTTCAAATCCTCTTCTTTGCCTTCCCTCAATATATTTGTGGACGAGAGTTATCATTTATAACTCTGCAGGTTTGTGAATTGCAGTGCCCTGAACCTCCATTTTACGACTCGCGTTTTTGGGAGATGGCCGCAAAAGCGCAGGATGGCTTCAGGCCCTGTTCTTGTTCCGGGGGTCAGGCTGAGCCTGTGGTTAATTCTTCTTCCTGATGGGAAAATAGAGTGACCTGTGCCTGTCCCAACACCAAGAGCTAGTCTCTCATTGGTTCCACATCTTCCCGTTCATCCTCAGGACAAATTGCAACCTGTACGGAACAGGAGGTTAAAGGTGATGATGCTCCAAGGAGGGAGATTGCTAGTAAAGTGGCTGGAATGGCGAACCCGAGCACAAGGAGATGAGAAATGAGGTGCGTTTTAGAAACCTTTCCCCATCACACGGTGTACCATCTTCTGGGTTTCTCATGCATGTTTTTGATGTAGGAAGATGCCCTTGAACCTGGAGATTTGGGACCCATGCGATGGGTACCACGCAGTATTACTTTAAAGGGGCTGCGTTTGCTCACCCAACCTCACCAAACCTCTCAGCCGCAACAGTGTCCACCCTTATGTCTCATCCAGCTGTGGGTCTAGATATGGTCAATCCAGGTTGCATCACAGCCCCTGAACGCATTGTGTAAGAATTTCTCTCTCTTTCACTGTCTTTGTTTCATGGGTTTTTCAAAGTAATTTATTTTTATAATGGGGTTTAGCTGCTTTTCACTGCTGTGTTTATGCCGCTTTACACCCACTTGACACACTAACAGAGAGATATCAATACATAGCTTTTAAGATTATTACTAGTCAGATATATTCTTGTGCGGTGAATAGGGCGTGTTGAGTCCAGTTCTCTGAGCAAGGAGTAGGTCTTGTCTATTACATATTGGGTTTATGGAACGGTATCTGAGCTAATTTGAAACCCTTGTTTTATGTATCACCCCACCTCACCTTTCCCGTTAAGCAGCCATAGTGTGTTTTCTGCATGTGTGACTCTGTTCTGTTTTGTAATTCAGTTCAAGTGTAACGGTTTTTACATTCCCTCTATCAGTGATACCTTATGAGAAGTGTCCTTTTCTGTGTGACTTATTTCACTTAGAATCGTCGTACCTAAATCCACTCATCATGCTGCTACTAGCCTTATGACATTGATTTCATGGCTGAGTGATATTCCATTGTACATAAGGACCACAACTTCTTTATCCATTTTTCTCTTTCCTGGGATATTGAAGGTGGAATGAAGTGGAGGTCCTTGTCAACAGAGCAGCCCTAAACTTTGGGGTGCTTGTGTCTTGCTGATTTTTCATTTTCCCAATTTATACCCCCATGAGTGGAGGTGCCCTATGCTCTCTAAGCTTTGCTTTTTAGACGTTTCAGGACTCACCGTACACTTCTCCAGAGTGGCTGTTGACAATTTACATCCCGCCCATCAGTATAGCAAGGCTCCCATTTCTCCATGGCCTGTCCTGCATTTCTGGTTTTGACACTTTTTTCAGCATGGCCCTTTTGACCGATGGGAAGCGAGACATCTTTGTAGCGCTGATTTGCCTTTCCAGGTTGCTTGGTTGGCCAAAAAGGGCGTATGCGTTTTTTCCTGAATATATTCAGGAAAAAACGCATACGCCCTTTTTGGCCAAGGGCATCATTGTCAACGTTTTGCCGCTTTTCATGTGCTTTAAAGGCGATTCGAATCTACCTCCTGAAATCTGTTTCCTGCAATTCTGCCTTGATTTCAAATCCTCTTCTTTGCCTTCCCTCAATATATTTGTGGATGAGAGTTATCATTTATAAGTCTGCAGGTTTGTGAATTGCAGTGCCCTGAACCTCCATTTTACAACTCGCTTTTTAGGGAGCTGGCCGCAAAAGCGCAGGATGGCTTCAGGCCCTGTTCTGGTTCCGGGTGGCAGGCTGAGCCTGTGGTTAATTCTTCTTCCTGATGGGAAAATAGAGTGACCTGTGCCTGTCCCAACACCAAGAGCTAGTCTTTCATTGGTTCCACGTCTTCCCGTTGATCCTCAGGACAAATTGCAACCTGTACGGGACAGGAGGTTAAAGGTGCTGATGCTCCAAGTAGGGAGATTGCTAGTAAAGCGCTGGAATAGCGAACCCGGCCACAAGGAGATGAGAAATGAGGTGCGTTTTAGAAACCTTTCCACATCACACGGTGTACCATCTTCTGGGTTTCTCATGCATGTTTTCGATGTAGGAAGATGCCCTTGAACCTGGAGATTTGGGACCCATGCGATGGGTACCACGCAGTATTACTTTAAAGGGGCTGCGTTTGCTCACCCAACCTCACCAAACCTCTCAGCCCCAAGAGTGTCCACCCTTATGTCTCATCCAGCTGTGGGTCTAGATATGGTCAATCCAGGTTGCATCACAGCCCCTGAACGCATTGTGTAAGAATTTCTATCTCTTTCACTGTCTTTGTTTCATGGGTTTTTCAAAGTAATTTATTTTTATAATGGGGTTTAGCTGCTTTTCACTGCTGTGTTTATGCCGCTTTACACCCACTTGACACACTAACAGAGAGATATCAATACATAGGTTTTAAGATTATTACTAGTCATATATATTCTTGTGCGGTGAATAGGGCGTGTTGAGTCCAGTTCTCTGAGCAAGGAGTAGGTCTTGTCTATTACATATTGGGTTTATGGAACGGTATCTGAGCTAATTTGAAACCCTTGTTTTATGTATCACCCCACCTCACCTTTCCCGTTAAGCAGCCATAGTGTGTTTTCTGCATGTGTGACTCTGTTCTGTTTTGTAATTCAGTTCAAGTGTAACGGTTTTTACATTCCCTCTATCAGTGATACCTTATGAGAAGTGTCCTTTTCTGTGTGACTTATTTCAGTTAGAATTGTCGTACCTAAATCCACTCATCATGCTGCTACTACCCTTAGGACATTGATTTCATGGCTGAGTGATATTCCATTGTACATAAGGACTACAACTTCTTTACCCATTTTTCTCTTTCCTGGGATATTTAAGGTGGAATGAAGTGGAGGTCCTTGTCAACAGAGCAGCCCTAAACTTTGGGGTGCTTGTGTCTTGCTGATTTTTCATTTTCCCAATTTATACCCCCATGAGTGGAAGTGCCCTATGCTCTCTAAGCTGTGTTTTTTAGATGTTTCAGGACTCACCGTACACTTCTCCAGAGTGGCTGTTGGCAATTTACATCCCGCCCATCAGTGTAGCAAGGCTCCCATTTCTCCATGGCCTGTCATGCATTTCTTGTTTTGACACTTTTTTCAGCATGGCCCTTTTGACCGATGGGAAGCGAGACTTCTTTGTAGCGCTGATTTGCCTTTCCAGGTTGCTTGGTTGGCCAAAAATGCCGTATGCGTTTTTTCCTGAATATATTCAGGAAAAAACGCATGCGCCCTTTTTGGCCAAGGGCATCATTGTCAACGTTTTGCCGCTTTTCATGTGCTTTAAAGGAGATTCGAATCTACCTCCTGAAATCTGTTTCCTGCAATTCTGCCTTGATTTCAAATCCTCTTCTTTGCCTTCCCTCAATATATTTGTGGACGAGAGTTATCATTTATAACTCTGCAGGTTTGTGAATTGCAGTGCCCTGAAGCTCGATTTTACAACTCGCGTTTTTGGGAGCTGGCCGCAAAAGCACAGGATGGCTTCAGGCCCTTTTCTGGTTCCGGGGGGCAGGCTGAGCCTGTGGTTAATTCTTCTTCCTGATGGGAAAATAGAGTGACCTGTGCCTGTCCCAACACCAAGTGCCAGTCTCTCATTGGTTCCCCGTCTTCCCGTTCATCGTCAGGAAAAATGGCAACCTGTACGGAACAGGAGGTTAAAGGTGCTGATGCTCCAAGTAGGGAGATTGCTAGTAAAGCGGCTGGAACGGCGAACCCGGGCACAAGGAGATGAGAAATGAGGTGCGTTTTAGAAACCTTTCCCCATCACACGGTGTACCATCTTCTGGGTTTCTCATACATGTATTCGATGTAGGAAGATGCCCTCGAACCTGGAGATATGGGACCCATGCGATGGCTACCACGCAGTATTACTTTAAATGGTCTGCATTTGCTCACCCAACCTCACCAAACCTCTCAGCCCCAAGAGTGTCCACCCTTAGGTCTCATCCAGCTGTGGGTCTAGATATGGTCAATCCAGGTTGCATCACAGCCCCTGAACGCATTGTGTAAGAATGTCTCTCTCTTTCACTGTCTTTCTTTCATGGGTTTTTCAAAGTAATTTATTTTTATAATGGGGTTTAGCTGCTTTTCACTGCTGTGTTTATGCCGCTTTACACCCACTTGACACACTAACAGAGAGATATCAATACATAGGTTTTAAGATTATTACTAGTCAGATATATTCTTGTGCGGTGAATAGGGCGTGTTGAGTCCAGTTCTCTGAGCAAGGAGTAGGTCTTGTCTATTACATATTGGGTTTATGGAATGGTATCTGAGCTAATTTGAAACCCTTGTTTTATGTATCACCCCACCTCACCTTTCCCGTTAAGCAGCCGTAGTGTGTTTTCTGCATGTGTGACTCTGTTCTGTTTTGTAATTCAGTTCAAGTGTAACGGTTTTTACATTCCCTCTATCAGTGATACCTTATGAGAAGTGTCCTTTTCTGTGTGACTTATTTCACTTAGAATCGTCGTACCTAAATCCACTCATCATGCTGCTACTAGCCTTATGACATTGATTTCATGGCTGAGTGATATTCCATTGTACATAAGGACCACAACTTCTTTATCCATTTTTCTCTTTCCTGGGATATTGAAGGTGGAATGAAGTGGAGGTCCTTGTCAACAGAGCAGCCCTAAACTTTGGGGTGCTTGTGTCTTGCTGATTTTTAATTTTCCCAATTTATACCCCCATGAGTGGAAGTGCCCTATGCTCTCTAAGCTTTGCTTTTTAGACGTTTCAGGACTCACCGTACACTTCTCCAGAGTGGCTGTTGACAATTTACATCCCGCCCATCAGTGTAGCAAGGCTCCCATTTCTCCATGGCCTGTCATGCATTTCTTGTTTTGACACTTTTTTCAGCATGGCCCTTTTGACCGATGGGAAGCGAGACTTCTTTGTAGCGCTGATTTGCCTTTCCAGGTTGCTTGGTTGGCCAAAAATGCCGTATGCGTTTTTTCCTGAATATATTCAGGAAAAAACGCATGCGCCCTTTTTGGCCAAGGGCATCATTGTCAACGTTTTGCCGCTTTTCATGTGCTTTAAAGGAGATTCGAATCTACCTCCTGAAATCTGTTTCCTGCAATTCTGCCTTGATTTCAAATCCTCTTCTTTGCCTTCCCTCAATATATTTGTGGACGAGAGTTATCATTTATAACTCTGCAGGTTTGTGAATTGCAGTGCCCTGAAGCTCGATTTTACAACTCGCGTTTTTGGGAGCTGGCCGCAAAAGCACAGGATGGCTTCAGGCCCTTTTCTGGTTCCGGGGGGCAGGCTGAGCCTGTGGTTAATTCTTCTTCCTGATGGGAAAATAGAGTGACCTGTGCCTGTCCCAACACCAAGTGCCAGTCTCTCATTGGTTCCCCGTCTTCCCGTTCATCGTCAGGAAAAATGGCAACCTGTACGGAACAGGAGGTTAAAGGTGCTGATGCTCCAAGTAGGGAGATTGCTAGTAAAGCGGCTGGAACTGCGAACCCGGGCACAAGGAGATGAGAAATGAGGTGCGTTTTAGAAACCTTTCCCCATCACACGGTGTACCATCTTCTGGGTTTCTCATACATGTTTTCGATGTAGGAAGATGCCCTCGAACCTGGAGATATGGGACCCATGCGATGGCTACCACGCAGTATTACTTTAAATGGTCTGCATTTGCTCACCCAACCTCACCAAACCTCTCAGCCCCAAGAGTGTCCACCCTTAGGTCTCATCCAGCTGTGGGTCTAGATATGGTCAATCCAGGTTGCATCACAGCCCCTGAACGCATTGTGTAAGAATGTCTCTCTCTTTCACTGTCTTTCTTTCATGGGTTTTTCAAAGTAATTTATTTTTATAATGGGGTTTAGCTGCTTTTCACTGCTGTGTTTATGCCGCTTTACACCCACTTGACACACTAACAGAGAGATATCAATACATAGGTTTTAAGATTATTACTAGTCAGATATATTCTTGTGCGGTGAATAGGGCGTGTTGAGTCCAGTTCTCTGAGCAAGGAGTAGGTCTTGTCTATTACATATTGGGTTTATGGAATGGTATCTGAGCTAATTTGAAACCCTTGTTTTATGTATCACCCCACCTCACCTTTCCCGTTAAGCAGCCGTAGTGTGTTTTCTGCATGTGTGACTCTGTTCTGTTTTGTAATTCAGTTCAAGTGTAACGGTTTTTACATTCCCTCTATCAGTGATACCTTATGAGAAGTGTCCTTTTCTGTGTGACTTATTTCACTTAGAATCGTCGTACCTAAATCCACTCATCATGCTGCTACTAGCCTTATGACATTGATTTCATGGCTGAGTGATATTCCATTGTACATAAGGACCACAACTTCTTTATCCATTTTTCTCTTTCCTGGGATATTGAAGGTGGAATGAAGTGGAGGTCCTTGTCAACAGAGCAGCCCTAAACTTTGGGGTGCTTGTGTCTTGCTGATTTTTAATTTTCCCAATTTATACCCCCATGAGTGGAAGTGCCCTATGCTCTCTAAGCTTTGCTTTTTAGACGTTTCAGGACTCACCGTACACTTCTCCAGAGTGGCTGTTGACAATTTACATCCCGCCCATCAGTGTAGCAAGGCTCCCATTTCTCCATGGCCTGTCCTGCATTTCTGGTTTTGACACTTTTTTCAGCATGGCCCTTTTGACCGATGGGAAGCGAGACATCTTTGTAGCGCTGATTTGCCTTTCCAGGTTGCTTGGTTGGCCAAAAAGGGCGTATGCGTTTTTTCCTGAATATATTCAGGAAAAAACGCATACGCCCTTTTTGGCCAAGGGCATCATTGTCAACGTTTTGCCGCTTTTCATGTGCTTTAAAGGCGATTCGAATCTACCTCCTGAAATCTGTTTCCTGCAATTCTGCCTTGATTTCAAATCCTCTTCTTTGCCTTCCCTCAATATATTTGTGGATGAGAGTTATCATTTATAAGTCTGCACGTTTGTGAATTGCAGTGCCCTGAACCTCCATTTTACAACTCGCTTTTTAGGGAGCTGGCCGCAAAAGCGCAGGATGGCTTCAGGCCCTGTTCTGGTTCCGGGGGGCAGGCTGAGCCTGTGGTTAATTCTTCTTCCTGATGGGAAAATAGAGTGACCTGTGCCTGTCCCAACACCAAGAGCTAGTCTCTCATTGGTTCCACGTCTTCCCGTTCATCCTCAGGACAAATTGCAACCTGTACGGGACAGGAGGTTAAAGGTGCTGATGCTCCAAGTAGGGAGATTGCTAGTAAAGCGCTGGAATAGCGAACCCGGCCACAAGGAGATGAGAAATGAGGTGCGTTTTAGAAACCTTTCCACATCACACGGTGTACCATCTTCTGGGTTTCTCATGCATGTTTTCGATGTAGGAAGATGCCCTTGAACCTGGAGATTTGGGACCCATGCGATGGGTACCATGCAGTATCACTTTAAAGGGTCTGCGTTTGCTCACCCAACCTCACCAAACCTCTCAGCCCCAAGAGTGTCCAGCCTTATGTCTCATCCAGCTGTGGGTCTAGATATGGTCAATCCAGGTTGCATCACAGCCCGTGAACGCATTGTGTAAGAATTTCTATCTCTTTCACTGTCTTTGTTTCACGGGTTTTTCAAAGTAATTTATTTTTATAATGGGGTTTAGCTGCTTTTCACTGCTGTGTTTATGCCGCTTTACACCCACTTGACACACTAACAGAGAGATATCAATACATAGGTTTCAAGATTATTACTAGTCAGATATATTCTTGTGCGGTGAATAGGGCGTGTTGAGTCCAGTTCTCTGAGCAAGGAGTAGGTCTTGTCTATTACATATTGGGTTTATGGAACGGTATCTGAGCTAATTTGAAACCCTTGTTTTATGTATCACCCCACCTCACCTTTCCCGTTAAGCAGCCATAGTGTGTTTTCTGCATGTGTGACTCTGTTCTGTTTTGTAATTCAGTTCAAGTGTAACGGTTTTTACATTCCCTTTATCAGTGATACCTTATGAGAAGTGTCCTTTTCTGTGTGACTTATTTCACTTAGAGTCGTCGTACCTAAATCCACTCATCATGCTGCTACTAGCCTTATGACATTGATTTCACGGCTGAGTGATATTCCATTGTACATAAGGACCACAACTTCTTTATCCATTTTTCTCTTTCCTGGGATATTGAAGGTGGAATGAAGTGGAGGTCCTTGTCAACAGAGCAGCCCTAAACTTTGGGGTGCTTGTGTCTTGCTGATTTTTCATTTTCCCAATTTATACCCCCATGAGTGGAAGTGCCCTATGCTCTCTAAGCTGTGTTTTTTAGATGTTTCAGGACTCACCGTACACTTCTCCAGAGTGGCTGTTGGCAATTTACATCCCGCCCATCAGTGTAGCAAGGCTCCCATTTCTCCATGGCCTGTCATGCATTTCTTGTTTTGACACTTTTTTCAGCATGGCCCTATTGACCGATGGGAAGCGAGACTTCTTTGTAGCGCTGATTTGCCTTTCCAGGTTGCTTGGTTGGCCAAAAATGCCGTATGCGTTTTTTCCTGAATATATTCAGGAAAAAACGCATACGCCCTTTTTGGCCAAGGGCATCATTGTCAACCTTTTGCCGCTTTTCATGTGCTTTAAAGGAGATTCGAATCTACCTCCTGAAATCTGTTTCCTGCAATTCTGCCTTGATTTCAAATCCTCTTCTTTGCCTTCCCTCAATATATTTGTGGACGAGAGTTATCATTTATAACTCTGCAGGTTTGTGAATTGCAGTGCCCTGAAGCTCGATTTTACAACTCGCGTTTTTGGGAGCTGGCCGCAAAAGCACAGGATGGCTTCAGGCCCTTTTCTGGTTCCGGGGGGCAGGCTGAGCCTGTGGTTAATTCTTCTTCCTGATGGGAAAATAGAGTGACCTGTGCCTGTCCCAACACCAAGTGCCAGTCTCTCATTGGTTCCCCGTCTTCCCGTTCATCGTCAGGAAAAATGGCAACCTGTACGGAACAGGAGGTTAAAGGTGCTGATGCTCCAAGTAGGGAGATTGCTAGTAAAGCGGCTGGAACGGCGAACCCGGGCACAAGGAGATGAGAAATGAGGTGCGTTTTAGAAACCTTTCCCCATCACACGGTGTACCATCTTCTGGGTTTCTCATACATGTTTTCGATGTAGGAAGATGCCCTCGAACCTGGAGATATGGGACCCATGCGATGGCTACCACGCAGTATTACTTTAAATGGTCTGCATTTGCTCACCCAACCTCACCAAACCTCTCAGCCCCAAGAGTGTCCACGCTTAGGTCTCATCCAGCTGTGGGTCTAGATATGGTCAATCCAGGTTGCATCACAGCCCCTGAACGCATTGTGTAAGAATGTCTCTCTCTTTCACTGTCTTTCTTTCATGGGTTTTTCAAAGTAATTTATTTTCATAATGCGGTTTAGCTGCTTTTCACTGCTGTGTTTATGCCGCTTTACACCCACTTGACACAC
The DNA here is from genome assembly GCF_965194805.1 of Balaenoptera borealis. Lineage (NCBI taxonomy): Eukaryota > Metazoa > Chordata > Mammalia > Artiodactyla > Balaenopteridae > Balaenoptera > Balaenoptera borealis. The sequence continues at coordinate 70,167,082 of NC_138878.1, forward strand.
TAACAGAGAGATATCAATACATAGGTTTTAAGATTATTAGTAGTCAGATATATTCTTGTGCGGTGAATAGGGCGTGTTGAGTCCAGTTCTCTGAGCAAGGAGTAGGTCTTGTCTATTACATATTGGGTTTATGGAACGGTATCTGAGCTAATTTGAAACCCTTGTTTTATGGATCACCCCACCTCCCCTTTCCCGTTAAGCAGCCATAGTGTGTTTTCTGCATGTGTGACTCTGTTCTGTTTTGTAATTCAGTTCAAGTGTAACGGTTTTTACCTTCCCTCTATAAGTGATACCTTATGAGAAGTGTCCTTTTCTGTGTGATTTATTTCACTTAGAATCGTCGTACCTAAATCCACTCATAATGCTGCTACTAGCCTTATGACATTGATTTCATGGCTGAGTGATATTCCATTGTACATAAGGACCACAACTTCTTTACCCATTTTTCTCTTTCCTGGGATATTTAAGGTGGAATGAAGTGGAGGTCCTTGTCAACAGAGCAGCCCTAAACTTTGGGGTGCTTGTGTCTTGCTGATTTTTCATTTTCCCAATTTATACCCCCATGAGTGGAAGTGCCCTATGCTCTCTAAGCTGTGTTTTTTAGATGTTTCACGACTCACCGTACACTTCTCCAGCGTGGCTGTTGGCAATTTACATCCCACCCATCAGTGTAGCAAGGCTCCCATTTCTCCATAGCCTGTCCTGCATTTCTGGTTTGGACACTTTTTTCAGCATGGCCCTTTTGACCGATGGGATGCGAGACTTCTTTGTAGCGCTGATTTGCCTTTCCAGGTTGCTTGGTTGGCCAAAAAGGGCGTATGCGTTTTTTCCTGAATATATTCAGGAAAAAACGCATACGCCCTTTTTGGCCAAGGGCATCATTGTCAACGTTTTGCCGCTTTTCATGTGCTTTAAAGGCGATTCGAATCTACCTCCTGAAATCTGTTTCCTGCAATTCTGCCTTGATTTCAAATCCTCTTCGTTGCCTTCCCTCAATATATTTGTGGACGAGAGTTATCATTTATAACTCTGCAGGTTTGTGAATTGCAGTGCCCTGAGCCTCCATTTTACAACTCGTGTTTTTGGGAGCTGGCCGCAAAAGCGCAGGATGGCTTCAGGCCCTGTTCTGGTTCCGGGGGGCGGGATGAGCCTGTGGTTAATTCTTCTTCCTGATGGGAAAATAGAGTGACCTGTGCCTTTCCCAACACCAAGACCCAGTCTCTCATTGGTTTCCCGTCTTCCCGTTCATCGTCAGGAGAAATGGCAACCTGTACGGAACAGGAGGTTAAAGGTGCTGATGCTCCAAGTAGGGAGATTGCTAGTAAAGCGGCTGGAATGGCGAACCCGGGCACAAAGAGATGAGAAATGAGGTGCGTTTTTGAAACCTTTCCCCATCACACGGTGTACCATCTTCTGGGTTTCTCATGCATGTTTTCGATGTAGGAAGATGCCCTTGAACCTGGAGATTTGGGACCCATGCGATGGGTACCATGCAGTATTACTTTAAATGGTCTGCGTTTGCTCACCCAACCTCACCAAACCTCTCAGCCCCAAGAGTGTCCACCCTTAGGTCTCATCCAGCTGTGGGTCTAGATATGGTCAATCCAGGTTGCATCACAGCCCCTGAACGCATTGTGTAAGAATGTCTCTCTCTTTCACTGTCTTTCTTTCATGGGTTTTTCAAAGTAATTTATTTTCATAATGCGGTTTAGCTGATTTTCACTGCTGTGTTTATGCCGCTTTACACCCACTTGACACAGTAACAGAGAGATATCAATACATAGGTTTTAAGATTATTACTAGTCAGATATATTCTTGTGCGGTGAATAGGGCGTGTTGAGTCCAGTTCTCTGAGCAAGGAGTAGGTCTTGTCTATTACATATTGGGTTTATGGAACGGTATCTGAGCTAATTTGAAACCCTTGTTTTATGTATCACCCCACCTCACCTTTCCCGTTAAGCAGCCATAGTGTGTTTTCTGCATGTGTGACTCTGTTCTGTTTTGTAATTCAGTTCATGTGTAACGGTTTTTACATTCCCTCTATCAGTGATACCTTATGAGAAGTGTCCTTTTCTGTGTGACTTATTTCAGTTAGAATTGTCGTACCTAAATCCACTCATCATGCTGCTACTACCCTTAGGACATTGATTTCATGGCTGAGTGATATTCCATTGTACATAAGGACCACAACTTCTTTACCCATTTTTCTCTTTCCTGGGATATTTAAGGTGGAATGAAGTGGAGGTCCTTGTCAACAGAGCAGCCCTAAACTTTGGGGTGCTTGTGTCTTGCTGATTTTTCATTTTCCCAATTTATACCCCCATGAGTGGAAGTGCCCTATGCTCTCTAAGCTGTGTTTTTTAGATGTTTCAGGACTCACCGTACACTTCTCCAGAGTGGCTGTTGACAATTTACATCCCGCCCATCAGTGTAGCAAGGCTCCCATTTCTCCATGGCCTGTCCTGCATTTCTTGTTTTGACACTTTTTTCAGCATGGCCCTTTTGACCGATGGGAAGCGAGACTTCTTTGTAGCGCTGATTTGCCTTTCCAGGTTGCTTGGTTGGCCAAAAATGCCGTATGCGTTTTTTCCTGAATATATTCAGGAAAAAACGCATACGCCCTTTTTGGCCAAGGGCATCATTGTCAACGTTTTGCCGCTTTTCATGTGCTTTAAAGGAGATTCGAATCTACCTCCTGAAATCTGTTTCCTGCAATTCTGCCTTGATTTCAAATCCTCTTCTTTGCCTTCCCTCAATATATTTGTGGACGAGAGTTATCATTTATAACTCTGCAGGTTTGTGAATTGCAGTGCCCTGTAGCTCGATTTTACAACTCGCGTTTTTGGGAGCTGGCCGCAAAAGCACAGGATGGCTTCAGGCCCTTTTCTGGTTCCGGGGGGCAGGCTGAGCCTGTGGTTAATTCTTCTTCCTGATGGGAAAATAGAGTGACCTGTGCCTGTCCCAACACCAAGTGCCAGTCTCTCATTGGTTCCCCGTCTTCCCGTTCATCGTCAGGAAAAATGGCAACCTGTACGGAACAGGAGGTTAAAGGTGCTGATGCTCCAAGTAGGGAGATTGCTAGTAAAGCGGCTGGAACGGCGAACCCGGGCACAAGGAGATGAGAAATGAGGTGCGTTTTAGAAACCTTTCCCCATCACACGGTGTACCATCTTCTGGGTTTCTCATACATGTTTTCGATGTAGGAAGATGCCCTCGAACCTGGAGATATGGGACCCATGCGATGGCTACCACGCAGTATTACTTTAAATGGTCTGCATTTGCTCACCCAACCTCACCAAACCTCTCAGCCCCAAGAGTGTCCACCCTTAGGTCTCATCCAGCTGTGGGTCTAGATATGGTCAATCCAGGTTGCATCACAGCCCCTGAACGCATTGTGTAAGAATGTCTCTCTCTTTCACTGTCTTTCTTTCATGGGTTTTTCAAAGTAATTTATTTTCATAATGCGGTTTAGCTGCTTTTCACTGCTGTGTTTATGCCGCTTTACACCCACTTGACACACTAACAGGGAGATATCAATACATAGGTTTTAAGATTATTAGTAGTCAGATATATTCTTGTGCGGTGAATAGGGCGTGTTGAGTCCAGTTCTCTGAGCAAGGAGTAGGTCTTGTCTATTACATATTGGGTTTATGGAACGGTATCTGAGCTAATTTGAAACCCTTGTTTGATGTATCACCCCACCTCACCTTTCCCGTTAAGCAGCCATAGTGTGTTTTCTGCATGTGTGACTCTGTAATGTTTTGTAATTCAGTTCAAGTGTAACGGTTTTTACATTCCCTCTATCAGTGATACCTTATGAGAAGTGTCCTTTTCTGTGTGACTTATTTCACTTAGAATAGTCGTACCTAAATCCACTCATCATGCTGCTACTAGCCTTAGGACATTGATTTCATGGCTGAGTGATATTCCATTGTACATAAGGACTACACCTTCTTTACCCATTTTTCTCTTTCCTGGGATATTTAAGGTGGAATGAAGTGGAGGTCCTTGTCAACAGAGCAGCCCTAAACTTTGGGGTGCTTGTGTCTTGCTGATTTTTCATTTTCCCAATTTATACCCCCATGAGTGGAAGTGCCCTATGCTCTCTAAGCTGTGTTTTTTAGATGTTTCAGGACTCACCGTACACTTCTCCAGAGTGGCTGTTGGCAATTTACATCCCGCCCATCAGTGTAGCAAGGCTCCCATTTCTCCATGGACTGTCCTGCATTTCTGGATTTGACACTTTTTTCAGCATGGCCCTTTTGACCGATGGGATGCGAGACTTCTTTGTAGCGCTGATTTGCCTTTCCAGGTTGCTTGGTTGGCCAAAAATGCCGTATGCGTTTTTTCCTGAATATATTCAGGAAAAAACGCATACGCCCTTTTTGGCCAAGGGCATCATTGTCAACGTTTTGCCGCTTTTCATGTGCTTTAAAGGCGATTCGAATCTACCTCCTGAAATCTGTTTCCTGCAATTCTGCCTTGATTTCAAATCCTCTTCGTTGCCTTCCCTCAATATATTTGTGGACGAGAGTTATGATTTATAACTCTGCAGGTTTGTGAATTGCAGTACCCTGAGCCTCCATTTTACAACTCGTGTTTTTGGGAGCTGGCCGCAAAAGCGCAGGATGGCTTCAGGCTCTGTTCTGGTTCCGGGCGGCGGGATGAGCCTGTTGTTAATTCTTCTTCCTGATGGGAAAATAGAGTGACCTGTGCCTTTCCCAACACCAAGAGCCAGTCTCTCATTGGTTCCCCGTCTTCCCGTTCATCGTCAGCAGAAATGGCAACCTGTACGGAACAGGAGGTTAAAGGTGCTGATGCTCCAAGTAGGGAGATTGCTAGTAAAGTGGCTGGAATGGCGAACCCGGGCACAAGGAGATGAGAAATGAGGTGCGTTTTAGAAGCCTTTCCCCATCACACGGTGTACCATCTTCTGGGTTTCTCATGCATGTTTTCGATGTAGGAAGATGCCCTTGAACCTGGAGATTTGGGACCCATGCGATGGGTATCATGCAGTATTACTTTAAAGGGTCTGCGTTTGTCACCCAACCTCACCAAACCTCTCAGCCCCAAGAGTGTCCACCCTTAGGTCTCATCCAGCTGTGGGTCTAGATATGGTCAATCCAGGTTGCATCACAGCCCCTGAACACATTGTGTAAGAATGTCTCTCTCTTTCACTGTCTTTCTTTCATGGGTTTTTCAAAGTAATTTATTTTCATAATGGGATTTAGCTGCTTTTCACTGCTGTGTTTATGCCGCTTTACACCCACTTGACACACTAACAGAGAGATATCAATACATAGGTTTTAAGATAATTAGTAGTAAGATATATACTTGTGCGGTGAATAGGGCGTGTTGAGTCCAGTTCTCTGAGCAAGGAGTAGGTCTTGTCTATTACATATTGGGTTTATGGAACGGTATCTGAGCTAATTTGAAACCCTTGTTTTATGGATCACCCCACCTCCCCTTTCCCGTTAAGCAGCCATAGTGTGTTTTCTGCATGTGTGACTCTGTTCTGTTTTGTAATTCAGTTCATGTGTAACGGTTTTTACATTCCCTCTATCAGTGATACCTTATGAGAAGTGTCCTTTTCTGTGTGACTTATTTCACTTAGAATCGTGGTACCTAAATCCACTCATCATGCTGCTACTAGCCTTAGGACATTGATTTCATGGCTGAGTGATATTCCATTGTACATAAGGACTACACCTTCTTTACCCATTTTTCTCTTTCCTGGGATATTTAAGGTGGAATGAAGTGGAGGTCCTTGTCAACAGAGCAGCCCTAAACTTTGGGGTGCTTGTGTCTTGCTGATTTTTCATTTTCCCAATTTATACCCCCATGAGTGGAAGTGCCCTATGCTCTCTAAGCTGTGTTTTTTAGATGTTTCAGGACTCACCGTACACTTCTCCAGAGTGGCTGTTGGCAATTTACATCCCGCCCATCAGTGTAGCAAGGCTCCCATTTCTCCATGGCCTGTCCTGCATTTCTGGTTTGGACACTTTTTTCAGCATGGCCCTTTTGACCGATGGGAAGCGAGACTTCTTTGTAGCGCTGATTTGCCTTTCCAGGTTGCTTGGTTGGCCAAAAAGGGCGTATGCGTTTTTTCCTGAATATATTCAGGAAAAAACGCATACGCCCTTTTTGGCCAAGGGCATCATTGTCAACGTTTTGCCGCTTTTCATGTGCTTTAAATGAGATTCAAATCTACCTCCTGAAATCTGTTTCCTGCAATTCTGCCTTGATTTCAAATCCTCTTCATTGCCTTCCCTCAATATATTTGTGGACGAGAGTTATCATTTATAACTCTGCAGGTTTGTGAATTGCAGTACCCTGAGCCTCCATTTTACAACTCGTGTTTTTGGGAGCTGGCCGCAAAAGCGCAGGATGGCTTCAGGCCCTGTTCTGGTTCCGGGGGGCGGGATGAGCCTGTGGTTAATTCTTCTTCCTGATGGGAAAATAGAGTGACCTGTGCCTTTCCGAACATGAAGAGCCAGTCTCTCATTGGTTCCCCGTCTTCCCGTTCATCGTCAGGAAAAATGGCAACCTGTACGGAACAGGAGGTTAAAGGTGCTGATGCTCCAAGTAGGGAGATTGCTAGTAAAGCGGCTGGAACGGCGAACCCGGACACAAGGAGATGAGAAATGAGGTGCGTTTTAGAAACTTTTCCCCATCAGACGGTGTACCATCTTCTGGGATTCTCATGCATGTTTTCGATGTAGGAAGATGCCCTTGAACCTGGAGATTTGAGACCCATGCGATGGCTACCACGCAGTATTACTTTAAATGGTCTGCGTTTGCTCACCCAACCTCACCAAACCTCTCAGCCCCAAGAGTGTCCACCCTTAGGTCTCATCCAGCTGTGGGTCTAGATATGGTCAATCCAGGTTGCATCACAGCCCCTGAACGCATTGTGTAAGAATTTCTATCTCTTTCACTGTCTTTGTTTCATGGGTTTTTCAAAGTAATTTATTTTTATAATGGGGTTTAGCTGCTTTTCACTGCTGTGTTTATGCCGCTTTACACCCACTTGACACACTAACAGAGAGATATCAATACATAGGTTTTAAGATTATTACTAGTCATATATATTCTTGTGCGGTGAATAGGGCGTGTTGAGTCCAGTTCTCTGAGCAAGGAGTAGGTCTTGTCTATTACATATTGGGTTTATGGAACGGTATCTGAGCTAATTTGAAACCCTTGTTTTATGTATCACCCCACCTCACCTTTCCCGTTAAGCAGCCATAGTGTGTTTTCTGCATGTGTGACTCTGTTCTGTTTTGTAATTCAGTTCAAGTGTAACGGTTTTTACATTCCCTCTATCAGTGATACCTTATGAGAAGTGTCCTTTTCTGTGTGACTTATTTCACTTAGAATCGTCGTACCTAAATCCACTCATCATGCTGCTACTAGCCTTATGACATTGATTTCATGGCTGAGTGATATTCCATTGTACATAAGGACCACAACTTCTTTATCCATTTTTCTCTTTCCTGGGATATTGAAGGTGGAATGAAGTGGAGGTCCTTGTCAACAGAGCAGCCCTAAACTTTGGGGTGCTTGTGTCTTGCTGATTTTTAATTTTCCCAATTTATACCCCCATGAGTGGAAGTGCCCTATGCTCTCTAAGCTTTGCTTTTTAGACGTTTCAGGACTCACCGTACGCTTCTCCAGAGTGGCTGTTGACAATTTACATCCCGCCCATCAGTGTAGCAAGGCTCCCATTTCTCCATGGCCTGTCCTGCATTTCTGGTTTTGACACTTTTTTCAGCATGGCCCTTTTGACCGATGGGAAGCGAGACATCTTTGTAGCGCTGATTTGCCTTTCCAGGTTGCTTGGTTGGCCAAAAAGGGCGTATGCGTTTTTTCCTGAATATATTCAGGAAAAAACGCATACGCCCTTTTTGGCCAAGGGCATCATTGTCAACGTTTTGACGCTTTTCATGTGCTTTAAAGGCGATTCGAATCTACCTCCTGAAATCTGTTTCCTGCAATTCTGCCTTGATTTCAAATCCTCTTCGTTGCCTTCCCTCAATATATTTGTGGACGAGAGTTATCATTTATAACTCTGCAGGTTTGTGAATTGCAGTGCCCTGAACCTCCATTTTACAACTCGCGTTTTTGGGAGATGGCTGCAAAAGCGCAGGATGGCTTCAGGCCCTGTTCTGGTTCCGGGGGGCAGGCTGAGCCTGTGGTTAATTCTTCTTCCTGATGGGAAAATAGAGTGACCTGTGCCTGTCCCAACACCAAGAGATAGTCTCTCATTGGTTTCACGTCTTCCCGTTCATCCTCAGGACAAATTGCAACCTGTACGGAACAGGAGGTTAAAGGTGATGATGCTCCAAGGAGGGAGATTGCTAGTAAAGTGGCTGGAATGGCGAACCCGAGCACAAGGAGATGAGAAATGAGGTGGGTTTTAGAAACCTTTCCCCATCACACGGTGTACCATCTTCTGGGTTTCTCATGCATGTTTTCGATGTAGGAAGATGCCCTTGAACCTGGAGATTTGGGACCCATGCGATGGGTACCACGCAGTATTACTTTAAAGGGGCTGCGTTTGCTCACCCAACCTCACCAAACCTCTCAGCCGTAACAGTGTCCACCCTTATGTCTCATCCAGCTGTGGGTCTAGATATGGTCAATCCAGGTTGCATCACAGCCCCTGAACGCATTGTGTAAGAATTTCGCTCTCTTTCACTGTCTTTGTTTCATCGGTTTTTCAAAGTAATTTATTTTTATAATGGGGTTTAGCTGCTTTTCACTGCTGTGTTTATGCCGCTTTTTACCCACTTGACACACTAACAGAGAGATATCAATACATAAGTTTTAAGATTATTACTAGTCAGATATATTCTTGTGCGGTGAATAGGGCGTGTTGAGTCCAGTTCTCTGAGCAAGGAGTAGGTCTTGTCTATTACATATTGGTTTTATGGAACGGTATCTGAGCTAATTTGAAACCCTTGTTTTATGTATCACCCCACCTCACCTTTCCCGTTAAGCAGCCATAGTGTGTTTTCTGCATGTGTGACTCTGTTCTGTTTTGTAATTCAGTTCAAGTGTAACGGTTTTTACATTCCCTCTATCAGTGATACCTTATGAGAAGTGTCCTTTTCTGTGTGACTTATTTCACTTAGAGTCGTCGTACCTAAATCCACTCATCATGCTGCTACTAGCCTTATGACATTGATTTCACGGCTGAGTGATATTCCATTGTACATAAGGACCACAACTTCTTTATCCATTTTTCTCTTTCCTGGGATATTGAAGGTGGAATGAAGTGGAGGTCCTTGTCAACAGAGCAGCCCTAAACTTTGGGGTGCTTGTGTCTTGCTGATTTTTCATTTTCCCAATTTATACCCCCATGAGTGGAAGTGCCCTATGCTCTCTAAGCTTTGCTTTTTAGACGTTTCAGGACCCACCGTACACTTCTCCAGAGTGGCTGTTGACAATTTACATCCCGCCCATCAGTGTAGCAAGGCTCCCATTTCTCCATGGCCTGTCCTGCGTTTCTGGTTTTGACACTTTTTTCAGCATGGCCCTTTTGACCGATGGGAAGCGAGACATCTTTGTAGCGCTGATTTGCCTTTCCAGGTTGCTTGGTTGGCCAAAAAGGGCGTATGCCTTTTTTCCTGTATATATTCAGGAAAAAACGCATACGCCCTTTTTGGCCAAGGGCATCATTGTCAACGTTTTGCCGCTTTTCATGTGCTTTAAAGGCGATTCGAATCTACCTCCTGAAATCTGTTTCCTGCAATTCTGCCTTGATTTCAAATCCTCTTCTTTGCCTTCCCTCAATATATTTGTGGATGAGAGTTATCATTTATAAGTCTGCAGGTTTGTGAATTGCAGTGCCCTGAACCTCCATTTTACAACTCGCTATTTAGGGAGCTGGCCGCAAAAGCGCAGGATGGCTTCAGGCCCTGTTCTGGTTCCGGGGGGCAGGCTGAGCCTGTGGTTAATTCTTCTTCCTGATGGGAAAATAGAGTGACCTGTGCCTGTCCCAACACCAAGAGCTAGTCTTTCATGGGTTCCACGTATTCCCGTTCATCCTCAGTACAAATTGCAACCTGTACGGAACAGGAGGTTAAAGGTGCTGATGCTCCAAGGAGGGAGATTGCTAGTAAAGTGGCTGGAATGGCGAACCCGGGCACAAGCAGATGAGAAATGAGGTGCGTTTTAGAAACCTTTCCCCATCACACGGTGTACCATCTTCTGGGTATCTCATGCATGTTTTCGATGTAGGAAGATGCCCTTGAACCTGGAGATTTGGGACCCATGCGATGGGTACCACGCAGTATTACTTTAAAGGGTCTGCGTTTGCTCACCCAACCTCACCAAACCTCTCAGCCCCAAGAGTGTCCACCCTTATGTCTCATCCAGCTGTGGGTCTAGATATGGTCAATCCAGGTTGCATCACAGCCCCTGAACGCATTGTGTAAGAATTTCTCTCTCTTTCACTCTCTTTGTTTCATGGGTTTTTCAAAGTAATTTATTTTTATAATGGGGTTTACCTGCTTTTCACTGCTGTGTTTATGCCGCTTTTTACCCACTTGACACACTAACAGAGAGATATCAATACATATGTTTTAAGATTATTACTAGTCAGATATATTCTTGTGCGGTGAATAGGGCGTGTTGAGTCCAGTTCTCTGAGCAAGGAGTAGGTCTTGTCTATTACATATTGGGTTTATGGAACGGTATCTGAGCTAATTTGAAACCCTTGTTTTATGTATCACCCCACCTCACCTTTCCCGTTAAGCAGCCATAGTGTGTTTTCTGCATGTGTGACTCTGTTCTGTTTTGTAATTCAGTTCAAGTGTAACGGTTTTTACATTCCCTCTATAAGTGATACCTTATGAGAAGTGTCCTTTTCTGTGTGACTTATTTCACTTAGAGTCGTCGTACCTAAATCCACTCATCATGCTGCTACTAGCCTTATGACATTGATTTCACGGCTGAGTGATATTCCATTGTACATAAGGACCACAAATTCTTTATCCATTTTTCTCTTTCCTGGGATATTGAAGGTGGAATGAAGTGGAGGTCCTTGTCAACAGAGCAGCCCTAAACTTTGGGGTGCTTGTGTCTTGCTGATTTTTCATTTTCCCAATTTATACCCCCATGAGTGGAAGTGCCCTATGCTCTCTAAGCTTTGCTTTTTAGACGTTTCAGGACTCACCGTACACTTCTCCAGAGTGGCTGTTGACAATTTACATCCCGCCCATCAGTGTAGCAAGGTTCCCATTTCTCCATGGCCTGTCCTGCATTTTTGGTTTTGAGACTTTTTTCAGCATGGCCCTTTTGACCGATGGGAAGCGAGACATCTTTGTAGCGCTGATTTGCCTTTCCAGGTTGCTTGGTTGGCCAAAAAGGGCGTATGCGTTTTTTCCTGAATATATTCAGGAAAAAACGCATACGCCCTTTTTGGCCAAGGGCATCATTGTCAACGTTTTGCCGCTTTTCATGTGCTTTAAAGGCGATTCGAATCTACCTCCTGAAATCTGTTTCCTGCAATTCTGCCTTGATTTCAAATCCTCTTCTTTGCCTTCCCTCAATATATTTGTGGACGAGAGTTATCATTTATAACTCTGCAGGTTTGTGAATTGCAGTGCCCTGAACCTCCATTTTACAACTCGCTTTTTAGGGAGCTGGCCGCAAAAGCGCAGGATGCCTTCAGGCCCTGTTCTGGTTCCAGGGGCAGGCTGAGCCTGTGGTTAATTCTTCTTCCTGATGGGAAAATAGAGTGACCTGTGCCTGTCCCAACACCAAGAGCTAGTCTCTCATTGGTTCCACGTCTTCCCGTTCATCCTCAGGACAAATTGCAACCGGTACGGAACAGGAGGTTAAAGGTGATGATGCTCCAAGGAGGGAGATTGCTAGTAAAGTGGCTGGAATGGCGAACCCGAGCACAAGGAGATGAGAAATGAGGTGCGTTTTAGAAACCTTTCCCCATCACACGGTGTACCATCTTCTGGGTATCTCATGCATGTTTTCGATGTAGGAAGGTGCCCTTGAACCTGGAGATTTGGGACCCATGCGATGGGTACCACGCAGTATTCCTTTAAAGGGTCTGCGTTTGCTCACCCAACCTCACCAAACCTCTCAGCCCCAAGAGTGTCCACCCTTATGTCTCATCCAGCTGTGGGTCTAGATATGGTCAATCCAGGTTGCATCACAGCCCCTGAACGCATTGTGTAAGAATTTCGCTCTCTTTCACTGTCTTTGTTTCATGGGTTTTTCAAAGTAATTTATTTTTATAATGGGGTTTAGCTGCTTTTCACTGCTGTGTTTATGCCGCTTTACACCCACTTGACACACTAACAGAGAGATATCAATACATAGGTTTTAAGATTATTACTAGTCAGATATATTCTTGTGCGGTGAATAGGGCGTGTTGAGTCCAGTTCTCTGAGCAAGGAGTAGGTCTTGTCTATTACATATTGGGTTTATGGAACGGTATCTGAGCTAATTTGAAACCCTTGTTTTATGTATCACCCCACCTCACCTTTCCCGTTAAGCAGCCATAGTGTGTTTTCTGCATGTGTGACTCTGTTCTGTTTTGTAATTCAGTTCAAGTGTAACGGTTTTTACATTCCCTCTATAAGTGATACCTTATGAGAAGTGTCCTTTTCTGTGTGACTTATTTCACTTAGAATCGTCGTACCTAAATCCACTCATCATGCTGCTACTAGCCTTATGACATTGATTTCATGGCTGAGTGATATTCCATTGTACATAAGGACCACAACTTCTTTATCCATTTTTCTCTTTCCTGGGATATTGAAGGTGGAATGAAGTGGAGGTCCTTGTCAACAGAGCAGCCCTAAACTTTGGGGTGCTTGTGTCTTGCTGATTTTTCATTTTCCCAATTTATACCCCCATGAGTGGAAGTGCCCTATGCTCTCTAAGCTTTGTTTTTTAGATGTTTCAGGACTCACCGTACGCTTCTCCAGAGTGGCTGTTGGCAATTTACATCCCGCCCATCAGTGTAGCAAGGCTCCCATTTCTCCATGGCCTGTCCTGCATTTCTGGTTTTGACACTTTTTTCAGCATGGCCTTTTTAACCGATGGGAAGCGAGATATCTTTGTAGCGCTGATTTGCCTTTCCAGGTTGCTTGGTTGGCCAAAAAGGGCGTATGCGTTTTTTCCTGAATATATTCAGGAAAAAACGCATACGCCCTTTTTGGCCAAGGGCATCATTGTCAACGTTTTGCCGCTTTTCATGTGCTTTAAAGGCGATTCGAATCTACCTCCTGAAATCTGTTTCCTGCAATTCTGCCTTGATTTCAAATCCTCTTCTTTGCCTTCCCTCAATATATTTGTGGACGAGAGTTATCATTTATAACTCTGCAGGTTTGTGAATTGCAGTGCCCTGAACCTCCATTTTACAACTCGCTTTTTAGGGAGCTGGCCGCAAAAGCGCAGGATGCCTTCAGGCCCTGTTCTTGTTCCGGGGGCAGGCTGAGCCTGTGGTTAATTCTTCTTCCTGATGGGAAAATAGAGTGACCTGTGCCTGTCCCAACACCAAGGGCTAGTCTCTCATTGGTTCCACGTCTTCCCGTTCACACTCAGGACAAATTGCAACCTGTACGGAGCAGGAGGTTAAAGGTGCTGATGCTCAAAGTAGGGAGATTGCTAGTAAAGCGACTGGAATAGCGAACCCGGGCACAAGGAGATGAGAAATGAGGTGCGTTTTAGAAACCTTTCCACATCACACGGTGTACCATCTTCTGGGTTTCTCATGCATGTTTTCGATGAAGGAAGATGCCCTTGAACCTGGAGATTTGGGACCCATGCGATGGGTACCACGCAGTATTAGTTGAAAGGGTCTGCGTTTGCTCACCCAACCTCACCAAACCTCTCAGCCCCAAGAGTGTCCACCCTTATGTCTCATCCAGCTGTGGGTCTAGATATGGTCAATCCAGGTTGCATCACAGCCCGTGAACGCATTGTGTAAGAATTTCTATCTCTTTCACTGTCTTTGTTTCATGGGTTTTTCAAAGTAATTTATTTTTATAATGGGGTTTAGCTGCTTTTCACTGCTGTGTTTATGCCGCTTTACACCCACTTGACACACTAACAGAGAGATATCAATACATAGGTTTTAAGATTATTACTAGTCATATATATTCTTGTGCGGTGAATAGGGCGTGTTGAGTCCAGTTCTCTGAGCAAGGAGTAGGTCTTGTCTATTACATATTGGGTTTATGGAACGGTATCTGAGCTAATTTGAAACCCTTGTTTTATGTATCACCCCACCTCACCTTTCCCGTTAAGCAGCCATAGTGTGTTTTCTGCATGTGTGACTCTGTTCTGTTTTGTAATTCAGTTCAAGTGTAACGGTTTTTACATTCCCTCTATCAGTGATACCTTATGAGAAGTGTCCTTTTCTGTGTGACTTATTTCACTTAGAATCGTCGTACCTAAATCCACTCATCATGCTGCTACTAGCCTTATGACATTGATTTCATGGCTGAGTGATATTCCATTGTACATAAGGACCACAACTTCTTTATCCATTTTTCTCTTTCCTGGGATATTGAAGGTGGAATGAAGTGGAGGTCCTTGTCAACAGAGCAGCCCTAAACTTTGGGGTGCTTGTGTCTTGCTGATTTTCCATTTTCCCAATTTATAACCCCATGAGTGGAAGTGCCCTATGCTCTCTAAGCTTTGCTTTTTAGACGTTTCAGGACCCACCGTACACTTCTCCAGAGTGGCTGTTGACAATTTACATCCCGCCCATCAGTGTAGCAAGGCTCCCATTTCTCCATGGCCTGTCCTGCGTTTCTGGTTTTGACACTTTTTTCAGCATGGCCCTTTTGACCGATGGGAAGCGAGACATCTTTGTAGCGCTGATTTGCCTTTCCAGGTTGCTTGGTTGGCCAAAAAGGGCGTATGCCTTTTTTCCTGAATATATTCAGGAAAAAACGCATACGCCCTTTTTGGCCAAGGGCATCATTGTCAACGTTTTGCCGCTTTTCATGTGCTTTAAAGGCGATTCGAATCTACCTCCTGAAATCTGTTTCCTGCAATTCTGCCTTGATTTCAAATCCTCTTCTTTGCCTTCCCTCAATATATTTGTGGATGAGAGTTATCATTTATAAGTCTGCAGGTTTGTGAATTGCAGTGCCCTGAACCTCCATTTTACAACTCGCTATTTAGGGAGCTGGCCGCAAAAGCGCAGGATGGCTTCAGGCCCTGTTCTGGTTCCGGGGGGCAGGCTGAGCCTGTGGTTAATTCTTCTTCCTGATGGGAAAATAGAGTGACCTGTGCCTGTCCCAACACCAAGAGCTAGTCTTTCATGGGTTCCACGTATTCCCGTTCATCCTCAGTACAAATTGCAACCTGTACGGAACAGGAGGTTAAAGGTGCTGATGCTCCAAGGAGGGAGATTGCTAGTAAAGTGGCTGGAATGGCGAACCCGGGCACAAGCAGATGAGAAATGAGGTGCGTTTTAGAAACCTTTCCCCATCACACGGTGTACCATCTTCTGGGTATCTCATGCATGTTTTCGATGTAGGAAGATGCCCTTGAACCTGGAGATTTGGGACCCATGCGATGGATACCACGCAGTATTACTTTAAAGGGTCTGCGTTTGCTCACCCAACCTCACCAAACCTCTCAGCCCCAAGAGTGTCCACCCTTATGTCTCATCCAGCTGTGGGTCTAGATATGGTCAATCCAGGTTGCATCACAGCCCCTGAACGCATTGTGTAAGAATTTCTCTCTCTTTCACTCTCTTTGTTTCATGGGTTTTTCAAAGTAATTTATTTTTATAATGGGGTTTACCTGCTTTTCACTGCTGTGTTTATGCCGCTTTTTACCCACTTGACACACTAACAGAGAGATATCAATACATATGTTTTAAGATTATTACTAGTCAGATATATTCTTGTGCGGTGAATAGGGCGTGTTGAGTCCAGTTCTCTGAGCAAGGAGTAGGTCTTGTCTATTACATATTGGGTTTATGGAACGGTATCTGAGCTAATTTGAAACCCTTGTTTTATGTATCACCCCACCTCACCTTTCCCGTTAAGCAGCCATAGTGTGTTTTCTGCATGTGTGACTCTGTTCTGTTTTGTAATTCAGTTCAAGTGTAACGGTTTTTACATTCCCTCTATAAGTGATACCTTATGAGAAGTGTCCTTTTCTGTGTGACTTATTTCACTTAGAGTCGTCGTACCTAAATCCACTCATCATGCTGCTACTAGCCTTATGACATTGATTTCACGGCTGAGTGATATTCCATTGTACATAAGGACCACAAATTCTTTATCCATTTTTCTCTTTCCTGGGATATTGAAGGTGGAATGAAGTGGAGGTCCTTGTCAACAGAGCAGCCCTAAACTTTGGGGTGCTTGTGTCTTGCTGATTTTTCATTTTCCCAATTTATACCCCCATGAGTGGAAGTGCCCTATGCTCTCTAAGCTTTGCTTTTTAGACGTTTCAGGACTCACCGTACACTTCTCCAGAGTGGCTGTTGACAATTTACATCCCGCCCATCAGTGTAGCAAGGTTCCCATTTCTCCATGGCCTGTCCTGCATTTTTGGTTTTGAGACTTTTTTCAGCATGGCCCTTTTGACCGATGGGAAGCGAGACATCTTTGTAGCGCTGATTTGCCTTTCCAGGTTGCTTGGTTGGCCAAAAAGGGCGTATGCGTTTTTTCCTGAATATATTCAGGAAAAAACGCATACGCCCTTTTTGGCCAAGGGCATCATTGTCAACGTTTTGCCGCTTTTCATGTGCTTTAAAGGCGATTCGAATCTACCTCCTGAAATCTGTTTCCTGCAATTCTGCCTTGATTTCAAATCCTCTTCTTTGCCTTCCCTCAATATATTTGTGGACGAGAGTTATCATTTATAACTCTGCAGGTTTGTGAATTGCAGTGCCCTGAACCTCCATTTTACAACTCGCTTTTTAGGGAGCTGGCCGCAAAAGCGCAGGATGCCTTCAGGCCCTGTTCTGGTTCCAGGGGCAGGCTGAGCCTGTGGTTAATTCTTCTTCCTGATGGGAAAATAGAGTGACCTGTGCCTGTCCCAACACCAAGAGCTAGTCTCTCATTGGTTCCACGTCTTCCCGTTCATCCTCAGGACAAATTGCAACCGGTACGGAACAGGAGGTTAAAGGTGATGATGCTCCAAGGAGGGAGATTGCTAGTAAAGTGGCTGGAATGGCGAACCCGAGCACAAGGAGATGAGAAATGAGGTGCGTTTTAGAAACCTTTCCCCATCACACGGTGTACCATCTTCTGGGTATCTCATGCATGTTTTCGATGTAGGAAGGTGCCCTTGAACCTGGAGATTTGGGACCCATGCGATGGGTACCACGCAGTATTCCTTTAAAGGGTCTGCGTTTGCTCACCCAACCTCACCAAACCTCTCAGCCCCAAGAGTGTCCACCCTTATGTCTCATCCAGCTGTGGGTCTAGATATGGTCAATCCAGGTTGCATCACAGCCCCTGAACGCATTGTGTAAGAATTTCGCTCTCTTTCACTGTCTTTGTTTCATGGGTTTTTCAAAGTAATTTATTTTTATAATGGGGTTTAGCTGCTTTTCACTGCTGTGTTTATGCCGCTTTACACCCACTTGACACAGTAACAGAGAGATATCAATACATAGGTTTTAAGATTATTACTAGTCAGATATATTCTTGTGCGGTGAATAGGGCGTGTTGAGTCCAGTTCTCTGAGCAAGGAGTAGGTCTTGTCTATTACATATTGGGTTTATGGAACGGTATCTGAGCTAATTTGAAACCCTTGTTTTATGTATCACCCCACCTCACCTTTCCCGTTAAGCAGCCATAGTGTGTTTTCTGCATGTGTGACTCTGTTCTGTTTTGTAATTCAGTTCAAGTGTAACGGTTTTTACATTCCCTCTATCAGTGATACCTTATGAGAAGTGTCCTTTTCTGTGTGACTTATTTCACTTAGAATCGTCGTACCTAAATCCACTCATCATGCTGCTACTAGCCTTATGACATTGATTTCATGGCTGAGTGATATTCCATTGTACATAAGGACCACAACTTCTTTATCCATTTTTCTCTTTCCTGGGATATTGAAGGTGGAATGAAGTGGAGGTCCTTGTCAACAGAGCAGCCCTAAACTTTGGGGTGCTTGTGTCTTGCTGATTTTTCATTTTCCCAATTTATACCCCCATGAGTGGAAGTGCCCTATGCTCTCTAAGCTTTGTTTTTTAGATGTTTCAGGACTCACCGTACGCTTCTCCAGAGTGGCTGTTGGCAATTTACATCCCGCCCATCAGTGTAGCAAGGCTCCCATTTCTCCATGGCCTGTCCTGCATTTCTGGTTTTGACACTTTTTTCAGCATGGCCTTTTTAAACGATGGGAAGCGAGATATCTTTGTAGCGCTGATTTGCCTTTCCAGGTTGCTTGGTTGGCCAAAAAGGGCGTATGCGTTTTTTCCTGAATATATTCAGGAAAAAACGCATACGCCCTTTTTGGCCAAGGGCATCATTGTCAACGTTTTGCCGCTTTTCATGTGCTTTAAAGGCGATTCGAATCTACCTCCTGAAATCTGTTTCCTGCAATTCTGCCTTGATTTCAAATTCTCTTCTTTGCCTTCCCTCAATATATTTGTGGACGAGAGTTATCATTTATAACTCTGCAGGTTTGTGAATTGCAGTGCCCTGAACCTCCATTTTACAACTCGCTTTTTAGGGAGCTGGCCGCAAAAGCGCAGGATGCCTTCAGGCCCTGTTCTTCTTCCGGGGGCAGGCTGAGCCTGTGGTTAATTCTTCTTCCTGATGGGAAAATAGAGTGACCTGTGCCTGTCCCAACACCAAGGGCTAGTCTCTCATTGGTTCCACGTCTTCCCGTTCACACTCAGGACAAATTGCAACCTGTACGGAGCAGGAGGTTAAAGGTGCTGATGCTCAAAGTAGGGAGATTGCTAGTAAAGCGACTGGAATAGCGAACCCGGGCACAAGGAGATGAGAAATGAGGTGCGTTTTAGAAACCTTTCCACATCACACGGTGTACCATCTTCTGGGTTTCTCATGCATGTTTTCGATGAAGGAAGATGCCCTTGAACCTGGAGATTTGGGACCCATGCGATGGGTACCACGCAGTATTAGTTGAAAGGGTCTGCGTTTGCTCACCCAACCTCACCAAACCTCTCAGCCGCAACAGTGTCCACCCTTATGTCTCATCCAGCTGTGGGTCTAGATATGGTCAATCCAGGTTGCATCACAGCCCGTGAACGCATTGTGTAAGAATTTCTATCTCTTTCACTGTCTTTGTTTCATGGGTTTTTCAAAGTAATTTATTTTTATAATGGGGTTTAGCTGCTTTTCACTGCTGTGTTTATGCCGCTTTACACCCACTTGACACACTAACAGAGAGATATCAATACATAGGTTTTAAGATTATTACTAGTCAGATATATTCTTGTGCGGTGAATAGGGCGTGTTGAGTCCAGTTCTCTGAGCAAGGAGTAGGTCTTGTCTATTACATATTGGGTTTATGGAACGGTATCTGAGCTAATTTGAAACCCTTGTTTTATGTATCACCCCACCTCACCTTTCCCGTTAAGCAGCCATAGTGTGTTTTCTGCATGTGTGACTCTGTTCTGTTTTGTAATTCAGTTCAAGTGTAACGGTTTTTACATTCCCTCTATCAGTGATACCTTATGAGAAGTGTCCTTTTCTGTGTGACTTATTTCACTTAGAATCGTCGTACCTAAATCCACTCATCATGCTGCTACTAGCCTTATGACATTGATTTCATGGCTGAGTGATATTCCATTGTACATAAGGACCACAACTTCTTTATCCATTTTTCTCTTTCCTGGGATATTGAAGGTGGAATGAAGTGGAGGTCCTTGTCAACAGAGCAGCCCTAAACTTTGGGGTGCTTGTGTCTTGCTGATTTTCCATTTTCCCAATTTATAACCCCATGAGTGGAAGTGCCCTATGCTCTCTAAGCTTTGTTTTTTAGATGTTTCAGGACTCACCGTACGCTTCTCCAGAGTGGCTGTTGGCAATTTACATCCCGCCCATCAGTGTAGCAAGGCTCCCATTTCTCCATGGCCTGTCCTGCATTTCTGGTTTTGACACTTTTTTCAGCATGGCCTTTTTAACCGATGGGAAGCGAGACATCTTTGTAGCGCTGATTTGCCTTTCCAGGTTGCTTGGTTGGCCAAAAAGGGCGTATGCGATTTTTCCTGAATATATTCAGGAAAAAACGCATACGCCCTTTTTGGCCAAGGGCATCATTGTCAACGTTTTGCCGCTTTTCATGTGCTTTAAAGGCAATTCGAATCTACCTCCTGAAATCTGTTTCCTGCAATTCTGCCTTGATTTCAAATCCTCTTCTTTGCCTTCCCTCAATATATTTGTGGACGAGAGTTATCATTTATAACTCTGCAGGTTTGTGAATTGCAGTGCCCTGAACCTCCATTTTACAACTCGCTTTTTAGGGAGCTGGCCGCAAAAGCGCAGGATGCCTTCAGGCCCTGTTCTTGTTCCGGGGGCAGGCTGAGCCTGTGGTTAATTCTTCTCCCTGATGGGAAAATAGAGTGACCTGTGCCTGTCCCAACACCAAGAGCTAGTCTCTCATTGGTTCCACGTCTTCCCGTTCACACTCAGGACAAATTGCAACCTGTACGGAGCAGGAGGTTAAAGGTGATGATGCTCAAAGTAGGGAGATTGCTAGTAAAGCGGCTGGAATAGCGAACCCGGGCACAAGGAGATGAGAAATGAGGTGCGTTTTAGAAACCTTTCCACATCACACGGTGTACCATCTTCTGGGTTTCTCATGCATGTTTTCGATGTAGGAAGATGCCCTTGAACCTGGAGATTTGGGACCCATGCGATGGGTACCACGCAGTATTAGTTGAAAGGGTCTGCGTTTGCTCACCCAACCTCACCAAACCTCTCAGCCGCAACAGTGTCCACCCTTATGTCTCATCCAGCTGTGGGTCTAGATATGGTCAATCCAGGTTGCATCACAGCCCGTGAACGCATTGTGTAAGAATTTCTATCTCTTTCACTGTCTTTGTTTCATGGTTTTTTCAAAGTAATTTATTTTTATAATGGGGTTTAGCTGCTTTTCACTGCTGTGTTTATGCCGCTTTACACCCACTTGACACACTAACAGAGAGATATCAATACATAGGTTTTAAGATTATTACTAGTCAGATATATTCTTGTGCGGTGAATAGGGCGTGTTGAGTCCAGTTCTCTGAGCAAGGAGTAGGTCTTGTCTATTACATATTGGGTTTATGGAACGGTATCTGAGCTAATTTGAAACCCTTGTTTTATGTATCACCCCACCTCACCTTTCCCGTTAAGCAGCCATAGTGTGTTTTCTGCATGTGTGACTCTGTTCTGTTTTGTAATTCAGTTCAAGTGTAACGGTTTTTACATTCCCTCTATCAGTGATACCTTATGAGAAGTGTCCTTTTCTGTGTGACTTATTTCACTTAGAATCGTCGTACCTAAATCCACTCATCATGCTGCTACTAGCCTTATGACATTGATTTCATGGCTGAGTGATATTCCATTGTACATAAGGACCACAACTTCTTTATCCATTTTTCTCTTTCCTGGGATATTGAAGGTGGAATGAAGTGGAGGTCCTTGTCAACAGAGCAGCCCTAAACTTTGGGGTGCTTGTGTCTTGCTGATTTTTAATTTTCCCAATTTATACCCCCATGAGTGGAAGTGCCCTATGCTCTCTAAGCTTTGCTTTTTAGACGTTTCAGGACTCACCTTATGCTTCTCCAGAGTGGCTGTTGACAATTTACATCCCGCCCATCAGTGTAGCAAGGCTCCCATTTCTCCATGGCCTGTCCTGCATTTCTGGTTTTGACACTTTTTTCAGCATGGCCCTTTTGACCGATGGGAAGCGAGACATCTTTGTAGCGCTGATTTGCCTTTCCAGGTTGCTTGGTTGGCCAAAAAGGGCGTATGCGTTTTTTCCTGAATATATTCAGGAAAAAACGCATACGCCCTTTTTGGCCAAGGGCATCATTGTCAACGTTTTGCCGCTTTTCATGTGCTTTAAAGGCGATTCGAATCTACCTCCTGAAATCTGTTTCCTGCAATTCTGCCTTGATTTCAAATCCTCTTCGTTGCCTTCCCTCAATATATTTGTGGACGAGAGTTATCATTTATAACTCTGCAGGTTTGTGAATTGCAGTGCCCTGAACCTCCATTTTACAACTCGCGTTTTTGGGAGATGGCTGCAAAAGCGCAGGATGGCTTCAGGCCCTGTTCTGGTTCCGGGGGGCAGGCTGAGCCTGTGGTTAATTCTTCTTCCTGATGGGAAAATAGAGTGACCTGTGCCTGTCCCAACACCAAGAGATAGTCTCTCATTGGTTTCACGTCTTCCCGTTCATCCTCAGGACAAATTGCAACCTGTACGGAACAGGAGGTTAAAGGTGATGATGCTCCAAGGAGGGAGATTGCTAGTAAAGTGGCTGGAATGGCGAACCCGAGCACAAGGAGATGAGAAATGAGGTGGGTTTTAGAAACCTTTCCCCATCACACGGTGTACCATCTTCTGGGTTTCTCATGCATGTTTTCGATGTAGGAAGATGCCCTTGAACCTGGAGATTTGGGACCCATGCGATGGGTACCACGCAGTATTACTTTAAAGGGGCTGCGTTTGCTCACCCAACCTCACCAAACCTCTCAGCCGTAACAGTGTCCACCCTTATGTCTCATCCAGCTGTGGGTCTAGATATGGTCAATCCAGGTTGCATCACAGCCCCTGAACGCATTGTGTAAGAATTTCGCTCTCTTTCACTGTCTTTGTTTCATCGGTTTTTCAAAGTAATTTATTTTTATAATGGGGTTTAGCTGCTTTTCACTGCTGTGTTTATGCCGCTTTTTACCCACTTGACACACTAACAGAGAGATATCAATACATAAGTTTTAAGATTATTACTAGTCAGATATATTCTTGTGCGGTGAATAGGGCGTGTTGAGTCCAGTTCTCTGAGCAAGGAGTAGGTCTTGTCTATTACATATTGGTTTTATGGAACGGTATCTGAGCTAATTTGAAACCCTTGTTTTATGTATCACCCCACCTCACCTTTCCCGTTAAGCAGCCATAGTGTGTTTTCTGCATGTGTGACTCTGTTCTGTTTTGTAATTCAGTTCAAGTGTAACGGTTTTTACATTCCCTCTATCAGTGATACCTTATGAGAAGTGTCCTTTTCTGTGTGACTTATTTCACTTAGAGTCGTCGTACCTAAATCCACTCATCATGCTGCTACTAGCCTTATGACATTGATTTCACGGCTGAGTGATATTCCATTGTACATGAGGACCACAACTTCTTTATCCATTTTTCTCTTTCCTGGGATATTGAAGGTGGAATGAAGTGGAGGTCCTTGTCAACAGAGCAGCCCTAAACTTTGGGGTGCTTGTGTCTTGCTGATTTTCCATTTTCCCAATTTATAACCCCATGAGTGGAAGTGCCCTATGCTCTCTAAGCTTTGTTTTTTAGATGTTTCAGGACTCACCGTACGCTTCTCCAGAGTGGCTGTTGGCAATTTACATCCCGCCCATCAGTGTAGCAAGGCTCCCATTTCTCCATGGCCTGTCCTGCATTTCTGGTTTTGACACTTTTTTCAGCATGGCCTTTTTAACCGATGGGAAGCGAGACATCTTTGTAGCGCTGATTTGCCTTTCCAGGTTGCTTGGTTGGCCAAAAAGGGCGTATGCGATTTTTCCTGAATATATTCAGGAAAAAACGCATACGCCCTTTTTGGCCAAGGGCATCATTGTCAACGTTTTGCCGCTTTTCATGTGCTTTAAAGGCAATTCGAATCTACCTCCTGAAATCTGTTTCCTGCAATTCTGCCTTGATTTCAAATCCTCTTCTTTGCCTTCCCTCAATATATTTGTGGACGAGAGTTATCATTTATAACTCTGCAGGTTTGTGAATTGCAGTGCCCTGAACCTCCATTTTACAACTCGCTATTTAGGGAGCTGGCCGCAAAAGCGCAGGATGGCTTCAGGCCCTGTTCTGGTTCCGGGGGGCAGGCTGAGCCTGTGGTTAATTCTTCTTCCTGATGGGAAAATAGAGTGACCTGTGCCTGTCCCAACACCAAGAGCTAGTCTTTCATGGGTTCCACGTATTCCCGTTCATCCTCAGTACAAATTGCAACCTGTACGGAACAGGAGGTTAAAGGTGCTGATGCTCCAAGGAGGGAGATTGCTAGTAAAGTGGCTGGAATGGCGAACCCGGGCACAAGCAGATGAGAAATGAGGTGCGTTTTAGAAACCTTTCCCCATCACACGGTGTACCATCTTCTGGGTATCTCATGCATGTTTTCGATGTAGGAAGATGCCCTTGAACCTGGAGATTTGGGACCCATGCGATGGGTACCACGCAGTATTACTTTAAAGGGGCTGCGTTTGCTCACCCAACCTCACCAAACCTCTCAGCCGCAACAGTGTCCACCCTTATGTCTCATCCAGCTGTGGGTCTAGATATGGTCAATCCAGGTTGCATCACAGCCCCTGAACGCATTGTGTAAGAATTTCTCTCTCTTTCACTCTCTTTGTTTCATGGGTTTTTCAAAGTAATTTATTTTTATAATGGGTTTTACCTGCTTTTCACTGCTGTGTTTATGCCGCTTTTTACCCACTTGACACACTAACAGAGAGATATCAATACATATGTTTTAAGATTATTACTAGTCAGATATATTCTTGTGCGGTGAATAGGGCGTGTTGAGTCCAGTTCTCTGAGCAAGGAGTAGGTCTTGTCTATTACATATTGGGTTTATGGAACGGTATCTGAGCTAATTTGAAACCCTTGTTTTATGTATCACCCCACCTCACCTTTCCCGTTAAGCAGCCATAGTGTTTTTTCTGCATGTGTGACTCTGTTCTGTTTTGTAATTCAGTTCAAGTGTAACGGTTTTTACAGTCCCTCTATAAGTGATACCTTATGAGAAGTGTCCTTTTCTGTGTGACTTATTTCACTTAGAATCGTCGTACCTAAATCCACTCATCATGCTGCTACTAGCCTTATGACATTGATTTCACGGCTGAGTGATATTCCATTGTACATAAGGACCACAAATTCTTTATCCATTTTTCTCTTTCCTGGGATATTGAAGATTGAATGAAGTGGAGGTCCTTGTCAACAGAGCAGCCCTAAACTTTGGGGTGCTTGTGTCTTGCTGATTTTTCATTTTCCCAATTTATACCCCCATGAGTGGAAGTGCCCTATGCTCTCTAAGCTTTGCTTTTTAGACGTTTCAGGACTCACCGTACACTTCTCCAGAGTGGCTGTTGACAATTTACATCCCGCCCATCAGTGTAGCAAGGTTCCCATTTCTCCATGGCCTGTCCTGCATTTTTGGTTTTGAGACTTTTTTCAGCATGGCCCTTTTGACCGATGGGAAGCGAGACATCTTTGTAGCGCTGATTTGCCTTTCCAGGTTGCTTGGTTGGCCAAAAAGGGCGTATGCGTTTTTTCCTGAATATATTCAGGAAAAAACGCATACGCCCTTTTTGGCCAAGGGCATCATTGTCAACGTTTTGCCGCTTTTCATGTGCTTTAAAGGCGATTCGAATCTACCTCCTGAAATCTGTTTCCTGCAATTCTGCCTTGATTTCAAATCCTCTTCTTTGCCTTCCCTCAATATATTTGTGGACGAGAGTTATCATTTATAACTCTGCAGGTTTGTGAATTGCAGTGCCCTGAACCTCCATTTTACAACTCGCTTTTTAGGGAGCTGGCCGCAAAAGCGCAGGATGCCTTCAGGCCCTGTTCTGGTTCCAGGGGCAGGCTGAGCCTGTGGTTAATTCTTCTTCCTGATGGGAAAATAGAGTGACCTGTGCCTGTCCCAACACCAAGAGCTAGTCTCGCATTGGTTCCACGTCTTCCCGTTCATCCTCAGGACAAATTGCAACCGGTAGGGAACAGGAGGTTAAAGGTGATGATGCTCCAAGGAGGGAGATTGCTAGTAAAGTGGCTGGAATGGCGAACCCGAGCACAAGGAGATGAGAAATGAGGTGCGTTTTAGAAACCTTTCCCCATCACACGGTGTACCATCTTCTGGGTATCTCATGCATGTTTTCGATGTAGGAAGGTGCCCTTGAACCTGGAGATTTGGGACCCATGCGATGGGTACCACGCAGTATTACTTTAAAGGGGCTGCGTTTGCTCACCCAACCTCACCAAACCTCTCAGCCCCAAGAGTGTCCACCCTTATGTCTCATCCAGCTGTGGGTCTAGATATGGTCAATCCAGGTTGCATCACAGCCCCTGAACGCATTGTGTAAGAATTTCGCTCTCTTTCACTGTCTTTGTTTCATGGGTTTTTCAAAGTAATTTATTTTTATAATGGGGTTTAGCTGCTTTTCACTGCTGTGTTTATGCCGCTTTACACCCACTTGACACACTAACAGAGAGATATCAATACATAGGTTTTAAGATTATTACTAGTCAGATATATTCTTGTGCGGTGAATAGGGCGTGTTGAGTCCAGTTCTCTGAGCAAGGAGTAGGTCTTGTCTATTACATATTGGGTTTATGGAACGGTATCTGAGCTAATTTGAAACCCTTGTTTTATGTATCACCCCACCTCACCTTTCCCGTTAAGCAGCCATAATGTGTTTTCTGCATGTGTGACTCTGTTCTGTTTTGTAATTCAGTTCAAGTGTAACGGTTTTTACATTCCCTCTATAAGTGATACCTTATGAGAAGTGTCCTTTTCTGTGTGACTTATTTCACTTAGAATCGTCGTACCTAAATCCACTCATCATGCTGCTACTAGCCTTATGACATTGATTTCATGGCTGAGTGATATTCCATTGTACATAAGGACCACAACTTCTTTATCCATTTTTCTCTTTCCTGGGATATTGAAGGTGGAATGAAGTGGAGGTCCTTGTCAACAGAGCAGCCCTAAACTTTGGGGTGCTTGTGTCTTGCTGATTTTTCATTTTCCCAATTTATACCCCCATGAGTGGAAGTGCCCTATGCTCTCTAAGCTTTGTTTTTTAGATGTTTCAGGACTCACCGTACGCTTCTCCAGAGTGGCTGTTGGCAATTTACATCCCGCCCATCAGTGTAGCAAGGCTCCCATTTCTCCATGGCCTGTCCTGCATTTCTGGTTTTGACACTTTTTTCAGCATGGCCTTTTTAACCGATGGGAAGCGAGATATCTTTGTAGCGCTGATTTGCCTTTCCAGGTTGCTTGGTTGGCCAAAAAGGGCGTATGCGTTTTTTCCTGAATATATTCAGGAAAAAACGCATACGCCCTTTTTGGCCAAGGGCATCATTGTCAACGTTTTGCCGCTTTTCATGTGCTTTAAAGGCGATTCGAATCTACCTCCTGAAATCTGTTTCCTGCAATTCTGCCTTGATTTCAAATCCTCTTCTTTGCCTTCCCTCAATATATTTGTGGACGAGAGTTATCATTTATAACTCTGCAGGTTTGTGAATTGCAGTGCCCTGAACCTCCATTTTACAACTCGCTTTTTAGGGAGCTGGCCACAAAAGCGCAGGATGCCTTCAGGCCCTGTTCTTGTTCCGGGGGCAGGCTGATCCTGTGGTTAATTCTTCTTCCTGATGGGAAAATAGAGTGACCTGTGCCTGTCCCAACACCAAGGGCTAGTCTCTCATTGGTTCCACGTCTTCCCGTTCACACTCAGGACAAATTGCAACCTGTACGGAGCAGGAGGTTAAAGGTGCTGATGCTCAAAGTAGGGAGATTGCTAGTAAAGCGGCTGGAATAGCGAACCCGGGCACAAGGAGATGAGAAATGAGGTGCGTTTTAGAAACCTTTCCACATCACACGGTGTACCATCTTCTGGGTTTCTCATGCATGTTTTCGATGAAGGAAGATGCCCTTGAACCTGGAGATTTGGGACCCATGCGATGGGTACCACGCAGTATTAGTTGAAAGGGTCTGCGTTTGCTCACCCAACCTCACCAAACCTCTCAGCCCCAAGAGTGTCCACCCTTATGTCTCATCCAGCTGTGGGTCTAGATATGGTCAATCCAGGTTGCATCACAGCCCGTGAACGCATTGTGTAAGAATTTCTATCTCTTTCACTGTCTTTGTTTCATGGGTTTTTCAAAGTAATTTATTTTTATAATGGGGTTTAGCTGCTTTTCACTGCTGTGTTTATGCCGCTTTACACCCACTTGACACACTAACAGAGAGATATCAATACATAGGTTTTAAGATTATTACTAGTCATATATATTCTTGTGCGGTGAATAGGGCGTGTTGAGTCCAGTTCTCTGAGCAAGGAGTAGGTCTTGTCTATTACATATTGGGTTTATGGAACGGTATCTGAGCTAATTTGAAACCCTTGTTTTATGTATCACCCCACCTCACCTTTCCCGTTAAGCAGCCATAGTGTGTTTTCTGCATGTGTGACTCTGTTCTGTTTTGTAATTCAGTTCAAGTGTAACGGTTTTTACATTCCCTCTATAAGTGATACCTTATGAGAAGTGTCCTTTTCTGTGTGACTTATTTCACTTAGAATCGTCGTACCTAAATCCACTCATCATGCTGCTACTAGCCTTATGACATTGATTTCATGGCTGAGTGATATTCCATTGTACATAAGGACCACAACTTCTTTATCCATTTTTCTCTTTCCTGGGATATTGAAGGTGGAATGAAGTGGAGGTCCTTGTCAACAGAGCAGCCCTAAACTTTGGGGTGCTTGTGTCTTGCTGATTTTTCATTTTCCCAATTTATAACCCCATGAGTGGAAGTGCCCTATGCTCTCTAAGCTTTGTTTTTTAGATGTTTCAGGACTCACCGTACGCTTCTCCAGAGTGGCTGTTGGCAATTTACATCCCGCCCATCAGTGTAGCAAGGCTCCCATTTCTCCATGGCCTGTCCTGCATTTCTGGTTTTGACACTTTTTTCAGCATGGCCTTTTTAACCGATGGGAAGCGAGACATCTTTGTAGCGCTGATTTGCCTTTCCAGGTTGCTTGGTTGGCCAAAAAGGGCGTATGCGTTTTTTCCTGAATATATTCAGGAAAAAACGCATACGCCCTTTTTGGCCAAGGGCATCATTGTCAACGTTTTGCCGCTTTTCATGTGCTTTAAAGGCGATTCGAATCTACCTCCTGAAATCTGTTTCCTGCAATTCTGCCTTGATTTCAAATCCTCTTCTTTGCCTTCCCTCAATATATTTGTGGATGAGAGTTATCATTTATAACTCTGCAGGTTTGTGAATTGCAGTGCCCTGAACCTCCATTTTACAACTCGCTTTTTAGGGAGCTGGCCGCAAAAGCGCAGGATGGCTTCAGGCCCTGTTCTGGTTCCGGGGGGCAGGCTGAGCCTGTGGTTAATTCTTCTTCCTGATGGGAAAATAGAGTGACCTGTGCCTGTCCCAACACCAAGGGCTAGTCTCTCATTGGTTCCACGTCTTCCCGTTCACACTCAGGACAAATTGCAACCTGTACGGAGCAGGAGGTTAAAGGTGCTGATGCTCAAAGTAGGGAGATTGCTAGTAAAGCGGCTGGAATAGCGAACCCGGGCACAAGGAGATGAGAAATGAGGTGCGTTTTAGAAACCTTTCCACATCACACGGTGTACCATCTTCTGGGTTTCTCATGCATGTTTTCGATGTAGGAAGATGCCCTTGAACCTGGAGATTTGGGACCCATGCGATGGGTACCACGCAGTATTAGTTGAAAGGGTCTGCGTTTGCTCACCCAACCTCACCAAACCTCTCAGCCGCAACAGTGTCCACCCTTATGTCTCATCCAGCTGTGGGTCTAGATATGGTCAATCCAGGTTGCATCACAGCCCGTGAACGCATTGTGTAAGAATTTCTCTCTCTTTCACTGTCTTTGTTTCATGGGTTTTTCAAAGTAATTTATTTTTATAATGGGGTTTAGCTGCTTTTCACTGCTGTGTTTATGCCGCTTTACACCCACTTGACACACTAACAGAGAGATATCAATACATAGGTTTTAAGATTATTACTAGTCAGATATATTCTTGTGCGGTGAATAGGGCGTGTTGAGTCCAGTTCTCTGAGCAAGGAGTAGGTCTTGTCTATTACATATTGGGTTTATGGAACAGTATCTGAGCTAATTTGAAACCCTTGTTTTATGTATCACCCCACCTCACCTTTCCCGTTAAGCAGCCGTAGTGTGTTTTCTGCATGTGTGACTCTGTTCTGTTTTGTAATTCAGTTCAAGTGTAACGGTTTTTACATTCCCTCTATCAGTGATACCTTATGAGAAGTGTCCTTTTCTGTGTGACTTATTTCACTTAGAATCGTCGTACCTAAATCCACTCATCATGCTGCTACTAGCCTTATGACATTGATTTCATGGCTGAGTGATATTCCATTGTACATAAGGACCACAACTTCTTTATCCATTTTTCTCTTTCCTGGGATATTGAAGGTGGAATGAAGTGGAGGTCCTTGTCAACAGAGCAGCCCTAAACTTTGGGGTGCTTGTGTCTTGCTGATTTTTAATTTTCCCAATTTATACCCCCATGAGTGGAAGTGCCCTATGCTCTCTAAGCTTTGCTTTTTAGACGTTTCAGGACTCACCGTACACTTCTCCAGAGTGGCTGTTGACAATTTACATCCCGCCCATCAGTGTAGCAAGGCTCCCATTTCTCCATGGCCTGTCCTGCATTTCTGGTTTTGACACTTTTTTCAGCATGGCCCTTTTGACCGATGGGAAGCGAGACATCTTTGTAGCGCTGATTTGCCTTTCCAGGTTGCTTGGTTGGCCAAAAAGGGCGTATGCGTTTTTTCCTGAATATATTCAGGAAAAAACGCATACGCCCTTTTTGGCCAAGGGCATCATTGTCAACGTTTTGCCGCTTTTCATGTGCTTTAAAGGCGATTCGAATCTACCTCCTGAAATCTGTTTCCTGCAATTCTGCCTTGATTTCAAATCCTCTTCTTTGCCTTCCCTCAATATATTTGTGGATGAGAGTTATCATTTATAAGTCTGCACGTTTGTGAATTGCAGTGCCCTGAACCTCCATTTTACAACTCGCTTTTTAGGGAGCTGGCCGCAAAAGCGCAGGATGGCTTCAGGCCCTGTTCTGGTTCCGGGTGGCAGGCTGAGCCTGTGGTTAATTCTTCTTCCTGATGGGAAAATAGAGTGACTTGTGCCTGTCCCAACACCAAGAGCTAGTCTCTCATTGGTTCCACGTCTTCCCGTTCATCCTCAGGACAAATTGCAACCTGTACGGGACAGGAGGTTAAAGGTGCTGATGCTCCAAGTAGGGAGATTGCTAGTAAAGCGCTGGAATAGCGAACCCGGCCACAAGGAGATGAGAAATGAGGTGCGTTTTAGAAACCTTTCCACATCACACGGTGTACCATCTTCTGGGTTTCTCATGCATGTTTTCGATGTAGGAAGATGCCCTTGAACCTGGAGATTTGGGACCCATGCGATGGGTACCATGCAGTATTAGTTGAAAGGGTCTGCGTTTGCTCACCCAACCTCACCAAACCTCTCAGCCCCAAGAGTGTCCACCCTTATGTCTCATCCAGCTGTGGGTCTAGATATGGTCAATCCAGGTTGCATCACAGCCCGTGAACGCATTGTGTAAGAATTTCTATCTCTTTCACTGTCTTTGTTTCATGGGTTTTTCAAAGTAATTTATTTTTATAATGGGGTTTAGCTGCTTTTCACTGCTGTGTTTATGCCGCTTTACACCCACTTGACACACTAACAGAGAGATATCAATACATAGGTTTTAAGATTATTACTAGTCAGATATATTCTTGTGCGGTGAATAGGGCGTGTTGAGTCCAGTTCTCTGAGCAAGGAGTAGGTCTTGTCTATTACATATTGGGTTTATGGAACGGTATCTGAGCTAATTTGAAACCCTTGTTTTATGTATCACCCCACCTCACCTTTCCCGTTAAGCAGCCATAGTGTGTTTTCTGCATGTGTGACTCTGTTCTGTTTTGTAATTCAGTTCAAGTGTAACGGTTTTTACATTCCCTTTATCAGTGATACCTTATGAGAAGTGTCCTTTTCTGTGTGACTTATTTCACTTAGAGTCGTCGTACCTAAATCCACTCATCATGCTGCTACTAGCCTTATGACATTGATTTCACGGCTGAGTGATATTCCATTGTACATAAGGACCACAACTTCTTTATCCATTTTTCTCTTTCCTGGGATATTGAAGGTGGAATGAAGTGGAGGTCCTTGTCAACAGAGCAGCCCTAAACTTTGGGGTGCTTGTGTCTTGCTGATTTTTAATTTTCCCAATTTATAACCCCATGAGTGGAAGTGCCCTATGCTCTCTAAGCTTTGTTTTTTAGATGTTTCAGGACTCACCGTACGCTTCTCCAGAGTGGCTGTTGGCAATTTACATCCCGCCCATCAGCGTAGCAAGGCTCCCATTTCTCCATGGCCTGTCCTGCATTTCTGATTTTGACACTTTTTTCAGCATGGCCCTTTTGACCGATGGGAAGCGAGACATCTTTGTAGCGCTGATTTGCCTTTCCAGGTTGCTTGGTTGGCCAAAAAGGGCGTATGCGTTTTTTCCTGAATATATTCAGGAAAAAACGCATACGCCCTTTTTGGCCAAGGGCATCATTGTCAACGTTTTGCCGCTTTTCATGTGCTTTAAAGGCGATTCGAATCTACCTCGTGAAATCTGTTTCCTGCAATTCTGCCTTGATTTCAAATCCTCTTCTTTGCCTTCCCTCAATATATTTGTGGACGAGAGTTATCATTTATAACTCTGCAGGTTTGTGAATTGCAGTGCCCTGAACCTCCATTTTACGACTCGCGTTTTTGGGAGATGGCCGCAAAAGCGCAGGATGGCTTCAGGCCCTGTTCTTGTTCCGGGGGGCAGGCTGAGCCTGTGGTTAATTCTTCTTCCTGATGGGAAAATAGAGTGACCTGTGCCTGTCCCAACACCAAGAGCTAGTCTCTCATTGGTTCCACATCTTCCCGTTCATCCTCAGGACAAATTGCAACCTGTACGGAACAGGAGGTTAAAGGTGATGATGCTCCAAGGAGGGAGATTGCTAGTAAAGTGGCTGGAATGGCGAACCCGAGCACAAGGAGATGAGAAATGAGGTGCGTTTTAGAAACCTTTCCCCATCACACGGTGTACCATCTTCTGGGTTTCTCATGCATGTTTTTGATGTAGGAAGATGCCCTTGAACCTGGAGATTTGGGACCCATGCGATGGGTACCACGCAGTATTAGTTGAAAGGGTCTGCGTTTGCTCACCCAACCTCACCAAACCTCTCAGCCGCAACAGTGTCCACCCTTATGTCTCATCCAGCTGTGGGTCTAGATATGGTCAATCCAGGTTGCATCACAGCCCGTGAACGCATTGTGTAAGAATTTCTATCTCTTTCACTGTCTTTGTTTCATGGGTTTTTCAAAGTAATTTATTTTTATAATGGGGTTTAGCTGCTTTTCACTGCTGTGTTTATGCCGCTTTACACCCACTTGACACACTAACAGAGAGATATCAATACATAGGTTTTAAGATTATTACTAGTCATATATATTCTTGTGCGGTGAATAGGGCGTGTTGAGTCCAGTTCTCTGAGCAAGGAGTAGGTCTTGTCTATTACATATTGGGTTTATGGAACGGTATCTGAGCTAATTTGAAACCCTTGTTTTATGTATCACCCCACCTCACCTTTCCCGTTAAGCAGCCATAGTGTGTTTTCTGCATGTGTGACTCTGTTCTGTTTTGTAATTCAGTTCAAGTGTAACGGTTTTTACATTCCCTCTATAAGTGATACCTTATGAGAAGTGTCCTTTTCTGTGTGACTTATTTCACTTAGAATCGTCGTACCTAAATCCACTCATCATGCTGCTACTAGCCTTATGACATTGATTTCATGGCTGAGTGATATTCCATTGTACATAAGGACCACAACTTCTTTATCCATTTTTCTCTTTCCTGGGATATTGAAGGTGGAATGAAGTGGAGGTCCTTGTCAACAGAGCAGCCCTAAACTTTGGGGTGCTTGTGTCTTGCTGATTTTTCATTTTCCCAATTTATAACCCCATGAGTGGAAGTGCCCTATGCTCTCTAAGCTTTGTTTTTTAGATGTTTCAGGACTCACCGTACGCTTCTCCAGAGTGGCTGTTGGCAATTTACATCCCGCCCATCAGTGTAGCAAGGCTCCCATTTCTCCATGGCCTGTCCTGCATTTCTGGTTTTGACACTTTTTTCAGCATGGCCTTTTTAACCGATGGGAAGCGAGACATCTTTGTAGCGCTGATTTGCCTTTCCAGGTTGCTTGGTTGGCCAAAAAGGGCGTATGCGTTTTTTCCTGAATATATTCAGGAAAAAACGCATACGCCCTTTTTGGCCAAGGGCATCATTGTCAACGTTTTGCCGCTTTTCATGTGCTTTAAAGGCAATTCGAATCTACCTCCTGAAATCTGTTTCCTGCAATTCTCCCTTGATTTCAAATCCTCTTCTTTGCCTTCCCTCAATATATTTGTGGACGAGAGTTATCATTTATAACTCTGCAGGTTTGTGAATTGCAGTGCCCTGAACCTCCATTTTACAACTCGCTTTTTAGGGAGCTGGCCGCAAAAGCGCAGGATGCTTTCAGGCCCTGTTCTTGTTCCGGGGGCAGGCTGAGCCTGTGGTTAATTCTTCTTCCTGATGGGAAAATAGAGTGACCTGTGCCTGTCCCAACACCAAGAGCTAGTCTCTCATTGGTTCCACGTATTCCCGTTCACACTCAGGACAAATTGCAACCTGTACGGAGCAGGAGGTTAAAGGTGCTGATGCTCAAAGTAGGGAGATTGCTAGTAAAGCGGCTGGAATAGCGAACCCGGGCACAAGGAGATGAGAAATGAGGTGCGTTTTAGAAACCTTTCCACATCACACGGTGTACCATCTTCTGGGTTTCTCATGCATGTTTTCGATGTAGGAAGATGCCCTTGAACCTGGAGATTTGGGACCCATGCGATGGGTACCACGCAGTATTAGTTGAAAGGGTCTGCGTTTGCTCACCCAACCTCACCAAACCTCTCAGCCGCAACAGTGTCCACCCTTATGTCTCATCCAGCTGTGGGTCTAGATATGGTCAATCCAGGTTGCATCACAGCCCGTGAACGCATTGTGTAAGAATTTCTATCTCTTTCACTGTCTTTGTTTCATGGGTTTTTCAAAGTAATTTATTTTTATAATGGGGTTTAGCTGCTTTTCACTGCTGTGTTTATGCCGCTTTACACCCACTTGACACACTAACAGAGAGATATCAATACATAGGTTTTAAGATTATTACTAGTCAGATATATTCTTGTGCGGTGAATAGGGCGTGTTGAGTCCAGTTCTCTGAGCAAGGAGTAGGTCTTGTCTATTACATATTGGGTTTATGGAACAGTATCTGAGCTAATTTGAAACCCTTGTTTTATGTATCACCCCACCTCACCTTTCCCGTTAAGCAGCCGTAGTGTGTTTTCTGCATGTGTGACTCTGTTCTGTTTTGTAATTCAGTTCAAGTGTAACGGTTTTTACATTCCCTCTATCAGTGATACCTTATGAGAAGTGTCCTTTTCTGTGTGACTTATTTCACTTAGAATCGTCGTACCTAAATCCACTCATCATGCTGCTACTAGCCTTATGACATTGATTTCATGGCTGAGTGATATTCCATTGTACATAAGGACCACAACTTCTTTATCCATTTTTCTCTTTCCTGGGATATTGAAGGTGGAATGAAGTGGAGGTCCTTGTCAACAGAGCAGCCCTAAACTTTGGGGTGCTTGTGTCTTGCTGATTTTTCATTTTCCCAATTTATACCCCCATGAGTGGAAGTGCCCTATGCTCTCTAAGCTTTGCTTTTTAGACGTTTCAGGACTCACCGTACACTTCTCCAGAGTGGCTGTTGACAATTTACATCCCGCCCATCAGTGTAGCAAGGCTCCCATTTCTCCATGGCCTGTCCTGCATTTCTGGTTTTGACACTTTTTTCAGCATGGCCCTTTTGACCGATGGGAAGCGAGACATCTTTGTAGCGCTGATTTGCCTTTCCAGGTTGCTTGGTTGGCCAAAAAGGGCGTATGCGTTTTTTCCTGAATATATTCAGGAAAAAACGCATACGCCCTTTTTGGCCAAGGGCATCATTGTCAACGTTTTGCCGCTTTTCATGTGCTTTAAAGGCGATTCGAATCTACCTCCTGAAATCTGTTTCCTGCAATTCTGCCTTGATTTCAAATCCTCTTCTTTGCCTTCCCTCAATATATTTGTGGATGAGAGTTATCATTTATAAGTCTGCAGGTTTGTGAATTGCAGTGCCCTGAACCTCCATTTTACAACTCGCTTTTTAGGGAGCTGGCCGCAAAAGCGCAGGATGGCTTCAGGCCCTGTTCTGGTTCCGGGTGGCAGGCTGAGCCTGTGGTTAATTCTTCTTCCTGATGGGAAAATAGAGTGACCTGTGCCTGTCCCAACACCAAGAGCTAGTCTCTCATTGGTTCCACGTCTTCCCGTTCATCCTCAGGACAAATTGCAACCTGTACGGGACAGGAGGTTAAAGGTGCTGATGCTCCAAGTAGGGAGATTGCTAGTAAAGCGCTGGAATAGCGAACCCGGCCACAAGGAGATGAGAAATGAGGTGCGTTTTAGAAACCTTTCCACATCACACGGTGTACCATCTTCTGGGTTTCTCATGCATGTTTTCGATGTAGGAAGATGCCCTTGAACCTGGAGATTTGGGACCCATGCGATGGGTACCATGCAGTATTAGTTGAAAGGGTCTGCGTTTGCTCACCCAACCTCACCAAACCTCTCAGCCCCAAGAGTGTCCACCCTTATGTCTCATCCAGCTGTGGGTCTAGATATGGTCAATCCAGGTTGCATCACAGCCCGTGAACGCATTGTGTAAGAATTTCTATCTCTTTCACTGTCTTTGTTTCATGGGTTTTTCAAAGTAATTTATTTTTATAATGGGGTTTAGCTGCTTTTCACTGCTGTGTTTATGCCGCTTTACACCCACTTGACACACTAACAGAGAGATATCAATACATAGGTTTTAAGATTATTACTAGTCAGATATATTCTTGTGCGGTGAATAGGGCGTGTTGAGTCCAGTTCTCTGAGCAAGGAGTAGGTCTTGTCTATTACATATTGGGTTTATGGAACGGTATCTGAGCTAATTTGAAACCCTTGTTTTATGTATCACCCCACCTCACCTTTCCCGTTAAGCAGCCATAGTGTGTTTTCTGCATGTGTGACTCTGTTCTGTTTTGTAATTCAGTTCAAGTGTAACGGTTTTTACATTCCCTTTATCAGTGATACCTTATGAGAAGTGTCCTTTTCTGTGTGACTTATTTCACTTAGAGTCGTCGTACCTAAATCCACTCATCATGCTGCTACTAGCCTTATGACATTGATTTCACGGCTGAGTGATATTCCATTGTACATAAGGACCACAACTTCTTTATCCATTTTTCTCTTTCCTGGGATATTGAAGGTGGAATGAAGTGGAGGTCCTTGTCAACAGAGCAGCCCTAAACTTTGGGGTGCTTGTGTCTTGCTGATTTTTAATTTTCCCAATTTATAACCCCATGAGTGGAAGTGCCCTATGCTCTCTAAGCTTTGTTTTTTAGATGTTTCAGGACTCACCGTACGCTTCTCCAGAGTGGCTGTTGGCAATTTACATCCCGCCCATCAGCGTAGCAAGGCTCCCATTTCTCCATGGCCTGTCCTGCATTTCTGATTTTGACACTTTTTTCAGCATGGCCCTTTTGACCGATGGGAAGCGAGACATCTTTGTAGCGCTGATTTGCCTTTCCAGGTTGCTTGGTTGGCCAAAAAGGGCGTATGCGTTTTTTCCTGAATATATTCAGGAAAAAACGCATACGCCCTTTTTGGCCAAGGGCATCATTGTCAACGTTTTGCCGCTTTTCATGTGCTTTAAAGGCGATTCGAATCTACCTCGTGAAATCTGTTTCCTGCAATTCTGCCTTGATTTCAAATCCTCTTCTTTGCCTTCCCTCAATATATTTGTGGACGAGAGTTATCATTTATAACTCTGCAGGTTTGTGAATTGCAGTGCCCTGAACCTCCATTTTACGACTCGCGTTTTTGGGAGATGGCCGCAAAAGCGCAGGATGGCTTCAGGCCCTGTTCTTGTTCCGGGGGGCAGGCTGAGCCTGTGGTTAATTCTTCTTCCTGATGGGAAAATAGAGTGACCTGTGCCTGTCCCAACACCAAGAGCTAGTCTCTCATTGGTTCCACATCTTCCCGTTCATCCTCAGGACAAATTGCAACCTGTACGGAACAGGAGGTTAAAGGTGATGATGCTCCAAGGAGGGAGATTGCTAGTAAAGTGGCTGGAATGGCGAACCCGAGCACAAGGAGATGAGAAATGAGGTGCGTTTTAGAAACCTTTCCCCATCACACGGTGTACCATCTTCTGGGTTTCTCATGCATGTTTTTGATGTAGGAAGATGCCCTTGAACCTGGAGATTTGGGACCCATGCGATGGGTACCACGCAGTATTACTTTAAAGGGGCTGCGTTTGCTCACCCAACCTCACCAAACCTCTCAGCCGCAACAGTGTCCACCCTTATGTCTCATCCAGCTGTGGGTCTAGATATGGTCAATCCAGGTTGCATCACAGCCCCTGAACGCATTGTGTAAGAATTTCTCTCTCTTTCACTGTCTTTGTTTCATGGGTTTTTCAAAGTAATTTATTTTTATAATGGGGTTTAGCTGCTTTTCACTGCTGTGTTTATGCCGCTTTACACCCACTTGACACACTAACAGAGAGATATCAATACATAGGTTTTAAGATTATTACTAGTCAGATATATTCTTGTGCGGTGAATAGGGCGTGTTGAGTCCAGTTCTCTGAGCAAGGAGTAGGTCTTGTCTATTACATATTGGGTTTATGGAACGGTATCTGAGCTAATTTGAAACCCTTGTTTTATGTATCACCCCACCTCACCTTTCCCGTTAAGCAGCCGTAGTGTGTTTTCTGCATGTGTGACTCTGTTCTGTTTTGTAATTCAGTTCAAGTGTAACGGTTTTTACATTCCCTCTATCAGTGATACCTTATGAGAAGTGTCCTTTTCTGTGTGACTTATTTCACTTAGAATCGTCGTACCTAAATCCACTCATCATGCTGCTACTAGCCTTATGACATTGATTTCATGGCTGAGTGATATTCCATTGTACATAAGGACCACAACTTCTTTATCCATTTTTCTCTTTCCTGGGATATTGAAGGTGGAATGAAGTGGAGGTCCTTGTCAACAGAGCAGCCCTAAACTTTGGGGTGCTTGTGTCTTGCTGATTTTTAATTTTCCCAATTTATACCCCCATGAGTGGAAGTGCCCTATGCTCTCTAAGCTTTGCTTTTTAGACGTTTCAGGACTCACCGTACACTTCTCCAGAGTGGCTGTTGACAATTTACATCCCGCCCATCAGTGTAGCAAGGCTCCCATTTCTCCATGGCCTGTCCTGCATTTCTGGTTTTGACACTTTTTTCAGCATGGCCCTTTTGACCGATGGGAAGCGAGACATCTTTGTAGCGCTGATTTGCCTTTCCAGGTTGCTTGGTTGGCCAAAAAGGGCGTATGCGTTTTTTCCTGAATATATTCAGGAAAAAACGCATACGCCCCTTTTGGCCAAGGGCATCATTGTCAACGTTTTGCCGCTTTTCATGTGCTTTAAAGGCGATTCGAATCTACCTCCTGAAATCTGTTTCCTGCAATTCTGCCTTGATTTCAAATCCTCTTCTTTGCCTTCCCTCAATATATTTGTGGATGAGAGTTATCATTTATAAGTCTGCAGGTTTGTGAATTGCAGTGCCCTGAACCTCCATTTTACAACTCGCTTTTTAGGGAGCTGGCCGCAAAAGCGCAGGATGGCTTCAGGCCCTGTTCTGGTTCCGGGTGGCAGGCTGAGCCTGTGGTTAATTCTTCTTCCTGATGGGAAAATAGAGTGACCTGTGCCTGTCCCAACACCAAGAGCTAGTCTCTCATTGGTTCCACGTCTTCCCGTTCATCCTCAGGACAAATTGCAAACTGTACGGGACAGGAGGTTAAAGGTGCTGATGCTCCAAGTAGGGAGATTGCTAGTAAAGCGCTGGAATAGCGAACCCGGCCACAAGGAGATGAGAAATGAGGTGCGTTTTAGAAACCTTTCCACATCACACGGTGTACCATCTTCTGGGTTTCTCATGCATGTTTTCGATGTAGGAAGATGCCCTTGAACCTGGAGATTTGGGACCCATGCGATGGGTACCATGCAGTATTACTTTAAAGGGTCTGCGTTTGCTCACCCAACCTCACCAAACCTCTCAGCCCCAAGAGTGTCCACCCTTATGTCTCATCCAGCTGTGGGTCTAGATATGGTCAATCCAGGTTGCATCACAGCCCCTGAACGCATTGTGTAAGAATTTCTATCTCTTTCACTGTCTTTGTTTCATGGGTTTTTCAAAGTAATTTATTTTTATAATGGGGTTTAGCTGCTTTTCACTGCTGTGTTTATGCCGCTTTACACCCACTTGACACACTAACAGAGAGATATCAATACATAGGTTTTAAGATTATTACTAGTCAGATATATTCTTGTGCGGTGAATAGGGCGTGTTGAGTCCAGTTCTCTGAGCAAGGAGTAGGTCTTGTCTATTACATATTGGGTTTATGGAACGGTATCTGAGCTAATTTGAAACCCTTGTTTTATGTATCACCCCACCTCACCTTTCCCGTGAAGCAGCCATAGTGTGTTTTCTGCATGTGTGACTCTGTTCTGTTTTGTAATTCAGTTCAAGTGTAACGGTTTTTACATTCCCTTTATCAGTGATACCTTATGAGAAGTGTCCTTTTCTGTGTGACTTATTTCACTTAGAGTCGTCGTACCTAAATCCACTCATCATGCTGCTACTAGCCTTATGACATTGATTTCACGGCTGAGTGATATTCCATTGTACATAAGGACCACAACTTCTTTATCCATTTTTCTCTTTCCTGGGATATTGAAGGTGGAATGAAGTGGAGGTCCTTGTCAACAGAGCAGCCCTAAACTTTGGGGTGCTTGTGTCTTGCTGATTTTTAATTTTCCCAATTTATAACCCCATGAGTGGAAGTGCCCTATGCTCTCTAAGCTTTGTTTTTTAGATGTTTC
Organism: Balaenoptera borealis; assembly: GCF_965194805.1. NCBI lineage: Eukaryota > Metazoa > Chordata > Mammalia > Artiodactyla > Balaenopteridae > Balaenoptera > Balaenoptera borealis. The sequence goes on from NC_138878.1 coordinate 70,208,161, forward strand.
AGGACTCACCGTACGCTTCTCCAGAGTGGCTGTTGGCAATTTACATCCCGCCCATCAGCGTAGCAAGGCTCCCATTTCTCCATGGCCTGTCCTGCATTTCTGGTTTTGACACTTTTTTCAGCATGGCCCTTTTGACCGATGGGAAGCGAGACATCTTTGTAGCGCTGATTTGCCTTTCCAGGTTGCTTGGTTGGCCAAAAAGGGCGTATGCGTTTTTTCCTGAATATATTCAGGAAAAAACGCATACGCCCTTTTTGGCCAAGGGCATCATTGTCAACGTTTTGCCGCTTTTCATGTGCTTTAAAGGCGATTCGAATCTACCTCCTGAAATCTGTTTCCTGCAATTCTGCCTTGATTTCAAATCCTCTTCTTTGCCTTCCCTCAATATATTTGTGGACGAGAGTTATCATTTATAACTCTGCAGGTTTGTGAATTGCAGTGCCCTGAACCTCCATTTTACGACTCGCGTTTTTGGGAGATGGCCGCAAAAGCGCAGGATGGCTTCAGGCCCTGTTCTTGTTCCGGGGGGCGGGCTGAGCCTGTGGTTAATTCTTCTTCCTGATGGGAAAATAGAGTGACCTGTGCCTGTCCCAACACCAAGAGCTAGTCTCTCATTGGTTCCACATCTTCCCGTTCATCCTCAGGACAAATTGCAACCTGTACGGAACAGGAGGTTAAAGGTGATGATGCTCCAAGGAGGGAGATTGCTAGTAAAGTGGCTGGAATGGCGAACCCGAGCACAAGGAGATGAGAAATGAGGTGCGTTTTAGAAACCTTTCCCCATCACACGGTGTACCATCTTCTGGGTTTCTCATGCATGTTTTTGATGTAGGAAGATGCCCTTGAACCTGGAGATTTGGGACCCATGCAATGGGTACCACGCAGTATTACTTTAAAGGGGCTGCGTTTGCTCACCCAACCTCACCAAACCTCTCAGCCGCAACAGTGTCCACCCTTATGTCTCATCCAGCTGTGGGTCTAGATATGGTCAATCCAGGTTGCATCACAGCCCCTGAACGCATTGTGTAAGAATTTCTCTCTCTTTCACTGTCTTTGTTTCATGGGTTTTTCAAAGTAATTTATTTTTATAATGGGGTTTAGCTGCTTTTCACTGCTGTGTTTATGCCGCTTTACACCCACTTGACACACTAACAGAGAGATATCAATACATAGCTTTTAAGATTATTACTAGTCAGATATATTCTTGTGCGGTGAATAGGGCGTGTTGAGTCCAGTTCTCTGAGCAAGGAGTAGGTCTTGTCTATTACATATTGGGTTTATGGAACGGTATCTGAGCTAATTTGAAACCCTTGTTTTATGTATCACCCCACCTCACCTTTCCCGTTAAGCAGCCATAGTGTGTTTTCTGCATGTGTGACTCTGTTCTGTTTTGTAATTCAGTTCAAGTGTAACGGTTTTTACATTCCCTCTATCAGTGATACCTTATGAGAAGTGTCCTTTTCTGTGTGACTTATTTCACTTAGAATCGTCGTACCTAAATCCACTCATCATGCTGCTACTAGCCTTATGACATTGATTTCATGGCTGAGTGATATTCCATTGTACATAAGGACCACAACTTCTTTATCCATTTTTCTCTTTCCTGGGATATTGAAGGTGGAATGAAGTGGAGGTCCTTGTCAACAGAGCAGCCCTAAACTTTGGGGTGCTTGTGTCTTGCTGATTTTTCATTTTCCCAATTTATACCCCCATGAGTGGAAGTGCCCTATGCTCTCTAAGCTTTGCTTTTTAGACGTTTCAGGACTCACCGTACACTTCTCCAGAGTGGCTGTTGACAATTTACATCCCGCCCATCAGTGTAGCAAGGCTCCCATTTCTCCATGGCCTGTCCTGCATTTCTGGTTTTGACACTTTTTTCAGCATGGCCCTTTTGACCGATGGGAAGCGAGACATCTTTGTAGCGCTGATTTGCCTTTCCAGGTTGCTTGGTTGGCCAAAAAGGGCGTATGCGTTTTTTCCTGAATATATTCAGGAAAAAACGCATACGCCCTTTTTGGCCAAGGGCATCATTGTCAACGTTTTGCCGCTTTTCATGTGCTTTAAAGGCGATTCGAATCTACCTCCTGAAATCTGTTTCCTGCAATTCTGCCTTGATTTCAAATCCTCTTCTTTGCCTTCCCTCAATATATTTGTGGATGAGAGTTATCATTTATAAGTCTGCAGGTTTGTGAATTGCAGTGCCCTGAACCTCCATTTTACAACTCGCTTTTTAGGGAGCTGGCCGCAAAAGCGCAGGATGGCTTCAGGCCCTGTTCTGGTTCCGGGTGGCAGGCTGAGCCTGTGGTTAATTCTTCTTCCTGATGGGAAAATAGAGTGACCTGTGCCTGTCCCAACACCAAGAGCTAGTCTCTCATTGGTTCCACGTCTTCCCGTTCATCCTCAGGACAAATTGCAACCTGTACGGGACAGGAGGTTAAAGGTGCTGATGCTCCAAGTAGGGAGATTGCTAGTAAAGCGCTGGAATAGCGAACCCGGCCACAAGGAGATGAGAAATGAGGTGCGTTTTAGAAACCTTTCCACATCACACGGTGTACCATCTTCTGGGTTTCTCATGCATGTTTTCGATGTAGGAAGATGCCCTTGAACCTGGAGATTTGGGACCCATGCGATGGGTACCACGCAGTATTACTTTAAAGGGGCTGCGTTTGCTCACCCAACCTCACCAAACCTCTCAGCCCCAAGAGTGTCCACCCTTATGTCTCATCCAGCTGTGGGTCTAGATATGGTCAATCCAGGTTGCATCACAGCCCCTGAACGCATTGTGTAAGAATTTCTATCTCTTTCACTGTCTTTGTTTCATGGGTTTTTCAAAGTAATTTATTTTTATAATGGGGTTTAGCTGCTTTTCACTGCTGTGTTTATGCCGCTTTACACCCACTTTACACACTAACAGAGAGATATCAATACATAGGTTTTAAGATTATTACTAGTCAGATATATTCTTGTGCGGTGAATAGGGCGTGTTGAGTCCAGTTCTCTGAGCAAGGAGTAGGTCTTGTCTATTACATATTGGGTTTATGGAACGGTATCTGAGCTAATTTGAAACCCTTGTTTTATGTATCACCCCACCTCACCTTTCCCGTTAAGCAGCCATAGTGTGTTTTCTGCATGTGTGACTCTGTTCTGTTTTGTAATTCAGTTCAAGTGTAACGGTTTTTACATTCCCTCTATAAGTGATACCTTATGAGAAGTGTCCTTTTCTGTGTGACTTATTTCACTTAGAATCGTCGTACCTAAATCCACTCATCATGCTGCTACTAGCCTTATGACATTGATTTCATGGCTGAGTGATATTCCATTGTACATAAGGACCACAACTTCTTTATCCATTTTTCTCTTTCCTGGGATATTGAAGGTGGAATGAAGTGGAGGTCCTTGTCAACAGAGCAGCCCTAAACTTTGGGGTGCTTGTGTCTTGCTGATTTTTCATTTTCCCAATTTATAACCCCATGAGTGGAAGTGCCCTATGCTCTCTAAGCTTTGTTTTTTAGATGTTTCAGGACTCACCGTACGCTTCTCCAGAGTGGCTGTTGGCAATTTACATCCCGCCCATCAGTGTAGCAAGGCTCCCATTTCTCCATGGCCTGTCCTGCATTTCTGGTTTTGACACTTTTTTCAGCATGGCCTTTTTAACCGATGGGAAGCGAGACATCTTTGTAGCGCTGATTTGCCTTTCCAGGTTGCTTGGTTGGCCAAAAAGGGCGTATGCGTTTTTTCCTGAATATATTCAGGAAAAAACGCATACGCCCTTTTTGGCCAAGGGCATCATTGTCAACGTTTTGCCGCTTTTCATGTGCTTTAAAGGCAATTCGAATCTACCTCCTGAAATCTGTTTCCTGCAATTCTGCCTTGATTTCAAATCCTCTTCTTTGCCTTCCCTCAATATATTTGTGGACGAGAGTTATCATTTATAACTCTGCAGGTTTGTGAATTGCAGTGCCCTGAACCTCCATTTTACAACTCGCTTTTTAGGGAGCTGGCCGCAAAAGCGCAGGATGCTTTCAGGCCCTGTTCTTGTTCCGGGGGCAGGCTGAGCCTGTGGTTAATTCTTCTTCCTGATGGGAAAATAGAGTGACCTGTGCCTGTCCCAACACCAAGAGCTAGTCTCTCATTGGTTCCACGTCTTCCCGTTCACACTCAGGACAAATTGCAACCTGTACGGAGCAGGAGGTTAAAGGTGCTGATGCTCAAAGTAGGGAGATTGCTAGTAAAGCGGCTGGAATAGCGAACCCGGGCACAAGGAGATGAGAAATGAGGTGCGTTTTAGAAACCTTTCCACATCACACGGTGTACCATCTTCTGGGTTTCTCATGCATGTTTTCGATGTAGGAAGATGCCCTTGAACCTGGAGATTTGGGACCCATGCGATGGGTACCACGCAGTATTAGTTGAAAGGGTCTGCGTTTGCTCACCCAACCTCACCAAACCTCTCAGCCGCAACAGTGTCCACCCTTATGTCTCATCCAGCTGTGGGTCTAGATATGGTCAATCCAGGTTGCATCACAGCCCGTGAACGCATTGTGTAAGAATTTCTATCTCTTTCACTGTCTTTGTTTCATGGGTTTTTCAAAGTAATTTATTTTTATAATGGGGTTTAGCTGCTTTTCACTGCTGTGTTTATGCCGCTTTACACCCACTTGACACACTAACAGAGAGATATCAATACATAGGTATTAAGATTATTACTAGTCAGATATATTCTTGTGCGGTGAATAGGGCGTGTTGAGTCCAGTTCTCTGAGCAAGGAGTAGGTCTTGTCTATTACATATTGGGTTTATGGAACGGTATCTGAGCTAATTTGAAACCCTTGTTTTATGTATCACCCCACCTCACCTTTCCCGTTAAGCAGCCGTAGTGTGTTTTCTGCATGTGTGACTCTGTTCTGTTTTGTAATTCAGTTCAAGTGTAACGGTTTTTACATTCCCTCTATCAGTGATACCTTATGAGAAGTGTCCTTTTCTGTGTGACTTATTTCACTTAGAATCGTCGTACCTAAATCCACTCATCATGCTGCTACTAGCCTTATGACATTGATTTCATGGCTGAGTGATATTCCATTGTACATAAGGACCACAACTTCTTTATCCATTTTTCTCTTTCCTGGGATATTGAAGGTGGAATGAAGTGGAGGTCCTTGTCAACAGAGCAGCCCTAAACTTTGGGGTGCTTGTGTCTTGCTGATTTTTAATTTTCCCAATTTATACCCCCATGAGTGGAAGTGCCCTATGCTCTCTAAGCTTTGCTTTTTAGACGTTTCAGGACTCACCGTACACTTCTCCAGAGTGGCTGTTGACAATTTACATCCCGCCCATCAGTGTAGCAAGGCTCCCATTTCTCCATGGCCTGTCCTGCATTTCTGGTTTTGACACTTTTTTCAGCATGGCCCTTTTGACCGATGGGAAGCGAGACATCTTTGTAGCGCTGATTTGCCTTTCCAGGTTGCTTGGTTGGCCAAAAAGGGCGTATGCGTTTTTTCCTGAATATATTCAGGAAAAAACGCATACGCCCTTTTTGGCCAAGGGCATCATTGTCAACGTTTTGCCGCTTTTCATGTGCTTTAAAGGCGATTCGAATCTACCTCCTGAAATCTGTTTCCTGCAATTCTGCCTTGATTTCAAATCCTCTTCTTTGCCTTCCCTCAATATATTTGTGGATGAGAGTTATCATTTATAAGTCTGCACGTTTGTGAATTGCAGTGCCCTGAACCTCCATTTTACAACTCGCTTTTTAGGGAGCTGGCCGCAAAAGCGCAGGATGGCTTCAGGCCCTGTTCTGGTTCCGGGTGGCAGGCTGAGCCTGTGGTTAATTCTTCTTCCTGATGGGAAAATAGAGTGACCTGTGCCTGTCCCAACACCAAGAGCTAGTCTCTCATTGGTTCCACGTCTTCCCGTTCATCCTCAGGACAAATTGCAACCTGTACGGGACAGGAGGTTAAAGGTGCTGATGCTCCAAGTAGGGAGATTGCTAGTAAAGCGCTGGAATAGCGAACCCGGCCACAAGGAGATGAGAAATGAGGTGCGTTTTAGAAACCTTTCCACATCACACGGTGTACCATCTTCTGGGTTTCTCATGCATGTTTTCGATGTAGGAAGATGCCCTTGAACCTGGAGATTTGGGACCCATGCGATGGGTACCATGCAGTATTACTTTAAAGGGTCTGCGTTTGCTCACCCAACCTCACCAAACCTCTCAGCCCCAAGAGTGTCCACCCTTATGTCTCATCCAGCTGTGGGTCTAGATATGGTCAATCCAGGTTGCATCACAGCCCGTGAACGCATTGTGTAAGAATTTCTATCTCTTTCACTGTCTTTGTTTCATGGGTTTTTCAAAGTAATTTATTTTTATAATGGGGTTTAGCTGCTTTTCACTGCTGTGTTTATGCCGCTTTACACCCACTTGACACACTAACAGAGAGATATCAATACATAGGTTTTAAGATTATTACTAGTCAGATATATTCTTGTGCGGTGAATAGGGCGTGTTGAGTCCAGTTCTCTGAGCAAGGAGTAGGTCTTGTCTATTACATATTGGGTTTATGGAACGGTATCTGAGCTAATTTGAAACCCTTGTTTTATGTATCACCCCACCTCACCTTTCCCGTTAAGCAGCCATAGTGTGTTTTCTGCATGTGTGACTCTGTTCTGTTTTGTAATTCAGTTCAAGTGTAACGGTTTTTACATTCCCTTTATCAGTGATACCTTATGAGAAGTGTCCTTTTCTGTGTGACTTATTTCACTTAGAGTCGTCGTACCTAAATCCACTCATCATGCTGCTACTAGCCTTATGACATTGATTTCACGGCTGAGTGATATTCCATTGTACATAAGGACCACAACTTCTTTATCCATTTTTCTCTTTCCTGGGATATTGAAGGTGGAATGAAGTGGAGGTCCTTGTCAACAGAGCAGCCCTAAACTTTGGGGTGCTTGTGTCTTGCTGATTTTTAATTTTCCCAATTTATAACCCCATGAGTGGAAGTGCCCTATGCTCTCTAAGCTTTGTTTTTTAGATGTTTCAGGACTCACCGTACGCTTCTCCAGAGTGGCTGTTGGCAATTTACATCCCGCCCATCAGCGTAGCAAGGCTCCCATTTCTCCATGGCCTGTCCTGCATTTCTGATTTTGACACTTTTTTCAGCATGGCCCTTTTGACCGATGGGAAGCGAGACATCTTTGTAGCGCTGATTTGCCTTTCCAGGTTGCTTGGTTGGCCAAAAAGGGCGTATGCGTTTTTTCCTGAATATATTCAGGAAAAAACGCATACGCCCTTTTTGGCCAAGGGCATCATTGTCAACGTTTTGCCGCTTTTCATGTGCTTTAAAGGCGATTCGAATCTACCTCCTGAAATCTGTTTCCTGCAATTCTGCCTTGATTTCAAATCCTCTTCTTTGCCTTCCCTCAATATATTTGTGGACGAGAGTTATCATTTATAACTCTGCAGGTTTGTGAATTGCAGTGCCCTGAACCTCCATTTTACGACTCGCGTTTTTGGGAGATGGCCGCAAAAGCGCAGGATGGCTTCAGGCCCTGTTCTTGTTCCGGGGGGCAGGCTGAGCCTGTGGTTAATTCTTCTTCCTGATGGGAAAATAGAGTGACCTGTGCCTGTCCCAACACCAAGAGCTAGTCTCTCATTGGTTCCACATCTTCCCGTTCATCCTCAGGACAAATTGCAACCTGTACGGAACAGGAGGTTAAAGGTGATGATGCTCCAAGGAGGGAGATTGCTAGTAAAGTGGCTGGAATGGCGAACCCGAGCACAAGGAGATGAGAAATGAGGTGCGTTTTAGAAACCTTTCCCCATCACACGGTGTACCATCTTCTGGGTTTCTCATGCATGTTTTTGATGTAGGAAGATGCCCTTGAACTTGGAGATTTGGGACCCATGCGATGGGTACCACGCAGTATTACTTTAAAGGGGCTGCGTTTGCTCACCCAACCTCACCAAACCTCTCAGCCGCAACAGTGTCCACCCTTATGTCTCATCCAGCTGTGGGTCTAGATATGGTCAATCCAGGTTGCATCACAGCCCCTGAACGCATTGTGTAAGAATTTCTCTCTCTTTCACTGTCTTTGTTTCATGGGTTTTTCAAAGTAATTTATTTTTATAATGGGGTTTAGCTGCTTTTCACTGCTGTGTTTATGCCGCTTTACACCCACTTGACACACTAACAGAGAGATATCAATACATAGGTTTTAAGATTATTACTAGTCAGATATATTCTTGTGCGGTGAATAGGGCGTGTTGAGTCCAGTTCTCTGAGCAAGGAGTAGGTCTTGTCTATTACATATTGGGTTTATGGAACGGTATCTGAGCTAATTTGAAACCCTTGTTTTATGTATCACCCCACCTCACCTTTCCCGTGAAGCAGCCATAGTGTGTTTTCTGCATGTGTGACTCTGTTCTGTTTTGTAATTCAGTTCAAGTGTAACGGTTTTTACATTCCCTCTATCAGTGATACCTTATGAGAAGTGTCCTTTTCTGTGTGACTTATTTCACTTAGAATCGTCGTACCTAAATCCACTCATCATGCTGCTACTAGCCTTATGACATTGATTTCATGGCTGAGTGATATTCCATTGTACATAAGGACCACAACTTCTTTATCCATTTTTCTCTTTCCTGGGATATTGAAGGTGGAATGAAGTGGAGGTCCTTGTCAACAGAGCAGCCCTAAACTTTGGGGTGCTTGTGTCTTGCTGATTTTTAATTTTCCCAATTTATACCCCCATGAGTGGAAGTGCCCTATGCTCTCTAAGCTTTGCTTTTTAGACGTTTCAGGACTCACTGTACACTTCTCCAGAGTGGCTGTTGACAATTTACATCCCGCCCATCAGTGTAGCAAGGCTCCCATTTCTCCATGGCCTGTCCTGCATTTCTGGTTTTGACACTTTTTTCAGCATGGCCCTTTTGACCGATGGGAAGCGAGACATCTTTGTAGCGCTGATTTGCCTTTCCAGGTTGCTTGGTTGGCCAAAAAGGGCGTATGCGTTTTTTCCTGAATATATTCAGGAAAAAACGCATACGCCCTTTTTGGCCAAGGGCATCATTGTCAACGTTTTGCCGCTTTTCATGTGCTTTAAAGGCGATTCGAATCTACCTCCTGAAATCTGTTTCCTGCAATTCTGCCTTGATTTCAAATCCTCTTCTTTGCCTTCCCTCAATATATTTGTGGATGAGAGTTATCATTTATAAGTCTGCACGTTTGTGAATTGCAGTGCCCTGAACCTCCATTTTACAACTCGCTTTTTAGGGAGCTGGCCGCAAAAGCGCAGGATGGCTTCAGGCCCTTTTCTGGTTCCGGGGGGAAGGCTGAGCCTGTGGTTAATTCTTCTTCCTGATGGGAAAATAGAGTGACCTGTGCCTGTCCCAACACCAAGAGCTAGTCTCTCATTGGTTCCACGTCTTCCCGTTCATCCTGAGGACAAATTGCAACCTGTACGGGACAGGAGGTTAAAGGTGCTGATGCTCCAAGTAGGGAGATTGCTAGTAAAGCGCTGGAATAGCGAACCCGGCCACAAGGAGATGAGAAATGAGGTGCGTTTTAGAAACCTTTCCACATCACACGGTGTACCATCTTCTGGGTTTCTCATGCATGTTTTCGATGTAGGAAGATGCCCTTGAACCTGGAGATTTGGGACCCATGCGATGGGTACCATGCAGTATTACTTTAAAGGGTCTGCGTTTGCTCACCCAACCTCACCAAACCTCTCAGCCCCAAGAGTGTCCACCCTTATGTCTCATCCAGCTGTGGGTCTAGATATGGTCAATCCAGGTTGCATCACAGCCCGTGAACGCATTGTGTAAGAATTTCTATCTCTTTCACTGTCTTTGTTTCATGGGTTTTTCAAAGTAATTTATTTTTATAATGGGGTTTAGCTGCTTTTCACTGCTGTGTTTATGCCGCTTTACACCCACTTGACACACTAACAGAGAGATATCAATACATAGGTTTTAAGATTATTACTAGTCAGATATATTCTTGTGCGGTGAATAGGGCGTGTTGAGTCCAGTTCTCTGAGCAAGGAGTAGGTCTTGTCTATTACATATTGGGTTTATGGAACGGTATCTGAGCTAATTTGAAACCCTTGTTTTATGTATCACCCCACCTCACCTTTCCCGTTAAGCAGCCATAGTGTGTTTTCTGCATGTGTGACTCTGTTCTGTTTTGTAATTCAGTTCAAGTGTAACGGTTTTTACATTCCCTTTATCAGTGATACCTTATGAGAAGTGTCCTTTTCTGTGTGACTTATTTCACTTAGAGTCGTCGTACCTAAATCCACTCATCATGCTGCTACTAGCCTTATGACATTGATTTCACGGCTGAGTGATATTCCATTGTACATAAGGCCACAACTTCTTTATCCATTTTTCTCTTTCCTGGGATATTGAAGGTGGAATGAAGTGGAGGTCCTTGTCAACAGAGCAGCCCTAAACTTTGGGGTGCTTGTGTCTTGCTGATTTTTCATTTTCCCAATTTATACCCCCATGAGTGGAAGTGCCCTATGCTCTCTAAGCTGTGTTTTTTAGATGTTTCAGGACTCACCGTACACTTCTCCAGAGTGGCTGTTGGCAATTTACATCCCGCCCATCAGTGTAGCAAGGCTCCCATTTCTCCATGGCCTGTCATGCATTTCTTGTTTTGACACTTTTTTCAGCATGGCCCTTTTGACCGATGGGAAGCGAGACTTCTTTGTAGCGCTGATTTGCCTTTCCAGGTTGCTTGGTTGGCCAAAAATGCCGTATGCGTTTTTTCCTGAATATATTCAGGAAAAAACGCATACGCCCTTTTTGGCCAAGGGCATCATTGTCAACGTTTTGCCGCTTTTCATGTGCTTTAAAGGAGATTCGAATCTACCTCCTGAAATCTGTTTCCTGCAATTCTGCCTTGATTTCAAATCCTCTTCTTTGCCTTCCCTCAATATATTTGTGGACGAGAGTTATCATTTATAACTCTGCAGGTTTGTGAATTGCAGTGCCCTGAAGCTCGATTTTACAACTCGCGTTTTTGGGAGCTGGCCGCAAAAGCACAGGATGGCTTCAGGCCCTTTTCTGGTTCCGGGGGGCAGGCTGAGCCTGTGGTTAATTCTTCTTCCTGATGGGAAAATAGAGTGACCTGTGCCTGTCCCAACACCAAGTGCCAGTCTCTCATTGGTTCCCCGTCTTCCCGTTCATCGTCAGGAAAAATGGCAACCTGTACGGAACAGGAGGTTAAAGGTGCTGATGCTCCAAGTAGGGAGATTGCTAGTAAAGCGGCTGGAACGGCGAACCCGGGCACAAGGAGATGAGAAATGAGGTGCGTTTTAGAAACCTTTCCCCATCACACGGTGTACCATCTTCTGGTTTTCTCATACATGTTTTCGATGTAGGAAGATGCCCTCGAACCTGGAGATATGGGACCCATGCGATGGCTACCACGCAGTATTACTTTAAATGGTCTGCATTTGCTCACCCAACCTCACCAAACCTCTCAGCCCCAAGAGTGTCCACGCTTAGGTCTCATCCAGCTGTGGGTCTAGATATGGTCAATCCAGGTTGCATCACAGCCCCTGAACGCATTGTGTAAGAATGTCTCTCTCTTTCACTGTCTTTCTTTCATGGGTTTTTCAAAGTAATTTATTTTCATAATGCGGTTTAGCTGCTTTTCACTGCTGTGTTTATGCCGCTTTACACCCACTTGACACACTAACAGAGAGATATCAATACATAGGTTTTAAGATTATTAGTAGTCAGATATATTCTTCTGCGGTGAATAGGGCGTGTTGAGTCCAGTTCTCTGAGCAAGGAGTAGGTCTTGTCTATTACATATTGGGTTTATGGAACGGTATCTGAGCTAATTTGAAACCCTTGTTTTATGGATCACCCCACCTCCCCTTTCCCGTTAAGCAGCCATAGTGTGTTTTCTGCATGTGTGACTCTGTTCTGTTTTGTAATTCAGTTCAAGTGTAACGGTTTTTACCTTCCCTCTATAAGTGATACCTTATGAGAAGTGTCCTTTTCTGTGTGATTTATTTCACTTAGAATCGTCGTACCTAAATCCACTCATAATGCTGCTACTAGCCTTATGACATTGATTTCATGGCTGAGTGATATTCCATTGTACATAAGGACCACAACTTCTTTACCCATTTTTCTCTTTCCTGGGATATTGAAGGTGGAATGAAGTGGAGGTCCTTGTCAACAGAGCAGCCCTAAACTTTGGGGTGCTTGTGTCTTGCTGATTTTTCATTTTCCCAATTTATACCCCCACGAGTGGAAGTGCCCTATGCTCTCTAAGCTGTGTTTTTTAGATGTTTCACGACTCACCGTACACTTCTCCAGCGTGGCTGTTGGCAATTTACATCCCACCCATCAGTGTAGCAAGGCTCCCATTTCTCCATAGCCTGTCCTGCATTTCTGGTTTGGACACTTTTTTCAGCATGGCCCTTTTGACCGATGGGATGCGAGACTTCTTTGTAGCGCTGATTTGCCTTTCCAGGTTGCTTGGTTGGCCAAAAAGGGCGTATGCGTTTTTTCCTGAATATATTCAGGAAAAAACGCATACGCCCTTTTTGGCCAAGGGCATCATTGTCAACGTTTTGCCGCTTTTCATGTGCTTTAAAGGCGATTCGAATCTACCTCCTGAAATCTGTTTCCTGCAATTCTGCCTTGATTTCAAATCCTCTTCGTTGCCTTCCCTCAATATATTTGTGGACGAGAGTTATCATTTATAACTCTGCAGGTTTGTGAATTGCAGTGCCCTGAGCCTCCATTTTACAACTCGTGTTTTTGGGAGCTGGCCGCAAAAGCGCAGGATGGCTTCAGGCCCTGTTCTGGTTCCGGGGGGCGGGATGAGCCTGTTGTTAATTCTTCTTCCTGATGGGAAAATAGAGTGACCTGTGCCTTTCCCAACACCAAGACCCAGTCTCTCATTGGTTCCCCGTCTTCCCGTTCATCGTCAGGAGAAATGGCAACCTGTACGGAACAGGAGGTTAAAGGTGCTGATGCTCCAAGTAGGGAGATTGCTAGTAAAGCGGCTGGAATGGCGAACCCGGGCACAAAGAGATGAGAAATGAGGTGCGTTTTTGAAACCTTTCCCCATCACACGGTGTACCATCTTCTGGGTTTCTCATGCATGTTTTCGATGTAGGAAGATGCCCTTGAACCTGGAGATTTGGGACCCATGCGATGGGTACCATGCAGTATTACTTTAAATGGTCTGCGTTTGCTCACCCAACCTCACCAAACCTCTCAGCCCCAAGAGTGTCCACCCTTAGGTCTCATCCAGCTGTGGGTCTAGATATGGTCAATCCAGGTTGCATCACAGCCCCTGAACGCATTGTGTAAGAATGTCTCTCTCTTTCACTGTCTTTCTTTCATGGGTTTTTCAAAGTAATTTATTTTCATAATGCGGTTTAGCTGATTTTCACTGCTGTGTTTATGCCGCTTTACACCCACTTGACACAGTAACAGAGAGATATCAATACATAGGTTTTAAGATTATTACTAGTCAGATATATTCTTGTGCGGTGAATAGGGCGTGTTGAGTCCAGTTCTCTGAGCAAGGAGTAGGTCTTGTCTATTACATATTGGGTTTATGGAACGGTATCTGAGCTAATTTGAAACCCTTGTTTTATGTATCACCCCACCTCACTTTTCCCGTTAAGCAGCCATAGTGTGTTTTCTGCATGTGTGACTCTGTTCTGTTTTGTAATTCAGTTCATGTGTAACGGTTTTTACATTCCCTCTATCAGTGATACCTTATGAGAAGTGTCCTTTTCTGTGTGACTTATTTCAGTTAGAATTGTCGTACCTAAATCCACTCATCATGCTGCTACTACCCTTAGGACATTGATTTCATGGCTGAGTGATATTCCATTGTACATAAGGACTACAACTTCTTTACCCATTTTTCTCTTTCCTGGGATATTTAAGGTGGAATGAAGTGGAGGTCCTTGTCAACAGAGCAGCCCTAAACTTTGGGGTGCTTGTGTCTTGCTGATTTTTCATTTTCCCAATTTATACCCCCATGAGTGGAAGTGCCCTATGCTCTCTAAGCTGTGTTTTTTAGATGTTTCAGGACTCACCGTACACTTCTCCAGAGTGGCTGTTGGCAATTTACATCCCGCCCATCAGTGTAGCAAGGCTCCCATTTCTCCATGGCCTGTCATGCATTTCTTGTTTTGACACTTTTTTCAGCATGGCCCTTTTGACCGATGGGAAGCGAGACTTCTTTGTAGCGCTGATTTGCCTTTCCAGGTTGCTTGGTTGGCCAAAAATGCCGTATGCGTTTTTTCCTGAATATATTCAGGAAAAAACGCATGCGCCCTTTTTGGCCAAGGGCATCATTGTCAACGTTTTGCCGCTTTTCATGTGCTTTAAAGGAGATTCGAATCTACCTCCTGAAATCTGTTTCCTGCAATTCTGCCTTGATTTCAAATCCTCTTCTTTGCCTTCCCTCAATATATTTGTGGACGAGAGTTATCATTTATAACTCTGCAGGTTTGTGAATTGCAGTGCCCTGAAGCTCGATTTTACAACTCGCGTTTTTGGGAGCTGGCCGCAAAAGCACAGGATGGCTTCAGGCCCTTTTCTGGTTCCGGGGGGAAGGCTGAGCCTGTGGTTAATTCTTCTTCCTGATGGGAAAATAGAGTGACCTGTGCCTGTCCCAACACCAAGTGCCAGTCTCTCATTGGTTCCCCGTCTTCCCGTTCATCGTCAGGAAAAATGGCAACCTGTACGGAACAGGAGGTTAAAGGTGCTGATGCTCCAAGTAGGGAGATTGCTAGTAAAGCGGCTGGAACGGCGAACCCGGGCACAAGGAGATGAGAAATGAGGTGCGTTTTAGAAACCTTTCCCCATCACACGGTGTACCATCTTCTGGGTTTCTCATACATGTTTTCGATGTAGGAAGATGCCCTCGAACCTGGAGATATGGGACCCATGCGATGGCTACCACGCAGTATTACTTTAAATGGTCTGCATTTGCTCACCCAACCTCACCAAACCTCTCAGCCCCAAGAGTGTCCACCCTTAGGTCTCATCCAGCTGTGGGTCTAGATATGGTCAATCCAGGTTGCATCACAGCCCCTGAACGCATTGTGTAAGAATGTCTCTCTCTTTCACTGTCTTTCTTTCATGGGTTTTTCAAAGTAATTTATTTTCATAATGCGGTTTAGCTGCTTTTCACTGCTGTGTTTATGCCGCTTTACACCCACTTGACACACTAACAGGGAGATATCAATACATAGGTTTTAAGATTATTAGTAGTCAGATATATTCTTGTGCGGTGAATAGGGCGTGTTGAGTCCAGTTCTCTGAGCAAGGAGTAGGTCTTGTCTATTACATATTGGGTTTATGGAACGGTATCTGAGCTAATTTGAAACCCTTGTTTGATGTATCACCCCACCTCACCTTTCCCGTTAAGCAGCCATAGTGTGTTTTCTGCATGTGTGACTCTGTTCTGTTTTGTAATTCAGTTCAAGTGTAACGGTTTTTACCTTCCCTCTATCAGTGATACCTTATGAGAAGTGTCCTTTTCTGTGTGATTTATTTCACTTAGAATCGTCGTACCTAAATCCACTCATAATGCTGCTACTAGCCTTATGACATTGATTTCATGGCTGAGTGATATTCCATTGTACATAAGGACCACAACTTCTTTACCCATTTTTCTCTTTCCTGGGATATTTAAGGTGGAATGAAGTGGAGGTCCTTGTCAACAGAGCAGCCCTAAACTTTGGGGTGCTTGTGTCTTGCTGATTTTTCATTTTCCCAATTTATACCCCCATGAGTGGAAGTGCCCTATGCTCTCTAAGCTGTGTTTTTTAGATGTTTCACGACTCACCGTACACTTCTCCAGCGTGGCTGTTGGCAATTTACATCCCACCCATCAGTGTAGCAAGGCTCCCATTTCTCCATAGCCTGTCCTGCATTTCTGGTTTGGACACTTTTTTCAGCATGGCCCTTTTGACCGATGGGATGCGAGACTTCTTTGTAGCGCTGATTTGCCTTTCCAGGTTGCTTGGTTGGCCAAAAAGGGCGTATGCGTTTTTTCCTGAATATATTCAGGAAAAAACGCATACGCCCTTTTTGGCCAAGGGCATCATTGTCAACGTTTTGCCGCTTTTCATGTGCTTTAAAGGCGATTCGAATCTACCTCCTGAAATCTGTTTCCTGCAATTCTGCCTTGATTTCAAATCCTCTTCGTTGCCTTCCCTCAATATATTTGTGGACGAGAGTTATCATTTATAACTCTGCAGGTTTGTGAATTGCAGTGCCCTGAGCCTCCATTTTACAACTCGTGTTTTTGGGAGCTGGCCGCAAAAGCGCAGGATGGCTTCAGGCCCTGTTCTGGTTCCGGGGGGCGGGATGAGCCTGTTGTTAATTCTTCTTCCTGATGGGAAAATAGAGTGACCTGTGCCTTTCCCAACACCAAGACCCAGTCTCTCATTGGTTCCCCGTCTTCCCGTTCATCGTCAGGAGAAATGGCAACCTGTACGGAACAGGAGGTTAAAGGTGCTGATGCTCCAAGTAGGGAGATTGCTAGTAAAGCAGCTGGAATGGCGAACCCGGGCACAAAGAGATGAGAAATGAGGTGCGTTTTTGAAACCTTTCCCCATCACACGGTGTACCATCTTCTGGGTTTCTCATGCATGTTTTCGATGTAGGAAGATGCCCTTGAACCTGGAGATTTGGGACCCATGCGATGGGTACCATGCAGTATTACTTTAAATGGTCTGCGTTTGCTCACCCAACCTCACCAAACCTCTCAGCCCCAAGAGTGTCCACCCTTAGGTCTCATCCAGCTGTGGGTCTAGATATGGTCAATCCAGGTTGCATCACAGCCCCTGAACGCATTGTGTAAGAATGTCTCTCTCTTTCACTGTCTTTCTTTCATGGGTTTTTCAAAGTAATTTATTTTCATAATGCGGTTTAGCTGATTTTCACTGCTGTGTTTATGCCGCTTTACACCCACTTGACACAGTAACAGAGAGATATCAATACATAGGTTTTAAGATTATTACTAGTCAGATATATTCTTGTGCGGTGAATAGGGCGTGTTGAGTCCAGTTCTCTGAGCAAGGAGTAGGTCTTGTCTATTACATATTGGGTTTATGGAACGGTATCTGAGCTAATTTGAAACCCTTGTTTTATGTATCACCCCACCTCACCTTTCCCGTTAAGCAGCCATAGTGTGTTTTCTGCATGTGTGACTCTGTTCTGTTTTGTAATTCAGTTCATGTGTAACGGTTTTTACATTCCCTCTATCAGTGATACCTTATGAGAAGTGTCCTTTTCTGTGTGACTTATTTCAGTTAGAATTGTCGTACCTAAATCCACTCATCATGCTGCTACTACCCTTAGGACATTGATTTCATGGCTGAGTGATATTCCATTGTACATAAGGACTACAACTTCTTTACCCATTTTTCTCTTTCCTGGGATATTTAAGGTGGAATGAAGTGGAGGTCCTTGTCAACAGAGCAGCCCTAAACTTTGGGGTGCTTGTGTCTTGCTGATTTTTCATTTTCCCAATTTATACCCCCATGAGTGGAAGTGCCCTATGCTCTCTAAGCTGTGTTTTTTAGATGTTTCAGGACTCACCGTACACTTCTCCAGAGTGGCTGTTGACAATTTACATCCCGCCCATCAGTGTAGCAAGGCTCCCATTTCTCCATGGCCTGTCCTGCATTTCTTGTTTTGACACTTTTTTCAGCATGGCCCTTTTGACCGATGGGAAGCGAGACTTCTTTGTAGCGCTGATTTGCCTTTCCAGGTTGCTTGGTTGGCCAAAAATGCCGTATGCGTTTTTTCCTGAATATATTCAGGAAAAAACGCATGCGCCCTTTTTGGCCAAGGGCATCATTGTCAACGTTTTGCCGCTTTTCATGTGCTTTAAAGGAGATTCGAATCTACCTCCTGAAATCTGTTTCCTGCAATTCTGCCTTGATTTCAAATCCTCTTCTTTGCCTTCCCTCAATATATTTGTGGACGAGAGTTATCATTTATAACTCTGCAGGTTTGTGAATTGCAGTGCCCTGAAGCTCGATTTTACAACTCGCGTTTTTGGGAGCTGGCCGCAAAAGCACAGGATGGCTTCAGGCCCTTTTCTGGTTCCGGGGGGAAGGCTGAGCCTGTGGTTAATTCTTCTTCCTGATGGGAAAATAGAGTGACCTGTGCCTGTCCCAACACCAAGTGCCAGTCTCTCATTGGTTCCCCGTCTTCCCGTTCATCGTCAGGAAAAATGGCAACCTGTACGGAACAGGAGGTTAAAGGTGCTGATGCTCCAAGTAGGGAGATTGCTAGTAAAGCGGCTGGAACGGCGAACCCGGGCACAAGGAGATGAGAAATGAGGTGCGTTTTAGAAACCTTTCCCCATCACACGGTGTACCATCTTCTGGGTTTCTCATACATGTTTTCGATGTAGGAAGATGCCCTCGAACCTGGAGATATGGGACCCATGCGATGGCTACCACGCAGTATTACTTTAAATGGTCTGCATTTGCTCACCCAACCTCACCAAACCTCTCAGCCCCAAGAGTGTCCACCCTTAGGTCTCATCCAGCTGTGGGTCTAGATATGGTCAATCCAGGTTGCATCACAGCCCCTGAACGCATTGTGTAAGAATGTCTCTCTCTTTCACTGTCTTTCTTTCATGGGTTTTTCAAAGTAATTTATTTTCATAATGCGGTTTAGCTGCTTTTCACTGCTGTGTTTATGCCGCTTTACACCCACTTGACACACTAACAGGGAGATATCAATACATAGGTTTTAAGATTATTAGTAGTCAGATATATTCTTGTGCGGTGAATAGGGCGTGTTGAGTCCAGTTCTCTGAGCAAGGAGTAGGTCTTGTCTATTACATATTGGGTTTATGGAACGGTATCTGAGCTAATTTGAAACCCTTGTTTGATGTATCACCCCACCTCACCTTTCCCGTTAAGCAGCCATAGTGTGTTTTCTGCATGTGTGACTCTGTTCTGTTTTGTAATTCAGTTCAAGTGTAACGGTTTTTACCTTCCCTCTATCAGTGATACCTTATGAGAAGTGTCCTTTTCTGTGTGATTTATTTCACTTAGAATCGTCGTACCTAAATCCACTCATAATGCTGCTACTAGCCTTATGACATTGATTTCATGGCTGAGTGATATTCCATTGTACATAAGGACCACAACTTCTTTACCCATTTTTCTCTTTCCTGGGATATTTAAGGTGGAATGAAGTGGAGGTCCTTGTCAACAGAGCAGCCCTAAACTTTGGGGTGCTTGTGTCTTGCTGATTTTTCATTTTCCCAATTTATACCCCCATGAGTGGAAGTGCCCTATGCTCTCTAAGCTGTGTTTTTTAGATGTTTCACGACTCACCGTACACTTCTCCAGCGTGGCTGTTGGCAATTTACATCCCACCCATCAGTGTAGCAAGGCTCCCATTTCTCCATAGCCTGTCCTGCATTTCTGGTTTGGACACTTTTTTCAGCATGGCCCTTTTGACCGATGGGATGCGAGACTTCTTTGTAGCGCTGATTTGCCTTTCCAGGTTGCTTGGTTGGCCAAAAAGGGCGTATGCGTTTTTTCCTGAATATATTCAGGAAAAAACGCATACGCCCTTTTTGGCCAAGGGCATCATTGTCAACGTTTTGCCGCTTTTCATGTGCTTTAAAGGCGATTCGAATCTACCTCCTGAAATCTGTTTCCTGCAATTCTGCCTTGATTTCAAATCCTCTTCGTTGCCTTCCCTCAATATATTTGTGGACGAGAGTTATCATTTATAACTCTGCAGGTTTGTGAATTGCAGTGCCCTGAGCCTCCATTTTACAACTCGTGTTTTTGGGAGCTGGCCGCAAAAGCGCAGGATGGCTTCAGGCCCTGTTCTGGTTCCGGGGGGCGGGATGAGCCTGTTGTTAATTCTTCTTCCTGATGGGAAAATAGAGTGACCTGTGCCTTTCCCAACACCAAGACCCAGTCTCTCATTGGTTCCCCGTCTTCCCGTTCATCGTCAGGAGAAATGGCAACCTGTACGGAACAGGAGGTTAAAGGTGCTGATGCTCCAAGTAGGGAGATTGCTAGTAAAGCGGCTGGAATGGCGAACCCGGGCACAAAGAGATGAGAAATGAGGTGCGTTTTTGAAACCTTTCCCCATCACACGGTGTACCATCTTCTGGGTTTCTCATGCATGTTTTCGATGTAGGAAGATGCCCTTGAACCTGGAGATTTGGGACCCATGCGATGGGTACCATGCAGTATTACTTTAAATGGTCTGCGTTTGCTCACCCAACCTCACCAAACCTCTCAGCCCCAAGAGTGTCCACCCTTAGGTCTCATCCAGCTGTGGGTCTAGATATGGTCAATCCAGGTTGCATCACAGCCCCTGAACGCATTGTGTAAGAATGTCTCTCTCTTTCACTGTCTTTCTTTCATGGGTTTTTCAAAGTAATTTATTTTCATAATGCGGTTTAGCTGATTTTCACTGCTGTGTTTATGCCGCTTTACACCCACTTGACACAGTAACAGAGAGATATCAATACATAGGTTTTAAGATTATTACTAGTCAGATATATTCTTGTGCGGTGAATAGGGCGTGTTGAGTCCAGTTCTCTGAGCAAGGAGTAGGTGTTGTCTATTACATATTGGGTTTATGGAACGGTATCTGAGCTAATTTGAAACCCTTGTTTTATGTATCACCCCACCTCACCTTTCCCGTTAAGCAGCCATAGTGTGTTTTCTGCATGTGTGACTCTGTTCTGTTTTGTAATTCAGTTCATGTGTAACGGTTTTTACATTCCCTCTATCAGTGATACCTTATGAGAAGTGTCCTTTTCTGTGTGACTTATTTCAGTTAGAATTGTCGTACCTAAATCCACTCATCATGCTGCTACTACCCTTAGGACATTGATTTCATGGCTGAGTGATATTCCATTGTACATAAGGACTACAACTTCTTTACCCATTTTTCTCTTTCCTGGGATATTTAAGGTGGAATGAAGTGGAGGTCCTTGTCAACAGAGCAGCCCTAAACTTTGGGGTGCTTGTGTCTTGCTGATTTTTCATTTTCCCAATTTATACCCCCATGAGTGGAAGTGCCCTATGCTCTCTAAGCTGTGTTTTTTAGATGTTTCAGGACTCACCGTACACTTCTCCAGAGTGGCTGTTGACAATTTACATCCCGCCCATCAGTGTAGCAAGGCTCCCATTTCTCCATGGCCTGTCCTGCATTTCTTGTTTTGACACTTTTTTCAGCATGGCCCTTTTGACCGATGGGAAGCGAGACTTCTTTGTAGCGCTGATTTGCCTTTCCAGGTTGCTTGGTTGGCCAAAAATGCCGTATGCGTTTTTTCCTGAATATATTCAGGAAAAAACGCATGCGCCCTTTTTGGCCAAGGGCATCATTGTCAACGTTTTGCCGCTTTTCATGTGCTTTAAAGGAGATTCGAATCTACCTCCTGAAATCTGTTTCCTGCAATTCTGCCTTGATTTCAAATCCTCTTCTTTGCCTTCCCTCAATATATTTGTGGACGAGAGTTATCATTTATAACTCTGCAGGTTTGTGAATTGCAGTGCCCTGAAGCTCGATTTTACAACTCGCGTTTTTGGGAGCTGGCCGCAAAAGCACAGGATGGCTTCAGGCCCTTTTCTGGTTCCGGGGGGAAGGCTGAGCCTGTGGTTAATTCTTCTTCCTGATGGGAAAATAGAGTGACCTGTGCCTGTCCCAACACCAAGTGCCAGTCTCTCATTGGTTCCCCGTCTTCCCGTTCATCGTCAGGAAAAATGGCAACCTGTACGGAACAGGAGGTTAAAGGTGCTGATGCTCCAAGTAGGGAGATTGCTAGTAAAGCGGCTGGAACGGCGAACCCGGGCACAAGGAGATGAGAAATGAGGTGCGTTTTAGAAACCTTTCCCCATCCCACGGTGTACCATCTTCTGGGTTTCTCATACATGTTTTCGATGTAGGAAGATGCCCTCGAACCTGGAGATATGGGACCCATGCGATGGCTACCACGCAGTATTACTTTAAATGGTCTGCATTTGCTCACCCAACCTCACCAAACCTCTCAGCCCCAAGAGTGTCCACCCTTAGGTCTCATCCAGCTGTGGGTCTAGATATGGTCAATCCAGGTTGCATCACAGCCCCTGAACGCATTGTGTAAGAATGTCTCTCTCTTTCACTGTCTTTCTTTCATGGGTTTTTCAAAGTAATTTATTTTCATAATGCGGTTTAGCTGCTTTTCACTGCTGTGTTTATGCCGCTTTACACCCACTTGACACACTAACAGGGAGATATCAATACATAGGTTTTAAGATTATTAGTAGTCAGATATATTCTTGTGCGGTGAATAGGGCGTGTTGAGTCCAGTTCTCTGAGCAAGGAGTAGGTCTTGTCTATTACATATTGGGTTTATGGAACGGTATCTGAGCTAATTTGAAACCCTTGTTTGATGTATCACCCCACCTCACCTTTCCCGTTAAGCAGCCATAGTGTGTTTTCTGCATGTGTGACTCTGTTCTGTTTTGTAATTCAGTTCAAGTGTAACGGTTTTTACCTTCCCTCTATCAGTGATACCTTATGAGAAGTGTCCTTTTCTGTGTGATTTATTTCACTTAGAATCGTCGTACCTAAATCCACTCATAATGCTGCTACTAGCCTTATGACATTGATTTCATGGCTGAGTGATATTCCATTGTACATAAGGACCACAACTTCTTTACCCATTTTTCTCTTTCCTGGGATATTTAAGGTGGAATGAAGTGGAGGTCCTTGTCAACAGAGCAGCCCTAAACTTTGGGGTGCTTGTGTCTTGCTGATTTTTCATTTTCCCAATTTATACCCCCATGAGTGGAAGTGCCCTATGCTCTCTAAGCTGTGTTTTTTAGATGTTTCACGACTCACCGTACACTTCTCCAGCGTGGCTGTTGGCAATTTACATCCCACCCATCAGTGTAGCAAGGCTCCCATTTCTCCATAGCCTGTCCTGCATTTCTGGTTTGGACACTTTTTTCAGCATGGCCCTTTTGACCGATGGGATGCGAGACTTCTTTGTAGCGCTGATTTGCCTTTCCAGGTTGCTTGGTTGGCCAAAAAGGGCGTATGCGTTTTTTCCTGAATATATTCAGGAAAAAACGCATACGCCCTTTTTGGCCAAGGGCATCATTGTCAACGTTTTGCCGCTTTTCATGTGCTTTAAAGGCGATTCGAATCTACCTCCTGAAATCTGTTTCCTGCAATTCTGCCTTGATTTCAAATCCTCTTCGTTGCCTTCCCTCAATATATTTGTGGACGAGAGTTATCATTTATAACTCTGCAGGTTTGTGAATTGCAGTGCCCTGAGCCTCCATTTTACAACTCGTGTTTTTGGGAGCTGGCCGCAAAAGCGCAGGATGGCTTCAGGCCCTGTTCTGGTTCCGGGGGGCGGGATGAGCCTGTTGTTAATTCTTCTTCCTGATGGGAAAATAGAGTGACCTGTGCCTTTCCCAACACCAAGACCCAGTCTCTCATTGGTTCCCCGTCTTCCCGTTCATCGTCAGGAGAAATGGCAACCTGTACGGAACAGGAGGTTAAAGGTGCTGATGCTCCAAGTAGGGAGATTGCTAGTAAAGCGGCTGGAATGGCGAACCCGGGCACAAAGAGATGAGAAATGAGGTGCGTTTTTGAAACCTTTCCCCATCACACGGTGTACCATCTTCTGGGTTTCTCATGCATGTTTTCGATGTAGGAAGATGCCCTTGAACCTGGAGATTTGGGACCCATGCGATGGGTACCATGCAGTATTACTTTAAATGGTCTGCGTTTGCTCACCCAACCTCACCAAACCTCTCAGCCCCAAGAGTGTCCACCCTTAGGTCTCATCCAGCTGTGGGTCTAGATATGGTCAATCCAGGTTGCATCACAGCCCCTGAACGCATTGTGTAAGAATGTCTCTCTCTTTCACTGTCTTTCTTTCATGGGTTTTTCAAAGTAATTTATTTTCATAATGCGGTTTAGCTGATTTTCACTGCTGTGTTTATGCCGCTTTACACCCACTTGACACAGTAACAGAGAGATATCAATACATAGGTTTTAAGATTATTACTAGTCAGATATATTCTTGTGCGGTGAATAGGGCGTGTTGAGTCCAGTTCTCTGAGCAAGGAGTAGGTCTTGTCTATTACATATTGGGTTTATGGAACGGTATCTGAGCTAATTTGAAACCCTTGTTTTATGTATCACCCCACCTCACCTTTCCCGTTAAGCAGCCATAGTGTGTTTTCTGCATGTGTGACTCTGTTCTGTTTTGTAATTCAGTTCAAGTGTAACGGTTTTTACCTTCCCTCTATCAGTGATACCTTATGAGAAGTGTCCTTTTCTGTGTGATTTATTTCACTTAGAATCGTCGTACCTAAATCCACTCATAATGCTGCTACTAGCCTTATGACATTGATTTCATGGCTGAGTGATATTCCATTGTACATAAGGACCACAACTTCTTTACCCATTTTTCTCTTTCCTGGGATATTTAAGGTGGAATGAAGTGGAGGTCCTTGTCAACAGAGCAGCCCTAAACTTTGGGGTGCTTGTGTCTTGCTGATTTTTCATTTTCCCAATTTATACCCCCATGAGTGGAAGTGCCCTATGCTCTCTAAGCTGTGTTTTTTAGATGTTTCACGACTCACCGTACACTTCTCCAGCGTGGCTGTTGGCAATTTACATCCCACCCATCAGTGTAGCAAGGCTCCCATTTCTCCATAGCCTGTCCTGCATTTCTGGTTTGGACACTTTTTTCAGCATGGCCCTTTTGACCGATGGGATGCGAGACTTCTTTGTAGCGCTGATTTGCCTTTCCAGGTTGCTTGGTTGGCCAAAAAGGGCGTATGCGTTTTTTCCTGAATATATTCAGGAAAAAACGCATACGCCCTTTTTGGCCAAGGGCATCATTGTCAACGTTTTGCCGCTTTTCATGTGCTTTAAAGGCGATTCGAATCTACCTCCTGAAATCTGTTTCCTGCAATTCTGCCTTGATTTCAAATCCTCTTCGTTGCCTTCCCTCAATATATTTGTGGACGAGAGTTATCATTTATAACTCTGCAGGTTTGTGAATTGCAGTGCCCTGAGCCTCCATTTTACAACTCGTGTTTTTGGGAGCTGGCCGCAAAAGCGCAGGATGGCTTCAGGCCCTGTTCTGGTTCCGGGGGGCGGGATGAGCCTGTTGTTAATTCTTCTTCCTGATGGGAAAATAGAGTGACCTGTGCCTTTCCCAACACCAAGACCCAGTCTCTCATTGGTTCCCCGTCTTCCCGTTCATCGTCAGGAGAAATGGCAACCTGTACGGAACAGGAGGTTAAAGGTGCTGATGCTCCAAGTAGGGAGATTGCTAGTAAAGCGGCTGGAATGGCGAACCCGGGCACAAAGAGATGAGAAATGAGGTGCGTTTTTGAAACCTTTCCCCATCACACGGTGTACCATCTTCTGGGTTTCTCATGCATGTTTTCGATGTAGGAAGATGCCCTTGAACCTGGAGATTTGGGACCCATGCGATGGGTACCATGCAGTATTACTTTAAATGGTCTGCGTTTGCTCACCCAACCTCACCAAACCTCTCAGCCCCAAGAGTGTCCACCCTTAGGTCTCATCCAGCTGTGGGTCTAGATATGGTCAATCCAGGTTGCATCACAGCCCCTGAACGCATTGTGTAAGAATGTCTCTCTCTTTCACTGTCTTTCTTTCATGGGTTTTTCAAAGTAATTTATTTTCATAATGCGGTTTAGCTGATTTTCACTGCTGTGTTTATGCCGCTTTACACCCACTTGACACAGTAACAGAGAGATATCAATACATAGGTTTTAAGATTATTACTAGTCAGATATATTCTTGTGCGGTGAATAGGGCGTGTTGAGTCCAGTTCTCTGAGCAAGGAGTAGGTCTTGTCTATTACATATTGGGTTTATGGAACGGTATCTGAGCTAATTTGAAACCCTTGTTTTATGTATCACCCCACCTCACCTTTCCCGTTAAGCAGCCATAGTGTGTTTTCTGCATGTGTGACTCTGTTCTGTTTTGTAATTCAGTTCATGTGTAACGGTTTTTACATTCCCTCTATCAGTGATACCTTATGAGAAGTGTCCTTTTCTGTGTGACTTATTTCAGTTAGAATTGTCGTACCTAAATCCACTCATCATGCTGCTACTACCCTTAGGACATTGATTTCATGGCTGAGTGATATTCCATTGTACATAAGGACTACAACTTCTTTACCCATTTTTCTCTTTCCTGGGATATTTAAGGTGGAATGAAGTGGAGGTCCTTGTCAACAGAGCAGCCCTAAACTTTGGGGTGCTTGTGTCTTGCTGATTTTTCATTTTCCCAATTTATACCCCCATGAGTGGAAGTGCCCTATGCTCTCTAAGCTGTGTTTTTTAGATGTTTCAGGACTCACCGTACACTTCTCCAGAGTGGCTGTTGACAATTTACATCCCGCCCATCAGTGTAGCAAGGCTCCCATTTCTCCATGGCCTGTCCTGCATTTCTTGTTTTGACACTTTTTTCAGCATGGCCCTTTTGACCGATGGGAAGCGAGACTTCTTTGTAGCGCTGATTTGCCTTTCCAGGTTGCTTGGTTGGCCAAAAATGCCGTATGCGTTTTTTCCTGAATATATTCAGGAAAAAACGCATGCGCCCTTTTTGGCCAAGGGCATCATTGTCAACGTTTTGCCGCTTTTCATGTGCTTTAAAGGAGATTCGAATCTACCTCCTGAAATCTGTTTCCTGCAATTCTGCCTTGATTTCAAATCCTCTTCTTTGCCTTCCCTCAATATATTTGTGGACGAGAGTTATCATTTATAACTCTGCAGGTTTGTGAATTGCAGTGCCCTGAAGCTCGATTTTACAACTCGCGTTTTTGGGAGCTGGCCGCAAAAGCACAGGATGGCTTCAGGCCCTTTTCTGGTTCCGGGGGGAAGGCTGAGCCTGTGGTTAATTCTTCTTCCTGATGGGAAAATAGAGTGACCTGTGCCTGTCCCAACACCAAGTGCCAGTCTCTCATTGGTTCCCCGTCTTCCCGTTCATCGTCAGGAAAAATGGCAACCTGTACGGAACAGGAGGTTAAAGGTGCTGATGCTCCAAGTAGGGAGATTGCTAGTAAAGCGGCTGGAACGGCGAACCCGGGCACAAGGAGATGAGAAATGAGGTGCGTTTTAGAAACCTTTCCCCATCCCACGGTGTACCATCTTCTGGGTTTCTCATACATGTTTTCGATGTAGGAAGATGCCCTCGAACCTGGAGATATGGGACCCATGCGATGGCTACCACGCAGTATTACTTTAAATGGTCTGCATTTGCTCACCCAACCTCACCAAACCTCTCAGCCCCAAGAGTGTCCACCCTTAGGTCTCATCCAGCTGTGGGTCTAGATATGGTCAATCCAGGTTGCATCACAGCCCCTGAACGCATTGTGTAAGAATGTCTCTCTCTTTCACTGTCTTTCTTTCATGGGTTTTTCAAAGTAATTTATTTTCATAATGCGGTTTAGCTGCTTTTCACTGCTGTGTTTATGCCGCTTTACACCCACTTGACACACTAACAGGGAGATATCAATACATAGGTTTTAAGATTATTAGTAGTCAGATATATTCTTGTGCGGTGAATAGGGCGTGTTGAGTCCAGTTCTCTGAGCAAGGAGTAGGTCTTGTCTATTACATATTGGGTTTATGGAACGGTATCTGAGCTAATTTGAAACCCTTGTTTGATGTATCACCCCACCTCACCTTTCCCGTTAAGCAGCCATAGTGTGTTTTCTGCATGTGTGACTCTGTTCTGTTTTGTAATTCAGTTCAAGTGTAACGGTTTTTACCTTCCCTCTATCAGTGATACCTTATGAGAAGTGTCCTTTTCTGTGTGATTTATTTCACTTAGAATCGTCGTACCTAAATCCACTCATAATGCTGCTACTAGCCTTATGACATTGATTTCATGGCTGAGTGATATTCCATTGTACATAAGGACCACAACTTCTTTACCCATTTTTCTCTTTCCTGGGATATTTAAGGTGGAATGAAGTGGAGGTCCTTGTCAACAGAGCAGCCCTAAACTTTGGGGTGCTTGTGTCTTGCTGATTTTTCATTTTCCCAATTTATACCCCCATGAGTGGAAGTGCCCTATGCTCTCTAAGCTGTGTTTTTTAGATGTTTCACGACTCACCGTACACTTCTCCAGCGTGGCTGTTGGCAATTTACATCCCACCCATCAGTGTAGCAAGGCTCCCATTTCTCCATAGCCTGTCCTGCATTTCTGGTTTGGACACTTTTTTCAGCATGGCCCTTTTGACCGATGGGATGCGAGACTTCTTTGTAGCGCTGATTTGCCTTTCCAGGTTGCTTGGTTGGCCAAAAAGGGCGTATGCGTTTTTTCCTGAATATATTCAGGAAAAAACGCATACGCCCTTTTTGGCCAAGGGCATCATTGTCAACGTTTTGCCGCTTTTCATGTGCTTTAAAGGCGATTCGAATCTACCTCCTGAAATCTGTTTCCTGCAATTCTGCCTTGATTTCAAATCCTCTTCGTTGCCTTCCCTCAATATATTTGTGGACGAGAGTTATCATTTATAACTCTGCAGGTTTGTGAATTGCAGTGCCCTGAGCCTCCATTTTACAACTCGTGTTTTTGGGAGCTGGCCGCAAAAGCGCAGGATGGCTTCAGGCCCTGTTCTGGTTCCGGGGGGCGGGATGAGCCTGTTGTTAATTCTTCTTCCTGATGGGAAAATAGAGTGACCTGTGCCTTTCCCAACACCAAGACCCAGTCTCTCATTGGTTCCCCGTCTTCCCGTTCATCGTCAGGAGAAATGGCAACCTGTACGGAACAGGAGGTTAAAGGTGCTGATGCTCCAAGTAGGGAGATTGCTAGTAAAGCGGCTGGAATGGCGAACCCGGGCACAAAGAGATGAGAAATGAGGTGCGTTTTTGAAACCTTTCCCCATCACACGGTGTACCATCTTCTGGGTTTCTCATGCATGTTTTCGATGTAGGAAGATGCCCTTGAACCTGGAGATTTGGGACCCATGCGATGGGTACCATGCAGTATTACTTTAAATGGTCTGCGTTTGCTCACCCAACCTCACCAAACCTCTCAGCCCCAAGAGTGTCCACCCTTAGGTCTCATCCAGCTGTGGGTCTAGATATGGTCAATCCAGGTTGCATCACAGCCCCTGAACGCATTGTGTAAGAATGTCTCTCTCTTTCACTGTCTTTCTTTCATGGGTTTTTCAAAGTAATTTATTTTCATAATGCGGTTTAGCTGATTTTCACTGCTGTGTTTATGCCGCTTTACACCCACTTGACACAGTAACAGAGAGATATCAATACATAGGTTTTAAGATTATTACTAGTCAGATATATTCTTGTGCGGTGAATAGGGCGTGTTGAGTCCAGTTCTCTGAGCAAGGAGTAGGTCTTGTCTATTACATATTGGGTTTATGGAACGGTATCTGAGCTAATTTGAAACCCTTGTTTTATGTATCACCCCACCTCACCTTTCCCGTTAAGCAGCCATAGTGTGTTTTCTGCATGTGTGACTCTGTTCTGTTTTGTAATTCAGTTCAAGTGTAACGGTTTTTACCTTCCCTCTATCAGTGATACCTTATGAGAAGTGTCCTTTTCTGTGTGATTTATTTCACTTAGAATCGTCGTACCTAAATCCACTCATAATGCTGCTACTAGCCTTATGACATTGATTTCATGGCTGAGTGATATTCCATTGTACATAAGGACCACAACTTCTTTACCCATTTTTCTCTTTCCTGGGATATTTAAGGTGGAATGAAGTGGAGGTCCTTGTCAACAGAGCAGCCCTAAACTTTGGGGTGCTTGTGTCTTGCTGATTTTTCATTTTCCCAATTTATACCCCCATGAGTGGAAGTGCCCTATGCTCTCTAAGCTGTGTTTTTTAGATGTTTCACGACTCACCGTACACTTCTCCAGCGTGGCTGTTGGCAATTTACATCCCACCCATCAGTGTAGCAAGGCTCCCATTTCTCCATAGCCTGTCCTGCATTTCTGGTTTGGACACTTTTTTCAGCATGGCCCTTTTGACCGATGGGATGCGAGACTTCTTTGTAGCGCTGATTTGCCTTTCCAGGTTGCTTGGTTGGCCAAAAAGGGCGTATGCGTTTTTTCCTGAATATATTCAGGAAAAAACGCATACGCCCTTTTTGGCCAAGGGCATCATTGTCAACGTTTTGCCGCTTTTCATGTGCTTTAAAGGCGATTCGAATCTACCTCCTGAAATCTGTTTCCTGCAATTCTGCCTTGATTTCAAATCCTCTTCGTTGCCTTCCCTCAATATATTTGTGGACGAGAGTTATCATTTATAACTCTGCAGGTTTGTGAATTGCAGTGCCCTGAGCCTCCATTTTACAACTCGTGTTTTTGGGAGCTGGCCGCAAAAGCGCAGGATGGCTTCAGGCCCTGTTCTGGTTCCGGGGGGCGGGATGAGCCTGTTGTTAATTCTTCTTCCTGATGGGAAAATAGAGTGACCTGTGCCTTTCCCAACACCAAGACCCAGTCTCTCATTGGTTCCCCGTCTTCCCGTTCATCGTCAGGAGAAATGGCAACCTGTACGGAACAGGAGGTTAAAGGTGCTGATGCTCCAAGTAGGGAGATTGCTAGTAAAGCGGCTGGAATGGCGAACCCGGGCACAAAGAGATGAGAAATGAGGTGCGTTTTTGAAACCTTTCCCCATCACACGGTGTACCATCTTCTGGGTTTCTCATGCATGTTTTCGATGTAGGAAGATGCCCTTGAACCTGGAGATTTGGGACCCATGCGATGGGTACCATGCAGTATTACTTTAAATGGTCTGCGTTTGCTCACCCAACCTCACCAAACCTCTCAGCCCCAAGAGTGTCCACCCTTAGGTCTCATCCAGCTGTGGGTCTAGATATGGTCAATCCAGGTTGCATCACAGCCCCTGAACGCATTGTGTAAGAATGTCTCTCTCTTTCACTGTCTTTCTTTCATGGGTTTTTCAAAGTAATTTATTTTCATAATGCGGTTTAGCTGATTTTCACTGCTGTGTTTATGCCGCTTTACACCCACTTGACACAGTAACAGAGAGATATCAATACATAGGTTTTAAGATTATTACTAGTCAGATATATTCTTGTGCGGTGAATAGGGCGTGTTGAGTCCAGTTCTCTGAGCAAGGAGTAGGTCTTGTCTATTACATATTGGGTTTATGGAACGGTATCTGAGCTAATTTGAAACCCTTGTTTTATGTATCACCCCACCTCACCTTTCCCGTTAAGCAGCCATAGTGTGTTTTCTGCATGTGTGACTCTGTTCTGTTTTGTAATTCAGTTCATGTGTAACGGTTTTTACATTCCCTCTATCAGTGATACCTTATGAGAAGTGTCCTTTTCTGTGTGACTTATTTCAGTTAGAATTGTCGTACCTAAATCCACTCATCATGCTGCTACTACCCTTAGGACATTGATTTCATGGCTGAGTGATATTCCATTGTACATAAGGACTACAACTTCTTTACCCATTTTTCTCTTTCCTGGGATATTTAAGGTGGAATGAAGTGGAGGTCCTTGTCAACAGAGCAGCCCTAAACTTTGGGGTGCTTGTGTCTTGCTGATTTTTCATTTTCCCAATTTATACCCCCATGAGTGGAAGTGCCCTATGCTCTCTAAGCTGTGTTTTTTAGATGTTTCAGGACTCACCGTACACTTCTCCAGAGTGGCTGTTGACAATTTACATCCCGCCCATCAGTGTAGCAAGGCTCCCATTTCTCCATGGCCTGTCCTGCATTTCTTGTTTTGACACTTTTTTCAGCATGGCCCTTTTGACCGATGGGAAGCGAGACTTCTTTGTAGCGCTGATTTGCCTTTCCAGGTTGCTTGGTTGGCCAAAAATGCCGTATGCGTTTTTTCCTGAATATATTCAGGAAAAAACGCATACGCCCTTTTTGGCCAAGGGCATCATTGTCAACGTTTTGCCGCTTTTCATGTGCTTTAAAGGAGATTCGAATCTACCTCCTGAAATCTGTTTCCTGCAATTCTGCCTTGATTTCAAATCCTCTTCTTTGCCTTCCCTCAATATATTTGTGGACGAGAGTTATCATTTATAACTCTGCAGGTTTGTGAATTGCAGTGCCCTGAAGCTCGATTTTACAACTCGCGTTTTTGGGAGCTGGCCGCAAAAGCACAGGATGGCTTCAGGCCCTTTTCTGGTTCCGGGGGGCAGGCTGAGCCTGTGGTTAATTCTTCTTCCTGATGGGAAAATAGAGTGACCTGTGCCTGTCCCAACACCAAGTGCCAGTCTCTCATTGGTTCCCCGTCTTCCCGTTCATCGTCAGGAAAAATGGCAACCTGTACGGAACAGGAGGTTAAAGGTGCTGATGCTCCAAGTAGGGAGATTGCTAGTAAAGCGGCTGGAACGGCGAACCCGGGCACAAGGAGATGAGAAATGAGGTGCGTTTTAGAAACCTTTCCCCATCACACGGTGTACCATCTTCTGGGTTTCTCATACATGTTTTCGATGTAGGAAGATGCCCTCGAACCTGGAGATATGGGACCCATGCGATGGCTACCACGCAGTATTACTTTAAATGGTCTGCATTTGCTCACCCAACCTCACCAAACCTCTCAGCCCCAATAGTGTCCACCCTTAGGTCTCATCCAGCTGTGGGTCTAGATATGGTCAATCCAGGTTGCATCACAGCCCCTGAACGCATTGTGTAAGAATGTCTCTCTCTTTCACTGTCTTTCTTTCATGGGTTTTTCAAAGTAATTTATTTTCATAATGGGGTTTAGCTGATTTTCACTGCTGTGTTTATGCCGCTTTACACCCACTTGACACAGTAACAGAGAGATATCAATACATAGGTTTTAAGATTATTACTAGTCAGATATATTCTTGTGCGGTGAATAGGGCGTGTTGAGTCCAGTTCTCTGAGCAAGGAGTAGGTCTTGTCTATTACATATTGGGTTTATGGAACGGTATCTGAGCTAATTTGAAACCCTTGTTTTATGTATCACCCCACCTCACCTTTCCCGTTAAGCAGCCATAGTGTGTTTTCTGCATGTGTGACTCTGTTCTGTTTTGTAATTCAGTTCATGTGTAACGGTTTTTACATTCCCTCTATCAGTGATACCTTATGAGAAGTGTCCTTTTCTGTGTGACTTATTTCAGTTAGAATTGTCGTACCTAAATCCACTCATCATGCTGCTACTACCCTTAGGACATTGATTTCATGGCTGAGTGATATTCCATTGTACATAAGGACTACAACTTCTTTACCCATTTTTCTCTTTCCTGGGATATTTAAGGTGGAATGAAGTGGAGGTCCTTGTCAACAGAGCAGCCCTAAACTTTGGGGTGCTTGTGTCTTGCTGATTTTTCATTTTCCCAATTTATACCCCCATGAGTGGAAGTGCCCTATGCTCTCTAAGCTGTGTTTTTTAGATGTTTCAGGACTCACCGTACACTTCTCCAGAGTGGCTGTTGACAATTTACATCCCGCCCATCAGTGTAGCAAGGCTCCCATTTCTCCATGGCCTGTCCTGCATTTCTTGTTTTGACACTTTTTTCAGCATGGCCCTTTTGACCGATGGGAAGCGAGACTTCTTTGTAGCGCTGATTTGCCTTTCCAGGTTGCTTGGTTGGCCAAAAATGCCGTATGCGTTTTTTCCTGAATATATTCAGGAAAAAACGCATACGCCCTTTTTGGCCAAGGGCATCATTGTCAACGTTTTGCCGCTTTTCATGTGCTTTAAAGGAGATTCGAATCTACCTCCTGAAATCTGTTTCCTGCAATTCTGCCTTGATTTCAAATCCTCTTCTTTGCCTTCCCTCAATATATTTGTGGACGAGAGTTATCATTTATAACTCTGCAGGTTTGTGAATTGCAGTGCCCTGAAGCTCGATTTTACAACTCGCGTTTTTGGGAGCTGGCCGCAAAAGCACAGGATGGCTTCAGGCCCTTTTCTGGTTCCGGGGGGCAGGCTGAGCCTGTGGTTAATTCTTCTTCCTGATGGGAAAATAGAGTGACCTGTGCCTGTCCCAACACCAAGTGCCAGTCTCTCATTGGTTCCCCGTCTTCCCGTTCATCGTCAGGAAAAATGGCAACCTATACGGAACAGGAGGTTAAAGGTGCTGATGCTCCAAGTAGGGAGATTGCTAGTAAAGCGGCTGGAACGGCGAACCCGGGCACAAGGAGATGAGAAATGAGGTGCGTTTTAGAAACCTTTCCCCATCACACGGTGTACCATCTTCTGGGTTTCTCATACATGTTTTCGATGTAGGAAGATGCCCTCGAACCTGGAGATATGGGACCCATGCGATGGCTACCACGCAGTATTACTTTAAATGGTCTGCATTTGCTCACCCAACCTCACCAAACCTCTCAGCCCCAAGAGTGTCCACCCTTAGGTCTCATCCAGCTGTGGGTCTAGATATGGTCAATCCAGGTTGCATCACAGCCCCTGAACGCATTGTGTAAGAATGTCTCTCTCTTTCACTGTCTTTCTTTCATGGGTTTTTCAAAGTAATTTATTTTCATAATGGGGTTTAGCTGATTTTCACTGCTGTGTTTATGCCGCTTTACACCCACTTGACACAGTAACAGAGAGATATCAATACATAGGTTTTAAGATTATTACTAGTCAGATATATTCTTGTGCGGTGAATAGGGCGTGTTGAGTCCAGTTCTCTGAGCAAGGAGTAGGTCTTGTCTATTACATATTGGGTTTATGGAACGGTATCTGAGCTAATTTGAAACCCTTGTTTTATGTATCACCCCACCTCACCTTTCCCGTTAAGCAGCCATAGTGTGTTTTCTGCATGTGTGACTCTGTTCTGTTTTGTAATTCAGTTCATGTGTAACGGTTTTTACATTCCCTCTATCAGTGATACCTTATGAGAAGTGTCCTTTTCTGTGTGACTTATTTCAGTTAGAATTGTCGTACCTAAATCCACTCATCATGCTGCTACTACCCTTAGGACATTGATTTCATGGCTGAGTGATATTCCATTGTACATAAGGACTACAACTTCTTTACCCATTTTTCTCTTTCCTGGGATATTTAAGGTGGAATGAAGTGGAGGTCCTTGTCAACAGAGCAGCCCTAAACTTTGGGGTGCTTGTGTCTTGCTGATTTTTCATTTTCCCAATTTATACCCCCATGAGTGGAAGTGCCCTATGCTCTCTAAGCTGTGTTTTTTAGATGTTTCAGGACTCACCGTACACTTCTCCAGAGTGGCTGTTGACAATTTACATCCCGCCCATCCGTGTAGCAAGGCTCCCATTTCTCCATGGCCTGTCCTGCATTTCTTGTTTTGACACTTTTTTCAGCATGGCCCTTTTGACCGATGGGAAGCGAGACTTCTTTGTAGCGCTGATTTGCCTTTCCAGGTTGCTTGGTTGGCCAAAAATGCCGTATGCGTTTTTTCCTGAATATATTCAGGAAAAAACGCATACGCCCTTTTTGGCCAAGGGCATCATTGTCAACGTTTTGCCGCTTTTCATGTGCTTTAAAGGAGATTCGAATCTACCTCCTGAAATCTGTTTCCTGCAATTCTGCCTTGATTTCAAATCCTCTTCTTTGCCTTCCCTCAATATATTTGTGGACGAGAGTTATCATTTATAACTCTGCAGGTTTGTGAATTGCAGTGCCCTGAAGCTCGATTTTACAACTCGCGTTTTTGGGAGCTGGCCGCAAAAGCACAGGATGGCTTCAGGCCCTTTTCTGGTTCCGGGGGGCAGGCTGAGCCTGTGGTTAATTCTTCTTCCTGATGGGAAAATAGAGTGACCTGTGCCTGTCCCAACACCAAGTGCCAGTCTCTCATTGGTTCCCCGTCTTCCCGTTCATCGTCAGGAAAAATGGCAACCTGTACGGAACAGGAGGTTAAAGGTGCTGATGCTCCAAGTAGGGAGATTGCTAGTAAAGCGGCTGGAACGGCGAACCCGGGCACAAGGAGATGAGAAATGAGGTGCGTTTTAGAA
This sequence comes from Balaenoptera borealis, assembly GCF_965194805.1. Classification (NCBI taxonomy): domain Eukaryota; kingdom Metazoa; phylum Chordata; class Mammalia; order Artiodactyla; family Balaenopteridae; genus Balaenoptera; species Balaenoptera borealis. The sequence goes on from NC_138878.1 coordinate 70,244,128, forward strand.
ACCTTTCCCCATCACACGGTGTACCATCTTCTGGGTTTCTCATACATGTTTTCGATGTAGGAAGATGCCCTCGAACCTGGAGATATGGGACCCATGCGATGGCTACCACGCAGTATTACTTTAAATGGTCTGCATTTGCTCACCCAACCTCACCAAACCTCTCAGCCCCAAGAGTGTCCACCCTTAGGTCTCATCCAGCTGTGGGTCTAGATATGGTCAATCCAGGTTGCATCACAGCCCCTGAACGCATTGTGTAAGAATGTCTCTCTCTTTCACTGTCTTTCTTTCATGGGTTTTTCAAAGTAATTTATTTTCATAATGGGGTTTAGCTGATTTTCACTGCTGTGTTTATGCCGCTTTACACCCACTTGACACAGTAACAGAGAGATATCAATACATAGGTTTTAAGATTATTACTAGTCAGATATATTCTTGTGCGGTGAATAGGGCGTGTTGAGTCCAGTTCTCTGAGCAAGGAGTAGGTCTTGTCTATTACATATTGGGTTTATGGAACGGTATCTGAGCTAATTTGAAACCCTTGTTTTATGTATCACCCCACCTCACCTTTCCCGTTAAGCAGCCATAGTGTGTTTTCTGCATGTGTGACTCTGTTCTGTTTTGTAATTCAGTTCATGTGTAACGGTTTTTACATTCCCTCTATCAGTGATACCTTATGAGAAGTGTCCTTTTCTGTGTGACTTATTTCAGTTAGAATTGTCGTACCTAAATCCACTCATCATGCTGCTACTACCCTTAGGACATTGATTTCATGGCTGAGTGATATTCCATTGTACATAAGGACTACAACTTCTTTACCCATTTTTCTCTTTCCTGGGATATTTAAGGTGGAATGAAGTGGAGGTCCTTGTCAACAGAGCAGCCCTAAACTTTGGGGTGCTTGTGTCTTGCTGATTTTTCATTTTCCCAATTTATACCCCCATGAGTGGAAGTGCCCTATGCTCTCTAAGCTGTGTTTTTTAGATGTTTCAGGACTCACCGTACACTTCTCCAGAGTGGCTGTTGACAATTTACATCCCGCCCATCCGTGTAGCAAGGCTCCCATTTCTCCATGGCCTGTCCTGCATTTCTTGTTTTGACACTTTTTTCAGCATGGCCCTTTTGACCGATGGGAAGCGAGACTTCTTTGTAGCGCTGATTTGCCTTTCCAGGTTGCTTGGTTGGCCAAAAATGCCGTATGCGTTTTTTCCTGAATATATTCAGGAAAAAACGCATACGCCCTTTTTGGCCAAGGGCATCATTGTCAACGTTTTGCCGCTTTTCATGTGCTTTAAAGGAGATTCGAATCTACCTCCTGAAATCTGTTTCCTGCAATTCTGCCTTGATTTCAAATCCTCTTCTTTGCCTTCCCTCAATATATTTGTGGACGAGAGTTATCATTTATAACTCTGCAGGTTTGTGAATTGCAGTGCCCTGAAGCTCGATTTTACAACTCGCGTTTTTGGGAGCTGGCCGCAAAAGCACAGGATGGCTTCAGGCCCTTTTCTGGTTCCGGGGGGCAGGCTGAGCCTGTGGTTAATTCTTCTTCCTGATGGGAAAATAGAGTGACCTGTGCCTGTCCCAACACCAAGTGCCAGTCTCTCATTGGTTCCCCGTCTTCCCGTTCATCGTCAGGAAAAATGGCAACCTGTACGGAACAGGAGGTTAAAGGTGCTGATGCTCCAAGTAGGGAGATTGCTAGTAAAGCGGCTGGAACGGCGAACCCGGGCACAAGGAGATGAGAAATGAGGTGCGTTTTAGAAACCTTTCCCCATCACACGGTGTACCATCTTCTGGGTTTCTCATACATGTTTTCGATGTAGGAAGATGCCCTCGAACCTGGAGATATGGGACCCATGCGATGGCTACCACGCAGTATTACTTTAAATGGTCTGCATTTGCTCACCCAACCTCACCAAACCTCTCAGCCCCAAGAGTGTCCACCCTTAGGTCTCATCCAGCTGTGGGTCTAGATATGGTCAATCCAGGTTGCATCACAGCCCCTGAACGCATTGTGTAAGAATGTCTCTCTCTTTCACTGTCTTTCTTTCATGGGTTTTTCAAAGTAATTTATTTTCATAATGCGGTTTAGCTGCTTTTCACTGCTGTGTTTATGCCGCTTTACACCCACTTGACACACTAACAGGGAGATATCAATACATAGGTTTTAAGATTATTAGTAGTCAGATATATTCTTGTGCGGTGAATAGGGCGTGTTGAGTCCAGTTCTCTGAGCAAGGAGTAGGTCTTGTCTATTACATATTGGGTTTATGGAACGGTGTCTGAGCTAATTTGAAACCCTTGTTTGATGTATCACCCCACCTCACCTTTCCCGTTAAGCAGCCATAGTGTGTTTTCTGCATGTGTGACTCTGTTCTGTTTTGTAATTCAGTTCAAGTGTAACGGTTTTTACATTCCCTCTATCAGTGATACCTTATGAGAAGTGTCCTTTTCTGTGTGACTTATTTTACGTAGAATCGTCGTACCTAAATCCACTCATCATGCTGCTACTAGCCTTAGGACATTGATTTCATGGCTGAGTGATATTCCATTGTACATAAGGACTACACCTTCTTTACCCATTTTTCTCTTTCCTGGGATATTTAAGGTGGAATGAAGTGGAGGTCCTTGTCAACAGAGCAGCCCTCAACTTTGGGGTGCTTGTGTCTTGCTGATTTTTCATTTTCCCAATTTATACCCCCATGAGTGGAAGTGCCCTATGCTCTCTAAGCTGTGTTTTTTAGATGTTTCAGGACTCACCGTACACTTCTCCAGAGTGGCTGTTGGCAATTTACATCCCGCCCATCAGTGTAGCAAGGCTCCCATTTCTCCATGGACTGTCCTGCATTTCTGGATTTGACACTTTTTTCAGCATGGCCCTTTTGACCGATGGGATGCGAGACTTCTTTGTAGCGCTGATTTGCCTTTCCAGGTTGCTTGGTTGGCCAAAAATGCCGTATGCGTTTTTTCCTGAATATATTCAGGAAAAAACGCATACGCCCTTTTTGGCCAAGGGCATCATTGTCAACGTTTTGCCGCTTTTCATGTGCTTTAAAGGCGATTCGAATCTACCTCCTGAAATCTGTTTCCTGCAATTCTGCCTTGATTTCAAATCCTCTTCTTTGCCTTCCCTCAATATATTTGTGGACGAGAGTTATGATTTATAACTCTGCAGGTTTGTGAATTGCAGTACCCTGAGCCTCCATTTTACAACTCGTGTTTTTGGGAGCTGGCCGCAAAAGCGCAGGATGGCTTCAGGCTCTGTTCTGGTTCCGGGCGGCGGGATGAGCCTGTTGTTAATTCTTCTTCCTGATGGGAAAATAGAGTGACCTGTGCCTTTCCCAACACCAAGAGCCAGTCTCTCATTGGTTCCCCGTCTTCCCGTTCATCGTCAGCAGAAATGGCAACCTGTACGGAACAGGAGGTTAAAGGTGCTGATGCTCCAAGTAGGGAGATTGCTAGTAAAGCGGCTGGAATGGCGAACCCGGGCACAAGGAGATGAGAAATGAGGTGCGTTTTAGAAACCTTTCCCCATCACACGGTGTACCATCTTCTGGGTTTCTCATGCATGTTTTCGATGTAGGAAGATGCCCTTGAACCTGGAGATTTGGGACCCATGCGATGGGTATCATGCAGTATTACTTTAAAGGGTCTGCGTTTGTCACCCAACCTCACCAAACCTCTCAGCCCCAAGAGTGTCCACCCTTAGGTCTCATCCAGCTGTGGGTCTAGATATGGTCAATCCAGGTTGCATCACAGCCCCTGAACGCATTGTGTAAGAATGTCTCTCTCTTTCACTGTCTTTCTTTCATGGGTTTTTCAAAGTAATTTATTTTCATAATGGGATTTAGCTGCTTTTCACTGCTGTGTTTATGCCGCTTTACACCCACTTGACACACTAACAGAGAGATATCAATACATAGGTTTTAAGATAATTAGTAGTCAGATATATACTTGTGCGGTGAATAGGGCGTGTTGAGTCCAGTTCTCTGAGCAAGGAGTAGGTCTTGTCTATTACATATTGGGTTTATGGAACGGTATCTGAGCTAATTTGAAACCCTTGTTTTATGGATCACCCCACCTCCCCTTTCCCGTTAAGCAGCCATAGTGTGTTTTCTGCATGTGTGACTCTGTTCTGTTTTGTAATTCAGTTCATGTGTAACGGTTTTTACATTCCCTCTATCAGTGATACCTTATGAGAAGTGTCCTTTTCTGTGTGACTTATTTCACTTAGAATCGTGGTACCTAAATCCACTCATCATGCTGCTACTAGCCTTAGGACATTGATTTCATGGCTGAGTGATATTCCATTGTACATAAGGACTACACCTTCTTTACCCATTTTTCTCTTTCCTGGGATATTTAAGGTGGAATGAAGTGGAGGTCCTTGTCAACAGAGCAGCCCTCAACTTTGGGGTGCTTGTGTCTTGCTGATTTTTCATTTTCCCAATTTATACCCCCATGAGTGGAAGTGCCCTATGCTCTCTAAGCTGTGTTTTTTAGATGTTTCAGGACTCACCGTACACTTCTCCAGAGTGGCTGTTGGCAATTTACATCCCGCCCATCAGTGTAGCAAGGCTCCCATTTCTCCATGGCCTGTCCTGCATTTCTGGTTTGGACACTTTTTTCAGCATGGCCCTTTTGACCGATGGGAAGCGAGACTTCTTTGTAGCGCTGATTTGCCTTTCCAGGTTGCTTGGTTGGCCAAAAAGGGCGTATGCGTTTTTTCCTGAATATATTCAGGAAAAAACGCATACGCCCTTTTTGGCCAAGGGCATCATTGTCAACGTTTTGCCGCTTTTCATGTGCTTTAAAGGCGATTCGAATCTACCTCCTGAAATCTGTTTCCTCCAATTCTGCCTTGATTTCAAATCCTCTTCTTTGCCTTCCCTCAATATATTTGTGGACGAGAGTTATCATTTATAACTCTGCAGGTTTGTGAATTGCAGTGCCCTGAAGCTCGATTTTACAACTCGCGTTTTTGGGAGCTGGCCGCAAAAGCGCAGGATGGCTTCAGGCCCTGTTCTGGTTCCGGGGGGCGGGATGAGCCTGTGGTTAATTCTTCTTCCTGATGGGAAAATAGAGTGACCTGTGCCTTTCCGAACACGAAGAGCCAGTCTCTCATTGGTTCCCCGTCTTCCCGTTCATCGTCAGGAAAAATGGCAACCTGTACGGAACAGGAGTTTAAAGGTGCTGATGCTCCAAGTAGGGAGATTGCTAGTAAAGCGGCTGGAACGGCGAACCTGGACACAAGGAGATGAGAAATGAGGTGCGTTTTAGAAACTTTTCCCCATCAGACGGTGTACCATCTTCTGGGATTCTCATGCATGTTTTCGATGTAGGAAGATGCCCTTGAACCTGGAGATTTGAGACCCATGCGATGGCTACCACGCAGTATTACTTTAAATGGTCTGCGTTTGCTCACCCAACCTCACCAAACCTCTCAGCCCCAAGAGTGTCCACCCTTAGGTCTCATCCAGCTGTGGGTCTAGATATGGTCAATCCAGGTTGCATCACAGCCCCTGAACGCATTGTGTAAGAATGTCTCTCTCTTTCACTGTCTTTCTTTCATGGGTTTTTCAAAGTAATTTATTTTCATAATGCGGTTTAGCTGCTTTTCACTGCTGTGTTTATGCCGCTTTACACCCACTTGACACACTAACAGAGAGATATCAATACATAGGTTTGAAGATTATTAGTAGTCAGATATATACTTGTGCGGTGAATAGGGCGTGTTGAGTCCAGTTCTCTGAGCAAGGAGTAGGTCTTGTCTATTACATATTGGGTTTATGGAACGGTATCTGAGCTAATTTGAAACCCTTTTTTTATGTATCACCCCACCTCCCCTTTCCCGTTAAGCAGCCATAGTGTGTTTTCTGCATGTGTGACTCTGTTCTGTTTTGTAATTCAGTTCAAGTGTAACGGTTTTTACATTCCCTCTATAAGTGATACCTTATGAGAAGTGTCCTTTTCTGTGTGATTTATTTCACTTAGAATCGTCGTACCTAAATCCACTCATCATGCTGCTACTAGCCTTAGGACATTGATTTCATGCCTGAGTGATATTCCATTGTACATAAGGACCACAACTTCTTTATCCATTTTTCTCTTTCCTGGGATATTGAAGGTGGAATGAAGTGGAGGTCCTTGTCAACAGAGCAGCCCTAAACTTTGGGGTGCTTGTGTCTTGCTGATTTTTCATTTTCCCAATTTATACCCCCATGAGTGGAAGTGCCCTATGCTCTCTAAGCTGTGTTTTTTAGATGTTTCACGACTCACCGTACACTTCTCCAGAGTGGCTGTTGGCAATTTACATCCCGCCCATCAGTGTAGCAAGGCTCCCATTTCTCCATGGCCTGTCCTGCATTTCTCGTTTTGACACTTTTTTCAGCATGGCCCTTTTGACCGATGGGATGCGAGACTTCTTTGTAGCGCTGATTTGCCTTTCCAGGTTGCTTGGTTGGCCAAAAAGGGCGTATGCGTTTTTTCCTGAATGTATTCAGGAAAAAACACATACGCCCTTTTTGGCCAAGGGCATCATTGTCAACGTTTTGCCGCTTTTCATGTGCTTTAAAGGCGATTCGAATCTACCTCCTGAAATCTGTTTCCTGCAATTCTGCCTTGATTTCAAATCCTCTTCGTTGCCTTCCCTCAATATATTTGTGGACGAGAGTTATCATTTATAACTCTGCAGGTTTGTGAATTGCAGTGCCCTGAGCCTCCATTTTACAACTCGTGTTTTTGGGAGCTGGCCGCAAAAGCGCAGGATGGCTTCAGGCCCTGTTCTGGTTCCGGGGGCGGGATGAGCCTGTTGTTAATTCTTCTTCCTGATGGGAAAATAGAGTGACCTGTGCCTTTCCCAACACCAAGAGCCAGTCTCTCACTGGTTCCCCGTCTTCCCGTTCATCCTCAGGAAAATTTGCAACCTGTACGGAACAGGAGGTTAAAGGTGCTGATGCTCCAAGTAGGGAGATTGCTAGTAAAGCGGCTGGAATGTCGAACCCGGGCACAAGGAGATGAGAAATGAGGTGCGTTTTAGAAACCTTTCCCCATCACACGGTGTACCATCTTCTGAGTTTCTCATGCATGTTTTCGATGTAGGAAGATGCCCTTGAACCTGGAGATTTGGGACCCATGTGATGGCTACCACGCAGTATTACTTTAAATGGTCTGCTTTTGCTCACCCAACCTCACCAAACCTCTCAGCCCCAAGAGTGTCCAACCTTATGTCTCATCCAGCTGTGGGTCTAGATATGGTCAATCCAGGTTGCATCACAGCCCCTGAACGCATTGTGTAAGAATGTCTCTCTCTTTCACTGTCTTTCTTTCATGGGTTTTTCAAAGTAATTTATTTTCATAATGGGGTTTAGCTGATTTTCACTGCTGTGTTTATGCCGCTTTACACCCACTTGACACACTAACAGAGAGATATCAATACATAGGTTTTAAGATTATTACTAGTCAGATATATTCTTGTGCGGTGAATAGGGCGTGTTGAGTCCAGTTCTCTGAGCAAGGAGTAGGTCTTGTCTATTACATATTGGTTTTATGGAACGGTATCTGAGCTAATTTGAAACCCTTGTTTTATGTATCACCCCACCTCACCTTTCCCATTAAGCAGCCATAGTGTGTTTTCTGCATGTGTGACTCTGTTCTGTTTTGTAATTCAGTTAATGTGTAACGGTTTTTACATTCCCTCTGTAAGTGATACCTTATGAGAAGTGTCCTTTTCTGTGTGACTTATTTCACTTAGAATCGTCGTACCTAAATCCACTCATCATGCTGCTGCTAGCCTTAGGACATTGATTTCATGGCTGAGTGATATTCCATTGTACATAAGGACCACAACTTCTTTACCCATTTTTCTCTTTCCTGGGATATTTAAGGTGGAATGAAGTGGAGGTCCTTGTCAACAGAGCAGCCCTAAACTTTGGGGTGCTTGTGTCTTGCTGATTTTTCATTTTCCCAATTTATACCCCCATGAGTGGAAGTGCCCTATGCTCTCTAAGCTGTGTTTTTTAGATGTTTCAGGACTCACCGTACACTTCTCCAGAGTGGCTGTTGGCAATTTACATCCCGCCCATCAGTGTAGCAAGGCTCCCATTTCTCCATGGCCTGTCCTGCATTTCTCGTTTTGACACTTTTTTCAGCATGGCCCTTTTGACCGATGGGATGCGAGACTTCTTTGTAGCGCTGATTTGCCTTTCCAGGTTGCTTGGTTGGCCAAAAAGGGCGTATGCGTTTTTTCCTGAATGTATTCAGGAAAAAACGCATACGCCCTTTTTGGCCAAGGGCATCATTGTCAACGTTTTGCCGCTTTTCATGTGCTTTAAAGGCGATTCGAATCTACCTCCTGAAATCTGTTTCCTGCAATTCTGCCTTGATTTCAAATCCTCTTCGTTGCCTTCCCTCAATATATTTGTGGACGAGAGTTATCATTTATAACTCTGCAGGTTTGTGAATTGCAGTGCCCTGAGCCTCCATTTTACAACTCGTGTTTTTGGGAGCTGGCCGCAAAAGCGCAGGATGGCTTCAGGCCCTGTTCTGGTTCCGGGGGGCGGGATGAGCCTGTGGTTAATTCTTCTTCCTGATGGGAAAATAGAGTGACCTGTGCCTTTCCCAACACCAAGAGCCAGTCTCTCATTGGTTCCCCGTCTTCCCGTTCACCCTCAGGAAAATTGCAACCTGTACGGAACAGGAGGTAAAAGGTGCTGATGCTCCAAGTAGGGAGATTGCTAGTAAAGCGGCTGGAATGGCGAACCCGGGCACAAGGAGATGAGAAATGAGGTGCGTTTTAGAAACCTTTCCCCATCACACGGTGTACCAACTTCTGGGTTTCTCATGCATGTTTTCGATGTAGGAAGATGCCCTTGAACCTGGAGATTTGGGACCCATGCGATGGGTACCAGGTAGTATTACTTTAAATGGTCTGCGTTTGCTCACCCAACCTCACCAAACCTCTCAGCCCCAAGAGTGTCCACCCTTAGGTCTCATCCAGCTGTGGGTCTAGATATGGTCAATCCAGGTTGCATCACAGCCCCTGAACGCATTGTGTAAGAATGTCTCTCTCTTTCACTGTCTTTCTTTCAAGGGTTTTTCAAAGTAATTTATTTTCATAATGGGGTTTAGCTGCTTTTCACTGCTGTGTTTATGCCGCTTTACACCCACTTGACACACTAACAGAGACATATCAATACATAGGTTTTAAGATTATTACTAGTCAGATATATTCTTGTGCGGTGAATAGGGCGTGTTGAGTCCAGTTCTCTGAGCAAGGAGTAGGTCTTGTCTATTACATATTGGGTTTATGGAACGGTATCTGAGCTAATTTGAAACCCTTGTTTTATGTATCACCCCACCTCCCCTTTCCCGTTAAGCAGCCATAGTGTGTTTTCTGCATGTGTGACTCTGTTCTGTTTTGTAATTCAGTTCATGTGTAACGGTTTTTACATTCCCTCTATAAGTGATACCTTATGAGAAGTGTCCTTTTCTGTGTGACTTATTTCACTTAGAATCGTCGTACCTAAATCCACTCATCATGCTGCTACTAGCCTTAGGACATTGATTTCATGGCTGAGTGATATTCCATTGTACATAAGGACTACACCTTCTTTACCCATTTTTCTCTTTCCTGGGATATTTAAGGTGGAATGAAGTGGAGGTTCTTGTCAACAGAGCAGCCCTAAACTTTGGGGTGCTTGTGTCTTGCTGATTTTTCATTTTCCCAATTTATACCCCCATGAGTGGAAGTGCCCTATGCTCTCTAAGCTGTGTTTTTTAGATGTTTCAGGACTCACCGTACACTTCTCCAGAGTGGCTGTTGGCAATTTACATCCCACCCATCAGTGTAGCAAGGCTCCCATTTCTCCATGGCTTGTCCTGCATTTCTGGTTTTGACACTTTTTTCAGCATGGCCCTTTTGACCGATGGGATGCGAGACTTCTTTGTAGCGCTGATTTGCCTTTCCAGGTTGCTTGGTTGGCCAAAAAGGGCGTATGCGTTTTTTCCTGAATATATTCAGGAAAAAACGCATACGCCCTTTTTGGCCAAGGGCATCATTGTCAACGTTTTGCCGCTTTTCATGTGCTTTAAAGGCGATTCGAATCTACCTCCTGAAATCTGTTTCCTGCAATTCTGCCTTGATTTCAAATCCTCTTCGTTGCCTTCCCTCAATATATTTGTGGACGAGAGTTATCATTTATAACTCTGCAGGTTTGTGAATTGCAGTGCCCTGAGCCTCCATTTTACAACTCGTGTTTTTGGGAGCTGGCCGCAAAAGCGCAGGATGGCTTCAGGCCCTGTTCTGGTTCCGGGGGGCGGGATGAGCCTGTGGTTAATTCTTCTTCCTGATGGGAAAATAGAGTGACCTGTGCCTTTCCCAACACCAAGAACCAGTCTCTCATTGGTTCCCCATCTTCCCGTTCATCCTCAGGAAAATTTGCAACCTGTACGGAACAGGAGGTTAAAGGTGCTGATGCTCCAAGTAGGGAGATTGCTAGTAAAGCGGCTGGAATGGCGAACCCGGGCACAAGGAGATGAGAAATGAGGTGCGTTTTAGAAACCTTTCCCCATCACACGGTGTACCATCTTCTGGGTTTCTCATGCATGTTTTTGATGTAGGAAGATGCCCTTGAACCTGGAGATTTGGGACCCATGCGATGGGTACCACGCAGTATTACTTTAAATGGTCTGCGTTTGCTCACCCAACCTCACCAAACCTCTCAGCCCCAAGAGTGTCCACCCTTATGTCTAATCCAGCTGTGGGTCTAGATATGGTCAATCCAGGTTGCATCACAGCCCCTGAACGCATTGTGTAAGAATGTCTCTCTCTTTCACTGTCTTTCTTTCATGGGTTTTTCAAAGTAATTTATTTTCATAATGCGGTTTAGCTGATTTTCACTGCTGTGTTTATGCCGCTTTACACCCACTTGACACACTAACAGAGAGATATCAATACATAGGTTTTAAGATTATTAGTAGTCAGAAATATTCTTGTGCGGTGAATAGGGCGTGTTGAGTCCATTTCTCTGAGCAAGGAGTAGGTCTTGTCTATTACATATTGGGTTTATGGAACGGTATCTGAGCTAATTTGAAACCCTTGTTTTATGTATCACCCCACCTCCCCTTTCCCGTTAAACAGCCATAGTGTGTTTTCTGCATGTGTGACTCTGTTCTGTTTTGTAATTCAGTTCAAGTGTAACGGTTTTTACATTCCCTCTATAAGTGATACCTTATGAGAACTGTCCTTTTCTGTGTGACTTATTTCACTTAGAATCGTCGTACCTAAATCCACTCATCATGCTGCTGCTAGCCTTAGGACATTGATTTCATGGCTGAGTGATATTCCATTGTACATAAGGACCACAACTTCTTTACCCATTTTTCTCTTTCCTGGGATATTTAAGGTGGAATGAAGTGGAGGTCCTTGTCAACAGAGCAGCCCTAAACTTTGGGGTGCTTGTGTCTTGCTGATTTTTCATTTTCCCAATTTATACCACCATGAGTGGAAGTGCCCTATGCTCTCTAAGCTGTGTTTTTTAGATGTTTCAGGACTCACCGGACACTTCTCCAGAGTGGCTGTTGGCAATTTACATCCCGCCCATCAGTGTAGCAAGGCTCCCATTTCTCCATGGCCTGTCCTGCATTTCTCGTTTTGACACTTTTTTCAGCATGGCCCTTTTGACCGATGGGAAGCGAGACTTCTTTGTAGCGCTGATTTGCCTTTCCATGTTGCTTGGTTGGCCAAAAAGGGCGTATGCGTTTTTTCCTGAATATATTCAGGAAAAAACGCATACGCCCTTTTTGGCCAAGGGCATCATTGTCAACGTTTTGCCGCTTTTCATGTGCTTTAAAGGAGATTCGAATCTACCTCCTGAAATCTGTTTCCTGCAATTCTGCCTTGACTTCAAGTCCTCTTCTTTGCCTTCCCTCAATATATTTGTGGACGAGAGTTATCATTTATAACTCTGCAGGTTTGTGAATTGCAGTGCCCTGAAGCTCGATTTTACAACTCGCGTTTTTGGGAGCTGGCCGCAAAAGCGCAGGATGGCTTCAGGCCCAGTTCTGGTTCCGGGGGGCAGGCTGAGCCGGTGGGTAATTCTTCTTCCTGATGGGAAAATAGAGTGACCTGTGACTGTCCCAACACCAAGAGCCAGTCTCTCATTGGTTCCCCGTCTTCCCGTTCATCCTCAGGAAAAATTGCAACCTGTACGGAACAGGAGGTTAAAGGTGCTGATGCTCCAAGTAGGGAGATTGCTAGTAAAGCGGCTGGAATGGCGAACCCGGGCACAAGGAGATGAGAAATGAGGTGCGTTTTAGAAAGCTTTCCCCATCACACGGTGTACCATCTTCTGGGTTTCTCATGCATGTTTTCGATGTAGGAAGATCCCCTTGGACGTGGAGATTTGGGACCCATGCAATGGGTATCATGCAGTATTACTTTAAATGGTCTGCGTTTGTCACCCAACCTCACCAAACCTCTCAGCCCCAAGAGTGTCCACCCTTAGGTCTCATCCAGCTGTGGGTCTAGATATGGTCAATCCAGGTTGCATCACAGCCCCTGAACGCATTGTGTAAGAATGTCTCTCTCTTTCACTGTCTTTCTTTCATGGGTTTTTCAAAGTAATTTATTTTCATAATGGGATTTAGCTGCTTTTCACTGCTGTGTTTATGCCGCTTTACACCCACTTGACACACTAACAGGGAGATATCAATACATAGGTTTTAAGATAATTAGTAGTCAGATATATACTTGTGCGGTGAATAGGGCGTGTTGAGTCCAGTTCTCTGAGCAAGGAGTAGGTCTTGTCTATTACATATTGGGTTTATGGAACGGTATCTGAGCTAATTTGAAACCCTTGTTTGATGTATCACCCCACCTCCCCTTTCCCGTTAAGCAGCCATAGTGTGTTTTCTGCATGTGTGACTCTGTTCTGTTTTGTAATTCAGTTCATGTGTAACGGTTTTTACATTCCCTCTATCAGTGATACCTTATGAGAAGTGTCCTTTTCTGTGTGACTTATTTCACTTAGAATCGTTGTACCTAAATC